>NC_141879.1:500105875-501355875 GCF_056163025.1 Triticum urartu | reverse complement strand
TTACATGTGTGTTGTTAAGCTGCGTTGTGAGCCTGTAAATACTTATATGCAAATCATATGAGTATTGTGCCCCTGTGGGCGTTGAGACTTGAGAGCAAGGTGCAAGTTCACACCTTAAAATTGATTTGTTCATCTCTATATACTTTGGTGATATTAGCATGTACCGAACTGGATGGTTCACCTACAGCAGACAACTTCTTCTTTTCTCCGAGCAGAGTGAATGTCTGCTTTTGCCCTTCGGGAGTGAAGTGGAATCGTACAGCCGCTGCGGGCGCGGGGAAAGGCGACGCTAGGGCGCCATGCCTCGCTGCGGTGCCTCGGCCGGCGGTGCCGGTGCGTCCGGACGGCAAGGCGCGCGCGCGGTGGTGACGCCATCCTCGCTGGGGCCGACTTGGGTGCCCCGGCCCGCGCCGTTTCGCTGGGCTGACATCGCCGACGACGAGGCGAGGCGGACGGCGGTATCGAGATGCCGGTCTCCTTGGCGCCGCCGTCTTTCGGCGACTTCCCGGCCGTGGCTTCGAAGGCGAGTTCGCGCGGCGCTCGACGGCCCGGTGTCAGGGCCCCGGTGGTGGCTGCTGACCAGCCGCCCCGGGCGTCACGGATAGCGCGGCGAGCGTGACCCCACCTTCCCCGTTCGCGGCGCCGCCTGCATCGGTGGGAGAGCAGACGACCGATGCTGGCCGGAGCTCTTCCCGCACGGTGGAGGTCGAGCCGGTGCGCCGCCTTGCTCCGCAGCCACCGGCTGGCTCGGTCGAGCCGTTCGAGCTCCTGGCGCCTGCAGCGCCCCGCGATGGGCCGGCCCACGAACCGTGCAAACCAATGAATGCAAAAACCTTGCCAAAAAAAGGAAATATAAAAGGGAATAATGCTCTCTACAGGATTGAACTCACCACACCGTGTGAACAAACAGATGCCAGCAGCAACCCGGGCTACTTGCCGTTGGTGATTAGTAACAGAGGCAAACATATATATAATAACAAGGCCGCAACGCTATTTTATTGAACATAACAGTTCATCTATTGTACCACTTAAATTTTTTGAATTATTTGGAAAAAATATCGTGATTTTGAAAAAAGTTCATTGATTTTCAAAAAAGTTCATCAACTTTAAAAAAAATCCATCAAATTTGAAAAATGTTCACAGATTTTTAAAAGAGAAAATAAGATTGTAAAACGTTCATCAAATTTGAGAAAGTTTCATTAATTTTGATAAAAAGTTCAGCGATTTTGAAAAAAAAGTTAATCAATTTTAAAAAAAAGTTCAATGTATTTGAAAAAATTCATTGATACTGAAAAAAAGTTCACAAATCTAAAAAAAGAGTTCATCGATTTATTTTTTTTTTGAAAAAATTGAGAAAAGTTCATGCATTTGCAAAAGAAAAAAGAAACAAAAAAGAAACAGGAAAAAGATAAGAAAGAAAAAGAAAACCGGTCGCGATTTGGAGAAAGAATAGAAGGAGAAAAATGAGCTACCTTTCAAATGAGATGGGTTGTCCCAAGTGGTTGCAACTTTGCTACCCTATGGTATAGGTTGCATGTTTGAATCGTCCGCTACGCACATTTTTTCCAATTTTTCAGAAAAAAAGAAGGGGAGGGAAGGAACTGGGCTGGCCCAAAATCGCGCCCGAGGGTGTGCGCTGCACGCACCCGTTCCGCTAGCTCGGTCAGCCCATGAACGCATGGTTGCGTGGGGGTCGCAGCACTAGGCCCGTTCTGTCCCGTGGGGCCTAATTGGCCCGGGGCATGGGCCTTAGCCCAAACGGATCCGGCCCACTGGTAGTGGATTTCGCGTGATGCGCCCAACCCATTAGTGGGCTCGCCTGCTTCTAGGGCGGATGTCGCGTGATTCGAGTCGAACGCCCATCTTGTTCTATCCCGTGTATTGCCGCTGTCCTCTGTTCCTGCTCTGATTGCGCCTCCCGGCCTTCGCTGCTCCTAGCTGACCCGAGCTCGAGGCGGGACACAGCTCGCGCTAATATGGTCGAAGCTCCGCGGGCGCGGACGACCACAACAAGTTCAATTCCGCTGAACCTGGCCGGTCGGATGCTCGAGATTAGCGTAGGCATTCATCTGGGTCGCCTCGGTACTATCCCGCCCGCTCCATGCTATTTGTGAGCTGTGTTGGAATTTTCTATGAAAAGGAAGGACGAAGCAATAGTAGCTGATAAGTATTTCCCTCCGTGAGAATTAAGGTTGTCGAACCAATAGAAGAATCATGCAAAGCATAATGAACAGTACCTGCACACAACACGGGCAAGAGAGTTGTCAATCCCTTTGAACTCGTTACTTGTAAGAATCAAATCTGATTGTGATAAATATATAAATCACAAAACAAAATAAATTCCAGCAAGGTTTTTTTTCTTTTTGTAATATGATAAAAGTAGACCCTGGGGCCATAGTTTTCACTAGAGGCTTCTCTCTCTCCCTCTCTCAATAATAACACACGGTAGGTAGACAAATTACTGTTGGACAATTGATAAAAAAACGCATAGTTATGATGTTATTCATGGTAACGATCATGTATATAGACATTACGTCCATGACAAGTAGACCGAAACGATTCTGCATCTATTACTATTACTCCACCAATTGACCGCTATCCAATATGCATCTATGGTATTAAGTTCATGACAAACAGATTAACGCCTTAAGCAAGATGTCATAATGTAGACAGAATAAACTCCAGCAATGTGAATGAACCCCATCATCTTACCCGTAATGGCAATAATACAAATACGCGCATCGCTACCCCTTCTGTCACGAGGTGAGGACACCGCAAAATTGAACCCACTACAAAGCACCTCTCCCACTGAAGATAAATCAATCTAGTTGGCCAAACCAAACAGATATATCAGAGAGAAATACAAAGCTATAACCATCATGCATAATAAAGTACATCAGAGACTCAATTATTTTCAATGAATAATCTGATCATAAACCCATAATTCATCGGATCCCAGCACACACACTGCAAAGAAAGATTACATCGGATAGAAATCCATGAAGATCATGGAGAACTTTGTATTGAAGATCGAGAGAAAGAAGAAACCATCTATTTACTAGCTATGGACCCGTAGGTCTGTGGTAAACTACTCACACATCATTGAAGGTGTAGCAAGGATGATGTAGAAGCCCTCCGTGATCAGGCCCCCCTCCGGCAGAGTACCAGAAAAGGCCTCCAGATGGGATCACGGAAGAATAGAAGCTTGCAGCGACGGAAAAGAGTGCTTCGGATGGCTCTCTGTTGGTTTGGGAATATTTGGAAATTTATAGAGTTGAAATTAGGTCAAACGGAGCTATGTGGGACCCACAAGCTTAGGGGGGACCCTGGGCACGCCGGGTGAGCTCATGACTCTCCCGTAGATCTTTTGGCCTCCTCCCAAACGTTCTAGGGTCTCTTCTGGTCCAGATGAAATCACCGTAAAGTTTCATTGTGTTTGGACTTCGTTTGATACTAATTTTCTAAAAAGCCAAAACAAGAAAAGAAAACAACAACTGGCACTGGGCACCGAGTTAATAGGTTAGTCCAAAAAATGATATAAATTTGCATATGAAGTATGTAAAATTGGCAATATAATAGCATGATACAATAAAAATTTTATAGATATGTCAGAGACATACCAGCATCCCCAAGCTTAATTCATGCTTGTCCTCGAGTAGGTAAATGATAGAAATAGAGTTTTTGATGTTGAATGCTACCTAGCATGTTTATCATGTAATCTCCTTACGCTATAAATGCTGAGAAATGATAATAATTGATATCAACATAATAATATCCATGAATATAAGAACATAATCATTACTTTTTCAAAATATACGATGTTTAACGAATGTTATCCCTCCTCGTTGAATTATGTAAGCATGGCATGACTCCGCCTTCACCGCATAAGTATAAATCATGAGCACCCTGATGTCAAACCAAGAAATTATAACATATTTTTAACGCGCTTCAACATTTTTTACTCCATTCAATACATGAGTGTGAGCCATGGATATTAGCACTAGGGTGGAATAGAGTGCAGTGGTAGAGATATATAGGAGAAGTCAAAAGGGAAGAAAGACTCGCATCAACTTGGTGGATCGTTAAGCAATGGAGAGGCCTTACAATCGATATCAATGCGAGGAGTAGGGATTGCCATGCAACGAATGCACTAGAGCTATAAGTGTATGAAAACTCAAACTGAAATGAAGTGGGTGCGCATCCAACTTGCTTGCTCATGAAGACCTTGGGCATTTGAGGAAGCCCATCATTGGAGTATACAAGCCAAGTTCTGTAATGAAAAATTCCCACTAGTATATGAAAGTGATTAATCAGGAGACTGTCTATATGAAGAACATGGTGCTACTCTGAAGCACAAGTGTGGTAAAATGATAGTAACATTGTCCCTTCTCTCTTTTTCTCTCATTTTTGTTGAGCTCTTTTGGCCTCTCTTTTTTCATCCGTAGTCTCATCCCGACTTGTGGGGAATCATTATCTCCATCATCGTTTCCTCACTGGGACAATGCTCTAATAATGATGATCATCACTCTTTTATTTACTTACAACTCGATAACTGGAACAATATGAGTCTATATGAATGCCTCTCGTAGTGTACCAGGATGTGCAATGATCTAGCATAATATGTATAACAATGATGAATGGTGGCTTTGCCACAAATATCATGTCAGCTCTATATGATCATACAAAGCAATATGATGATGAATACACATGCCATAAGACGGAATGGTGGAAGTTGCATGACAATATATCTCGGAATGGCTATTGAAATGCCATGATAGGTAGGTATGGTGACTGTTTTGAGTAAGATATAAGGAGGCTTATGTGTGATAGAGTGTATCATATCATGGGGTTTGGATGCACCGGCGAAGTTTGCACCGACTCTCGAGGTGAGAAAGGGCAAAGCACAGTACCGAAGAGGCTAGCAAATTGCGAAAACGTAGGAGTGCGTAATTATCCATGGACTCACATTTGTCATACAAAACTCATATACTTATTGTGAAAGTTTTATAGCCCTCGAAGCAAAGTAATCTCGCATGCCCCTAGGGAGGAGGTTGGTAGGAGTTAACCATCGCGCACCCCCAGTTATGATAGCATTCAAGGATTTCAAGCAGACATAAAAATGTTCAAACATCCCCATCATGCCATAACAGACACTTAAATGAGTAGTTAATAACAAGCTTTAATATTGATATTCTTACTAACCAATGATCATGGACTCATACCCTTTCATATTACAACATCAATATAATTAAGACATTTGTTTCATATTTAGTGATCTACATGAAAGTTTTTATTATACCACTCTTAAATACCTATCCTTTATGGACTGCACTACTGCAGGATGCTGCTAACGCGACACTACGATTAGAGACCTTTCGACGAAATTGTGTGTGATGTAATAATCGCAAATGGTGGTGTAAAAAACCCGTCAAAAAGGTGCAAAACGTTTGCGATGACGGATGCATCAAACACGGTTCAGGTTTTAGTTGCGTGTGCGATGAAGGGCATATGGTTCAGTTCAATTAACTGTTTGCGATGAGGAGGAACAAAAGAAACGGGCAGCCAGATGAAGATGTGTGCGATATATAGCATACGGTTCACTCGGATGAACTATTTGTGATTAGGCAACACAAAAGAAACGGTCAGCCAGATCAAGGTGTGTGCAATATACGGCATGCGGTTCACTCGGATGAACTATTTGCATTGAGACAAGAGAACAGAAACGGTTCAGTATAATAAGATTTGTGTGATACGCGGCAGACATGTCTATAATCGGAAATGTGTGCGAAGACTGATAATAACACAGACGATTGCTTCTAATAAGACGTGTGTGTTGTGCGATGGGATTGCATACAAAACAACAACATATATATACACACACACTTATAAGGACATGGTTGCATAACCAAACTAAACATCCACTTACATAGGTGGCTACTACAACCATGGCATTTGCACACAACAAAGTAAACTATTACATGCATAATTACATAGATGGCTACTACACACATGACATTTCTACACACCAAATTAAACTATATATTACATGCATGATTAACTAGGATAAGCGATCATCTGATCATCATCTACTTCTTGTGACGCTTGCTCTGATTGTGGCTCGATACGACCTCGTCGATCTCCATAACAAGGCACTTCCTCATGTCAGCGATCCGCCTGTGCATCTCGTAGCATGTGTACACGCTCTTGGCCGCGAACCTGATGTGAGATTCATCCATTTGCCGCATCCAGGCGCCGTGCCAGGATACAGGACGTGTTCTGTTGGCATCCTACTTCATCTCTTCGTAGTATGGGTCGATGATGGCCGACGTGAGTTTAACCAGGGAGTCCTTCGTGCTGCCCCAAACCCTGTAGTTCTCATGGATTTTGACAAGGTTCTAGCAGGCCAAGCCCGTAACCCTGAGTGCTTTTACATTGTAGGTGGTTTCCACCGTGGCGAACTTGTAGTCGGTGCTGTTGAAAAACCTGGTGAAACGGTCGCAAGGCTCTGTGGCCATGTAGTAGTGGTAGATGAGGACATGATGGAGCACACACAACTAGGCGACGGTAACCTTCTGATCTATGTTGGGACGACCGGCAGTGTACTGGAGGTCGATGCCGACCACCTTGTACTTGTCTCGAGCAAGCAACTGCTCAACGGTGTTGATGTAGTCATCCACCATGGCCGGGTCGATGATGTACACCACCAAGAGATCTATCTCCCTCGCGTGGGTCTCCACTTTATGCTCGCCGAACTCCATTGGAGCACCGCTAGACATCCCCTCTCCATGTGTCATCGTGGGTGTGCTTTGTTGTGTTGTGGGGCGTGATCGAAAGGTTGAAGAGATCAAGGTTATAATGGACACATGAATTAAAGGGGAAGCCGGACGGCCTGGAATATCGACAGGCCCTGATGGCAGTTCTAATTTGCAGCGCGTAACTCCATCATGTCGCACGTAACTGCATCGCGTGGCAACGCGCGCGACGCAACCACATGCATATGGGGCCCCCGACATGATCGTGCGCACGCCCAACCGCTGGCAGAGCGCGCGCGGAGGGACGCAAGCAGAGCGCTCCGCAGTCGCCTCAACGGCGAGCAACCATATATATGCATATAGCAGTTGAACACGCAAGAAAAAGCTGTCCACAAGCCGAGCACGCTGACAGACGCGAGCAGAGCGCGCCGCGGCGCCTAACGGTGAGCAGAGCTTGCTGAAGGATGCGAGCAGAGGCCGGCACAGTGATACGTGGCAAATAAGACGAACTATGTGAGCGATGTCGGGGACATCAAGCACGAATCAGATTAGAGTTGCATGTGCGATATGTGGCATACAGTTGATCCATTCGAGCTGTTTGTGATGGAATAAGCCATGTGTGTTGCGGGCAAACACTTGCTGGCATATAACCTTAAATTTAACCAACAAAATGTTAATGCATGTTACAGAGATTGCATAACTGGAAACTATATTCAAATACGAATCCAACGATATAATGTTTGGCGACATGCATTCGTATTTTATTAGTTAAATCCTACTTATAAACCTGGACATGGGTATAGTAGGTAATTAAATCGCAAATGTTTTTTTATTAACCGTATGTGTACGTATCCTTTCATCCTCCTCTCGCACATCTTGTCACCCCGCTGTCGCAGACGGCTTCGAGCACAACCTTGAGCAGCACGCAGGGGCATTCTTTTGGCCAAACAATGGTGAGCCCGTTCCCGCACAAGCTTCCCGCCCGACTCGATGAAATCCCACAAAATCCCAATGCTTACCAGCCTACTATATAAACCCTCACGGCTGGTGAGTCCCGCGTCGCATTTCCCCTCCCTCCTTGTAGCTTATCTTGTCTTCTTCTCTCACAATCGCCAATGGCATCGGTCCGTCATCGTCGCTCAGCCACTCCGCCGTCATTAGAGGACAGCTCCAGCTGGGAGGCTACACCGTGGCGGCGGCGCAGTCCCCTGGGTAGTGTAGTGCGTGTGGCGTCCCTGTTGGGTGTGCGCGGAACACCCACCACACGCTCCGCCACCGCCGCCCATCAGCAGTTGTTGCTGGCCGCCATTGCCGCCACACCACCTTCGAAAGCTAGGGCCATCGCCCGCTCCGCCGCAGCGGCCCGAAGGTGGGAGGTGGCCGTCGTGGTCGCCACCCCACTGCCGACCACCGTGGCCATTGAGGGAGTCTTAGACTAAGGGGTCCTCGGGCGCCCGTCCTGTTAGCCATGGGCCGGACTGATGGGCTATGAAGATACGAAGACCGAAGACTGTACCCGTGTCCGGATGGGACTTTCATTGGCGTGGAAGGCAAGCTTGGCAATCGGATATGTAGATTCCTTTCTTTGTAACTGACCTTGTGTAACCCTAGATCCTTACGGTGTCTATATAAACCGGAGGACTTAGTTCGGATAGGGGAGACTCATTATCATAGCCATACAAGCTAGACCTCTAGGGTTTAGCCATTACGATCTCGAGGTAGATCAACTCTTGTAATACTCATATTCATCAATATCAATCAAGCAGGACATAGGGTATTACCTCCATAGAGAGGGCCCAAACCTGGGTAAACATCGTGCCCCTTGTCTCTTGTTACCATCGACCTTAGACGCACAGTTCAGGCTCCCCTACCCGAGATCCGCCGGTTTTGACACCAACATTGGTGCTTTCATTGAGAGTTCCACTGCAGCGTCGCCAAAAGGTTTGATGGCCCCTTCGATCGTCAATAATGACGATGTCCAAGGAGGAAATTTCCTCCCCGGACAGATCTTCGTGTTCGGCAGCTTCGCACTGCGGGCCAACTCGTTTGGCCATCTGGAGCAGATCGAAAACTACGCCCCTGGCCATCAGGTCAGATTTGGGAGCTTGAATTACGTTGCGGACATCCGTGGAGACTTGATCTTCGCCGGATTCGAGACCGCGGTAGCTGCTCCCGGTCACCCCAATGATCATGACCTAAATCTGTCATCAGGCCGCATCCAGGAGATCGCTCCTGTAATCGCTCTGGCCCTAGATCCGAAGCAAGCCGCGCCATCCAAGGAAGGGAGGATCAACCTCACCATGGAGGCCATAGATTCCACGGCGTTGGAGCCGCACATAGACTTAACCTCTCACGACGTCTTTGTCAGCGGAACTCTGAACTCGTCTCCGACCGTAAGTTCCGAACCACGTGAGCCCGCGAACTCCGAGGTTGATCGTTTATCGATCTTCGAATTCAGCGCCCCAGACATCTTCCAGCACTCGCCCTGGGGTGATGTGCTAAACTCATTAAAGAACCTGTCCTTGGCGGAGGACTCACAGCCAAACTATATCCGGCTCAACCAGGGGCTGACGGTGGAGAATTTTGCTTCCCACCCACCACCCACTTCATAGCCACGGTCAAGGATTCAACCGATACACTTGATTACGACTCCGAGAACATTGACGGTACGGACGGCGATGCCGAAGACAACGAAGACCCCGTTGATACTGAAGGAAATATGCCCTAGAGGCAATAATAAAGTTATTATTTATTTCCTTATTTCATGATAAATGTTTATTATTCATGCTAGAATTGTATTATCCGGAAACATAATACTTGTGTGAATACATAGACAAACTAAACGTCACTAGTATGCCTCTACTTGACTAGCTCATTAATCAAAGATGGTTATGTTTCCTAACCATAGACATGTGTTGTCATTTTATTAACGGGATCACATTATTAGGAGAATGATGTGATTGACATGACCCATTCCATTAGCTTAGCACCCGATCGTTTAGTATGTTGCTATTGCTTTCTTCATGACTTATACATGTTCCTATGACTATGAGATTATGCAACTCCCGTTTACCGGAGGAACACTTTGTGTGCTACCAAACGTCACAACGTAACTGGGTGATTATAAAGGAGCTCTACAGGTGTCTCCAAAGGTGAATGTTGGGTTGGCGTATTTCGAGATTAGGATTTGTCACTCCGATTGTCGGAGAGGTATCTCTGGGCCCTCTCGGTAATGCACATCACATAAGCCTTGCAAGCATTACAACTAATGAGTTAGTCGCAAGATGATGTATTACGAAACGAGTAAAGAGACTTGCCGGTAACGAGATTGAACTAGGTATTGAGATACCGACGATCGAATCTCGGGCAAGTAACATACCGATGACAAAGGGAACAACGTATGTTGTTATGCAGTCTGACTGATAAAGATCTTCGTAGAATATGTAGGAGCCAATATGAGCATCTAGGTTCCGCTATTGGTTATTGACCGGAGACGTGTCTCGGTCATGTCTACATTGTTCTCGAACCCGTAGGGTCCGCACGCTTAAGGTTTTGGATGACAGTTATATTATGAGTTTATGAGTTTTGATGTACCTAAGTTAGTTCGGAGTCCCAGATGTGATCACGAACATGACGAGGAGTCTCAAAATGGTCGAGACATAAAGATTGATATATTGGATGGCTATATTCGGACACCGGAAGTGTTCCGGGTGATTTTGGAGAAAACCGGAGAGCCAGAGGGTTACCGGAACCCCCCGGGAGAAGTAATGGGCCATATGGGCCTTAGTGGAGAGAGAGGGGCAGCCAAAGGTGAGCCGCGCAATTGGACTAGGAGAGGGGGGCGGCGCCCCCCTTTCCTCCTCCCTCCCCACTTCTTTCCCCCTCCTAGTAGGAGTCCTACTCCTACTAGGAGGAGGACTCCTCCTTGGCGCGCCATAGGGGCCGGCCGGCCTCCTCCCCTTGATCCTTTATATACGGGGGCAGGGGGCACCCCTAGACACACAAGTTGATCCACGTGATCATATTCTTAGCCGTGTGCGGTGCCCCCTTCCACCATAATCCTCGATAATATTGTAGCGGTGCTTAGGCGAAGCCTTGCGACGGTAGTACATCAAGATCGTCACCACGCCGTCGTGCTGACGGAACTCTTCCCTGACACTTTGCTGGATCGGAGTCCGGGGATCGTCATCGAGCTGAACGTGTGCTAGAACTCGGAGGTGCCGTAGTTTCGGTGCTTGATCGGTCGGGCCATGAAGACGTGCGACTACATCAACCGCGTTGTCATAACACTTCCGCTGTCGGTCTACAAGGGTACGTAGATCACACTCTTCCCTCGTTGTTATGCATCACCATGATCTTGCGTGTGCGTAGGAATTTTTTTGAAATTACTACGTTCCCCAACAGTGGCATCCGAGCCTAGGTTTTATGTGTTGATGTTATATGCACGAGTAGAACACAAGTGAGTTGTGGACGATATAAGTCATACTGCTTACCAGCATGTCATACTTTGGTTCGGCGGTATTGTTGGACGAAGCGGCCCGGACCGACATTACGCGTACGCTTACGCGAGACCGGTTCTCCCGACGTGCTTTGCACAAAGGTGGCTAGCGGGTGACAGTTTCTCCAACTTTAGTTGAACCGAGTGTGGCTACGCCCGGTCCTTGCGAAGGTTAAAACAACACCAACTTGACAAACTATCGTTGTGGTTTTGATGCGTAGGTAATATTGGTTCTTGCTTAAGCCCGTAGCAGCCACGTAAAACTTGCAACAACAAAGTAGAGGACATCTAACTTGTTTTTGCAGGGCATGTTGTGATGTGATATGGTCAAGACATGATGCTAAATTTTATTGTATGAGATGATCATGTTTTGTAACCAAGTTATCGGCAACTGGCAGGAGCCATATGGTTGTCGCTTTATTGTATGCAATGCAATTGCGCTGTAATGCTTTACTTTATCACTAAGCGGTAGCGATAGTCGTGGAAGCATAAGATTGGCGAGATGACAACGATGCTACCATGGTGATCAAGGTGTCGCGCCGGTGACGATGGTGATCACGACGGTGCTTCGAAGATGGAGATCACAAGCACAAGATGATGATGGCCAGATCATATCATTTATATTGATTGCATGTGATGTTTATCTTTTTTGCATCTTATCTTGCTTTGATTGACGGTAGCATTTTAAGATGATCTCTCACTAATTATCAAGAAGTGTTCTCCCTGAGTATGCACCGTTGCGAAAGTTCTTCATGCTGAGACACCACGTGATGATCGGGTGTGATAGGCTCTACGTTCAAATACAACGGGTGCAAAACAGTTGCACACGTGGAATACTTAGGTTATACTTGACGAGCCAAGCATATACAGATATGGCCTCGGAACACGGAGACCGAAAGGTCGAGCGTGAATCATATAGTAGATATGATCAACATAGTGATGTTCACCAATGAAACTACTCCATCTCACGTGATGATCGGACATGGTTTAGTTGATTTGGATCACGTGATCACTTAGAGGATTAGAGGGATGTCTATCTAAGTGGGAGTTCTTAAGTAATATGATTAAATGAACTTAAATTTACCATGAACTTAGTCCTGGTAGTATTTTGTAAATCATGTTGTAGATCAATAGCTCGCATTGTTGCTTCCCTGTGTTTATTTTGATATGTTCCTAGAGAAAATTGTATTGAAAGATGTTAGTAGCAATGATGCGGATTGGATCCGTGATCTGAGGTTTACCCTCATTGCTGCACAGAAGAATTATGTCCTTGATGCACCGCTAGGTGACAGACCTATTGCAGGAGCAGATGCAGACGTTATGAACGTTTGGCTAGCTCAATATGATGACTACTTGATAGTTTAGTGCACCATGCTTAATGGCTTAGAATCGGGACTTCAAAGACGTTTTGAACGTCATGGACCATATGAGATGTTCCAGGAGTTGAAGTTAATATTTCAAGCAAATACCTGAGTTGAGAGATATGAAGTCTCCAACAAGTTCTATAGCTAAAAGATGGAGGAGAATCGCTCAACTAGTGAGCATGTGCTCAGATTGTCTGGGTACTACAATCACTTGAATCAAGTGGGAGTTAATCTTCCAGATAAAATAGTGATTGACAGAATTCTCTAGTCACCATCACCAAGTTAGTAGAACTTCGTGATGAACTATGATATGCAAGGGATAACGGAAACGATTCCCAAGCTCTTCGTAATGCTGAAATTGACGAAGGTAGAAATCGAGAAAAACATCAAGTGTTGATGGTAGACAAGACCACTAGTTTCAAGAAAAGGGCAGAGGGAAGAAGGGGAACTTCAAGAAGAACAGCAAGCAAGTTGCTGCTCAAGTGAAGAAGCCCAAGTCTGGTCCTAAGCCTGAGACTAAGTGCTTCTACTATAAAGGGACTGGTCACTGGAAGCGGAACTACCCCAAGTGATTGGCAGATAAGAAGGATGGCAAAGTGAACATAAGTATATTTGATATACATGTTATCGATGTGTACTTTACTAGTGTTTATAGCAACCCCTCAGTATTTGATACTAGTTCAGTTTCTAAGATTAGTAACTCGAAACGGGAGTTGCAGAATAAACAGAGAGTAGTTAAGGGTGAAGTGACGATGTGTGTTGGAAGTGGTTCCAAGATTGATATGATCATCATCGCACACTCCCTATAATTTCGGGATTAGTGTTGAACCTAAATAAGTGTTATTTGGTGTTTGCGTTGAGCATGAATATGATTTGATCATGTTTATTATAATACGGTTATTCATTTAAGTAAGAGAATAAATTGTTGTTCTGTTTACATGAATAAAACCTTATATGGTTACACACCCAATGAAAATAGTTCGTTGGATCTCGATCGTAGTGATACACATAATCATAATATTGAAACCAAAAGATGCAAAGTTAATAATGATAGTGCAACTTATTTGTGGCACTGCCGTTTAGGTCATATTGGTGTAAAGCGCATGAAGAAACTCCATGCTGATGGGCTTTTGGAATCACTTGATTATGAATCAGTTGATGCTTGCGAACCATGCCTCATGGGCAAGATGACTAAGACTCTGTTCTTCGGAACAATGGAGCGAGCAAACGATTTGTTGGAAATCATACATAATGATGTATGTGGTCCGATGAATATTGAGGCTCGCGACAGGTATCATTATTTTCTGATCTTCACATATGATTTGAGCAGATATGAGTATATCTACTTGATGAAACATAAGTCTGAAACATTTGAAAAGTTCAAAGAATTTCAGAGTGAAGTGAAAGATCATGGTAACAAGAAAATAAAGTTTCCACGATCTGATCGTAGAGAAGAGTATTTGAGTTACGAGTTTGGCCTTCAGTTAAAAACAATGTGAAATAGTTTCACTACTCACGCCACCTGGCACACCACAATGTAATGGTGTGTCCGAACGTCATAACCGTACTTTATTAGATATGGTGCGATCTATGATGTCTCTTACCGATCTACCACTATAGTTTTGGGGTTATGCATTAGAGACAGCTGCATTCACGTTAAATAGGGCACCATCTAAATCTGTTGAAACGACACCGTATGAACTATGGTTTGGCAAGAAACCTAAGATGTCGTTTCTTAAAGTTTGAGGTTGCAATGCTTATGTGAAAAAGTTTCAACCTGATAAGCTCAAACCCAAATCGGAGAAGTGCGTCTTCATAGGATACCCAAAAGAAAATGTTGGGTACACCTTCTATCACAGATCCAAAGGCAAGATATTGGTTGCTTTGAATGGATCCTTTCTAGAGAAGGAATTTCTCTCGAAAGAAGTGAGTGGGAGGAAAGTAGAACTTGATGAGGTAACTGTACCTGCTCCCTTATTGGAAAGTAGTTCATCACAGAAATCTGTTCCTGTGACTACTAGACCGATCAGTGAGGAAGCTAATGATGATGATCATGTAACTTCAGATCAAGTTACTACCGAACCTCGTAGGTAAAACCAGAGTGAGATCCGCACCAGAGTGGTACGGTAAACCAGTTCTGGAGGTCATGTTACTTGACCATGACGAGCCTACGAACTATGAGGAAGTGATGATGAGCGCAGATTCCGCAAAATGGCTTGAGGCCATGAAATCTAAGATGAGATCCATGTATGAGAACAAAGTATGGACTTTGATTGACTTGCCCAATGATCGGCGAGCCATTGAGATTAAATGGATCTTCAAGAGGAAGACGGACGCTGATAGTAGTGTTACTATCTACAAAGCTAGAATTGTCGCAAAAAGGTTTTTGACAAGTTCAAGGTGTTGACTATGATGAGAGTTTCTCACTCGTATCTATGCTTAAGTCTGTCCGAATCATGATAGCAATTGCCGCATTTTATGAAATCCGGCAAATGGATAAACAAAACTGCATTCCTTAATGGATTTATTTGTATATGATACAACCAGAAGGTTTTGTCAATCCTAAAGGTGCTAACAAAATGTGCAAGCTCCAAGTGATCCATCTATGGACTGGTGCAAGCATCTCGGAGTTGGAATATGCGCTTTGATGAGATGATCAAAGCATATAGTTTTATACAGACTTGCGGTGAAGCCTGTATTTACAAGAAAGTGAGTGGGAGCACTACAGCATTTCTGATAAGTATATGTGAATGACATATTGTTGATCGGAAATAATGTAGAATTATTCTGCAAAGCATAAAGGAATGGTTTGAAAGAAGTTTTTCAAAGAAAAACCTCGGTGAAGTTGCTTACATATTGAGCATCAAGATCTATAGAGATAGATCAAGACGCTTGATAAGTTTTTTCAATGAGTACATACCTTGACAAGATTTTGAAGTAGTTCAAAATGGAACAGTCAAAGAAAGAGTTCTTGCCTATGTTACAAGGTGTGAAATTGAGTAAGACTCAAAGCCCGACCACGGCAGAAGATAGAAAAAGAATGAAAGTCATTCCCTATGCCTCAGCCATAGGTTCTATAAAATATGCCATGCTATGTACCAGATCTATTGTATACCCTACACTGATTTTGGCAAGGGAGTACAATAGTGATCTAGGAGTAGATCACTGGACAGCGGTCAAAATTATCCTTAGTGGAATAAGGATATGTTTCTCAATTATGGAGGTGACAAAAGGTTCGTCGTAAAAGGGTTACGTCGATACAAGTTTTGGCACTGATCTGGATGACTCTAAGTCTTCATCTGGATACATATTGAAAGTGGGAGCAATTAGCTAAAGTAGCTCCGTGTAGAGCATTGTAGACATAGAAATTCGCAAAATACTTACGGATCTGTATGTGACAGACCCGTTGACTAAGATTATCTCACAAACAAAACATGATCACACCTTAGTACTCATTGGGTGTTAATCACATAAGCGATGTGAACTAGATTACTGACTCTAGTAAACCCTTTGGGTGTTGGTCACATATCGATGTGAACTATGGGTGTTAACCACATAAAGATGTGAACTATTGATGTTAGATCACATGGCGATGTGAACTAGATTATTGACTCTAGTGCAAGTGGGAGACTGAAGGAAATATGCCCTAGAGGCAATAATAAAGTTATTATTTATTTCCTTATTTCATGATAAATGTTTATTATTCATGCTAGAATTGTATTATCTGTAAACATAATACTTGTGTGAATACATAGACAAACTAAACGTCACTAGTATGCCTCTACTTGACTAGCTCATTAATCAAAGATGGTTATGTTTCCTAACCATAGACATGTGTTGTCATTTGATTAACGGGATCACATTATTAGGAGAATGATGTGATTGACATGACCCATTCCATTAGCTTAGCACCCGATCGTTTAGTATGTTGCTATTGCTTTCTTCATGACTTATACATGTTCCTATGACTATGAGATTATGCAATTCCCGTTTACCGGAGGAACACTTTGTGTGCTACCAAACGTCACAACGTAACTGGGTGATTATAAAGGAGCTCTACAGGTGTCTCCAAAGGTGAATGTTGGGTTGGCGTATTTCGAGATTAGGATTTGTCACTCCGATTGTCGGAGAGGTATCTCTGGGCCCTCTCGGTAATGCACATCACATAAGCCTTGCAAGCATTACAACTAATGAGTTAGTTGGAAGATGATGTATTACGAAACGAGTAAAGAGACTTGCCGGTAACGAGATTGAACTAGGTATTGAGATACCGACGATCGAATCTCGGGCAAGTAACATACCGATGACAAAGGGAACAACGTATGTTGTTATGCGGTCTGACCGATAAAGATCTACGTAGAATATGTAGGAGCCAATATGAGCATCCAGGTTCCGCTATTGGTTATTGACCGGAGACGTGTCTCGGTCATGTCTACATTGTTCTCGAACCCGTAGGGTCCGCACGCTTAAGGTTTCGATGACAGTTATATTATGAGTTTATGAGTTTTGATGTACCGAAGTTAGTTCAGAGTCCTGGATGTGATCACGGACATGACGAGGAGTCTCGAAATGGTCGAGACATAAAGATTGATATATTGGACGGCTATATTCGGACACCGGAAGTGTTCCGGGTGATTTCGGAGAAAACCGGAGAGCCGGAGGGTTACCGGAACCCCCCCCGAGAGAAGTAATGGGCCATATGGGCCTTAGTGGAGAGAGAGAGGGGCAGCCAAAGGTGGGCCGCGCGCCTCCTCCCCCCTGGTCCGAATTGGACTAGGAGAGGGGGGGCGGCGCCCCCTTTCCTTCTCCCTCCCCACTTCTTTTCCCCTCCTAGTAGGAGTCCTACTCCTACTAGGAGGAGGACTCCTCCTTGGCGCGCCATAGGGGCCGGCCGGCCTCCTCCACTTGATCCTTTATATACGGGGGCAGGGGGCACCCCTAGACACACAAGTTGATCCACGTGATCATATTCTTGGCCGTGTGCGGTGCCCCCTTCCACCATAATCCTCGATAATATTGTAGCGGTGCTTAGGCGAAGCCCTGCGACGGTAGTACATCAAGATCGTCACCACGCCGTCGTGCTGACGGAACTCTTCCCCGACACTTTGCTGGATCGGAGTTCGGGGATCGTCATCGAGCTGAACGTGTGCTAGAACTCGGAGGTGCCGTAGTTTCGGTGCTTGATCGGTCGGGCCATGAAGACGTACGACTACATCAACCGCGTTGTCATAACGCTTCCGCTGTCGGTCTACAAGGGTACGTAGATCACACTCTTCCCTCATTGCTATGCATCACCATGATCTTGCGTGTGCGTAGGAAATTTTTTGAAATTACTACGTTCCCCAACAGATACAGCTAATGACCAAGATGAATGGGAAGATGGGCATGTTAGCCCTGGTAAACAGGCCACGCACGAAGATTCGGAGGATGAAAATTACCTTCCGCTCTCTAAGGATGAGGTGAGCCTCGGCACCGAGAATTTCATCGTGTCTGAGGAACCTCTTGAGCAGGAGCGCTTCAAGCGCCAACTAATAGGCACTGCAAGGAGCCTGAAAAAGAAGCAGCAGCAGCTTCAAGCTGACCAAGATCTGCTCAATAATAGATGGACTGAAGTCCTAGCTGCCGAAGAATACGACTTTAGTGGCCCAGCCAAAAGCTACCCGAAGAGTAGATTGCTACCCTAGGGCGATGACAAGGCGCTCGAGCCCGTGCCATTATTGTACAAGGCGTCAGGTCGACCACAACTTGGTCCGGGTAAAGCGGCAACTCAAGCCGAACACCAGACCGCCCCACCTCGCCGTAAAGGCAAGAACAAAACAGCTCGGAGTTGTGCATACGACCGTCGACATGACTTGGGTAGTAGAGCAGGACACTCAAGGCCGACCTACGGATCGCGAGGACATACCTCGACACACGACGACAACCACCTATTCGGACGTAACAAACCTAGCCACGCCCGGGCCGAAAACCGCAAACGGACTCCATCGGAGGTACGGCGCAGTGTGGCCCAACATAGAGGCGCCACACACCCTCTTTGCTTCACAGACGAAGTAATGGAGCATGAATTCCTAGACGGGTACAAACCTATGAATATCGAATCATACGATGGAACAACGGATCCCATGGTATGGATCAAAGACTTCCTCCTTGTAACACCCACGATGCAGCTATATCTCCCACGTGTCGGAGCACGACTTAGAGGCATAACCGCATAGTAGGCATGTCGCAAGAGGGGTAATCTTTACACATCCCATGTACTGAATAAGAAAGGGATAAAGAGTTGGCTTACAATCGCCACTTCACACAATACATAAATATAGCATTACATCATCCAGAATACAATCAAGGTCCGACTACGAAACCAAAATAAAGAAAGACCACCCCTATTGCTAGATCCCCGATCGCCCCGACTGGGCTCCACTACTAATCAAAAGGAAACGGAACAAAACAACGATCAAGATCTTCATCGAGCTCCCACCCGAGCTCGGTTGCGTCACCTGCACTGGTATCATCGGCACCTGCAACTGTTTGGAAGTATCTGTGAGCCACGAGGACTCAGCAATCTCACACCCGCGAGATCAAGACTACTTAAGATTATGCGTAGGAAAAGTTGTGAGGTGGAGCTGCAGCAAGCACTAGCATATATGGTGGCTAACATACGCAAATAAGAGCGAGAAGAGAAGCAATGCACGGTCGTGAACTAGAAGTGATCAAGAAGTGATCCTGAAACTACTTACGTTCAAGCATAACACAAGAACCATGTTCACTTCCCGGACTCCGCCGGAAAGAGACCATCACGGCTACACACGCGGTTGATACATTTTAATTAAGTTAAGTGTCAGGTTTTCTACAACCGGATATTAACAAATTCCCATCTGCCCATAATTGCGGGCACGGCTTTCAAAAGTTCAAAATCCTACAGGGGTGTCCCAACTTAGCTCATCACAAGCTCTCACGGTCAACGAAGGATATTCCTTCTCCTAGGAAGACCCGACCAGACTCGGAATCCCGGTTACAAGACTTTTCGACAATGGTAAAACAAGACCAGGAAGACCACCCGCTGTGCCGACAAATCCCGATAGGAGCTGCACATATCTCGTTCTCAGGGCACACCGGATAAGCTAAGCGTACAAGAGCCAACGTAACCCAAGTTGCCAAGGGACGGCCCCGCACGGTGCTCTAGTTTGGACCAACACTCAGAGGAGTACTGGCCCGGGGGTTTAAAATAAATATGACCCTTGAGTCTGCAGAACCCAAGGGAAAAAGGCTTAGGTGGCAAATGGTAAAACCAAGGTTGGGCCTTGCTGGAGGAGTTTTATTCAAAGTGAACTGTCAAGTGGTTCCCATTATAACCCAACGGTGTAAGGAACGCAAAATCAAGGAACATAACACCGGTATGACGGAAACTAGGGCGGCAAGAGTGGAGCAAAACACCAGGCATAAGGCCGAGCCTTCCACCCTTTACCAAGTATATAGATGCATTAAAGTAAACAAGATATAATAATGATATCCCAACAATAATCATGTTCCAACAAGGAACAAACTTCATCTTCACCTGCAACTAGCAACGCTATAAGAGGGGCTAAGCAAAGCGGTAACATAGACAAACAAAGGTTTGCTAGGAACGGTGGGTTAGAGGCTTGACATGGCAATATGGGAGGCATGATAAAGCAAGTGGTAGGTATCTCTTCATAGCAACAGAGCGAGCAACTAGCAAGCAAAGATAGAAGTGATTTCGAGGGTATGGTCATCTTGCCTGAGATCCCGCAAGGAAGAAGAATGAGTCCATGAAGGAGACAAACGGACGTAGCCGAACGGATCCTCACAACTCCGGAACGAAACCAAAGCTAACGAGAGAGACAACCCGGAAAGAATCAAGCAACATAGTAAACAACCAAGCATAACATGGCATGATCCACAATCAAGTATGATGCATGTTCGGTTTAATGAGGCATGGCATGGCAAAGTACACAAACAAAACTACAAAGTAAGTGGATCTCAATATGCGACGAGTTGCATATTGACAGAACACAACATGACTTATTTAGTTCTCTCTCTTTTATGTACCCAACAATATTAAATGTTGTTAAACATGGCAAGAGGTGAAGCATAAGAAAACTACCTATCTAGGCAAGTTTAAATGAGGCCGGAACAACAAACAACGATTCCGATAAATCCTCATATGCATTTAGCAATTTAAAGCAAACAACAATTTTAAAAATTCTTGATGTTGTTATCGTGATGCGGATGACATATTCAAGTTGGATGCAATTTTATGAAAAAGTTGACATGATAAGATATGAAGCATTTGTCATCGTGGCGGAAAGAAAAGGGTGCCACGGCGACGATAACGAAAACGGTGCAACGGCAACAACAACGGAAATGGTGCCACGGCAATATTCCGATGATCCGGTAGCTCACGGGGATACTAGTGCAAAAGGAAGTGGGTGTGAGTGTGTCATGCAAGAAGATGGGGTGCTCCCGGATACCGGGTTCCCACATGTCGACGACAAGGCAACGAGGAACTCGCAAGGAACAACTCGGACATGGTGCAACCACGAGCATCTCATACATCACACAACATTCATTCACGGGCGTCGTCTCGGTGGTTATACCTTCCAAGGGAGCATTGTCGAGCGGTTCGAGTTCGTAGAGGAAGTAATTGTTCTCGTGACGGTAGTGGAAGTAGGGGTACATGACGACGGTAGAGGTACTCGCGATGGTAGTGGTACATGTTCATTTTCGGAGAGGTACTTGACGAATCCAACATTTTCGGGGCGACGGTAGTTGTACATGGGTCGCATAGGAACTTGACGAAACCCAAGGCGACGATTGTGGTACTTGGCAAAACGCATGTCAACGGTTGTTGTTCTTGTATCCTCGTGGAGGTAGTCGTTCACTCGGCGGTCTTATCGGAACCTTGTCAGCGGTAGGGATACACCTTGGGGTTCGAAAGGGTTCCTTGCCGTCATGGTACTTGGCAATTTCGAAGGCGGTGGGAAAACGAACTTGGCGATCTCCGTTGACCTGGTACTTGGCGAATCCCTTCTCGGTTGTCTTCCTTGGCGGTTCAGGGCACGGTGCATGTACTTGGCATGATGCAGGGGCGATGGCCGTAGGACACTAGGACCCGAAGCAGAGGAGCAAGGGATCGAGGCTCTGGCCATCTCCTGCAGGTGTTGCGCTGGACGGCGGCGGTAAGGCGACAGCGGCAGAGCTGCCATGGATGGCGACAACGCCATAGAAGAAGCAGGGGCGTGAGGGCGGCGGAAGCAGCAAGGTGGATTTGGGCGCTGGAGGAAGCAGCAAGGTAGCGCCATGGAGATCCTGGACGACGGGGCCAGATCGGCCGGCAAGGCGCCAAGGGACATCGAGGTGGCGGAGGTCGCGGGTCGGGCGTCGGGCTTGAGGTGCAGGAGGACCCCGGGCAGCGGCGAGGATGGCCGGCGGTGAGGAGGCAGCAGAGACGCGACGAGGTGCAGCGGTGGGAGCTTCGAGCTCGGCCGGCTGCGGCCATGGAGGACGGCGGCGCGGAGGCGGGGCCCTTGAGGGCACGGCGCTCGGGATCCGGTGTCCGGCAGGATCACGGTAGCGGCCTCCTCTCTGTGTGGCGGCGCCAGGAGGAAGGGGAGATTGGCGGCGCGAGGCCAGGAGAGGGCGTCGGGGAGGATGGGATCGAGGGAGAGGGTGAGGAGGCGCTGGATGATCGAGAGGGAGAAGGAGGTCGAGCGCACGGGGATGGGATCGAGGGAGAAAGAGGCTGGTGATACCTCTCCGTCGTATCTACTTTTCCAAACACTTTTGCCCTTGTTTTGGACTCTAACTTGCATGATTTGAATGGAACTAACCCGGACTGACGCTGTTTTCAGCAAAATTACCATGGTGTTATTTATGTGCAGAAACACACATTCTCGGAATGACCTGGAACTTCACGGAGCCACTTTTCAGAAAATAAGAAAAATACCTGTAAAAGATGAAGGCCAGGGGGCCCACCACCTCTCCACGAGGGTGGGGGGCGCGCCTGCCTACCTCGTGGGCCCCCTGTTGCCTCTTCGACTCCAACTCCAACTTCATATATTGAGTTTCGGGGAGAAAAAAATTAGAGAGAAGAAATCATCGCGTTTTATGATACGGAGCCGCCGCCAAGCCCTAAAACCTCTCGGGAGGGCTGATCTGGAGTCCGTTCTGGGCTCCAGAGAGGGGAATCCGTCGCCATCGTCATCGTCAACCATCCTCCATCACCAATTTCATGATGCTCACCACCGTGCATGAGTAATTCCATCGTAGGTTTGCTGGACGGTGATGGGTTGGATGGGATCTATCATGTAATCGAGTTAGTTTTGTTAGGGTTTGATCCCTAGTGTCCACTATGTTCTGAGATTGATGTTGCTATGACTTTGCTATGCTTAATGCTTGTCACTAGGGCTCGAGTGCCATGATTTCAGATCTGAACCTATTATGTTTTCATCAATATATGAGTGTTCTTGATCCTATCTTGCAAGTCTATAGTCACCTATTATGTGTTATGATCCATTAACCCCGAAGTGACAATAATCGGGATACTTACCGGTGATGACCGTAGTTTGAGGATTTCATTTATTCACCATGTGTTAATGCTTTGTTCCAGTTCTCTATTAAAAGGAGGCCTTAATATCCCTTAGTTTTCGTAAGGACCCCGCTGCCACGGGAGGGTAGGACGAAAGATGTCATGCAAGTTCTTTTCCATAAGCACGTATGACTATATTCGGAATACATGCCTACATTACATTGACGAACTGGAGCTAGTTCTGTGTCACCCTAGGTTATGATTGTTACATGATGAACCGCATCTGGCATAATTCTCCATCACCGATCCATTGCCTACGAGCTTTCCATATATTGTTCTTCGCTTATTTACTTTCCCGTTGCTATTGCTATCATCACTACAAAATACCAAAAACATTACTTTTACTACTGTTACCTTTTGCTACCGTTACCAATACTATCATATTACTTTGCTAATAAATACTTTGCTGCAGATATTAAGTTTCCAGGTGTGGTTGAATTGACAACTCAGCTGCTAATACTTGAGAGTATTCATTGGCTCCCCTTGTGTCGAATCAATAAATTTGGGTTGAATACTTTACCCTCGAAAACTGTTGCGATCCCCTATACTTGTGGGTCATCAAGACTATTTTCTGGCGCCGTTGCCGGGGAGCATAGCTCTATTCTTTGAGTCACTTGGGATATATATCTTCTTATCATTATGAAGAACTTGAGAGATCCAAAAATGAAGATTTATCCCTCAACTATGAGGGGAGGTAAGGAACTGCCATCTAGCTCTGCACTTGATTCACCTTCTGTTTTGAGTAAGCTTGCGACACCTACACCTGCTTCTGCTATTCGCTCTGATATGTCGCATATTATTGATGATGCCACTTCTACTATGCATGATACTTATGATGAAACTACCTCTATGCCTGATACTACTGTGCCACTTAGTGATTTTCTTGACGAACAACTTTCTAGGGCTAGAGAGATTGAAAATATTGAATCTGATGATACTGATGAAAGTGATGATGAAGAATCACTTGTTATTCCTAAGGGTTATGTTTTTGATCAAGAAGCTTCTTTAGCTATTTTAGCTTGCAAAAATAGAAATGAACTCAAAAGGTTATTAGCTAAATGGAGTAAGCAATCTCTAAATGCTAGAATGAAACCTGACCCTGCTTTTGCTACTTCACCTATCTTTTTTACTGATAAGGATTATGAATTCTCTGTTGATCCTGATATAATTACTTTGGTTGAATCTGATCCTTTTCATGGTTATGAATTTGAAACTGTTGTGGCACATCTTACTAAACTAAATGATATAGCCACCCTGTTCACTAAACATGAGAGAACTCGTTACTTTTATATCCTTAAAATATGAGTAAAATGCATCATAGGTCCTATAACTATCTGAGGTGTGTCACTTTAGTCCTATAACTATCAAAGTGCAGATTTGAGTCCCAAAACTATTTCGAGTCATTCACTGCAGGTCCTATGGTCGCCCCAGCAGCGTTGACCGTCCGATGTGTCACCTGGACCGGTGCCACATCGACCAGAGGGGCCCACCAGGCTAAACAATGAAGCGTTTATTTGCAGGAAAGCCCTTGAAATCTCAGCTCGTCTCATTCTCAGACTCTCCATCTCTCTTCTATGAATGAATCTCTCTGAGGCGGCGATATGGTGGCGACCGGCGACGTTCGCGATTGATGTCCATCGATTGGAGGCGCAGGACGGGAGTCGGGGCTGCTAATCCGACCGTGGCGCTGGTCCGATGGCTCCATCGCGGTGGCTTCCCAACACCCCTCCTCCGGAGTATGGTAAGAACCCTAACCCCAGTCCCTGCTGCACCCCCTTTTGGCTTAGAGATTTCAATAGAGTAGCAGGATTTGGCACGATTTGGGCATTACAGCTTAGATATTGTGTCGATTCAGTCTGAATGTACATATGGCTTCTCTTCCCGTACTGAAATCTTCTGTCTGTACTAAAATCTTTCTGTACTGAAATCTATTTCAAAAGAGTTGGACATCTTCCTGTACGTATGGAGATTTGGGCATCTTCCTGTGTGTATGGTGATTCGGGCACTATTTTTCCTGCAGTATATAATCCCTGCTGTAACTGAAGCCTTGTTATGTACAGTGGTATCTTTTTTGCATTATAAGCTCGTCTTGTACACCTATAGTACCATTTGAAATTGCACTGCTGATGTATATATGTACTAGTGGTGATGCAAAAGAAATTGTACTGCTGATGTATATATGTACTTTGTTTTTTTTCATGTAATAGGACCCAAGGAGGAGCTGTTCTCAGTAGAGATTAATCATGGTGGGGTTTTTCTCGGCTTTGGAGCAAACAAGAAATACATGGATTGCAAAACAGATTTCTTTGATCATTGTGAGGTTGAAACATGGTCGCCGTTGTGGATTAAAGATTTTGTGCAGCAGCTTGGCTATGATCCAAGTAAAGTGCAGTGTTTCTGGTTACTTCCTGGCATGAATTTGGATAATGGACTGAGAATTATTGATAGAGATGCAGACTGTCTTAGTATGACTGCTGTTGTGCCAAAGTTCAAGCATTTCAAGTTGTACATGGATCATGGTGATATTTATAGCGAGCTAAATATGGATGACATATGCATAATTGGCTCACCTACAATGCCTGATATCATGAGTCCCGTGAAGCCACAAGAAAGAGGTACAAAGAGTTATATTAGGAGTAGTCCTAGGATCAAGAGCAAGGCACAAAAAGGGAGAACTAAAGAACAAGTGCAGAAAAACAATGACAGTGATAGTGATGATAGTGATAGTGATTGTAGTTATGAAGATTGGGCTGACTCAGACAATGACTTTAAGAATGGCGATGATAATCTGTTTGAGGAGTGGGTTGATGACTTCAATAAGGATCTCAGAGCAAAGAAAAATAAAGCAGTACGGTACGAGAGGGATAGTGACTATGACACTGATGAGCTAGAACTGCCAGCTTCAGTAATAAAAGAACTTGCCCTGAAAAAGGTAGACAGGAGCAACAAGATGAGGCAAGGCAAGGGGAGCAGCGAGAGGCAGGGCAAGTGCAGCAAGGTGAGACAGTTCAAGGACAAAACTCAATTCCAAGGCATATTGCCAAAAAGGCAAAATTACCAGTGAAGAGAAGGATTACTTCAACTGATCAGGTAACAATTACTAGATAATTTCCTTTATGTTACTTCTAGTTAGTTAGTTGCTAACTTAAATCCAAAACTACTCTGGAATTGTAGACCACATCTTCTGCAAGTGTGGTTGGATCTAGTGTAATACAAGTGTGGGAGCAGAACATGTCTGTGTTCGACATACTGATGCAATCTGTAAGTTCTTTTCAACTTTTGTGAATCTCATGGAAACTCTCCTATTCCAAAACTGATGTAACACATGTTTTCACATTTGCAGTCACAGCCGTCCCAAGAATCCCAGGCACCAAGACCTCTTCCTAACAATCAATTTCTTGCAAGCCAAATAGAGGATCTACCAATGACAAAACAGACCACAACTATAATCCATGTAGCAGCAAAGAAGAAGAAAAGGAAGGAGAAGATCACGGAGAAGGAGAATGTTATTCCTAGGAAGAAGAAATAGAAGATGAAGTGGACATGCCTTCTATTGGACAGAACCTGGTTTCTTTTTGGACAGAGTTTGCTTTCTTTTGGATAGATAGAGATGGTTAGGGCCTTCACAAATTGAAGGCTTTATTTTGGACGGAGGTACTACTTATGTAATGTGGTACTGCATCATGCAGAGTGCAACCCAGTACCACATTACATAGTTGCAAGCTTTAGTGTGTATCTATGTTTATGCAAGAGCACTCTTTATGTAATGACAATATGGTGTGCTACTTCCTGGAAGTGTGGCAATTCTCATCTATATATTTTCCTGTTAAGTTGCAACATTCATTTGTCACTTGCATGATCATTTGCCGTGCCGGCTTGTTCCTGCTACATCTTGATGCCGTCGAGCTTGTTCCAGACATGGCAGAACTAATGAAAGAGAGATGAGATTGCAGAGAGGAGGGCTGCGGCTGGAGAGCAAACAGTCTGATGGACCAAATTGCAAAATGTATCAACCACCAATGGCGGGAAATCTTCCACCACGCGCCCTGGGTCGTTGTGGCACTGGTCCAGGTGACACGTCAGCCAACAATCACTGCTGGGGCGACCACAGGACCTGCAGTGAACGACTCGAAATAGTTTTGGGACTCAAATCTGCACTTTGATAGTTATAGGACTAAAGTGACACACATCGGATAGTTATAGGACCTATGATGCATTTTACTCTTAAAATATTTCCGTTCTCATTAAAGGGTGATGCTAAGATATGGTTTAATTCTCTTGATCCTGGTTGTGTGCGTAGTCCCCAGGATATGATTTATTACTTCTCTGCTAAATATTTTCCTGCTCATAAGAAACAAGTTGCTTTAAGGGATATATATAATTTTGGGCAAATTGAAGAAGAGAGTCTCCCACAAGCTTGGGGGAGGCTTCTCCAATTACTTAATGCTTTGCCTAATCATCCTCTTAAGAAAAATGAAATACTTGATATCTTTTATAATGGACTAACCGATGCCTCCAGAGATTACCTGGATAGTTGTGCTGAATCTGCTTTCAAGGAAAGAACACCAGATGAAGCTGAAATTCTATTGAATAATATGTTGACTGTAACATCCCAAATTTTCAATTTGGAATGTTATACATTAGAACATCAATGCATGTCATGTTTTTATTTTGCTTCTGGCTTGATCCTAGAAATTCTAGGCAACTCAAGGACCCTCGGAGAGAGTTGGGGATTTCATGATTTTCATATTTGAGTTTTCTCAAATTTTGAAAATAGGATCATTTGATTTTATTTATTTTATCTTCAATTATTTCTATTACAAAAATATGAGAGAGGGAATAAAATGACTTTCCCAAAATAAAGAAATATTGAGGATTTAATAATAAAATCAAATAAGATTTTATTTTGGAGTTATTTGCTATTTTATTTGAATTTAGGAAAAATGCGCGTTTTTCAAAATTGCATTTAGGCCCCAAATAAATGTTCATCCTATTCTTCTTGATTTTAGAAGTCGGGAAAAATTTATTTCGAGATTTTTGAAGTCCGTTTAGTATTTATTTTATTTTTTTTTCTGCGCATAATTATATAAAAAAACGCAACCGACTTAGAGCCGGTTTCGGCCCGGACTCTTCCGGCCGGGCCTTTATATAGCGCCGACCCCGAGCCCGTTAGCCCGAGCCGCCGCCCCGCACTGGAACCCTAACCCTAGGCCGCCGCCGCTGCCGCGCGCCACCGCCCCGCCGCCCGACGCCGCGCCTTGCCGCACCAACGCCCCGCACCGCCGCCGCCGCCGAAGCCCCGCCGGCGCCGGTTTTTCCTAGAAAACCGTTCGGTTTTCGCCGGTTTTCGATCGGTTTTTTTAGATCTATTTTTTTAGATAGATCGTTTTTTCCTGTTTAGTTTATTTAGTGAGCGTTCGCTCGTTCGTTCGTTTCAACGGACGCGTTCATCGTTTAGTTACAGAAAACAAACGTTCGTTCGTTAATCTGTTTGTCATTTTTTATTTTTCTCGGATTTCCCATGATTATTTCTGATCGCGATTCGAGATCTGATTTTCGTTCTAGTATAACTTTTCGCTCGTTTATCGGAATCAGGCGATTCAAGCGCCTGGAGTTTTGTTTCGAAACCCTATTTCTGTTTAACCAACTCAAACAAGTTTTTGCCTATGTAAAATTTGACTTAGATCCAGATTAGTAAACGAAGCTTGTTTCTTTCGCTGTTTGACTTTCGTTGCTTCGTTCGATTTGATTCTTTTTGCAAACCGGAGTTCTTAAGTTGAACTTTCTGGTTAGCTCTCTTATTTGAGTTTTACCTATGCATTACTTGAGTACTTATTGTATGCTTGTTTGTTTGCGATAGAATACTCGGAGTGCGCCGCTTGCTACTTTGAATCGCTAGGTTTCGCGGATCATCAGCAAGGCAAGTAACACTTTGATCATACCTCCTACTACCCAGTTTTTATTGCATTAGATCAATCCTCAAACATTGCATGATTAGGATCTAATTAAATTGTGGGTTGGGAAGTAGATGAGGTAGTACCTATTACCTGTTTTATTATCAAACCCTTGGGAGTTACTTCTACGTTGCTTATATTGCCATGCTATGCTAGTAGACGTGGATTGGGTGAGTGTATCCATGACAGATGTGAGATTGTTAAATTAATGGTTTATTTAAGGTGGCAACTTAAACACACATCTGGGTGGATTGAGGCACCTGGGTATTCCAGTGATTGCCTATTTTTCTTTACGGACCGCCACCCAGGCTCAAAGGGATCATGAGATCATTCATAACAGAAACTTCCGTGTGCAGCCACAAGCTACAATGGGCTCTAGCATAGTTGATTAAGTCCTGCGAACTCTTACAGTGGTAGACTAGCAGATGTAGGAGAAAGTAGGTGTAACAGTCTACCCGTTCGTAAGGTGCTAGCGCTTCTAAAAGACTATGTCTCGGTCATCCGTTTCTCAAACATCATGTAGTGCGAGAACCCCAACGGAGGAGATCGAGTCTTGTGGGTAAAAGTGCGCAAACCTCTGCAAAGTGTATAAACTAATCATGGTTAGCCGTGTCCCCGGTTATGGACATCTTGAGTATCTAGTACTTGGATTATCATGTGAATCTCATCATGTTATTCTAATTAATATTGTTGGGTTATATATATGATGCTTAATTGGGATTGAGAGGGTGTCTACACTCTCAATGTTTAACAACTACCATGATAGTTAAATAAAAATTATTCCTTTATAGTAGGGAAAAATTGGCTTTACGCAAAACTGTAACCATAGAGCTTTCCACCAGCCAAATATGCATGTAGTATAGCCTTATTCTTTCATTACTCTCTATGTGTTACTTTGCCAGCATATTCCATGTGCTGACCCGTTTCGGGCTGCAACGTTCATGTTGCAGACTTTTCAGACAACGAGTAAGGTGCTTTTAGGTCGTGGTTCTATACTCAGTGACGCCGTTGGAGTTGATGGACTCACTTACCTTCCAAGCCTTCCACTGTTATCGTTATTAGATGGCCTTAAGCCATATTTATTGTAATAAGTTCTCTTTTGAGACATTCGATGTACTAAGTGTGTGATTGCTACTCTGTTATAAATCCTTCAAGTACTGTGCGTGTCAGCATTACTGATCCAGGGATGACACTGAAGCACAGAGATCGGACCGTTTGAGGTCTGGTCGCTACAAGATGGTATCAGAGCACACGCTGACTGTAGGACACGACCACTAAGCTAAAGCCCTAGATCACTACTCACTCTTCTCATTCTGACTCCTCATATTTTCTATTCTTTTAGGATGGCGGATGCAAGGAACAAGTTCAGCAACCGGATGAAGATACACCCTTTGGACGTCACTTGAAGGAAGTCACTAGATACCTGAACATTGGAGTACCAAGCTTCACCGGAACCTACAACGCCATTTTTCCTGAAGAGGAGCGCTGGATGATTCAAGTTCAAGTTCCAGGAAGGATGTTCATGCCAGTCACTGAGCCCATAGAGTTTTCCTTTGATGCACCAACCTGGAGTCTAGGAAAGAGCATGACAGCTCACATTGCCATGGGACGTATTGGAGAAGTTTACCGCAATGATCTCAAGGATACTATCTACCGGATTTGTGGGCGTCGAGATGAGCACTGGGAGATGATCAGCAACAAGAAGGATAGATCAATCGCAGCTTCCATCCAGGAGTTAAACCAGCACATTCGACGTCAGGAGAACCAGATGTGCGCAAACATGATATATCTGATGAAGGCAAGGACAAGAATCACGGAACTGGAGGAAGAACTCAAGGCCACACGTGAAGATTATATGGAGGAAATTGAAGTATTAGTGGAGAAGAATGATGACCTGATCAAGAAGATCGGAATATTCATGGGAGACCCTACACCAGTAGAAGAAGACGAAGAACCCAAGGAGATTCGCCCGGAAGACTACATCATCATCGACGACACCGACTCGGACCCAGACAATAGCGATGATGACTATGTTGATGAAGCTGGAGCAGATATCATGGAGTCTGCAACCGAAGAATATTTCTAGTAGACCACCCCATCAGTAGTAGTATTCCACCATGTAAATATAGTAGTCTGAGCACTTTTGCGATAGTTAGACCGATTGTATGACCTTGTTTGATTGAATGAAGTGATTTTGTGTGCATTTGCCTCATGTGCATATGGGTAGTGTTTTCTCTCTAGACCTCTCTCTATTCTTAAATCTCATCTTTTCTAAACCCATCAGATGCCTCCGAGACGTGACCCCGGATTTACCTTCCCACCAGAGCTCACTCAGTTGATCCAGCAGCATAATACATTGATGCAGTTGCTAGTCCAGAATCAGAATCTGGGGAACAACAACAACAACAACCCACCATCACCACCACCACCTATTGATCACTTAACCCGTTTTCTTAGGCTGAATCCGCCGGTGTTCTCCAGTAGCACCGACCCTATAGTAGCAGATGATTGGCTCCGCAAGACAGCAAGGGAGTTGACCACGGCAGGATGCACAGATGCGGAAAAGGTGAAATTTTCCGCACATCAGTTGGATGGACCCGCAACATCATGGTGGGAAAATTTCACAGCCACTTACCCTATCGACACTGTCACGTGGGACCAGTTTCAGCAGGCTTTTCGTACTGCCCATGTTTCAGCAGGAGCTATGGCCATGAAGAAGCGTGAGTTTCGCAACTTGCACCAAGGAGGACGGACAGTTGGCCAGTATGTGGATGACTTTAGTAAGCTAGCACGTTATGCCCCAAATGACATTGCTACGGATGCAGCTAAGCAGGAGAAGTTTCTGGAAGGACTGAATGATGAGTTGAGCATGCAGTTGATGGTAGCAAGCTTCAACAACTACCAGGAGTTGGTAGATCATACTCTTATGATTGAAGGGAAGCAGTAGCAGATTGAAAACCGTAAGAGGAAGTATGGGCAATGGAAGTACAACTCTGGAGCTCAACAGAAGCCGCGTTTTACCCCTAAACCAGGAGGACATTTTCAGCATACCCATGGGGGAGGAAGTTCGCATAATCATAATGGCCCCAAGAATGGTAATGGGAATGGAGGAAGCAACGGCCGGAACTGTACAAACCCATCAACCCCAGCCAAGAGAGACTTGAGCCAAGTCACTTGCTTTAAGTGTCAGAAGACCGGACATTATGCCAATGAATGTCCTGAATCCCAGAATGGAAATGGCAATGGAAGCTCTGGGAAGAAGCCGAACCCTTTCAACAGGGGACAGGTGAACCACGTAAACGTGGAGGAGGTTGAAGAACAGCCGGATGCAGTAATCGGTAAGTTTTTGGTTAAGTCTTTTACTGCAATCGTTCTTTTTGATACTGGTGCATCGCATTCATACATCTCACGAGGATTCGTGGATAAGTATAACCTGCCCACCAAGGTTCTTAGAACACCTATGCTAGTAAGCTCACCAGGAGCGAAGTATATGGCCAGCCGAGGGTGTTTTCAAGTGCCATTGAGTATAGGTAGGCATGTGTTTCCCTCGGATTTGATCATTTTGGAATCGCAAGGTTTGGATGTAATTCTGGGTATGGATTGGTTGTCGATGTATGGAGGAAACATTGATTGTGCCAGTAAGTCGATTTTGCTTACCACCCCAGTAGGAAGAAGGATCAAGTATGTATCCCGACATGTGCCAAAGAGGACTCAAGTAAACTTCCTAACAGGAGTTGTACATGAGGAAGTACCGGTGGTAAAGGATTTTCCTGATGTATTTCCAGAGGAGTTGCCAGGCATGCCACCGGATAGAGACATTGAGTTTTTGATTGAGCTTTTGCTAGGCACAGGGCTAATATCTAAGAGACCATACATGATGCCCGCAAAGGATTTGGAGGAGATTAAGAAGCAGATTAAGGAGTTACTGGATAAAGGCTATATTCGCCCAAGTTCTTCGCCTTGGGGGTCACCAGTACTTCTAGTGGAGAAAAAGGATGGATCGTCAAGGATGGTTGTCGATTATCGAGGATTGAATGAAGTAACAATCAAGAACAAGTACCCACTACCGATGATCAATGATCTATTTGATCGATTGCAAGGAGCCAAGGTATTTTCCAAGATCGATCTGCGATCAGGATACCATCAGTTGAAGATTCGAGAACAGGATATACCTAAGACGGCTTTTACCACTAGGTATGGGCTGTACGAGTATACCATTATGTCATTTGGTCTGACTAACGCACCTGCCTATTTTATGAACATGATGAACAAGGTGTTTATGGAGTTTTTGGATAAGTTCGTCGTAGTGTTCATTGATGATATTCCGGTTTACTCGAAGAATGAAGAGGAGCATAAGGAGCATTTGCGTTTGGTACTTGGGAAGCTCAGAGAACATCAGTTATATGCCAAGTTTAGCAAATGTGAGTTTTGGTTGAAGGAAGTTGGATTCCTCGGACATGTTATATCCGGAGAAGGTATAGCAGTAGATCCCACCAAGGTTGACACTGTGACAAATTGGGAAGCCCCAACAACAGTTGGAGAAATCCAGAGTTTTCTGGGACTTGCAGGATACTACCGGAGGTTCATTGAAAATTTCTCGAAGATTGCAAAGCCTATGACGGAGTTGTTGAAAAAGGATACCAAGTTCATATGGACTGAGGAATGCGAGGCCAGTTTCCAGGAGTTGAAGAAACGTTTGGTTACATCACCAGTGTTGATTTTTCTGGATCAGAACAAGGGTTATGAGGTGTATTGCGACGCTTCACGTCGAGGACTTGGAGCGGTGCTTATGCAGGAGGGAAGAGTTGTTTCATATGCCTCACGACAGCTTAAGCCTCATGAGTTGAATTATGCCACGCATGATTTGGAGTTAGCAGCCGTAGTGCATGCATTAAAGACTTGGAGACATTTTCTCATTGGAAACCATTGTGAAGTGTACACGGATCACAAGAGTTTGAAGTACATTTTCACGCAGAAGGAGCTGAATCTCAGGCAAAGGAGATGGTTGGAGCTCATCAAGGATTATGATATGAGATTGCATTATCATCCTGGAAAGGCTAACGTAGTAGCTAATGCATTGAGCCGCAAGAGCCATGTCAACACACTAATGACGGGAGATTTACCGAAGGAGTTAGATGAGGACCTTCTTGAGCTATGTTTGGAGATAGTTCCGAGAGGATATGTAGCAGCATTGGAGATCCAGTCTACTTTGATGGATAAGATCAGAGAAGCTCAGAAGACTGACAAGAAGATTGCCTCTATAAAGGAGAAGATGGGCAAAGGAAAAGTTAAAGGATTTCATGAGGATGAGCACGATACCCTATGGTTTGAAGACCGTGTTTATGTGCCCAATGACCCGGATATCAGGAAGTTAATTCTGCAGGAGGCCTAGGATTCACCATATTCAATTCACCCAGGAAATACCAAGATTTATTTGGATTTGACGCATACTTTCTGGTGGACCAGAATGAAGAAGGATATTGCGGAGTATATAGCAATTTGTGATGTATGTCAGAGAGTAAAGCCAGAGCATCAGAAGCCAGCAGGGTTGTTACAGCCATTGCCGATACCCAAATGGAAGTGGGATAAGCTAGGCATGGATTTTATTATGGGATTGCCCAGAACTCGTTCAGGCTATGACTCGATTTGGGTTGTATTCGATCGTTTGACAGAGGTAGCTCATTTCATCCCAGTGAAGACTACCTACACTAGTGCTAAGTTGGCAAAGATATACATGACCAGGATTGTATGTCTGCATGGAGTTCCAAGGAGTATTGTATCAGATAGAGGAACCCAGTTTACCTCAAAGTTCTGGAATCAGTTGCACAAAACCTTGGGTACCAGGCTAGAGTTCAGCATAGCTTTTCATCCACAGACAGATGGATAGACCGAGAGAGTCAATCAGATTTTGGAGGATATGCTGAGAGCTTGCGCGCTAGATTACGGATCTAGTTGGGACGAGAATTTGCCATACGCAGAGTTATCCTACAACAACAGTTATCAATCCAGTTTGAAGATGACCCCTTTTGAAGCCTTGTACCGAAGGAGGTGCAGGACCCCGTTGTCGTGGGATAAAGTTGGAGACCGCTAGTTGTTTGGACCAGATTTAATTAAGGAGTCTGAACAGAAGGTGAAATTGATTCGTGATAGGCTCAAGGTAGCCCAGTCTAGGCAGAAGAGCTACGCAGATTCTGAACGCAAGAAGGCAGTTTACGAAGTCGGAGACCGAGTTTATCTTCGAGTATCTCCACTTCGAGGAGTTAAGCGCTTTGGAGTTAAAGGGAAGTTAGCGCCACATTTTGTAGGACCATACAAGGTTTTGGAGCGTATGGGAGAAGTAGCCTACAAGTTAGAATTGCCTGAAGGATTGTCAGGAGTTCACAATGTATTCCACGTTTACCAGTTGAAGAAGTGCCACGCGGAGATGGCTGATATACCGCTGAGAGATACAGTGTCGCTCGAAGCGATTCAGTTGGATAGTGATTTGACCTATGAGGAGAAATCAGTCAAGATTCTTGAGTATGCCAGCCGAGTCACCCGCAGCAAGGTTATCAAGTTTTGCAAAGTTCAGTGGAGTCACCACACCGAGGATGAAGCCACCTGGGAACGAGAGGAAGATTTGCTGAATGACCACCCTCACCTAATTTTCTAGCCAACCCGAATCTCGAGGGCGAGATTCATCTTAAGGGGGGGTAGGTTTGTAACATCCCAAAATTTCAATTTGGAATGTTATACATTAGATCATCAATGCATATCATATTTTCATTTTGCTTCTGGCTTGAACCTAGAAATTCTACGCAACTCAAGGACCCCCGGAGAGAGTTGGGGATTTCATGATTTTCATATTTGAGTTTTCTCAAATTTTGAAAACAGGATCATTTGATTTTATTTATTTTATCTTCAATTATTTCTATTACAAAAATATGAGAGAGGGAATAAAATGAATTTCCCAAAATAAAGAAATATTGAGGATTTAATAATAAAATCAAATAAGATTTTATTTTGGAGTTATTTGCTATTTTATTTGAATTTAGGAAAAATGCGCGTTTTTCAAAATTGCATTTAGGCCCCAAATAAATGTTCATCCCGTTCGGCTTGATTTTAGAAGCCGGGGAAAATTTATTTCGGGATTTTTGGAGTCCGTTCAGTATTTCTTTTATTTGTTTTTCTGCGCGTAATTATTTTAAAAAAAACGCAACGAACTTAGAGCCGGTTTCGGCCCGGACTCTTCCGGCCGGGCCTTTATATAGCGCCGACCCCGAGCCCGTTAGCCCGAGCCGCCGCCCCACACCGGAACCCTAACCCTAGGCCGCCGCCGCTGCTGCCGCGCGCCACCGCCGCTGCCGCGCACCACCGCCGCCGCCGCTGCCGCGCGCCACCGCCCCGCCGCCTTGCCACACCACCACCCCGCCGCACCACCGCCCCGCGCCGCCCCACGCCCCGCGCCGCCGCCGCCGCCGGAGCCCCGCCGCCGCCCGCCGCCACCGCCGCCGCCGCCGCCAAGGTTGACCCTGCCGCCGCCGCCAATTTTTCCTAGAAAACCGTTCAGTTTTCGCCGGTTTTCCATCGGTTTTTTAGATCCATTTTTTTCCGGTTTAGTTTATTTAGCGAGCGTTCGCTTGTTCGTTCGTTCTAATGGACGCGTTCGTCGTTTAGTTACAGAAAACGAACGTTCGTTAATCTGTTCGTCGGTTTTTTGTTTTTCTCGGATTTCCCGCGATTATTTCTGATCGCGATTCCAGATCCGATTTTCGTTCTAGTATCACTTTTCGCTCGTTTATCGGAATCAGGCGATTCAAGCGCCTCGAGTTTCGTCTCGAAACCCTCTTTCCGTTTAACCAAATCAAACAAGTTTTTGCCTATGTAAAATTTGACTTAGATCCAGATTAGTAAACGAAGCTTGTTTCTTTTGCCATTTGACTTTCGTTGCTTCGTTCGATTTGATTCTTTTTGCAAACCGGAGTTCTTAAGTTGAACTTTCTGGTTAGATCTCTTATTTGAATTTTACCCGTGCATTAGATGAGTACTTCTTGTATGCTTGTTTGTTTGCGATAGAGTACCAGGAGTGCGCCGCTTGCTACTTCGAATCGCTAGGTTTCGCGGATCATCACCAAGGCAAGTAACACTTTGATCATACCTCCTACTACCCAGTTTTTATTGCATTAGATCAATCCTCAAACATTGCATGATTAGGATCTAATTAAATTGTGGGTTGGGAAGTAGATGAGGTAGTACCTATTACCTGTTTTATTATCAAACCCTTGGGAGTTACTTCTACGTTGCTTATATTGCCATGTTATGCTAGTAGACGTGGATTGGGTGAGTGTACCCATGACAGATGTGAGATTGTTAAATTAATGGTTTATTTAAGGTGGCAACTTAAACACACATCTGGGTGGATTGAGGCACCTGGGTATTCCAGTGATTGCCTGTTTTTCTTTACGGACCGCCACCCAGGCTCAAAGGGATCATGAGATCATTCATACTAGAAACTTCCGTGTTGAGCCACAAGCTACTATGGGCTCTAGCATAGTTGATTAAGTCGTGCGAACTCTTACAGTGGTAGACTAGCAAATGTAGGGGAAAGTAGGTGTAACAGTCTACCCGTTCGTAAGGTGCTAGCGCTTCTGAAAGACTATGTCTCAGTCATCCGTTTCTCAAACATCATGTAGTGCGAGAACCCCAAAGGAGGAGATCGAGTCTTGTGGGGAAAAGTGCGCAAACCTCAGCAGAGTGTATAAACTAATCATGGTTAGCCGTGTCCTCGGTTATGGACATCTTGAGTATCTAGTACTTGGATTATCATGTGAATCTCATCATGTTACTCTAATTAATATTGTTGGGTTATATATATGATGCTTAATTGGGATTGAGAGGGTGTCTACACTCTCAATGTTTAACAACTACCATGATAAATAAAAATTATTCCTTTGTAGTAGGGAAAAATTGGTTTTACGCAAAACTGTAACCATAGAGCTTTCCACCAGACAAATATGCATGTAGTATAGCCTTATTCTTTCATTACTCTCTATGTGTTACTTTGCCAGCATATTCCATGTGCTGACCCGTTTCGGGCTGCAACGTTCATGTTGCAGACTTTTCAGACGATGAGTAAGGTGCTTTTAGGTCGTGGTTCTATACTTAGTGATGCCGTTGGAGTTGATGGACTCACTTACCTTCCAAGCCTTCCGCTGTTATCGTTATTAGATGGCCTTAAGCCATATTTATTGTAATAAGTTCTCTTTTGAGACATTCGATGTACTAAGTGTGTGATTGCTACTCTGTTATAAATCCTTCAAGTAATGTGCGTGTCAGCATTACTGATCCAGGGATGACACTGAAGCACAGAGATCGAACCGTTTGGGGTCTGGTCGCTACATTGAAAAATGAAAATAATTGGACACCTCCGGAGCCAATTCCTGAGCCAATTCCTAAACCAACTCCGAAGAAGAGGGGTATTCTATTTCTCAGTCCTGAAGATATGCAAGAGGCAAAGAAATCTATGAAAGAAAACGGTATTAAAGCTGAAGATGTTAAGAATTTACCTCCTATTGAAGAAATACATGGTCTTAATTTACCGCCTGTTGAAGAAACATATAATCCAAATCCTTCTCCTATTAAGAAACTCATGGTCTTGATAACCCGACATAGGTACTAAAGGTAAATTCTCTCCAAAGATATGATAAAGCTGAAATCCCATTTACTAAATTTGGTAGCCCATGCTTAGATGAGTTTGATAAATTTATGGCTAAGCAAGAAGAATTTAATGCTTATTTTGGTAGACAATTGAAATACAATTCAAATATGCTTGAACACTTCGGTGATTATATGGCTAATGTTAAAGGTGAACTTAAACTTATTAGTAAACATGCTTCTATGGTTACCACTCAAGTAGAACAAGTACTTAAAGCCCAAAATGATTTGCTCAATGAATTGAATAGTAAAGATAATGATAATGCTGTTAGAGTGGCTACTAGAACTGGTAGAATGACTCAGGAACCTTTGTATCCTGAAGGCCACCCTAAGAGAATTGAGAAAGATTCTCAGAGAAATAATATAGATGTACCTAGTTCTTCTAAAAGGAAGAAAAAGAAAAATGATAGGACTTTGCATGCTTCTAGTGAACCTATTGTTGAAACACGTGAGAATCCAAATGATATTTCTATTTCTGATGCTGAAACTCAATCTGGTAATGAACCTGAAACTAATGATAATTCTAATAATAATGTTCATGATGATGCTCAACCTAGTAATGATAATGACATAGAAATTGAACCTACTGTTGATCTTGATAACCCACAATCAAAGAATCAACGTTATGATAAGAAAGACTTTGTTGCTAGGAAACATGGTAAAGAAAGAGAACCATGGGTTCAGAAACCCATGCCCTTTCCTCCCAAACCATCCAAGAAAAAGGATGATGAGGATTTTGAGCGCTTTGCTGAAATGATTAGACCTATCTTTTTGCATATGCGATTAATCGACATGCTCAAAAAAAATCCTTATGCTAAGTATATGAAAGATATAATTACAAATAAAAGAAAGATACCGGAAGCTGAAATTTCCACCATGCTTGCTAATTACACTTTTAAGGGTGGAATACCAAAGAAACTTGGAGATCCCGGTGTACCCACTATACCATGCTCTATTAAAAGAAACTATGTTAAAACTGCTTTATGTGATCTTGGAGCCGGTGTCAGTGTTATGCCTCTCTCTTTATATCATAGACTTGATTTGAATAAGTTGACACCTACTGAAATATCTTTGCAAATGGCTGATAAATCAACTGCTATACCTGTCGGTATTTGTGAGGATGTGCCTGTTGTAGTTGCAAACGTTACTATTTTAACGGACTTTGTTATTCTTGATATTCCCGAGGACGATAGTATGTCTATTATTCTTGGAAGACCCTTTTTGAACACTACAGGGGCTGTTATTGATTGCACTAAAGGCAATGTCACTTTTCATGTTAATGGTAATGAGCATACGGTACACTTTCCGAGGAAACAACCTCAAGTTCATAGTATCAACTCTATTGGAAAAATTCCATCGATTATATTTGGAGGTTTTGAATTTCCTCTTCCTAGTGTCAAGAAGAAATGTGATATTCTTATTATTGGGGACGTGCATATCCCCGTTGAGGTAACATAGTGTTATTCGAAATTTCTCTGGTTCTATGTTATTCGGAATGAGTTCGTTAACAAGACTTGATCAACCTTGTTAGTGGATTCCTTTTGATGACCATGAGATGGATGAAACTAGAAGGCACAACCTTCTGTACCCCACTTTTACTTTCTGTTATTTATATTAAATAAAATAAAAATAGTATTTTTCTGTCTATTATCTGATTATCCATGCAATATAAAAATACCACGAAAATATAAGTTCTCCAAATGCCCTGAAATTTAAATATGATTTTTTCCAGAATATTTGAGAATATTTGGCACTAAGAACACATCAGGGGGGTCAACCACCTGCCCACGAGGGTGGAGGGCGCGCCCTACCCCCTGGGCGCGCCCCCTGCCTCGTGGGCCCACGGTGGCCCTCCTCCACTTATTCCTGCACCCACACACTTCATATTCCTCCCACAAACACGAATATCCAGCTCAAGCACGAGTTCTAGCTCACTTTGCTGCCATTTTCGTTCTGCTTGCTCAAAGCACCTCTCACAGAACTGCTTGGGGAGATTGTTCCTTGGTATGTGACTCCTCCATTGGTCCAATTAGTTTTTTTTCTAGTGCTTTATTCATTGCAAATTTTTGTTGCTTAGGTGATCCTGTTCTTGAGCTTGCATGTCAAATTTATATGGTCAAGAGTAGTTTTGATGCATGATATAGGCCCTAGGCACTTGTAGGAGTAGTTGCTATCAATATTATTGAGTTTGGTTTACTTTTATTTTGAAGTTACTAAAAATTTCAGAATTTTTCAGAAAATGATGAGGAGACTTTTGAGGGGCTCATCGAGCCAAAGCTCGAAGGAAAAGGCACCGAAGCCTAAGTATAATTTGCCTCGCACCGCGGAGATCTGGGCGTGTGAATGGCCTTCCGATGATTTCTTGAGAGCAGCCGGGATTTATGAAGATTTTCATGAATTGGCTAAAAATGCAGGCCTCACCGCTTTCCTCCACGACTAATGCGATCAGTATCTGTTACTCACAAATACCTTTGTGCAAAACTTTCATTTCCATTCTAGGAGCTCACCACCTACGGTGGAGTTTTATTTATATGATGAGCATAAGGAGATGTCACTTTATGATTTTTGTTGGGTTTGTTTAGTCCCTTTTGAGGGCAAGACAGAAGAACCACATCGCGATGATGTGGGGGGGGGTTTATTGATACCATCACTGTAGGGGAAACAAGGAAGGTTTCCGATGCACGAATCACTAGCATACATTTTCCTGTTTTACATTATTTTGCATTATTTGCTAGTTGTTGCTTAATTGGTCTCAGAAACTATGGAAACCTTAGTATCCCTGATATTATTATTTTGCTCCACGATTTATATGGTGATGACTCTGTTAGTATGGACGGCATTATTGTCAAACGGTTAAGTCTGAACCGTACAAAGGGCCCCATCTTTGGAGGCATCTATGCTTCACGCCTAGCTGCACATTTTAACATACCTGTTAGGCATTATGAGAAGGAAGAAAAAGTGATGCCTCGTGTTTATCTAGATTATAAAAGTATGGTGGCACATGATCTTATTGTTAATAATAGGGAAGGAGAGCTTAAATATCAATTGTTCTTTAATAAACACCATCCTGAGACTATTACCCTGCCTGCTCCTTCTTTGTTTGATTTATCTATAGGCACGTACCTTGTTCCGTTGAAGGCTATTCACGCCTACTGGAACCCTGCACCAGCTGAGGAGCCAGAGCCGGAACCACAAATTGATCCTTCACGACAGTCTTATTACCAGTGGGATTCGGAGATGATTGTCAGCCAGTGGCAATCGGAGTCTTCCTCTTCTTCTTCTCAGTACGACCCCAACTATTATTATGGATATCCACCAGGCCAGCCGTAGCCATAGACCAACTTAGGCCAAAAGCCTAAGCTTGGGGGAGTACGTATTTCCCACCGACATTACATTTATGTTCACACACTCATTGCTAGATGTCGGTGCTCATACTTTTTCATTGTATCATCCATGCTAGTTTATTTTCCTTTTTATGCTTTCTTCTTGTGTGTTTAATAAACCTTCAGAAATACCAAAAAAAAACTTGTAGCTTTTAATTAGTTTACTTTCCATGCTTGTAGTAGTAATTAGAAAGAAAACCCAAAAATATTTCCTGTTCTTCTTTTGCTTGTTGGGAGCTTTCCCGTGTAAATAGTTTTATTTCTTTTCTTTTCTTTGGGGGTCGATAGGAGAAGACCGTAATTAAATTGTTGAAGTGGCTCTTATATGCATTATTGTTTATCTGACGAAAGAGCCCGTATTGCCTTGTCTTCTCCTGTTTATTGAATGCTTGCAGATTCTAGCTTAGTCCAATGCACGTGCACTATTATTATTATTCACATCATTCGATCGTGCAAGTGAAAGGCAATTATGATGATATATGATGGACTGGTTGAGATGAGAAAAGTTGGTATGAACTTGACCTCTTTTGTTTTTGTAAATATGATTAGTTCATCGTTCCTGATTCAGCCTATTATGAATAAACATGTTTGCAATGCAACTAGAGATCATAGTTTCTTATGCCATGCTTGATTAGCTATGAGTTATAATGGTTTACCTTACGCGCCAACATGCTATTAAAATGGTTATGATGTGGTATGATAGGGTGGTATGCTCCTATGAATGATTTAAGTGACTTGACTTGGCACATGTTCACGCATGTAGTTGAAACAAAATCAACATAGCCTTCACGATATTTATGTTCATGGTGGATTATATCCTACTCATGCTTGCATTCGGTGTTGATTAATTTTAGTGCATGTTCATGACCGTTGTCGCTCTCTAGCTGGTCGCTTGCCAGTCTTTTGCTAGCCTTCACCTGTACTAAGAGGGAATACTGCTTGTGCATCCAATCCCTTAAACCCCAAAGTTATTCCACATGAGTCCACTATACCTACCTATATACGGTATCTACCTACCGTTCCAAGTAAATTTGTATGTGCCAAACTCTAAACCTTCAAATAAATATCCTGTTTTGTATGCTCGAATAGCTCATGTATCAACTAGGGCTGCCTGTATCTTCCATGTTAGGCAGGTTATTCTCAAGAGGAGTGGACTCCGCTCCTCACTCACGAGATAAATGGCTGGTCACCGGGATGCCCAGTCCCATGATTTATGCAAACTAAATCAAAATAATTGCAAAAAAACTCCCCCTGGGACTCTTGTTAGTTGGAGGCACTCGTTGTTTCTAGCAAGCCATGGATTGATGCTTGTTGGTGGAAGGGGGAGTATAAACTTTACCATTCTATTTGGGAACCGCCTATAATGTGTGTAGCATGGAAGATATCGCCATCTCTTGGTTGTTATGTTGACAATGAAAGTATACCGCTCAAAATATTATTCACCTCTGTTTCAAAACCGAGCTCTGGCACCTCTACAAATCCCCGCTTCCCTCTGCGAAGGGCCTATCTATTTACTTTTATGCTGAGACATCATCCTCTTATTAAAAAGCACCAGTTAGAGAGCACCGCTGTCATTTGCATTCATTACTGTTAGTTTACATTGAGTATGACTTGACTGGATCTCTTTTACCGTGGATTACAATGTCTAGTCGGTCCTTGGTCTTTAAAGGTGCTCTGCATTATGTTTTGCGGTCTCAGAAAGGGCTAGCGAGATACCATCTTGTTATATCGTATTATGATTGTTTTGAGAAAGTGTTGTCATCCGAGATTTATTATTATGGCTCGCTAGTTGATTATGCTATTGATATGAGTAAACTTGAGGTCTGTGCGTTATTGTGAATGTGGTTAGTTATAATCTTTGCTGAAAACTTGAATGCTGGCTTTACATATTTACAACAACAAGAGCAAACAGAGTTTGTAAAAGTTTTTCTTTATCACTTTCAGTTTGTCAACTGAATTGCTTGAGGACAAGCAAAGGTTTAAGCTTGGGGGAGTTGATACGTCTCCGTCGTATCTACTTTTCCAAACACTTTTGCCCTTGTTTTGGACTCTAACTTGCATGATTTGAATGGAACTAACCCGGACTAACGTTGTTTTCAGCAGAATTACCATGGTGTTATTTATGTGCAGAAACAAATGTTCACGGAATGACCTGAAACTTCACGGAGCCACTTTTCAAAAAATAAGAAAAATACCTGCAAAAGATGAAGGCCAGGGGGCCCACCACCTCTCCACGAGGGTGGGGGCGCGCATGCCCCCCCTAGGGCGCGCCCCTACCTCGTGGGCCCCCTGTTGCCTCTCCGACTCCAACTCCAACTCTATATATTGAGTTTCCGGGAGAAAAAATTCAGAGAGAAGAAATCATCGCGTTTTACGATATGGAGCCGCCGCCAAGCCCTAAAACCTCTCGGGAGGGCTGATCTGGAGCCCGTTCGGGGCTCCGGAGAGGGGAATCCGTCGCCATCGTCATCGTCAACCATCCTCCATCACCAATTTCATGATGCTCACCGCCGTGCATGAGTAATTCCATCGTAGGCTTGCTGGACGGTGATGGGTTGGATGGGATCTATCATGTAATCGAGTAAGTTTTGTTAGGGTTTGATCCCTAGTGTCCACTATGTTCTGAGATTGATGTTGCTATGACTTTGCTATGCTTAATGCTTGTCACTAGGGCCCGAGTGCCATGATTTCAGATCTGAACCTATTATGTTTTCAGCAATATATGAGTGTTCTTGATCCTATCTTGCAAGTCTATAGTCACCTATTATGTGTTATGATCCGTTAACCCCGAAGTGACAATAATCGGGATACTTACCGGTGATGACCGTAGTTTGAGGAGTTCATGTATTCACTATGTGTTAATGCTTTGGTCCGATTCTCTATTAAAAGGAGGCCTTAATATCCCTTAGTTTCCGTAAGGACCCCGCTGCCACGGGAGGGTAGGACAAAAGATGTCATGCAAGTTCTTTTCCATAAGCATGTATGACTATATTCGGAATACATGCCTACATTACATTGACGAACTGGAGCTAGTTCTGTGTCACCCTAGGTTATGACTGTTACATGATGAATCACATCCGGCATAATTCTCCATCACCGATCCATTGCCTACGAGCTTTCCATATATTGTTCTTCGCTTATTTACTTTCCCGTTGCTATTGCTACCATCACTACAAAATACCAAAAACATTACTTTTACTACTGTTACCTTTTGCTACTGTTACCACTACTATCATATTACTTTGCTATAAATACTTTGCTGCAGATATTAAGTTTCCAGGTGTGTTGAATTGACAACTCAACTGCTAATACTTGAGAGTATTCTTTGGCTCCCCTTGTGTCGAATCAATAAATTTGGGTTGAATACTTTACCCTCGAAAACTGTTGCGATCCCCTATACTTGTGGGTCATCAGCTGGCGGCATGAGGTGGAGACGAGGGAGAGAGGAGAGATGCGCTAGGGTTAGGTGGAGTGGGCCTAGGGGTTGGATGGACCGGCCTGGTTGCGGGTGGCCTAGGTGGGCCGACGCGGATGGAGAGGCCCAAGTGGGCTGCGGCTGGCCTAAAGCTGTTGTTTCCTTTTTCTCTAATTTTCTTCAAGGAGAAAATAAAGAGAAAAGCACAGGGGAAAAGGAGAGGTGTATGAGAAATATAAAAATATCCTCATGACCCTGAATTCATGCCCTATTTGATAAAATTGGTTTGGACATTTTTAGAGGTAGAAAAATAAAACAAGTTTAAATATGATTCAAACTTGAGGCATTTTTGAACCTAACCAAAACAACTCCAAAGGATCTGAAATTTGTCAGAGAGGGTTTAGGCATGGTGAACTAGCATCAGGAAAAGAATGAACATTTATCGAGGAGGGGGAAAGGTCACTTGCCAAAATGAAAGAAAGAAGAAGGAGGAGGTGATGATGCATGATCATACATGGAGCATCCAACAATTTGACATGCATGAATAGGACAATGCACATGATGATTATGAGAATGCAAAAATACAAGAGGCACAAATGCAACATGACAACGATGGGCATGGCAATGCAATATAACCAAATGATGAACATGATGCAAGAAACAAAATATGACAATGACACTCATCCGATCATGGCAACAAACAATTCAAACACACAACGACAACGAGATAAAAGGAAGGCATCTGAAGCTCCGGTCTTGGGGCGTCACAACACTCCACCACTATGAGAGGATCTCGTCCCGGGATCTAGGATGGTACCGGAGGGAAAACGGAAGAGGAATAGAAGAGGTAAAACTAAGTTGCTTCTTTGACAAACGAAAGAAAACAAAGAACCTTGCGATGTTGAACAAATTGAAAGAAAGAATGCAACGGAGATGAACGAAGTTGAAAGCACTCCGTTAGGAAAGAGGAACAAGGAAGAACAAATTCGGGCAGCACTCCGGTTGAAAAGTGATAAGAAACTTGATAAGATGAAAAGAACTTGAGCAGCGGGCAGAACACTCCAGTTAAATGGATAAGCATGAAAAGAACACGATCCTCACTGTCGGTGTCAAAACCGGCGGATCTCGGGTAGGGGGTCCCGAACTGTGCGTCTAAGGCGGATGGTAACAGGAGGCAGGGGACACGATGTTTTACCCAGGTTCGGGCCCTCTTGATGGAGGTAAAAGCCTACGTCCTGCTTGATTATTCTTGATAATATGAGTAGTACAAGAGTTGATCTACCACGAGATCGGAGAGGCTAAACCCTAGAAGCTAGCCTATGGTATGATTGTATGTTGTCCTATGGACTAAAACCCTCTGGTTTATATAGACACCGGAGGGGGTAGGGTTACACAAGGTCGGTTACAAAGGAGGAGATATACATATCCGTATTGCCTAGCTTGCCTTCCACGCCAAGTAGAGTCCCATCCGGACACGGGACGAAGTCTTCAATCTTGTATCTTCATATTCCAACAGTCCGGCCAAAGGATATAATCCGGCTGTCCGGATACCCCATAATCCAGGACTCCCTTAGTAGCCCCTGAACCAGGCTTCAATGACGATGAGTCCGGCGCGCAGTGTTGTCTTCGGCATTGCAAGGCGGGTTCCTCCTCCGAATACACCACGGAAGAATTTGAATACAAGGATAGTGTCCGACCCTGCAAAATGAGTTCCACATACCACCGTAGAGAGAATAATATTTCCACAAATCCAATCTACTGACACGTTTTGGCAGCATGACATCACGCCACGGCCCGGTAATTATTTGAACCACTTTTCTTTAACCAGCCCAGCACATAACGCGAGGCGGTTTCTTGACACATCTTGTCAAAGCAGAGATCGTGTTCCCCTTATCACGGGATTCTCATCAATACAGACGTTGGTAATCCAACTGCGCCATCAATTACGACGCTTGGGGGATAAGCGAGTTTTACCAGGCTAGTGGGGGCGCATAGTTTAGTCCGCCCTTATAAAGGGATAAGATCTCACCTTTTTCTACCCACGCCTTCTTCCTCCTTGCTCATCCATTCTCGCGCACTCGAGCTCCAGCGCCCAAGTCCGCATCCTTCTCCCCAACTCTCTCCAATCATGTCCGGAGCGGGAGGCAAGTGGATGGCCTCCTCCGTCACGGAGGGACACATCAAAAAGCTATGTGGAGCCGGATACTTAGCCGCGGATATCGTGCACCGGCTGCCAGCCGCGGGGCAGGTCGTCCCTACCCCGGAACCTCACGAAAGGGTGGTTTTCCTCCCCCATTTTGTCCGCGGATTGGGGTTTCCCCTCCATCCATTCGTCCGCGGCCTCATGTTCTATTACGGGATGGACTTTCATGATCTGGCCCCAAATTTCATCCTCAACATCTCGGCGTTCATCGTTGTGTGCGAGGCTTTCCTCCGCATCCGGCCCCACTTCGGCCTATGGCTGAAGACCTTCAACATCAAGCCGAAGGTAGTAGGCGGCCAACAAGCAGAATGCGGCGGAGCCATGGTGGGCAAAATGCCCAACGTTACATGGCTCGAGGGCTCCTCATGGAGACCGTAAAGGGGTGGCAATCGGGGTGGTTCTACATCACCGAGCCGCGCGACACCAACTGGGTGGCGGCCCCTGAGTTTCGATCCGAAATCCCCATGCGGCTCACTTCCTGGAAGGAGAAGGGCCTATCTTGGGGTTCTTCGGTGGAGCTGGACGGACTCCAGAAGTGTATCCAGAACATGACAAGCAAGAAACTTAAGCTTGTCAACATAGTCCAGGTCATGCTCTTCCGCCGGATCCTCCCGTGTCAACAACGGGCTTTCAACTTATGGGAGTTTGACCCGGCCCAGCATCAGACTCTAAGCGAGCTCTTCGACACGATGCATAAGGACGTCTGGAAGGTGCTGTTCAAGGGCGCCGATGTCCCTCCTTCTCTTACCGAGGACTGCGGGCTAAGCGCGAAGCGCCCTACGAATCCGGTAAGTACTGTACATCTGGTAGGGTATTTATTTCCCATAGCTTAACCATGTGCGGGGTCTGAGCTCCCATGCCTTTGGCAGGACTGGGTGGAGACATCGGAGCAGATTAACTGTCCGACCCCTCTGCTCGAAGAACCTACGAACGCTCTCCTGACGGAGATGCGGACTCCGGCTCCTTATGAGGTGCCGGAGAAGACCAAGAAGAAGGCCAAGGGAACCCAAAAGAGTTCCCGGCGCCAGGTGGTATCGGACTCATCGTCCGATAACTCCGAGACACACTCCTCCCGTGAAGACGAGTAGAAGGAAGATGAAGATTCTTCCCCTCCAGCTGGGGGAGACAAGAAAAGGAAGGCCGCCCCAACCGGGGAGGCCGAAGGGTCCAAGAAGGGAAGGACTCTCCTTCCGGACTATTCCACCACCGCCGCCGACGGCGAAGACGAGTGGCTGCTCAGGGCCAAGCCCCTGGCAAAGTCGTAAGTATTCGGATACCAGAGTAACTCATAGTATACCTTTGTTGCACTGCTTCTCCTAATGTCGAATATGATTATGCAGTCCGCCCCAAGCCTGTATCGACGTATCCTCGTCGAGCGGTTCCTTGGACTCGTCGGACATGGATAGTGATACACTTCCAACCGCCTCCTCTCCTTGCCCTACGGACAATGCCGAGGTATTGTCTCAAGGGGCACCGAGCCGGGGGGAGACAGTCCCGGAGGCGCCTCCAGGCGACCTTCCGGACTCCAGGAGCAAAGGGAGCAAGGCTCCCAGGGGCTCCAAGTTCGGCCCTCAGCCGGATACCGCGCCGGAACCTCCAGTGGTTCCGGACTCGAGCAGGCGGCCGTCTTCCAAGAGGGGCAAGCCGCCCGTGCCGGTGACCTCTATCCATCCAGAGGCACCGGACAACCTGCTGGGAGCGCTTCGCGGCACTTCCATCGACAAATAGCACCGCACTATTATGAGTGCGGTGATCAAGAAGGTGAAAGCACAAGTGCTCCCTAGGTGGTTTTGATAATTGATGACAACATATCTCTTGTTGGACTAACATTTCGATCTAGCATGTTTCAGATAAGTTCAACAATGGAGTGGCATGGACTAAAGGTTGTGGGAACTCCTTCAAGATGCTAAGGACAAAGGATTGGCTAAAGCTTCAAGCTCAAGACTCATCATTTTACATTTTAGTGATCCAAGATCACATTGAGTCTTTAGGAAAAGCCAATACTATCAAGGAGGGATGAGGTGTTGCTTAATGAGCCTCTTGCTTCATGTGCTTAGTGATATGCTCCAAAACCCTCAGCTACTTTCCCACTTCCACATATGACCTAAACCCTAAGCCAAACTCGGTCCTACCGATTCTTCCTATCCGGCGCCACCGAGTTTCACTTGTCATAAGCCACTGCCAAACCCTAATCAGTTCGGTCTCACTGATGGGATCTCGGTCTCACCGAGATGGGCTTGCAAACTCTCTGTTACCCATTGCAATATTCTCGGTCCCACCGAGATATGCAATCGGTTCCACCGAGTTTTGCTTGGCCAAATCTCAGTCTCACTTATTACCCAAATCGGTCCCACCGAGTTTGAGTAATCGGTCAAACCGAGTTTTGGATTTACCCTAACCCTAGCACATCGGTCCCACCGAGTTGATCCAGTCGGTCCCACCGAAATCTCTAACAGTCACTAGGTTTACCTTTTCGGTCCGACCGAGTTTGATTCGGTCCCACCGAGATTGGAAAACTGTGTGTAACGGTTGGATTTTGTGTGGAGGCTATATATACCCCTCCACCTCCTCTTCATTCGTGGAGAGAGCTATCAGAATGCATACACCATTCCAACTCATATGTTCTGAGAGAGAACCACCTACTCATGTGTTGAGACCAAGATATTCCATTCCTACCATATGAATCTTGATCTCTAGCCTTCCCAAGTTGTTTTCCACTCAAATCTTCTTTCCACCAAATCCAAATCCTATGAGAGAGAGTTGAGTGTTGGGGAGACTATCATTTGAAGCACAAGAGCAAGGAGTTCATTACCTACACACCATTTGTTACTTCTTGGAGAGTGGTGTCTCCTAGATTGGCTAGGTGTCACTTGGGAGCCTCCGACAAGATTGTGGAGTTGAACCAAGGAGTTTGTAAGGGCAAGGAGATCGCCTACTTCGTGAAGATCTACCGCTAGTGAGGCAAGTCCTGTGTGGGCGATGGCCATGGTGGGATAGACAAGGTTGCTTCTTCGTGGACCCTTTGTGGGTGGTTGCTTCTTCGTGGACCCTTCGTGGGTGGAGCCCTGTGTGGACTCTCGCAACCGTTACCCTTTGTGGGTGGAGCCCTGTGTGGACTCGCGCAACCGTTACCCTTTGTGGGTTGAAGTCTCCATCAACGTGGATGTAGGATAGCACCACCTATCCGAACCACGGGAAAAACATCCGTGTCTCAAATTGCGTTTGATCTCTCCAAACCCTTCCCTTTACATTCTTGCAAGTTGCATGCTTTACATTCCGCTGCTCATATACTCTTTGCATGCTTGCTTGATATGTATTGTGTGTGTTGAAATTGTGCCTAAACTCCACTTAAACCGAAAAGCTTAAAAATTGCAACTTTAGCATTAAGTGTCTAATCACCCCCCTCTAGACACATCTACTTCTTGATCCTACAGAAGGTTCAGTCCGCCAAGAGCGGACTGACCGAAGCCTGTGCCAGCCTTCTAACAGGCTTTGAGGTAAGTATTTAAAATATAGGAAAATATTACCGCATAGATAGTAGCCCCTGATAGTCTATTTGGTGTTCACAAAGAAAAGCCGAATAGAGGATCAAATAATATCTGCAGGAGTCTAATATAAGTATGTCTGTATGCGTATGCAGGCTTCACTGCTGACCTCTGCCGCACTGACTGCGGAGGTGGCCACACTGAAGCAGGACCTCGAGGGGTCCGAGCCCGGCCTTGCCAAGAGGCAGCTCGAGGAGAACAAAGGTAAGTAATACCTTGTCTATATATAAAAAAGAAAATGTGGTTGCGAAATGACAGGATCATCATGAATGTGTCAGGGGCCACGATTGAAGTGGAGACCCTGAAGCAAGCGCTATCCAAGGCCGAAAACAAAGCGGCCAAGGAGCGCACCGAGCGGGCAAAACAAGAGGCATGGGTGGGTGAGGTGCAGCAAGAGCTCCAGGCTCTCGTGAAGAAGCACGAGGCTTTGGTGCTTGACTCAAAGACGCGAGAGTCCGAGCTTTCCGCGGCCCTCGAGAGCACAAAGCATGCCAAGGCCGAAGCCCAAAAGGCCCTCCAGGAGATTGACATGATGAGGAAGATAGCGGCGGGTAAGGCATTCAATATGCAAAGCAAGCATGTGAAATTAAATTACTTGTTACTTACCCGAGTCCGGAGCTCTCCAGGAGCATTCGCAGATTTGCCCCGCAACGTGTTGGATGCCGCGAAATTTTACCAGGCCAAGGAGGGAAGCTTGACGGAGAAGTTGTTCTGGTCTCAGTATACTAGGACCGAACACCCGATGCCTATGAGCGACCAGCTGAAGCAACTGGTTGAGCTGCACAAGGCGGCCGAACAGGCCATGAGGGGCCTTATAGTCCGGATGTGGCCTGGCGACTCCCTTCCCAAAAGCTACTTTGGCCCGGTGAGGCGGCTTGTAGATGCCTGCCCACGGCTGGAGGTCATAAAGCGGTCCGTCTGCATCGAAGGTGCATGCCGGGCCTTTGCCCGTGCGAAGGTGCACTGTGCCAAGATGGACGCCGAGAAGCTGGTGAAGGAGGGGCCGCCGATGGGCAAAGAGCATCGCCACCCCGAAATGTATTATGAGGGTGTCCTGAAGGGCGCCCGTCTTGTGGCGGACGAGTGTGCGAAGGATGTAATATTTGAATGAACTCGCTCGTGTGATCCTGTATTATGAAAACTTGTTCATATGCACTATGCAACACTTGTTTGAATTTAAAATATTACCTTCTGTGCGGCTGTTTATCAAATCTGAGAGATGGCCAGTCTTCGGCTTCTGCCCCCATGCCACGAGTGCTGGGGTGTTCGGGATAAACCTGAGCACTCTTTTTCCCATTGTTGGGTCCTTCGAGGGAGGTGCTCAGCACAACGAACAAGGTAATCGGACTATAATGCTTTATCACTCTCACTTAGCCATAGAAGTCTACAATTTTAAAATTTGGCGAAGCCCCTAGTATACGGAAAGCCAATTTCGGGGCGCTACACATGCCTTAGGCCGGACAAAGCCGACTCCTCGCTCTAAGTGGCATAAGTCTTTAGGGACTCGAGACCTCTCGAACAGCGACCAGCTCTCGCCTTATCATGACAGTCAGTTTTAGCTTTCTCTACTGAGGTGCTTAGCCCAGATGAACCGGGGCACACTCGCAGTAGTTCTCCCAGTGCTACCTTAGCCGATATAGCGGAACGTAAGGTACCAAAACATGGGAGCCGGGCAAACCCAACTATTGACCCAAGACATGATTCGGAGCTGATGCATATAATGCTATAAGTTCGGGGTGCCGCACTGTCGAAAGTGTTTGAACTTCTCACACTGTATTATGGGGTACGCTTAAGCCCCTGGCGTATTGGCCGTACCAGAGTGTACGGGTGCTGAATGTCATGAATGAACACACACACACACACATATATATATATAAGAATAGAGAATGCGGTAATAGTCTAGTGCTATGCATTGTTTATTCAAAAAGGTGCGTCAAAGAAGAATGATACAAGTAGTGCGATAGGCAAAAAGTAGGACTATTTGACATGTCCCCTCCAAGGGCAAGGTGAGGAATGGTATTTAAAGCAGGTGTTTCACTCGTTATCAGAGACCACCTGGGAATTCCTTGATGCGACGTAGCTTTCTTCCTCCTTGGTTGTTGTATCATGTGTCCGGCAATCGTACTGCCGGACGGGGCTTCCAGAGATTAAAGTCCTGAAAGAAAGAAAAATAACAAAGCGGGAAGCCCCTAGTGTGGTTGAGCCGCGTCTTGGGCGTGTCGTAGTCGTGCCCCCCTCCCCACTTGTGCCCATGGTATTTTCAATGCATAATTATGTATGTGTGGCACGGATTTCGCCGTTTGGCTGGGACTAGGGTGGGGGCCGCATTGCTATGCGAGCTCGGAACGTGCCAGGCGGTCTTGTTGCCGATTACTGCGAGCGCGCTTGAAGGTGTCCGGGTCTTTAATCGCCGAACTGGTGGATTGCCTTAAGAGGCTGCTTTGCGCTTCTGCTGCAAGGGCCGCAGTGTGCTCCTCCGTGCGGAGAGAGCGCTCTGTGTTTCCATTGACTGTGATGCCCCCCCGAGGTCCTGGCATCTTGAGCTTGAGATATGCATAGTGCGGTACATCGTCGAATCTCGCAAATGCGGTTCGCCCGAGCAGTGCATGATAGCCGCTGTGGAACGGGACTATATCAAAGATTAACTCCTTGCTTCGGAAGTTATCCGGGGATCCGAAGACCACTTCCAGTGTGATTGAGCCTATGCAATGGGCCTCTACACCTGGTATGATGCCTTTGAAGGTCATTTTTGTGGGTTTGATCCTTGAGGGGTCTATACCCATTTTGCACACTTTGTCCTGATAAAGCAGGTTCAGGCTGCTGCCGCCATCCATAAGGACTCGAGTGAGGTGAAATCCGTCGATTATTGGGTCTAGGACCAGTGCGGCGAATCCGCCATGACGGATACTAGTGGGATGGTCCCTGCGATCGAAGGTGATCGGACAGGAAGACCATGGGTTGAACTTTGGGGCGACTGGCTCCAACGCATATACATCCCTTAACGCACACTTCTGCTCCCTCTTGGGGATGTGGGTTGCGTATATCATGTTCACCGTCCGCACTTGTGGCGGGAACCTCTTCTGCCCTCCGGTGTTTGGCTGCCGGGACTCCTCCTCGTCATCGCTATGTGACCTCTTATCTTTGTTTTCGGCATTTAACTTTCCGGCCTGCTTGAACACCCAACATTCCCTGTTGGTGTGGTTGGCTGGCTTGTCGGGGATGCCATGTATTTGGCACGAGCGATCGAGTATTCGGTCCAAACTGGACAGGCCCGGAGTGCTTCTTTTGAATGGCTTTTTCCGCTGACCGGGTTTAGAGCCTCTGAATCCGGCATTGACTGCCGTATCCTCGGTATTGTCATTGTTGATGCGGCACTTGTGTTTGTTGCGACGTGACCTGCCATTGCCATCCTTGGTATCCAAAGTACCATGGTTCTTTGATATGTTATTGCTGCGAGCCAGCCATCTGTCTTCTCCCGCGCAAAAGCAGGTCATGAGTGTCACGAGGGCTGCCATAGTTTTTGGCTTTTCCTGGCCAAGGTGCCGGGCGAGCCACTCGTCGCGGATGTTGTGCTTAAAAGCTGCTAGGGCCTCCGCATCCGGACAGTCGATGATTTGATTTTTCTTTGTCCGGAACCGTGTCCAGAATTGCATGGCCGATTCCTCTGGCTGCTGAATTATGTGGCTCAGGTCATCGACATCTGGTGGTCGCACATAAGTGCCCTGGAAGTTGTCGAGGAATGCGGCTTCCAGATCTTCCCAACAACCAATGGATTCTGCTGGCAGGCTATTGAGCCAATGCCGAGCTGGTCCTTTGAGTTTAAGTGGGAGGTATTTGATGGCGTGTAGATCATCACCGCGGGCCATGTGGATGTGCAGGAGGAAGTCCTCAATCCATACCGCAAGATCTGTTGTGCCGTCATATGATTCTATATTTACGGGTTTGAAACCCTCTGGGATTTGGTGACCCATTACTTCGTCTGTGAAGCATAGGGGGTGTGCGGCGCCTCTGTACTGGGCTATGTCGTGACGGAACTCAAATGAGTCTTGTCCGCTGTGTTCGGCCTGGCCGGATTTACTTTTATTGTATCCGGCGTGACGGTTATCGTCTCGCGTGGTGGCGCGCCCTCGTGATCCATAGATCGATCTTGCGTGTTTTGCTTTGTCCTCCAATACGTCTCGCAGATCTAGCGTGTTTCCCCATGCCTTGACATTTTTATTTGAGTGGCGTCGGGGTGCGGGCTGAGCTTTTGGCTGAAACGCCTCTCTGTCGCGGTCACGAGGTGGCCGATCAGCCACATCATACGCTGGAGATGTAGGTTTTAATGCTTCCTCCTCCAGTCGGGGTAGCAACCTGCGCTTGGGGTAACTCTTGGAGGGGCGTTTGAGTTTATATTCCTCGGCCGCAAGGACATCAGTCCATCTGTCAGCTAGCAAATCTTGATCAGCTTGAAGCTGCTGCTACTTTTTCTTAAGGCTATTTTCCGTGGCTATAAGCCGGCGCTTGAAGCGCTGTTGTTCAACGGGATCCTCAGGCATGAAAAATTCGTCATCGTCGAGGCTGGCCTCGTCTTCGGAGGGAGGCATGTAATTATCATCCTCCGCCTCTCCATCTGCCGCTCTCTCGGGAGGGCTGGCTTCTCTATCCTCATACTCTAAATCTTGCTGGAGGGGATTGTTGTCGTCTTCGACACTGTCCGGAGTGCTATTATCTCCTATGCCGGTGTCACTGCTTTTGCTTTAGCAAGACTTAGAGTGGCACTGCTGACGTCGGCGCTTGGGTTGCTTCTTGGAGGGGTCATCCTCCGTTGTCTCGTCGCCATTGCCTTCTTTGGGTGTGTCCACCATGTATATATCATATGATGAGGTGGCTGTCCAGTGCCCTATGGGCAGTAGTTCCTCTTCGTCTCCCGCATCGTCGTCCATACCATCGATGTCTTCGGAGTCGAAGTCGAGCATGTCAGTCAAATTGTCGACAGTGGCTACTAAGTGGGTGGTGGGTGGGCGGCGAATTTCTTTGTCATCCGCATCCCAATCCCGCCGAACATAGTTCGGCCAGGACTCTCCTGATAGGGAGACAGACCTTAATGAGTTCAGTATGTCGCCGAAAGGTGAGTGCTGGAAGATATCCGCGGACGTGAACTCCATGATCAGCGCCCAGTCGGATTCGACAGGCACGGGCGTAGGCGGTCCGGAGTTCGTGGCCGGGGAAGAATCCGACAGTTCGGCGTCATGGCTCCTGTGAAGGGTAAGGTCGATATTCGGCTCGATCACCGCTGAGAATACGGCCTCCGTGGCGGGGTCTATCGACCCGTCCATGGATGGCGCAGTTGGCTCCAAATTGAGGGTCGGAGCGGTCGCCGGTGCAGTCTCCTGAACACTGTCCGATGGTAGAGCTAAATCATGCTCATCGTGACTGTGCGGCGCACTCGACAGGGGCTTGAATCCGTCAAAGATCAAGTCTCCGCGGATGTCAGCCGTGTAGTTTAAGCTTCCAAACCTGACCTGGTGGCCAGGGGCGTAACTCTCGATCTTCTCCAGATGGCCAAGCGAGTTGGCCCATAGTGCGAAGCCGCCGAATACAAAGATCTGTCCGGGGAGAAAAGTCTCACCCTGGACTGCGTCGCTATCGATGATCGAAGGAGCCATCAAGCCTAACGGTGACGACACAGAGGAACTCTCAATGAAAGCACCAATGTCGGTGTCAAAACCGGCGGATCTCGGGTAGGGGGTCCCGAACTGTGTGTCTAAGGCGGATGGTAACAGGAGGCAGGGGACACGATGTTTTAGCCAGGTTCGGGGCCTCTTGATGGAGGTAAAAGCCTACGTACTGCTTGATTATTCTTGATAATATGAGTAGTACAAGAGTTGATCTACCATGAGATCAGAGAGGCTAAACCCTAGAAGCTAGCCTATGATATGATTGTATGTTGTCCTACGGACTAAAACCCTCCGGTTTATATAGACACCGGAGGGGGCTAGGGTTACACAAGATCGGTTACAAAGGAGGAGATATACATATCCGTATTGCCTAGCTTGCCTTCCACGCCAAGTAGAGTCCCATCCGGACACGGGACGAAGTCTTCAATCTTGTATCTTCATAGTCCAACAGTCCGGCCAAAGGATATAATCCGGCTGTCCGGATACCCCATAATGCAGGACTCCCTCACTCACCATTCAAGATGATGAGAGAAAAGAGCAACATCACAATGCCTCCAGAAGAAAGAGAGAATGGAATGAAATTTATGGAGGGAAACAAGATCTTGAGAGAGCATGCTTCCAAGAAGGTTATCACGGAGTTGTTGGAAAACCAACAACAAAACGAATAAGCTTGTAGTGGGCTTATGGAAAACATCTCGAAATTATGAGGTGAGGTTTTGCCACTGACGAAAAACAATAGATTGGATTGATATGAACAAGGAGACGAGGAACTTATTTCATCGGGAGGATAAATGAAGAACTTGGGTCATTTATAAGCACCATAAATAGCAACAATCCTTAGGGAAAGCTTTAGGTGAAATATAACCCAAGATAACTCCATGGAAGAAAGTGATGGGTTTAAATACCTCATTCTTGTGAATGAAGAATGATATATTACCACCTCAAAAGATAAGGGAGAAACAATTGCACTCCGGATTGCAAGATGAAGAAAGCTTGAGCTCCTCTGAAAAGAATCTTGATGAACGCTTCGAGAAGGAATTAAATCCTTTATGAACCAACATGTGGAGCCTCCATGAAGAACTCCGGTAATAAAAGAATAACGAAGGAAAGAGAAGTTGAAAACACAAGGTGAAGCCTTGCGATGATTTAGGTGGAGCTTCGCGACGATATAATGCGGAAAACTTGGAACTCCGGAAAAGAAAGATGAACAAAAGAAATCAAGAATTTTGATGAACCTCCGGAATAAGGAATTGAATTTACTCGATGAAACAAGAATAAGAATTACATTATGCTCATCCTTCACCAATTAGATTGATGACACACAATGGATTTGGCATACTACTCATTCTCGTTGAAAGGACTAAGAGAGATATAGCGTAAACTTGAGAAGGACTTCAACGAACCACCGGTACGATTGAAACAACGAATGAGTTGATATGATGACGAAGGAAGAGAAATCTTGAACGAACCACCGTAAGAATTGAAACAGAGAGTGCCAAAGACACAATTCATCGGGAAGAATTAGCAAATGAACGAAGATACTTGAGAGAATTTAGATAGAAGAGAACGAAGAGATCATGAGCTGATTAGAGGATATTAGAGCGATGCACCGGTAAGATTTGGAGAATGAGAGCTAAAAGCTGGAATGAATAATATTTGAAAAGATGGCCTTCGGAGGAAAGAAATGGAAACAACTCATGAAATGCTCCGGATGGGTGAAAAGAATTCTCACGATCGAAAACAATTATGAGAGGATGGCATAAGGCTAGCACCATGAATCTTGAAGAGAATGGAGCAAGATTAAAGAGAAACTCTTCTTCGGTCTTCAAATGTTGAGAATGATGACGAGAACCACCACTGAGAATTTTTGAGGCACTCCGGAATGAAAATTGGAAAGGTTGAGCCAACGATGAAAAGAATTTGAAAGATCATGGAGAAATACATATGACTGATGACAAATCATTCTTACGTCAAACTTCGAAATGAATTTGAAAAGCTCCGGGAAAATTAGAAGAGTCAGGTAAGATCCTGGGAAAATACCTGTGGGTTAGGGCTCACTCAAAAGATACACCGTTGAAAAGGTTTTGAAGAGAGATTGCACCGGTTGAATTAAATGGCTTGAATGAGATAACACCTCGAAATAACTTGAACGGATCGAGAATGGAAACGTGAACCGTCTAAGATATCTTCGGCACTCCGGAACAATTGAATAGCAAGCGGGGAATGATTAAGAGGTGCACCGGCATGAGAAAGCATTTGCAACGAGGAAAAGATATGATTGACAAAGCTTGAATTGAATCCACCAGAGGAGAAAGAGAACAAAGAATGATAAACTTGTAGCTTCCTTAGCATCTTCATGAGAATCACCGGATAAGAACATTGACGGAAAAGAATGGAGGGGATTCACATGAATAAAATGGATACTTGATTAAGACATCTGAGTCCTTGAAGAAAAAGGGGTGGGAGGGCGGGAAAAACAAAGGCAATTTGGGACGGATGAAACAAATACCGTTGAAAAGAAGTGATAAATGATCTTGCAATGTTGAATGGATCGGCTCCACTTGAAGAGAAGCACGTCGGTACGAAAAGAATTGACATGACAATCTCGATGATCAAGAAGAATTAGTATTCACATAGAAATATGAGAACACCGCTTAGGAAAGGTATGGATTCAACACTTGACACTGAAGCAACTCGAATACCACAAAAAAACAAAGGATTGGCTTGCAAAATAAGCCGGAAACAAACATATGATAGATCCCATATCGTATCATGTGTCTGTTGGAAAGAATTCCTACGATATACTTGAATTCCCACTTATAAACTCCCGAAACTTTCTGGTTATGCAATCAGGTGTTGGGGATACAGGGGAAGCATAATATCTCACCCAAAACTAGCAAATCCTACATCCAGCTGTATCCATCCTTCAACACATAACCAAGAAACCTTCGGAAATCATTTACGTCAACCTTCGAAAAGCATCCGTTATACGAGTTATGGCAATACTCCCGAACTCCCACCCCAGTACTGGGTGGCGTCGAGGTTATCTCACCAACAACTGCATAAAAGAGATTTTCGATGTCGGCGAAACTCAAGTATTCCAGAATTACAACGATAAAATTGTGACAACAACACCTCGGAGCTCAACTCCCCGGGACACTGCCACAACCCCTAAATGTCAGGAGGCACCAAGAACAATGTTCTCGTCACAAAACCATCGGAACGATTCCAAGATACCCGTGTGATCCTAATTTTTTTTGTGAAATTTGAGGAGAGAAGAGTCAAAACTCTATGTCAGGAGGCCTCACCAGAGCAACGAAGGGACTGAGGAGTAAAAAGAATCCTACTCTCTGATATATATAATCCTATAAGACTCAAAACATTTGTTCTAGACTCAACAACGTCAGAGATTCGATCAAGCAGGGGGGATCCTAAGTCGGGGAAGGCTCTGATTACCAACTTGTAACACCCACGATGCGGCTATATCTCCCACGTGTCGGAGCATGACTTAGAGGCATAACCGCATAGTAGGCATGTCGCAAGAGGGGTAATCTTTACACATCCCATGTACTGAATAAGAAAGGGATAAAGAGTTGGCTTACAATCGACACTTCACACAATACATAAATATAGCATTACATCATCTAGAATACAATCAAGGTTCGACTACGGAACCAAAATAAAGAAAGACCACCCCTATTGCTAGATCCCCGATCGCCCCGACTGGGCTCCACAACCGATCAAAAGGAAACGGAACAAAACAACGATCAAGATCTTCATCGAGCTCCCACTTGAGCTTGGTTGCATCACCTGCACTGGTATCATCGGCACCTGCAACTGTTTGGAAGTATCTGTGAGCCACGAGGACTCAGCAATCTCACACCCGTGAGATCAAGACTATTTAAGCTTATGGGTAGGAAAAGTTGTGAGGTGGAGCTGCAGCAAGCACTAGCATATATAGTGGCTAACATACGCAAATAAGAGCGAGAAGAGAAGCAATGCATGGTCGTGAACTAGAAGTGATCCTGAAACTACTTACGTTCAAGCATAACACAAGAACCGTGTTCACTTCCCGGACTCCACCGGAAAGAGACCATCACGACTACACACGCGGTTGATACATTTTAATTAAGTTAAGTGTCAGGTTTTCTACAACTGGATATTAACAAATTCCCATCTGCCCATAACCGCGGGCATGGCTTTTGAAAGTTCAAAACCCTACAGGGGTGTCCCAACTTAGCCCATCATAAGCTCTCACGGTCAACGAAGGATATTCCTTCTCCCAGGAAGACCCGTTCAGACTCGGAATCCCGGTTACAAGACTTTTTGACAATGGTAAAACAAGACCAGCAAGACCACCCGCTGTGCCAACAAATCCCGATAGGAGCTGCACATATCTCGTTCTCAGGGCACACCGGATAAGCTAAGCGTAGAGGAGCCAACGTAACCCAAGTTGCCAAGGTACGGCCCCGCACGGTGCTCTAGTTTGGACCAACACTCAGAGGAGCACTGGCCCGGGGGTTTAAAATAAAGATGACCCTTGAGTCTGCAGAACCCAAGGGAAAAAGGCTTAGGTGGCAAATGGTAAAACCAAGGTTGGGCCTTGCTGGAGGAGTTTTATTCAAAGCGAACTGTCAAGGGGTTCCCATTATAACCCAACCGCATAAGGAACGCAAAATCAAGGAACATAACACCGGTATGACGGAAACTAGGGCGGCAAGAGTGGAACGAAACACCAGGCATAAGACCGAGCCTTCCACGCTTTACCAAGTATATAGATGCATTAAAGTAAACAAGATATAATAATGATATCCCAACAATAATCATGTTCCAACAAGGAACAAACTTCATCTTCACCTGCAACTAGCAACGCTAAAAGAGGGGCTGAGCAAAGCGGTAACATAGCCAAACAACGGTTTGCTAGGAAAGGTGGGTTAGAGGCTTGACATGGCAATATGGGAGGCATGATAAAGCAAGTGGCAGGTATCGCGGCATAGCAATAGAGCGAGCAACTAGCAAGAAAAGATAGAAGTGATTTCAAGGGTATGGTCATCTTGGCTAAGATCCCGCAAGGAAGAAGAACAAGTCCATGAAGGAGACAAACGGACGTAGCCGAACGGATCCTCACTACTCGGGAACGAAACTGAAGCTAACGAGAGAGGCAACCCGGAAAGAATGAAGCAACATAGTAAAAAACCAAGCATAACATGGAATGATGCACAATCAAGTATGATGCATGTCCGGTTTAATGAGGCATGGCATGGCAAAGTACACAAACAAAACTACAAATTAAGTGGAGCTCAATATGCAACGAGTTGCATATTGACAGAACACCACATGACTTATTTAGTTCTCTCTCGTTTATGTACCCAACAATATTAAATGTTGTTAAACATGGCAAGAGGTGAAGCGTAAGAAAACTACCTATCTAGGCAAGTTTAAATGAGGCCGGAACAACAAACACGATTCCGGTAAATCCTCATATGCATTTAGCAATTTAAAGCAAACAACAATTTTAAAACTTCTTGATGTTGTTATCATGATGCGGATGACATATTCAAGTTGGATGCAATTTTATGAAAAAGTTGACATGATAAGATATGAGGCATTTGTCATCGTGGCGGAAAGAAAAGGGTGCCATGGCGATGATAACGAAAATGGTGCCACGGCAACGACAACGAAAATGGTGCCACGACAACATTTCGATGATCCGATAGCTCACGGGGATACCGGTGCAAAAGGAAGTGGGTGTGAGTGTGTCATGCAAGAAGATGGGGTGCTCCCAGATACCGGGTTCCCACATGTCGACGGCAAGGCAACAAGGAAGTCGCAAGGAACAACTTGGACATGATGCAACCACGAGCATCTCATACATCACACACATTCATTCATGGGCGTCGTCTCGGTGGTTATACCTTCCAAGGGAGCATTCTCGAGCGGTTCGAGTTCGTAGAGGAAGTAGTTGTTCTCGTGATGGTAGTGGAAGTAGGGGTACATGACGACGGTAGAGGTACTCGCGATGGTAGTGGTACATGTTCGTTTTCAGAGAGGTACTTGACGAATCCAACGTTTTCGGGGCGACAATAGTTGTACACGGGTCGCATAGGAACTTGATGAAACCCAAGGCGACGGTTGTGGTACTTGGCAAAACGCATGTCAACGGTTGTTGTTCTCGTATCGCCGTGGAGGTAGTCGTTCACTCCACGATCTTATCGGAACCTCATCAACGGTAGGGATCCACCTTGGCATTCGGAAGGGGTACTTGGTGTCATGGTGCTTGGCGATTTTGAAGGCGGCGGGAAAATGAACTTGGCGGTCTCCGTTGACCTGGTAATTTGCGAATCCCTGCTCGGTGGTCTTCCTTGGCGGTTCAGGGCACGGTGCATGTACTTGGCATGATGCAGGGGCGATGGCCGTAGGACACTAGGACCCGAAGCAGAGGAGCAGGGGATCGAGGCTCTGGCCATCTCCTGCAGGTGTTGCGCTGGACGGCGGCGGTAAGGCGACAGCGGCAGAGCTGCCATGGATGGAGACAGCGCCATGGAAGAAGCAGGGGCGTGAGGGCGGCGGAAGCAGCAAGGTGGACTTGGGCGCTGGAGGAAGCAGCAAGGTAGCGCCATGGAGATCCTGGACGACGGGGCCAGATCGGCCGACAGGGCGCCAAGGGACGTCGATGTGGTGGAGGTCGCGGGTCGGGCGTCGGGCTTGAGGTGCAGGAGGACCCCGGGCGGCGGCGAGGATGGCCGGCGGAGAGCAGGCAGTAGAGACGCGACGAGGTGCAGCGGTGGGAGCTTCGAGCTCGGCCGGCTGCGGCGATGGAGGACGGCAGCGTGGAGGAGGGGCCCTTGAGGGCGCGACGCTCGGGATCTGGTCTCCGGCAGGGTCGCGGTAGCGGCCTCCTCTTTGTGCAGCGGCGCCAGGAGGAAGGGGGAGAGAGGCGGCGCGAGGCCAGGAGAGGGCGTCGGGGAGGATGGGATCGAGGGAGAGGGTGAGGAGGCGCTGGATGATCGAGAGGGAGAAGGAGCTCGAGCGCACGGGGATGGGATCGAGGGAGAAAGAGGCTGGCGGCGCAAGGTGGAGACGAGGGAGAGAGGAGAGATGTGCTAGGGTTATGGGGAGTGGGCTTAGGGGTTGGATGGACCGGCCTGGTTGCGGGTGGCCTAGGTGGGCCGACGTGGATGGAGAGGCCCAAGTGGGCTGCGGCTGGCCTAAAGCTGTTGTTTCTTTTTTCTCTAATTTTCTTCAAGGAGAAAATAAAGAGAAAAGCACAGGGGAAAAGGAGAGGTGTATGAGAAATATAAAAATATCCTCTTGACCCTGAATTCATGCCCTATTTGATAAAATTGGTTTGGACATTCTTAGAGGTAGAAAAATAAAACAAGTTTAAATATGATTCAAACTTGAGGCATTTTTGAACCTAACCAAAACAACTCCAAAGGATCTGAAATTTGACACAGAGGGTTTAGGCATGGTGAACTAGCATCAGGAAAAGAATGAACATTTATCGAGGAGGGGAAAAGGTCACTTGCCAAAATGAAAGAAAGAAGAAGGAAGGAGGAGGTGATGATGCATGATCATACATGGAGCATCCAACAATGTGACATGCATGAATATGACAATGCACATGATGATTATGAGAATGCAAAAATACAAGAGGCAGAAATGCAACATGACAACGATGGGCATGGCAATGCAATATAACCAAATGATGAACATGATGCAAGAAGCAAAATATGACAATGACACTCATCCGATCATGGCAACAAACAGTTCAAACACACAACGACAACGAGATAAAAGGAAGGCATCTGAAGCTCCGGTCTTGGGGCGTCACACTCCTCCATATCCACATGGACCGTGGGGACGACCTTCATGCCATCAAATACCTACCACTAAAACTCAAAGGACCAGCTCGGTACTGGTTAAACAGTCTGCCGGAAAATTCTATTGGCAACTGGGAAGATTTGGAGCACGCCTTCCGCGACAACTTCCAAGGAACATATGTCCGGCCACCAGATGCCGATGACTTAAGTCACATTGTCCAGCAGCCTGGAGAGTCAGCCAGGAAGCTCTGGACTAGGTTCTTAGTTAAAAAGAACCAAATTGTCGACTGTCCGGACGCGGAAGCCCTTGCGGCCTTTAAACACAGCGTCCGGGATGAATGGCTTGCACACCACATCGGTCAAGAAGGACCTAGATCCATGCCAGCCCTTACCGCTCTAATGACCCGCTTTTGCGCGGGAGAAGACATCTAGCTCGCTCGTAGAAGCAATAGCGCCAGTGACTCGGACACTTCCGAAATTCGAGACGGCAATGGCAAGCCATGACGAAGCAAACACAATAGTCGCAATGATAATGAAAGATCACGCGACACAGCGGTCAACGCCGGATTCAGCAATCCCAAGCCCGGTCAACAGAAAAAGCCATTCAAGGTGAACAGAGACGGACCATCCAACCTAGATAGGATACTGGACCGACCCTGCTAGATTCACGGCCACTGATAACCCACAAGTATAGGGGATCACAACAGTTTTTGATAAGTACGAGTGTCGAACCCAACGAGGAGCTAAAGGTAGAACAAATATTCCCTCAAGTTCTATCGACCACCGATACAACTCTACGCACGCTTGATGTTCGCTTTACCTAGAACAAGTTTGAAACTAGAAGTACTTTGTAGGTGTTGTTGGATAGGTTTGCAATATAATAAAGAGAAAGTAAATAAAAGGTAGGGGCTGTTTGTAAGTAAATAAGCAATAAAGTAAATATAGTGAGTGTGGAAAAGTGGTGGTAGGAGTTGCGAAATTGCCCCTTAAGCAATTGACTACTTTACTAGACTGATAGCAAGTATCATGTGGGAGAGGCCACTGCTAGCATGTCATCCCTGACTTGGAATTCTATGCACTTATGATTGGAACTATTAGCAAACATCCGCAACTACTAATGTTCATTAAGGTAAGACCCAACCATAGCATTAAGATATATTGGTCCCCCTTCAATCCCGTATGCATCAATTTCTATGCTAGGTTGAAGCTTCTGTCACTCTTACCCTCCAATACATAGTCCTATCAACATACAACTAACCCTATGGTGTGATCCACGCGCGCGCTCATATGATGTGCACCAAAGGACAGCAACATAACCACAAGCAAATTAAACCAATCATAGCAATTCATCAACCACCAATAGGACAACGAAAATCTACTCAGACATCATAGGATGGCAACACATCATTGGATAGTAATATGAAGCGTAAAGCACCATGTTCAAGTAGAGGGTACATCGGGTTGCGGGAGAGTGGACCGCTGTAGATAGAGGGGTGAAGGTGATGGAGATGTTGGTGAAGATGGCGGAGGTGTTGGTGTAGATCGGGGTGATGATGATGGCCCCCGGTGGCACTCCGGTGCCACCAGAAGCAAGGGGGAGAGAGCCCCCCTCCTTCTTCTTCTTCCTTGACCTCCTCCCTAGATGGGAGAAGGGTTTCCCCTCTGGTCCATGGCCTCCATGGCACGGGAGGGGCGAGAGCCCCTCCAAGATTGGATCTGTCTCTCTGTCTCTCTCTGGTTCTGCGTTCTCCCCTGGCTCTGTTTCACCGTTTCGTATATATATGGAGATCCGTAACTCCGATTGGCCTGAAATCTTCACTGTGATTTTTTTCCGAATATTAGCTTTCTTGCGGCAAAAGAAGAGCGTCAACCGCCTTACGGTGGGCTCACGAGGGTAGGGGCGCGCCCTAGGGGGGGCGCCCCCTGTCTCGTGACCACCTCGGGCACTGGTTCGCGTTGATTTTCCTTCCAAATTTTCCATATTTTCCAAAAATAAGCTCCGTCCGTTTTTATCCCGTTTGGACTCCGTTTGATATGGATATTCTGTGAAACCAAAAACATGCAACAGACAGGAACTGGCACTGGGCACTAGATCAATATGTTAGTCCCAAAAATAATATAAAAAGTTGCCAAAAAGTATATGAAAGTTGAATAATATTGGCATGGAACAATCAAAAATTATAGATACGACGGAGACGTATCAGCATCCCCAAGCTTAATTCCTGCTCGTCATCGAGTAGGTAAATGATAAAAAAATATAATTTTTGATGTGGAATGCTACCTAGCATAATCTTGATCATATGTCTAATCATGGCATGAATATTAAGACACGAGTGATTCAAAGCAATAGTCTATCCTTTGACATTAAGACAATAATACTTCAAGCATACTAATAAAGCAATCATGTATTTTCAAAATGACATGGCCAAAGAAAGCTATCCCTACAAAATCATATAGTCTGGCTATGCTCCATCTTCGCCACACAAAGCATTCACATCATGCACAACCCCGATGACAAGCCAAGCAATTGTTTCATACTTTGACATTTCTCAAACCTTTTCAACTTTCACGCAATACATGAGCATGAGCCATGGACATAGCACTATAGGTGGAATAGAATATGACGGTGGGGGTTATGTGGAGAAGACAAAAAAGAGAAAGTCTCACATCAACTAGGCGTATCAACGGGCTATGGAGATGCCCATTGATATATATCAATGTGAGGAGTAGGGATTGCCATGCAACGGATGCACTAGAGCTGTAAGTATATGAAAGCTCAAACTGAAACTAAGTGGGTGTGCATCCAACTTGCTTGCTCATGAAGACCTAGGGCATTTGAGGAAGCCCATCGTTGGAATATACAAGCCAAGTTCTATAATGAAATTTCCCATTAGTATATGAAAGTGATAACTCAAGAGACTCTCTATATGAAGAACATGGTGCTACTTTGAAGCACAAGTGTGGAAAAAGGATAGTAACATTGCCCCTTCTCTCTTTTTCTCTCATTTTTTGTTTTTGTTTTTTTGGGCCTTCTCTTTTTTTGGGCCTTTCTCTTTATATACATATTTATATTTTGTATATTTTTTTCGTCCGGAGTCTCATCCCGACTTGTGGGGGAATCATAGTCTCCATCATCCTTTCCTCACTGGGGCAATGTCCTAATAATGATGATCATCACACTTTTATTTACTTACAACTCAATATTACAACTCGATATCTAGAACAAAGATATGACTCTATATGAATGCCTCTGGCGGTGTACCGGGATGTGCAATGATCTAGCGTAGCAATGACATCAAAGAAACGGACAAGCCATGAAAACATCATGCTAGCTATCTTACGATCATGCAAAGCAATATGACAATGAATGCTCAAGTCATGTATATGATGATGATGGAAGTTGCATGGCAATATATCTTGGAATGGCTATGGAAATGCCATAATAGGTAGGTATGGTGGCTGCTTTGAGGTAGGTATATGGTGGGTTTATGGTACCGGCGAAAGTTGCGCGGTACTAGAGAGGCTAGCAATGATGGAAGGGTGAGAGTGCATATAATCCATGGACTCAACATTAGTCATAAAGAACTCACATACTTATTGCAAAAATCTATTAGTCATCAAAACAAAGTACTACACGCATGCTCCTAGGGGGATAGATTGGTAGGAAAAGACCATCGCTCGTCCCCGACCGCCACTCATAAGGAAGACAATCAATAAATAAATCATGCTCCGACTTCGTTACATAACGGTTCACCATACGTGCATGCTACAGGAATCACAAACCTCAACACAAGTATTTATACAATCCACAACTACCCACTAGCATGACTCTAATATTACCATCTCTATATCACAAAACTATTGTAAGGAATCAAACATATCATATTCAATGATCTACAAGTTTTATGTAGGATTTTATGACTAACCATGTGAATGACCAGTTCCTGTCATCTCTCTAAATAGATATAAGTGAAGCAAGAGAGTTTAATTCTTTCTACAAAAGATATGCCCGTGCTCTAACAAATATAAGTGAAGCAAAAGAACATTCTACAAATGGCGGTTGTCTAAGTGAAGAGAAACAGGCAATCCAAACTTCAAATGATATAAGTGAAGCACATGAAGCATTCTATAAAGCCATACTCAAAGAATATAAGTGAAGTGCAAAGAGCATTCTATAAATCAACCAAGGACTATCTCATACCAGCATGGTGCATCAAAAGAAAAATAAAAACCTAAATGCAAAAGACGCTCCAAGACTTGCACATATCGCATGAACGAAACGAATCCGAAAACATACCGATACTTGTTGAAGAAAGAGGGGATGCCTCCCCAGCATCCCCAAGCTTAGACGCTTGAGTCTCCTTGAATATTTACTTGGGGTGCCTCGGGCATCCCCAAGCTTGAGCTCTTTCCTCTCTTCCTTCTTCTCACATCGAGACCTTCTCAATCATCGAACACTTCATCCACACAAAACTTCAACAGAAAACTCGGTAAGATCCGTTAGTATAATAAAGCAAATCACTACTCTAAATACTGTTGCAAACCAATTCATATTTTGTTTTTGCATTGTGTCTACTGTAATATAACTTTTTCATGGCTTAATCCACTGATATAAATTGATAGGTCCATCAAAACAAGCAAACTATGCATCAAAAACAGAATCTGTCTAAAACAGAACAGTCTGTAATAATTTGAACATTCACCATACTTCTGACACTTGAAAAATTCTACCAAAATTAGTAAGAATAAAAAATTTGTATAGGAAGGCAGTGCAAAAAGAATCAGAACCATTTGACGTTCCAGCCAAAAATGTAAAATCGCGCACTACAGCCAAAGTTTCTGTCCTGCACTGTACAAACCATCAAGCAAATGTAAACATCCTAAAGGCAAACCTTCGCACATTATTTTTATAATACAATGGAATTGTACAAGGGGATAATTATTTTTGTTGAAAAGTTTCTGTAATCAAGATTCACAAAGTTGCCGTGAGCATGAACAAAGTTCAAGGAGCTCTCCCACTTCAACAGTGCTTGTCTTTCTCACTTTCACTTTCCTTTTTGAAAAGTTTTGGGTTCCCCTCTTTATTTTTGTTGTTTTTAAACTATATGAAAGCACTCAACAGAAATAAATGACTCTCTAAAACTTCTGGGTTGTCTCCTTGGCAGCACTTTCTTTAAAGCCATTAAGCTAGGCATAAAGTGCTCAAGTAGTGAATCCACCCGGATCCCAAGGTATATCGAAGCCAATTTTAATTAACAATGATTTGTAAATTAGTAGTGAGCACAAAGCAACATATATCAAGCAATGACGAAGTCTAACTCTCTTCCTATGCATCGGCATGTCATAAAAGAACAATTCATGCACACCTAGTAAAAGCCAATGCATAGTATAAACAGTTTCTTGCAATTTTATCATGTGGGAAGCATAGAGAGGTGGAGATATAGTTCCTCTCTCATAATAATTGCAAGTATGTAACATCCCAAATTTTCAATTTGGAATGTTATACATTAGATCATCAATGCATATCATATTTTATTTGCTTTTGGTTTTGATCCTAGAAATTTCTACGCAACTCAAGGACCCACAGAGAGAGTTGGGAAATTCTTTATTTTCATATTTGAGTCTTCTCAAATCTTGAGAATAGGATCATTTGATTTTTATTATTTTATCATCAAATATTTCTATTACAAAAATATGAGAGAGGGAATAAAATGACTTTCCCAAAATAAAGAAATATTGAGGAGTTAATAATAAAATCAAATAAGATTTTATTTCGGAGTTTTTCGTTATTTTATTTGAATTTAGGAAAAATGTGCGTTTTTCAAAATTTCATTTAGGCCCCAAATAAATGTTCACCTTGTGCGGCTTGATTTTAGAAGCCTGGGAAAATTTATTTCGGGATTTTTGGAATCCGTTTAGTATTTCTTTTTATTTTTCTTCTGCACATAATTATTTTAAAAAAAAGAACAGACCTAACGGGCCGTGTCTGACCCGGACTCCTGGCCCGGTCGCCTTTATAAGCCGGGGGGAGGCCCAGCTGAAGCCAAACCCTAGCCGCCGCCCAGCCCCGCCCAGCCGCCGCCGGCGCCGCACGCCGCCCGAGGTTGCCTTGAAGTCCGCACCGGTTTTTTTTTCTTTTTTTCCGAAAAACCGTTCGGTTTTTCCGTCGGTTTTTCGTCGGTTTTTTTAGTTTTGGTTTTTTTAAAAATAAACCGTTTTTTCCGATTTATTTAAATAGCGAGCGTTCGTCCGTTCGTTCGTTCTAGCGAACGTTCGTCGTTTTTCTTTTTCTCGGATTAAATCCGCGATTTTTCTGATCGCGATTTCTGATCCGATTTTCGTTTTAGTATAACTTTTCGCTCGTTTATCGGAATCAGGCGATTCAAGCGCCTGGAGTTTCGTCTCGAAACCCTCTATCTGTTTGACCAACTTAAATAAGTTTTTGCTACTGAAAAAATTGCCTTAGATCCAGATTAGTAGAACGAAGTTGTTTTCTTTCGCCGTTTGACTTTCATTGCTTCGTTCGATTTGATTCTTTTTGCCAACCGGAGTTCTTAAGTTGAATTTTCTGGTTGGATATCTTATTTGACTTTTACCCATGCATTAGATGAGTACTTATTGTATGCTTGTTTGTTTGTCTGTGATAGAATACCCGGAGTGCGCCGCCTGTTACTTCGAATCGCTAGGTTTCCCGGATCATCAGCAAGGCAAGTAACACTTTCATCATACCTTTTCTACTACCCAGTTTTATTGCATTAGATCAATCCTCACACATTGCATGATTAGGATCTAATTAAATTGTGGGATGGGAAGTAGTTGAGGTAGTACCTATTACCTGTTTTATTATCAAACCTTTGGGAGTTACTTCTACGTTTGCCATTATGCGATGCTATGCTAGTAGACGTGGATTGGGTGAGTGATATCCATGATAGATGTGAGTATTGTTAATTAATGGTTTATCTAAGGTGGCAACTTAAACACACATCTGGGTGGATTGAGGTACCTGGGTATTCCAGGATTGCCTGTTTCTTTTGGACCGCCACCCAGGCTCAAAGGGATCATGAGATTTTTCATACTAGAAACTTCCGTGTGCAGCCACAAGCCATTATGGGCTCTGGCATAGTTGATTAAGTCGTGCGAACTCTTACAGGGTAGACTAGCAGATGTAGGGGAAAGTAGGTGTAACGGTCTATCCATCGTAAGGTGCTAGCGCTTCTGAAAGACTATGTCTCGGTCATCCGTCTTCTCAAACACCATGTAGTGCGAGAAACCAAACGGAGGCGATTGAGTCTTGTGAGGAAAAGTGCGCAAACTTCTGCAGAGTGTAATAAACTAATCATGGTTAGCCGTGTCCCCGGTTATGGACATCTTGAGTATCTAGTACCTGGATTATCATGTGAATCTCAACATGTTACTCTAAATTAATTTTGATGGGTTTTGTTTAATGATGATGTTTAATTGGGATTGAGGATGCTGTCAACCATTCTCAATGTTTAACAACTACCATGATAGTTAAATAAATTTATTCCTTTGCAGTAGGGAAAAATTGGCTTTACACAAAACTGTAACCATAGAGCTTTCCACCAGCCAAATATGCATATAGTATAGCTGTTTCATTCCATTACTCTCTATGTGTTACATTGCCAGCATATTCCATGTGCTGGCCCATTTCGGGCTGCAACGTTAATGTTGCAGACTTTTCAGACGATGATTAAGGAGTTTTTAGGTTGTGGTTCTATACTCAGTGATGCCGTTGGAGTTGATGGACTCACTTATCTTCCAAGCCTTCCGCTGTTATCGTTATTAGATGGCCTTAAGCCATATTTATTGTAATAAGTTCTCTCTTGAGACACTCGATGTAATAGGTGTGTGATTGCAACTCTGTTATAAATCCTCCGAGTACTATGTGGTGTCAGCATTACTGATCCAGGGATGACACCGGAGCACAGAGATCAGACTGTTTGAGGTCTGGTCGCTACAAAGTAGGAACAGCAAGCACATGCATATTATATTCACTAAAATCATCATGTGTAACAGTAAAAGGCAACCCATCAATATAATCCTTAATAAGGGCAAACTTCTCCGATATAGTGTAGTTTGAAGAATTCAAAAAGATAATAGGACTATCATGTGTGGGTGCAATAGCAACAATTTCATGTTTAACATAAGGAACTATAGCAAGTTCATCTCCATAAGCATAATTCGTATTGGCATCTTGGCCACAAGCATAGCAAGCATCATCAAAAAGGGATATTTCAAAAGAATCGACGGGATCATAGCAATTATCATAATATTCATCCTTCGGTAAGCATGAAGGGGAATTAAACAATGTATGAGTTGAAGAGTTACTCTCATTAGAAGGTGGGCCGGGTGATCAATCTGTTGTTCCTCCTTTTGTTCTTCGCTCTGCTCCTCATCTTTTTCATCCAATGAGCTCACAGTGTCATCAATTTCTTCTTCCATAGACTCCTGCAAAATATTAGTCTCTTCTTGGACAGCGGAGTATTCCTCAATATATTGTTTAACATAGGTATTAGAAGCATAATTATCATAGCAATATTTAAGTATAGCAAAATTTTCAGATTTGTGAAAAGTAGCATCATACTTTTCAATCAAAGAAGCAATTTCATAAGCACCCTCAAAAGCAACAAATTCTTCAATTTGTTGAACATCATAGTAACTATAAACACCTTTAGCATAAGAAGATAAGATTCCATTATCAATAAACTCACATTGGTAGGGAAGGTGTTTCTTAGGGTTTTTAGAACAACAAGTAAAATCATATATTTCACATAAATTCCAAGCATAGCATTGCAAACATTGAATTTGACTCCATAATAGTTTCCCTTTTTCAGATATACGATGTCGCACATAACAAGCATGCTCATCTAAAGATTTGCCCTCAACTAAGCTAGTTGGGGTTTCGGCACGAGCACAAAGGGATCGAAGATGATCCAAGTAAAAAGCTTCAGCAGTGTGATAGATTTTGAGTGGTTCTTCAACCATTGTTTCAGTAGGTACAACTAATTTTTTTGGTATTTTGCGTTTCCTACCCATAACTAAAGGTAGAAAACAACTAAGAACAACAAATAAAAATTACTTAGTGATAAAGCAAACAAGCACACACGAGAATATTCACCCCAAGCTATTGCTCGCCGGCAACGGCGCCAGAAAAAGGTCTTGATAACCCACAAGTATAGGGGATCGCAACAATTTTCGATAAGTAAGAGTGTCGAACCCAACGAGGAGCTAAAGGTAGAACAAATATTCCCTCAAGTTCTATTAACCACCGATACAACTCTACGCACGCTTGATGTTCGCTTTACCTAGAACAAGTATGAAACTAGAAGTACTTTGTAGGTGTTGTTGGATAGGTTTGCAAGATAATAAAGAGAAAGTAAATAAAAGGTAGGGGCTGTTTGTAAGTAAAGAAGCAATAAATTAAATATAGCAAGTGTGGAAAAGTGGTGGTAGGAGTTGCGAAATTGCCCCTTAAGCAATTGACTACTTTACTAGACCGATAGCAAGTATCATGTGGGAGAGGCCACTGCTAGCATGTCATCCCTGACTTGGAATTCTATGCACTTATGATTGGAACTATTAGCAAGCATCCGCAACTACTAATGTTCATTAAGGTAATACCCAACCATAGCATTAAGATATATTGGTCCCCCTTCAATCCCGTATGCATCAATTTCTATGCTAGGTTGAAGCTTCTGTCACTCTTGCCCTCCAATACATAGTCCTATCAACATACAACTAACCCTATGGTGTGATCCACGCGCGCGCTCATATGACGGGCACCAAAGGACAGCAACATAACCACAAGAAAATTAAATCAATCATATCAATTCATCAACCACCAATAGGACAACGAAAATCTACTCAGACATCATAGGATGGCAACACATCATTGGATAATAATATGAAGCATAAAGCACCATGTTCAAGTAGAGGGTACAGCGGGTTGCGGGAGAGTGGACCGCTATAGATAGAGGGGGGAAGGTGATGGAGATGTTGGTGAAGATGGCGGAGGTGTTGGTGTAGATCGTGGTGATGATGATGGCCCCCGGTGGCACTCCGGTGCCACCGGAAGCAAAGGGGGGAGAGCCCCCCTCCTTATTCTTCTTCCTTGACCTCCTCCCTAGATGGGAGAAGGGTTTCCCCTCTGGTCCATGGCCTCCATGGCACGGGAGGGGCGAGAGCCCCTCCGAGATTGGATCTGTCTCTCTGTCTCTCTCTGGTTCTGCGTTCTCCCCTGGCTCTGTTTCACCGTTTCGTATATATATGGAGATCCGTAGCTCTGATTAGCCTGAAACCTTCGCTGTGATTTTTTTTTCCGAATATTAGCTTTCTTGCGGAAAAATAAGAGCGTCAACTGCCTTACGGTGGGCTCACGAGGGTAGGGGGCGCGCCCTAGGGGGGCCCTGTCTCATGACCACCTCGGGCACTGGTTCGCGTTGATTTTCCTTCCGAATTTTCCATATTTTCCAAAAATAAGCTCCGTCCGTTTTTATCCCGTTTGGACTCCATTTGATATGGATATTCTGCGAAACCAAAACATGCAACAGACAGGAGCTGGCACTGGGCACTAGATCAATATGTTAGTCCCAAAAATAATACTACCTCCGTTTCAGTTTATAAGTCCTATGCGTATACCTAGGTTGCCAATTTTATCACCTTAATATAACACAAAAATTATACGGTTTGAAAATAGAGCATCTGAAGTTTATATTGGTATATTTTTTGTAATATATGACTTGTATTAAGTTGGTCAAATTAACGACCTAGGGGCACGCACACGCCCTGTAAAATGAGAGAGAGGTAGTATAAAAAGTTGCCAAAAAGTATATGAAAGTTGAATAATATTGGCATGGAACAATCAAAAATTATAGATACGGTGGAGACGTATCAGCCACCCCAATAAACCAGCTAATCATACCAACAGAAGCTGTTGGGTCCTCAAGCAGGCCGGCAAGCTCAACGCCGAACACAAGGGAAGGGGGCCGCCAGGCAATAGGGATGGCGGAGTGGTTCACCAGCCAAATGCCAGGGGCCAGAAGAAATTTCCCCCCGAAGATCGATCAAATCCGGAGCAAAAATAGTAGTTCGGCTTCTGTTGCCCATCTCATATACCCGTTAAAACTATACCGCGCATACATAACTAGGCACTTAAGATACCATGGGCATTGGCGGAAGCATAATACGGACAAGTCTGCAAGCACTCCGGTAACATTTTTATCTACTTTCCTTTTTCTTTCTTCATTATCTCTTAAAAACAGGTGGCGCAAGGGAGAAACATCTAAGACCATTCCATCGGAGTTCGGATCCATACACTCACCTACGGGGCTACTTCCTTCAAGGATTCCCCTCGCCGAGGACAGGTGGCGCAGACGTACGACAGGAGGTCCAAAATAACTTTTTGTAGACCACACTCTTTTTCGAGCCTATAACATGCCTTTTTTCTCTGCCTTCGACCCAGGGCATATCAAATAGTCGGGGTCGTGGCCTTTATATATATCAAGTAATCATTGGCATATCGCTCAGGTCCTAGTTCACATTATCCGAATTAATCATCCGCGTCTTTCCACAAATGAATATGCCTCCTATGGTTATTTCACAGATATACCTGACTTAAACTTGCCAAGGGCTCGGTATGGGAACAAATGAGTTGCCAACAAAGTCCGAACAGATTTTATAGCATACTTCGGCATCACGAGTTTGGCCTTATATGCATCAGCTCTGAATCATGTCTTGGGTCAATAGTTGGGTTGCCCGGCTCCTATGCTTTCTATCCTACGTTCCGCTCTATCGGCTAGGGTAGTAAAGGGAGAACTACTGCGATTGTGCTTCCGGTTCACCTGGCTCAGCACCTCAGTAGAGAAAGCCGAAAACTGACTGTCATGATGCGGCGAGAGCTGGTCAACCACTTGATGACTTATCAAAATCTCTAGAGATTCCTCCGTGTCACACGAAGGACCTCTTTTTGGTCAAATATGTACAAGCATCGTATGAATAAGCCGCATACATACCAGGGGCTATGTCGTAGACCCACCATAAAACTCCTATGGCTAAGTGAAAGTGTTAGCGTCCTATAGTCTGGTTGCCTGGTTCGCCGCATTGACACCTCCTTCACGGACCAAGACGTTGGGTCAAGAGTGATCACATGCTTTTCCGAACACCCCCGTACTTCCTGCGAGGGGGCTAAAGCCGACGACTGGAAAACTTTCAGATTATATTAAAATGGCCACACAGGAGGAACACAAAATTTTGAGCAATATATAAAAATAGATTAACTATAAAATTGTCTCGTACAATTCCCATACACCTCACTCGAACATTATGTCTTTCGAGCACTGACCCTCTATCAAGCGGGCGGCCACTAGGACGTCTTCACAATAATGCTCCGGTTCATGGCGGTCCTTGCCCTTGGGTGGACTCTTCACCACAACATCTATGGCCTTCATCTTCCCCCAGAATGTCTTGACTCGGGCAAAGGCCATCTGTGCACCCTCGATGCACACCGACCTCTTCACAGCGTCGATACGTGGCACCGCGTTAACAAGCCGCTACACCAAGCCAAAGTAACTATTCGGAATAGGCTCAGTTGGCCATAACCGGATTATGACGTTCTTCATGGCAGCACCGGATATCCTATGAAGCTCGGCCAACTGGGACATCTGCTCATTCAACAACAGGGGGCACTTCGACGTGCCGAATTGTGACCAGAAAAGCTTCTCCGTTGCATACCCCTCTCGCGCCTGGCAAAACTGCGCTGCATCGGAAGAACTCTTCGTCAAGTCTAAAAACTCGTCCGGAGAACTCCACAATTGGTTAAGCTGAGCATAGTTCGAATCGCCGAACTTAGTCTGTAGAAAAATGGTTCACCAGACGCAATCTCCCTAGCTTGCCGGATCTCCTCACGTGCGGCTCTGGATTCAGACCATGCTTCTCTCGCCTCTCGTAAGGCCTTGTCAATTTCAGCCATTTTGGCTTCATTCTCCTTCTCAAGGAGTTCACAACGGCTAGCATCATTTTTTAGTTCGAGCGCCATCGTGGATATCTTCTCCTCGTCTTGACGCCGAGCAGCTCGTTCGGCTTTTAACTCAGCCGATGCCTTTTCGACAGCCGCATTACTACACCGGGCCTGCTCCTTGGCCCGGGCCAGCTCCGCCCGAAGAATTTCAACGGCGGCAGCACCATCTGCAGCCATGCACATTACAGTATATAACTTGCAGCGTCATGCTTATATCACAAAAATGTATGTGAAGGGACTGCCCCAAATACATACCTTGCGATTCGTCAAGACGCGTGTTGATTAACGAAATGTCATCCCCAGCCACATCAAGCTTCCGTTGCAGCTCGGCAGTAGCCGTAGTCTGGGAAGTAGTCATGGGGAAGTAGCCTGTGTTCAAGTTAATCAGATTAGTCCTTGAATATTTCTTCTTGATCCTCCGTTCACCTCCCATGGGAAGCCAACCCGAGTCTCAGGGGCTACTATCTATACACAGGTGTATTTTGTGAATAAAACACAATTGCACATAATACAGTACAAACCTCGAAGCCTCTTAGTAGCCTCGCAAAGGCCTCATTCAATCCGCTCTTCGTGGACTGGACCTTTTCAACCACCGTGCCCATCAAGGTACGATGTTCCTCTGAGACGGATGCCTGCCGCAACATGTTCGTCAAGATATCCGGCGCCTCTGGGTCTCCGGAGGCTGCCGTAGGAGTACGGCCACCCTTTGAAGGGATCCGTTTATTCGTATCCAGCTATATAACGGATTGTTCGGGGCCTTCATTGTTATTCCTCGAACCCTGGGCCACCGAAGTATCACCTTCGTGTATTGTCTTCATCATCCCTTGCACCACTTGTTGGCCGGGGGAGACCCTCCGCGATGACAACTCGAAGTCGTCCGCCCTATTGGACGGAGAGGTCGGTGGGGGCGTGTTGCTTTCCATCATCTCTGGGAGAAGGTCCCTCGAGGAAGAGGATTGTTGAAGAAGACTGTGTGCTGAGCTGCAAAAACAAAAAATATATATTCTAGGCATTATAAGAAAGGAACGGGACATGTTTAAAACAGCCTTGTTCACTTATGATTTGGCCTGAGGCTTGTCCTCGTCATGAGACTGCGCTTCGACGTCCTCCAAGCCCGAGCCACCCACCAGAGGCATCTTGCCTCGCTTAGGAGCCTGCTTCTCCCAATCTTCGGAGGCGGCCCTTTTCTTCCTAGGAGGGAAGGAGACTGTGGCCACCCCTTCACTTTTGTCTTCGGATGAGGGGATTTTAATTCCTTCGGACACAAATTCTGATGTACCCTTGGAATAGGGGCCATCTTTGGTCCTCTCACTCTCCGCCTCACCCTCCTTCACAGGCATATGGTATGGTGCCAGGGCCAGCATCCTTGTTAGAATAGGATTCGCTGGGCCCTCGGGCAGAGGGGCCGAACACATAATTAGTTCCACCTTCTTTATCCAGCCCTGGAAGAGGATAGCTTGCTTAGTACCATATTATGGTATGCATAATTACAAAGTGTTCGGGAGCCAAGCGCTTACCGGGGTATCCGGACGGGTGCAGTTAAGGCCAGCGTCCTCGGTAGTGTCCGACCCAATGTTTCTGCTTCCCGAAAAAGAACTTCCACATTCCTTCGTGTGTGGTGCCGAAGAAGTGTTGGAGGGTTCGTGGTCCTTATGGATTAAGCTCCCACATGCGGCGAGACCTGCGCTGGCATGGCAGGATTCAGCGAACTAACATCACTTGAATCACGTTGACAAGATCGATGTCTCTCTCAAGGAGGGTTCGGATGCGGCTCTGTAAAGTCTGCACTTCATCAATTGATCCCCAGTTCATCCCCTTGTTGACCCATGATGCAAGCTGTAATGGTGGGCCAGGACGGAATGTGGGTGTTGCTACCCACTTGGTGTTGCGAGGCTTCGTAAAGTAAAACCACTCCTGCTGCTAGTGATTGGAAGTTTCGGTAAAAGAACCTTTTGGCCAAGGAGTGTTGGTGAGTTGGCTGACCATAGCACCGCCGCACTCCACCTGTTCCCCGTCAACTACCTTCGGCTTCACACTGAAGGTCTTGAGCCATAAGCCGAAGTGTGGGGGGATTCGGAGGAAGGCCTCGCATGTAATGTTAAACGCCAAAACGTGGAGAATAGAGTCTGGGGCTAGATCATGAAAATCTAGTCTGTAATAAAACATTAGCCCCCGGACGAAGGGGTGAAGAGCGAACCCTAGCCCCCGGAGGAAGTGGGAGATGAATACGACCCTCTCGCCAGATCTGGGGGTCGGAATAACCTATCCTTGAGCAGGAAGCCTGTGGTGGACCTCCGCAGTCAAATATCTGGCTGCCCGAAGCTTTGTGATATCCTCCTCTGTAACGGAGGAAGCCACCCATCGGTCTTGAGAGCTGGGTCCGGACATGATGGGGAGGCTTGAAACAATGAAGTCGAACCTTGGGTGCTAGAACTCGGGGTTGGGAAGGCTGAGGAGAGGTTTGGCATAAAAGGACGACCCTTGGTTCCTTTATAAAGGCAGCCGGTATTGAACGCCTCCTCCTAAGCCTAAGGACCTAACTATTCCTAAGGAATCTTTCCCGCAGAATGGTTGGGTTACCCACGCTCGTATTGATGAAAATCCCGCAATTAGGGGACATGATCTCTGCTTCGACAAGACGTGTCAATGAAAACCATGCCCCGAAACATGGAACGGTGGGACGGGAAACGATTCGAAATAATGACCGAGAAGCGTGACGTCACATTACAAAAGTTGTCAGCAGATTGGATTCATGGAATACTATACTCTCAACGGCAGTGTGTTGCAGATCCGGACACGTTTGTTTCATTCGAAGACTGTTTTGGAGTTCGGAAAGAAGGGAACCCGCCTTGCAATGCCGAAGACAAATCTGCGTGCCAGACTCCTCGTCATTGAAGCCAGGTTCAGGGGCTACTGAGGGAGTCTTGGACTAAGGGGTCCTCGGGCGTCCGGCTTGTTAGCCATGGGCCGGACTGATGGGCTATGAAGATACGAAGACCGAAGACTGTACCCGTGTCCGGATGGGACTTTCCTTGGCGTGGAATGCAAGCTTGGCAACCGGATATGTAGATTCCTTTCTTTGTAACCGACCTTGTGTAACCCTAGATCCTTCCGGTGTCTATATAAACCAGAGGAATTTGTTCGGATAGGGGAGACTCATTATCATAGCCATACAAGCTAGACCTCTAGGGTTTAGCCATTACGATCTCGAGGTAAATCAACTCTTGTAATACTCATATTCATCAACAGAAATCAAGCAGGGCGTAGGGTATTACCTCCATAGAGAGGGTCCGAACCTGGGTAAACATCATGCCCCTTGTCTCCTGTTACCATCGACCTTAGACGCACAGTTCGGGACCCCCTACCCGAGATCCGTCGGTTTTGACACCGACAGCCATCACCCGTCCAACCACCGCAGCCCGAAGGCGGGAGGTGGTGGTCGTGGCCGCCACCCCATCATCGGCCGCCGTGGTCGCCACCCCACCGTCGACCGCCGGGATCATCACCCGCTCTGCCACCGCTGGCTGAAACATCGAGTTCGTGCGGGAGGAGGAGGAGCGCCTCGTCGAGCTTGCAAAGAGCCTTACCGCAGCCGTGGCCGCAGCACATGCCGACGCAGAGCAAGGAATCAGGAGATCTACGAGCAGTCTGGACGCTTCGAGAGGGGTCGACTGGAGTGGCAGAGGGCGTTCGAGATGGTGGGCATCCTGGAACGTGCAGCGGCGGCAGGCACTGTATTGAAGTTTTCCAACTTGTCAGTAGGCTCCTCCTCCTCCTCCTCTGCCTCTTACTGAGAGCGCTCGGCAGAGGAGAGGCTGCCGTAAGTAGTACAGAGCCCCTCCGTAGTACTAGTAGTATTTAGGGGCTATTTTGTTCGGTTCATCTGACTATAGATGTGGTGGAACTGTATATCGTACTTAAAATTAGCTAGTATATATAGTTGAACTAGCTATTTCAGTACGTGGTGGCAACAATTGGGGAAAAGTTTGGTTGGTTCAGCTGTCGAGTTGAACTATTTGTATAAATTAAGAATGACTGCTTAATCTATGAATGAAATCTATGATTGATTACTGAATTTTAGTTGCAAAAATTAGATAGTGCTAGTGACTTTTAGCTGCATATTTTGAAAAATCGCAGTGTTACAAGGATTGACAAATGACAATGTTACTAGATCAACAAATGACGATATTTCCAGTTTGAAAAATGGCAACATACCCAATATGACAGATGCAAATCTTACCAAATTGTTTGTACGTGGTTACACACGGGTCATCCAAAACAACCGTTTGCGTTGAAGGCATGCACAAATCCTGCTCGACACATTTTCTCTATCGGTTTGCATACGGGTGTTCTAACTAAAATTTTTGCGATCAAGAGCTGCACAAATCATGTTCGACACATTTTCCCTTGGCTTCCTGGGGAAGCTGCCGGTTTGCATACGAATGTTCTAACTAAAACGTTTGCGATGAGTGTTTTATATTTAAAAACCGTATTAAACTGCAGCTTGGGCGCCATTAATGGAGAGGATGCGAGCAAGGCAGGCAGCCATGGAAGTCAAAGGGCTTGCTTCCCCGAGGGCCTGCGCGGCGTACAGCTCGCACGCTTCCCGATGAGACTGCGCATTGTAGTACAGCTCGCACACCCCATTTAGTCAAGCATCTGTCCACACGGCACCTCCTAGCCATTAAAAGAGTGAGGCATGGCATCATGTGAATGGTTAACAGAATGCACACGATTTAAAACATACAAAACGTTTGAGATGTTACAGTGGCAGCTATTTGTTTCAAAATGCCTTTGTTGGCTGTTATTCGAGTGCGCCTTCTCTCAAAATGGACACGAAAAATACCACAACATGTCGGGTGCCATTCCATGATAGCATGCCAAGTTTCATGAATTTCAGACGAGTTTTGGGTTTACTACAATTTAAAAACAAAGTATCTCAACATTTTGCCGGCAATCAACAGTGCCCCGGTGTTTGAAATTCATCCCCATTTCTTACATGGGACCTAAGCATGCACCCAAGGACACATATTTGATTTTTCAACCAATCTATATGCAATGGAGCATGTGCAAGTAGTTCAAATTTGAATTATGCACATAAAATGCCTAGAAAACCCAGTTAATGTATAAAAATGTCCAAACGAACCCCAAAAAATTCCAAAATTTAACACAACACTCATGTTGTTCTATGTTGACACTAGAAATTTTTCGAAAGCAACAAGTGGCAATGGATATCATTTCGTCCCCAAAGGTGGCATGTTCCCTACCGAAACCATCAGGCTTGTTGTGAGAAGCTCTGGTTTGTGAGAAGCTTATACCCAAACCTACCCCGAATGGGACAAAAATTTTACCATGGCATCTTGATGCCGCTCCATGATAGCATGCCAAGTTTCATGAATTTTAGACGAGTTCTGGATTTACTAGAATTTAAAAACCAGGTATATTAATGTTTGCGGCCGAGTGACGCTGGCAGGGTGTTTGACATTCATTCTCATTTCTTGCATGGGACCTAAGCATGCAACCAAGGACACATATTTGATTTTTCAACCAATTTATATGCACTGGAGCATGTGCATGTAGTTCAAATTTTAATTATGCACATAAAATGTCTAGAAAACCCAGTTAATGTATACAAATGTCTAAACGAACCCCGAAAATTTCCAAAATTTAACACAACACTCCTGTTGTTCTATGTTGACGCTAGAAATTTTTTGAAAGCAATAAGAGGTAACGGATATCGTTTCGTCCCCAAAGGTGGCACATTCCCTACCGAAACCATTAGGCTTGTTGTGAGAGGCTCTGATTTGTGAGAAGCTTATACCCAAACCTGCCCCAAATGGGACAAATTTCTTACCACGGCATGTTGATGCCGCTCCATTATAGCATGCCAAGTTTCGGATGCGTTTGGTTGCTGGGCTATCTGATACGTCTCCAAGGTATCTATAATTTTTGATTGCTCCATGCTATATTATCTTTTGTTTTGGACATTATTGGGCTTTATTATACACTTTTATATTATTTTTGGGACTAACCTACTAATAGGAGGCCCAACCTAGAATTGCTGTTTTTTGCCTATTTTAGGGTTTCGAAGAAAAGGAATATCAAACAGATTCCAAACGGAATGAAACCTCCGGGAACGTGATTTTTGGAACAAACAAGATCCAGGGAATTGTACCCTACGTCAAGCAACCAACAGGGAGGCCACGAGGTAGGGGGGCGTGCCTACCCCCCCAGGCGCGCCCTCCACCCTCGTGGGCCCCATGTTGCTCCATCGACGTACTTCTTCCTCCTATATATACCTACGTACCCCCAAACGATCAGAAACGGAGCCAAAACCCTAATTCCACCGCTGTAACTTTCTGTATCCACAAGATCCCATCTTGGGGCCTGTTCCGGAGCTCCGCCGGAGGGGGCATCAATCACGGAGGGCTTGTACATCAACACCATAGCCTCTCTGATGAAGTGTGAGTAGTTTACCTCAGACCGTCGGGTCCATAGTTATTAGCTAGACGGCCTCTTCTCTCTTTTTGGATCTCAATACAAAGTTCTCCCCCTCTCTTGTGGAGATCTATTCGATGTAATCTTCTTTTTGCGGTGTTTTTGTTGAGACCGATGAATTGTGGGTTTATGATCAAGTTTATCTATGAACAATATTTGAATCTTCTCTGAATTCTTTTATGTATGATTGGTTATCTTTGCAAGTCTCTTCGAATTATCAGTTTGGTTTGGCCTATTAGATTTATCTTTCTTGCAATGGGAGAAGTGCTTAGCTTTGGGTTCAATCTTGCGGTGTCCTTTCCCAGCGACAGTAGGGGCAGCAAGGCACGTATTGTATTGTTGCCATCGAGGATAACAAGATGGAGTTTTCACCATATTGCATGAGTTTATCCCTCTACATCATGTCATCTGGCTTAAGGCGTTACTCTGTTCTTATGAACTTAATACTCTAGATGCATGCTGGATAGCGATCGATGTGTGGAGTAATAGTAGTAGATGCAGGCAGGAGTCGGTCTACTTGTCTCGGAGTAATATGATGTGTGGAGTAATATGATGAAGATGCCTATATACATGATCATACCTAGATATTCTCATAACTATGCTCAATTCTATCAATTGCTCAGCAGTAATTTGTTCACCCACCGTAAAATACCTATGCTCTTGAGAGATGCCACTAGTGAAACCTATGGCCCCCGGGTCTATCTTCATCATATTAATCTTCCAATACTTAGTTATTTTCATTGCCTTTTATTTTACTTTGCATCTTTATCATAAAAATACCAAAAATATTATCTTATCATATCTATCAGATCTCACTCTCGTAAGTGACCGTGTAGGGATTGACAACCCCTTATCGCGTTGGTTGCGAGGATTTATTTGTTTTGTGCAGGTGCGAGGGACTCGCGCGTAGCCTCCTACTGGATTGATACCTTGGTTCTCAAAAACTGAGGGGAATACTTACACTACTTTGCTGCATCACCCTTTCCTCTTGAAGGGAAAACCAACGCAGTGCTCAAGAGGTAGCAAGAAGGATTTCTGGCGCCGTTGCCGGGGAGGTCTACGCAAAAGTCAACATACCAAGTACCCACCACAACCCTTATCTTCCACATTACATTATTTGCCATTTGCCTCTCGTTTTCCTCTCCCCCACTTCACCCTTGCCGTTTTATTTGCCCTCTCTCTCCATCCTCCTTCTCTTTCCCTATTTTCCTCTTCTTTTGTTTGCCTTCTTCCCATATGTATCATTGTTTGTGTTTCCATGTGCCTTCTATTTGCTTGCATCTTTGCTTGCTAAAAATCTATTGATATGGATCCACTTAAAGTGTTCTACTTAGATCATCTTCGATCCTTATGCGCTCGTGCTGATACCCCAACTAGCCTAGTTGATGGGAAATCTTTAGATGAGCATGCTCATTTTGTGCGTCACCATTTGTCTGAAAAAGGGAGAATCTTATGGAATCAAATAAACAGATTGTTGTGTTATGCTTGGAATCTTTGTGAAATTTGTGATTTTACTTGTTGCTCTAAGAACCCTAAAAACACCTCCCCTACCTATGTGAGTTTAATGATATTGAAATCTTATCTTCTTATGCAAGGGGTGTTTATAGTTACTACGATATCGAACGAATTGAAGAATTTGTTGCTTTTAAGGGTGCTTATGAAGTTGCTTCTTTGATTGAAAAATATGATATTACTCTCTACGAATCTGAAAATTTTGACATAATTAAATATTGCTATGAAAACTATGCCCATAATGTCTATGTCAAAGAATTTATTGAAAGAATGACTATTGCTTCGAAAGAAAATGATGATATGCATGAATCTATAGATAATTATGATTCCAATGATTTGATTGAAATATCCCTTGATGAACATGATCCTTGCTATTCTTGTGGCCATGATGCCAATATTTATGAAGATGAATTTACTATAGTTCCTTATGTTAAACATGAGATTGTTACTATTGCACCCATACTTAACAGCTCCTTCGATGAAAAGCATGATTGCAATGATGTTATTATAAATTCTCTTAATGTCAATTGTGTTAATTATATGCAAAACCCTAAGCTTGGGGATGCTAGTTTTGCTATGACTACTATTTGTTGCAATGATCATGATTGGGGTGATTCTTCTTTTGATCTTGAAAATTTATTTAAGCCCCTTGATGAATATGAGATTGATAATAGTGTTTGCAATATTATTGAAAGTGGGTTTGGAATAGTGTCAACTTTAGATCCCACATATTTGGAGAATGTTCAATCTTATGAAATTTTTGATAAAAGTGGGTTTGGAGAGGTCGTGACTTTAGTTAATGTTAATCCCACTATTTTGGAAGAGTGTCAACTTTGCATGCATGTGGATCGTGTTGAAAATATTTTATGTGATAGCTATTTTGTTGAATTTTCTTATGATCCTACATGTAATTATTATGAGAGAGGAAAATATGGTGGTAGAAATTTTCATGTTACTAAATTACCTCTCGTTATGTTGAGATTGCTATTGTTTCTTTCCGCTTTCTTGCATATGCTAGTTTTTGCTTGCCTTGATAATTTGTTTGCCTATAATATGCCTATGCATAGGAAGTATGTTAGACTTAGGTTTGTTTGTCACGTGTTTTATGATGCTCTCTTTGTGCTTCAATTCTTGTCTTTCATGTGAGCATCATTGAAATATTATGCCTAGCTAGACGGCCTCTTCTCTCTTTTTGGATCTCAATACAAAGTTCTCCCCCTCTCTTGTGGAGATCTATTCGATGTAATCTTCTTTTTGCGGTGTTTTTGTTGAGACCGATGAATTGTGGGTTTATGATCAAGTTTATCTATGAACAATATTTTAATCTTCTCTGAATTCTTTTATGTACGATTGGTTATCTTTGCAAGTCTCTTTGAATTATCAGTTTGGTTTGGCCTACTAGATTGATCTTTCTTGCAATGGGAGAAGTGCTTAGCTTTGGGTTCAATCTTGCGGTGTCCTTTCCCAGTGACAGTAGGGCAGCAAGGCACGTATTGTATTGTTGCCATCGAGGATAACAAGATGGGGTTTTCATCATATTGCATGAGTTCATCCCTCTACATCATGTCATCTTGCTTAAGGCGTTACTCTGTTCTTATGAACTTAATACTCTAGATGCATGCTGGATAGCGGTCGATGTGTGGAGTAATAGTAGTAGATGCAGACAGGAGTCGGTCTACTTGTCTCGGACGTGATGCCTATATACATGATCATACCTAGATATTCTCATAACTATGCTCAGTTCTGTCAATTGCTCAACAGTAATTTGTTCACCCACCGTAAAATACCTATGCTCTTGAGAGAAGCCACTAGTGAAACCTATGGCCCCCGGGTCTATCTTCATCATATTAATCTTCCAATACTTAGTTATTTCCATTGCCTTTTATTTTACTTTGCATCTTTATCATAAAAATACCAAAAATATTATCTTATCATTTCTATCAGATCTCACTGTGTAGGGATTGACAACCCCTTATCGCGTTGGTTGCGATGATTTATTTGTTTTGTGCAGATGCGAGGGACTCGCGCATAGCCTCCTACTGGATTGATACCTTGGTTCTCAAAAACTGAGGGAAATACTTATGCTACTTTGCTACATCACCCTTTCCTCTTCAAGGGAAAACCAAAGCAGTGCTCAAGAGGTTGCACTATCCCACCCTGGGATAGGGACAACTATTTTTTTGGATAACAGCTGTTTGGTTCGAGGGCGAGTCGGGATAGGAATAGCCAGATGCTGGGAACATTCTTCGAAAACGAGGCTAAGCGCGTCCGTGAAAATCTTGCGGACCTGCGTATCCTGACGCGCGCGTGACGTGAAGCAAGCCATGAAACACTTTTCTCTACACTCCTGCTTCGTTCAGCTCTATTCTCTCCTGCGGCGGTGGCGTCCGTATAAACGAAGCACGGCGACGGAGATCAGTGTGCGGCGGTATGGATCTCCCCCTCCCTATCTTCTTACTTGGCATGCCTTCTCTCCTTCCTTTGTCATTTCTTCCATTGGAGCTGTAACCCAGTAGCGGTCATGGCGGCGGCAGTCAGAGGTGAGTGCCATGCGTAGCCGACGGAGCCCTGCAGATGGAGGTTGGGCGTGCTGCACGCGCTGCGTATTGGGCGTGTTTGCCGGCTGCGCGCTGGACGTGCTTGCCTGACATGCCTACTGCGCGCGCTGTACGCCGGGCCTTTTTGCCAGGCTGCCGGCCGGGCGTGCGTGCTGCACTTGCCGTTCTCGCGTGTGCATGGTGTATATGTGTTCATGGTGTATTGATGTGTTTCACTTGATAATCTCCCCAAAATATTGGTCCTTTGATTAATTTTGTCCTACATCAGTCGAAAGGGAAAAAGGAACAGGAAATCAGTGGCTATCCCAACCATGCTTTATCCTTCAAACCAAACAAAATATAGGCTAACCTCATCAATCAACCAAACAGAAAAATGGCTATCCCTAACCAGCTGGATAGGGATACCCATAACCACCCTAGCATCTCCCTTGAACCAAACACATCCTTCATGAATTTCAGACAAGTTTTGGATTTACTAGAATTTAAAAACCAGGTATCTCAGTGTTTGCGGCTGAGTGACAGTGGGAGGGTGTATGCCATTCATTCCCATTTCTTGCATGGGACCTAAGCATGCAACCAAGGACACAGATTTGATTTTTCAACCAATTTATATACACTGGAGCATGTGCATGTAGTTCAAATTTGAATTATGCACATAAAATGCCTAGAAAACCCAGTTAATGTATAAAAATGTCCAAATGAACCCCGAAAAATTCCAAAATTTAACACAACACTCCTGTTGTTTTGTGTTGACACTAGAAATTTTTTGAAAGAAATAAGAGGCAACGGATATCATTTCGTCCCCAAAGGTGGCACGTTCCCTACCGAAACCATCAGGCTTATTGTGAGAAGCTCTGGTTTGTGAGAAGTTTATATCCAAACCTTCCTCAAATGGGACAAAATTTTTACCACGGCATGTTGATGCCGCTCCATGATAGCATGCCAAGTTTCATGAATTTCAGATGAGTTTTGTATTTACTAGAATTTAAAACCAGGTATCTCAATGTTTGCGGCCGATTAACGGTGGCATGGTGTTGGACATTCATTCCCATTTCTTGCATGGGACCTAAGCATGCAACCAAGGACACATATTTGTTTTTAAACCAATTTATATGCACTAGAGCATGTGCATGTAGTTCATATTTGAAGTATGCACATAAAATGCCTAGAAAACCCAGTTAATGTATAAAAATGTACAAATGAACCCCGAAAAATTCCAAAATTTAACACAACACTCCTGTTGTTCTATGTTGACACTAGAAATTTTTTGAAAGCAATAAGAGGCAACGGATATCGTTTTGTCCCCAAAGGTAGCACGTTCCCTACAGAAACCATCAGGCTTGTTGTGAAAAGCTCTGATTTGTGAGAAGCTTATACCCAAACCTGCCCCAAATGGGACAAAATTTTTACCATGGCATGTTGATGCCACTCCATGATAGCATGCCAAGTTTCATGAATTTCATACGTGTTTTGGATTTACTAGAATTTTAAAACCAGGTATCTCAATGTTTGCGGTCGAGAGACGGTGGCAGGGTGTTTGACATTCATTCCCATTTCTTCCATGGGACCTAAGCATGCAACCATGGACACATATTTGATTTTTCAACCAATTTATATGCACTGGATCATGTGCATGTAGTTCAAAATTGAATTATGCACATAAATGCCTAGAAAACCTAGTTAATGTATAAAAATGTCCAAACGAACCCTGCAAATTCCAAAATTTAACACAACACTCCTGTCGTTCTATGTTGACACTAATTTTTTTGAAAGCAATAAGAGGCAACGGATATCGTTTCGTCCCCAAAGGTGGCATGTTCCCTACCGAAACCATCAGGCTTGTTGTGGAAAGCTCTGATTTGTGAGAAGCTTATACCCAAACCTGCCCCAAATGGGACAAAAATTTTACCACGACATGTTGATGCCGCTCCATGATAGCATGCCAAGTTTCATGAATTTCAGACGTGTTTTGGATTTAGTAGAATTTAAAAACCAGGTATCTCAATGTTTGCGGCTGAGTGACGGTGGCGGGGTGTTTGACATTCATTCCCATTTCTTGCATGGGACCTAAGCATGCAACCAAGGACACAAATTTGATTTTTCAACCAATTTATATGCACTGGAGCATGTGCATGTAGTTCAAATTTGAGTTATGCACATATAATGCTTAGAAAACCCAGTTAATGTACAAAAATGTCCAAACGAACCCCGGATTTTTTTCCAAAATTTAACACAACACTCCTGTTATTCTATGTTGACACTAGAGGTGTGGGTGTGCTGTAGTCTCCTTTGTGTACCCAAATTGTGCAATGACGTGGATGACCACTGTAACCAGAAAAATTCGAACCAAATTTTTTGACGTTCAAACTCATTACACATGGGTTAAGCTATTTGAATCGTTTCTGGTGTTCACATATCGTACATAGTTATGAATAAGGGACCGTGTCTGATGACACTTTGCGTGCCAGTTTTTTTGCTGAACCGATTCCAAATTCTCGGCTTCCGCGGAAATATCTACCTCCCCGCCCCCTTCCCTTTACCAAAAGCCACATTTCCCCTATTTTTTCCTTCCTTTCCAAGTTGAAACCTTCACTCCTTACTTGCAGCGCCGCCTCCTCGCCGGCGACCCTCCTTCCGCTGCACGGCCTCGTCTATCCACGCAGGTAATCCACACCCGAACCCCATCCTCCTTCTCCTTCCACATCCCACATGCCCTGACCATCGGCGCGACACCTTCCACCGAAATCACCGACCCCTCCACCAAATAAGCGCCGCCCTAAGCCATGGTGCATGCAGTATAGCTAGGATCTCAAGGAGCATTTGGCAGCGGAGAAGCAAATCACAGCCGCACGTGTGGATGAGGTCACAATGGCTGCCATTCATGCCGACCCCCAGATCTTGGAGGAGCACCTCGCCGTCAAGGCCACCGTTGATGCCTCGCACGCCGATGACACGATGCGGTTGGCTGCTTTAAACGACTGTTCGTGGGCACCCATGACATGGAGGCCTCGCCCTCTTCCATGTCCAAGGAGCCAATCATCATCGATATCTCCAACAATGAGGAGTAGCTTGTCTTATTAGCTCACTATAAGGACCCATGTTCAGTTTGCTAGCTAGTGCCTTTCCTTAACATATTCTAGTGAATTGTGCTATCTACTTTTACCATGCAATCTGTTGCTCTAGTGTATATGTTCTATATGTCGTGCAATGTGGTGCTCACTTATTAACTATTTGGTTAATTAGTTGTCGTGTTTAGTTAACTGTTTGGTTCAATTATGCAAATGTGATGTTCAATTCTTCAGGGTGCAATTTTGTATTGTCTCCCATGTGAGAAATAAATTGAATTTTTATTTACAAAATACATGAGAAATAAATACAATTGCTATATTTCCAAGTTGTCAAGCATGCTTGGTTTGGTTAACTGCCTGATCTTCTAGTATGTTATACATTGTGCAATGTGGTGCTCAGTTAACATTTGGTTCATTTGTTGTGGTGCTTAGTTAACCGTTTGGTTCAATTCTGCAATGCGATGTTCAATTGTTGTGGGTGCATTCTGTTATTGTATACCATGTGAGGAATAAATTGAATTTGGCTGCACTAAATACATGAGAAACAAATACAATTGCTATATTTCCAAGTTGTTAAGCATGCTTGGTATGGTTAACTATCTGATCTTCTATTAGGAGTATGTTATATTGTGCAATGTGGTGCTCAGTTAATGTTTGGTTCATTTGTTGTGGTGTTTAGTTAACTGCGTGGTTCAATTCTGCAATGCGATGTCCAGTTGTCATGGGTAGAATTTTGTATTGTTGTGCATGTGAGGAATAAATCAAATTTGGCTGCACTTAATACAGGATAAACATATACAAGTGCTATATTTCCTAGTTCTTAATCATGCTTGGTATGGATAAATGGGTTTTCCATGTGGCTCGAATTAATCTGATGAATCTGCAATGTGCTTATTTTTCATCAACATATTTTACCGATAGCATGCGAACCCTTACTTAACCCGATGACTAACTACCTTATATGTGTTACAGGGAAACAATGGGAAGCACTGAGGTTTACAATCGAGGTTTGCACATGCATGGTCCTTTGTCTAATAGCACATTATTGTGCAATTGCAGGAACCATTCTAATATTTAGGTTTTCAACAATTTGGTCTTGCACATGTAGGTCCTGCTGTTAGAGGTTTTGACCCACTGTCGACCCTTTTTTGCATATGGGGAAATGAGTTGTCCATGAATATCAATCAAGTCAAGAAACTCAAAAAGATTGTTAGGATAAAGAAATAGCGACAAAAAACAACAAGCTCTTTGTCTGCACAATGAAGAAGACATCGGCTCACTATAGGATGGTACTAACTATTGTACCTTGCCTTTTTTATTCCTTTGCCCCATTTCCAATATAGAGAAGATATTTATGCACATCCTTGTTTTTAGGCCTTTCCAAAGCAGTTCACTGATGATTACCTCTCAAACCACCTATATGGTTAGGAGGCGAGGAAGGTATTCATACAACACCCACGGTTCAATATTGAAGTGTTCCTGAAGAGGATGAAGGATGGACGGCCAATCATCCACAAGCACTGGCCTAAACTTGCAAAGACCTTCAACATCAATGAAGGCTCAATATTTGTCGTCTGCTTCAGCAGTTTTCCAGATGAGATACATCTGCTTATGTACCGTCTATGATGCTAATTTTGAAGGGTTATAGATGTTGCATGTGAAACTTGGTGCTGGTGCAGTTGTGTAATGGGGTAGCTAAGTGCTGAAGCTATACGATGTTGTACTCCGATGTATTTCAATTATGAAAATGATATATATTGTGTGCTTAATATGAAATATCAATTAGATTAATAAATGGATTATTAATAATAGGATAATTAGCCTGCTAATTGGGTTTTTCTATTGCAAATGGTTATTGAGAAAACACCATGGGCGATGACCTCAGCAACACACACAGTTTCTAGGAATAAACCGTGTTGGATTAATGAACAATCACACACGACATCCTCTTGAAAAATGTTTGCGTTAGGCCACCTAGCGCAAACATTTACCACATAAAAACTGTGTGTGATGGACAGACTTTGCCACACAATTTCTTCTACGCGCCGTGTGTGATGCATTCAATAACGCAAATGATAAAATTGTTAATACGTGTGCAATGGAAACGCTATCACAAACGATTTAACAGGCAAAATTGTGTGTGATGTACCTGCGAACAGAAACGTTTTCCTTGGAGCGACTGTGTGGGATGTATATAAGAACGAACAGAAACGTTTAGTGGGGACTGACTGTGTGGGATGTACTTACAACCAAAAATGATTTTGCCTGTATAATTGTATTTTTTAGCACTACGTATAACCGTATTTGATCACTCGCCGATCGCACACGACCTTATTTTGCCGAGCGTATGTGCCAGGAGGGCATATCCCCGATGGTTTCTGGGTCGTGTGGGAAGGACCCCCTATCGCCCACACTCACTAGGCGACGGTTCCAAATGCCATTGTGGAAAGGGGTTAAAAACTGTTCATATAGCACCTCGCTATACTAGTGTAGTCTTATAACCTGCGCTCACTACCGCTTCCTATTTCACAGACTCTCAAAAAGATTTAAGTGAAGCATGAGAGTGCAATCATTTCTATAAAATATAACCACCGTCGTGCTCTAACAGATATAAGTGAAGCACTAGAGCAACTGCATATCTCAGGAGATATAAGTGAAGCTCATAGAGTTTTCTAGCAAATTGCAATGAATATGTGTCTCTGTCAAAAAGGTGTGTCCAGCAAACAATGATGGCAGAAAACTAGAAAGCAAAGAAAATAAAACTATGGCACAAGACACTCCAAGTAAAACTCATATCATGTGATGAATAAAAATGTAGCACCAAGTAACATACTGATGAATTGTGGATGAAAGAGGGATGCCATCCAGGGCATCCCCAAGCGTAGACGCTTGGGTCTCCCTTGAATATTATGTTGGGCTGCCTTGGGCATCCCAGGCTTATGGTCTTATTGCTCCTTATTCCTTCATCCATTGTGATCTCGCCCAAAACTTGAAAACTTCAGAACACAAAACTCAACAGAAACCTCATGAGATTCGTTAGTATAGTAGACAAATCATAAACTTTAGGTACTATTATAAATTCATTCATGATTAATTTTAGATAATACCTATTGTATTCTAACTTATCCATGACGTATACCCCCTAATAATCCATATCATCATTAAAATAAGCACACCGTGCAATAAAAACAGAATTTGTCTAAAATAGAACAGTCTGTAATGATCTGAACAAAAACTATACTTCTATAACTCCAATTTTTCTAAAAAATAGGACGACATGGGGAATTTGTATTAATCATGTGTAAAAGTTTCATAATTTTACCACATCCCAGTGAATTATAGTAATTATAGTACCGGACACAAAAGTTTTTGTTTTTTCAGGGAATCAAGTCAACTATCAAACAAATCATCCCAAAGGCTTTACTTGGCACAAACAGCAATTAAAACATAAAAACACAATAATTACAGTAGCAATAATCATGTCAACACACAAGAACATAAAGTAAAAGAAAAAATAGATAACGATTGGGTTTCCTCCCAACAAGCACTATTGTTCTATGCCCCTAGCTAGGCATAATGCATTGTTTCAAGTATTGTCGTCTTTCATATTAATCCCATAGGTAGCTCCCATAATAGATTCATATGGTGGTTTAATTATCTTCCTTGGGAAGTGTTCCATCCCTTTCTTTAATGGAAACTGGAGCCTTATATTTCCTTCTTTCATGTCAATAATGGCACCTATGGTTTGTAGGAAAGGCCTACCAAGTATTATAGGATAAGACGGATTGCATTCAATATCTAACACAATAATGAAATCCATGGGCACATAATTTCTATTAGCAAGTATAAGAACATCATTTATTCTACCCAATGGTTTCTTAACAATGGAATCCGCTAGGTGCAAGTTAAGGGAATATTCATCCATATCTACAAGACCTACCATGTCACATAAATATTTTGGTATAGTAGAGACGCTAGCACCTAGATCACACAAAGCATTACATTCATAAAATTTAATATCAACTTTGATAGTAGGCTCCCACTCATCTTGTAATTTCCTAGGTATAGAAACCTCCAATTCTAGCTTTTCTTCATGAGCCTTTATCATAGCTTCTACGATATATTTAGTAAAAACTTTATTTTGTTTGTAAGCATTTGGTGAGTTCATCATGGATTGCAACAAAGAAATACATTAAATAAAAGAGCAATTATCATAATTAAAGTCCATTTAATCTAAAGTAGCGGGCACAAAACTATTTAAATTCTTGACTCTTCAAACCCACTTTTATTGTTTATATCTTTAAGATCATCACCCTCTGAACAATCGGGATGCCTTCTAGCTAAAGCGGAAACATCTCGATTCTCTTTTTCATCAAGTTTTATATTACTAAAAAAAGTTTCAATGGGGGTCACACCAATCATTTTAATATCTTCATCATGATTACGATAAAAACTGGGTGGAATTTTTTTCTAGGAATTCTCGCTTAGCTCTAATCCTTGCGATCCTCTCTCTACCTTCATTCATGGTGACTTGAATATACTTTAATGTTTAAGTGTCATCCATTTTATGTGGCATAATTTTTATTTTAAGAGTCTCCACATCATGAGTAATTCTTGCCATATCGTCAACTTTACATAGTTTTTCTTCTACCATAGCATTGAAAATCTTTTGAGAACTAATAAATTCCTTCATGTTGTTCTCAAGTTCAGAAGGTATCCTACCATTATATGAATTACCATAATTATTAGAGGGATTACGGGGATACAGTCTAGGATTGAAATTCCCTTTATAAGCATTGTTGTTGAAATTATTTCTAGCGATAAAATTCACATAAATAGCATCATTATTTTTCTCAATCAAAGTAGATAGAGGCACATCATTAGGATCAACATGAGAATTTTTACTAGTAAGCATATTCATAAGAGCATCCATTTTACCACTCAAAGTAGAAACTTCTTTGACAGAGTTTACCTTCTTTCTAGTTTGAGCTCGCTCGGTGTGCCATTGAGAATAATTTATCATCATATTATCAATAAGCTTTGTAGGTTCTCCTAATGTAATTACCATAAAGGTACCACCACCAGCAGAGTCTAGAAGATTTCTCGACACAAAGTTTAGTCCCACATAAATTTTTTGTATTATCATCCATAAGCTTAATCCATGAGTGGGGCAATTTTTAATCATTAATTTTATTCTCTCCCAAGATTGTGCAATGTGTTCTTGCTCAAGTTTCTTAAATTCCATTATTTGATTTCTAAGAGAAATAATCTTAGCGGGAGGAAAAATACTTGGCAATAAAATCATCCTTACATTTATCCCATGAATCAATCTATTGTGAGGCAAGGATGAAAACCAAGCTTTAGCACGATCTCTTAGAAACAAAGGAAATCATTTCAACTTAATAATATCATTATCCATATCTTTTTTCTTTTGCATATCACATAATTCAACGAAGGTGTTAAGATGGGATGCATCTTCTTCATTAGGATTTCCAGAAAACTGTTATTTCATAATAAGATTTAGCAATGCAAGATTAATAGCATATGACTCCGCACTAGTGGCAGGTGGATAAATTGAAGTACTAATAAAATCATTATTATTAGTATTTGAGAAGTCACATAATTTGGTGTTTTCTTGAAACATAGTGGCAAAGCAAGCAAACAAGCAAGCTAGCAAAGTAAAATATTTTGTGTTTTTGATATTTTTTGTAACGAGACTAATAAAAGAAAATAAAGCAATTAAAAGTAGAGCAAGTAAATGATAATGTAAATGAAGGTACTTGTAGGTTTTGATAATGTCTCCCCGGCAACAGCGACATAAATTCTTTCTGCTACTTGTGAGCTGCGTTAGGATTTTTCCCGAAGAGGAAGGGTGAAGCAATAGTAGTTGATAAGTATTTCCCTCAATGAGAACCAAGGTTATCGAACTAGTAGAAGAATCATGCAAAGCCTAGTGAACAGTACCTACACACACAAGAGCAAATACTTGCACCCAACGCGGGCAAGAGGGTTGTCAATTCCCTTGAACTCGTTACTTGCAAGGATCAAATCGGGTAGTGGTGGATATATAAATTGCAAAACAAAATAAAAGATAATAAATTGCAGCAGGGTATTTTTTGGTTTTTGTAGTATGATAATAGTAGACCCGGGGCCCATAGTTTTCACTAGAGGCTTCTCTCTTGAAATAATGGCATAAGGTGGGTAGACAAATTACTGTTGGAAAGTTGATAGAAAAGCGCATAGTTATGGTGTTATTCATGGCAATGGCCATGTATATAGGCATTACGCCCGTGATAAGTATACTGAAACGATTCTGCATCTACTACTATCTTTTTACCTAATAATAAAGCAAATTGGGTTTCTTTCGTCCGTCATGGCATTTTTTAGAAAAGTCCCTCTATTTCAGAGAATTCAACCCACAGTCCTATTTTAAGTTAAACGAATCGTTATTTTCGTATTTGACACAAAAGTCCCTGTCTTTTCTTGAAATCAACCCGCCGTCCAGATTTAAGTCACACCTGAACCGTTATTTTACATTTTTCAAACCCCCCCTGATGTTTTAGGTAATTCATCCGTGGATCATATTTAAGTCAAACAAATGCTTTTTAAAATCATCCATATCTTTTAAACCGTAACTCCGATTTGAACATGTTATATATGAAATTTGATTAGAAAAATATGTAGAATATGAATATGATATTAGTTTTACCTATTAAGTATTTTTAAATATTATTTTGGAATATATTTGAGTCAAACCAAATGATTTTCTAAATTATCTGTATCTTTTAAACCGTAACAACGATTTTAACATATTATATATGAAATTTTATTAGAAAAATGTGTGGAATCTAAATATGATGTTAATTTTACCTGTTAAATATTTTTAAAATATTTTTATGGAAGAAAACTTATAATTTATAGCGTAAGATCCTTTTTTTCATACCGGTGGTGATCCAGATTGCAAATAAACACCCCACTATAACCATATAGGGAAAAGAAAACATCGATAACTACACATGCATACCTCTAAAAAATGTCGCAGGGGAAAACAACAGATTTCTCATCGCGAGAGTGAGAGAAAGTGAGCGAGCGAGAGAGAGAGAGAGAGAGAGGAGAGGGAGGAGAGAGGGAGAGAGAGACGCCTTTGGATTAACCATATTCAACACACATTTTTTGTTGTTTTGAGTGAACACCAAGGCCATCGCCGGCAAGGGTGAGAAGGAGGATAAGCGGCAACACAAATATGATGCCTCGCAAAAATAAAGGAGATGGACCTATTGTGGTCTTGAGTGATGGTTGTTGAGTTAAGAGTGGGTGTTATGTTTTCTCTCCCGTTGCAACGCACGAGCTCTTTTACTAGTTATTCCAACAATCGACCGCTATCCAGCATGCATCTATGGTATTAAGTTCATGACAAACAGAGTAATGCCTTAAGCAAGATGACATAATGTAGACAAACTAAACTCAAACAATATGAATGAACCCCATCGTTTTACCCTTAATGGCAACAATACAAATATGTGCCTCGCTACCCCTTCTGTCACAACGTGAGGACACTGCAAGATTGAACCCACTACAAAGCACCTCTCCCACTGAAGATAAATCAATCTAATTGGCCAAGCCAAAAGGATAGATTGGACAGAAATACAAAGCTATAACAATCATGCATAATAAAGTACAACAAACACTCAATTACTTTCAATGAATAATCTGATCATGAACCCACAACTCATCGGATCCCAACAAACACACCGCAAAAGAAGATTACATCGGATAGAAGTCCATGGAGATCAAGGTGAACTTTGTATTGAAGATCGGGGAGAAAGAAGAAGCCATCGAGCTACTAGCTATGGACCCATAGGTCTGTGGTAAACTACTCACACATCATTAGAGGTGCAACAAGGATGATGTAGAAGCCCTTCGTGATTGATTTCCCCTCCAGCAGAGTACCATAAAATGCCTCCAGATGGGATTGCGGAAGAACAAAAGCTTGCACCGAAAGAAAAGTTGTTTTGGGTGGATTTCTATTGGTTTGGGAATATTTGGGAATTTATGAAGTTGGAATTAGGTCAAACGGAACTGCGTGGGACCCACGAGCTTAGGGAACGCCCCCCCACCGAGGGTGTGCTGGATGAGCTTGTTACTCTCCCCTAGATCTTCTAGTCTCACAAACTTTCTAGGGTCCCTTCTGGTCCACAAAAAATCATTGTAAAGTTTCATTGTGTTTGGACTTCGTTTGGTACTGATTGTCTGGAAAACTAAAAATAAGCAAAAAACAACAACTGGCACTGAGTTAATAGGTTAGTCCCCAAAAATGTTATAAAATCGCATATAAAGTATCTAAGATTGGTAATATAATAGCATGAAACAATCAAAAATTATATATACATTGGAGACGTATCACTCCACAAGGGAGGTGAGGGAGTCCTGGATTAGGGGGTGTACGGATGGCCAGACTATACCTTCAGCCGGACTCCTGGACTATGAAGATACAAGATTGAAGACTTCGTCCCGTGTCCGGGAGGGACTTTCCTTGGCGTGGAAGGCAAGCTTGGCGATACGGATATGCAGTTCTCCTACCATTGTAACCGACTTTGTGTAACCCTAACCATCTCCGGTGTCTATATAAACCGGAGGGTTTTAGTACGTAGGACAACATACAGAACAACAATCATACCATAGGCTAGCTTCTAGGGTTTAGCCTCTCCGATCTCGTGGTAGATCTACTCTTGTACTACCCATATCATCAATATTAATCAAGCAGGACGTAGGGTTTTACCTCCATCAAGAGGGCCCGAACCTGGGTAAAACTTCATGTCCCTTGCCTCCTGTTACCATCCGGCCTAGACACACAGTTCGGGACCCCCTACCCGAGATCCGCCGGTTTTAACACCGACATTGGTGCTTTCATTGAGAGTTCCTCTGTGTCGTCGCCGTTAGGCTTGATGGCTCCTATGATCATCAATAGAGATGCAGTCCAGGGTGAGGCCTTCCTCCCCAGATAGATCTTCGTCTTCGGCAGCTTCGCACTGCGGGCCAATTCACTTGGCCATCTGGAGCAGATCGAAAGCTATGCCCCTGGCCGTCAGGTCAGATTTGGAAGTTTAAACTACATGGCTGACATCCGCGAGGACTTGATCTTCGACGGATTCAAGCCACTACCGAGCACGCCGCACTGTCACAACGAGCATGATCTAGCTCTGCCGCCAAACAGTGCCCTGGAGGACACACCCGCATCGGCTTCTACCCTTAATTCGGAGCCAACTGCGCCGATTGAGGATGGGTGGTTGGACGCCGCCTCGGGGGCTGCGATCCCAACGGCGATCGAGCCAAACACCAGCCCCGCACTCCGCGAGACTCGTGACTCCAAGGAGCCGGAGTCCTCTCTGGACTCCGAACCCTCCGCGCCCCTGCTGATCGAATCCGATTGGGCGCCGATCATGGAGTTTACTGCCGCGGACATCTTTCAACACTCGCCTTTCGGCGATATTCTAAAGACACTAAAGTCTCTCTCTTTATCAGGAGAGCCCTGACCGGACTACGGTCAGCAAGGTTGGGATACGGACGATGAAGAAATTCAATACCGACCCACCACCCACTTTGTAGCCACTGTCGACGATTTAACCGACATGCTCGACTTCGACTCCAAAGACATCAACGGTATGGACACCGATGCAGGAGACGATGAAGAACCAGCGCCTATGGGCCCTGGAAAGCCACCTCGTCGTATGACATATACATGGACACCCTAAAAGAAGGAGATGGCGATGGAACAGCGGAGGATGACCCCTCCAAGAAACAGCCTAAGCGCCGGCGTCAGCGGCGCCGCTCAAAATCCCGTCAAAACAAATACGGTGATTCCAGCACGGGAGATAATAATAGTCCGGAGAGTGCCGAAGAAAACCCCCTCCAGCAGGATTTAGCACAGGAGGATGGAGAAGCCAGCCCTCATGAGAGAGCGGAAGACAGAGAGGTCGAGGACGATAAGTATACGCCTCCCTCCGAAGACGAGGCAAGCCTCGACGACGACGAATTCGTCGTGCCAGAGGATCCCGTCGAGCAAGAGCGTTTTCAACGCAGGCTTATGGCCACGGCAAGAAGCCTCAAGAAAAAATAGCAACAGCTTAGAGCTGATCAAGATTTGCTAGTCGACAGATGGACTGAAGTCCTTGCGGCCGAAGAGCATAAACTCGAACGCCCCACCAAGAGCTACCCAAAGCGCAGGGTGCTACCCCGAATAGAGGAGGAAGCACTTAAACCTACATCACCAACACTTGATACGGCTGACTGGCCACCTCGTGGCCGCGACAGAGAGGCCTCTCGGCCCTCCACTCAAGCCACACCCCATACCAAGGCATGGGAAAATGTGCCAGACCTGCGAGATATGTTGGAGGACAAGGCAAGGCAAACAAGATCGATCTACAGATCGCGTGGGCGCCCCACAACTCGAGACGGTAACCGTCACGCCAGACACAAATCCGGTAGGGCCGAACACAGTAGACAAAGCTCATTGGAGCTACGTCGTGATATAGACCAGTACAGAGGCGCCGCACACCCACTATGCTGCACAGACGAAGTAATGGATCATGAAATCCCTGAGGGTTTCAAACCCGTAAACATCGAATCATATGACGGCACAACAGATCCTGCGGTATGGATCGAGGATTATCTCCTTCATATCCACATGGCCCGCAGCGATGATCTCCACGCCATTAAATACCTCCCACTCAAGCTTAAAGGACCAGCTCGGCATTGGCTTAACAGCTTGCCAGCAGGATCAATCGGTTGTTGGGAGCACCTGGAAGCCTCATTCCTCGACAATTTCCAGGGCACCTATGTGCGACCACCAGACGCCGATGACCTAAGCCACGTAATTCAGCAGCCAGAGGAATCGACAAGGAAATTCTGGATACGGTTCCTAACAAAAAAAATCAAATAGTTGACTTTCCGGATGCAGAGGCCCTAGCAGCCTTCAAGCACAATATCCGTGACGAGTGGCTTGCCCGGCACCTTGGACAGGAAAAGCCGAAATCTATGGCAGCACTCACGACACTCATGACCCGCTTCTGCGCGGGAGAAGACAACAGGCTTGCTCGTAGCAACAATATGACCAAGAACCCTGGTAATTCGGATACCAGGGACAGTAGTGGTAGGTCACGTTGCAACAAGCAGAAGCGCCGCATTAACGGCGACAACACTGAGGATATGACAGTTAATGCAGGATTCAGAGGCTATAAATCCGGTTAGCGGAAAAAGCCATTCAAAAGAAATCCTAGGGGCCCGTCCAGTTTGGACTGAATACTCGACCGCTTGTGCCAGATACATGGCACCCCCGAAAAGCCAGCCAATCATACCAACAGGGATTGTTGGGTGTTCAAGCAGGCAGGCAAGTTAAATGCCGAAAATACCGACAAGGGGCTGCATAACGATGACAACGAAGAGCCCCGGCCGCCGAACAACAGTGGACAGAAGGGTTTTCCCCCACAAGTGCGGACGGTGAACATGATATATGCAACCCACATCCCCAAGAGGGAGCGGAAGCGCGCGTTAAGGGACGTATACGCGGTAGAGCCAGTCGCCCCAAAGTTCAACCCATGGTCCTCCTGCCCGATCACCTTTGATCGAAGGGACCATCCCACTAGCACCTATCATGGCGGATTCGCCGCATTGGTTCTAGACCCAATTATTGACGGATTTCATCTCACTAGAATCCTTATGGACGGCGGCAGCAGCCTGAACCTGCTTTACCAGGATACAGTGCGGAAAATGGGCATAGATCCCTTGAGGATTAAGCCCACCAAAACGACCTTTAAAGGCGTAATACCAGGTGTAGAGGCCAACTGTACAGGCTCAGTCACACTTGAAGTGGTCTTCGGATCTCCAGATAATTTCTGAAGCGAGGAGTTAATCTTCGACATAGTCCCATTCCGCAGTGGCTATCACGCACTGCTCGGGCGAACCGCATTCGCCAAGTTCAATGCGGTACCGCACTACGCATATCTTAAGCTCAAGATGTCAGGCCCTCGAGGAGTAATTATGGTCAATGGAAACACCGAACGCTCCCTCCGAACGGAGGAGCACACGGTGGCCCTTGCAGCGGAAGTACAAAGTAGCCTGTCCAGGCAGTTCTCCAGTCCGGCCATTAAACGTCCGGACACCGGCAAGCGCGCCCGGAGTAACCTACAACAAGACCTCCTGGCATGTTCCGAGCAGGCGTAGCAATGCGGCCCCAACCCCAGCCCTCGCAAAAATGCGACACCAGTGCTTCGCGTACATAACTACGCTCTAGAAATACCATGGGTACAGGGGGAGGGGCACCATCACGGCACGCCCGAAACACGGCTTAAACCGCACCAAGGCTGCCGATTTTTAATTTTCTCTTACTTTTAGGACTCCATTCTTCGGAAGGCCTGTTCGGCAGTTCAATTGCTGCACAAACGATGCAAGAACCAGGGAAGCAGACAAGCCATGCCGCATTACGGAACTCCCAGGTGGTCTCTATTACGAGCAGTATACCTGTTTCGCATACCATTCCGCAGCCTGCCCCTGGAACGGACATGTTAAATAGTCCAACCTTTTGCTTATCGCATTATTTTGTATCGTTCTGCTTTGATCGTAGCCCTTTTTAATAAACAATGCGTAGCTTTTGTCTATATTTGCATTACTCTTTTTTTACAAATATATGTTCCTTAACGATATGTTGCACCCGTACACTTTGGTACGGCCAAAATACGCCAGAGGCTTTAGTACCCCTCAATATGGTGTGAGAAGTCCGAACACTTTAACAAGTGCGGCACCCCGAACTTATAGCATTATATGCATCGGCTCTGAATCATGTCTTGGGTCAATAGTTGGGTTTGCCCGGCTCCTATGTTTTGGTGCCTTACGTTCCGCTATATCGGCTAAGGTAGCACTAGGAGAACTACTGCGATTGTGCCCCAGTTGAGCTAGGTCAAGCACCTCAGTAGAGAAAGCTAAAACTGACTGTCATGATGAAGCGAGAGCTGGTCGCTATTCGAGAGGTTTTTCGAGTCCCTAAAGACTTATGCCGCTTAGAGCGAAGAGTCGGCTCTGTCCGGCCAAGGCGTGGATAGCGCCCCGAACTCGGTCTTCCGAATACCAGGGGCTTCGCCGAAATTTAAAATTATAGAATTCTATGGCTAAGTGAGAGTGTTCACGCATTATAGTCTGATTGCCTTGTTCGTTGTGCTGAGCGCCTCCCTCGAAGGACCCAAACATGGGAAAAAGAGCGCTCAGGTTTATCCCCGAACACCCCAGCACTAGCGGCACGAGGGCAGAAGCCGACGACTCGCCATCTCTCAGAATTGATAAACAGCTGCACAGAAGGTAATATTTTAAATTCCAACAGCATTGCTTAGCGCATGTGAACAATTTTTCAGCGCACATGACAAAACGAGCGAGTTTTACTCAAAAATTACATCCCTGGAACATTCATCCGCCATAAGGCAGGCACCCTTCAGAACATCCTTATAATAATTCTTGGGCTTGCGATGCTCTTTCCCCGGCGGTGGCCCATCCTTCACAAGCTTCTCAGCATCCAGCTTGCCCCAGTGCACCTAAGCACGGGCAAGGGCCCTACGGGCACCTTCAATGCAGACGGAGCGCTTGATGACTTCGAGCCTTGGATAGGCCCCCACCAGCCGCTGCACCAGCCCGAAATAGCTCCCAAGCAGAGCCTCTCCAGGCCACAGCCGAACTATGAGGCCCTTCATGGCTTGTTCGGCCGCCTTGTGGAGCTCAACCAGTTGCTTCAGCTGGTCGCTCAGGGGAACGGGGTGTCTGGCCTCAGCATACTGAGACCAGAACACCTTCTCTGTTGAGCTGCCCTCCTCGTCTCGATAGAATGCGGCGGCATCGGACACGCTACGGGGAAGATCTGGGAATGCTCCTGGAGAGCTCCGGATTCGGGTAAGTAATAAGTAACTCACGCTTATGTGTTTGCTTTGCATAAAGAATGCCTTACCCGCCGCTATCTTTTTCACCGCATCCAACTCCTGGAGGGTCTTCTGGGATTTGGCCTTGGCAGACTTGGCATTTTCAATAGCCGCCACGAGCTCAGACGCTCGCGTCTTTGAGTCAAGCTCCAAACTCTCATGTTTTTTCATGAGAACCTGGAGCTCTTGCTGCACCTTGCCAACCTGGGCCTCATACTTCTCCCGCTCGATGCGCTCCGTGGCCGCCCTCTTCTCGGCCTCGACCAGCGCTTGCTTAAGGGTCGCCACCTCAGACATGGCCCCTACAATAGCTATGATAATCCTGTCATTTTTTGCAATTGAACCTTTTTTATATATATTTAAACAAGGTATTTCTTACCTTCCTTGTCCTCAAGCTGCTTCTTGGCACGCCCGAGCTCTTGCTCGGACTACTCGATGTTCTGCTTTAGCGTGTCCACTTCCGCAGTCAGTGCGGCGGACGCCAGCAGAGAAGCCTGCATACGCATATTGACTCCTTTTTGTTAGACTCCTGCGAATTTTATTTGATCCTCTCTTCGGCTTTTCTTCCCGAACGCCAAACAGAGCATCAGGGGCTACTGTCTATGCGGTAATATTATTTACACATTCTTTACTTACCTCAAAGCCTGTTAAAAGGCTAGTACATGCTTCAGTCAGTCTGCTCTTGGCGGACTGAACCTTCTGGACCACCGCACTCATAATGGTGTGGTGCTCCTCGTCGAGGGAGGCGCCTTTGAGCACCTCCAACAGATTGTCCGGTGCCTCCGATTGGACGGGGGTCACCGGCATGGTGGGCTTTCTCCTCTTAGAAGGAGGTCGCCCGCCTGAAAGTGTGTTATATCGACTAGAGGGGGGGTGAATAGGCGATTTTTATGAAAGTCTTCAAAACATGGAAGTTATGAAGACAAACGATAGAAATAAACCTATTACCCTGCAGCGGAAGGTAGACTACACTAGGCAAGCCATAGTCAAGTATTCAATAGAGTGAAAGCACAATGACTAATAGCAGCAATATAGTAAGGATCAGGTAGGAAGATATTATGAAGCCAAACAGAACACGCAGTCACTCAGTGAAGATAAAAGATAGTGCAATCATACAATGACTTCACAAGGAGTAACAGTACGTAAAGAGACGGGAAGGATGAAACCCGTGACTCTTTGAAGACAATGATGTGTTAGACCAGTTCCAGGTGCTGTGACAACTGTACGTCTGGTTAGGGCGGCTAGGTATTTAAACCTGAGGATACACAGTCCCGGACACCCAGTCCTGAACACGCAGCTCATGACACCCAGTCCTCACCGTATTCCCCTTGAGCTAAGGTCACACAGACCTCACCCAATCACTCTGGTAAGTCTTCAAGGTAGACTCCCAAACCTTCACAGACTTCATTGATCGGCAATCCACAACGTCTCTTGGATGCTCAGAACGCGACGCCTAACCGGCTGGAGGATTCACAGTCCTCAAGTGTAATAAGTCTTCAGATCACACAGACAAGAAGACTTAAGTGATGCCTAATTCTCTTTGGCTCTGGGTGGTTAGGGCTTTATCCTCGCAAGGAATTCTCTCTCAAAGGCTTCGAGGTGGGTTGCTCTCAAACGACAAAAGCCGTATACTAACTCTGAGCAGCCAACCGTTTTTGGTTGTAGGGGGTGGGCTATTTATAGCCACTAGGCAACCCGACCTGATTTGTCCGAAATGACCCTGGGTCACTAAGGAACTGACACGTGTTCCAACGGTCAGATTTCAAACTCACACGGCAACTTTACTTGGGCTACAAGCAAAGCTGACTTGTCCGACTCTGGACAAGATTCACTCTCATAGTCTTCACTCGAAGACATAGGTTTTGGTTAAGAATCACTTCAGTCATTCTGACTGGTTCTCTTGGACCCCACTTAACAGTACGGTGGTTCCTATGACTCAACAAAGAAAAGAAAAAGAACTACGAATGATCTAAGTCTTCGAGCTCCATAGGCTTCATGCGATGTCTTCTCTTGTCATAGTCTTCAATGTGAATATCTTCATATACCACCTTTGACTTCAATGTCTTCATACATTTTTAGGGGTCATCTATGGTAGGAAAACCGAATCCATGAGGGACTTCTACCTGTGTTATCCTGCAATTCTCACAAACACATTAGTCCCTCAACTAGGTTTGTCGTCAATACTCCAAAACCAACTAGGGGTGGCACTAGATGCACTTACAATCTCCCCCTTTTTGGTGATTGATGACAAACTAGTTGAAGTTTTCAACGGGGAATATAATATGTGAAATTGTAAAGGATAAGGAATTGTCTTCATAAGCTGCAAGGGCTCCCCCTGAAGATGTGCATATAAGTAGTTTGCTTTTGGAATGCAAATGCACATGGCAGGTTGTGCTTGTGGAGATCCTCTTCAACTTATGATGACAATCCACTATGCATGTGAAGGTATGTGAAGATAATGACATGCATAATGGAAAATGGACGTCTGCAAAATGATCTAAGTGCGGAATTTATCGTCGCACATGCGGAATTTATCATCGCATCACAAAATGGCAAATAGGTAGCAGACGACCATCGAGTTTAAGTGTTACGACTCAAAGAACCAAATGTATCAAAACGAGAGTTGTAAACACGAAGCAAAATATGAAGCACCCACTCATATGGACCCGCTTGAAGACTATTAAACTCATATGCTTCTCCCCCTTTTGTCAGTAAGGACCAAAAAGGTTTGAAGACATAGAGCCTCTACTCGTTCCCATGAAGAGTAGGTGAAGCAGCAGGGTCGTTGGTGGTGTTCGGCGGTGCAGAAGAGCTTGGAGCAGTGTCGAAGCATGCTGAAGGGGGCGGCGGTGAAGTAGCATCGTCGTCATCCTCGATCACTCTGGCATTTACAGTTGCAGCAGAGGAAGAGAACTGAGAGTCTTCAAGAGATGGAGTTCGTCGCAGCACTGTCCTTCGAGGAGGTGTGGAGTCAAACTTGAAGCGCTTAGAGAAGCCATCCTCTTGAAGATCATCTTTAGAACACATCAGCGTCAGCCCTTTCCATGTGCGTCGAGAGGTTTCATGAGCAACAAAGGCATTCTTGGTGGCAAGATTGCGAATGCGATTAACATCCACCAAGAGGCTTTGCATTTGACGCTTCAGCCAGTCATGATGCCTATCCTGTTTCTGATGAAGAGCCACAAGAAGCTCTCGGTCATTGAGAACATGAGTGCGCTTCTTGGGTCGTGGGGCAGTTGTACTGTCAATGGCTTCAGTGAGAGCAGGATGCGGTGCACGTGTAGTGCCAGCCAAATGATACACACGAGTGACTGCTTCAACTCCTTCAATGTTCTGAGAAAAACTTTGATGCTCTGCATTCTGAAGACTTAGAGGTTCCTTGGCAGGCTCAGGATAGATGGCTTCAATAGACATATCCACATCAGGCAGAAAAATCCGATGATTGCAAGCAGATGGCTGATATGAGATAGCGGAGTGAAGTTTGATCAGCCGCATTACCCATGGGGCGTAGAACTTCAAGCCAAACAGATCAAGCCTGATGCAGCAAGTTGGTGAATGAAGAAGTCCTGTGCATTAAAGCATTTTCCATGAAGAATATAGAAGACCAAAGTCTTCATTGCACCTTCCAGCTTGGCATGTGGAGAGTGCCCTTTGATGGGCCAGAGAGTTTGCCTTATGATGTGATAAATAGTCCTTGGCAGATACTCTAGGTATTCAACAAAGAAATCTTTGGGATATGCAGCATCTTGGGGTAATGGCTTCATCATACTGAGCATCTGACTCATGTTAGGTTCAGGCTTCTGAAAGATGCTCTCCACAGCTTCACTATGAAGTTGACAGCCAGATTCGTAGAGATCACCGGGAGTGGGTAGACCAGTGAGCTCAATGATGTCAAAGGCTTTGGCTTCGTGATGAACGTTTCCTGTCATCCACTCCAGGACCCAAGTCTTCGGATCTCTGTTATACCCGCGGATGTGAAGTGTGGCATAGAATTGGAGCAGCAACTCTTCATTCCAATGCTCTTGATCAGTGACGAACGGCAGCAACCCAACCTCTTTGAAGCAATCCAGAGCTTCTTCCAGATAGGGCAGACCAACTATTGCTTCAATGTCAAGACGCTTGTGTGGGAAAATGCTACCTTGATTGTAAAGACTGCAGGAGTAATAGCTTCGCTGCGGATAGCTCCAGAACCGATCAGATGATATTCTTTCCCTTGAGTAGGGGTTCCTGGAGCTATTGAAGAATGTGTTGTCTTCTTTGAAGCCATTGATATTGAAGGATCCAGGTGCTGATGCAAGACCTGGGAACATGGGAAATCTTGGGATTGGCTTCTGTACCTGAGGCATATGCTCAACATGATAGTCGAACTGAGGACCGGCAGCAGGCATGGGAACAGAAGCAGTGGGATCAGTGGCTTCGCTGACTTCTGGTGCTTTTGTTGGTGAGGGCTCCACATTAGCTTCAGCCATGACAACGTAAGTGGCTTCATTGGTGTTGGTGGTGGCAGCCTCGTGATTTTCAACCTCCACTTGATGAGCTGGAGGGTCGGTCACAACCACGTTCTCCTCGAGAACCGCTTCTTGGTGGGATAGGGGAGTAGCAGCTGGTGGGACTTCTTCTTCATCGGCTGATGCAGCCGGAATGTCTTCAGCAGTTTCAGCTTCAGACGCAGAGACTGGAGGCCTTGGTCCTTTGCGAAGCCTGCGCAACGCAGGCGACGCTTGTGTAGTTGGAGTTGGCTGGGCCTCAAAGTCTTCTTCCTCTTGTGGGCAATCAGCCCATGAAGCATCTTGAGCAATTGGCGTCAGAGGACGACCAATGCTGATGAGTTCGTTGTGCTCGAGCTGAGGAAGGACTGCACCATCTTCTACATAGTCATGGTGACCAATGTCTTCAGCAGCGACGGGATCAGCTACTGGAAAGTCTTCAGCTTCATGAGCCTCTTTGAAAGCAGGCTCATGGATTGTTAGTTGGCGTTCAGCGTCAGGACGAACCATGGAAATGGGTTCAACAATCAAAGGCTCTGTGGGAGCAGCCCGTTCTTTCTTCGTCTTCCTCTTCTTCTTGGAGGGGGCAGTAGGAGAGGCTTCAGGATGTTTCCTCTTCCTGGCTTCAGCCTCAGCAGTCCTCATCTTCTTCAGCTCTGAAGCGGTTAACCGACCTTTTGGCTTCGAGCCAGTCATTCTAGTTGGGAAGACAATGGGATCTGCTTCCTGCCTTGGTGCGAGAGGTTCGGTCACAATGGGCTTCTTCTTCTACTTAGCAGCCATCCTGGGATCAATGCCCGGACGCCCAAGGGCCTTGCGCTTCTCAGCTTCGTTGTAGCCTTGCACACATTTGTCAGCCATGCTCTTCATGCGCTCCCGAGAACCCTGAGCTTCTGTGCGTTTCTTGAGAAAGGCTTCTTTGAGCTCGTGCAGCATAATCTTGAAGTTTTTCACCTCTTGCACGCTGAGCTTGGCCATATGCTTCTTGAACTGAGCCTTTTCATAGTCAATCTTTTGCTTCAGTTCGACGATGCGCTGAGCGAGGGCTAGCTCTGAAGCAATGGCGCCATGGAAGGCGACACTGAGGCCAATGGGTAGTTGCAGATCTTCGAAGCTGATGTTTGGCGTGTCAAACCACTCATCAATGAAGTTGTGGATGATTGTTACATCAAAGAGAGACAGATCATTGAAGATTTTTGCTTCTTCTTTGCTCTTGATGAGTTGCTCAAGAGCGTCATCTGCAAGATCTTCATCACTTGACAGATCAATGGCATCATTGCGCAGAATGGCAGCAGCTGTTAGCTCTTGGCCGGTGTGTGGCAGAGGCATCTTGACCTTCTGGGGCTTGGAGATGCGTGACAAATCTTTAGACTGCACACTGTCTTCAGGAGGTGCAGTTGCCAGTGGCTTCGCCCGTGAGATTTTTGGTGCAGAGGCCGGTTTTGAAGCTTTTGGCTGCTTCAGCTTCTTTGGCTTCGGCGCTGCAGGCGCTTCATCTGATTCAGCGTCATCTGCAGGCTCATTCACGGCTGTCCCTTGAACCATGATGTGAGTGATGAGGCCTTCAAGATTGTAGAAGGGCCCAAGAAGATTGGGTTCAGCTTCGCGAGTTCCATCGGCACGGGGAGCAGAGGGACCAGGGTTGAAATCTAAACCCAAAGTCTTCTTGTTCTGCTTCGCTGAGTTCTGGGCAAACTGGAAGTTGCGCTTAAACAGATTGTCGTCACGACACCATAGCAGGGACGATGGGTCAGCATCCGCAGGCTGTGGTCCACGGACCATGCAGGGATAGAAGCCTCGTTCAATGGCTTCATCTCTAGTCCTGGGTTGAAGATTTTTGTAGAGGATGTCTCCCCATGGTCGCTTGATGGCATTCTTTTCAGCATATTCCTTGGTCACAAATCTGTACTTGAACCACTGTTCTGCCCAATAGCGTCGAATCCATTGGATTCGCGTCTTGCGCTGATTGTAATCCTCTTCAGGATCTGTCTTGTACAGCTCTGAGAGGTCATCGGGCAGATCTCTTGATGTTTCTCCTTGACGCTTTCTGCCACCCTTCCTTGCTGATTTTTCTGAAGCCATGAACCTTAATCTAAAAGGCTTCAATACGTTCAGAGGCTTCAAAGGTTTTCGCTTGCTGGACAAACGGGAACTGGCTTCGGGAGAATTTATGTGATGCTATAAGAATTCTGCAAATGAATGCAGACTATGAGAACCAAGGGATTCTCCCACGGACATGTACCTGTGACAGCATTAAGGTGCAAGGGAAGGGGAAGAGGTCATATGCATTCTCAGAAGATTTTGAAGATAAATCAGTTTAGAAGACATTGACCTCATCGTGCGAAGACATTCACTCATAGATAAGGAGTTGGTTCCAGATTTGTACGAATCCACGGATCAGTACAAGTGAGGAATCTAACTACTTTGTGAAGCATAAGTGAATATACTAGGCATGTTATGAGATGCAGTATGAAAGAGATCCAACTTGTGTGAATAGAAACTGCTTGTGGTAGAAAGTGATAAAGCTATAGGATCAAAGAGGCCGTAAAAAGGAGGTTTTATTTACCACACGAAGAACTGCTAGACGGAGTGGAAGAGGAGGCCGAGCAGTTCGATCGTCCGTGCCCTAACTTGGCGACGGAGGACACCTACGGCGACGGCGGAGAAGGCGATGTCCGCGGTGAGCGTGAAGATGGCGTCGGAGAGGTTGCGGCAGCGAAGTGCTTCGTCGCCGGCGTCGTCGAGGGCTAGCGGTGGCGCTAGGGTTCGTGCGAGAGTGGAAGAAGAGATAATGACTGCTATGAGGTGTGTATTTATAGGTACAGGGGCGGCACTGCATTATTACACAGGTGCCCCTGGCGATTCGCATCTGAGGAACACGTGGCCATCATGCAGCATATTGGGGTTTGTTCCACGTCCCACGCACGCCTGGATTGTCGGGTGGTCGTTCCCACTTCTTCGGGATTCAGGTGGAGGAATGAGCATTGAAAATGGACTTAATGGTTGTCTCTGTATCTTCTGCTGACAAGGATGCAGAGAAGACATTCGACAGTTTCAATAGAATGCATATGATTTGGAGAGATAGAGTTTGAGATAGAAAGCATAGAGAGGTTAGGGTCTGATCACATTCACTTAGTTCAAAAGATTCAAGAAGAAGACATAGCTATAAGTGAATGATGTAGAGGACAGAACACTAGTATATATATATATCTATATAATCAACATAGTGAAGATAATCATGAAGATATGTTGAGATTGAAGCCAAACCAAATGTGAAGACATAGCAAATGTAATGCCATGAGTGAAACACTTCAAACAGAACATTTGGTGGTGGCGTTACCCATCGTATAGGAAGTATTAGACCCAGACACGGTGCACAATTATCGTGGCGCTCCGAAGTCAAATTCCACATTAATGTATTCACACTTAGAATGTATGTCTTCATTGATTGAAGATATACTTTACTTCGTGTGTTGCACATCTAAGTTATCAATATGCATAAGTGTTAGGATGTGTGCCTGATCACAGGACATTTGAGGATTCCAGGATATTTAGCTCACACCGTAACTTGCAAAATCTCTTCTCATCCAAGGGCTTGGTGAAGATATCTGCTAATTGCTCTTCAGTGTTGACGTGTATGATATCAATATCTTCCTTCACAACATGATCTCTGAGAAAGTGATGACGAATCTCAATGTGCTTTGTCTTCGAGTGCTGAACTGGGTTGTTGGCAATCTTGATGGCGCTTTCGTTGTTGCAGTAGAGTGGCACTTGCTTCAGATGAATGCCATAGTCCTTGAGTGTTTGCTTCATCCACAGAAGCTGAGCGCAGCAAGATCCAGCAGCAATGTATTCAGATTCAGCAGTGGAGAGAGATACACACTTCTGCTTCTTTGAAGACCAACATACAAGTGATCGTCCCAGAAAGTGACATGTGCCTGATGTAGATTTGTGATCTACTTTGTCACCAGCATAATCAGCATCCGAGAATCCAACCAGATCAAACTCTGAGCCCTTTGGATACCATAATCCTAGAATTGGGGTGTGAGCCAAATATCAAAGAATTCGCTTCACAGCTAAGTGATGCGACTCCTTTGGTGCCGCTTGGAATCGAGCACACATGCAAACACTAAGCATAATATCTGGCCTACATGCACATAGATAAAGCAAAGAACCAATCATGGAGCAGTATACCTTTTGGTCGAACCCTTTACCATTTTCGTCAGGACCCAAATGATGCTTGGCTGGCATTGGCGTCGTGAAGCCTTTGCAGTCTTGCATACCGAACTTCTTCAGACAATCTTTGAGATACTTCTCTTGAGATATGAAGATGCCGTTGCATTGATGTCGTATTTGGAGACCGAGGAAGAACTTTAGCTCTCCCATCATGGACATCTGATATTGCTCTTGCATCATATATCCAAACTCTTCACTATACTTCTGATTGGTGCAGCCAAAGATAATGTCATCCACATATATTTGGCACACAAACAGTTCACCATCATATGTCTTCGTGAAGAGAGTGGGGTCTAGGGAACCAGGTATGAAGCCTTTGCTCTTCCGGAAGTATTTGAGTGTGTCATACCAGGCCCGAGGGGCTTGTTTGAGGCCATACAGTGCCTTGTTGAGCTTGGATACCATGTCAGGATGTTTTGGATCTTCAAAGCCAGGCGGTTGTGCAACATACACTTCTTCTTCAATCTTGCCATTGAGAAAGGCGCTCTTTCACATCCATTTGATATAGAAGTATGTTGTGATGATTGGCATAGGCCAGCAGTATGCGTATGGCTTCAAGTATAGCCACAGGAGCAAATGTTTCATCGAAGTCAATGCCTTCCACTTGAGTATATCCTTGAGCAACGAGACGAGCTTTGTTTCTGACAACTTGTCCATGCTCATCTTGCTTGTTGCGGTATATCCATTTGGTGCCTATTATGTTGTGCTTCCGAGGATCAGGACGCTTAACCAGTTCCCATACATTATTCAGCTCAAACTGTTGAAGCTCTTCTTGCATAGCTTGAATCCATTCAGGTTCCATGAAGGCTTCTTCAACTTTCTTGGGTTTTGTTATTGAGACGAATGCGAAGTACCCACAGAAATTTGCCAGCTGAGTTGCCCTTGATCGAGTGAGTGGACCGGGTGCATTGATGCTGTCAATTATTCTCTCAATCTGCACTTCATTGGCAACACGAGGATGTACAGGGCGAAGGTTTTGCTCTTGCTGATCATTGTCATTGTTAGTGGGATTGTCTTCAGGCTGAGCATTGTCTTCAAGTTGATCAGGTGCGGAGATGATAAGTTCCTCTTCAGGTTGAGCTTCAGAGGGTATGATTTCTCCGGTTCCCATAAGCTTGATTGATTCGCTGGATGGAACTTCATCTAGCATATTTGGGAGGTGCTCTCTTTGTGAACCGTTAGTCTCATCAAACCGCACATCCATTGTTTTAACCACTTTATAATGAAAGAGATTGAAGACTCTGTAGGAGTGCGAATCCTTTCCATATCCAAGCATAAAACCCTCATGTGCTTTTGGTGCAAATTTTGAAGTGTGATGTGGATCCTTGATCCAGCACCTGGCACCAAATACTCTGAAGTAACTGACATTTGGCTTCTTGCCAGTAAGGAGCTCATAAGATGTCTTGTTCAGAAGCTTGTGAAGATAAACACGATTGATTGTATGGCATGCACTATCACTGGCTTCAGGCCAGAATTTTCTTGGAGTCTTGTATTCATCAAGCATCGTTCGGGCCATCTCAATGAGTGTTCTGTTCTTGCGTTCGACGACGCCATTCTGCTGTGGCGTGTATGGGGCTGAGAATTCATGTGTGATGCCCAAGGTATCAAGATATGTATCAAGGCCAGTATTCTTGAATTCAGTGCCATTGTCACTTCTGATGTGCTTTATCTTGGCGCCATAGTTGTTCATTGCTCGATTGGCGAAGCGTCTGAAGACATCCTGCACTTCAGTCTTGTAGAGGATTATGTGCACCCAAGTATATCTAGAATAATCATCAACAATAACAAAGCCATAGAGGCAAGCAGTAGTAGTAAGAATTGAGTAATGAGTGGGACCGAAAAGATCCATGTGGAGCAGTTTGAAGGGTCGAGTGGTTGTCATGATTGTCCTCGAGGGATGTTTGGCCCTCGTCATCTTCCCTGCTTCACATGCACCTCATAAGTGATCTTTCTTGAACTTGACGCCCTCGATGCCTATGACATGCTTCTTCTTTGCAAGGGTGTGGAGGTTCCTCATGCCAGCATGCCCTAGCCTCCGATGCCAGAGCCAGCATTCTGAAGCCTTTGCTAGAAGACATACGGCAAGCTGTGGTCCTGCCGAAAAATCTACCACGTACAAATCATCTTTCCGATACCCTTCAAACACTAGAGACTTGTCAGATTCCATTAGTACAAGGCAGCGATATTTTCCAAATATTATGATCATGTTCAAATCGCAAAGCATTGACATAGACATTAGGTTGAAGCCAAGGGATTCAACAAGCATGACTTTATCCATGTGTTGATCCTTTGAGATTGCAACTCTACCTAGACCCAATACCTTACTTTTACCAGTGTCAGCAAATGTGATGTGACTCTTGTCGGATGGACGCAAGGTTGAGTCCATAAGAAGGCTTCTTTTGCCAGTCATGTGGTTGGTACACCCACTATCAATAATCCATTCTGAAGACGCTGGTGTCGTACCCTACAGTGCAGTTAGGGGGATAGGCTTCACGAAGAGAATTGTGAAGCAAAAACATTTGACAAACCAGTGGGTTATGAAAGCTTAGATCCAGATTAGGACTGATAGGGAGAGTAGCAAGCGATTCAGGAACGAAGTACATAGTAAGACCATTCGGGCATTTGATCTTGCGCCCTACAAGATGTTTAAGGTCCCCAGCAATAGCGTCAGACGATTTTGGTTTTCTGCTGGAGACCTTTCCCTGCAAAAGAGAGTTAAGCTTTCTTAGCCACCCACATCTTCAAGGGTGGCTTAGAAGCAATAAGTCTAAGTGCAGCATCTGAGAACTTTGGCTTTGGAGCCCTAGCAAAAAGTCTTGCAGGCGGACAATAGTACTCATAAGAATAAGCAGAATAGTTCTTGGTCTTATGAACATGGCGGTTTGATGAACCGCGCTCATATTCATAGGCCTGAGTATGGTTTCCCTGCAAAACATTTGCGTTAGTGCGACTCAGGTGAGTCCTCTATCTATATGAAGCCTTTGGACCGTATGAAGCCTGTGGTCTGAGGTTTGTCTTCTTCACGTGTGGTGTCATGATGACATCCACAGGAAGATTCTCCAGACACTTTTTTGGAACCCAGATCTTCTTCATAGGTGGTCCATTCCTGCAGTTAGTACCAATGTACCTGGCAAACACTTCACCATTCTGATTCTTAAACAGTTTATAGTTTGCATCAAAGGATTCATCAATGACAATGGGATTTGCACAAGAGAAGCCAGATAGATTGGATAGATCTGCTGAAGATTCCTTTACAGCAACCCATGTGGTTTTGGGGTACTGCTCGGGTTTCCAGTAAGAGCCATTAGCATTCATTTTCCTTACGAACCCAACACCCTCTTTCCTCGGGTTTCGGTTCAAGATCTTCTTTTTTAGGACATCACATAGTGTCTGATGCCCTTTAAGACTTTTGTACATCCCTATTTCAAGCAATGTCTTCAACCTAGCATTCTCATCAGCAATAGCAATGGAATCCTTAGCAGAGGGGTTAGTTCCCACATCAACAGTTGAAGATATTGCAACAGTAGCAGCAGTAGAACATTCAACAACAGTAGTAGCATTATCACGCCCAATGCATTTAAGACATGGTGGTTCAAATCCTTCCTGAGCGGAACTGATCTGTTTGGCGTGAAGTGACTCATTTTCCTTTTGAAGATCTTCATGAGCCGCTCTCAATTTCTCAAGATCTTGCTTCCTTTGAAGATAATCATAGGAAAGCTTTTCATGAGTTGTTGAGAGCGTTTCATGACGACTTTCAAGTTCCTCATACTTAACATTAAGATTTTTTATGTCTTCAATTAAGGACTCGGATCGAGTCATTTCAGCGCCTAACAGATCATCGCTTTTGTCTAACAGTTTTTGAATATGTTCCATGGCTTTCTGTTGTTTAGTTGCAATTTTAGCAAGTGTTTTGTAGCTGGTTTTTGAACCACAATCTGAGTCATCGTCACTAGATGTTTGATAGTGAGTAGTGCGTGTGTTTACCTTGGCACCGCGTGCCATGAAGCAGTAGGTAGGAGCGGAGTAGTCCTTGTCATTTGCATCGGTGTCGGTGATGAAGTCATTGTCTTCAGTGTTGAAGATGGACTTGGCAACGTATGCTGTAGCCAGACTTGCGACGCCAGAATCGGACTCCTCCTCAGACTCCACGTTCGCCTCCTCAGAAGCAGACTCCTCCTCCGAATCCATTTCCTTGCCAACAAACGCACGTGCCTTGCCAGATGAGCTCTTCTTGTGTGATGAAGACTTTGAAGAAGACTTGGAAGAAGACTTTGAGTATTTCTTGTTCTTGTCGTCAGAGTCATATTCCTTGCTCTTCTTCTTCTTTTTGTTCTCATTGTCCCACTGTGGACACTCAGAGATGAAGAGGCCAGGTTTCTTGCACTTGTGACATGTTTTCTTCTTGTAGTCATGAGCAGAAGCTTCATCATTCCTTGAGCTTGATTGGAAAGACTTTCTGAAGCCTTTCTTCTTGGTGAATTTTTGGAACTTCTTCACAAGCATAGCAAGTTCCCTTCCAACGTCTTCAGGATCATCAGAACTGCTGTCAGATTCTTCTTCAAACGAGGAGACAGCTTTTGCCTTCAAGGCACGAGTTCGCCCATAGTTTGGACCATAGATATCTCTTTTCTCAGAAAGCTGAAACTCATGTGTGTTGAGCCTCTCAAGTATGTCAGACGGATCGAGTGTCTTGAAATCAGGACGTTCTTGAATCATCAGGGCTAGGGTGTCAAACGAACTGTCAAGTGATCTCAATAGTGTCTTGACGACTTCATGCTTGGTGATCTCATTAGCGCCAAGGGCTTGAAGCTCATTCGTGATGTCAGTGAGTCGATCAAATGTGAGCTGTACATTCTCATTGTCATTTCTCTTGAAGCGGTTGAAGTGGTTGCGAAGGACACTGATTCTCTGATCTCTCTGGGTTGAGACGCCTTCGTTGACCTTGGAGAGCCAGTCCCAGACTAGCTTAGATGTTTCCAAAGCACTCACGCGGCCATACTGTCCTTTGGTCAGATGACCACAGATGATATTCTTGGCAGTAGAGTCCAGTTGAACGAACTTCTTGATGTCAGCAGCAGTGACACCTTCTCCAGCCTTGGGAACGCCGTTCTTGACAACATACCATAGGTCGACATCAATGGCTTCAAGATGCATGCGCATCTTATTTTTCCAGTAGGGATATTCAGTTCCATCGAAGATGGGGCACGCAGCGAAGACTTTGATTATCCCTGCAGTCGACATAGCTAAAACTCCAGGTGGTTAAACCGAATCACATAGAACAAGGGAGTACCTCGCTCTGATACCAATTGAAAGTGCATTATATCAACTAGAGGGGGGTGAATAGGCGATTTTTATGGAAGTCTTCAAAACGTGGAAGTTATGAAGACAAACGATAGAAATAAACCTATTACCCTACAGCGGAAGGTAGACTACACTAGGCAAGCCATAGTCAAGTATTCAATAGAGTGAAAGCACAATGACTAATAGCAGCAATGTAGTAAGGATCAGGTAGGAAGATATTATGAAGCCAAACAGAACACGCAGTCACTCAGTGAAGATAAAAGATAGAGCAATCATACAATGACTTCACAAGGAGTAACAGTACGTAAAGAGAAGGGAAGGATGAAACCAGTGACACGTTGAAGACAATGATGTGTTGGACCAGTTCCAGTTGCTGTGACAACTGTACGTCTGGTTATGGCGGCTAGGTATTTAAACCTGAGGACACATAGTCCCGGACACCCGGTCCTGAACACGTAGCTCAGGACACCCAGTCCTCACTGTATTCCCCTTGAGCTAAGGTCACACAGACCTCGCCCAATCACTCTGGTAAGTCTTCAAGGTAGACTCCCAAACCTTCACAGACTTTGTTCACCGGCAATCCACAATGTCTCTTGGATGCTCAGAACGCGACGCCTAACCGGCTGGAGGATTCACAGTCCTCAAGTGTAATAAGTCTTCAGATAACACAGACAAGAAGACTTAAGTGATGCCTAATTCTCTTTGGCTCTAGGTGGTTAGGGCTTTATCCTCGCAAGGAATTCTCTCTCAAAGGCTTCGAGGTGGGTTGCTCTCAAACGACAAAAGTCGTATACTAACTCTGAGCAGCCAACCGTTTTTGGTTGTAGGGGGTGGGCTATTTATAGCCACTAGGCAACCCGACCTGATTTGTCCGAAATGACCCTGGGTCACTAAGGAACTGACACGTGTTCCAACGGTCAGATTTCAAACTCACACGGCAACTTTACTTGGGCTACAAGCAAAGCTGACTTGTCCGACTCTGGACAAGATTCACTCTCATAGTCTTCACTCGAAGACATAGGTTTTGGTTAAGCATCACTTCAGTCATTCTGACTGGTTCTCTTGGACCCCACTTAACAGTACGGTGGTTCCTATGACTCAACAAAGAAGAAGAAAAAGAACTACGAAAGATCTAAGTCTTCGAGCGCCATAGGATTCATGCGATGTCTTCTCTTGTCATAGTCTTCAATGTGAATATCTTCATATACCACCTTTGACTTCAATGTCTTCATACATTTTTAGGGGTCATCTCTGGTAGGAAAACCGAATCAATGAGGGACTTCTACCTGTGTTATCCTGCAATTCTCACAAACACATTAGTCCCTCAACTAGGTTTGTCGTCAATACTCCAAAACCAACTAGGGGTGGCACTAGATGCACTTACACCGCCGGACTCTGGAACCTTTGAAGGTTCCGGAGCGGTGTCCGGCCTAGAGCCGGACTTGGAGCCCTGGGGGGTTTTATCCCCTTTACTCCTGGAGTCCGGGAGGTCGCCTTGAGGCGCCTCCAGGACCACCTCCTCCTGGCTTGGAACCTGTTGGGACAACACTTCGGCGTCGTCCGTAGGGCGGGGGGAGGAAGCTGTCGGAAGCGAATTCACATCCGACGAGTCCAGGGAACCGCTTGACGACGCGTCGAGCCGGTCTTTGGGTGGGCTGCATAAACATATTCGACATAAGGGAAAGCTGTGCAATAAAGGAATACTATGAATTACTCTGGTATCCGGATACTTACGATTTCGCCAGGGGCTTGGCCCTGAGTGGCCACTCCTCTCCGCCGTCGTCGGCATCGGTGGAGTTGTCCGGAGGAAGGGTTTTCCCCTTCTTGGACCCTTCGGCCTCCCCAGTGAGGGCGGCCTTCCTTTTCTTCTCTCCCCCCGCTGGAGGGGGAGAGGTCTCTTCTTCCTCCTCCTCGTCTTCACGGGAGGAATGCGCCCTGGAGCCGTCGGATGATGAACCCGACACCTCCTGGCGCCGGGCACTTTTTCGAGTCCCCGCGGACCTCTTCATGGCCTTCTTCTCCGGCACCACATAGGGTGCCGGAACCAGCAACTTCGCCAAGCGGGCATCGGCTGGGTCTTCGGGCCAAGGAGCCGGACAGTCGATCTGTCCGAACTTCGCCTGCCAAACCTGTCAAAGGTAAGGGAGCTTAGATCCCGCATAGAGTTAAACTATGAAAAAATAATACCCTGTAAAAGGCACAAACAACTTACTGCGCTGGCGTGACGCTACACGCTGAATCCGTGATCCTCGGTAGCGGATGCGGGAGCCTTGGCGCCCTTGAAAAGCACCTTCCAGACATCTTCGTACGTCGTGTCGAAGAGCCTGCTCAGAGTTCGGTGCTGCACAGGGTTGAACTCCCATAGATTGAAGGCCCGTTGTTGACACGGGAGGATCCGGCGGATGAGCATGACCTGGACTACGTTGACTCTAAGCTGCTTGTCCACTAGGGTTTGGATGCATGTTTGCAGTCCAGTCACCTCTCCTTTGCTACCCCATGACAGGCCCGTCTCTTTCCAGGACGTGAGCCGCGTTGGGGGTCCGGACCAGAACTCGGGGGCTGCGACCCACTTAGGGTCGCGCGGCTCGGTGATGTAAAACCACCCCGATTGCCACCCCTTCAGGGTCTCCACAAAGGAGCCCTCGAGCCATAAGACGTTGGGCATCTTGCCCACCATGGCGCCTCCGCACTCCTCCTGGTTACTGCGCACCACCTTCGGCTTGACATTAAAAGTCTTGAGCCATAGGCCGAAATGGGGGCGGATGCAAAGGAAAGCCTCGCACACGACGATAAACGCCGAGATGTTGAGGATGAAATTTGGGGCCAGATCATGGAAATCCAGGCCGTAGTAGAACATGAGTCCCCGGACGAATGGGTGGATAGGAAAGCCTAGTCCGCGGAGGAAGTGGGGAAGGAACACTACCCTCTCATGGGGCCTTGGGGTGGGGAGGAGCTGCCCCTCTTCGGGAAGCCTGTACGCGATGTCGTTAGACAAGTATCCGGCCTTCCTCGGTTTTTTGATGTGTCCCTCCATGACGGAGGAGACCATCCACTTGCCTCCCGCTCTGGACATGGCTGGAGAAGGTTGAGGTGGGGAGTGCGGATTTGGGCGCTGGAGCTCGAGTGCACGAAAATGGATAGGCGAAGGAGGAAGAAGGCGTAGGTGAAAAGGTGGATCCTTATCCCCTTATATGGGTGGATGCAACGACGTGTCCCCACCAGCCTGGTAAAACTCGCTTATCTCCAAGCGCCGTAATCAATGGCGCGGTTGGGTTACCCACGCCCGTATTGATGAGAATCCCGGAATAAGGGGACACGATCTCTGCTTTAACAAGACGTGCCAAGGAAACCGCCTCGCATGACGCGCTGAGGTGGGATACTAAAACGATTCGAATAAAGGCTTGGCCGTGGCGTGTCACACTACGGAATACGTTAGCAGATTAGATTTGTGTAAATATTATTCTCTCTATGGCAATATGTGGAAACTTATTTTGCAGAGCCGGACACTATCTTTGTGTTCAAAATCTTCTATGAAGTACTTGGAGGAGGAACCCACCTTGCAATGCCGAAGACAAACTGCGCGCCGGACTCATCGTCATTGAAGCTTGGTTCAGGGGCTACTGAGGGAGTCCTGGATTAGGGGATGTCTGGATGGACGGACTATACCTTCAGCCGGACTCCTGGACTATGAAGATACAAGATTGAAGACTTCGTCCCGTGTCCGGAAGGGACTTTCCTTGGCGTGGAAGGCAAGCTTGGCGATACGGATATGCAGATCTCCTACCATTGTAACCGACTTTGTGTAACCCTAACCCTCTCCGGTGTCTATCTAAACCGGAGGGTTTTAGTCCGTAGGACAACATACAGAACAACAATCATACCATAGGCTAGCTTCTAGGGTTTAGCCTCTCCGATCTCGTGGTAGATCTACTCTTGTACTACCCATATCATCAATATTAATCAAGCAGGACGTAGGGTTTTACCTCCAACAAGAGGGCCCAAACCTGGGTAAAACTTCGTGTCCCTTGCCTCCTGTTACCATCCGGCCTAGACGCACAGTTCGGGACCCCCTACCCGAGATCTGCCTGTTTTGACACCGACAGGAGGCCTCGGCTCCACCGGGGTTGATGGCAAAGCGGAAGAAGAGTAAGAAGAAGCACTCTGGTGGGTAGGTGGTCCTTCCATCGGGGATTGATCTGAGAGGGCAGCTGTGGGGGCGGAGCAGGAGGCTCCGGCCATCCCACCAACCAAAGCGGGATGCGCCTGGACCCAAGAGGAGACGATGTGCATCAATTGTGGGTGTGCCGGACACTTTCGTTCAGAGTGTTTGATGGCCCCTCGGGGCCCCACCACTCTTTCCTACCTAGGGTATAGGGTGGAGGGTGTGTCTTCTATTATGTGGATGTAGCTCTGGAGGATGAGCCTGTCCGGCCCCACCTGGCCATGATCACCCTCATCTCGGACCAGCAGCCACCGCCAGCGGTTGTGGTTACCACTAAGATCATTCAGGTGGAGTTGTCGGCGTTCATTGGTGACTACAGTGATAGCTCTTTCTCATGGGAGGTCACCGAGATAGCCCTGATGGTGCTCTTGGTGCGCTTCCCCTCTGCTGAGGTGCTCAATGTCTACACTTGTGATCACATAAGTTCATGATATCGATCCAGAAGGTTGATGCTGAGCCAAACATGGTTGCCACCCTTGCCCAGGTGTGGATGCTTCTCTATGGGCTCTCAAGTGGGGGCAAGTGCGACCACATCCACAAGGCCATCTCGAAGCCGGTGGGCAAGCTCCTGACGATAGATCTGGACTCCTTGCAGGGTGATGGCCTAGCGCGCATCGAGATCTTTTGTTAGGCTCTAGCTGATGTGGAAGGCATGTCCCTAATCTTCTACTTTGGCAAGAACAAGGGCAAGTGTATCACCTACGAGCTTGACATGCACGGTTCGGAGGGGCAGCCGGAGGTTGACCTGCCAGCACCCCCCTTGTGGAGGGGTAGGACGGTGAGGACATCCAGTCTGAGGACAATTCCACAGACTTGGGGGACGGGCTCCCATCGCCGTTGTCGCCTCAGAGCTATCATGCGCCGGCCTCGTCCGGTGCGGAGGATGCCGGCCTGCCAGGAAATTCCTCCCTCACGCTAGCTGCTGCCACGTCATTGTCGCCGGTTTTTGAGGTGGACGAGGATGCTCTGAGCGCCGGGTTGGATGTCTGCCCGCCATCCTCGCCACGCTCCCCTAGGGTGGTGTGCTACTCTTGCTTGCCTTGGACCCCACCTTCCACAGCCTTGGGGTCCCCGACGATGGTGCCTGTTGTGCCACCTCCGCTGGGACTAGGATTGCCCATGGGCACACATTGACTATCCAGTGGCTAGCCTCGGTCCCCAAAAAGTGCCTTCTCTGGTGATGGCGCCCAGGTAGAGTGCCCATCTCGGCCAGTCTTGGACTCTGCCAGACAATCAGGTTCCAATGGTCCCGGCGAAAGCGGCCATGCGCATGGCTACTCGTGATCTCACTCCTGGTATAGTACCGTCTCCTTCTGGTCCCCTCTGTTCTGGTTCATGTTTCGTCGTTCTTGGTTCTGTTCCCCTTGCACACCTTGGTGATGTAGCCATAGATTGCGAAATTGTGCTTCATGGATAGAAGGGCCCTTGCCTGGAGTAGATTTCTGCCATCTGTTCCAAGGAGAGAGGCTTGATGGGGTGCTGGCAGAGGCCCATGTGCGATCCGACACCCAGCATCCCTGGGCATAGAGAGCCTAGGGATGTGTCGTGGCCCAGTCGCACATCCACTGAGCCTCGTACCCTTGGTGGCCCTTCGGTAGGAAGGGCCCTGAGGGGAAGGCTACCTACAGACCTCCATTCCACTGAGCAGCAGATGGTGGTTTGTGGGGCTAGTGTCGGGATCCCCTCTAGGGAAGACATGGCCGCAGATGCCCCCGTTAAGCAGGGCTCCGCTGCCACCCAACAGAACATGCAGGGACAAAATTGGGCTTGGGGCAACTAGGGTTGTAGCTCCAGGCGTGGCCCAACTAGCACCTGTACTTATAGAAGCAAAATTTTCAAAATTTGAGATAGATAGAAGATTAGCCCCAGGCTTCACGTACAAGGCTTCAGCCCATTAGCCCAACTCAAGTCGACCGATCGAACATAAAATCGACCACGTAGTAAGTCGACGCTTAAACAGTTGCCCCCGCCTGCAAATGGTGGCTGGACTAGTTCACCCCCCAGAGGGGCCTAGTAATACTACCTCGGTTCCTATATGAAGCTACTATGCTGGAATATTAGGGGCTTTGGCAACTTGGGTTGGCGGGCCAGTTGATTGACTACATTCGACCGAAAGATGTCGATATTGTGGGTCTGCAAGAGATGATTCGCCATGACTTCCATTCAGGAACTCTAGGGGTTATCCCGGCACCTGTTTGCCCGGCAATGGCTACCTGTGGTTGGCCTCTCTGGGGGTATCTTGTTGGGGGTCAGGGAGGACTTCTTCTCGACCGAGGATATGGACCAAGGGGAATTTTTCCTTAGTATGTTCGTCACTGGCCGACGAGTAAACCTTAGTTAGGAGGTGACCATTGTCTATGGCTGGGCTGATCACGGGCGGTCAGTGGACTTCTTGGCTGATTTAAAGGGTAAGGTGGAGCGATGCACTACTCCGGTAGTAGTAGTTGGTGACTTCAACCTTATTCGGCAATAGGCTGACAAGAGCTCTCCTAATGTCGACCGGATGTGTATGCACATGTTCAACGATTGCATCCCTGATATGGCCCTATGTGAGATAGCTAGTGTAGGGCTAGGTTCACGTGGACTAATAAATAGGTGGACCCTATCCGGAGTGTGCTGGATAGGGTCCTGGTGTCTGCCCAGTGGGAGATTATGTTCCCACTATGCTCTCTTAGGACGGTCACCCAGACCAGTTCTGACCATGTTCCCCTATTGTTTTCATCTAGGGAGGGGTCCCCGTCGCGAGCCTGATGCTTCAACTTCGAACCATCGTGGCTACTACAGCTGGGGTTCTTTGAGATGGTTCAAGACCGCTACGTACAAGCTTCAGCCAATCCGCCACGAACCTTTTGTGCCACTGATATATGGCACCATTACTCTAAGACCACCCGCCAGTTTATGCGGGGGTGGGGAGCCAACCTGGGAGCTAACCTCAGGGATCGTAAAGGGGCCATGTTGGCCCAGATTAAGGCGCTAGATGTGGCTGTTGATACGGTCGGCCTAATCAGCTGATGATTGGCTTAGGCGGTATTCCCTTGAGTCCTCATTGATGGAGATCTTCAAGGGTGAAGAATTGTTCTTGAAACGTCGGGGGAGTGACAGAAGTGGCTCCTTCAAGGCGATGCTAATACCTCATACTTCCATGTGATTGCCAATGGGTGACATTAGAAGTACTCTATCCCGTGTCTCTAGGAGGGAGTCACCCTCCTAGAAAACCCGGATGATATTAGGTCCCACATTTACTCCTTTAGGCCTTGTTCGTTTACTCCCTCCCCCGCGAGGTTTGCGGCCCAACCCCCGTGGATCGACGAGGATTACCCCCGCCGGGGTGTAACCCCGGCCCGTCCGTTAATGCGTGTTCGTTTAAGTCCAGCGTGGACCCCCGATCGAAACCCCTCCAGTCTTCGCAAAACAGACGGGGGAAAAATAATCGTCTCCCCACCCGTGGAACGAAACCCCGAGTGACCCGGAGGCGGACTCTCGCAGGCGACGCGACCAAAGCGAACTCGCCGGCCGCGGCGACGATATCGCCGTGATCCAGGATCCCACCCAGTAAGCTCCTCTCCTCCTCCTCGGACTCCCCTCTCCTCGTCCTGAGTACTCAATTGATTGATATGTGCCTGCTGGGAGGGGTTAACCGAATGTGATTTGTTGAGGTAGGGGTTCAGGGAATTTAGGAGTTTAATCCCTATAGGGATTGGGTGACAGCGTGAGGATCACCCAACCCCTGGGTGGATTGAATCCCCTAGGGGGTTGGTCCCCTGACTACCGAACAAGGCCTTAAGGGGATCTTTACGGTGGAACCCCATGGCGGGGTTTCCTTGGCAGGGCCGCTTGTGGACAGGGTCTCTGACCTTGAGAATGCGAAACTAACTCTCCCATACTCGTCGGAAGAGGTGGGTAGGGCTATGCCTCTATGAAGGCGGGTCGGCATCGGTCCTAAACGACATGACGGTAGCCTTATTCCAGAAATTTTGGGATGTCCTAAAACGTGTGATCATGCCAATGTTCCATTAATTCTATATTGGGACTTTTGACATGTCTCCAATAAATTTTGGTGTCACTACCCTGATCCCCAAAATAGTTTGGCTACGGACATTGGACACTTCAGACCTATCACGGTGATCAACGTACTTGAACGCATCTTCTCAAAAGTCTACGCGAGACGACTAGCCCCTATAGCGGAGCGGCTGGATCACCCCCTCCAAACAACATTTCTGAAGGGACGGCAGATCCATGACAGGATCCTGGCCCTTCATGAGATTATCCATGAGGTTAGGATTATCCATGAGGTTAGGACACATGGACATAAGGGCGTTTTCCTCAAGTTGGACTTCCAGAAGTCCTATGATCATATGGACTGGTCCTTCTTGTTGTTAGTCCTTTAGCGTCGGGGCTTTGATGACAGATGATGTTCTTGGATCATGCAGTTGGTTCGCTCTGGTAAGATGGCGATTAATATTAAAGGTGAGGTGGGACCATTCTTTACGTCCATTGTAGGAGAGAAGCAAGGGGGTCCTATTTCCCCACTTCTCTTCAACCTCATTGTGGATGCGTTAGCGGACATCCTGGATAAAGCTAGGATGGCAGGTCACCCCTTCAGGGTAGTGGGTCACCTGATCCCTGGTGGAGGGGTCATCAACTTACAATATGCTGACGACACCATGATTATGGTGGAGGGGTCAAGCCTGGACATCGTGAATTTTAAGTTCCCGCTACTCTGTTTTGAGGCTATGTCGAGACTAAAGATCAACATTGATAAGAGTGAGGTCGTCCCTTGGGATCTCCAGCGGAGGAACAACAACGGATTCTAGACAACTTAAACTGTAGATCAGCCTCATTCCCTATAACATACTTGGGAATGCCGATGGCTGACTCAAAGATACTGATGAGTTCCTTCGACCCGCTGGTGGGATGAGTAGGGTCCCGGGCCGAGCCCTGGTATCGGTGTCAGAACCAGCAAGTCTCGGGTAGGGGAGCCTGAGTTGTTAGATCGGATTATCACACACACACACACATGAAGTTTACCCAAGTTCGGGGCCTCTCTATGGAGGTAAAACCCTACGTACTGCTCTTGCTTATATTAGGTAAGAATCAAGGTACAGAGTTGATCTACCTCGAGATCATGAGTTGTGGTCTAAACCCTAGGGGTATGATGAATGTATGAATGGGTGTATGGATGGCCTCTATGGACTACAACACAACGTAAACATCACATGCACACAAATAACAACTACTTGCAACCCGACTTGTAAAAGGGGTTGTTAATCCCTTTCGGGTAGCGGCGCCAGAAATTGGCGAACGGACGTGGGATATTTGTAAATATTGATAGATCAAACGCCAAATAAAATAAATTGCAGCAAGGTATTTTTGTATTTTTGGTTTAGTAGATATGAAAATAAAAGGCAAATAAAATAGACCGTGAAGGCAAAAAATATGAGAAAGAGACCCAGGGGCCGTAGGTTTCACTAGTGGCTTCTCTTGAGAAAAATAGCAAATGGTGGGTAAACAAATTACTATTTGGCAATTGATAGAACTTCAAATACTCATGACGATATCCAGGCAATGATCATTACATAGGCATCACGTCCAAAATTAGTAGACCGACTCCTTCCTGCATCTACTACTATTACTCCACACATCGACCGCTATCCAGCATGCATCTAGTATATTAAGTTCATGGAAAAACGGAGTAATGCAATAAGAATGATGAAATAATGTAGACAAGATCCGTTTATCTATATGGCAGTAGATATAGATCTCGTCTTTTTATCCTTAGTAGCAATGATACATATGTGTCGGTTCCCTTTCTGTCACTGGGATCAAGCACCGTAAGATCGAACCCACTACCGGGCACCTCTTCCCATTGCAAGATAAATAGATCAAGTTGGCCAAACAAAACCCAAATATCAGAGAAGAAATACGAGGCTATAAGAAATCATGCATAAAAGAGATCAAAGAAACTCAAATACTTTCATGGATATAAAAATATAGATCTGATCATAAACTCAAAGTTCATCCTATCCCAACAAACACACCGCAAAAAGAGTTACATCATATGGATCTCCAAGAGACCATTGTATTGAGAATCAAATGAGAGAGAGGAAGCCATCTAGCTACTAACTACGGACCCGAAGGTCTACAAAGAACTACTCACGCATCATCGGAGAGGCACCAATGCAGGTGGTGAACCCCATCCGTGATTGTATCTAGATTGGATCTGGTGGTTCTGGACTCTGTGGCGACTAGAATTGCTTTTCATTGACTCCCCTAGGGTTTCTGGAATATTGGGGTATTTATAGAGCAAAGAGGCGGTCCGCGGGGCACCTGATACGTCTCCATCGTATCTACTTTTCCAAACACTTTTGACCTTGTTTTGGACTCTAACTTGAATGATTTGAATGGAACTAACCCGGACTGACGCTGTTTTCAGCAAAATTGCCATGGTGTTATTTTTGTGCAGAAATAAAAGTTCTCAGAATGACCTGGAAATTTACAGAGACACGTTTTGGAATTTATAAAAAATACTGGCGAAAGAATCAACACCAGGGGTCCCACACCCTATCCACGAGGGTGCAGGGCGCGCCCCCCTGGGGCGCACCCCCTGCCTCGTGGGCCCCCTGAAGCTCCACCGACGTCAACTCCAACTCTATATATTCACGTTCGGGGAGAAAAAAATAAGCGAAAAGGATTCATCGCGTTTTACGATATGGAGCCGCCGCCAAGCCCTAATCTTCACCGGGAGGGCTGATCTGGAGTCCGTTTGGGGCTCCGGAGAGGGGAATCCGTCGCCATCGTCATCATCAACCTTCCTCCATCACCAATTTCATGATGCTCACCGTCGTGCGTGAGTAATTCCATCGTAGGATTGCTGGACGGTGTTGGGTTGGATGAGATTTACCATGTAATCGAGTTAGTTTTGTTAGGGTTTGATCCCTAGTATCCATTATGTTCTAAGATTGATGTTGCTATGACTTTGCTATCCTTAATGCTTGTCACTAGGGCCCGAGTGCCATGATTTCAGATCTGAACCTATTATGTTTTCATGAATATATATGAGTTCTTGATCCTATTTTGCAAGTCAATTGTCACCTACTATGTGTTATGATCGGGTAACCCTGAAGTGACAATAATCGGGACCACGCCCGGTGATGACCATAGTTCGAGGAGTTCATGTATTCACTAAGTGTTAATGCTTTGTTCCGGTACTCTATTAAAATGAGGCCTTAATATCCCTTAGTTTCCAATAGGACCCTCCTGCCACGGGAGGGTAGGACAAAAGATGTGTTGCAAGTTATTTTCCATAAGCACGTATGACTATATTTGGAATACATGCCTACATTACATTGATGAACTGGAGCTAGTTCTGTGTCACCCTATGTTATAACTGTTGCATGAGGAATCGCATCCAACATAATTTGTCAGATTTCAGGTTCTGGCAAAACCCTTGAGGTTCGAACACCGGGGTGCGCACAAAGATCTCCCCCTCTCTAGCTCGCACACATCATGATCTCACGGCCTAGCTCCACGAACCCAAAGAACAAGAGACACAAGCGTTTATACTGGTTCGGGCCACCGATGTGGTGTAATACCCTACTCCAGTGTGGTGTGGTGGAGTGCCTCTCGGGCTGAGGATGAACAATTACAAGGGAAGAACAGGCTCCTGAGGAGAGGTGTTCTTGTGCTTGGTGAGTGTGGTGGCTTTGATGGGATGAATCCGGTCCAAGATCCGATCAACATCAGAATCAGAATCAGAATGCCTCCCTACGGTGGTGGCTAGTCCTATATACAAAGGCCCGGGTCCTCTTCCCAAATATTAGGCGGGAAGGGATCCCACAGCGTCCAATTTGAAGGGGGACAGCTAGTACAAGCTATCCTGACAAAAGTAGTCTTCGCCTGCCAAAGGCTCTGGTGGTGACACCGTCTTGGGCTCCACGGTGACCTCTGTCCTATTGTCCTGCTGGTTTTGGTCTCGTTGCACCGATATGGAAACCTTTGCCTGATGCCTCGGGACTCCTCGCCTGCGCTTGCCTCTTTATCACCAAAGAGGAAACGAGGACACTGTGCGCGCTGGCGCCCGCCTGGCTCCAGTCGTCATGGCTTGCGTCACACAAACCTCGCGAGGTGTCCCTTGCCTCGATCTCTCTACCCCTCATGAGCCGGCCTGGTGAGGCCATCCCTGAGGAGGTCTTGCGTCATCGGCCTTGCGAGGCTTGGCCCCTCGCATGGGTCTTGAGTGTTTGCTGGTGAAGATGGGCCGTACAGGGCCGTTGATGGAGCCACGCCACAGGCTGCAGCAGGCAAGTCTGGGGACCCCCATTCCCAGAACGCCAACAGTAGCCCCCGTGCCCAAGGCGCGCTCGGGCTTGGATTTGAGGCGAAGCCAAAGGGCAAGTGCGGAGCGCTGTGTGCCCAACAGCATGCGGCCACGGTTGGCACGTGGCGACTGATTGGACGTGGGCATCTCCGCTTTTCCATGCTGCCTCGGCAGCTGCCAGACTGACAAAAAGGCCAGTGCGGGCAATGCTTGCCTTCATTGCTTTCCTTCTCCTTGCTCTAGATCCCCTCTCTCGCTCCTTGCTTCAGAAATATCTAGATCTGCTTCAATACCCTTTCGAGCTTCCGACCAATGGTGCCCCGAAAGCCCAAGGTCGTTTCGCCGCCCGCCTGGTACGAGCCGGCTCTGGACGCGCCCAATGTCTCGGAGAAGAACCTCGCCGCCACGCGCTTGCTGACAACGGGGGAAAACAACGAGAAGGAGAAGACCGAGCTCTGGGCTGGCTCCACCGTGCCGGAGGCTTCGAAGAGCTTTCTACCCCTTCTTTATGAGCAGCGTCGTCGCTGGCCTGGTTCCCCCCTTCTCCGACTTCTTCTATGCGGTCCTCCAACATTACAGGTTGCAGGCCCTCCATCTCCATCCCAACTCCGTTCTTCTTTTGTCGATCTTTGCATTCTACCATGAGGCGTATGTCAGCGTGATGCTGTCCATGGCACTGTTGCACCACTTCTTCTTCCTCTGAATCAACAACGGCCACACCTCGGGGTGCGCCAACTTCGTCGCGGCCGGCAAGGCCAACGTGATCTCGAAGGCCGGAAAGAAGGCCGACGGCTTCAGCAGCAAGTGGGTCATGATGGATGCCAAGTGCATCCACCCACGGTTGAAGCTGCCGACGGAGATGCCCCAGTCTGACGAGGGGTAGTCCCGCGCGAAGCTTACTGACGACCGGGCGAAGGCGGTGCTGGAGAAGATGACCGCCGACCTAAGGCTGGGCAATGCGAAGGCGGCGAAGCTGACGGGGGCCATGCTCCTGAGGGAGTTCCTGACACTGCGGGTGGCCCCTCTCCAAGCGCGCTTGCGCCCCTTGTGCATGCTCGGGAACAGAGAGGACAAGCTTTGCCTGAGCCCGGAGGCCTATCTGAAGGGGAGCTGTCCGTGGCTCTCTACCTCTTGGTCGGGGACGACCAAGAGTATCCGTCGAGTGTCCATGCTCCCTTGTTCCTTCGGAAGGACGGGGCGCTGGTCGCGGCCGCCATGCCCCCCTTTTACGGGGCCATGCTCCTGAGGGAGTTCCTGACGCTGCGGGTGGCTCCTCTCCAAGCGCGCTCGCGCCCCTGATACGTCTCCAACGTATCTATAATTTTTGATTGTTCCATGCTATTATATTATCCGTTTTGGATGTTAATGGGCTTATTTATACACTTCTATATTATTTTTGGGACTAACCTATTAACCCAAGGCCCGGTGCAAATTGCTGTTTTTTTGCCTATTTCAGTGTTTCGCAGAAAAGGAATATCAAACGGAATAAAACCTTCGGGAGAGTTATTTTTGGAACAAACATGATCCAGGGGACTTGGAGTGGACGTCAAGCAACCAACAAGGAGGCCACGAGGTAGGGGGCGCGCCTACCCCTGGGAGCGCCCTCCCCCCTCGTGGGCCCGTCGTGGTTCCACCGACCTACTTCTTCCTCCTATATATATTCATATACCCCGAAAACATCCAGGAGCACCATGAAACCCTATTTCCACCGCCGCAACTTTCTGTACCCAAGAGATCCCATATTGGGGTCTTTTCCGGAGCTCCGCCGGACGGGGAATCGATCACGGTGGGTGTCGTGGTTCTAAGTCTGACAGTGATGTAGGGGGGTAAGTATGGAGAGGCAAGATCTTAGCTATAGAGGAGTTGTAGGAACGCAAGATTTACGAGTTCAGGCCCTTCTCGGAGGAAGTAATAGCCCTACGTCTCGGAGCCCGGAGGCGGTTGACTGGATTATGCGTGTGTGAATTACAGGCGTGCGAACCCTTTACACTGAGGAGGGGGTGGCTTATATAGAGTTCGCCCGACCCCTCCGGCCCTCAGTTATGCAGGGTTTTAAATACATTAAGGTGGGGCGTTACTGGTAACGCCCCTAATAAAGTGCTATGATGACCATAAAGGCTACTTAATGACCGACCGTTAGCATGCGGAGTGCCTTTAGGTCACCTGATTGTCGAGTGGCTTGGTCTTGGTCGAGTGATTGCTTCTTGGTCGAGTATCTTCAAGTCTGTCGAGTGAGACACCTTCAAGTCGATTGGAAGATGATTTCTTCTGGAGATGTCCTTGGGTAGGTCAGTTTGGACAGGTCCATGACCCTACCCTAGGTACATAGCTTCAACATTAGCCCCCGAATGGATCAAGGTTTGAGTGGGACAGGGTTTGAGCATTTTTCCGACTCGTTTTTCATGCCGCGAGCATACCTTGTTTCGGACCAATGAACCCGAGTGTTGACAACGACTTCCTTTCCAGTCGCCTTGATCCATTCTTAATTCTTCGTCGAGTGAGTTTCTTTACTCGAAAGGCTCCGAGTGACGGTGCGGAGGAGATCTTTGGTTTGACAAGTTGTTCTGCTGCCCGCGGATTTCGTGGGATCCGAATTTTGGGAAGCGCGCGGGACGGGGGAGGCCGCCGTAATCGGATGGGATGGAGCGGAGCTGCCTCGATCCCCGCGCCACCTTTTTCGCCACGTATCGCGCGCGCGATTGTTACAGGATTTGACAGAGCCGCCTGGGCCTACCCGTCAGCCACTCGGAAGCGGCCTCATATAAGGCGTTGGACCGGAGTCTCCTGAACAGTGTGTTCCCATTACCTCTTCTCCTCTTCACGCCCCTCCGCTGCGCTCGCTCTCGCCCCAGCGCCACCGCTCCGTACGTGTCTCGCCGGCGACAATGGGGAAGGAGAAGATGGCGGCTCTGGAGCGGGCAAAGAAGGCGACGGCGAGGTCGAAGGGGAAGGCGACCAGCCTGGCGGATCTTCCTCGCGAACCAGCCTGCCGAAGGGCTGGATCCAGGGCGACTGGATCCACCCGAGGATCGCCCAAGAAGACCTCGACGACCTGGTCAAAGGGGGGCTGATCCCCTATGACTCGGCGCGGCTTCCGGGGAAGGAATCTGAGCCGCAACCTCGGGAGGGTGAGCGTGTTATTCTTGCCACCCACGTCAACCGTGGATTTTCCTTGCCTCCTCACCCTTTCTTTCGAGGGTTTCTGAACTTCTTTGGGGCACAACTCCACCACTTTACTCCCAACACAATTGTTTATCTCGCCGCTTTCATTTCTTTGTGTGAGAACTTCCTGGGTTGCCGGCCTCACTGGGGTCTTTTCAAGCACATTTTCACTTGTCGCTCCCAGACGGCGAAAAAGGCTAATTTGAGTGACGAGAGGACGCAAGTGATTCAGATGTGTGGGGGTCTTGGTTTCCAGATGAGAGGAAAAAGTTCTTTTCCAGCCATGATTCTTCCCGACTCAGTCCACGGATGGCAGTCGACTTGGTTTTACTGTAAGGACCAGTCGACGCCAGGGCAGTCGACTGGCCTCCCTCCCTTTACCATGGACCGAGTGAGGAAACCCTCCCCTTTAAAGGTGCTCTCGGAGGAGAAGGCGCAGGTGAGGGTGCTGGACGATCGAGTGGTCCATCTTATCCGTGACGGGGTCACTGGTATGGATCTCTTGGAGGTCTTCCTTCAGCGGCGCATCCAGCCTCTTCAAGCCCGAGACCATCCGATGTGGATGTATTCGGGTCTTGAAGACTCCACTCGGATTCACCCGGAGGAGGTCGACGACGACACACTGGAGAAGTGGCTGTTGGGCATTACTGAGAACAAGGACAACCCCAGGGGAGCTAGGAGAGTCCCTCCATTCGACTAGTCTCATGCACCAGAGAAGGTCTGATTCTGATTTTTTGCTTTGTAATTTGAATTCGCTCCTGCATACACTGCGTCGACTGACTTTGTTCTCTCTACTTTCTTTTAGGCCATTATTGAAATGTATTCAATACCCAACGGAGAGCAAGAGCAAGCTCTGGAAGGCGAGGCGAGCGGCGGCAACAGTGGCGAGTGGACTTCCAACGGTGAAGGGGGTGGAGGAAGCGATGACTCAAGTGATGGAGAAGAAGTCGAGTCACCTCCTCACCGGGAGAGGCGATCCAAGCTCGACCAAGAACGACCGAGTGCCCGTGAAAAGGTAACTGCTCAGGCTGGTCAGTCTTCGAAGCATCCTCGGGTCTCTTCAGCAAACCCGACTGAGAAAGCGCCAAAGCACCCCAAAGTTGCAGAGCTGAAGACTCGGAAGGCGTTGCCGAAGATTAAGATTGACATCCCCGTTGCTTCCGCGTGAGTGTCTCCTTTCGTATTCACTCGACGCTTCATGTTGTTTGTTTTTCTTGTTTTAACTGGTCAGATTTTGGGATTGTCAGTGCTGCCACTTCCGGGACCTCAGCTTACAGGGACGAGGACGAGGTGATGGAGGATGCGGTCACTTCTAATCTGGGTATGATTTCTGCCGTACTGTATTTGTTTGGTCGATCCAATTGCAATGTGCATCATTGGGTGATGTGACTTTGGCAATTGCACCCTACACAGCTCCCAACGTTATTGACCTCCCTGACGATGATGAAGAGCCCGAGAGGCCTTTGACAAGGAAGAGTAGGCAAGCTCCTACAAGCGAGGCGCTACAGTCGACACAGAGGGCGGAACCAATCGTTCAGGACGCTGGCGACGCCAATCGGGGTTTTGTTATCTTCGCCGTGCCGCTGTCGAGTGCCTTGCCTTCTTCGTCGACTGCTCAGGCCCCTGTCGACCCACCTTCGGTTTTTGCGACCCATCATGTCCCAGAAGACAAAGTGAATGCTGCCAGGGAAGCTATACGCCAGGCGGGTGTCATGATGGAGAAGATGAAGATGGTGCGAGACGCCAGTCAGGCTACCTACGACGCCAGCTCAGCTCTCCAAAGCAACGTTCAGGTTAGTTGGTCGCCGCTTGTTCTGTTGGGATATGATATCTGAAGACTCCTTTCTGAAAATCTTTGCGTTAGTACACCCACTGGGTGCGTTGCTTGAACTTTGAATTAGTGGAGGCACGCTGAGTGCACCCACTGGGTGTAGTCCCCGAGACTGCGGTGGACTACGGGCAGTCGACTATAGTCTTTGTATCTTGTCGAGTGTAAACCGAATTGATAGTTTGTCTCTTCCACTCGGTCTGGTCGAGTGGGGTCAAAACCGGTGGGGGCACGCCAAGTGCACCCACTGGGTGTAGTCCCCGAGACCGCGGTCGACTGCTGGCAGTCGACTGTGGTCTGAGCTCTTTTTTTTACTCCCTGCACTCGACTCTGGCGGGCCGGTCAAGTGGGTCAGAACCGGTGGGGGCACGCAAAGTGCACCCACTAGGTGTAGTCCCCGAGGCTATGGTGGACTGCGGGCAGTCGACCGTAGCCTTAGTAACTTTTTTTTGCTGTAAAAATAACTTCTCCCCTTTGATTTCAGAAATCTTGTGATCTTGGGGCTCGCTTTGCTGACTTAGAGAAACAGCAGATCCAACTGAACCTTGACTTGGAGCTGGCCAAGACAGAGCTGCAAAGGGTCAAGGACGATGCCACTGGTAAGACGAATTTGTCGACTGGTTCGTCTTAAGCTTGAGTTCCCTTCTGCTCTTTCTGAATCAGACATCACTTCTTTGTAGAAAAACTGAGAGAAGCTCTGGTGAAGAAGGACCAGGATTTGGATGCTGCTCGAAAGGAGGCTGACGACAAAACAGCTCTAGCTGCACAGAAACTGGCTTCGGTCGGCCAGTTGGAAGAAGAGAATACCAGGCTGAAGTCTGCTCTGAATGACGCCAACAAGGAGTGCTCACGCTGGAAGAAGGAGAATCTCATCCTGGGCGAGAAGAAGGAAAGCATTGCTTGCAGGAGGGACGATCTGGAGAGCTACCTGAGGAGTCTTGCCAAGAAGTTGTTCATCAAGCTTGAAGGTGCACATTTTTTTCCGACTGATTTTCTTTGTGTCGACTCGGCGTATGTAAATTGACTTATCCTTGGATCGTGATGCATAGTTTTGCCAGAACTTCGAGGAGGAGACTGGGCGGATCGAACCTGGTTTGGATCCAATCAATTCTCCTGTGAAAGATGAAACTGCCATGAATCTTCTCCGACTGGAATCCCGCATTGACGGTGTCATGGACTACTTGGCTCGACTGAAGGTCGCCATGTCGCGGATTGACCCTGCACTTTGGCCAGAGATTGTGCTCCAAAATGATCTTGAGTCCCTGATGACTCGACTAAATGAAATCCCAGACCGAGTGCAGGAGTGGAAGAAGTCTGCTGCTCAGTGTGGCGCTGATGTGGCTCTGTCTTTGGTTCGTGTCCACTGCAAGGAGGTGCGACAAGACAAACTGGCAGTAATCAAGGTCGCCAACACCTAGGAACATGACTTCCGAACTTTGATGGAGACTTTCATCGCTGCAGCCACTCGGATAGCCGACGGCGTCGACCTGGATGAGTTCGTCGAGCCTGCCAGCCCTCCTCCTGCGGAGTGAACGAACTTTTATGCCTCACCTTAAATTTGCCTCGGAATGCCGAGTGGTTTTTGTAACCGTTAAACTCTTTCGGGCTGAATGCCCGAGTACTTTGATCCGTGGTCCGGAAACCTTTAGGATTTATCCGAACTTGGTTTATCGTCGAATATCTTTATGCGTTCCCCGTCGAGTGGAAATCGTTCTTTATTCGAGACAACTTTTGTATTTGCGGCGCAGTTCCGAAGGAGACGGTAGCAGTCGACCTGCACCTCGTCGTCTTTGCGGGTCAGCGATGGATCGTACGTTGTATTTCTGGCGAAGCTCCCCAAGGAGGAGGCGGCAGTCGACCTGCCCCTTGTTACTGCAGAGCAGGATGAAGTGTGTGTTGTATTTGTGGCGAAGCTCTCCAAGGAGGAGGCGGTAGTCGACCTGCCCCTTTTTGCTGCAAAGCAGGATGTGTTTCAAACTTAGGCGAGTGATGGACTGCAGCTAAGTCCCCGAGTGGGAGGGCTACTCTCCACTCGGTAGGATTTTTTCAAACTTAGGCGAGTGCCTGACTGCAGCTAAGTCCTCAAGAGAAAGAACTTAGGCGAGTACTGGACTGCAGCTAAGCCCCCGAGTGGGAGGACTGCTCTCCACTCAGTAGGATTTTTTAAAACTTAGGCGAGTGCCTGACTGCAGCTAAGTCCTCAAGTGAGAGAACTTAGGCGAGTACTGGACTGCAGCTAAGCCCCCGAGTGGGAGGACTTCTCTCCACTCGGTAGGATTTTTTCAAACTTAGGCGAGTGCCTGACTGTAGCTAAGTCCTCAAGTGAGAGAACTTAGGCGAGTACTGGACTGCAGCTAAGCCCCCGAGTGGGAGGGCTGCTCTCCACTCGGTAGGATTTTTTCAAACTTAGGCGAGTGCCTGACTGCAGCTAAGTCCTCAAGTGAGAGAACTTAGGCGAGTACTGGACTGCAGCTAAGCCCCGAGTGGGAGGACTGCTCTCCACTCGGTAGGATTTTTTCAAACTTAGGCGAGTGCCTGACTGCAGCTAAGTCCTCCAGTGAGAGAACTTAGGCGAGTACTGGACTGCATCTAAGCCCCCGAGTGGGAGGACTGCTCTGCACTCGGTAGGATTTTTTTTTCAAACTTAGGCGAATCGGATTCGCAGCTAAGCCACCCACTGGGGGATTTCATTCGCAAACAAAAAACGATAACAATCACTGAGAAAATTATAACGCTCTTGTCTTTGAAAAATAAACTACAGGAGTTTTTTCTTATTACATCTCATCCGAGTGAGAATTCAAGTACAAAAGGGGCGGAGTAGCTCGGCATTCCAGGCTCGCGGCTCATCAATCTGGCGATCAACATTGTAGAGGTGGTATGCTCCATTGCGAAGGACTCTGGTGACTATGAAGGGCCTTCCCAAGTAGGGGCGAGTTTGTGTGGTTTCTGCTGATCCACTCAGAGGACTAAGTCTCCCTCTTGTAAGGCTCGACCCTTCACATTTCTGGCATGGAATCGGCGCAAGTCTTGTTGGTAGACGGTCGATCGGATCATGGCCATTTCTCTTTCTTCTTCCAGGAGGTCGACTGCGTCCTGCCGGGATTGTTCTGCTTCATCTTCAGAGTAGAGCTCGACTCGGGGAGCATTGTGAAGCAGGTCACTCGGCAAGACTGCCTCGGGTCCGTAGACCAGAAAGAATGGGGTTCTTCCGGTCAATTGGTTCGGGGTTGTCCTCAATCCCCAAAGGACTGATGGAAGCTCGTCGACCCATGCACCTGCTGCGTGCTTGAGATCGCGCATCAACCGCGGTTTCAGTCCTTTGAGAATTAGGCCGTTTGCCCTTTCTGCTTGCCCATTCGACTGGGGGTGAGCGACCGAAGCATAGTCGACTCGGGTACCCTGAGAGGCGCAAAAGGCCCTGAATTTGTTAGAATCGAAGTTTGACCCATTGTCAGTGATGATGCTGTGCGGAACTCCATATCTGAATATCAACCCTCTGACAAAACTGATAGCAGTGCAAGCGTCAAGGTTCTTGATAGGCTTGGCTTCAATCCATTTGGTGAACTTATCGACTGCTACTAGCACATGAGTGAAGCCGCTCCTGCCTGTTCTCAGTGGTCCAACCATGTCTAGCCCCCAAACAGCGAAGGGCCAGACGAGTGGAATTGTTTTCAGAGCCGACGCGGGCTTGTGCGACATATTGGAGTAATACTGACATCCTTCACACTTGTCGACTATCTCTTTTGCCATTTCATTGGCTCTTGGCCAGTAGAATCCCGCTCGGTATGCTTTAGCCACAATGGTCCGAGAGGACGCATGGTGACCACAGGTCCCCGAGTGGACATCATCAAGGATCATCCGACCTTCTTCTGGTGTAATACACCTCTGACTGACTCCAGTCGCGCTTTCTTTATATAACTGTCCTTTTATGACTGTAAAGGCCTTGGATCGTCGGACGATCTGTCGAGCCTCTTCTTCGTCTTCTGGGAGCTCTTTCCTTAGGATGTATGCAATGTACGGTACTGTCCAGTCGGGAGTGCTGACCAAGACTTCCATGATCAGGTCGACTACAGCTGGAATTTCAACTTCAGTCGAATCCGTGGCGCTTTTTGGCTGCGGGGCCTCTTGACTGAAGGGATCCTCCTGAACTGATGGTATGTGAATGTGTTCCAAAAACACATTGCTGGGGATGGCTTCTCTTTTGGAACCTATTTTTGCCAGATCATCAGCTCTTGATTTTTCAGTCGGGGTATGTGATGAAGCTCTAATCCCTCAAATTTCTTCTCCAGCTTTCTCACTACATTGCAATAACCAGTCATGGCTGGACTTCTGACGTCCCATTCCTTCATCACCTAATTAACCACCAAATCTGAGTCGCCATAGACCATGAGGCGACGGACGCCGAGTGAAATGGCCATGCGCAACCCATACAAAAGTGCTTCATATTCTGCCTCGTTGTTGGAGGAATCAAAGTGGATTTGAAGAACATAACTGAGTTTATCTCCTCTGGGGGAGACCAACACTACTCCGGCATCGGAACCATTCAGCATCTTGGAACCATCGAAGAACATGGTCCAATGCTCCGAGTGAACCTGAGTTGGCAGCTGCTGTTCAATCCACTCGGCGACGAAATCTGCGATTGCCTGGGACTTAATAGCTTTCTTTGCCTCAAACTTGATATCTAGAGGAAGGAGTTCAATCGCCCATTTTGCCACTCGACCGGTTGCATCCCTGTTATGCAGGATCTCTGATAATGGAGCGTCGCTGACGACTGTAATGGAATGATCAGAGAAGTAATGAGCAACTTTCTTTGTGGTCATATAAATCCCGTATACAAGCTTCTAATAATGAGGATATCTTTGCTTCGACGGGGTCAAAACTTCAGAAATATAATATACTGGGCGCTGAATTTTGAAGGCCTTTCCTTCTTCTTCCCGCTCGACCGTAAGTACCGTACTGACAACTTGTCCCGTGGCTGCAATGTAAAGCAGCAAAGGCTCCTTACTGATTGGGGCTGCAAGCACCGGCTGGGTGGAGAGCAGAGCTTTGAGCTCTGCAAACGCTGCATCAGCTTCAGGAGTCCACTCGAACTTGTCGGACTTCTTCATCAATCGGTAAAGGGGCAATGCCTTTTCACCGAGATGAGATATGAATCGACTTAAAGCGGCCAAGCAACCAGTAAGCTTCTGGACGTCGTGCACTCGCACAGGACTTTTCATTCGGAGTATAGTGCCGACTTTTTCTGGATTGGCGTCGATTCCCCGTTCGGAAACGAGAAAACCGAGTAATTTTCCACCAGGAACTCCGAATGTGCACTTTGATGGATTAAGCTTGATATCATACCTCCTGAGGTTGGCAAAGGTTTCAGCAAGGTCAGTCAGCAGGTCGGAACCCTTCCGTGACTTGACCACAATATCATCCATGTACGCCTCCACATTCCCACTGATTTGGGTGAGCAAAAACTTATGAATCATCCTCATGAATGTGGCTCCGGCATTCTTGAGGCAGAACGGCATGGTAACATAACAGAAGCACCCGAATGGAGTGATGAAGGCTGTTTTGATCTTGTCAGGTCTATACAGACGGATCTGATGGTACCCGGAATAGGTGTCTAAAAAAGACAGTCGCTCACATCCCGCAGTCGAGTCGACTATCTGATCGATGCGGGGGAGAGGAAAATGATCTTTCGGGCAGGCCCGATTGATATGTTTAAAGTCAATGCACATGCGAAGTGACTTGTCCTACTTGGGGACCATAACAACGTTGGCGAGCCACTCGGAGTGGTAGATTTCTCGGATGAACTCCGCTGCTAAGATCCGAGCCACCTCCTCGCCAATGGCCTTTCTCTTCTGGACAGCGGACTGTCGGAGATGTTCCTTGATAGGTTTTACTTTTGAGTCGACTCTTAGGCGGTGCTCAGCCAGCTCCCTAGGAACACCCGGCATCTCAGAAGGCTTCCATGCGAAAATGTCCCAGTTCTCACGGAGGAACCGGATGAGCACTTCTTCCTATTTGGAGTTGAGTGTTGTCGAGATATGAGTTGGAGCAGCGCTGGGGTCAGTCGGGTGGATGTGAGCTGTCTTCGTATCGCCAGTCGACTGAAAAGCTGATTCTGTAGCGGGCTTCTTGGCTCGCAACAAATCACTGGGGTCTGCAATCTTCTTGTATTCCTGCAACTCCACCACTGCCATCTGAGCATCGGCGATCTTCGAACCTTTCTGAAAACATGCTTCCACTTTCTTCCGATTGCCCGTAATAGTGATCACACCTTTGGGGCCAGGCATCTTCAATTTGAGATACACATAACATGGTCGGGCCATGAAGCGTGCATAAGCCGGCCTGCCCAAAATAGCGTGGTAGGCACTCTGGAAGTCTACAACTTCAAATGTCAACTTTTCTTTCCGGTAATTCTTGGAATCACCGAAAACCACATCAAGAGCAATCTAGCCGAGTGATTCAGCCTTCTTTCCAGGAATGACTCCATGGAAACTCATGTTGCTGGCACTGAGTCTGGACATCGAAATGCCCATCCCTTTCAACATCTCAGCATACAATATGTTCAAACCACTGCCACCATCCATCATGACTTTGGTCAGTCGAGTGCCTTCAACCACTGGGTCGATATAACACCCTCGATGCGACTATATCTCCCACGTGTCGAGGCATGACTTAGAGGCATAATCGCATTGAAGGAATATGTTGCAAGTTAGGCAATCTTCACAACATCCCATGTAATATATATGTAATAAAAGGGGAGATAACATAGTTGGCTTACACTCGCCACGTCAATCAAGTACATAAATAACATTACATCATCCAAACACTCATGGCCCGACGACGGCGCCAAAATAAAAGATAACCCAACATGCGACACGGTCCCGATCACCCCCAACTGGGCACCACTACTGATCATCAGGAAAGGAAACATAGTAACGTTGAGAGTCTTCGTCGAACTCCCACTTGAGTTCAAACGCGTCTCCTGGAGCGGAATCATCGGGCCCTGCATCTGGAGTAATAGTAATCTGTGAGCCACAGGGACTCAGCAATCTCGCACCCTCGCGATCAAGACTATTTAAGCTTATAGGTAAGGCAGGGTAAATATAGGTGGAGCTGCAGCAAGCGACTAGCAAAATATGGTGGCTAACTTATTCGCAAAAGAGAGCGAGAAGAGGAGGCAAAGCGCGAGCGAGAAACTAGAGAGCAACCTGCGCAAATATTACTCCAACACCGTGTCCACTTCCCGGACTCCGCCGAGAAGAGGCCATCACGGTAACACACTCAGTTGATTCATTTTAATTAAGTTAAGGTTCAAGTTATCTACAACCGGACATTAACAAATTCCCATCTGCCCATAACCGCGGGCACGGCTTTCAAAAGTTCAAATCCCTGCAGGGGAGTCCCAACTTAGCCCATGACAAGCTCTTACGGTCAACGAAGGAATAGACCTCCTCCCAAGACGTTCCGATCAGACTCGGCATCTCGGTTCTTCAAGACACTTCGAAAGGTTAAAACAAGACCAGCAACACCGCCCGAATGTGCCGACAAATCCCGATAGGAGCTGCACATATCTCATTCTCAGGGCACACTCAGATGAGCCAGACGTCGGGTAGGCCAGCCCAGAGTTGCCCCTGGTAGCCCCGGACATCACTCGGTGGGACCAACACTCAGAGGAGCACTGGCCCGGGGGGGCTAAAATAAGATGACCCTCGGGCTCCGGAAACCCAAGGGAAAAGAGGCTAGGTGGCAAATGGTAAACCAAAGGTTGGGCATTGCTGGAAAAGCTTTAATCAAGGCGAACTATCAAGGGGTTCCCATTATAACCCAACCGCGTAAGGAACGCAAAATCCGGGAACATAACACCGATATGACGGAAACTAGGGCGGCAAGAGTGGAACAAAACACTAGGCGAGAGGCCGAGCCTTCCACCCTTCACCAAGTATATAGATGCATTAAGATAACATGGCAAAATAATGATATCCCAACAAGTAAAATAATGTTCCAACAAGGAACGGCCTCCAATCTTCACCTGCAACTAGCAACGCTATAAGAGGGGCTGAGCAAAGCGGTCACATAGCCAATCAACGGTTTGCTAGGAACATGGTGGGTTAGAGGTTTGACATGGCAATTTGGGAGGCTTGAAATCAAGTGGTAGGCATCGTAGCATTGGCATAGCAAAAGAGCGAGCAATCTAGCGTAGCAAAGGTAGTAGTGATTTCGAGGGTATGATCATCTTGCCTGCAAAGTTGTCAAAGTAGACTAGATCCTCGAAAGCAAACTCAAAGGGCTCCTCGTTAGCGAACTCGTCTCCCGGCTCTACCCAAACAAGACAAACAAGCAACAAGTACACAATCAACCACGTGCAAGGATCAAACAATGTGATGCAAGGATGGTATGCTATGCGGGATGCGATGCGGGATGCATATGCAAGATTTGACAAGGGATGCATGAACCTGGCTTCAACTTGGGAATCCAAGTGTGCCACTGAAAACGATATAAAGAACGTCGGAATCAGAGTTACGGTTTGGAAATGGCAAGCGATTCAAATATGACACCGGTCTGCGATTTACAGCAAGTAGCCATCTAAATGCAACGAAATGAACATGCTACAGCACCCAAACATGACAAAAAAATACATGGCAGGGATGCATACAAGATGCTTAACAAAAGTCTAGCACTGAGCTACAGCCAATTCATCCATTATCAGGTTCAAACAAGCATGGCAAAAATGCATATGGCAAACAGATTTCAGACTTAGTGAAATCAACACTTGTCTGGAATTTCAGATCAGGTAGCACTCTTCGGAGTATCAAAACTACATGCTACAGGACCTGAACATGGCAAAGTAAAGCATGCCATGGAGCTACTCAAAGAGCTTAACAAAAGTCCCTTAGTGACCTTGAGCCAAACGGGATCAGAAAGTACAATTGCAAGCATGTGAACATAGCAAAAACATAATCAGATCACAGACTTAGTGAAAACTGGAGCATGCTGAAAACAGATCTCAAGTAGGCATGTTTACGAGCTCGATGCACTCACTATGGAGCAAGTCATGACAAACTAAGCATACACCCGTCAAGAATACACAAAATTCAAGCTAGACATGGCAAGAACAATAACATAGCGTGCATGGATCAACTACAACATCATCGGCAAAGTTGCAAACAAGTTGGCAATCTGCCCAGATTCACGAAGTAGCAAACGTAGAGCTCGATTGACTCAAGCTAGGGTGCTCCATAAATGCAAACAAAGGCATGGATGGATAGAGAAATACAAGATTAACAAAACATCCTTACTGATCATCCTCAAAAGAGGCACGGATCACTAGGGAACAACATGAACATATGGCCATATGAGATAAACAGGTCAAGGACTTAGTGGAAATGCTAAGTCCCTGAAATAAGCATTACCAAGTGCCTCACTTTGCAAGCTTGTGCTAGTCACCACACACATCAGAAAAATACATGGGTTGCACCTCTGGAAAGATGGCAAAACCCTTAACAAAACATATCTAGAACTCATGGGCACATCATGCACACAATAATCATGACAAAAATGACAAATATCTAAATGGAGCATGAAATCTGACAATTATCTCAAGTAGCACTCTTCTAACAGCATTTCGGGCATCAAGATGAACTCAAATGAAAATGATGCAATAGAATAAAATGATGTACTCTCTGAGATGAACATTTTGATATGCTATGTGCATGAATCGGAGCAACGGATGCAAAGTTACGGCATGATGAATATAGGCACTTGAAACTGGAAAAATCGGGGACTTAGTAGAATTTCGACCTCCGGATCTAGGGTTTCACGACGGCGCGCGAACCGAGGCAGAAATCCGGCGAGGTGGCGGCGGCTCCGGCGAGGGAAGTCGATGGGGAGGCCGGGAAGGGGCGGATCCGGCCCCCTCTCGTCCCGATCCGGCGAGGGCGGCGGCTCCGGCCGGCTATGGCGGCGAGGGGCGCGCGGCGGCGCTGGCGCCGGCGAGCTGCGCAGCAGCTGGGGCGAGATCCGGCCGGCGAGGGGCGCGGGTGCAATGGACGGCGTCGGAGGAGAAGGAGGCGCGTGGCGGCGCGGTCGATGGGCCCGGGAGGGCCTCCCGCGGGCTCGGGCGGGCCTCGGGCGGCGGCGGCGATGTGGGGCTCGCCCGGGCCACATGGCGGCGGCTGGTTGGCGGCGGCGGAAGCATCTGGCCCGGACGGACGTGTCCGGCCGGCGCAGAGACGATTTTTTTTAGGGTTTTGGACGAGGGGGATCCGGATTTTTCGAGGAGGACCTATTTATAGGCATAGCAGGAGTTAGGAGAGTCCAAATGAGGTGAGGTTTTCGACCACGCGATCGTGATCGAACGCTCTAGAAGATGGAGAGGTTTTTGGTGGGTTTTGGGCCAAATTGGAGGGGTGTTGGGCTGCAACACACACGAGGCCTTTTCGGTCCCTCGGTTAACCGTTGGAGTATCAAACGAAGTCCAAATGGTACGAAACTTGACAGGCGGTCTACCGGTAGTAAACCAAGGCCGCTTGGCAAGTTTCGGTCCAATCCGGAAATGTTTAATCCCCACACACGAAAGAAAGGTAGAAATGACCACCGGAGGAGAACGAAGCGCCGGAATGCAAAACGGACAACGAGGAAAATGCTCGAATGCATGAGACGAACACGTATGCAAATGCAATGCACATGATGACATGATATGAGATGCATGACAATGACAACAACACACGGAGACAAAAACCCGAAACCGAGAAAATAAAATAACTTAACGCCGGAAACGTCAAGAGTTGGAGTACAAATTGGAAAAGTTACATCCGGGGTGTTACAACACTCCACCACTATGAAAGGATCTCGTCCCGAGATCTAGGACTGAAAGAACGCCGGGTACTCAGAACGGAGGTGATCCTCGCGTTCCCAGGTAGCTTCACGGTCGGAATGGTGTGACCACTTGACTTTGAGAAATTTGATTGACTTATTGCGAGTCTTGCATTCAGTCTCTTCAAGAATAGCAACTGGGTGCTCACGATAAGAGAGATCTTCTTGGAGCTCAATGTCCTCGAAGTTGACGGTGCGGTCAGGAGTCTTGAAGCACTTTCGAAGCTGAGAGACATGGAACACATCATGAACATTTGCAAAGTTTGAAGGAAGCTCGAGTTGATAGGCGAGGTCGCCTCTCTTGCGGACAATCTTGAAAGGTCCCACGTATCTGGGGGCAAGCTTCCCTTTGATACCGAAGCGACGAGTACCTTTCATAGGAGAGACGCGGAGGTAAACATGATCTCCGATCTCGAAAGCCAAATCACGGTGCTTACTATCATAGTAGATCTTCTGGCGGGATTGGGCTGCTTTGAGGTTCTCTCGAATGACTTTGCACATTTCCTCTGCCTCTGTGATTAAGTCATTACCCAAAAGATGATGTTCACCGGTTTCAGACCAGTTGAGAGGGGTACGGCACTTCCTGCCATACAGAATTTCAAATGGGGCCTTGCCCGAACTTGCTTGAAAACTGTTGTTGTAGGAGAATTCAGCATAAGGAAGACAATCCTCCCACTTCATGCCGAAGGAGATCACACAAGCCCTGAGCATATCTTCAAGAATCTAGTTGACACGCTCGACTTGACCGCTAGTTTGAGGATGGAAAGTTGTGCTGAAGCGGATGTTGGTGCCCATGGCCTTCTAAAAAGAATCCCAAAACTTTGATGTAAAGATGCTGCCACGGTCTGAAGAGATCACTTGTGGAATACCGTGCAGTGAGACAATCCGAGAGGTATAGAGTTCCGCCAATTGAGCTGCAATGATCGACTCTTTGATAGGCAGAAAGTGAGCCACTTTAGTGAGTTTGTCGATGACAACGAATATAGCATCATTGCCACGCTTGGACTTTGGAAATCTAGTCACGAAGTCCATCTCAATGTGGTCAAACTTCCATTCTGGAATGGCAAGAGGTTGGAGGAGACCGGCTGGCCTTTGGTGTTCTGCCTTCACCCTTCTGCAGACATCACATTCATTCACGAATTGAGCAATCTAGCGCTTCATTCTTGTCCACCAATAAGCCTTCTTAAGGTCCTGATACATCTTCGTGCTCCTAGGGTGGATGGAGAGGAGAGAATTGTGAGCCTCGTTCATGATCAGTTTACGGAGGTCACCTTTGGGTACAACAATACGATCCTCGAAGAAGAGAGTATCCTTGTCATCAAGGCGGTAGCACTTGTACTTGGGTTGACTCTTGGCAATCCCAATCTTCACCTTTTTCACCATAGCATCAAGAAGCTGAGCTTGGCGAATCTGGTCTTCCAAGGTAGGAGAGACTTGAAGGTTGGCGAGGAAACCTTGAGGAACAACTTGCAGATTAAGTTTGCGGAAAGCCTCACAAAGCTCGGGTTGATAAGGCTTAAGAATCAAACTGTTGCAATAAGCTTTCCTGCTTAATGCGTCAGCAATCACATTGGCCTTGCCTGGAGTATACTCGATACTCGGATTATACTCTTGAATCATTTCGACCCATCGAGTTTGCCTGAGGTTGAGATTAGGCTGAGTGAAGATGTACTTGAGACTCTTGTGGTCAGTGAAGATGTCCACTTTTCTTCCCAATAAGAGATGTCTCCAAGTCAAAAGAGCATGCACAACTGCCGCCAACTCGAGATCATGAGTGGGGTAGTTCTTCTCATTAGGCTTCAACTGGCGAGAGGTATAAGCAACAACTTTCTTCTCTTGCATCAATACTGCGCCAAGACCTTGGAGAGAGGCATCACAAAAGACCTCGTACGGCTTGGATTCATCAGGCGGAGTCAGAACTAGAGCAGTGATCAATTTCTCTTTCAAAGTGTTGAAAGCAATGTCACACTCCGGAGACCAAACGTACTTGACGTGCTTCTGGAGAAGATTAGAGAGAGGCTTCGCGATCTTAGAAAAGTTTTCAACGAATCTTCAGCAATAGCTTGCGAGACCGAGGAAGCTACGGAGTTGCTTCACGTTCTGAGGAGGTTCCCAATTCACAATTGCAGACACCTTCTCAGGATTCATGGCAATACCCTTGGCAGAGATGATATGACCAAGATATAGAACCTCATCGAGCCAAAATTCGCACTTGGAGAACTTGGCGTAGAACTTGTGTTCCTTGAGCTTATCAAGAACCAAACGCAAGTGCTTGGCATGATCTTCCTTGTTCTTCGAGAAAACCAGAATGTCGTCGAGATAGACCAAAACGAAGTCATTGGTGTAGGCATTGAAGATGAAGTTCATCATGCGAGAGAACGTCGGAGGAGCGTTGACGAGGCCAAAAGACATGACAGTGTATTCGTATGAACCATAGCTTGTCCTGAAAGCCGTCTTGGGAATATCTTGCTCACGGATTCGAATCTGATGATAACCCATACGGAGATCAAGCTTGGAGAATACTTGAGCACCTTTGAGTTGTTCGAACAGCTCATTGATGTTGGGAAGTGGGTATTTATTCTTGATGGTCTTCTTGTTCAATGGACGGTAATCAACACAAAGTCGGTCCGTTCCATCCTTCTTCTTCACAAAAAGAACACACAACCCCACGGAGAAGAACTAGGCCGGATGAGAACCATTTTCTCTTGAATATTGAGTTGCTTCTTCAGCTCCTTCAACTCTTCAGGTCCGAGCTTGTAAGGACGTTTGCACACAGGTTTCGTGCCAGGCTCAAGATCAATAACGAATTCAACTGGCCGGTGCGGAGGCATTCCTGGAAGCTCTTCTGGAAAGACATCTTGATATTCGCAAACGACTGGAATTTGCGAGATGGCATCGAGTTCACCCTTCTCATTGAGAGAAAACAGACAGATAGTATCATCACGAGCGGCAAAGACAATTACATCCTTAGACGAATGAGTCAATTGAATCTGCCTGGCTGCACAATCAAGCTGAGCCTTGTGCTTAGAAAGCCAATCCATTCTGAGAATAAGATCAATATCCGAGTTACCAAGAACCACCGGAGAAGAGAGAAATTTGTAATCGCCCAACGTGATAGTAACATCTGGGGCAATAGCGCTTGCATTCATGAATTTACCCGGAGAAACAACAGATAACTGTCTAGGCAAATCTTGCAAGGGCAACTCATGCTTAGAAACAAATGGCCTCGAGATGAAATAATGCGATGCACCCGTGTCAAAAAGAACTTTTGCAGGAATATCATTAACAGGAAGGTTACCCATGATGACATCTGATGAATCCTCTGCCTGAGCTGCATTCATCAAGTTGACCTTGGCGGACTTGGGGTTATGCTTGACCACAGCTGTACTTGCCGATCTGACAGGACGAGGAGGGGGAAGACGCGTCTGGTTGAGACACTTGTTGGCATAATGACCCTTCTGTTGGCACTTGTTGCACGTGACTTCTGAAAGCGGACGGTGATACAGAGCACTCGATCTTGGAGCTTGAGACAAAGTCTTGTTCTGAAAGCCAGGGTTGGGTGGGTGGGAAGAACCACTGCCACCTTTGCTCTTCTGTTGATATGGCTGACGGAACGGAGGAGGAGGAAGCCAATACTTCTGCTGCTTGGCCACTTGAGTAGAGGAAGAAGGAGTAACATCTCTGACTCGCTTCTTGGAAGCATCACACCTCAACTGAGCGGCCTCTTGCTTCAGTGCCATGTTGTAGAACTCATCGTATCTCAAGGGCTCAAAGAGAACAAGAGCTAGCTGAATTTCTTCTCTGAGACCACCCCTGAACTGGTATATCATGCTCTTCTCATCAGGGACGTCCTTCTTGGCAAAGCGGGTGAGCTTCTGGAACAACTTGTTGTAGTCATAGACAGACAAAGAGCCTTGCTTCAGGTTCTGGAATTCCTCACGCTTACTTTCAACCACACTCTGAGGAATATGATGAGCTCGGAAATCTTGACGGAATTCATCCCAAGTGGTAACACGTCCACCTCTGGAATCCTTGTACTGCTGGAACCATTCTGCAGTTTGATCTATGAGTTGGAAGGAAGCGAACTTAACAAAGTCCTCAGGCCTGACGTTACTGCACTCGAAATGCTTGCACAGATTCACAAGCCAATCGTCAGCATCAGTTGCCTCAACACAATTGCTGAAAGTCTTTGGCCCATTAGCAAGGAACTGGTTGAGTGTAGCAAAGTGATTCTGATTGTTGCCTTGGTTCCCTTGGTTGCCTTGATTGCGCTCTTGAAGAATTTGCATGATCAACTGTGTGTTTGCATTGGTTGTGGCCATCACAGCTTGCCATGCCTCCGGAGGAGGGGGAGGTGGTGGCGGATCATGATTCTGATTCTGATTGGTGCTCTTAGCGGGAGCCATCCTGAAGAGGTTGACCACCATTAGCACATAGACAGATAAATGAAGCTGAATCCAACGGAATGAAAATTGCAACATATAGTCTTCACATCCGAACAAAATGAACGAATGCATTCCTCTTGAAATGGTCACATATCCATAAATTGAGAAGCCACGTAGAATTAAGGTAGAGAAATAAATCAACAAGGTACGGATCAAGAACGAATAATCGGTAAGAAATCCCAATCTCAAACCAAATATCCGTGGAAGAAGAACTAGAGCTATGAGAATTCCCACCTATGAAACTCCCGAACCTTTCCGGTTATGCAATCAGGTGTTGGGGATACAGGGGAAGCATAATATCTCACCCAAATCTAGCAAATCCTATATCCAGCTGTATCCATCCTTCAACACATAACCGAGAAAAACTTCAGAAACCATCTACCTCAACCTTCGAAAAGCATCTGTTATACAAGTTATGGCGATACTCCCGAACTCCCGCCCCAGTACTGGGTGGTGTCGAGGTTATCTCACCAACGAACTGCATAAAAGAGATTTTCGATGTCGGCGTACTAAACTCAGGTATTCCAGAACTGCAACGATAAAATTATGACGACAACACCTCAGAGCTCAACTCCCCGGGACACTTCCACAAAACCCCTGACAGGAGGCACCAAGACAATGTCCTCATCATAAAACCATCGGAACGATTCCAAGATACCCGCGTGATCCTAAATTTTTTTTTAATGAAATTTGAGAAGAGAAGAGTCAAAACTCTACGTCAGGATGCCTTACCAGAGCGATGAGGAGATGAAGAAGTAAAAATAATTCCTAAACTCTCCGATATATAATTCCTAAATGACTCAAAACATTTTTCTAGACACAACTCGGCCGCTAAAAATGATCAAGCAATGGGGCTCCTAAGGTCGGGGAAGGCTCCGATTACCAACTTATAACACCCTCGATGCGACTATATCTCCCACGTGTCGAGGCACGACTTAGAGGCATAATTGCATTGAAGGCATATGTCGCAAGTTAGGCAATCTTCACAACATCCCATGTAATATATATGTAATAAAAGGGGAGATAACATAGTTGGCTTACACTCGCCACGTCAATCAAGTACATAAATAACATTACATCATCCAAACACTCATGGCCCGACTATGGTGCCAAAATAAAAGATAACCCAACATGCGACACGGTCCCGATCACCCCTAACTGGGCACCACTACTGATCATCAGGAAAGGAAACATAGTAACGTTGAGAGTCTTCGTCGAACTCCCACTTGAGTTTAAACGCATCTCCTGGAGCGGAATCATCGGGCCCTGCATCTGGAGTAATAGTAATCTGTGAGCCACAGAGACTCAGCAATCTCGCACCCTCGCGATCAAGACTATTTAAGCTTATAGGTAAGGCAGGGTAAATATAGGTGGAGCTGCAGCAAGCGACTATCAAAATATGGTGGCTAACTTATTCGCAAAAGAGAGCGAGAAGAGGAGGCAAAGCGCGAGCGAGAAACTAGAGAGCAACCTGCGCAAACATTACTCCAACACCGTGTCCACTTCCCGGACTCCGCCAAGAAGAGGCCATCACGGTAACACACTCAGTTGATTCATTTTAATTAAGTTAAGGTTCAAGTTATCTACAACCGGACATTAACAAATTCCCATCTGCCCATAACCGCGGGCACGGCTTTCGAAAGTTCAAATCCCTGCAGGGGAGTCCCAACTTAGCCCATGACAAGCTCTCACGGTCAATGAAGGAATAGACCTCCTCCCAAGACGTTCCGATCAGACTTGGCATCTCGGTTCTTCAAGACACTTCAATAGGTTAAAACAAGACCAGCAACACCGCCCGAATGTGCCGGCAAATCCCGATAGGAGCTGCACATATCTCATTCTCAGGGCACACTCAGATGAGCCAGACGTCGGGTAGGCCAGCCCAGAGTTGCCCCTGGTAGCCCCGGGCATCGCTCGGTGGGACCAACACTCAGAGGAGCACTGGCCCGGGGGGGCTAAAATAAGATGACCCTCGGGCTCCGGAAACCCAAGGGAAAAGAGGCTAGGTGGCAAATGGTAAAACCAAGTTGGGCATTGCTCGAAAAGCTTTAATCAAGGCAAACTATCAAGGGGTTCCCATTATAACCCAACCGCGTAAGGAACGCAAAATCCGGGAACATAACACCGATATGACAGAAACTAGGGCAGCAAGAGTGGAACAAAACACTAGGCGAGAGGCCGAGCCTTCCACCCTTCACCAAGTATATAGATGCATTAAGATAACATGGCAAAATAATGATATCCCAACAAGTAAAATAATGTTCCAACAAGGAACGGCCTCCAATCTTCACCTGCAACTAGCAACGCTATAAGAGGGGCTGAGCAAAGCGGTCACATAGCCAATCAACGGTTTGCTAGGAACATGGTGGGTTAGAGGTTTGACATGGCAATTTGGGAGGCTTTAAAGCAAGTGGTAGGCATCGTAGAATTGGCATAGAAAAAGAGCGAGCAATCTAGAGTAGCAAAGATAGTAGTGATTTCGAGGGTATGATCATCTTGCCTACACAGTTGTCAGAGTAGTCTGGATCCTCGAAAGCAAACTCAACGGGCTCCTTGTTAGCGAACTCGTCTCCCGGCTCTACCCAAACAAGACAAACAAGCAACAAGGACACAATCAACCACGTGCAAGGATCAAACAATGTGATGCAAGGATGGTATGCTATGCGGGATGCGATGCGGGATGCATATGCAAGATTTGACAAGGGATGCATGAACCTGGCTTCAACTTGGGAATCCAAGTGTGCCACTGGAAAGATGAGATGAAATCGCTTGAAACGATATAAAGAACGTCGGAATCGGAGTTACGGTTTGGAAATGGCAAGCGATTCAAATATGACACCGGTCTGTGATTTACAGCAAGTAGCCATCTAAATGAAACGAAATGAACATGCTACAGCACCCAAACATGACAACAAAATACATGGCAGGGATGCATACAAGATGCTTAACAAAAGTCTAGCACTGAGCTACAGCCAATTCATCCATTATCAGGTTCAAACAAGCATGGCAAAAATGCATATGGCAAACAGATTTCAGACTTAGTGAAATCAACACTTGTCTGGAATTTCAGATCAGGTAGCACTCTTCGGAGCATCAAAACTACATGCTACATGACCTGAACATGGCAAAGTAAAGCATGCCATGGAGCTACTCAAAGAGCTTAACAAAAGTCCCTTAGTGACCTTGAGCCAAAAGGGATCAGAAGTACAATTGCAAGCATGTGAACATAGCAAAAACATAATCAGATCACAGACTTAGTGAAAACTGGAGCATGCTGAAAACAGATCTCAAGTAGGCATGTTTACGAGCTCGATGCACTCACTATGGAGCAAGTCATGACAAACTAAGCATACACCCGTCAAGAATACACAAAATTCAAGCTAGACATGGCAAGAACAATAACATAGTGTGCATGGATCAACTACAACATCATCGGCAAAGTTGCAAACAAGTTGGCAATCTGCCCAGATTCACGAAGTAGCAAACGTAGAGCTCGATTGACTCAAGCTAGGGTGCTCCATAAATGCAAACAAAGGCATGGATGGATAGAGCAATACAAGATTAACAAAACATCCTTACTGATCATCCTCAAAAGAGGCACGGATCACTAGGGAACAACATGAACATATGGCATATGAGATAAACAGGTCAAGGACTTAGTGGAAATGCTAAGTCCCTGAAATAAGCATTACCAAGTGCCTCACTTTGCAAGCTTGTGCTAGTCACCACACACATCAGAAAAATACATGGGTTGCACCTATGGAAAGATGGCAAAACCCTTAACAAAACATATGTAGAACTCATGGGCTCATCATGCACACAATAATCATGAAAAAAATGACAAATATCTAAATGGAGCATCAGATCTGACAATTATATCAAGTAGCACTCTTCTAATAGCATTTCGGGCATCAAGATGAACTCAAGTGAAAATGATGCTATGGAATGAAATGATGTACTCTCTGAGATGAACATTTTGATATGTTATATGCATGAATCGGAGTTATAGATGCAAAGTTACGGCATGATGAACATAGGCACTTGAAACTGGAAAAATCAGGGACTTAGTAGAATTTCGACCTCCGGATCTAGGGTTTCACGACGGCGCGTGAACCGAGGCAGAAATCCGGCGAGGTGGCGGCGGCTCCGGCGAGGGAAGTCGATGGGGAGGCCGGGAAGGGGCGGATCCGGCCCCCTCTCGTCCCGATCCAGCGAGGGCGGCGGCTCCGGTCGGCTATGGCGGCGAGGGGCGCGTGGCGGCGCTGGCACCGGCGAGCTGCGCGGCGGCCGGGGTGAGATCCGGCCGGCGAGGGGCGCGGGTGCGGCGGACGGCGTCGGAGGAGAAGGAGGCGCGTGGCGGCACAGTCGATGGGCCCGGGAGGGCCTCCCGCGGGCTCGGGCGGGCCTCGGGCGGCGGCGGCGATGTGGGGCTCGCCCGGGCCACGTGGCGGCGGCGGAAGCGTCCAGCCCGGACGGACGTGTCCGGCCGGCGCGGAGACGATTTTTTTAGGGGTTTTGGACGAGGGGGATCTGGATTTTTCGAGGAGGACCTATTTATAGGCATAGCGGGAGCTAGGTGAGTCCAAATGAGGTGAGGTTTTCGGCCACGCGATCGTGATCGAATGCTCTAGAAGATGGATAGGGTTTTGGTGGGTTTTGGGCCAAATTGGAGGGGTGTTGGGCTGCAACACACACGAGGCCTTTTCGGTCCCTCGGTTAATCGTTGGAGTATCAAACGAAGTCCAAATGGTACGAAACTTGACAGGCGGTCTACCAGTAGTAAACCAAGGCCGCTTGGCAAGTCTCGGTCCAATCCGGAAATGCTTAATCCCCACACATGAAAGAAAGGTAGAAATGACCACCGGAGGAGAACGAAGCACCGGAATGCAAAACGGACAACGGGGAAAATGCTCGAATGCATGAGACGAACACGTATGCAAATGCAATGCACATGATGACATGATATGAGATGCATGACAACGACAACAACACACGGAGAAAAAAACCCAAACCCGAGAAAATAAAATAACTTAACGCCGGAAACTGCAAGAGTTGGAGTACAAATTGGGAAAGTTACATCCGGGGTGTTATAGTCGACCACCAGAGCTTGCCTCCCAGGAGTGGCAATATGCGTTGGTTGATCGGACTAGTCGAACGTGATGGCAGTCTGAGACCATTTCAAATAACTTGGTGTCGCCGGAGCAACCATATTCACCTCTTAGTTGATGACTTTCAGTCGACTTTTGCTCTCAACATCAGCAAAAATCATCAGGGTGGAATTGACTTGGGGGTATCCATCGTCGCTATCTTCCTTGTCCTCAACTTTGTCTGACTCCTTCTCTTTATCTTTGGGCTGCTTGCCCTGGAACTGCTGGATCAAGAGTCGACACTGTCGAGTGGTATGTTTTGGGTAAATAAAATTACCCTCTTCATCTTTCTTAGTGTGGACGAGGCATGGCAAATCCAACACATCATTTCTGTCTTGGTCTTTAACTTTCTTGGGGTTCCAAGGTCCTTTGGGTTTCCCCTTAAACTTTCCTTGAGTCACAGCCAAGGCTTCCCCAGGAGCAGCTGGCTCGGCTTTCCGCTTCTGTTTCCGATTGGAATTTCCTCCGGTTTCTTGGGCGACTGACTTCAGCTTGCCACTCCGGAGTCGATCCTCATCTTCTCCATTAGCGTACTTGGTGGAAATCTCCATCATTCGGTTCAAAGACATATCTCCGGTTCAACCGAATTTCAGATTCAGTTCTCTGTACTTGACTCCTTCTTTGAAGGCACAGACTGCTTGGTGGTCAGGCACATTCTCTACCATGTGGTGCAACGTGATCCATCTCTGGATGTAATCCCTCAAGGTTTCATTCGGCTTCTGCATGCAGGACCGCAGTTCCGTCAACCCTGCCGGTCGTTTGCATGTTCCTTCGAATGTGGTGACAAACACTCAGGCGAGATCTTCCCAAGTGTAAATGTTGCTGGGTGCTAACTGGTTCAGCCACGCTCTAGCCGAGCCCTCCAACATGAGAGGCAGGTGCTTCATGGCCACCTCATCATTGCCGCCGCCAATCTGGACGGCCACTCGGTAGTCTTCAAGCCAAGTATCGGGCTTGGACTCGCCAGTGAACTTGCTGACTCCAGTCGCCAACCTGAAGTTGGGAGGAATCACAGCGGCCCTGATGGCTCTACTAGAGCACTCTGGCCCCGAAACATGTGCTCTGCTGCTGGTAGGAGCATCTCTGTTGTGTCCTTCCCGGTGAGCTCTGTTCCTGTCAACCAAACCTTGAACGAGAATGGATCTCGCATCGAAGCCTGGCTCCCTGGAGTCGACTGGAATCCTTCGCCCAACACTACAAGGGCGCCTATCATCCTGTTGTCGAGGCGCATACGACCCGCTCCTCGGGGGAGGGGTGGGCACTCGACGTCGATCATCACGATCGAAACGGTGATCATATTGCTCACGGTTACCATGCTGATTACGCTGGTCCCCACGTCACTCACGCCTCGGGGGCGATCTTGGGCTATGAGCCGACTGGACTGTGTCTGCCGCAATGGATCTACTGTGAATCCTGTTCCGCGACTGAGAAATAGCGGAATTCTGGTCTCCTGCTGCCCGGAGCAACGCTCTGATCTGCAGCAAGCCTTTGCCAGCCTCTGACTGGGAAGGCTGAATCGACTCTGCTATGCGGGCTGCAGCTGCTAAATTCTGAATCGGAGTTCGATATACCTGCGGGGGCGGGAAGAGCTGACGTCGACTGGATTCGGGAACCCGTTGTCGCGCACGCTCGTCGAGTGCTCGCTGGAGGTTCTCCAATCGAGTGTGCTCGGCCAAGTTTGCCAGGCGCGCATCCTCCAAGGCACGAGCCTCGGGGGTTTCTCCAATGATAGGAGTGTGCAATGCATCCATGTTCCGGCGGCGAAGTTCTTCTCTCTGCAGCGACGTGAGAGGCTCAGGAACATATTCCTCATGAGGACGCGACGGGTCGCCTCCACCCGCGCCTCCGTCGGTGCGGGTAAAATTGGGAGGACTGGGAGGTCCATCGACCATCAGAACCTCCGCCGCCGGATCCCTGCTGTCGCACTCAGATGCGGTCTCTGCGGAGCCGGTCGACAGGTCGAACAGGCCGTAGAGGGATTTGTCGGGCTCGATCGCCGCGACTTGAGGGGTGGCCGACTGGCGTGCCACCGCGTGTCTCACCCACCGCTGGAGTCTCGACCGACCAGAGCGCTTGCGCCGGCGGGAAACTGGGAGGGAGGACAACACAGGAGCCGACCGGTAGGGGGTCGACGGTTGCCGCAGGAGAACGCCGTGGACGCACGCGCTAAAGTGCGTTGCCCCATGGACAAGGAGTGCGTCTACGTCGAGCGGAGCCTCCTGAAGCCACGCGGAGTCGTCGGCGATGAACGTGAGCGCGCCGAGACGGATCTCGCGGCCCTCCACCAAAACTCCTCCGAAAACCATGATGATTCGGGTCGGAAAAGATCACAACTCCTCCAACAAAACGCTAAAACACCTGCCCCACGGTGGGCGCCAACTGTCGTGGTTCTAAGTCTGATAGTGATGTAGGGGGGTAAGTATGGAGAGGCAAGATCTTAGCTATAGAGGAGTTGTAGGAACGCAAGATTTACGAGTTCAGGCCCTTCTCGGAGGAAGTAATAGCCCTACGTCTCTGTAGGATCGAAAGTATGTCTAGAGGGGGGTGATTAGACTACTTGACCAAATAAAAGCTTAACCTTTTCCCAATTTTAGTTCTTGGCAGATTTTAGCTATTTTAGGACAAGTCAAGCAATCATCACATAATTCAAGCAAGCATGCAAAGAGTATATTGGCAGCGGAAAGTAAAGATGCAACTTGCAAGAAAGTAAAGGGAAGGGTTTGGAGAATTCAAACACAATATGAGACACAGATGATTTTCCCGTGGTTCGGATAGGTGGTGCTATCCTACATCCACGTTGATGGAGACTTCAACCCACAAAGGGTAACGGTTGCGCGAGTCCACATAGGGCTCCACCCACAAAGGGTAATGATTGCGAGAGTCCACACAGGGCTCCACCCACGAAGGGTCCACGAAGAAGCAACCACCCACAAAGGGTCCACGAAGAAGCAACCTTGTCTATCCCACCATGGCCATCGCCCACACAGGACTTGCCTCACTAGCGGTAGATCTTCACGAAGTAGGCGATCTCCTTGCCCTTACAAACTTCTTGGTTCAACTCCACAATCTTGTCGGAGGCTCCCAAGTGACACCTAGCCAATCTAGGAGACACCACTCTCCAAGAAGTAACAAATGGTGTGTAGGTAATGAACTCCTTGCTCTTGTGCTTCAAATGATAGTCTCCCCAACACTCAACTCTCTCTCATAGGATTTGGATTTGGTGGAAAGAAGATTTGAGTGGAAAGCAACTTGGGAAGGCTAGAGATCAAGATTCATATGGTAGGAATGGAATATCTTTGTCTCAACACATGAGTAGGTGGTTCTCTCTCAGAACATACGAGTTGGAATGGTGTATGTGTTCTGATGGCTCTCTCCTCGAATGAAGAGGAGGTGGAGGGGTATATATAGCCTCCACACAAAATCCAACCGTTACACATTTTTCCAATCTCGGTGGGACCGAATCACAAACTCGGTCGGACCGAAAATGTAAACCTAGTGACCGTTAGAGATTTTCGGTGGGACTGACATGCAACTCGGTAGGACCGATATGGTTAGGGTTTGGGCATAACGTAATCTCGGTGAGACCGATTACACAAACTCGGTGAGACCGAATTTGGTAATTAGCTAACCAGAGAGTTGGTCAGGTAAACTCGGTGGGACCGATTTGCTCTTTCAGTGAGACCGAAAAGTTACAAAGGGGAAACACTGAATTTACATTGCAATCTCGGTGGGACCAATTCGCTCTTTCGGTGAGACCGAAAAGTTACGAAAGGGAAACAGAGATTTTGCAATCCCATCTCGGTGAGACCGAGATCCCTATCGGTAGAACCGAATTGCTAGGGTTTGGCAGTGGCTAATGACAAGTGAAACTCGGTGGCGCCGGATAGGAAGAATCGGTAGGACTGAGTTTGGCTTAGGGTTTAGGTCAAATGTGGATATGGGAAAGTAGTTGAGGGTTTTTGGAGCATATCACTAAGCACATGAAGCAAGAGGCTCATTAAGCAACACCTCATCCCTCCTTGATAGTATTGGCTTTTCCTAAAGACTCAATGTGATCTTGGATCACTAAAATATAAAATGAAGAGTCTTGAGCTTTTGAGCTTGAGCCAATCCTTTTTCCTTAGCATTTTGAGGGTTCCACTTTCACATCCATGCCATGCCAATCATTGAGCTTTCCTAAAATAATCATCTTGGAATAGCATTAGCTCAATGAGCTATATGTTGTTATGAATTACCAAAACCACCTAGGGATAGTTGCACTTTCAGTCTCGGAGCCCGGAGCCGGTCGACTGGACTATGTGTGTGTGAATTACAGGCGTGCGAACCCTTTACACTGAGGAGGGGGGTGGCTTATATAGAGTTCGCCTGACCCCTCCGGCCCTCAGTTATGCAGGGTTTTAAATACATTAAGGTGGGGCGTTACTGGTAACGCCCCTAATAAAGTGCTATGATGACCATAAAGGCTACTTAATGACCGACCGTTAGCATGCGGAGTGCCTTTAGGTCACCTGACCGTCGAGTGGCTTGGTCTTGGTCGAGTGATTGCTTCTTGGTCGAGTATCTTCAAGTCTGTCGAGTGAGACACCTTCAAGTCGATTGAAAGATGATTTCTTCTGGAGATGTCCTTGGGTAGGTCAGTTTGGACAGGTCCATGACCCTACCCTAGGTACATAGCTTCATCAGAGGGCTTCTACATCAACACCATAGCCTCTCCGATGATGTGTGAGTAGTTTACCTCAGACCTTCAGGTCCATAGTTATTAGCTAGATGGCTTCTTCTCTCTCTTTGGATCTCAATACAATGTTCTCCTCGATCTTCTTGGAGATCTATTTGATGTAACTCTTTTTGCAGTGTGTTTGTCGAGATCCAATGAATTGTGGGTTTATGATCAAGTTTATCTATGAACAATATTTGATTCTTCTCTGAAATCTTTTATGTATGATTGGTTATCTTTGCAAGTCATGGGTTACTCTTCCATGTCACATACATCTTGGTGGAGCGCTTAAAATGATAAGAATGAAATACATGCACTCATCACCAAGAATAGTGAAAGATCACATAAGATAGATAAGATAATAGCATTAAGCAAGCATTAAGTGTAGATTATAATCAAGCACATGATCATCAATGTCTCACAAATAATGACGTAGTATCTCAAGCACTCAAAAGCAAACAAGTTTGAAAAACCACCAAATAAAGCAAGAGAGAAAAGCAACACTCTCTCTCTCGAAGCCTATGATCTATACATTTTTCTCCCCCTTTGGCAACAAGTTACCAAAAAGTTCCTAGAAAATGCATAGTACTAGATCGATGCTCAGGCTTGATCTTCTGGTGGTGGTAGAGTCCAGATAACTCCAAGGATGAAGGCTTCTGTAGATGCTGAAGTAGACGCTGGAGTTGGAGCTGAAGTAGATGCTGGAGCTGGTGGAACTGAGGCTGTAGCTGGTGCTGAGGTGGTGGCTCTTGTGTCAGCAACTGGCACGGCAGACGACCTCGGACCTCGTGGCACTCTGGCAAAGGCATGAGTGGTAGTCCTGCCTCTCCTCTCCTGCATATCATCTTGGAGCTGCTCCACTGCAGTCTGAATCTCCGTTACCTTGACATCCAAGTCATAGAACTTTCGTTCCATGATTCTCTCTAGGCTTGCCTGGTTTTGAGTTAGGGTGGCTAGTCCTTGCTCAATCCGCAGGGTGGATGCAATCAGGTAACCAAGCTGCTCTTGTTTGGTCTTCAAGAAATACTCAGATGCCTCCTCTTGAGTTGGCATCTTGGCAGCTTTCTCCTTCCTTGCCTTCTCCTTCTTTGCGTATGCTTGGGCAGATGATGGCTCGTTCTCAGTCATGACAACTTGATTGTCCTCAAAATCTGGACGGATGGGCAGGTGTTCCTTGTCCAATAAATATATGCCCGTGCCCATCTTGGAGTTAATGAGCTCCTGGATCTGAGGGGCATATCCGCAACTCCTCTTCTGATCTGCTGCCGTCCTTTTGATAGTTTCCACTATGAGGCTCATCACCTTGAACTTCTGAGGTACATCAAATACATGTAGCAAGTTGATAGCATGGCCTCTGATCATCTTGTGATCTCCAGACTTGGGCAATAAGGTGTGCCTCAAGATCCAATTGATAGTTGGCAGCCCTGACAGAAGGTAATGCACAGACCCAAATTTGAAGGTGTCAAGAGCTTCATTGGGAATTTCCTTGTACATATTGGACATAGAGTTATGGTCCATCTTCTTCTTGGCATATATGTCCAAGTCATCATCATGCTCCTCTGGGGCATTAATGATCTGTGCCCACTCAGCAACTGTGGATTGGTACCTTGTACCCTCAGACATCCATGTGATCCTCCCATCTGAATAAAAATGTGCTGTGGAGTAGAACTGCATTATAAGCTCCTCATTCCACTTTGTGAGCTTCTGCCCAACAAAGTCAGCTACTCCACAAGCTATGAAGTTGTCTTGCACTCCAGGATAGTGCTCCTCATTGTCCTTGATGTACTACCGGTCAACCCATCTCATATCACAGACTATTGGCTTCTTATCAAGCAGCACTGTCTCATAGAAGTCCTGCTGTTCCTTAGTGTGGAATCTGTAGTCAACAACAGTCCTCCTCCTTGAAGCATACGGGTCTGCTTCTCTCCACTTCCTCAGCCTTGAATCTCTCCTGAGCTTCATGTCCTCAGCCACAGGATGCGCATCGTTGTGGTCTGGGATCTTGGGCTTGAGCTTTCTCAGAACTTGCTCTTCATCCTCTTATTCAGCAACAGTCTCAGGCACTGGGGCCTTGTTCTTCTCAGCTGCAGGAATGCTCCTTGTATTCCTCTTTGGTTTTGACTTGGAGGCAGCTTTGGGCTTAGATGCAGTAGCCCCTGATCTTATGGCATCACCCATCAGCTTGGGTGCCTTGGGTGCTGGTGCAGCTACCTCTTCTTCCTCTTCCTCTTCCATGATGGAAGCCTTTCCTAGCACTCTGGCTACGGTCTTCTTGACCCTTTCCTTTCTTTTCTTTCCCTCAGCAGCAACTGGCTCTTTGGGTGCAGGCTTCTCAGTTGAAGCTCTTGCCTTCGACATGGGCTGCCTGCCTGCTGGCCTTTTGATTTTCAGCCCTGGCTTTGTGCCTTGAGCTAGCTCAACTTTCTTTGATGTGGCCTCTTCCTCTGACACATAATCTTCATCTTCGGAATCAGAAGTTCTCTTCTTCCTCTGTCTGGTGGCAGCTTTTGGCAAGTTGCTAGGGGTGCTCCTGCTGCCCTCATCTGAAGAGCTGGAGGGACTAGTGCCCTCACTCATGTGCGCCTGCTGCTCTGACATGTTCTGGCTGTCACTTTGATCAGACATGCTGCAAACTCTGACTGCTAACCCTGTGAACAGTTTATAGATGAGGTAGAAAAGATGAGCATCACAAAATGCAGAGATTTTTGCAAAAGAATGATCCAAAAACTTAGTTTTAGTTTCGCACTGAAATCATCTCGGATCTACCGATTTTCAAACTCGGTGATACCGAAGCAGTTTTGGAACCTAAACTAGTGAACTCGGTAGGACCGAGTCACAGTTCGGTGGCACCGAGACTGCTAGGGTTTCACACAGTTCCAAAATCGGTCACACCGATAAGTAATTCTCGGTCAGACCGAGTCTCACTTGTGCAATGGCATAAGCCAAATAGGTGGGACCGAGTTTTTCAACTCGGTGGGTCTGAGATGGTTTCGGCGGAAACCTAACCCTAAAATTTTCGAATCAAAGCTAATCTACGGGCGTATTGACTGGATAGGAGTGTTTCAATCGTGGCAAGAATCATGAAGAACACAATGTGCTAGGAATCGGACGGGTAATAGCACTGTGATCGAGTCCATACCCTAGTTCGGCGGAGACTCGCTACGGCGGCAACGGCGGGGCAGAATTCCCGTTGACGGCGACGGAGACCAGCGACTGGAGGCGGCTGGCGGCGAGAAGACGATCCGGAGACCACGTTGGCAGAGCAGGCTATCGCGCGGGCGAAGGGGTTCGGAGAAATTTCTAAATTTTGCCCGTGACTATATATAGCCCGACCCTATCGGTGTGACCGAGTGGAACAACTCGGTGGCACCGAGATTCATAACTGCAGGCAGTTACTGAAACTCGGTGTGACCGAAATGTTCAAATCGGTTGCACTGAGATCAAAAACCTAGATCAACTTAATGATCTCGGTAGGACCGAAAGTGGGGTATCGGTCAGACCGAGAATCATAAAGAGGTTTTGGAAGTTTAAGTCTATGACGAATCGGGGACTCCGAGCGCTCCTCACACAGAGTGGTTCGAATCTGACTTGATCAAATTTTGTGATGCAGCATGAATAGAGTTTGAGACAAGAAAAGCATAGATAGCTAGAGGAGGTACTTAGGCATTCTTGTCCATCCACTTGGTAAAAGAAAATAAAACCAAACAATCAAAACAACAAGTGGATGTCCTCGAATGAGCAAAATATGCAACCAGCATGCTCACACAATAATATGGCAAATGAAATATGTGGCAAGGCATGCACAACCAATTCTAGCATCTATCAAGCAATTTGCGATGACAAGGTCATCTATATATGAGTATATTGACTTAGGAGTCAAGTGAGAGCACTTGATCATAGGTCATACTCATCGTTTAAGCTCAAGTGGGGTTACCACTTTTACATAAAGCATTGTTGTGTTCACATCTTTAGAGTTGCTTTAGCTCAAGTCTTAGAGTAAAGCTCCCCCTAGATGTGATATCCCCCCTAAGAGGGATGAACTAACCTTGGGTTTTGTCGATGATGACTTCATGTAGATGTTGAAGATGTGGATGCTCAATGTTGATGTAGATCACTTGGAGCTATCCATTTGAGTGAATTGCACTTTCAATACCTACATGGGTTAGTCCCACAAGGAACAAACAAGGATATCCATAGACATAGAGTGATGCACACAAAAGATGATGTCCATGAAAACTTTTAGGTTACCTTGTCCCTTGTCTTACCAACAAGAGGGTTTGTGACTCCTTGAACTAGTGCAAGATGTGGAAGTTGATTGCACTTGTTCCTGCCAAAATGATAAGAGTGAAGTATGTTGGCGGAGTCACCCTCAAGAACTCTCTAGTTCTTCTTCTTTTGGATCCACATCATCTTGATGGGAATCCTTGGAGTTGTAGTCGTACTTGATGAAGTGGAACTTGAAGTAGTCTTGGGAATCCACTTGACTAAGGTCTTAGGAGCTTCTTCAAATGCGTCAATTTCCTCTTGAAGCTTGTCATTACCTTTTTGCTTGTAGTCTTGTGGTGGAAGATCATCTTGAGCTTGTGTCCCCTTGAAAGAAGTATACTTCTCTTGTTGAGGAACAAACTTTGTCTTGGGGTATTGATCTTCTTCCCACTCAACTCCATTGGCATTGAACTTTCGTTCAAAACCAACACCTTGATTCTTCCGGTGCATTCCTTGCTTGCGCACAATTTCCTCGAATTGCTTACTCCCGGCAAGACTTTTGTACACTCCTTTCTCTATAATTCCCTTCAATAAACTATTTTCTTGCTCAAGTGTAACTTGGCTAAGAGAATCATTAGTGGAATCAAGAGAACTACTAGAAGCAACAATATTGGATTTAGCATGATCATTGTTACTGCTAGAGGAAGAATCTTTCTTGTTCTTGTTACTAGACTTGACTTGAGGCATGTAAGTGGATAAGAGTAAACGCTTGGCAATGTAAGAAGAGCTTTTCTTGCGGAGATCATCATTGATTTCTTTTAAGAACTCATGCTCTTGCTCAAGATTGATCTTTTCAAAGCGTAATTTCTCATGAGCTCTTAAAAGTTCTCGATGATCTTCGAAGATAGTTTCATGAGCTAACTTAAGAGTGTTTAGTTCTTTAGTTAGAGCCTCAATCTTGTCCTTATCATTGTCGTTTGTTTTATCTTGATTAGCATGTTTAATTGACGTTTCATCATAGTATTCATCACTAGAGTTGTCAACAAGCAAATCATCACCTAACAAGTCATCTTCATCACTATTGAAATCAACATACTCGGAGTGTGTTACCTTAGGACCTTTGGCCATGAAGCATCTTCCAATTCCTTCATTTGGTGAGTCAAATATGTCGTAGGAGTTGGTTGACACAAGTGCTAGACCGGCAACACCTTCATCTTGAGTATCTTCGGAGTCGGAGTGATAACTTCTCTCGGAGTGGCTGTCGGAGTCGGAGCCGGATACCCATTCACCAACATGAGCTTGATGTCTTCGTCTTGCGTAGCTCCTTGATGATTTTTCCTTCCTTTCCGAATCCTTGCTTCTCCGTGAGTATCTTCGTTCATAACGATCATCTCTACTCCTCCTCTCTCTTGGTGGTGATTCTTTGCTTCTTCTTTTTGGAGAATCTTCTCTTCTCTTGTAGGGAGCCGTACACTCATTGGAATAGTGTCCGAGTCTTCCACAACTGTAGCAGTTTCGCTCTCGACTAGAAGATCTTTTGTCATTGTAGGACCTTGACTTGAAGCTTCTATCTTTGCTTCTACTCTTGTAGAACTTGTTGAAGTTCTTCACCATTAAGCTCAATTCTTCATTGAAGTCTTGTTTCTCACTTGATGATGTAGGGGCTTCACATGAGGCTTTATAGGCACCACTTGATTTGTTGTGAAGTTCCTCTTTATCCTTAAGTGACATCTCATGAGCAACAATTCTTCCAATCACCTCCGTTGGCTTGAGATCTTTGTAATTGGGCATCATTTGGATCAATGTGCACACGGTATCATATTTTCCATCCAAGGCTCTTAGAATCTTCTTGATGATGAATCTGTCGGTCATCTCTTCACTTCCTAAGCCGGCAATCTCATTTGTGATGAGAGCAAGCCTAGAGTACATTTCAGCGACACCTTCACCATCCTTCATCTTGAACTTGTCAAGTTGGCTTTGAAGCACATCCAACTTGGATTCCTTGATGGAGTCGGTACCTTCGTGCATATCAATCAAAGTGTCCCAAATTTCCTTCGCATTCTCAAGACGGCTGATTTTGTTGAATTCTTCGGGGCACAATCCGTTGAAGAGAATATCACAAGCTTGATCATTGTATTGCAACATCTTCAACTCATCCGCGGTAGCTTCACGGTTTGGTTCTCTCCCATCAAAGAAGTCACCTTGCAAACCAACACACACAATAGCCCAAACAGCGGGGTTATGTCCAAGAATATGCATTTTCATTTTATGCTTCCAACTAGCAAAATTAGTACCATCAAAGTAGGGACCTCTACGGTGGTAATTTCCCTCGCTAGACGCCATACTCTCCTAGGTTGTGAAACCAAGGCTATGACCACCAAAGCTATGGAGATCAAAGCAAATGGAGACCAAAGCTCTGATACCACTTGTAGGATCGAAAGTATGTCTAGAGGGGGGTGATTAGACTACTTGACCAAATAAAAGCTTAACCTTTTCCCAATTTTAGTTCTTGGCAGATTTTAGCTATTTTAGGACAAGTCAAGCAATCATCACATAATTCAAGCAAGCATGCAAAGAGTATATTGGCAGCAGAAAGTAAAGCATGCAACTTGCAAGAAAGTAAAGGGAAGGTTTGGAGAATTCAAACGCAATATGAGACACGGATGTTTTTCCCGTGGTTCGGATAGGTGCTGCTATCCTACATCCACGTTGATGGAGACTTCAACCCACAAAGGGTAATGGTTGCACGAGTCCACATAGGGCTCCACCCACAAAGGGTAACGGTTGCGAGAGTCCACACAGGGCTCCACCCACGAAGGTTCCACGAAGAAGCAACCACCCACAAAGGGTCCACGAAGAAGCAACCTTGTCTATCCCACCATGGCCATCGCCCACACAGGACTTGCCTCACTAGCGGTAGATCTTCACGAAGTAGGCGATCTCCTTGCCCTTACAAACTTCTTGGTTCAACTCCACAATCTTGTCGGAGGCTCCCAAGTGACACCTAGCCAATCTAGGAGACACCACTCTCCAAGAAGTAACAAATGGTGTGTAGGTAATGAACTCCTTGCTCTTGTGCTTCAAATGATAGTCTCCCCAACACTCAACTCTCTCTCATAGGATTTGGATTTGGTGGAAAGAAGATTTGAGTGGAAAGCAACTTGGGAAGGCTAGAGATCAAGATTCATATGGTAGGAATGGAATATCTTGGTCTCAACACATGAGTAGGTGGTTCTCTCTCAGAACATACGATTTGGAATGGTGTATGTGTTCTGATGGCTCTCTCCTCGAATGAAGAGGAGGTGGAGGGGTATATATAGCCTCCACACAAAATCCAACCGTTACACAGTTTTCCAATCTCGGTGGGACCGAATCACAAACTCGGTCGGACCGAAAATGTAAACCTAGTGACCGTTAGAGATTTTCGGTGGGACTGACATGCAACTCGGTAGGACCGATATGGTTAGGGTTTGGGCATAACGTAATCTCGGTGAGACCGATTACACAAACTCGGTGAGACCGAATTTGGTAATTAGCTAACCAGAGAGTTGGTCAGGCAAACTCGGTGGGACCGATTTGCTCTTTCGGTGAGACCGAAAAGTTACAAAGGGGAAACACTGAATTTACATTGCAATCTCGGTGGGACCAATTCGCTCTTTCGGTAAGACCGAAAAGTTACGAAAGGGAAACAGAGAGTTTGCAATCCCATCTTGGTGAGACCGAGATCCCTATCGGTAGAACCAAATTGCTAGGGTTTGGCAGTGGCTAATGACAAGTGAAACTCGGTGGCGCCGAATAGGAAGAATCGGTAGGACCGAGTTTGGCTTAGGGTTTAGGTCAAATGTGGATATGGGAAAGTAGTTGAGGGTTTTTGGAGCATATCACTAAGCACATGAAGCAAGAGGCTCATTAAGCAACACCTCATCCCTCCTTGATAGTATTGGCTTTTCCTAAAGACTCAATGTGATCTTGGATCACTAAAATATAAAATGAAGAGTCTTGAGCTTTTGAGCTTGAGCCAATCCTTTTTCCTTAGCATTTTGAGGGTTCCACTTTCACATCCATGCCATGCCAATCATTGAGCTTTCCTGAAATAATCATCTTGGAATAGCATTAGCTCAATGAGCTATATGTTGTTATGAATTACCAAAACCACCTAGGGATAGTTGCACTTTCAGTCTCGGAGCCCGGAGGCGGTCGACTGGACTATGTGTGTGTGAATTACAGGCGTGTGAACCCTTTACACTGAGGAGGGGGGTGGCTTATATAGAGTTCGCCCGACCCCTCCGGCCCTCAGTTATGCAGGGTTTTAAATACATTAAGGTGGGTCGTTACTGGTAACGCCCCTAATAAAGTGCTATGATGATCATAAAGGCTACTTAATGACCGACCGTTAGCATGCGGAGCGCCTTTAGGTCACCTGACCATCGAGTGGCTTGGTCTTGGTCGAGTGATTGCTTCTTGGTCGAGTATCTTCAAGTCTGTCGAGTGAGACACCTTCAAGTCGATTGAAAGATGATTTCTTCTGGAGATGTCCTTGGGTAGGTCAGTTTGGACAGGTCCATGACCCTACCCTAGGTACATAGCTTCATCAGAGGGCTTCTACATGAACACCATAGCCTCTCCGATGATGTGTGAGTAGTTTACCTCAGACCTTCAGGTCCATAGTTATTAGCTAGATGGCTTCTTCTCTCTCTTTGGATCTCAATACAATGTTCTCCTCGATCTTCTTGGAGATCTATTTGATGTAACTCTTTTTGCGGTGTGTTTGTCAAGATCCAATGAATTGTGGGTTTATGATCAAGTTTATCTATGAACAATATTTGATTCTTCTCTGAAATCTTTTATGTATGATTGGTTATCTTTGCAAGTCTCTTCGAATTATCAGTTTGGTTTGGCCTACTAGATTGATCTTTCTTGCAATGGGAGAAGTGCTTAGCTTTGGGTTCAATCTTGCGGTGTCCTTTCCCAGTGAGAGCAAGGGCAGCAAGGCACGTATTGTATTGTTGCCATCGAGGATAAAAAGATGGGGTTTATATCATATTGCTTGAGTTTATCCCTATACATCATGTCATCTTGCCTAATGCATTACTCTGTTCTTATGAACTTAATACTCTAGATGCATGCTGGATAGCGGTCGATGTGTGGAGTAATAGTAGTAGATGCAGAATCGTTTCAGTCTACTTGTCGTGGACGTGATGCCTATATACATGATCATGCCTAGATATTCTCATAATTATTCACTTTTCTATCAATTGCTTGATAGTAATTTGTTCACCCACCGTAATACTTATGCTATCTTGAGAGAAGCCACTAGTGAAACCTATGGCCCCCGGGTCTATCTTTTATCATATAAGTTTCCAATCTATTTTATTTTGCAATCTTTACTTCCAATCTATATCATAAAAATACCAAAAATATTTATCTTATTATTATTATCTCTATCAGATCTCACTCTCGTAAGTGACCAAGAAGGGATTGACAACCCCTTTATCGCGTTGGTTGCGAGGTTCTTATTTGTTTGTGTAGGTATGAGGGACTTGTGTGTAGTCTCCTACTGGATTGATACCTTGGTTCTCAAAAACTGAGGGAAATACTTATGCTACTTTGCTGCATCACCCTTTCCTCTTCAAGGGAAAACCAACACAGTGCTCAAGAGGTAGCAAGAAGGATTTCTGGCGCCGTTGCCGGGGAGGCTTACACCAAGTCAAGTCAAGCTTTGATCTCCTGCCAATGTGCGGATTTCTGGCGTCGTTGCTGGGGAGATCTACCACAAGTCAAGACATAACAAGTACCCATCACAAACTCTTATCCCTCGCATTACATTATTCGCCATTTGCCTCTCATTTTCCTCTCCCCCACTTCACCCTTGACGTTTTATTCACCCTCTTTTTCCGTTCCCCTTCTCTTTTCCGTTCGTCTCTTTTCGCTTGCCTCTTGTGTGCTTTTGTGTTGGATTGTTTGTCACGATGGCTCAAGATAATACTAAATTGTGTGACTTTTCTAATAGCAACAATAATGATTTTATTAGCACTTTGATTGCTCCTCTTAACGATGCTGAATCTTGTGAAATTAATGTTGCTTTGCTGAATCTTGTTATGAAAGATCCATTTTCCGGCCTTCCTAGTGAAGATGCCGCTACCCATCTAAACAACTTTGTTGATTTGTGTGATATGCAAAATAAGAAAGATGTGGATAATGATATTGTTAAATTGAAGCAATTTCCGTTTTCACATAGAGATCGTGCTAAAACTTGGGTTTCGTCTTTGCCTAAAAATAGTATCGATTCATGGAATAAGTGCAAAGATGCTTTTACCTCTATGTATTTTCCTCTCGCTAAGATCATCTCTCTTAGAAACGATATTATGAATTTTAAGCAACTTGATCATGAACATGTTGCATAAGCTTGGGATAGGATGAAATTAATGATACGTAATTGCCCTACTCATGGTTTGAATCTTTGGATGATTATACAAAAAATTTATGCCGGATTGAATTTTGCTTCTAGAAATCTTTTAGATTCAGCCGCGGGAGGAACTTTTATGGAAATCACCTTAGGAGAAGCTACTAAACTCCTAGATAATATTATGGTTAATTATTCTCAATGGCACACTAAAAGATCTACTAGTAAAAGGGTGCATGCTATAGAAGAAATCAATGTTTTGAGTGGAAAGATGGATGAACTTATGAAATTGTTTGCTAATAAGAGTGTTTCTTCTGATCCTAATGATATGCCTTTGTCTACTTTGATTGAGAATAATAATGAATCTATGGATTGAATTTTGTTGGTAGGAACAATTTTGGTAATAACGCGTGTAGAGGTAATTTTAATCCTAGGCCGCTTCCTAGTAATTCCTCTAATAATTATGGTAATTCCAACAACAATTCTTATGGAAATTATAATAAGTTGCCCTCTGATTTTGAATCTAATATTAAATAAATTATTAGTTCGCAAAAGAGTTTCAGTGATTTGATTGAAGAAAAATTGTCTAAGATTGATGAGTTGACTAGGAACGTGGATAGAATTTCTCTTGATGTTGATTCTCTGAAACTTAGATCTATTCCACCTAAGCATGATATCAATGAGTCTCTCAAAGCTATGAGAATCTCCATTGATGAGTGCAAATAAAGAACCGCTAGGATGCGTGCTAAAAAAGATTGCTTTGTGAAAGCGTGTTCTTCTAGTTTTGATGATAATAAGGATGAAGATCTAAAAGTGATTGATGTGTCTCCTATTAAATCTTTGTTTTGCAATATGAATCTTGATAATGATGGGACTGGAGATGAGTCAACTTTAGTTAAAAGGCGTCCCAATGATTCAGAGTTTTTAGATCTTGATGCAAAAATTGATAAAAGTGGGATTGGAGAGGTCAAAATGTTACATAGCAATGAACCCACTATTTTGTATTTCAAGGAATTTCGTTATCATAATTGTTCTTTAGTAGATTGTATTTCCTTGTTGCAATCCGTGTTAAATTCTCCACATGCTTATCATCAAAATAAAGCTTTTACTAAACATATCGTTGATGCTTTAATGCAATCTTATGAAGAAAAACTTGAATTGGAAGTTTTTATCCCTAGAAAACTTTATGATGAGTGGGAACTCACTATTAAAATTAAAATTAAAGATCATGAATTCTATGCTTTATGTGATTTGGGTGCTAGCGTTTCCACGATTCCAAAAACTTTGTGTGATGTGTTAGGTTTCCGTGAATTTGATGCTTGTTCTTTAAATTTGCACCTTGCGGATTCCACTATTAAGAAACCTATGGGAAGGATTAATGATGTTCTTATTGTTGCAAATAGGAATTATGTGCCCGTAGATTTCATTGTTCTTGATATTGATTGCAATCCTACATGTCCTATTATTCTTGGTAGACCTTTCCTTAGAACGATTGGTGCAATTATTGATATGAAGGAAGGGGATATTAGATTCCAATTTCCGTTAAGGAAAGGCATGGAACACTTTCCCAGAAAGAAAATTAAATTAACTTATGAATCTATTATGAGAGCCACTTATGGATTGCATACCAAAGATGATAATACCTAGATCTATTCTTGCCTTTATGCCTAGCTAGGGGCGTTAAACATAGCGCTTGTTGGGAGACAACCCAATTTTATTTTTGTTCCTTGCTTTTTGGTTCTGTTTAGTAATAAACAATTCATCTAGACTGTGTTTATATGTGGTTTTATGCTTTTAATTAGTGTTTGTTCCAAGTAGAACCTTTGGGAAGACTTGGGGAAAGTCTTTGCGATCTTGCTGTAAAAAACAGAAACTTTAGCGCTCACGAAATTTGGTTCCATTTTTTACTGGAGAGTGCGATTAAGTTGATTCTTTTTGCAGATAATTAATAGATAAATTCCTCACGTCCATAAATTTATTTTAGAATTTGTGGGGTTACATAAGTACTAGAAACCTACAGATTACTACAGACTGTTCTGTTTTTGACAGATTCTGTTTTTCGCATGTTGTTTGCTTATTTTGATGAATCTATGGCTAGTATCGGAGGTTATGAACCATAGAGAAGTTGGAATACAGTATGTTTAACACCAAAATAAATAAAGAATGAGTTCATTACAGTACCTTAAGTGGTGGTTTGTTTTCTTATACTAACGGAGCTCATGAGATTTTCTGTTTAAGTTTTGTGTTGTGAAGTTTTCAAGTTTTGGGTAAAGATTTGATGGATTATGGAACAAGGAGTGGCAAGAGCCTAATATTGGGGATACCCATGGCACCCCAAGGTAAAATTCAAGGAAAGACAAAAGCCTAAGCTTGGGGATGCCCAGGAAGGCATCCCCTCTTTCGTCTTCTTCTATCGGTAACTTTACTTGAGGCTATATTTTTATTCACCACATGATATGTGTTTTGCTTGGAGCGTCTTGTATGATTTGAGTATTTGCTTTTTAGTTTACCACAATCATACTTGATGTACACACCTTTTGGGAGAGACACACATGAATTGAAATTTATTAGAATACTCTATGTGCTTCACTTATATCTTTTGAGCTAGATAATTTCGCTCTAGTGCTTCACTTATATCTTTTAGAGCACGGTGGTGGTTTTATTTTATAGAAATTATTGATCTCTCATGCTTCACTTAAATCATTTTGAGAGTCCTTTAGAAAAGCATGGTAATTTGCTTTGGTTATGAAACTAGTCCTAATATGATAGGCATCCAAGATGGGTATAATAAAAACTATCATTGAAAGTGCATTGAATACTATGAGAAGTTTGATACTTGATAATTGTTTTGAGATATAAATGTGGTGATATTAGAGTGTGCTAGTTGAGTAACTGTGAATTTGAGAAATACTTGTGTCGAAGTTTGCAAGTCCCGTAGCATGCATCTATGGTAAACATTGTGTAACAAATTTGAAACATGAGGTGTTCTTAGATTGTCTTCCTTATGAGTGGCGGTTGGGGACGACCGATGGTCTTTTCCTACCAATCTACCCCCCTAGGAGCATGCACATAGTGCTTGGTTTTTGATGACTTGTAGATTTTTGCAATAACTTTGTCAGTTCTTTATGACTAATGTTGAGTCCATGGATTATACGCACTCTCACCCTTCCATCATTGCTAGCCTCTTCGGTACCGTGCATTGCCCTTTCTCACCTTTAGAGTTGGTGCAAACTTCGTCGGTGCATCCAAACCCCGTGATATGATACGCTCTATCACACATAAACCTCCTTATATCTTCCTCAAAATAGCCACCATACCTACTTATTATGGAATTTCCATAGCCATTCCGAGATATATTGCCATGCAACTTTCCACCGTTTCAGTTATGACACGCTTCATCATTGTCATATTGCTTTGCATGATCATGTAGTTGACATCGTATTTGTGGCAAAGCCACCATGCATAATTTATCATACATGTCACTCTTGATTCATTGCCCTTCCCGACACACCGCTGGAGGCATTCATATAGAGTCATATTTTGTTCTAGTATCGAGTTGTAATCATTGAGTTGTAAATATCTAGAAGTGTGATGATCATCATAAGTAGAGCATTGTCCCAAATAATAAAAGAGAAAGGCCAAATAAAAAAAGAAAGGCCCCAAAAAAGGGGCAATGTTACTATCCTTTTTTCACACTTGTGCTTCAAAGTAGCACCATGGTCTTTATGATAGAGAGTCTCTTGTTTTTTCACTTTCATATAGTAGTGGGGATTTTTCATTATAGAACTTAGCTTGTATATTCCAACAATGGGCTTCCTCAAATGCCCTAGGTCTTCGTGAGCAAGCAAGTTGGATGCACAGCCACTTAGTTTCTTTTGTTGAGCTTTCATACATTTATAGCTCTAGTGCATCCATTGCATGGCAATCCCTACTCCTTGCATTGAAATTAATTGATGGGCATCTCCCTAGCCCGTTGATTAGCCTTGTCGATGTGAGACTTTCTCCTTTTTTTTCTTCTCCACATGACCCCCTATCATTATTTTATTCCACCCGTAGTGCTATATCCATGGCTCGCGCTCATGTATTGCGTGAAAGTTGAAAAAAGTTTGAGATTACTAAAGTATGAAACAATTGCTTGGCTTGTCATCGGGGTTGTGCAAGATGAGAGCATTCTTGTGTGGCGAAAATGAAGCAATACCAAATTATATGATTTTGTAGGGATGAACTTTCTTTTGCCATGTTATTTTGAGAAGACATGATTTCTTAGTTAGTATGCTTGAAGTATTATTATTTTTATGTCAATATTAAACTTTTGTCTTGAATCTCTCGGATCTGAACATTCATGCCACAATAAAGAAAATTACGAATTATGCTAGGTAGCATTCCACATCAAAAATTCTGTTTTTATCATTTACCTACTCGAGGACGAGCATGAATTAAGCTTGGGGATGCTTGATACGTCTCCAACGTATCTATAATTTTTTATTGTTCCACGCTATTATATTATCTGTTTTGGATGTTAATGGGCTTATTTATACACTTTTATATTATTTTTGGGACTAACCTACTAACCCAAGGCCCAGTGCAAATTGCTGTTTTTTCCTATTTCAGTGTTTCGCAGAAAAGGAATATCAAATGGAATCCAAATGGAATAAAAATCTTCGGGAGAGTTACTTTTGGAAAAAACGTGATCTAGCGGACTTGGAGTGGACGCCAAGCAACCAACGAGGAGGCCACGAGGCAGGGGGCGCGCCTACCCCCTGGGCGCGCCCTCCCCCCTCGTGGGCCCCTCGTGGCTCCACCGACCTACTTCTTCCTCCTATATATATTCATATACCCCGAAAACATCCATGAGCACCACGAAACCCTATTTCCACCGCCGCAACCTTCTGTACCCAAGAGATCCCATCTTGGGGCCTTTTCTGGAGCTCCGCCGGAGGGGGCATCGATCACGGAGGGCTTCTACATCATCACCATAGCCTCTCCAATGATGTGTGAGTAGTTTACCTCAGACCTTCGTGTCCATAGTTATTAGCTAGATGGCTTCTTCTCTCTCTTTGGATCTCTATGCAATGTTCTCCTCGATCTTCTTGGAGGTCTATTTGATGTAACTCTTTTTGCGGTGTGTTTGTTGAGATCCGATGAATTGTGGGTTTATGATCAAGTTTATCTATGAACAATATTTGATTCTTCTCTAAAATATTTTATGTATGATTGGTTATCTTTGCCAGTCTCTTCAAATTATCAGTTTGGTTTGGCCTACTAGATTGATCTTTCTTGCAATGGGAGAAGTGCTTAGCTTTGGGTTCAATCTTGCGGTGTCCTTTCCCAGTGACAGCAGGGGCAGCAAGGCACGTATTGTATTGTTGCCATCGAGGATAAAAAGATGGGGTTTATATCATATTGCTTGAGTTTATCCCTCTACATCATGTCTTTTCTTGCCTAATGCATTACTCTGTTCTTATGAACTTAATACTCTAGATGCATGCTGGATAGCGGTCGATGTGTGGAGTAATAGTAGTAGATGTAGAATCGTTTCGGTCTACTTGTCGCGGACGTGATGCCTATATACATGATCATGCCTAGATATTCTCATAATTATTCACTTTTCTATCATTTGCTCGACAGTAATTTGTTCACCTACCGTAATACTTATGCTATCTTGAGAGAAGCCACTAGTGAAACCTATGGGCCCCGAGTCTATCTTTTATCATATAAGTTTCCAATCTATTTTATTTTGCAATCTTTACTTCCAATCTATATCATAAAAATACCAAAAATATTTATCTTATTATTATTATCTCTATCAGATCTCACTCTCATAAGTGACCGTGAAGGGATTGACAACCCCTTTATCGCGTTGGTTGCGAGGTTCTTATTTGTTTGTGTAGGTACGAGGGACTGTGTGTAGTCTCCTACTTGATTGATACCTAGGTTCTCAAAAACTGAGGGAAATACTTACGCTACTTTGCTGCATCACCCTTTCCTCTTCAAGGGAAAACCAACGCAGTGCTCAAGAGGTAGCAGCTCCTTGTGGACGCTCGGGGACGGAGAGGACAAGCTTCGCCTGAGCTCGGAGGCCTTGTCCGAAAGGGAGCTGGTCGTGGCTCTCCGCCTCTTGGTCGGGGACGACCAAGAGTATCCGCCGAGTGTCCACGCTCCCTTGTTCCTTCGGAAGGATGGGACGCTGGTCGCAGCCGCCATGCCCACCTTTGACGGGCATGGCCTGGTGTCACCGGCGCCCCATGGAGCCCCGGTGGCGACGGCGACGGTGGACGTGTCTTCTAGCGATTCCCTCAGGGATGGGGAAGAGCCGGAGGAAAAGGAGCGCGACTCGGAGGCGACCCCCAAGGGGATGGGGGAGACCTCCCCCTTGCGCAAGGCCGACATCCTCCGCACCTTGCCTGATGACGATGACGAGGCCGACGTCCTCCCGGAGAGGGAGGAGCCGCCCGTGGTTCCGACGAAGGGCAGGTCGGCACTGATCTCCCGGGACGACGCTCCTGCCTCGACACCGCCTGGAGCTGCTTCCGGTCCATCTGCTGCCCCTGCTTCTGCTCCTGGAGCCCGCACGCCTGTGCCTCAGGCCACGAAGCTCTCCGGCTTCAAGCTTACGAAGTGGAGGGACTATGCCGCGGTGGACCAGTAAGTGTTCTTATCCTGCCTTGTTCTTGCTTCTGCTGCTCGTCCTTGACTCTTCTCCATTGTGCAACTAGGCCGACGCCCGCGACAAAGAAGAGGAAGGGGGACGAGGTGGTACAGCTCGAGCCCAGATCGCCTCCTGCGGCCGCACCCCTCTCCATGGATAAGGGCAGCGATGGCACTCGCGCTTCTCCATCCCGATCATCCTCGCGAGGCTAGGTGGAGAATCCTTGGGAGGAGTCAGCCCCCATGGCCCCGCTGGCTCCGGAGGAGCCAACGTTCGGTTCGGGCGCTGGGCTCCCCGAGGCTCAGGAGCCTCTGTCCTCCTAGGCCATGGTGACGACGACGCCTCCTCCTCCTCCTCCTGCCGCATTGCTATCTCCGGGTTCTTTCGCCTCTCCTGACGTCCTGGAGCGTGCTCTTTCTATGATTGCCCTGCTGTGAGGAGATCTTCAAGGCACCGACCGTCGCCTGGTGGCTGGGCGCCTGGAGATGGTCTCTGGCTGGCTTCACTCCGATGTGTCCGTCCGGGCGATGCTGAGTCGGGCTGCTGCCGACTCCAAGAAGGATAGGGAGGCTGTCGCCCAAGCTGCGGCCGCCCATGAGGTGGCGCTAAAGGATGCCGGGGCCGCCCATGACCGCTGCCAGTCGCTGGAGGTCGAGCTGGAGACCATGCGGAGGGAATGCGCGAAAGAAGCCCGAGGCCGCAAGGCAGAGGAGGAGAAGATGAAGGCCCGAGAGGATGCCGTCCAGGATCGCGACGCCGAACTGGAACAATTGGCGAAGGCACAGGCCATGGAGCACAGCCAGCTGGGGGAGCTGGTGTAGAAGCTGAAGGCGAAGAAGGCCGAGCTTGACGCCAAGGCAAAGGTCCTGGCTGAGGACCGCGCAGCCTTCAAGCTCCATGAGGAGAGGTCTCAGATGGCGCTGCAGTCACTCTACGAGAAGGGCTTGCAGGAGCCGCTGGCCATCGCCGACGAGGGCCCCATCCAACTGCTTTCTTATCTGGTCGGTGCGCTGGAGGACGTTGTGAGCGGCATCGACCCCATGGTGGAGGAAGAAGCCCGCGTTCTTTCCTCAACCGTGCTGACGCAGGTCTTCAGCCACCTCCATCTCCGCGATCTTGCCGCCCGCCTTGACGAGCTGCTGGAGCCTGTGAAAGATGAGCATTGCGAGGCCGCTACTGCAGCTGTGAAGGTCAGGTGGAGGCCCTGCTGAAGAGGTTCCGCGCCTTTGCTCCCGCGTCCCCGACCGGGGGTGCTACTGATCCTGCAACTCCGGCTGATGGTACAGGTGAAGGCGACCCATTGAAGAAGAAGCATCCCTCGTGGGCGACAGCGGTGTCTAGGGATGATGGGACAACTTGCTGGCGGCTTCTTTCCTGTTTTAGTTTCTACAATATGCACCATGCCTCGTGGAGGCGTTAAACTCGCGTTTGGTTTGAGGAGAACGATATGTCTTGTAATATTTGCTTTGAAATTCCACAATTCCTTTCCATTTGCTTTACATTCTACGTCGGTAGGGCCCGATCCCGCGCATACCTCAGCCGCTGTTGGGCCGTCCGGATCATCAGGACGGACCAATGATTGAGGGGCTACGTGAGCAGTTAGGCTCCCTAGTCACAATGCCCAGGAGTCCCCCTTGACGCACAAACAACCTATAGAAAGGAGATCTGGGAGTGGGCCTAGTGTTCTACATCGGCAGGGCCCGACCGCGCGCATACCTCAGCCACAATTGGGCCGTCCAGATCACCAGGACGGACCAACGAGTGAGGGGCTACGTGATCAGTTAGGCTCCTGAGTCGCGATGCTCAGGAGTCCCCCTTGACGTTCAAACGACCTTCGTACCTTGGCTCCGCTTGGGAGGGCACGCGACGACCAGGTCTGAGGGACCTGGCAGGATGGCGTACGCTTGGGCGTGACCCAAGCGTAGCCCCCGTGCCCAGCCCCCTCGCGCGACTCTCCCGAGGGGAGGTGTTGCGATGGGGCCAGACACTGAGCTCGGAGGCTCCCTGAGGTTGATACGGCCGTGTGGCCGCCCTCAGTTGTTTATCACCAGCGCGGAGCATGGCGCTTCCGCACTTGCATGGGCATAGCCGCTCCTCGGCAGTGTCGACTGCCAGCGCGGAGCATGGTGCTTCCACTGGCACGTGGGAGGGGACTCCCTAGTGCGGAGAACCCTCGGGGCATGTACAGCCCCGCCCTGACATGTGGCTTGCACGGTAGGGCCAGACGAGGTGTGTCTGGGCACTCGTGAGCCAGCGTGGGACTCACGAGGCCCTACCTCAAGGCGGGTTGCGCCTGGTCTTGGTTCTTGATGTCTGTGGCGTTCCTGCAAGATGGTTAGACAACCTGCGCCGAACAAATTTCCTGAGGTTATCGCACGAGAAGGCCGAGCACCAACGACCCCAGGAGGTGACGTGAACGGGGCCGACCCGCCAGACAGAGCTCAGCCGTTGGATTTATCAACGCTGCAGGGACGGGCCCGAGCACAGATGCCGTTCCTAGCCTTCTTATGCAAAGGATCCTGAAGAAAGATGATCGGCGCGCGGCTCCCATGGTGGGTGACAATCAAGCATGTGATAACCATAGATAGATTATGCATGACAAGCGAACTATCTTAGGTAAATGCAAGAACAATACATGCCACTGGGCCGGACCCGAGCGGCCTGGGATGATGCAGCCCGAGGGGCGCCCCCAGCAGGGTGAACTAAAGATGCAAGCGGATACATGCCGCAGGGGCAGGCCCACACGGCCTGGGAATGATGCAGCCCAGGGGGAGCTCCCAGCTAAATAAACTTGGAAAATGTCACCTGGTTTGGTTGTTGAAGGAGTGTTGGGGTAGCTGAAGACACATGGTGAAGAAGTCGCTCCTCACGAGCCGTCGAGACCCAGAGCCTCGGGAGGCTCTGGAGGCTCAGGTGGCCTCCTGAGGACCGTCTCCATCTCTGCTAGGACTGCGTGATGCCTGGCCTCTTGACCTGCCAGGATGCTCCACAGGTTGCACTGGAAGGCGACTGCCATGCTCGGCAGGCTGAACGGCATGCGAACGTAGCTGTGAGGTGGACCCTCACACCGTCAGCACACGAAGGCCAGAAGCGCTCCTGAGATGCGGCCCTGTTGAGCCCTGGGATGTCGATGCAAACGCGCAGATCACCACCCTCGCCTGGATGGGGAGCAGCGCCAAGTGGGCGGTGGTCACCGCATATTGCTCTTGCTTCCTGAAGCTCCTGAGTGGTCTTGGTGATGAACTCGTGAGGGTCGGGCGCTCGTCGCCCGGTGTCCTCCTAAGGGAAACGTGCCGCGAAGCACGCCTCCACGTGGTGCCCGAGCGCCTCCCTCGTGATGCTGGCCAGGTCTAAGGCCCTCCAGAAGAGAGCCCCCAAGCCCTGCTCGAGGAGTGCGCCGGGCGCGCCTCCCTATGCGAGGGAGGGAGGAGCGCCAGGCGCGGGCACTGATCCCGAGGTGGCGCCGCTCCCCTGAGGCCCAGTGCGGAGCTGCTGCTTCTTCTTCTTGGGGTTGGCCTCAGGAGGGTACTGCATATATGCGCTGCCAGGGTCTTTGACTGCTGGAGCTTGGAAGGCGCACTCAAGGGAGCACACTGCATCTCTTTCTTCGCAGGGGACTATGATGATCCCGCCGCTTCCCGGCATCTTGAGGACGTTGTAGCCATGGTGGGTGACTGCCATGAATTTGGCTAGCGCTGGGTACCCGAGGATGGCATTGTATGGCAGGCGGATGTGGGCGACGTCGAAGTCGACGAGCTCGGTGCGGTAGTTGTCGCGTGTGCCGAAGGTGACAGGGAGACGAACTTTCCCTATTGGGGTGGTGGAGCCGTCAGTAACTCTTGAGAAAGGCTTGGTGGGCTGGAGCTGATCATATGGCACTTGAAGGCTGTCGAACGTCTCGACGGACAGGACACTGAGCCCTGCGCAGCTGTCGATGAGGGTCTTGGTGACTTGGACATTGCTGATGACGGGCGAACAGAGCATCAGGAGGACACCGACGGTTGCCGCGCATTTGAGCTAGTCCGCCGAGCTAAAGGTGATGGTGTACTTGGACCATATGAGCGGGCGCGTAGCCTCGAGCTTGGGGAGGGCTGCATTCACCTCGCGAGGAACTGCTTGAAGATACGCTGGGAAGCTGGGGCCTGAGCGCCACCCAAGATGTAGGCGATGGCGCGCGGCTCCTGGAAGCCCCTAGCCCCTTCGTCCTGTTGATGGTCGTCGTTCCTCCTTGGTGGCGGCGGCAGCGGAGGGAGATCAGTGTTGCCCTGAGGACGATCCTCGTGAGGCTGGTCCGTACAGGCACCCTCATGAGGCTGGTCCTGCCAGCGGTCCTCGCGAGGATGGTCCTACCAGCCCTGGCGAGGGCTGCGGTCGTCCCAACATCCTCCACCTCGTCCACCTCCTCGGCTGTAGCCCCGGTCATTGCGCTCGGGGAGTCGACCGAAGCATCCATCTTGAATGGTCCTGAGCTCTTGACAATTGTTGGTGTTGGGGATGCGCACGTTGTGGAAGGCGCAGAACGTACGGCTGCCCTTGGACGACTCGGGGAGGTCTCGGCCGCGCTTGGTATCTGGCTCTGTCGCGAGTACGGCCACCCCTTTGCGCTTCACGTCCTTGACCTTGGCCTTCTTCTCCTCTGGATCCGCAGCAGGGAGCTCGAGGAGGGAGAGATGCCCCTCCTCAGCTCTTGCACACTTGGTTGCTATGTTGAACAGCTCCAAAGTCGTGCACAACTCCTCATGGATGGCGAGCTCCTCCTTCATCTTGATGTCGCGGGCGCCATCGGAGAATGCTAAGATGATGGCCTCGTCCGTCACCTTCGGGATCTTGAGGCGCACACTGTTGAAGCACTGGATGTACTTCTAGAGGGTCTCTCCCGACTGTTGCTTGATGCGGCGCAGGTCACCCGCGGCCGGGGGCGGTCGCGAGTGCCCTGGAAGTTGGCGATGAAGCCATCGCACATCTGATCCTAGGAGGAGATTGAGCCGGGGGCAGGTTTGGGAGCCATGAGACGGTGCCGTCCTTGAGAGCCATGGGAAACCAGTTCACCATGACCTTTTCATCACCGTTGGCAGCCTCGATGCTGAGCTTGTAGAGCTGCAAGAACTCTGCAGGGTCGGGGTGCCGTCGTAGCGAGGAGGCAGATCCGGCTTGAACTTGCCCGGCCAGACGATGCTACGCAGCTCAGGAGTGAAGGCGCGGTAGCCTGCCGTGGCCACCGGGACCCTTCGTGGAGGCGGAGCTTGATCTTGGTGTCCCTGCGCTGCCACGGCAAGTGGCGCATGGCCCTGCCGCGGCAAGCGATCCTGACATGGCGGTGCTGGGAGCGGTGGAACGTTTTCTTGCGGACGAGGGATCTCTTGGAAACTTCTTTCTTCATGCGCGGGCACATGGCGCGGTGGATCACGCCGCGGGACCGCACATCTTGGAGCGAGGATGCCGTCTTGATGTGGAGGAGGCGGAGGCGCTCCATGAGCCGCACGTCTCGGCGCGAGGGCGCCATCTTGGTGCGGAGTGGCGGAGGCGCTCCGTGAGCCACATCGCCCGCAGCCGGGGGCGGACGAGGCAACGAGAGGCATGGCGCGGGAGAGCCCCTCGCGATGCTGACGAGCTCAGCGATGCGGTAGCATAGGAGTTCGCGTGCCAGGAGTAGCGCGGCCTGCACGTGTGTGGGTGCATGGCGAGCATGAGACGATGAGCTGGCAGGAGTCAGCGACGGGGTGGCGGTGCGGCCATCTCGCCGCACGGAGGGGTGTAGTGAGGAAGCTTGCTGCTTGTTTGCCGCCGGGTCGGTGGCGGCATTGGCAGCGGGTGATGGAGAACGACGGGGAGGTCCACCGACAGGGGTTGTCTGAGGGATGCGGGTGGCAAGAGCGGCCCGGCGCTCAGCGTGGGCCCGGTGAGTGTCGGCCATGAGCTTGGTGGAGTGGCGAAGCACGGATTGATGAAGGGGAAGGCTTAAGCGACCCCTACCCGGCGTGCCAAATGTCGAATTTCGGGTTCCGGCAAAACCCTTGAGGTTCGAACACTGGGGTGCGCACAAAGATCTCCCCCTCTCTAGCTCGCACACATCATGATCTCATGGCCTAGCTTGACGAACCCAAAGAACAAGAGACACAAGCGTTTATACTGGTTTGGGCCACCGATGTGGTGTAATACCCTACTCCAGTGTGGTGTGGTGGATTGCCTCTCGGGCTGAGGAAGAACATTTACAAGGGAAGAATAGCCTCCTGAGGAGAGGTGTTCTTGTGCTTGGTGAGTGTGGTGGCTTTGATGGGATGAATCCGGACCAAGATCCGATCAGCATCAGAATCAGAATGCCTCCCTACGGTGGTGGCTATTCCTATATATAGAGGACCGGGTCCTCTTCCCAAATATCAGGTGGGAAGGGATCCCACAACGGCCAATTTGAAGGGGGACAACTAGTACAAGCTATCCTGACAAAAGGAGTCTTCGCCTGCCAAAGGCTCTGGTGGTGACGCCGTCCTAGCCTCTACGGTGACCTCGTTCTGTCGTCCTTCTGGTCTTGGTCTCGTTGCACTGATATGGAAACCTTTGCCTGATGCCTCGGGACTCCTCACCTGCGCTTGCCTCTTTAGCACCAAAGAGGAAAAGAGGACACTGCGCGCTGGCGCCCGCTTGGCTCTAGTCATCATGGCTTGCGTCACAAATCTCGCGAGGTGTCCCTTGCCTTGATCTCTCCGCCCCTCGCGAGCCTGCCTGGCGAGGCCATCCATGAGGAGGTCTTGCGTCGTCTGCCTCACGAGGCTTAGCCCATCGCGAGGGTCTTGAGTGTTTGCTGGTGAAGATGGGTCGTACAGGGCCGCTGATGGAGCCACACCGCGGCCCGCAGGCAGGCAAGTCTGGGGACCCCAGTTCCTAGAATGCCGACATAATTATCCATCACTGATCCATTGCCTATGAGCTTTTCGCATATTGATCTTTTCTTAGTTACTTTTCGGTTGCCACTGTTACAATCACTACAAAAACTACTACTTACTTTTGCCACTGTTACCGCTACTTCCATATTACTTTGCTACTAAATACTTTGCTGCAGATATTAAGTCTTTTAGGTGCGGTTGAATTGACAACTCAACTGTTAATACTTGAGAATATTATTTGGCTCCCCTTGTGTCGAATCAATAAATTTGGGTTGAATACTCTACCCTCAAAAACTGTTGCGATCCCCTATCCTTATGGGTTATCAAGACTATTTTCTGGCACCGTTGCCGGGGAGCATAGCTCTATTCTTTGAGTCACTTGGGATTTATATCTGTTGATCACTATGAGGAACTTGAAAGATGAAAGAACCAATATTTTCCCTCAACTACGAGGGGAGGTAAGGAACTGCCATCTAGCTTTGCACTAGATTCACCTTCTATTTTGAGTAAACTTGCGGCACCTACACCTGCTATTGATTCTGATATGTCGCATGTTATTGATGATGTCACTTCTGCTATACATTATGCTTATGATGAAACTACTTCTATGCTTGATAATACTATGCCATTAGGTGAATTTCTTGATGAACAACTTTCTAGGGTTAGAGAGAATGAAATTATTGAAACTGATAATATTGATGAAAGTGATGATGAAGATTCTCCCCCTAGATATGAATTGCCTGATGTGCCTGAGGTTTATGTTATGGATGAAGAAACTGCTAGAGATCTTTTAGCTTGCAAAGATAGATATGATCTTAAGAAACTGTTAGCTAAGATGAAAGAGAAAACTTTGAATGCTAGAATGAAATATGACCCTGCTTTTGCTACTTCACCTATCTGTATTTCTGATAAGGATTATGATTGCTCTATCGATCCTGAGTTAATTACTTTGGTTGAATCTGATCCTTTTTATGGCTATGAATCTGAAACTGTTGTGGCACATCTTACTAAATTGAATGATATAGCCACCCTATTCACTAATGAGGAAAAAATTCGTTACTATTATATCCTTAAATTATTTCCATTCTTATTAAAGGGTGATGCTAAAATATGGTATAATTCTCTTGCTCCTGGTTGTGTGCGTAGTCTCCAGGATATGATTTATTACTTCTCTGCTAAATATTTCCCCGCTCATAAGAAACAAGCTGCCTTAAGGGAAATATATAATTTTGTGCCAATTTAAGCAGAGAGTCTCCCACAAGCTTGGGGGAGGCTTCTTCGATTACTTAATGCTTTGCCTGATCATCCTCTCAAGAAAAATGAAATACTTGATATCTTTTATAACAGACTAACCGATGCTTCCAGAGACCACCTGGATAGTTGTGCTGGTTGTATTTCCAGGGAAAGAACTGTTGAACAAGCTGAATTGCTATTGAATAATATGTTGAGTAATGCTAATGATTGGACACTTCCTGAACCAACTCCAAAACCAATTCCATAGAAAAGGGGTATTATATTTCATAGTCCTGAAGATATGCAAGAGGCATAGAAATCTATGAAAGAAAATGGTATTAAAGTTGAAGATGCTAAGAATTTACCACCTATTGAAGAAATACATGGTCTTAATAACCCGACACATGTAGTAAAGGTAAATTCTCTCTATAGATTTGATAAGGGTGAAATCCCATTTACTAAGTTTGCTAGCCAATGCTTGGATGAGTTTGAAAATTTTATTGTTAAATAAGAAAACTTCAATGCTTATGTTGGTAGACAATTGAGACGTAATGCTTATATGATTGAACACTTGAGCGATTATATGTCTAGAGTTAAAGGAGACCTTAAACTTATTAGTAAACATGCTTCTATGGTTACCACTCAAGTAGAACAAGTTCTTAAAGCACAAGATGATTTTCTCAATGAATTAAATAATAAGAAAAATGATTGCTGTTAGAGTTGTGACTAGAGGGGGTAAAATGACTCATGAACCTCTGTATCCTGAGGGCCACCCTAAGAGAGTTGGGCAAGATTCTCAGAGAACTAATGTTGATGCACCTAGTCCTACTAAAAAGAAGAAAAAGAAAAATGATAGGACTTTGCATGCTTCTAGTGAACCTGTTGTTGACACACCTGAGAACCCCAATGATATTTCTATTTCTGATGCTGAAACACAATCTGGTAATGAACATGAACCTAGTGATAATGTTAATGATGATGTTCATGTTGATGCTCAACCTAGCAATAACAATGATATAGAGATTGAACCTAATGTTGATCTTGATAACCCACAATCAAAGAATCAACGTTATGATAAGAGAGGCTTCGTTGCTAGGAAGCACGGTAAAGAAAGAGAACCATGGGTTCAGAAACCCATGCCTTTTCCTTTTAAACCATCCAAGAAAAAGGATGCTGAGGATTTTGAGCGCTTTGCTGAAATGATTAGACCTATCTTTTTGCATATGCGTTTGACTGATATGCTTAAAATGAATCCTTATGCTAAGTATATGAAAGATATTGTTACAAATAAAAGAAAGATACCGGAAGCTGAAATTTCCACCATGCTTGCCAATTATACATTTAAAGGTGGAATACCAAAGAAATTAGGAGATCCAGGAGTACCAACTATACCATGCTCCATTAAAAGAAACTATGTTAAAACTGCTTTATGTGATCTTGGAGACGGTGTTAGTGTTATGCCTTTCTCTTTATATCATAGACTTGATTTGAATAAGTTGACACCTACTGAAATATCTTTGCAAATGGCCGATAAATCAACTGCTATACATGTCGGTATTTGTGAGGATGTGCCTGTTGTGGTTGCAAACATTACTATTTTAACGGATTTTTTATTCTTGATATTCCTGAGGACGATAGTATGTCTATTATCCTTGGTAGACCCTTTTTGAATACTGCAGGGGCTGTTATTGATTGCAACAAAGGCAAGGCCCCTTTTCATGTTAATGGTAATGAGCATACGGTACACTTTCCGAGGAAACAACCTCAAGTCTACAGTATCAATTCTATTGGAAAAATTTCAACGATAACTATTGGAGTTTTTGAATTCCCTCTTCCTACTGTAAAGAAGAAATATGATATTCTTATTGTTGGGGACATGTATATACCCGTGGAGGTAACTTAGTGTGATTCAAAAATTCTCCGGTTTCATGTTATTCAGAGAGAGTTTGTTAACAAGACTTGATCAACCTTGTTAGTGGATTCCTTTTTGATGAGCATGAGATGGATGAAGTTAGAAAGCACAACCCTTTGTACCCTCCTTTTACTTTCTATTATTTAGATTAAATAAAGCAAAATAGTATTTTCTATCTGTTTTCTGAATTATCCTTGCAATAAAAATACCCCGAAAATAAAAGTTCACCAAATGTCCTGAAAATAATATATGAATTTTTGTAGAATATTTTAGAATTACTCGCACTGAGAACACACAAGGGGGACCAACCATCTGGCCACGAGGGTCCAGGGCGCGCCCACCCCCCTGGGGCGCGCCCCCTGCCTCGTGGACCCCCTCCACTTATTCCAGCACCCACTCACTTCATCTTCCTCCAAAAAAAATCCTCCCATAACTCAAACCCGAGTTCTAGCTCATCTTGCTGCCATTTTCTATCTCCTTGCTCAAAGCTTCATTCACAAAACTGCTTTGGGGGATTGTTCTTCAGTATGTGACTCCTCCAATGGTCCAATTAGTTTTTGTTCTAGTGCTTTATTTATTGCAAATTTTTGCTGCTAAAGTGACCCTGTTCTTGAGCTTGCATGTCAAATTTATGTGGTCAAAAGTAGTTTTAATGCACGATATAGCCTCTAGGCACTTGTAGGAGTAGTTGTTATCAATCTTGTTGAGTTTGATTCACTTCTATTTTGAATCACTAAAAATTTCAGAAATTTTTCAAAGGAAGAAAATTGTTTAGGAAAATGTACCAAGGTGGTTCCTCAAGGAAGCAAGGACCGAGGCTGGCGATACGTGAGCCGGACGATGAACCACCACGGGAAGCCCAAGTGTGGCCTTGTGAATGGCCGTCAGAGGAGTTTATGGTCCAGGCAGGCATCAAGGATGAATTTGACGCGTATATGCGTAATGCTGATCTTGAGGACTTCGTGTCAGATAAGTGCCCACAATACCACTATCTAACTTATTCCTTTGTGAGGAGGTTTAAATTTACATCCTCGCGCAATTCTCACAATGTTTTATTTGATCTTTATGATAAATCATATACCATGGACCTAGAAGATTTTAACACTGCTTGTAAACTCCCGCATTGGGGCAATGTTAGTGAACCTCGCAAATCTGAATATAAAGACATTCTTGCTAGTATCACTGTGTGGGAATCTAGGGAAATCACACAAGCTACCATAGGGAGCGTTCATTTCCCTTCTGTACATTATTTTGATCTCTTCATTGGTAGATGCATTAACGGTAAAGATGAGGCTTGTCAGATGTGCGTTCCAGATCTTAGTGTCCTCAAGAGTGCGGTATTAGGTGATAAACAATATAACTTGGGGGCCATTGTTGCACGAAGGTTGCATCTTAACGGTATAAGTGGAGATTTGTTTGGTGGAATTTATGGAACTCGTGTAGCTAATTATCTTAATATACCCATACATGGAAATGATATGGAGTTGCCTCCTGCTTATCTAGATTATGATGCTATGGTTCGCCATCAGTTTCTTGAGAGGAACGAACAGTTCCTCTAGTACCGACTAATCTTTGACAGACGACACACTGTCCATGTTGCCCTCCCTGCTCCTACTTTCTTTGACTTTCAGGCAAAAAGGAGATATGTTATAACTAGGGAGGAAGCGAACAGATATTAGAGGAGGACGGAGGCAGCTTGCCTCCAAGCTGCAGCTCATCAGGCAGTAGCTGCTGCATCTCAGTATGACCCCAGCTACAACTTTGGATATCCACCGGGCTAGCAGTGGCCATAGACCAACTTAGGCCAAAAGCCTAAGCTTGGGGGAGTACGTATTTCTCACCGACATTACATTCATGTTCACAAACTCATTCTAGTTGTCGGTGCTCATACTTTTTCATTGTACTAACCATGCTAGTTTAATTTCGTTTCTAAGACTTCTTCTTGTGTGTTAGAAAAACCTTAATAAAAACCAAAAAAATAGTTGTAACTTTTAGCTAGTTTACTTTCCATGCTTGTAGTAGTAGTAATTAAAATAAAATCCAAAAATATTTCTCGTTCTTCTTTTGCTTGTTGGGAGCTTTCCCATGTAAATAGTTTTATTTCTTTTCTTTGGGGGTCGAGAGGAGAAGACCATGATGAAAATGTTGAGTGGCTCTCATATGCATTATTGTTGATTTAACCAAGAGCCCATATTACCTTGTCTTATCCCTTGTATTAAATGCTTGCAGATTTTAGCTTAGCCCAATGCACGTGCACTATTATTATTATCCACACCATTCGGTCGTGCAAGTGAAAGGCAATAATGATGATGTATGATGGACCGATTGAGATGAGAGAAGCTGGTATGAACTCGACCTATCTTGTTTTTGTAAATATGATTAGTTCATTGTTCCCGATTCAGCCTATTATGAATGAAACATGTTTGCAATGACAATTAGAGATTATAGTTGCTCATGCCATGCTTAATTAGCTAGGAGTTTATAATGGTTTACCTTGCGTGCCAACATGCTATTAAAATAGTTGTGATGTGGTATGATAGGGTGGTATCCTCCTTTAAATGATTCAAGTGGCTTGACTTGGCACATGTTCACGCATGTAATTTAAACAAAATCAACATAACCTCCACGTTATTTATGTTCATGGTGAATTATATCACTACAAAAAAAGACACATCCGTGACATTTTGGGCCGAACGAATTTTTTTCTGTCATACTTATGACACTTCTATGACGATAATTGTGACAAAACCCGGTATCATCATAGATGTGGTGGGCTCCTACTTCTATGACAAAAAATCATGACAGAAAATGGGCTTTTCATCCTGGGCGGGCCGGAGACGCATCTGCATGACATTATTTGGGCCGTCCATAACGGAAAAAACCGTGGTAGAAGCGAGGACGAGGAAAATATCGGGGTGTTCTCGGTTACGGTGGGTGGTCGGGGCCGAGCGATGTGTGTTTCTCTCGTACACGCACGCGCGTGGGTGCGAGGCGTTGGGCTCTAACTGAACCCGAGTGAGGCGTTGGGCTCTAAATGAACCCAAGCGATTGCACTGCAGGCTACGCATTACTGAACCCGAGCGATCGATCGATGACTGTTAACTGAACCCGATCAAGCGATTCCTTCGCTACTGCTGCTAACTGAAGCCGATCGATGCTGCGTCTGGATGAATAGTGAGCGTTGTGGGGGGTGGATGAACAGTTCCCAGTGGGGTGGATGAACAGGACCCCGTGGTGTTGCCTCTGGATGAACAGGACCCCGATCGATCGAGTCGGTTGGGGATGGATGAACAGGACCCCATGGAGGGCAGGATGAATAGGACCACCCCGGGGAGGGCAGGATGAACAGTAGATGGTGGAGGGCTGGATGAACAGTAGCCCATGGAGGGGTGGTTGAACAGGAGCCCGTGGAGAGGGCTGGTTGAATAGTAGCGGGTGGAGTAGTGCGCGATGGAGGCTGGATGAACAGGAGCCCGTGGATGAACAGTCACAGGTGGAGGCTGGAGGAGGTCGACGGTGGATGAACAGTAGCCCGTGGAGGCTGGAGGGGGTCGACGGTGGAGATGAACAGTATCCCGTGTAGTCCCGTTTTGTGGTACGCCACACCCCTCCTGATGAATAGGACCCCCGTTTCGACCGTAGCGCTCCAACACAAGTCTGTTTCCTCTGTTTTGCGGTACGCCACACCCCTCCCAATCAACAGGACCCCCGTTTCGACCGTAGGAGGTCCGTTTCCTCCGTTTTGCAGTATGCCAGACCCCTCCCGATGAACAGGATCCCGTTTCGAACGTGTCCGGTCGAACACAAGGCCGTTTCCTCCGTTCTGCGGTATGCCTGGCCTTGTTTCCATCGGCTGTTCTGTCCAAGCCCTCCCAATGAACACGACGACGCATTCCGTTCGACCCAGACGGTTGGCTCCCCATGAACATGATGACGACATTGTTTCTCCGTTCCGACCCAGCCATGTACACGAGCCCTGGCCGTACGTATGCGCGAGTAGGCGTTTGAGACCCTGCCCGTATGTATGTACGTGGCCGTATTTTCTTTCTTGCACACTGGTCACTGTACATACATGTACATGCTATGTGTGCGCCTCTACTACGACACGTGCGCGCCTCTACATCGACCAGTATGTACGGACACATTAGCGACCAGTATGACAATGCTACGTATGCTTCGACCAGGTGGGTCCCGACTGTCAGGCACTTCCTTGCGTGCGAAGATGTAGCTGGTGGGTCCCAGCAGTCAGGGGGAAACATTTTTTTCGTGAAATACGGTGGCCCGTTCGGTGGGTCCCCGCTGTCAGGTGGAGGAATAATTATTTTGTGCGTAATAAGGTGGGACTTCCTTGCTGCGACCATGGACCCAGCTGTCAGCCTCTCCACATACAGTCCACGTCCGATGGAAGCCATTCCTTGACCACGTTGACCACGCCGTGCCGAGAGCACCAGGGCGATGGACGACGACGAGGCCTAGTGTACCAGCCCCAAAATTGGGTTATCAATTTTTGTGCTATTATTCTCTCCTGGCACTCATTTTCAAAACTTTCTCCTGAGTTTGCTGGATGACTCTGAGAAATTTTGTCATTTCCAACCTTTCAAAATCTTGCTCATGTCTTTTTCAGTGGGCAAGACCTCATTTGCATCAGCTCAAATCCTTTCAAACCCTAATTCCAAATTTTTGGAATTTGGATAGGTCATTTGTGCTAACAAGGGAGCCATCATTCTCCTTGCTCTGTTGATCCTCCCAATTGTTCCCAGAGACCATCCTATCTTTCTGAACCTTGGATATGCATAAGTATTGCTAAGTCGAATGCAATATTTTTGAATTATGATTTATTCCTTTTCTTGCCTTTTTGAGGAATAAAATCCAAAGGCATAGCTAGCCATCTCCTAAATTCATGAGAATTGGTGGAGTTGATACTTATGCCTAATCCAATCTCTAGCAAGAATATTGGCCATAATTAAATAAGGAAAATTGCCTTTTCCTATTTAATGCCAATATTGCATTTCTGCCATTTTCCATAGGAACTACTATTTTTATAGCAGGGAAAATTCCCACATAAATTTTCGAGCTTGTCCTTGCTATATATTAACTAGTTCCATCCTAATCTCATGTTCCTTAGTTCAAAATTTTGGCACATGATCCAATGCAAGTTTCTGCCTTCTATGAAATTTTGCAAAGGAAGTGCTTTATTCCTTACTCCGATTGAGCTATAATTTAGCAGGGTGATTAAGAATGACAAATCACCTCTGGATACCAAAAATCAGCTCAATCTATCTACCAATCTTCCTTGGCAATTTTTCAAGTTTCTGTTCAGATTTTCTTGTTTGTGAAAGAAGTACCCTCATATATGATCAAAATGAGCTGAAACTATACCATCAGTCTCTAATGATCATATTATCAAACTCCTCCAAGATTCATCTCATTCCATTGAACTATGTAAGCACAGGAGCAATTCTTTGTTTCTGTCCACATTTCTAGTTTGTGAAGCAAGTGTATTTTATCTTGCTCCATTATGGCTGAAAATATTCCTAGGGCTTCTCATATCCATATAACCTATCTCCACAAGATTTGGGCTCATTTAATCTATCCAATTGCCCTGAGGATTTTTCTGAAGTTTTTGGACAGAAATGATAGTTGTGAAGGAAGTACCATTTTGGTAAGTCCATTTGGTATGAAATTTCTACAGCATCATGGTATGTCCAAATCATCAGGCTTTGCCAAGTTTTAGCCTAATCCATCACTCCTAGTGTGTGCTTCATCATGATTCAGTTTCTAGGTCAGATTTGGTGGTTGTACAGCAACTATGGTAAATAGTTTCCAATTCACCTCAAAACTCCCAGGACCGTAGTCCTTTCTACCCTAAGCCTCCCAGACATCAAGTTTACCTTTTACCCTCTCTGGTTTCTCTCTAGAGTGTGGTAAAGTTTTCTGCAGTAAAATTGTGGAGCTTGTTTTACTCAGCTCACTTTGTCTCCACCCTTCTCTTTACCATGGTAATACTCCACGCTGGAAAGACTATGCGGTAGACATGGACTTACAGCCGTAAAAACCCCAGAGCGCGCCATGCCAATGGTGACTACATTGGCAACCAGCCAAAACGATGGTCTAGCCACTGTTGTCGTCGGCATCGCTGCCCCGACCGTCTCTGGCCTCGCCATTAATGTCCAACAGCTCCCCCTCGATGCCATCTTCCCTCTGGACCTCTGGCCCCGTTCGTTCTCTTCTCCGGCGAGCCGTGCCAACGACCGTAATAGTGCACTCCTGTGCATTGTCGTCTTCCTCGCCGATGTCCGCTTCCTCCTCTTGTCCTCGAGCCTTGCTCGTCTCCGTGACTCCCCGGCGCTCGTCTTGATCCTCCTCGCCGCCTTCCCGTGCCTCCCCCCCCCCCCGTGACTGCTGCGGCCGGCAGAGCCGTGGCTGGACTCGCTCGGCGGCCACCGGCTCGGGTGCCCTCGCCCCGGCTATTTAAGGAGCCGCGACCCCCTCTGGAGATCATCAGCAGCTTCCCCATCCTCCTCTACGCCTCCCCAACCCCTCCTCTCGTCCCCGGAGCCTCTCTCTGACCCCATCGCCGCCATGGCCGCCGCCTCGGGCTTCACTCGATTTTGGCGATGTCGCTCCCTTCTCGCCGTTCCGCCAACACCATTGCAACCCACAGAGCCCAGCGAGTCTCCCCGTGGCCTCGGCCCCTCCTCTCCTCCACCGTAGCCTCCATCTCGCCGGCGACCGAACCCCCTCTCTGCTGCAGGCCTTGCAGCCCCTTCCCTGGTGCTCCTCGGAGGCAGTAGCTACCACCACTAGATGCGCCTCTTCATGCTGAGAAGATCGATAGGTCACCCGTCCGCTGCCGTGGCCGGACGCGCCGGCAAGTGCCGTCGGGGCGGGCGTCTCTCCTCGGCCAGGCGCGCGTCGAACGGGAGGGGGAAGAAACCAGGCCAAGCGGGCCCCTCCACGCGCGGCCCCACCTGTTGGCGACCGATGGGCCTGGCCCAGTGCCAGCGTGGACAAGTGACGGCGCCCCCGCCACGACGCCGCTTTTCCCGCGCGAAAGCACATTTCTGGAAAATGCGTTTTCAATCTCAGAAAGCGCATTCTTCCTCGCCTTCGGCTGGGAATACGTTTCCCTTCCTGGAAAACGTATTTTCAAAAAAGACACGTTCTGTTTAAACTACCAGGGACCTGTTTGTAGAAGTATTTTTTTACAAACTAGTCCCTGAACTTTAAACGTCCGTATCTTTCTACCTGTAGCTCCGAATGAGGTGATTCCAAAGCCCACATCTTCGTTTCGTCGAGCCCGTGCCGTTGATGTCATTTTCATAATATTTTCACATAGTGAAAATGACCATTTTGCCCTTTCCCGTAAACAGCCCCCTCCGTGAGAGAATTATTTCTGGCAAATCTTTCCGCGATCGTTTCCCACTTCTTCCCAGAGTATTTGTCGACCCCCAGGCAAGCCAACCTCTTATCATGAGTCCCGAACTTGCATGTTGACTTTGCTTGCACCTTGTGTGTGTGTGTGTAGTTGCAGTTGTTTCATATTGTTTTCGTCTGCAGTTATTCCGTTATGCTGTCTTGCATGCTTGTGTTTTCATGATATCTTTTGCCATGCTAATTAGAATGTTATTATTAATAATGCCATGTCACTACTCTACTTTATTTACATGTCATCATTTTAAAATGATATGAGGATTGTAATGCACTGTTGAAATTCTATTGTCATGTTCTTTATGTTATAGTTGTGCACTTGAGGAGTTCGATATTTTGCCATGCATTTGTATGTTGCATGCTCATTGTTGCATCCATGTTAAATATGCTCATGATGATGGAGAAGGAAATAAAATGACTTAATAATAACAAACCTCCTCCGTCATCGATGGGATCGAGTCATAGTGCCCCCAAATCGAACTTTTTCAGTGCAGCCACATTTGCCTTTGTGGGAAGGCCTTAATGCGAGCTATTGTCGTGACCTCTCGTCGGTGCCTCCCACTAGGGAAGGTTATGGGCTTGCTTACCCTGATAAGCTAGGTAGACGTAATCTTGTGTGCTCATTGATGAGATTGTGGTACCGAGTCCCCGAATGGGATTGTTTTGACCACGACGGTGGTTGGGGTGTCTTTGGTAGACACGGGGCCACCCAGGACCAGCCCATTGGGGATTGGGTCGGAGTGGCTGGGAGGGCGTCATGGCAGTAGGTCGGTTTCGTCGGAATGCCGTTGGTCCACCCGAATGGGATGACAAGGCCACGAGTTCCGTGGTGTGGGTACAGTGTGCTACCTTTGCAGAGTGTATAAAGTCTATCGATAGCAACAGTTTGTAGTAGGTCCCACTATCAGGTCTTGGTCGAAATGGAGGATAAACCGAAATAATTAAGTTGGTAAATAAATATGTGATAACAAAAATATGGTGACTTGGACTATGAGATAGTCGTGAGGAGTCACGACGATATTTTGTTATGATCACGAGACGAGGTCTCGGTGAGTGTTGGAGACCAAGTGTTGGTCATGGTTGTGATCGCCGGAAAGATCACTGTTCGGTTGCGTGGCAACCCGTTGATAAGAGAGTCTGAGGGACTCAGTGTACAAGTTTGGTTACATTGCATGAGTAATATATCAGTATTTGCATTTAAAGAACCATGATAGAACAGAAGATGATTGCATAAAGTTAATATGCTATGTTTGCATTGGATATTATTGGTAGTTTATTTTCAGCATAATTTCATGATGCTATGCCATGCTTTGATTGATACATTAATTTATGCCATGATTGAGCTGATATGATATGTTTTACCTTTGCCATGTTAGAAGCATGATCTGATATGCCATGTTATTGCCATGTTAGCAGATGCTATGATTTTGTTCATGCTTAGTTGATCTTTATCATGCCATGTTTAGTAATTAATATGAGTTAGGATGTTGCATGCACTCGGTTCTTGCTTTGTCTTCTACTTGTTTGGATGCAATGTATTTGGTTGTCTTGCAAGTACATTCAATGTAATGGCCTGGTGTGTCATGCCAGTTTTGTAGGTCGTACTCAAATTGTTCGCTTGATTCGTCGTGCTAGGCCGTAACCTTGCCAGTCCTGTGAGTTGTGGAGCCCAACCAGAGTTGTTACGCTGCCAAACCAAGACTTCCGCCGCCATTCAATCAGACTTCCACTGTCGTTTAGTAGCCTTATGACTATGCCAGATAATTGTATTCATCAATGATGTAATCTCATATACATGTATTTGATGAATGTTCTTGTACCTGGAATGCTGTATTATGGACCTGTCGTGCGTCAGGTGTTATCCTGGGCTGACGTACGAAGGCCCCCTGCTCCATGCGGATCGGGGTGCCACAGGGCATGGTATCAGAGCAGACAGGGTGACATAGGTTATCCTAATATTAGATCACCGCTACCATTAACCAGTAATGGACCTAAGGGATTTGACCCATCCCTGCATCCGGCATGGCCACTGTTAATCAACAGTTGGCGCAGTCGCGACCGACACGTCCTCATCCCGCTGTCCCCGCCTAGTTATCCGTGGAGCAAGTAGCGGCCATATCCTTTCTGGTCGGCCGCACCGCTTGCCCTTCGCCATTAAGGGAAAGGGTCCACACCATGCGGGTATGTCCCGCATAGTTGCCTATAAAAGCCCCCTTTCCGCTAGCCGTATCGCTCACTCCTCATTCAGCCATGTCCCTGCAGAGAAGCCTAGCTAGTAACACTCCAGTCATGGCTATCACCCTCAAAACTACTAAGTTCCACAGCCACACAAGCGCCATCAATCATCCTGGCTTTCCACCCCTTCTTGCTGAGATGCTCACCCAAGCCTTTGGCTATGATGCTAGCCCCGACTACCTGGTATTCCAGTCAACACCCGTTCCTCACCTTCATCGCTATGATGCAAGGGTGCACATCAGCCCCGGCCCCACAGCAGATGGCCATCCGTTGGTTTTTCCGGGTAGAGCCATGCCTACCATTGATTTGGCCATCCAGGCCGCTGCTGTGGAGGCAATCCTATACCTCCGAACCAAGTTCCCGCAAGTGGTAGATCAAAGGGAGTTATGTTTCTTCCCCATTGTTATAGCATCAGGAATTCAACCATCCCCCTCTATCCAAGGGAGTGACCCCGCAATCGCTCGCCCGGTGCAGTATATCACTGCCCAGGGAATGATGATTTCAAGGATGCTTGCAGAATTCAGAACCTTGGACAACGATGCGGTGCAAGTTGTCAAGGAAGCTTACCGTGAGGCTCGTAAGTTCGCATCTCAAGTGGCTCACCCAACGCTATCCGAGCCAGTGCTACCCTCCCAGCCGGTGTTGTGGCCTCGGCCAAACATCATCACTCTCGACAAGACTCTTTTCCGGATCCACTAGCAGCATATGCTTGGATCAATTTCAGCCACACCCCCGGTAGCCGAACCCCAACCGACAGTGATCACGGATGATGAAGATGGAGATTGGCTCAGTCTTCGTCCTCCCAGAGAGCCCCAGCAAAGCAAGCCCTCAGCTTGATCTCAGCTGCGCAACCAGTTGTTTCTGCTAGTAGGTCAGTCTGTCAGTTCATTCCCGATATGAGGATAGAACCCTGTATCCCGAGTGAGTAGTTTCGTTTAGCACGTAGAGCGCTCGTGCTTGGTTGTATGATTGCACTTTTGTAACTCTTATGATGTGTTTATGCTTGCTTTCTTGCTTTTGGATTGTTGTGTTGGTTTGTCTCTCTGTCAAACAGAGATATTTGAGGCCGAAATCACTATTCTGACCTTGTCAATGTTTATAGTCACAAACTGAACTCGGCGAGAAAGTATTTCACAATTTGACCCTTTTAGAAACGCCAGGGTCCACGGCGTTTCCACCCAACATAGAAACGCAAAGCAAGCTAGCGTTCCCTGCCAACACGCAAACGCCGAGGCAGCTAGCGTTTCTGCCCTGGCCCACAGTCAGTCTGAACCCGCTGCTTTCGCTGACGTGGCACGCTTGAAACGCCAAGGTCCTCGGCGTTTCTGACCAGGATTAAGTAACGCGCGTGGGCCGCGGGGGCCTACCCCAGCCCACTCGCAGTCGCAGCCCCGGTCGAGCGGTTCTTTGCAGGACGAACTGGCGGCCACCCCCTCCCTCTTCTTCATCAAATCTCCCCCAGATCTGCTATTTTGATCATCAAAACGAGTAGATTGGAGCATCCCCAAGTTGCTTGAGGTATTCTCTTCCCAATCCTCCATTTATTTTCAGTCAAGATTGGCTATTGTAGATGCATTTTTTCAAACATGGTGGAACTCTAAGATGAGTTATTAGTGATTTGTTTGATGAATATTTTGGTTACATTATGTTTAGAAAGAAGACATATACTCCTTGTGTTTTATTCTCAGCCTTCTGAAGGAGCACGCCGAGTTAGCTCAAGAACCATCCGACGTCCTGGATGGCAGAACACTCGAGAGGGCTATGTCAACAGGGGGAAGATGGCTGCAAAAAGAGGCAAGAAGTGAAGTGATGACTAATGCGAACTTGTTAGTTCTATATGTGGTGAACTAGAAATGTAGTTAGCATTTCAGATGGAGCAAACTTGTTAGTTCTATATGTGATGAACTTGTTATGTTTTATGTCTGATGGACTTGGTTAGTTCTATGTTAGGAAGACTTGGTAATTATTATGTAAGCTGGATCATGTTAAGTTCATTGCCGAAAATATGTCTCATTGCTATACTGTTGTTGTACTTGGCATTATATTGTGAAAACTGTTGTTGTACCTTTGCTATCTGTGATGGAATGGACATGGGCAGCAGGGTTTGCTGTGTTCTGCATAACAGGGAAGAAACGCCAAGGAAAATGGCGTTTATCTGTGGCTGGGAAACGCCAAGGACAATGGCGTTTCATGTGTGAGCGGCAATGTTTCGTGAACATGTCCCAGCCAACCTCTGTCTTAAAGAAACGCCAAGCCATAGAGAGCGTTTCGTTGTAGGGTCAAAACGCCAGGGTCATTGGCGTTTCTGGGGTGAGTGGCAATGTTTCGTGTGCATGTCCCAGCCAGCCTCTGTCTTAAAGAAATGCCAAGCCAAGTAGAGCATTTTGTTGTAGGGTGGTAACGCCAGGGTCATTAGCGTTTCTGGTGTACAGAGAAACGCCCATTGGTTTGGTGTTGCTGTCATAACAGGGTGTCAAAACAAACTCCAAAGCCTTTTGTGGTACACATAGTTCACCACATAACGTAAAGGAGTAAACATAGAGGAGTCCAAAGCAATTGTGACATCACATAAAGGAGTATACATAGAGGAGTCCAAAGCAATTGTGACATCACATAGTTCACCACATAAAGGAGTACACATAGAGGAGTCCAAAGCAATTTAGAGTACACATAGTTCACCACATAAAGAAGTCTAGGCAACAAGAAGGTTCAAGATGAAATGCACACGAAGGTCCAAAGCATGGCATAGTTCACATCATTTCTCTATTGTGTAGAGCAAGGCCCCTTTCCCTTCTTCTTCTTCCTCTCTTCTTCTTCTTCCTCCTCCCTTTTCCTTATGAGGTGAGCCTCCTTGACCACCCTCTCCATGAATATCTGATTCTCCCTCTCTTTTTTTTCATCTGAAATTGCCCAAAGCTTCAAGGTTTTTTCTACAAAATCCTTTTGACGCTTTTTCTGTGCCTCCTCACATTTCCTCACCAACGCTTGCTCCCTAGCATACATAGCATTTCTCGCTCTCTCTAATTCCTTCCTCTTCTTCTCAAGTTCCTCTTCCTTCTTCTTCTTTAGCTTGGCTGCATCCTCCTCTCTAAGCTTCTTCGCAGCCTTCTCCCACCATCCCGCCATCTCACCTTCGCCATCCTCAAGCCCCTTCATTGTTGCCTTATTGGGTTGAGAAGCCGCCATACCTAGGAAAAATTGCAAGACATTAGTTAGTAAGGACAAAAACAACATGAAAATATTTATGAAATGTAGCCACGTACGGAAATGGTCCATCTAGGTATCCAAACATTCCTCTAGCATTACCACGGCCTCTACCCATGAAACCTCCTCTACCACCACCCGAACCTCTACCCCTACCATGAGCACCAGCACCGGTAATTCGTCCTCGACCACGACCACCCCTGGATCCTCGGCCACCACCGGAACCTCGGCCACCGGAACCTCAGCCACCACCAAGGCCACCACCGGAACCTCGGCCACCACCAAGTCCATCACCGGAACCTCAGCCACCACCAAGGCCACCACCGGAACCTCAGCCACCACCAAGTCCACCACCGGAACCTCGGCCACCACCAAGGCCACCACCGGAACCTCGGCCACCACCAAGTCCATCACCGGAACCTCGTCCACCACCAAGGCCACCACCAAGGCCATCACCGGGACCTCGTCCACCACTTGAAGAAGCATTGTGCCCTTTTGAAGTTTTGTTTGTTTTGCAAGTCCTTTTGTTGTGTGTCATTTCATTGCAACCACCGCATTGGTTCCTATCACGTGTCTCCATGAAATGTCCACTACCAAATTCTCCGGTGCTCATGAGGTCATCCATATCATTCCTGTATCGCTTTGTTCTCCTTCTACCCTTGGGTTGTACCATCATCTCCGGATCGGGCCTAATGTTAGGACCGTGATACTTTGGCCACTGCGATGCGTCCAGAAAAGGGTGGAATCTAGACGCCCATGTTAACTTATGAGTTTGCAAATTGAATTCATGCAACCTCACAACTAATCCATCGGAGATATCCACATTCCTGATGCGGGCCGCCGACATCATGCGCGAGCATGGCCAGTGGTACTTACTAGGCCGCTCACAAGTGCAATGTCTTGTCCTAAGAGCCACCTTAAATGAGCGACCACCATATGATTGTCCATCTCTAGTTGTCCCACCTGGCTCATCCACTTGGTATTTCATTTCTACATTATCAAAACAAGTGACTCGCTGGATGGCTGACTTGTCTCTCTGAAACTCCAGCCACTCGGCAACCTTCTTCGGATAAATTTCATTGGGAGGCTTCTCACTATCAGCAATCAACTTGTCGATTTCATTAGAGTGCTTCAAAAAATACTCATTCAGCTTGTAAAAGGTATATTCCGCTATTGCCGTCACCGGCAACTGACGGGCACCCTTCAAGACAAAGTTGAAGCACTCAACTAGATTGCTTGTCATGTCACCATAACTCATGCCTCCTTCGTCACATGCCCGTGACCACTTGTGTCTCTCATCAATATTCCTTTCTAAGAAATCTTTGCCACCTTCGTTTGCCTTCTCATAGATTTTGTTCAAGCGTGTCGTGAATGACTTAACGGAGAAGGCTACACATGCGGAGTTAAGATCCTTGCAAAGATCCTTGTTCTTACAAGCCCTGTAAAAGTTTGCAATGAAGTGCCTCATACACCATTGGCGGTGAAGCCTCGCATGCCCTGGAATATGAATATCCACGGCCTTCAATATGCCTTGGTGCCGATCGGATATGATGAATACCTCCCTATTCGGAGGAATGACCGTGCTCCTAACAAGTCTCATGAACCATTCCCAGTTGCCTTGGTTCTCCACGGAGATCAAAGCAAATGCCACAGGCAACACCTGATCGTTAGCATCATGTGCCATTGCTATCATGAGTGTTCCCTTGTATTTCCCTGTCAAGAATGTCCCATCTATAGACAAAACCGGTCGACAATGCTCAAAAGTTGCAATGCATGGGCCAAACGTCCAAAAGGCACGACGGAACACTCCTTCAATATCTTGGACATAGTGGTACATTCCTGGGTTTCTGTACGACATCGCTCCCAGCAACCTGGGTAGCATGTTGTAAGCCTCTTCCCATCCACCGTACAACATTCTGAGAGCAACTTGCTTGGCCTTCCATGTCTTTCCGTACTTGACCTTATATCCAAATTTATCTTCAATCCAACTCATCAACAACTTCACTTTAATGGTCGAATCCTCGGCTATATGTTTCTGGTATTTATAACCAATGAATTCCGAGGTTAGTTGACGGTGTGTCTTCCGTGCTTCTACGGCCGGCGGTGTGCATTGGTGAGTGGCTTTGCAACTAGTTATCTTCCACTAACCATCTTTCGTGAGTCTTCCATTGAATTTCCATTTGCATCTTTCTACCTCACATTTCACGGTGTATCGCTTGTTGCAGTCCGAGTGAACAATTATGAAAGGCCTGTGGTGTTTGACAGCATACTCACACAACCACATCCTGAATTCTAGCATGTGCTCGAACATCAAACATTTCCTCATGTATGACATCGAAATTGCGTCGGGTGTACTACTTGGGAACTGTCTAGCCTCAATTGTCTTGCTCATGCCACCGTCGACTATAGCCTTATCTGCAAGGCTAACATCACAAAACAAGGGAACTTTGTGATCCCTACCGGTGATTTTTGTGTACCACTCTGCTTCTTTCGCAGTCAAGCCATCCTCTTCCAACTCATTCACCGGGCCTTCATCATCCGAGTCATCCACACAAGCACGCTGATAGATAATGTCAGGATCCATGTCTTGATGCCTTACTTCAGCCTCTACATCACCAACAATGTTGTGGTGCCTCTCATACTCTTCGTCGGAGTCATTGTCATCATCTTTCATCAGTGCACTACCTCCGAACTCATATTGGGGATACTCATTGGCTTCCGCTTCAACTTTATACTCAACAATAGGCGGCACACTACTAACCGGGTTCACATCATCTACTAAGGTTTGGTTCAAGTCAACATGAAAGAGAGGAGCCTTGACCACCTTACTTGCAAAGACTTCGAGTGACTTGACTTCCGAGGATGCAACAACCTCCTTATATTAAGCCCAATGCAAATTGGACTTGATAGGCATTGTCTTCATTCGACACTTGTGTGCCGACCCAACATCATATCTTCCTACTAATTCAACTTGATCACTTGCATCCACCCACTTTAATCTTATCCATGTTTCTTCCACAACCTCTTCATAACTAGGGGTCTCAAGAAATATCAACACTTCCTCGTACTTGTCAACAATATCCACATTCATGAATGCCTCTTTGTCAACATAATGAATATTCACAATCTTGCCATCTAAAAAAATGGTAACATAAGTATAAGAAATGTACAATGCTAAATATACCACATTGCTAACAAAACACCTAACCCTAACCCTAAATCTTAACATTGGCCATAACCCTAACCCTAAATCTTAACATTAGCCATAACCCACAATAAGTTATGCTCAACAACATCAAAATGCAACACTATTGGAACAACAATACTCAAAACATCACATTATAGATCCATGCTCAAAACTAGGGTTAGGAACAACAAGAACAAATCAATCCAAATGGACAAATCCAACCAATACAAATTTGTGAGATGCAGGAGGTTACCTCAACGAATGGAAATGACACCGGATCCATGGACCAACCCAACCGATTTGCAAGAATTTGTGAGGGGCTAAGTGAGGGACACAAAGGGGGAAAAGGGCAAGAGCTCGGGATAGGCCAATGGGGGAGAAGAGAGTGAGTGGTGAGTGGTGGGTGAAAGCCCCACGGCCACCTAAAATATCTGCACCAGAAACGCCACTGATTGTGGTGTTTCCAGAAACGCTAGCTGGGTCGGCGTTTCCAGCCTGCCACGTCAGCAAACAACGCGTCCTCGGCCTGGCAGTGGGCCAGGGCAGAAACGCTAGCTTGCTCGGCGTTTCTATGTTGCGTGGAAACGCCGCGGACCCTGGCGTTTCTAAAAGGGTCAAATCATGAAATACTTTCATGTCGGGTTCAGTTTGTGACAATAAACGCTGACAAGGTCAGAACAGTGATTTCGGCCGATGTTTGACAGGGTTGGCAATGTGAGTTAACAAGATTTTAATCAGTAGAGCACATACACTAAACACAACATTTACTCGTCCCAAGTCTTCAATAAAATGCGCGTTGGTTCGGGTATATATATATACCAGAATTATATATATACCCACTAGCATTAAAACGATTTAGAATGATTTCTCTGCTGTGCTTTTCGTTGCATGATTTTTATCTCTGTCTGTTTGTTAGTGTAGATTACTGCATAACACACGCATACCCGATTCACCCACGAGTACCTTCGGGCAGTACTCGGGGGGATGCAAAGTCACATATCCCTATCTATCTGTGCATATCCCGTGTGTCGGATTTTCAAATCCAGAACCCCGCAGAGGCATTTCCGCCTGGAAATTCCTCGTCTCTAATTCTTTTTCTAGATTTCATTTCCGGAGAAACATTGCCAATTTTATTTCCTCCATCCAGTACATCTACCCCGATACAGATTTCAACTCCGATTCTACCTCGACTCCTATTTTTCATGGAGCAATCCACAAAATTTTTCCTGTACCCCAGTGTGCTTCCGGAGCTGGCGCAGTCACCTCTCCTGCACCTGGACCCCACCCCCACCATCTTATGTGCCTTGCGTGGTGCAGGCAAGTCGCCACCCCGCTTCACCGCTGCCCGCGATTACTCCGCCGGCGCAAAGCGACGGAGAATCAATCGTGGCGGAGGACCACCCGGTGCGCCATCTTCTCCCGCGTCTCGAGCCACCGCACCCAGCCGCACGTTGTTCCAAGCTCGCTCATTCCTGATGAGAATCAGCAGGAGGAGAGACGAGCCGATCAGCGTGCCCAGCAGCGCTGCGAGGAACAACCGCAGCGCCACCAGGAACACCTTGTTGGAAATATGCCCTAGAGGCAATAATAAATTGGTTATTATTATATTTCCTTGTTCATGATAATAGTTTATTATCCATGCTATAATTGTATTGATAGGAAACTCAGATACATGTGTGGATACATAGACAACACCATGTCCCTAGTAAGCCTCTAGTGGACTAGCTCGTTGATCAATAGATGGTTACGGTTTCCTGACCATGGACATTGGATGTCGTTGATAACGGGATCACATCATTAGGAGAATGATGTGATGGACACGACCCAATCCTAAGCCTAGCACAAAGATCGTGTAGTTCGTATGCTAAAGCTTTTCTAATGTCAAGTATCATTTCCTTAGACCATGAGATTGTGCAACTCCCGGATACCGTAGGAGTGCTTTGGGTGTGCCAAACGTCACAACGTAACTGGGTGGCTATAAAGGTACACTACAGGTATCTCCGAAAGTGTCTGTGTGGTTGGCACGAATCGAGACTGGGATTTGTCACTCCATGTAAACGGAGAGGTATCTCTGGGCCCACTCGGTAGGACATCATCATAATGTGCACAATGTGACCAAGGAGTTGATCACGGGATGATGTGTTATGGAACGAGTAAAGAGACTTGCCGGTAACGAGATTGAACAAGGTATCGGGATACCGACGATCGAATCTCGGGCAAGTATCATACCGATGGACAAAGGGAATTGTATACGGGATTGATTAAGTCCTTGACATCGTGGTTCATTCGATGAGATCATTGTGGAGCATGTGGGAGCCAACATGGGTATCCAGATCCCGCTATTGGTTATTGACCGGAGAGTTGTCTCGGCCTTGTCTACATGACTCACGAACCCGTAGGGTCTACACACTTAAGGTCCGATGACGCTAGGGTTATAGGGAAAGTATGTACACGGTGACCGAATGTTGTTCGGAGTCCCGGATGAGATCCCGGACGTCACGAGGAGTTCCGTAATGGTCCGGAGGTAAAGATTAATATATAGGAAGTATGGTTTTGGCCACCGGAAGTGTTCCGGGCATCACCGGTAGTGTACCGGGACCACCGGAGGGGTCCGGGGGTCCACCAGGTGGGGCCACCAGCCCTGGAGGCCTACATGGGCCAATAGTGGGAAGGGACCAGCCCCTAGGTGGGCTGGGGCGCCTCCCACCAAGGCCCAAGGCGCCTCCAAGAGGGGAAGGGGGCAAACCCTAGGGCAGATGGGCCCTAAGGCCCACCCTAGGTGCGCCTCCCCCTCTCCCCCTTGTGGCCGCCACCCTAGATGGGATCTAGGGATGCCGCACCCCTTGGGGTGGGAACCCTAGGTGGGGGCGCAGCCCTCCCTCTCCCCCTATATATAGTGGAGGCAAAGGGGCAGCCCAACACGTGATTCAATCTCCCTGTTGGCGCAGCCCTACCCCTCTCCCTCCTCGTCTCTCGTAGTGCTTGGTGAAGCCCTGCTGGAGTCCCGTGCTCCTCCACCACCACCAGCCGTCGTGCTGCTGCTGGATGGAATCTTCCCCAACCTCTCCTTCTCCCCTTGCTGGATCAAGGCATAGGAGACGTCACCGGGCTGTACGTGTGTTGAACGTGGAGGTGCCGTCCGTTCGGCACTAGGATCATCGGTGATTTGGATCACGACGAGTACGACTCCATCAACCCTGTTCACTTGAACGCTTCCTCTTAGCGATCTACAAGGGTATGTAGATGCACTCTCCTTCCCCTCGTTGCTAGATTACTCCATAGATTGATCTTGGTGATGCGTAGAAAATTTTAAATTTCTGCTACGATCCCCAACAGTGGCATCATGAGCTAGGTCTATGCATAGTTTCTATGCACGAGTAGAACACAAAGCAGTTGTGGGCGTTGATTTTGTCAATTTACTTGCCGTTACTAGTCTTATCTTGATTCGGCGGCATCGTGGGATGAAGCGGCCCGGACCGACCTTACATGTACTCTTACGTGAGACTGGTTCCACCGACTGACATGCACTAGTTGCATAAGGTGGCTAGCGGGTGTCTGTCTCTCCCACTTTAGTCGGATCGGATTTGTTGAAAAGGGTCCTTATGAAGGGTAAATAGAAATTGGCATATCACGTTGTGGTTTTCGCGTAGGTAAGAAACGTTCTTGCTAGAAACCTATAGCAGCCACGTAAAAACTTGCAACAACAATTAGAGGACGTCTAACTTGTTTTTGCAGCATATGCCTTGTGATGTGATATGGCCAAAAGGATGTGATGAATGATATATGTGATGTATGAGATTGATCATGTTCTTGTAATAGGAATCACGACTTGCATGTCGATGAGTATGACAACCGGCAGGAGCCATAGGAGTTGTCTTAATTTATTTATGACCTGCGTGTCAACATAAACGTCATGTAATTACTTTACTTTATTGCTAAAGCGTTAGCCATAGTAGTAGAAGTAATAGATGACGAGACAACTTCAAGAAGACACGATGATGGAGATCATGGTGTCATGCCGGTGACAACGATGATCATGGAGCCCCGAAGATGGAGATCAAAAGGAGCAAAATGATATTGGCCATATCATGTCACTATTTGATTGCATGTGATGTTTATTATGTTTTACATCTTATTTGCTTAGAACGACGGTAGCTTAAATAAGATGATCCCTCACTAAAATTTCAAGAAAAGTGTTCCCCTAACTGTGCACCGTTGCAAAGGTTCGTCGTTTCGAAGCACCACGTGATGATCGGGTGTGATAGATTCTAACGTTCGAATACAACAGGTGTTGACGAGCCTAGCATGTACAGACATGGCCTCAGGACACGTGTGAAACACTTAGGTTGACTTGACGAGCCTAGCATGTACAGACATGGCCTCGGAACACGGAAGACCGAAAGGTCGAACATGAGTCGTATAGAAGATACGATCAACATGAGATGTTCACCGTTGATGACTAGTCCGTCTCACGTGATGATCGGACACGGCCTAGTCAATTCGGATCATGTTTCACTTAGATGACTAGAGGGATGTCTATCTGAGTGGGAGTTCATTAAATAATTTGATTAGATGAACTCAATTATCATGAACATAGTCTAAATTGTCTTTGCAAATATGTTGTAGATAAATAGCTCACGTTGTAGCTCCCTGTTTCAATACGTTCCTAGAGAAAGATTAAGTTGAAAGATATTGTAAGCAATGATGCGGACTAGGTCCGTAGTCCGAGGAGTGTCCCCACTGCTACACAGAAGGCTTACGTCTTTGATGCACCGCTCGATGTGCAAACCCCTACAACGTCGTCTGTGGATGTTGTGAACACCTGACAGACACATCCTGATGACTACTTGATAGTTTAGTGCACCATACTTTACGGCTTAGAATCGGGATTCCAATGACGTTTTGAACGCCATAGAACATATGAGATGTTCCAAGAGCTGAAATTGGGATTTCAGGCTCATGCCCGTGTTGAGAGGTGTGAGACCTCTGACAAGTTCTTTTGCCAACAAGATGGAGGAGAATAGCTCAGCTAGTGAGCATGTGCTCAGAATGTCTGGGTGCTACAATCACTTAAATCAAGTGGGAGTTTAACTTCCAGATAAGATAGTGATTGATAGAGTTCTCTAGCCACTATCACTAAGCTACTAGATCTTTGTGATGAACTATGACATGCAAGGGATGGAGTTGATCCCGGAGCTGTTCGCGGTGCTTAAGACCGCAAAAGGTAGAAATCAAGAAGGAGCATCAAGTGTTGATGGTTTAACAAGACCACTGGTTTCAAGAAGGGCAAGGGCTAAAAGGGAAACTTCATGGATGGCGAACTAGTTGCCGCTCCAGTGAAGGAACCCAAGGTTGAATCCAAACCCGAGACTAAGTGCTTCTATTGTAAGGGGAACGGTCACTAGTAGCGGAATTACCCCAAATGCATGGTAGATAAGAAGGCCGGCAACTTCAAAGTATATACGTGTTATTAATGTGTACCTCACTAGTACTCCTGGTAGCACCTGGGTATTGGATACCGGTTCAGTTACTATTATTGGTGACTTGAAGCAAAAGCTACCGACTAAACGGAGACTGGCTGAGGGCGAGGTGACGATGTGTGTTGGAAGTGTTTCCAAAGTTGTTGAAATCACCATTGCACGCTCCATCTGCCTTCGGGATTAGTATTGAACCTAGATAAATGTTATCAGGTGTCTGCGTTGAGCATGAATATGGTTAGATCATGTTCATTGCAATACGGTCATTCATTTAAGTTAGAGAATAATGGTTATTCTGTTTACATGAATGATACCTTTCATGGTCATGCACCCTATGTGAATGGTTCATTGAATCTCGATCGTGGTGATACACATGTTCACGCCAAAAGATGTAGAGTTAATAAATATAGTACCATTTTCTTGTGGCACTGCCGTTTAGGTCATATTGGCGTAAGATGCATGAAGAAACTCCATATTGATGGATGTTTGGAGTCACTTGATTTTGAATCGCTTGACACATGCGAGCCATGCCTCATGGGCAGGATGACTAAGACTCCGTTTTCAGGTACAATGAAACGGGCAAGTGACTTGTTGGAAATCATACATGCTGATGCGTGTGATCCAATGAGAATTGAAGCGTGCGGTGGATATCGCTATTTTCTCATCTTCACTGACGATTTGAGTAGATATAGGTATATTTACTTAATGAAGCACAAGTCTGAAACGTTTGAAAAGTTCAAGCGATTTCAGAGTGAAGTTAAGAATCATCATAACAAAGAAGATCATGTTCCTACGATCTGATCAAAAGGGGATTTTCTGAGTTATGAGTTTGGCAATCACTTAAGACATTGTGGAATTGTTTTACAGTTGAAGCCACCTGGAACACCACAAGGTAATGGTGTGTCCGGACATTGTAATCGAACCCTATGAGATATGGTCCGATCTATGATGTCTCTTACCAATCTACCGTTTTCATTTTGAGGTTATGCGTTAGAGACAGCTGCATTCACTTTAGATAGGACACCATCTAAGTCCGTTGAGACGACGTCGTAAGAATATGGTTTGGCAAGAAACCAAAGTTGTCGTTTCTTAATGTTTGGGGCTGCGATGCTTAAGGCTTCAGCCGGAGAAGCTCGAACCCAAAGCGGACAAACACATCTTCATAGGATACCCAAGGGTGACAGTTGGGTATACCTTCTATCTCAGATCCAAGGGCAAATTGTTTGTTGCTAAGAACGGGTCCTTTCTTGAGAAGGAGTTTCTCTCGAAAGAATTGAGTGGGAGGAAGATAGAACTTGATGAGGTTGTCAAACCTTTACTTCAACCAGAGAGTGATGCAACACAGAAAGATGTTTTCTGTCGTGCCTACGTCTGTTGAATAGGAAGTTAATGATAGTGATCATGAAGCTTCGAATCAAGTTGCTATTGAACCTCGTATGTCGACAAGGATATGTACTACTCCTAAGTGGTACGGTAATCCTGATATCATGTTGTTCGACAACAATGAACCTACGAGCTATGGAGAAGCGATGGTGGGCCCGTATTCCGACAAATGGTTAGAAGCCATGAAATCCGAGATAGGATCCATATATCAGAACAAAGTATGGACTTTGGTGGACTTGCCCGATGATCGGCAAGCCATTGAGATAAATGGATCTTTAAGAAGAAGACGGACGTGGGTGGTAATGTTACCGTCTATGAAGCTCGACTTATGGGAAAGAGTCTTTTCACAAGTTCAAGGAGTTGACTATGATGAGAATTTCTCACCCGTAGCGATGCTTAAGTCCGTCGGAATCATGATAGCATTAGCTGTATTTTTCGATTATGAAATCTTACAGATGGATGTCAAAACAAGTTTTCTTACCAGTTTTCGTAAGAAAAGTTGTATGTGATACAATAAAAGGTTTTGTCGATCCTAAGGATGCTAAAAGGAATGCTGGCTCCAGCAATCCTTCTATGGACTAGAGCAAGCATCTCGGAATCGGAATATATGTTTTGATGGAGTGATCAAAGCTTTTAGGTTTATACAATGTTTGCTAGAAACTTGTATTTACAAGAAAGTGAGTGGGAGCACTACAACATTTCTGATAAGTATATGTGGATGACATATTGTTGATCCGAAATAATGTAGAATTTCTGGAAAGCATAAACGGTTGTTTGAAGAGTGTTTTTCAAAGGAAGACCTGGATAAAGCTGCTTACATATTGGGCATCAAGATCTATAGAGATAGATCAAGACGCCTGATGGTACTTTCAAAGAACGCACACCTTGGCATGTTTTTGAAGGAGTTCAAAATAGATCAGTCAAAGAAGGGGTTCTTACCTGTGTTGTAAGGTGTGAAGTTGAGTAAGACTCAAAGCTTGACCACGGCAGAAGAAAGATAAAGGACGAAGGTCGTCCCCTATGATTTTGTCATAGGCTCTATACAGTATGCCATGCTAAGTATCGCACCTGATGCGTGCCTTGCCACATGTCTGGCAAGAGGGTACAAAGGTGATCTAGGAATGGATCACCAGATAGCAGTCAAAATTATCCTTAGAGGAATAAGGAAATGTTTCTCGGTTATGGAGGTGATAAAGAGTTCGATGTAAAGAGTTACGTCGATGCAAGCTTAACACCTATCTGGATAGCTCTGAGTAGAGATACCGGATACGTATAATGAAGCAATAATTTGGAATAGCTCCAAGTGGAACGTGGTAGCAGCATCTACGACATAAAGTTTTGCGAAATACATAGGGATCTGAATACGGCAAGACCCGTTGACTACAACCTCTCTCACAAGCATAACATGATCAAACCCAGAACTCTTTGAGTGTTAATCACATAGTGATGTGAACTAGATCATTGAGTCTAGTAGACTCTTGGATGTTGGTCACATGGCGATGTGACCTGTGAGTGTTAATCACATGGCGATGTGAACTAGATTATTGACTCTAGTGCAAGTGGGAGACTGTTGGAAATATGCCCTAGAGGCAATAATAAATTGGTTATTATTATATTTCCTTGTTCATGATAATCGTTTATTATCCATGCTAGAATTGTATTGATAGGAAACTCAGATACACGTGTGGATACATGTGTGGATACATAAACATTGCCAATTTTATTTCCTCCATCCAGTACATCTACCCCGATACAGATTTCAACTCCAATTCTACCTCGACTCCTATTTTTCATGGAGCAATCCACGAAATTTTTCCTGTACCCCAGTGTGCTTCCGGAGCTGGCGCAGTCACCTCTCCTGCACCTGGACCCCACCCCCACCATCTTATGTGCCTTGCGTGGCGCAGGCAAGTCACCACCCCGCTTCACCGCTGCCCGCGATTACTCCGCCGGCGCAAAGCGATGGAGAATCAATCGTGGTGGAGGACCACCCAGTGCACCATCTTCTCCCGCGTCTCGAGCCACCGCACCCAGCCGCATGTTGTTCCAAGCTCGCTCATTCCTGATGAGAATCAGCAGGAGGAGAGACGAGCCGATCAGCGTGCCCAGCAGCGCTGCGAGGAACAACCGCAGCGCCACCAGGAACACCTTGTTGGAAATATGCCCTAGAGGCAATAATAAATTGGTTATTATTATATTTCCTTGTTCATGATAATCGTTTATTATCCATGCTATAATTGTATTGATAGGAAACTCAGATACATGTGTGGATACATAGACAACACCATGTCCCTAGTAAGCCTCTAGTTGACTAGCTCGTTGATCAATAGATGGTTACGGTTTCCTGACCATGGACATTGGATGTCGTTGATAACGGGATCACATCATTAGGAGAATGATGTGATGGACAAGACCCAATCCTAAGCCTAGCACAAAGATCGTGTAGTTCGTATGCTAAAGCTTTTCTAATGTCAAGTATCATTTCCTTAGACCATGAGATTGTGCAACTCCCGGATACCGTAGGAGTGCTTTGGGTGTGCCAAACGTCACAACGTAACTGGGTGGCTATAAAGGTACACTACAGGTATCTCTGAAAGTGTCTGTTGGGTTGGCACGAATCGAGACTGGGATTTATCACTCCATGTAAACGGAGAGGTATCTCTGGGCCCACTCGGTAGGACATCATCATAATGTGCACAAAGTGACCAAGGAGTTCATCACGGGATGATGTGTTACAGAACGAGTAAAGAGACTTGCCGGTAACGAGATTGAACAAGGTATCGGGATACCGACGATCGAATCTCGGGCAAGTATCATACCGATGGACAAAGGGAATTGTATACGGGATTGATTAAGTCCTTGACATCGTGGTTCATCCGATGAGATCATCGTGGAGCATGTGGGAGCCAACATGGGTATCCAGATCCCGCTGTTGGTTATTGACCGGAGAGTTGTCTCGGCCATGTCTGCATGACTCACGAACCCATAGGGTCTACACACTTAAGGTCCGATGACGCTAGGGTTATAGGGAAAGTATGTACGCGGTTACCGAATGTTGTTCGGAGTCCCGGATGAGATCCCGGACGTCACGAGGAGTTCCGGAATGGTCCGGAGGTAAAGATTAATATATATATAGGAAGTATTGTTTTGGCCACCGGAAGTGTTCCGGGCATCACCGGTAGTGTACCGGGACCACCGGAGGGGTCCGGGGGTCCACCAGGTGGGGCCACCAGCCCCGGAGGCCTACATGGGCCAATAGTGGGAAGGGACCAGCCCCTAGGTGGGCTGGGGCGCCTCCCACCAAGGCCCAAGGCGCCTCCAAGAGGGTAAGGGGGCAAACCCTAGGGCAGATGGGCCCTAAGGCCCACCCTAGGTGCGCCTCCCCCTCTCCCCCTTGTGGCCGCCACCCTAGATGGGATCTAGGGATGCCGGCCCCTTGGGGTGGGAACCCTAGGTGGGGGCGCAGCCCTCCCTCTCCCCCTATATATAGTGGAGGCAAAGGGGCAGCCCAACACGCGATTCAATCTCCCTGTTGGCGCAGCCCTACCCCTCTCCCTCCTCGTCTCTCGTAGTTCTTGGCGAAGGCCTACTGGAGTCCCGCGCTCCTCCACCACCACCACGCCGTCGTGCTGCTGCTGGATGGAATCTTCCCCAACCTCTCCTTCTCCCCTTGCTGGATCAAGGCGTAGGAGACGTCACCGGGCTGTACGTGTGTTGAACGCGGAGGTGCCGTCCGTTCGGCACTAGGATCATCGGTGATTTGGATCACGACGAGTACGACTCCATCAACCCCGTTCACTTGAACGCTTCCGCTTAGCGATCTACAAGGGTATGTAGATGCACTCTCCTTCCCCTCGTTGCTAGAGTACTCCATAGGTTGATCTTGGTGATGCATAGAAAATTTTAAATTTCTGCTACGATCCCCAACACACCTCCTCGCCAAAGGAGCTCGGCTCGATCTCGTCCAAACCAAAGAGGTAGTAGAGCGGCATTGTGTTGGTGTGTGTGGCGGGGGGAGAGCCGCGTTGCCGTCTTTTTTAGCCCAACCCCGGTGTACGGTGAGCGAGGTCCAGGAGAACCGCTCGTCGCTCGATCACCGGCGTCCAGGAGGCGAATCCGCGAGCAGTGCCGACAAGGTGCTGGCCCGCGACGTGAGTGCTCGCTGCACTGGTGCCGTGCACGCCGCGCACTACGGCACTAGGGTCCTCATCGCCCTAGAAGCTAGATGCGCGCTGCGCTATGCCACACGCGGAGCAGCGACGAAGAAGAAGCAGCAAGCCGGAGTTAGAAGAAGGAGGCTGCAGTGGGCCCTAGACCCACGTGTCAGCAGGTGAAACCACTGTTCATTTGGTGCATCTAGCATTTTTCGGGAGTTTGATCTCAAATTCCCCTAGCAGTGGATACATCCAGGTTTGCCATATCCCTCCCCGGGTGTACCAATTATCGGCGCCCCTAGCTCGTTTGAATTTGACCAAGGGGTTAAAAATTAACCCAGAGGTTATTCTTTCATTTGTGCTGTAACCCTAGCAATCTCGAGGATGAGATTCTTTTTAAGGGGGGAAGAGTTGTAACAACCCCAAAATTGGGTTATCAATTTTTGTGATGTTATTCTCTCCTCGCACTCATTTTCAAAATTTTCTCCTGAGTTTGCTGGATGACTCTGAGAAATTTTGTCATTTCCAACCTTTCAAAATCTTTCTCATGTCTTTTTCAGTGGGCAAGACCTCATTTGCATCAGCTCAAATCCTTTCAAACCCTAATTCCAAATTTTTGGAATTTGGATAGGTCATTTGTGCTAACAAGGGAGCCATCATTTTCCTTCCTCTTTTGATCCTCCCAATTGTTCCCACAGACCATCCTATCTTTCTGAACCTTGGATATGCAAAAGTATTGCTAAGTCCAATGCAATATTTTTGAATTATGATTTATTCCTTTTCTTTCCTTTGTGAGGAATAAAATCCAAAGGCATAGCTAGCCATCTCCTAAATTCATGAGAATTGGTGGAGTTGATACTTATGCCTAATCCAAGCTCTGGCAAGAATATTGGCCATAATTAAATAAGTTAAATTGCCTTTTCCTATTTAATGCCAATATTGCATTTCTGCCATTTTCCATAGGAACTACTATTTTTATAGCAGGAAAAATTCCCACATAAATTTTAGAGCTTGTCCTTGCTATATATTAACTAGTTCCATCCTAATCTCGTGTTCCTCAGTTCAAAATTTTGGCACATGATCCAATGCAAGTTTCTGCCTTCTGTGAAATTTTGCAAAGGAAGTGATTTATTCCTAACTCCAATTGAGCGATAATTTGGCAGGGTGATTAACAATGACAAATCACCTCTGGATACCAAAAATCAGCTGAATCCATCTATCCAATCTTCCTTGGCAATTTTTCAAGTTTCTATTCAGATTTGCTTGTCTGTGAAAGAAGTACCCTCATAGATGATCAAAATTAGCTAAAACTATTCCATCAGTCTCTAATGATCATGTTATCACACTCCTCCAAGATTCATCTCATTCCATTGAAATATGTAAGCACAGGAGCAATTCTTTGTTTCTGTCCACATTTCCAGTTTGTGAAGCAAGTGTATTTTATCTTGCTCCATTATGGCTAAGAATATTCCCAGGGCTTCTCATATCCATATAACCTATCTCCACAAGATTTGAGCTCATTTAATCTATCCAATTTCCCTGAGGATTTTTCTGGAGTTTTTGGACAAAAATGATAGCTGTGAAGGAAGTACCATTTTGGTAAGTCCATTTGGTATGAACTTTTTACAGCATCATGGTATGTCCAAATCATCAGGCTTTGCCAAGGTTTAGCCTAATCCATCACTCCTAGTGAGTGTTTCATCATGATTCAGTTTCTGGGTCAGATTTGGTGGTTGTACAGCAACTATGGTAAATAGTTGTCCAATTCACCTCAAAACTCCCAGGACCATAGTCCTTTCTACCCTAAGCCTCTGAGACATCAAGTTTACCTTTTACCATCACTGGTTTACTCTCTAGAGGGTGGTAAAGTTTGCAGCAGTAAATTTGTGGAGCTTGTCTTACTCATCTCACTTTGTCTCTACCCCTCTCTTTACGATGGTAATACTCCACGCTGGAAGGACTACGCGGTAGACATGGACTTACAGCCGCAGAAACCCCAGAGCGTGCCATGCCAGTGGTGACTACGTGGGCAACCTGCCAAAACGGTGGTCTAGCCACTGTTGTCCTCGGCATCGCTGCCCCGACCGTCTCTGCCCTCGCCCCGGCTATTTAAGGAGTCGCGACCCCCTCTGGAGACCATCAGCAGCTTCCCCATCCTCCTCTACGCCTCCCCAACCCCTCCTCTCGTCCCCGGAGCCTCTCTCTGACCCCATCGCCGCCATGGCCGCCGCCTCGGGCTTCACTCGATTCTGGCGATGTCGCTCCCCTCTCGCTGTTCCTCCACCACCTTACAACCCACAGATCCCAGAGAGTCTCCCCGTGGCCTCGGCCCCTCCTCTCCTCCACCGTAGCCTCCATCTCGCCGGTGATCGAACCCCCTCTCCGTCGCGGGCCTTGCAGCCCCTTCCCTGGTGCTCCTTGGAGGCAGTAGCTACCACCACTAGATGCGCCTCTTCATGCTGAGAAGATCAGTAGGTCGCCCGTCCGCTGCCGTGGCCGGACGCGCCGGCAAGCGCCGTCGGGGTGGGCGTCTCTCCTCAGCCAGGCGCGCGTCGAGCGGGAGGAGGAAGAAACCAGGCCAGGCGGGCCCCTCCACGCGCGGCCCCACCTGTCGGCGACCGACGGGCCTGGCCCAGTGCCAGCGTGGATAAGTGGCGGTGCCCCCGCCACGACACCGCTTTTCCCGCGTGAAAATGCATTTCTGGAAAATGCGTTTTCAATCTCAGAAATCGCATTCTCTTCCTCGCCTTCGGCCGTGAATACATTTCCCTTTCTGGAAAACGTATTTTCATAAAAGACACGTTATGTTTAAACTACCAGGGACCTGTTTGTAGAAGTATTTTTTTACAAACTAGTCCCTGAACTTTAAATGTCCGTATCTTTTTACCCGTAGCTCCGAATCAGGTGATTCCAAAGCCCACGTCTTCGTTTCGTCGAGCTTGTTCCGTTGATGTCATTTTCATAATATTTTCACACAGTGAAAATGACCATTTTGCCCTTGCCCGTAAACAGCCCCCTCCGTGAGAGAACTGTTTCCGGCAAATCTTTCCGTGATCGTTTCCCACTTCTTCCCGGAGTATTTGTCGACCCCAAGGCAAGCCAACCTCTTATCATGAGCCCCGAACTTGCATGTTGACTTTCCTTGCACCCTGTGTGTGTGTGTAGTTGCAGCTGTTTCATATCATTTTCATCTGCAGTTATTCCGTTATGCTGTCTTGCATGCTTGTGTTTTCATGATATCTTTTGCATGCTAATTAGAATGTTATTATTAATAATTCCATGTCAATACTCTAATTATTTACATGTCATCATTTTAAAATGATATGAGGATTGTAATGCACCGTTGATATGCTATTGCCATGTTCTTTATGTTATAGTTGTGCACTTGAGGAGTTTGATATTTTGCCATGCATTTGTATGTTGCATGCTCATTGTTGCATCCATGTTAAATATGCTCATGATGATGGAGAAGGAAATAAAATGACTTAATAATAAGAAACCTCCTCCGTCATCGATGGGATCGAGTCATAGTGCCGCCAAATCGAACTTTTTAAGTGCACCCACATTTGCCTTTGTGGGAAGGCCTTAATGCGAGCAATTGTCGTGGCCTCTCATCGGTGCCTCCCACTAGGGAAGGTTATGGACGTGCTTACCCTGATAAGCTAGGCAGACATAATCTTGTGTGCTCATTGATGAGATTATGGTACCGAGTCCCCGAGTGGGATTGTTTTGACAACGACGGTGGTCAGGGTGTCTTTGGTAGACACGGGGCCACCCAGGACCAGCCCATTGGGGATTGGGTCGGAGTGGCCGGGAGGGCGTCATGGCAGTAGGTCGGTTTCGTCGGAATGCCGTTGGTCCACCTGAATGGGATGACTAGGCCATGAGTTCCGTGGTGTGGGTACAGTGTGCTACCTCTGAAGAGTGTATAAAGTCTATCGATAGCAACAGTTCGTAGTAGGTCCAACTATCAGGTCTTGGTCGAAATGGAGGATAAACCGAAATAATTAAGTTGGTAAATAAATATGTGATAAGAAAAATATGGTGACTTGGACTATGAGATAGTCGTGAGGAGTCACAATGATATTTTGTTATGATCTTGAGACGAGGTCTCGGTGAGTGTTGGAGACCAAGTGTTGGTCATGGTTGTGATCGTAGGAAAGATCACTGTTCGGTTGCGAGGCAACCCGTTGATAAGAGAGTCCGAGGGACTCGGTTTACAAGTTTGGTTACATTGCATGAGTAATATATCATTATTTGCATTTAAAGAACCATGATAGAACAGAAGATGATTGCATAAAGTTAATATGCTATGTCTGCATTGGATATTATTGGTAGTTTATTTTCAGCATAATTTCATGATGCTATGCCATGCTTTGATTGATACGTTAATTTATGCCATGATTGAGCTGATATGATATATTTTACCTTTGCCATGTTAGAAGCATGATCTGATATGCCATGTTATTGCCATGTTAGCAGATGCTATGATTTTGTTCATGATTAGTTGATCTTTATCATGCCATGTTTAGTAATTAATATGAGATAGGATGTTGCATGCGCTCGGTTCTTGCTTTGTCTTCTGCTTGGATGCTATGTATTTGGTTGTCTTGCAAGTACATTCAATGTACTGACCTGGTGTGTCATGCCAGTTTTGTAGGTCGTATTCAAATTGTCCGCTTGATCCGTCGTGCTAGGCCGTAACCTTGCCAGTCATGTGAGTTGTGGAGCCCAACCAAAGTTGTTATGCTGCCAAACCAAGACTTCCGCCGCCATTCAATCAGACTTCCACTGTTGTTTAGTAGCCTTAGGGCTATGCCAGATAATTGTATTCATCAATGATGTAATCTCATATACATGTACTTGATGAATGTTCTTGTACCTGGAATGCTGTATTATGGACCTGTCGTGCGTCAGGTGTTATCCTGGGCTGACGTACGAAGGCCCCCTGCTCCATGCGGATCGGGGTGCCATAGGGCATTGTATCAGAGCAGCCAGGCTGGCATAGGTTATCCTAATATTAGATCACCGCTACCATTAACCAGTAATGGACCTAAGGGATTTGACCCATCCCTGCATCCGGCATGGCCACTGTTAATCAACAGTTGGCGCAGTCGGGACCGACACGTCCTCATCTCGTTGTCCCCGCCTAGTTATCCGTGGGGCAAGTAGCATCCACATCCTTTCTGGTCGGCCGCACCGCTTGCCCTTCGCCATTAAGGGAAAGGGTCCACACCATGCGGGTATGTCCCGCATAACTGCCTATAAAAGCCCCCTTTCCGCTAGCCGTATCGCTCACTCCTCATTCAGCCATGTCCCTGCAGAGAAGCCTAGCTAGTAACACTCCAGTCATGGCTAGCACCCTCAAAACTACTAAGTTCCACAGCCGCACAAGCGCCGTCAACCATCCTCGCTTTCCACCCCTTCTTGCTGAGAAGCTCACCCAAGCCTTTGGCTATGATGCTAGCCCCGACTACCTGGTGTTCCAGTCAACACCCGTTCCTCACCTTCATCGCTATGATGCAAGGGTGCACATCAGCCTCGGCCACGCAGCAGATGGCCAGCCGTTGGTTTTTCAGGGTAGAGCCATGCCTACCACTGATTTGGCCATCCAGGCCGCTGCTGTGGAGGCAATCCTATACCTCCAAACCAAGTTCTCGCAAGTGGAAGATCGAAGGGAGTTCCGTTTCTTACCCATTGTTACAGCGTCAGGAATTCAACCACCCCCCTCTATCCAAGGGAGTGACCCCGCAATTGCTCGCCTGGTGCAGTATATCACTGCCCAGGGAATGATGATTTCAAGGATGCTTGCCGAATTCAGAACCTTGGACAACGATGCGGTGTGAGTTGTCAATGAAGCTTACTGTGAGGCTCGTAAGTTCGCATCTCAAGTGGCTCACCCAACACTATCCGAGCCAGTGCTACCCTCTCAGCCGGTGTTGTGGCCTCGACCAAACATCATCACTCTCGACAAGACTCTTTTCCGGATCCACCAGTAGCATATGCTTGGATCAATTTCAGCCGCACCCCCGGTAGCCGAACCCCAACCCATAGTGATCTCAGATGATGAAGATGGAGATTGGCTCAGTCTTCGTCCTCCCGGAGAGCCCCAGAAAAGCAAGCCCTCTGCTTGATCTTAGCCGCGCAACCAATTGTTTCTGCTAGTAGGTCAGTCTGTCAGTTCATTCCCAACATGAGGATAGAACCCTGTATCCCGAAGTGAGTAGTTTCGTTTAGCACGTAGAGCGCTCGTGCTTGGTTGTATGATTGCACTGTTGTAACTCGTATGATGTGTTTATGCTTGCTTTCTTGCTTTTGGATTGTTGTGTTGGTTTGTCTCTCTGTCAAACAGAGATGTTTGACAGGGTTGGCAATGTGAGTTAACAAGATTTTAATCAGTAGAGCACATACACTAAACACAACATTTACTCGTCCCGAGTCTTTAATAAAATGCGCGTTGGTTCGGGTATATATATACCAGAATTATATATATACCCACTAGCATTAAAACGCTTTAGAATGATTTGTTTGCTCTGCTTTTCATTGCATGATTTTTATCTCTGTCTGTTTGTTAGTGTAGATTACTGCATAACACACGCATAACCGGTTCACCCACGAGTACCTTCGGGTACTACTTGGGTGGATGCAAAGTCACATATCCCTATGTATCTGTGCATACCCCGTGTGTCGGATTTTCAAATCCAGAACCCCGCAGAGGCATTTCCGCCCGGAAATTCCTCGTGTCTAATTCTTTTTCCCTATTTCATTTCCGGAGAAACATTGCCAATTTTATTTCCTCGATCCAGTAAATCTACCCTAATACAGATTTCAACTCCGATTCTACCTCGACACCTAATTTTGGTGGAGGAATCCGTGAAATTTTTCCCGTACCCCAGTGTGCTTCCGGAGCTGGCGCAGTCACCTCTCCTGCACCTGGACCCCACCCCCACCATCTTTTGTGCCTTCCGTGGCGCAGGCAAGTCGCCACCCCGCTTCACCGCCGCCCGCGATTACTCCGCCGGCGCAAAGCGACGGAGAATCAATCGTGGCGGAGGACCACCCAGTGCGCCATCTTCTCCCGCATCTCGAGCCACCGCACCCAGCCGCGCGTTGTTCCAAGCTCGCTCATTCCTGATGAGAATCAGCAGGAGGAGTGACGAGCCGATCAGCGTGACCAACAGCGCTGTGAGGAACAACCGCAGCGCCACCAGGAACACCTCCTCGCCAAAGGAGCTCGGCTCGATCTCGTCCAAACCAAAGAGGTAGTAGAGCGGCATTGTGTTGGTGTGTGGGGGGAGAGCCGCACTGCCGTCTTTTATAGCCCAACCCCGGTGTACGGTGAGCGAGGTCCAGGAGAATCGCTCGTCGCTCGATCACCGGCGTCCAGGAGGCGAATCCGCGAGCAGTGCCGACAAGGTGCTGGCCCGCGACGTGAGTGCTCGCTGCACTGGCGCCGTGCATGCAGCGCACTACGTCACTAGGGTTCTCATCGCCCTAGAAGCTAGATGCGCGCTGCGCTATGCCGCACGCGGAGCAGTGACGAAGAAGAAGCAGCAAGCCGGAGGTAGAAGAAGGAGGCTGCCAGTGGGCCCTGGACCCACGTGTTAGCAGGTGAAACCACTGTTCATTTTGTGCATCTAGCATTTTTTGGGAGTTTGATCTCGAATGCCCCTAGCAGTGGATACATCCAGGTTTGCCATATCCCTCCCCGGGTGTACCAATTATTGGCGCCCCTATCTCGTTTGAATTTGACCAAGGGGTTAAAAATTAACCCAGAGGTTATTCTTTCATTTGTGTTGTAACCCTAACAATCTCGAGGACGAGATTCTTTTTAAGGGGGAAGAGTTGTAACAGCCCCAAAATTGGGTTATCAATTTTTGTGCTATTATTCTCTCCTGGCGCTCATTTTCAAAATTTTCTCCTGAGTTTGTTGGATGACTCTGAGAAATTTTGTCATTTCCACCCTTTCAAAATCTTGCTCATGTCTTTTTCAGTGAGCAAGACCTCATTTGCATCAGCTCAAATCCTTTCAGACCCTAATTCCAATTTTTTGGAATTTGGATAGGTCATTTGTGCTAACAAGGGAGCCATCATTTTCCTTGCTCTGTTGATCCTCCCAATTGTTCCCAGAGACCATCCTATCTTTTTGAACCTTGGATATGTAAAAGTATTGCTAAGTCCAATGCAATATTTTTGAATTATGATTTATTCCTTTTCTTGCCTTTCTGAGGAATAAAATCCAAAGGCATAGCTAGCAATCTCCTAAATTCATGAGAATTGGTGGAGTTGATACTTATGCCTAATCCAAGATCTAGCAAGAATATTGGCCATAATTAAATAAGGAAAATTGCCTTTTCCTATTTAATGCCAATATTGCATTTCTACCATTTTCCATAGGAACTACTATTTTTATAGCAGGGAAAATTCCCACATAAATTTTGGAGCTTGTCCTTGCTATATATTAACTAGTTCCATCCTAATCTCATGTTCCTCAGTTAAAAAATTTGGCACATGATCCAATGCAATTTCTGCCTTCTGTGAAAATTTGCAAAGGAAGTGCTTTATCCCTTACTCCAATTGAGCTATAATTTGGCAGGGTGATTAACAATGATAAATCACCTCTGGATACCAAAAATCAGCTCAATCCATCTATCCAATCTTCCTTGGCAATTTTTCAAGTTTCTGTTCAGATTTGCTTGTCTGTGAAAGAAGTACCCTCATAGATAATCAAAATGAGCTGAAACTATACCATCATTCTCTAATTATCATATTATCAAACTCCTCCAAGATTCATCTCATTCCATTGAACTATGTAAGCACAGGAGCAATTCTTTGTTTCTGTCCACATTTCTAGTTTGTTAAGAAAGTGTATTTTCTCTTGATCCATTATGGCTGAAAATATTCCCAGGGCTTCTCATATCCATATAACCTATCTCCACAAGATTTGGGCTCATTTAATCTAGCCAATTGCCCTAAGGATTTTTCTGAAGTTTTTGGACAGAAATGATAGCTGTGAAGGAAGTACCATTTTGGTAAGTCCATTTGGTATGAACTTTCTACAGCGTCATGGTATGTCCAAATCATCAGGCTTTGCCAAGTTTTAGCCTAATCCATCACTCATAGTGTGCACTTCATCATGATTCAGTTTCTGGGTCAGATTTGGTGGTTGTACAACAACTATGGTAAATAGTTGTCCAATTCACCTCAAAACTCCCAGGACCGTAGTCCTTTCTACCCTAAGCCTCCCAGACATCAAGTTTACCTTTTACCCTCTCTGATTTACTCTCTAGAGTGTGGTAAAGTTTGCAGCAATAAATTTGTGGAGCTTGTTTTACTCAGCTCACTTTGTCTCTACCCCTCTCTTTACCATGGTAATACTCCACGCTGGAAGGACTACGCGGTAGACATGGACTTACAGCCGTAAAAACCCAAAGCGCGCCATGCCAGTGGTGACTAAGTGGGCAACCAGCCAAAACGGTGGTCTAGCCACTGTTGTCGTCGGCATCGTTGCCCCGACCATCTCTGGCCTCGCCATTAATGTCCAGCAGCTCCCCCTCGACGTCGTCTTCCCTCTGGACCTCTGGCCCCCTGCATTCTCTTCTCCGGCGAGTCGTGCCAACGACCTGAAAAGTGCGCTCCTGTGCAATGTCATCTTCCTCGCCGATGTCCGCTTCCTCCTCTTATCCTCGAACCTTGCTCGTCTCCGTGACTCCCTAGCGCTCATCTTGATCCTCCTCGTCGCCTTCCCGTGCCCCCCGTGACTACTGCGGCCGGCAGAGCCGTGGCCAGACTCGCTCGGCGGCCACCGGCTCGGGTGCCCTCGCCCCGGCTATTTAAGGAGCCGCGACCCCCAGTGCCAGCGTGGATAAGTGGCGGCGCCCCCGCCACGACGCCGCTTTTGCCGCGCGAAAGCGCATTTCTGGAAAATGCGTTTTCAATCTCAGAAAACGCATTCTTCCTCGCCTTCGGCCGGGAATACGTTTCCCTTTCTGGAAAACGTATTTTCAGAAAAGAAACGTTCCGTTTAAACTACCAGGAACCTGTTTGTAGAAGTATTTTTTACAGACTAGTCCTTGAACTTTAAACGTCCGTATCTTTTTACCCGTAGCTCCGAATCAGGTGATTCCAAAGCACACGTCTTCGTTTCGTCGAGCCCGTTCCGTTGATGTCATTTTCATAATATTTTCACACAGTGAAAATGACAATTTTTCCCTTGCCCGTAAACAGCCCCCTCCGTGAGAGAACTGTTTCCGACAAATCTTTCCGCGATCGTTTCCCACTTCTTCCCGGAGTATTTGTCGACCCCCAGGCAAGCCAACCTCTTATCATGAGCCCTGAACTTGCATGTTGACTTTTCTTGCACCTTGTGTGTGTGTGTAGTTGCAGTTGTTTCATATCGTTTTCGTCTACAGTTATTCCGTTATGCTGTCTTGCATGCTTGTGTTTTCATGATATCTTTTGCCATGCTAATTAGAATGTTATTATTAATAATTCCATGTCACTACTCTACTTTATTTACATATCATCATTTTACAATGATATGAGGATTGTAATGCACCGTTGAAATTCTATTGTCATGTTCTTTATGTTATAGTTGTGCACTTGAGGAGTTCGATATTTTTCCATGCATTCGTATGCTGCATGCTCATTGTTGCATCCATGTTAAATATTCTCATGATGATGGAGAAGGAAATAAAATGACTTAATAATAACAAACCTCCTCCGTCATCGATGGGATCGAGTCATAGTGCCGCCAAATCAAACTTTTTCAGTGCACCCACATTTGCCTTTGTGGGAAGGCCTTAATGCGAGCTATTGTCGTGACCTCTCGTCGATGCCTCCCACTAGGGAAGGTTATGGGCGTGCTTACCCTGATCAGTTAGGCAGACATAATCTTGTGTGCTCATTGATGAGATTATGGTACCGAGTCCCCGAGTGGGATTGTTTTGACCACGACGGTGGTCGGGGTGTCTTTGGTAGACACGGGGCCACCCAGGACCAGCCCATTGGGGATTGGGTCGGAGTGGCCGGGAGGGCGTAGTGGCAGTAGGTCGGTTTCGTCAGAATGCCGTTGGTCCACCCGAATGGGATGATGAGGCCATGGGTTCCGTGGTGTGGGTACAGTGTGCTACCTCTGAAGAGTGTATAAAGTCTATCGATAGCAACAGTTTGTAGTAGGTCCCATTATCAGGTCTTGGTCGAAACGGAGGATAAACCGAAATAATTAAGTTGGTAAATAAATATGTGATAACAAAAATATGGTGACTTGGACTATGAGATAGTCATGAGGAGTCACGACGATATTTTATTATGATCATGAGACGAGGTCTCGGTGAGTGTTGGAGACCATGTGTTGGTCATGGTTGTGATCGCCGGAAAGATCAATGTTCGGTTGCGAGGCAACCCGTTGATAAGAGAGTCCGAGGGACTCAGTGTACAAGTTTGGTTAAATTGCATGAGTAATATATCATTATTTGCATTTAAAGAACCATGATAGAATGGAAGATGATTGCATAAAGTTAATATGCTATGTCTGCATTGGATATTATTGGTAGTTTATTTTCAGCATAATTTCATGATACTATGCCATGCTTTGATTGATACGTTAATTTATGCCATGATTGAGCTAATATGATATGTTTTACCTTTGCCATGTTAGAAGCATGATCTGATATGCCATGTTATTGCCATGTTAGCAGATGCTATGATTTTGGTCATGCTTAGTTGATCTTTATCATGCCATGTTTAGTAATTAATATGAGATAGGATGTTGCATGCACTCGGTTCTTGCTTTGTCTTCTGCTTGTTTGGATGCTATGTATTTGGTTGTCTTGCAAGTACATTCAATGTACTGACCTGGCGTGTCATGCCAGCTTTGTAGGTCGTACTCAAATTGTTCGCTTGATCCGTCGTGCTAGGCCGTAACCTTGCCAGTCCTGTGAGTTGTGGAGCCCAACCAGAGTTGTTATGCTACCAAACCAAGACTTCCGCCGCCATTCAATCAGACTTTCGCTGTCGTTTAGTAGCCTTAGGGCTATGCCAGATAATTGTATTCATCAATGATGTAATCTCATATACATGTATTTGATGAATGTTCTTGTACCTGGAATGCTGTATTATGGACCTGTCGTGTGTCAAATGTTATCCTGGGCTGACAAATGAAGGCCCCCTGCTCCATGCGGATCAGGGTGCCACACCTAGGAATGGGACGATGCGGAGCCGGGGAAGACACGGCAGTGGAAGCCCGCACGGAGAGGAGTACGAGGGTTCACTGGTTCGGCTACGGTGTGAGGCTGCCGTCGCCGCAGGGCCTGACCGGCGGTGGGAATAGTAGGGGTGGTGAGGCCTCCACGGCAGCACAGCTGGCCACGGGAGGCAGGAGCATGCGGCACGACCGACGCTGCTTTGGGCGGCTGGAGCAACAAGACCAGAGGTTGAAGAAGCACTACGGCCGTTGGATGGACATCGTACGGTCACTGGAGCTAGAATCGTTCATATTGACTAAGTTGACAAAGCACTCCGTCCCCGTCAACTTAGTAGGCCCACAAGTCAGCCTCCCACCAAGGTGGGTCCCAACCAATAGGGAGGTATTCATTTTTTTGTGCGTAATAAGGAGGCACTTCCGGTGGGTCCGAGCTGATAGCGGGGGGGCCGTTTTTTCACGCAATACTGTGGCCCGTCCGATGGGTCCCAGCAGTCAGGGGGTAAATGTTTTTTTCGCGAAATACGATGGCCCGTCCGGTGGGTCCCTGCTGTCAGGTGGAGGAATCATTATTTTCCGCGTAATAAGGAGGCACTTCCTTGCTGCCGTCATGGACCCAGCTGTCAGCCTCTCCACGCACAGTCCACGTCCGATGGAAGCCGTTCCTTGACCATGTTGACCATGCCGCGCCGAGAGCACCAGGGCGGTGGACGACGGCGAGGCCTAGGAAGGGGACGACGCTGAGCCGGGGAAGACGCGGTAGTGGAAGCCCGCGTGGAGAGGAGTACGAGGGTTCACTGGTTCGGCTGCGGTGTGAGGCTGCCGTCGCTGCGGAATAACAGGGGGTGTGGGTGAGTAGAGGGATGGCCTGGCCAGCGGTGGGAGTAGTAGGGGCGGTGAGGCCTCCGCGGCATCATAGTCAGCCACCGGAGGCAGGATCACGGGACACGACCGGCGCTGCTTTGGGCGGCTGGAGCAAGAAGACCAGAGGTTGAAGAAGCACTACGGCCGTTGGATGGACATCGTACGGTCACTGCAGCTAGAATCGTTCATATTGACTAAGTTGACAAAGCCCTTGGTACGCGTCAACTTAGTAGGCCCACAGGTCAGCTTCCGAAACGGTGCGCCCCAGATGTCAGGGGGAGGAATCATTTTTTGGGCGGGTGAAGCTAGAATATCTGAGATTGAAGAAGAAGCACGGCATCCGTTGGATGGACATCCAATGGCCACTGCTGCTAGAACCATGTGTTGACTATAATAAGTTCACAAAGCCTTGCATATGCGTCAACTTCTTTTTTTAGGGGACGCGTCAACTTAGTAGGCCCACAAGTGTGTGGGAGAGAACTTATAGCCCATTTGCAATTTGTAAGAATGTACAACCCATTTTTGAATTCTAATGGAATTTACTACAGCCCATTTACAGTTTGTTAAAAGTACAACCCATTTTCTAGCTAGGACAACGATTAATAATTTCAACCAACCGTTCAAGATAGAACTCAATAAAATTTCTCACATTTTGATGGGATCCGAAATATTTTTATCCCAAAATTTCTAGTCAGATTAAATATAAATTTGTATTACGTAAAAATCTAATGAAACATTGCACGCGCAACAATTAAAAATTAAGATTTTCAAAATCCATAAATAATATTTTATAAACTAATTCCGTGCTTGGTGCATTTTTTATAGTTACTGCCCAGTTTTTATAATTACATCCCATTTATTATTTTTTAAAGCCCATTTTCCTATTAAGCCTAATGCATCCCTCCTAGGAAAGATTTGCAGCCCAGCGGGGTGGAGAATAACAAGTTGACCTTGCCTGGGTATTCCTCAAAAAAATATATAGTTGGGCTAGCCATTTTCATCTTGAAAAAAATTAATATCCGGGCTGGATATCTGTCCTGGGCTAGACGGTCCAAAGCCCGCCCAGTTAATACCCTGCTCTCCTCTGAACAACAATGAAAACATCGCCAAGAAAAACTCTGCAGTGCTCACGCCTCAAAAACACAAATGCTGCTCGAGCTGCTTGGTCCCAGCTATCGGCCTTACCATGTGCAATTCTCTCGTTTATTGACTACATAGGTTGACAATGGTGTGGGACCGTGATGTCAAAACCAGGAGGAAGAAAAAAAATAGTTGTACATAATAAGAAGGCACTTGCGTACGTACGGCTATGGCCCTAGTGGGTCCCTACTGTCAACCAGTCAAAATAAAGTCATCTCCTGAATCCTCATGTTCATTGGCCATGTTAACAATGCTTGGCGCCACGGCGAGCGCAACAACTCGAAGAACGACGGAGAGGGCCTCGCGGGCCCTACGTAAGGTCTGATACAGCGCCCGCTGCTCATTCAGGAAGCCAGGATCATCGGACACCTATGAGCACCTTTGAGAGACTGAGACGACATGAAACGGTAAGGCCGCGCTTGGGAGCTCTGGTTTATTTCACAACTGTATTAAGATACAAGTGTAATTTACTCGTCATCGGAAACAACGCGTAAAGTACAGGCGTAATGAAACTAAGGGCCCGAGGTCTATAAGTAAAACCGGCAGGTTACGCATGTAATTTGAGAGACCGGTGTATATTTTACTAGTCGAAATCGACCAACCAAGCACTTCGCCTGAGACCATCTGCTTTTATTTACAAGCGTCAGTTTTACAAGCAGTTTTGGTTGGAAAACGACGATCCAATCACGGCCTAAGATGATGAGTTGGTCGGAAGATCATATGGTTTCACGTCTAACCAACCCGACTTGTCGTATAGGCTATGAATGAAACATAAGACGATGGACTTCTTAAGCACGGAAACAACAGAAGAGGATGATCTTCCTAACAAGCAAATCACTGGCATTAGATCGACTGCAAAACAATACGAAGCATTATTCTTAGGAGGCACGGTGAACAGCTCATGATGCCGCATGCCACAACATTCCAAGCTCAACTTTGCAATCAAACACAAGGCCTGCATTACATAGACAATATTCAGAACAAACTCTTAAAATATCTTACATAAGTCAACATTCATGTGACTATGCATCTCAGCAAAGTAAATATTTACTTCTGAACTGAAGACAGGAAAAATGATCGACGTTGCTCACAGCAAAGGGCGTCCCACTCAAAAATATCAAATGCATGTCTTCTGGCTAACATCAATCAGCAAAAATTGACAAGGTTTTCCAATTCCAATATATTAAACTAATGTCAACTTTGACAAGCTTTTCCCATTCAAAATATCTAATGCCTATGATTGTGGAACGGGCAGGGTTTGTCATCAGTTTGTCATCTGATAGTCCGGTGGCTCAAGGTGACGACGAATGATTAGAGAACCATTCGATGTATTGTGCATGATGAAGTATTATTATGGAGGACACGAACCATCTGAACATTTTGTGCAGTTCCACTAAAATCAAGCTGAGCATCCCTGTGGATTTCATATTTATATGCTGCCATAAAACAAAGACACATCAGCACACACATGAATATTGGCCCCAGTGTCAACCCACCAATCAGTGGACTAACAAACTGAAAGTACAGTAAACATATTACCATACCCAGATGCCTCATTATTGTTGCTTAGAGTGACATTGACAGACTTGGAGTCCTGTCTTGGCTTCTTGGTACTTGTTTGGGCACTTGTTTGCCCAGTGTTCCTCCGAACCACAAGTAAAGCAGCCATCTCTGCAGACTAGTCATGTCACCAGCGTCTACTAATACTCTGTAAAGCTTCTCGATCATTCCTTGTGTAATGTAGCACAAACAGTGACTGCTTCTTTCTGCAAAGTGATAAGACCAACTGGACCCACTAACGCAGCAGTTTGCCTTAGACACATTGGCTCCTTTTGTGCAGTTCAAGTAAAATCAAAGTCAGAATAAAAACCGAGCTTTAATTTTGATATCCTTGTAAGCAACAAAAGGTATAAGGGAAACAATTACTGAGAAATAACGGTTGATGACTTGTACTCCCAGAAGAAAAACATCTACTAATCTACCTTATCTTAATGAGAAACAAAGTAGGAGAGTAGCAATTCTCAATCAGTGTGATTCATTCATATTAACTGAGACATTATCTTAACAATGCTTTGTTTCAACATGTATAAAGAATGACAAAGCAGAAAAGTATCATTCCTAAAACAATGCGACTGATTCATTTTAACAGAGACATTATCTTAACAATACCTTGGTTAAACATGTAGAAAGAACTAAAAAGCAGGATAGTACCATTTGTAGAACACTGTAACTGATATATAATAACAGACACATTATCTGAACAATACATTTCTTAAGCATGTACTCCGGCCGATCCCTAATAGAAATGGTACTCCCACTGATCCCTAACAAGTGTTGCAGTTTTGAACTAAGATCCAGTAGTTAATTCTGAGGAAAGTAGGTACTGACCTTTCAAGACCAAGATTTGAAACAATGCCTGAGGTGGATATAAAAGAGATCTCAACACATATATGGAAATCCGGTCTCATTTTGTGCAGTTCCACAAAAATTAAGCGAAGCAAAATGTCGCAATAGAAACAAGTTGAATAGATATCCTTGTTTTAACAGAGGCAAAAAAGGAATCAATTACTGGTCAATAAAGGAGGATGAAACATGCGGCCACAAAAATGGTAATCCCGCCAATCCCTAACAAGTGTTGCAGTTTTGAAATAAGATTCAGTAGTTAATTCTGAGAGTGGCATTGCTTAATTTTACTAGCGGCATTAGATTAACAAAAAGCATAAATAGTTCTAGGGGATAGTGGGCGCAACAACAACATGTGCTTCCATCTACTTATAAAGGGGGTGATGCAGAGTTTGTTGTAACAAAGCAACAAGCATAATGTCTAGGTTGGTCCCATTTTTGTTCACTACTTAATGGGAAAAGACAGCAATACAATAGCTTCAATTCAACATTTTTTTAAAACAGTACCAATACAAGTAGCACAGCATCTCAAAACACACTGCACAATCATGTGGATGAAGGCAAGTACTAACCTGTCATGACGCACACAACAACAACCCCCCTATAACAACAAATAGCTTGCAACGAAAAATAAGATGTGTTGCAAATAGCCCCAGGTATCCCACCTCTCCCACGTTTTTTTATTTGACCTCTCCCACGTCTTTAGAGAAGATTCTCCCTTGATCTCTAGTCTTCTCCCGCCCGTAACAAAATCTTCCCAAAATTTCTACCGTGAGAAACCCTAAAGCAATCCCTCACTCCATATTCCATAAGCGGTGGCGGTGCCTTCCCCTCCGAGGCTCCGAATCTCCACCTAGCTCTGCATCTCTGCTTCCATATTTTCTTGCGCCGCCCCTTTTCAGATCTATTTGGTGTCAATCATCCTTCTCTGTGCTCACCATACCAATCCATATGGTTGCCCCTCGTCGGATTGGAATTTGGATCTTGTGTCAATAGTGCAGGGGAGGGATTAGTGGATCCTCGATGGACAGCCGATGAGATCCAAATGAACGTCCTCTGCACCTGCCCCTTCCACACGGAGATCATCTTCAGGCATGGAAGGTACATACACATCGGAGGATTCAGAAGTACAAACATGTGCTACCTGCTAATAACTTTGGTTCCTTAATTACTATTGATTTCGTTGGAAGTCTTTCCCATCCCACATGTGTTTCCAAGGATCTTCTAAGGCCATGAGGCCTATGGGTAAGTTCCTCAGGTTCTGCTGCCGATGAGTACGTGAAGGTAGCCGGGTACAACGATGAAGGTAAGAGATTTAGGGCCAGTTTGGATGGCGTCCTCGTCCGTTCGCGCCTGGCCTGTACCATGCCTGAAAACTGCCTGTACCATGTTTGGTTGGAGTCCACGGGAGCAGAAGCTAGCCTGGCCTGGTGACCACAAAATCTTGATTAGTCTGGCCCATGACCCAGGCTACTTGATTAGCCTGGCTCAGGCACAAGGAACCGGTCGCCTGGAGGCAGCCTGGCTACAAGTAGTACATTATTCAGCGGGGTTCTTTTGTGAGTTAGCTCTGAACTGTAATGCTTTTTCCAGTAAACTTTTTTTAGGCGAGGTATGCAACCAAACAGCCCATGCCTGGCTAGGCATAAAATTTCCAGTTCCCAAGTAATGTCCAGGCACCACTTTCTATCAGGCACGGAAGCTAGGACGCGTACCAAACAGGCTCTTAATGAACACACATACTCTGTCAATTTGGGCTGTGGTGCGTGCAGGGTGGTGAAGAGCTTGCCAGAGGGGTTCGTGGTTGGGGGACACACTAGCGCCCAAGTCCGTCGGTAGTGCGACTCGTGCAGTAGTAGAGCGTTGGAGTGGAACAATGCCTGCTCTGTGCTGCCATTGCTCGTCGGCCCCAGGATGCTCCGCGACCGCACTACCCAGTTCAGGGACAGCCAAGGGGCGCTGCTCCTCGTCGTGTATGTGTCTCTCTACGTGATTGTGTTTCTTATATTTCTATTGATTTATGTATATTTTTTAGCAAAACTTGGCCATATTCCCTACACTATGCTGACGATGCAGAAGTTTGAAACACTACTAGGTGTAGTTCAGGTATTAGTTTTGTACTGATATATAGTTGTTTAACCAAGGAGGAAGAATTATTAGATACCTTTACAAGTACTAGAAGTATCAAGATGACAAACCACCCGGATGTTCCCTTTCTTACATCTCCCATCTCATTTAGAAATATACTAGAAACTGACTATAGAATCTTCAACTTTGGAGTAAGCATGGAAACGACACCAATTACTATTGAAATAGTAGCTTGCCAATTACTCCCTCCGTTCCTAAATATAAGTCTTTGTAGAGATTTCACTATGGACTACATATGGAGCAAAATGAGTGAATCTACACTTTAAAATGCATCTACATACATCCGTATGTGGTCCATGCTGAAATCTCTACAAAGACTTATATTTAGGAACGGAGGGAGTACAACCGTAATCATAAAGTTAAATATTGAGCCATCTCCCCTTAGGAAAGCTTTTTGTTTATCATATATATTGGTAATACCAACGTGCATCAAATTCTCTGTATTCCAGATTAAGAAAGTTCATACTCAGGAAACCATTTAGGCTGGAGACCTTTGTTTTAGTAATGATGTTCTGATGAACGACAGCTGATCTACTACATGATTGTAACTGCAGAATTTAATATTTAGTTCTTCGATCCACCAAGAGTATTGTCTTATAGATGGGACAATTTGTCTAGAGTATTTTTTTATCTTAGTATATGTATATTTGAAATATTGGTTACTGGTCTGCTAAGTTACCAATCCATATTTTGAATATGCAGGTTACAAAAAAATTGATTTGTTCCAGACTTCCAGGTCAATGTTATTGGCACTGAACCTAGCTAACTACTAGTACGTAGCAAGCTAGTTTTGCTATGAGGTAATTCGTAATTGTTAGCTCTATATTGCATCAACGATTCTTCCATGGTTCAAAGGAAATCGGATTATTAATAGCTCAATATTGCAAATTCTTTTTTTGTCCTTATTTGTACAAGAGAACACTTCTGGGGGTACCCTAACTTTTTTATCTGTGGACAACATAATGATAGCTAAGCTGCACTCTTGTAAAAGTATAAGATGGTAAGATTTTTAGCGTATGAACATGTAATATATTTTGCTCTAGCTTTTGAAATTCTTCCTTTTTTGACTTTCTCGTATGATAATATACTTAAACTTAAACTTATGATATTTAGTGACAGACTAACATAATGTGCGCACACATTTCCCATACAGTTTCACAAAATATTTTGCCCTACTATTTCTTTTTTGTATATCTTCCTATACTACTGCTAAATGTACAATTTATACATCCATCATCCTTTCTTGTCCATTGTTTCCGAATATATAGTGTATCTAAAAATGGGTAAGAGTCAGTGCATCATTAATTCTTAAATTTTTTAGTGCCAATTATTTTTCTCCTTAATGGTTCTTGTGTTTGCAACTCAACAAATAATATAGCTGTATATTTTAATAGGCTATAAATGTGTGTAATGATCAATCTATCTTCTTGGTTTATGTTAGTTTTTCTTTTTACAGTAATAACACAATGCACATAGTATTCCGTCATCCATTCAATATACAAGGTGGAAAAATGATGATGGTTTAGAACATGCGGTTCAATAGATGTAGCAGGATTATTTATGCATGGCCTTCACCTTTGTATGTTGCTCCTTCAAATTTTACTGCTGTAGCAATTTGATTATTTGTAATTTAAGTTACTTATCTCATTTCTTTGATGTTGTAGATAAACTGATATGCATGGCTCAGATGCTGATTGCAAGGTCGAGAATGAAGCTGCTACTAGATAGTTCCACATAATTTTTTAGATGTTTTTGCCAGATCAATGCTTCAAATAGTATATATTAAATAGAATAAGTAAGATGTTGATTGCAAGGTCGAGAACTGACTGCTGCTACTAGATAGCTCCACATATTGTAATCTTTGGCTCGTGTTCTTTGTAATGCAACAATCAATTTAATAAATGAGCCTTTCTGTTTGTTATATTGTGGTTCTCTATATGACTATACGAAATACCATTAATTTTTCATGCGAAGGACAGCTTCTAGGCATTGTAATCGCCGTGTATGTCCATTTGAAATCATTTTGTGAAGGGTTGCGACCAACGCATATGAAGTGTTGTTGCGCTGTAACTTTATACGTTGCAATTTTGCAACACTTATTCAGGTCGTTTACCAACGCATGTATATACATTGTTGTAGACCTTTGCAACGCCACCAACGGCAACGCATAACAATCCGTTGGTATATACGTTAGCAACGCTTATATGGGCCTACGACAACACATTGATGCGTTGCTAAAGGGGGGTTCATCTTGTAGTGAGATCACGTACGAATCTGCCAACACGAATAGGAAATCCAATCTCGTTTTGTGCATTTACTCTAAAATCAAGTAAAGTCGCCGGTGAGACATTTAAGTTTGCTATAGCAACAAGTTGAATAGATATCCCTGATTTAACAAAGGCAAAAAAGGAAACAATTACTGCAAATAAAGGAGGATGAAGCATGCGGCCACAAAAAGAAGCATCTACCTTATCTTGATGGAAAACAAAGTATAGGACAATAGCATTTCTAAAACGGTTGCATTGATTCATATTAATAGAAAAATTCTCTTAAAATAGTTCAGTAGTTAATTCTGAGAGTGGCATTGCTTAAAATACAATAGCTTCAATTTAACATTTATTTGAAACAGTACCAATACAAGTAGCACAACATCTCAAAACACACTGCATGATCATGTGGATGGGACATGGGACATGCCAGCACCATGTGCGTCCACACGTATAAATGGGTGATACAGAGTATGTAGCCAAGCAGCATATCTGCGTTGGTCCCATATTTGTTCTCTTTGAAACTTTTTCTGATGTGAGGGTAGCAAATCCAGTCCTGCACAAACTACCCAACACCCCAGTTTCTTTCCCTTTTCAACAAAGAGTTGGGTTCCTTAGAGATGTGTGTACTGGGTTACCCCATTTTTCCCTTTTCAACCAACAAAGCGGCTAGATAGCTAGTCTATACTACTTTCCCTCCCTCCTTTCCTCATTGGACCACGTCCTAGATTCATGCTCCACCCCACCGCACCCTTGTTTCCTCTTTGAACCAAGACCTAGATTCGACTACAGAATCAAAAAAGATCAGCATGCAACTAGACCAATGACGGTTTCAAAGAAACTTATACCTTAGGGTCGTCGGGATGTGGCAAGGCGTGCGGCGGGAGGTTGGATCTGCCCACACTACGTACGACAGCGAGGAAGAAGGGGTCGGTGGCCCTCCCGCACAGGTGCTGGGTGAAAGAGAAAAGCACAGCCAGCAGTGGATTGCAACCAAGGTGAACTGACAAAGGATATCATCGTTGTGGGTAACAAGCAAAGAGCACTGATAGAAGACAGCTTGTTTTTCATTGAAAATTGATCAGCTTCACCAGTCGACGTAGCCATGAGGCGCAACCATGAGCATCGACAGGTCACCGTGGTGATGCATCATCCATTTGGCATCAAGTTTGCGTGAGGCACCTATGAAGTTCGACAAATCCTCACTGTGGTCTGTTTCTTCTCAGTAGTCAAGCTCGAGGAAGGAAGAACCATGTGGCAGAGGACAGTGAGGCGAAACAACAATGGCCATCCAATTTTGTGCAGTTCCACTAAAATTGAGGAAGACATGCCCGGGTATGGAGATACGCATCTCTGTTTCCAAAAATATAAAAAAGGGATATAGTGTTGTTACTTTGTTTTACAAGATTAACAATGACATCTCAATTGTCAATAAGAATTATGAAAAGTACACCAACAAACATAAGCATCATGATTATCTTGATGGGAACTAAACCAGGATACCCGAGAAAAAAAAAAGTATTTCTTCATTTAACCAGTGATAGTATTAGATTAGCAGCAGCAATAGGAGCATATGGACAATGACCGCACAACCACCATGTACTTTTTGTCGAAACAAGATGTATACCTCCACCGAGGCATAAATCAGGACAACTTTTCGAGCGGCATTTCCTCTATAATAGTAGGTGATGTTGGACCAGCCAACGAACCCTAGCTACTATACATGGGGAGCTGGGGAGTAGTCGCATAGAAGAAAACCCGCATGCAGCGACCTGGGGAGCTGGACCGATACAAGAAGTTATACCTCAGGTGGGCGAGATGTCGCTTAGGCGGGCGGGCGGGATCTGCCCACACGACGACAACGAAAAAGTGCACGGAGGACCTTCGTCCGCGCCAGCGCCGGCTCCGAGAGGACGGTGCGCATCGGCTTCCTCCATCGCTGACGGCGACAACGTCAACGCTGCACCTCCTCACCTCCTGCAGCGGACGGGATTCGGCCGCATCTGTGACCACCAGTGAGGAGAGAGATAGTGTGGACACTGTCATCTTGTTTTGATATGGAGAGGGTGAGAGAGCGAGATGTGAGAAATTCTATCAAACAAGAGGCTATAATGGAGTAAAACAATTTCTCCATAGCAGTGGTTTTAAATAGAATACACACATTCCCGGAAAAAAGAAACGAAAACTGGCAAACAATTTTTTAACGTACCAAGAAAGAAAACTCGATCAAAAACACGCCCCCGCTTCTAGGTCACGAGAGTCGTCACGCACACACACATAGACATAGACATGCATATCCGTGTTTACGTAAAATTCCATTTCCATCTCCATCTCCAATCATATTTGTCCATCTGGCACATTATTTACGTTGTTAATTATATACATGACAATATTAACGTACAACATCTCTTGTTTGCGGGCATCCGTACCGCTTCCACGGCCGCTCCTGACCAACCCGAACCCTCTTCATCACCTGCGCGTGCTTCTCGCCCGAAACGGTCAGTGCCGCATTCATGCCTGGCCAGAGCGGACGCGACCTCTCACTGGCGCTGGCATTGAAGCGGCGCGCCGGCCGAGAGAGCGTCTCCCGCATCGCTTCCTGGTGCACGCGACTACTCCGTGTTCAAAGGTCGCAATAGCCGGCCACAACATGCATGTAAAAAATTCTTGGGAGTCCGTGCTACAGCTAGCTGTCCTCCCCAACTCGTCAATCTCTTCCAGTAGTACTAGTACTCCATGGCGCGATCCATCAACAAGCAGGTGGGAAAGTTATCATATACTCGGTTTGCGGTGAGTGGCATGCCGAGCGACCGTGTGGGGTCGAGCCCTGGAGGAGGGTGAGACACAAACGCGACAGACGTGATTTAAACGTTGGTTTTGCTCGATGGCGCGATCCAACGAAACAAAATGTTGGTTTCTCTCCGTTTCCATTTTTTCTCCAGAAAAACGGAAACTTTCCACTCCATTGTAATTCCTTTTCGACCAACAAAGCGGCATGGAGATGGAGCTACGTGGGGAGCTGCGGCAGTGGAGCAAGCCGGCTCCAAAAGGAAGATGGACTACCTGGGACGTTGGGCTGTAGCTAGAAGGGCGGTTGGGACGTGGCATCGGCCCATACCGCGGTGACCCCCGATTGGGACGCACCGACTGTGGATTTTCTCCCTCGCCAATGTCGACCGCATCTATGCACAACATTGTTCCCTTCCCCAGCTGCGGGATCAGGCCGGATATGTGACCAGCGGTGTGGCCACCGTCGTTCTATGCTTGTGAAGAGAGAAACCCAAGCAAGCAGGCTTTTAGCTTAGGCTCCTGCTAGTGTATATATAGTGGTTTTCTTTTTCTCTCCATATCAACCATTTTATATTGCGTACGTGTCATTGAAGAGTGAAATGATGGTTGCTTCTTCCGACTAACTTACTGTGTGCTTTGACTGCTCCTTTAGTGGCCCCTACACGTACTCCCCTACGTGTATGCAACAGTCACACGTACACATGGACGCAAAAATGTGCGCAACGCCCTAATGCATACATGTCCGAGCACACGACGGAACACACACGGTCACGCTCAAGTGCTCAACCTACACGTGCATGCACACACATACTCAGCCAGGGTGAGCTAGTGACCATATAAACACTGGAAAATGTATATATTGAGCGCAATGAGCGTATTATGAAGTCCACTGGCCGTATTTTTACAAATATACAGTGACAGACAGTGTGTTTATCTCGTTTGAAATTAAGCCATATTAACCGGAGAGGAGGCTGTATGGACTAGCATTACTTTGTTGTGTCCCGTCAACTTGCCGAACAAGGAGAAGCTTGCAGGACGGGAGAAGCTTGCGCGCGGTGGCTCATAGGACAAGGAGAAACTTTTGACTAATGCAAGATGTCCTTCGCTCAGGCGGTGGACGTGCAACAGTTAATTATGTGTCAGATTGCCAGAAGCATACACTATACTAGTAGTACTATTATTGTTGCACTTCCCGAAGAGGCGAACAGCCAAGCGCAAAGTTTACTAGTACTAGTACTACTACTATAGTCTATAGAGGTAGTACTAGGAACCGGATGGAGGAGCGTCTGCACTCTTATTATATTTTTAAAATGTGATAAAGCAATCTTCAACACATTTGGTTCTCTTCGAGGGTTCTCGCATGTGATAATGGAAGTTGATTGCATGGAACACTCGCCACAATTCTCACTTAATTCTGGCTCATATCCTGTTACAAATAGGAGCGCTCGGTAATATTTCCTCTTTTTTTGTTATCTAGCACGTACACAGGTTAGCAAACCTTGCGGCGCATCTTTGTGCGAACCATGCTTGCTGCACCTTGAATGTGGCCGAGAGCTGGCTTGATGAAACACCTCGCTTCCTACTTCTTTTTTGCGGGGTACCTCACTTCCTAGTGACCATTATCTTGGCTGATCGTCCTAAGAATGCTTATATATGAATAAAGCTCTCTCATTTACCCGCAAAAAAGATTAAGCCATATTAACCGGAAAGGAGGGAGTATGGACTAGCACTACTTGTTGGTGTGTCCCATTAACTCATAGAATGAGGAGAAGCTTGCAGGACAAGGTGAAGCTCGCTTGCGCCTTTTGACTAATGCAATGTACCCTCGCCCAGGCGGTGGACATGCATCCGTTCATTCGGTGTCAGATTGCCAGAGGCATACACTGTAGTACCAAACATGCGGAGTATGATCATTGTTCGACTTCACGAAGAGGCGAAGAGCCAAGCGCAAGGTTTAGTAGTACGAGTAGTACTACTACTAGAACCGCATGGTGGAGCCTCTGTACTCTTATTTTTCTTAATCTTTGATAAAGTACACATTTATTCCGGAGAAGGGCGGAAAACGGCAGCCCAACATGTAATGATGATACCGATCAACCATGCTCGAATATATCTTGGCCTCCGTGCGAGCCCGTCTGTGTGTTCTCGCTCCTCGTCTCTCTCAAGGAACGGCGGGTTGGCCATTTTGCCGTCAATTGAGATCGGTTTGCTCACACTCCAGTCCCACATGTCAGTGATATGCCAAGAGGAGGTGCATTGACCGACTGGCCATACGCGTACTTGGTTTTGCACCTTCATACTACTCCTCCCTCTGTCACAGTTTACAGGGCGCGCTTCATTATGATGCATTTCTCTCAATGCATTTCCACCACCAGAGAGACTTTAGACGCGTTTGGTTTAATGCTCAATTAATTAGGGCGTGGTAACCGCAATTTTCTCTCGATGTAGTACTACGGAGTGTAGTAAGTGCATGCATTTGTCTACCCGGGGTGGAAGCACTACATGAATGTGTGTACGCATTATTTCCTCTAGTAATAGATGTCGTGCTATAACTACCAATGCTATTTTTCAGGCCGATCGCTAGTCACCTTGGTCCCAGAGATTTTCTCTTTTTCTGAAGCATGCTCTATAAACAGTGACGGATCGAGTAGTATGAGCGGATTCAAAGAAGAGTGTATTGATGGTTGCTTCTTCCGAGCAACTTACAGTGGGAAAGGTGGGGCTTATGATTTGACTGCTCATTACTCACTATTAATGCGGGGCAACGACCGGTCCGAGTCTCCCATGCAGCTGTGCACTACCCCCTCGGTTCTTAAATATACTCCGGAGTATTTGTCTTTCTAGAGATTTCAACGAGTGACTACTCAAATATTTGTCTTTTTAGAGATTCAAATTGACTACTACATATGGATGTATATAGACATATTTTGGAGTCTAGATTCACTCATTTTGCTCCGTACGTAGTCACTTGTTGAAATCTCTAGAAAGACAAATATTTAGGAACGGAGGGAGTACACATATGAAGCAAAATGAGTGAATCTACACTCTAAAATATGCCCATTTGAAATTTGTAAAAAGACAAATATTTAGGAACGAAGGAGTATAATTTTGTGCATGGCACATGGACCCGGATGCCGAAGAGGCTTCTGGCAATGCTATCAAGCTTCCAACATTTGTTTACATAATTGACGTACTGTACAAATAATTTTCTAGTGACATGAAATTGTACAATGGTGTGACTTTCAGCTTTTGTTTCGTGTGTCTTGCCATCGATGCTCTTTCGGAAACAATAAAAAACTAACTTCCTTGCTAATATTTACATCACAACTGAAGACAAAGTTGTGAGAAGGTGTTAAATTAAAATGATCCATGCTTTCATTGGCAGCAACGTCCCCCCAGCTCTGTCTAAATCAACAAGGCATGTTGGGAAAAAAGTAGCTGTCTGGAGCATGCAACATTCCGATCATTTTGTGCAGTTCCACTAAAATAGAGTTGAGCGTCCCTGTTCCAAAGATATTAAGTGTGATTACGATAATAGAGGACTGCTGATGAAACAATAAACACACAAATAGAAGCCGGTCACCTTTGCAGTCTCTCTTAAGACTAACTAGTTGGAGAAGATTAGGCTCGGAGTTGGATGAGGAGGATAGAGCAAAACCAATCTCCCTTTGTGCAGTCCCAATGAAATGTAGAGACGTTGCCCGTGTGACATTTTGGCAGAGCTGCACAAAACACTCTTAAGAAAAAAGTGATTTGTGCAGTTCACCAAAAGGTCGCAATAGCAACGAGGTGAAATGGATAGCCCTGTTTGCTAAAAAGAGGTAGAAAGGAAACAATTACTGGCCAATAACAGTTGATGACACATGCGACGACAAAAAAGAAGCATATTCCTTGTCCTAAGGGAAGATAACAACACGATTGTGTTTGTCTAAAACGGTGTGAGGACGAGATTGCAATATGGAAAGTACGCCGGACGAGCTACATTTTGGGCAAAGAACTATGGAAGATCCACATGCAGCGACGTGGGAAGACGGGCAGTGGAGCAAGGCCGGAGGGGATACCTGGAGGTCGTCGGGATGTAACTAGGTGAGCGGTGGCGGGCAGAATCTTCCCATACGGCGGCAGCGAGCAGGTGGCGTAGGCCCTACCACGCCAGAGCTTGGTTAGAGAGAACGGTGTGTACCGTAGATCGGGACGTGCTGCCTCCGCGCCGTCGATGGAGAAATGATGCACGTCCTCCCTTTCTGCCAGTGGACGGGATGCGGCCGGATCAGTGACCAACGGTGAGAGAGAGAGAGGCCACCGCAGCCTTGTGTGAGATACTCTGAAGAGAGACAAACCAGGCACGCATGCTCCATTGTATATAGTGGAGCGGACTACCTTTTTCTCCATAAAAATCGTTTTATATTTTGTGTACGTGCCATTGAGCGATATAACTTTATTTAAAAATGGCGCGCCAACGCATCAAGTCAAACTTTGTTTCATGCACGCATGGTACATGGCCTCCGTAGGTAAACAACCGCTACACGTGTTCAAATTAGCACGTGGGCTGCCATTTCGTACAGAAATGAGCTCCACCGTGTACCCGCGTGGGTGTGGCTGGACACGAAGCATGAGTACATGCACGGTGCACCTATTCTCTTCTTGTATACGTACACCACCTACGTCGGGTTGTGTGAGAGAGATACAAACGTAGAGAGATATAGTGTGTGGGTTCGTGAGAGTTTTGGGGGGGTGGGGTCAATCAAAAAATGTAACATATGCAGTGCGTGTGAAATAGAGTCCTGGATATATCATATATATAGAGGGGGCGATCCACGAGAAGAGAGTGGAGGTATCATCGGCTTGAGGTGTCCATAGAATCGAAGAGAGGGATGATGTGTGTGTGTGTGCGCGCGCGATCGATAGAGTGTCATCGAATTTGTGTGTACCCACGTCAAAGATATAGAGTGGCTGTCCTACTGGAACGTGAGAGGGGACAGGTGCAGTTTGTCTCTGTGGCATGGATACCTACCTACAGCGCTCGACTGTCGGTGTGTGGTGGGGGAGGGAGGCCTAATTAACTATAGAGGTACAATGGTTGGTATATGTGTGGAGGAGGAGAGAGGCCTACCTCATGTATTAAGGGAGATCGATCTACCTCATGTATTAAGGGAGATCGATCGGCATCCATGCATATGTGTAGGAGAGGAATAAGGTTGGGAGAGAGACAGAGCTAGAGTGTTGGAGGGGGTGGTAGTGGAGTTGCTTCTAACAAATGGTGGGATGGGCTTGCTAGAAAACCAGAGGGCACACCTGCAATATCAATAAGAGAGGGGATGGCTGCCTGCCTGTGCACGTGCGTGTGAGAGACGGGTCAGGAGGCATGCACGAATGATGAGGGGGCGATATGGATGTGGTAAGCAGACATAACTACATAGGAAGATCAATCGTCCTTGGTCAGAGAAAGGAGAGACATAACTTGTGAGGTACGTCGATCGATGGGAGGGAGAATAGTTAAAGTCGACCTACGTATATGTTGGGAGATCGATCGGTATACATGCATGTGTGTGTTAGAAGCAAATGAGGCACGGGGAGAAGGATAGAGAGAGAGGGATGCATCTAGGAGGTGGTGTTAGAGTCATACTATATCGAGGGGGGAGAAGTGTGCAAGTACGAGATCGATGAAAAGAGTGGTGGGAGTGAGGCATGGACGGTGATAAGAGAAGAGGGCAAGCTTGTGTTTTGTGCTAGGCACACCTGGCTAGAGAGGCATATCGATCGATGTGTGCTGTAAAGAAGGAGCTGGGGGCCTACACACACCGTGGGTGAACGACCTAAAGTGAAAAGACAAATTTGCGCGATGGAGCTAGAGAATGCTGAGGCAGGGTTAGAGGCATGCGGGCGTATGCATGCACGAGAGAAAGTTAGCGCTAACTAGCTACAAAGATAAGAGGATTGTGTGGGTGTAAAAGACGAATAAAGGATCATACTTCATTATAAAAAGTGAATTCGAATATTTGAAGAATTTATCATAGTGTTTTAAACAGACGCATGTGTGAATATATATAACGGTGATACACATGGTGTGGTTATGAACATGTTATACTACATATAATATATTTTATCTCTACTCTTATAAAAAACTGAGTTGTTGATGATGGTGCCATCCTGCAATATAGGCCGTCCGATTTATATCTGACGGATAGGAAGGAAACTATGGCAATTTTGAAAAAGATACCCACACCCCTCTCCATATTTGCAAATTAGGCCTCCCCTTGATCATGTTGATGTTCTGTGGAACGCATGGGCATCTTGCTAGTACTACGTATAACATATAGAACATTGATCATAATTTGGGCTAATGTGTGGCTTTTGCAGCTCAGGTCTAAATACTTGTCATAATGTAGGGGGCGGGGCACTATACTATGTGTGATAAACACGGTGTACACATATGGAACATGGTTTAGATTATGAATGTATAGTTAGTACATCAAATGTACTATTATTTGGAATCAACATCAAGTGTACTCAAAAAATAGAATTCGAGTTCATGTAGTGCACATAGTTCATATCTATCTCTATAGTAATCATGTGGTGTGTTATTAAGGTAATACACGAATGATGGTTGAAGTTGACAACAATCATGATTGTAGATTGTTATTGAAATAGAGAAACGAATTCAAATTCAGTTCGAATTGCAGCGGTAGTATAGACATTTGGAATGCACTAAAATGTTGGTATGAGTAGGTTACATGCATTATACAGCAAGCGAAAAAATTTAATTGGACATAACATGGATTCATACTACCGAATAGCATTTAATTGCACTAAATTGTTGGTATGAGTAGCTTTAAATAGCATTTTTATAGTAAAACGGGGCAAGACTCTCTCTTTGTGTGGTGTGAATCGTTTATTTTTTTCGTTTTCTTTTTGGTTGAGGGAAGTGTGAATTGATTTGGTATGTACAAGTACAATATTACATATTACACGTTAGGCTTGTCCCTAAAATTAAACCCGTGCCTTGCTATATCCCGAAAATTTAGATATCGTGCTCCCAAAACTGGCGCCTTCACAACCCGCGCCTTTCTATCCCGAAATTACAACGCGCGCGAAAACTCCCTCCAGCTGCCAAATCCTGACATGCGAAATCTCCCTTCTAACCCTGAGCCGAAAGGGCCGCTAGTTCGAATCGGTGCGGGGTACTTTTGTAACACACCCTACATTTTGGACAAGCGCGTCCCTAAGTCATGGTTCACCCCCTCCCATCGCCTCCTTTTTGCCATTCGAAATCCTAGGGCGCCATAACCTCTCCGCTCCAGCCGCGAAACCTCACCCTCCTCCGTCCGCCACCTCACCGCTGCCCAGCCGAAGCCTCTTCCCCGACAACGTCGTCCACCGCAACAGCTCGACGTCCCTCGTCCACCTCCCCGGATGAGGATCCGTCGTCCATCTCGTCATCCTGCCGGTTCAGCCGCCCCGTCCTGCACCTCCAAGGAGCTGCTCTGACGATCGCCTCATCTATCGCGGCTGCTCCATCCCCACAGCGCCACCTTAACCTGCTCCACCGAAACCACAGCATCCTCACCGACTCCTCGGACGAAGCCAAGGCCTACTCGGCGCCACCAAAGAGGTTGTACACTCATCACATCGCACCTTCTCCTTAGCTCGACCTCCCGGTGCCGACGGTGCTCCATCCCGCACCCCCATGGAGCGGCTACCTTGAAGTCGGCGTCGCGGGCGACATCTCCACGGCGGCTCTCCCCCAGTGCGAGGCCCCTTCGGCGGTGGCGTCCATACCATTCGGATCTGCTGCTGCTGCTTCGGCTCTCGCTCGATCGCTCGCTCGCCCAGCTGCTGCTGCTTCGGCTCTCGCTCGCGCTGCTGCTCTCCCCCTCGCTCGTGCTGCTGCTCTGCTCCGATTTAGCTACACTTCAGTCGACTGAAAATCGACTTTTGGGTCAGTCGATTTTCAAGGGGTGGGGGGGCTCGCTGGAGTTAAGGAAGAACCACCCGCAGCGGGGACGGGGGCTCGCTGGAGAGGTACCCCACTATATATCTTAGGGTTCAGGGTGGGGGCGGCGGCGGACCAGCGGTGGGGAGTTGTTTCGGGGCGGCGAGGCGGTGCTGGGGCCGACGGTTTGGCCGGTGGTGGCTGGCGGCTCAGGGGGTGCAGGTTGAAGATGAACTACAGGCCCTGCCTAAACTAAATGTCAAGTGCCTCTCTGCTACCATTGCGTTCAGTTTCGACAGTAACATTAAGATTCCATAGTAAATTTCAGTTTCGACAGTTAAATTCAGAGTCAATAGTTTTTACCTCATCTATTGTAGTCAGGTGGTTTTTGGTGATGTAAATTTTACATCATCTATTGGAGATGCTATTAGAATCCCACTTGAGATTGACGATGTATGTCTTGTGTTGCTTCAGCCTTGACGTCTTACGGCTCACCGGGGCTGCTCCAACGACAGAACAATCCATCACAACAGACCAGTGCCCTGGACGCCGTCTACAGAATCCTCAGATCTTCCTCCACACCTCCGATAGCCACCTTTGCCTCAACTGCTTCAGCGACCAACCCAATGATGTTGAGGTCAACACGACTACGGCAAAGAGGTTGTACACTTGTTGCATCACTTATTACTATACATTCATGTCGATCCATTTGGGCTATTTTGGTTCAATGGAAAAACATAGCAATAGGGAATTTTCCAATGGCACACTACTATTCAATTATTCATGCATTTTGTTGAAAGGAATGAAGCAAAACATCCACCTGGACCTACTTTTCAAAATCCTATGCATGAAAACAAGACCAAGTGCATTAGTGGCAGAATAACATTCTAACTGTACACGCTTTCATATGGTTTCACTTTATTTTGGCCATGTTTCTTTGCATTCCTCTGCTCTTCTAATTCCTGTAAACCAAACACTCAAGTTGACAGAGATGCTGTGTTTACAAATGCTCTGTTTACCATGTGCATTCCTATCCTATTCCGGTGTTTTTCCTATCCCTGCGTTTTTAGAATCGTGCAAGCCAAAAGAGCCCTTACAGAATTACTTCAGTTACAGGTAGGTGTCGAAGGGAACTTTGTGTGGTTTGTCCTGCTCCTTCCGCGACGTCGTCCACCTCAACTGAGTTGCTCCATCGATAGAAACATCCCCCAAACCAGACATCACGACTCCTGACCGTCTTTCGCCGCCTCAGATCTCCTTCCCTGCCGCCGGCACCCACCGCAACGGCATCACCATCATCGACTCAACAGATGAACCTGAGGAGTACACGGGTCCACAAGAGAGGTCACACTCTTTTGTTTATGCTTATGTTATTCATTGCTTAAAATTACCTGCTACTTTATCGTCTTGTTCACCTCTTGGACTCCAAGTCAGGTCCAAATTAATGTTCAAACTTGAGTTCTAAATTAGTTGTGGGGCACATATTGAGGAAGCAATGAATAGTATCTCTGTCTAATATCTAGTTCACCTAGGGTATGTCTATGTTGTTCATCTTTGGTGGGAAACAAATACTAAAGCAATCATCATCTGTCTTTTTATTAAATTAAAGCAATCATGAGCCTGCTATCATTATTTTTGGATCCATCCACTGGTTGTTACCATCACTCTAAATTTCTCCATGCTCTCCTTACATAATCTCACCATATATTTTTCGTATGCATGTCAGATATTGTACACAGTCATGCTGAACATGTAGAGAAAAAGAGAAGAGTTTTGCGCGGCAATACAATGTCATGCAGACATCGCTCCATGGTGGGTTCAATGGCAAACCCTCCCCACCCCTCTCCAGATTGTAATCCAGAGGAAGATATCTATTCTGAGGCGGATTCAGACGCCACTGACCACTCCCATTTACCCCTCAAGGTGTTCGCTCTACCTTGGCATGATGATGTTAGTCATATCATGCATATGTTGCCTTGCAGTGCCTACTTTTGACATCATATATGTCATCTGCTTAGTTTAGACATGTTCTGTAATGCCACCTATTTAGTTTCTATATAATATATGAGAATTGTGCAGTCTCATGTCTTTTAGCCAGCCATAATATATGTGAAATGTGCAATGCCATCATGTTTAACCAGGCATCATATATTTGAGTGACATCTTGCCCATCCTTTTATTCATTACATTTCCATTTGTCGACAATGTTTGTACATTAAACTACTCTTCATGTGAATCGGCCATTTGGGTGGGAGATTGAAAAATCTGGAGTGAAAACAAGGCCTTCAGCGCAGATAGTGCTACCTGTCGAAGCAGATCTCTTGTTGGGTCCCGATAGCTCCTCAATGATGGATTCAGAGACAGATGACCAGTCCTATTCCCCCACTGAGGTGTATGCTCTAACTTGGCATAGTTATACTGCTCATATCATGCATATGGTGTCTTGCATTGCATAGATTAGCCATCATATACACAATATTCAACACCATATTCTTAGTTCAGACATCATATCTAATGCCCTATGTTTAGCATATAAATCACATATGTGAATTAAATGATGCGATCCTGATTACTTAGATAACATGTAGGTGAATTATGTCATGCGATCCTATTTAGTTATTCATCATATCTTTGAATTATGTTATGCTATGCTATCCAGTTTAGATAGACATCATATATGTGAAATTATGTCATCCTATCCATTTTAGTTAAACAATATACATGTCAACTATTTCATGCCCAATTTTTTCCACACTATCTATTGCATCTGTCTCTCATACAATGTCTATACATTCAACTATGTTTCCTATTTATCAGCCATTTGAATTGGAGCGGGTGATGCCAGCATCTAGCGGACTAAAAACACGGTCTTGAAATAAAACAGTGCTACCTCTTGGTGGAGATAGCACCCTGGTTGTACATCCACGAGAACCAGCCCTACCACACATAACCCAAACTCTCGCAGATTGTACCCCTACCGCGATGGACAGAGAACCAGCTTCACCCAATCTAACCCCAACACCAGCAGATAGTAACCCAGTTCCTGTTTGCACAGCACCATCTCCACCACAGAGATCCCAAATAAGAGCAGTTAGTAAGGCAGCTCCAGTGCCCAAAGGGCCAGTACTACCACGTCGAACCCCAACTTCACCAGTTAGTACGCCTATTCCTGTGGAGGAAGCACAACCAGCTAGTCGTAGTTTAGCATCTATCGCATTTGATGTTGTTAAATCGTATGTGCGTATCTTCCCATCTTGGAAATATTATACTGAAGATGAAGGAAAATTCCAGTTGCAGGTGTTTGTCTAGGAGTTATGTGTAAGTAATGTTATTCATGGCAATTACTTTGCTTTGTCCCATACATCCTACCTCCATGATGGTTATAATACAGCAAATTTCCCCATTTTTCTCTATAGAGAAGGACCGGTTTGGAAACTCAGGATGAGGTAACCTGTGCTAATACCTCTGCTATCTTCAAGAATGCTTGGTGGCAGTATCGGAATTAGCTGAAGAAAACGTACTTCATCGGCAAAGAAACTCATCAAATTCCCTTACGTTCTCCTGAGACACATTTACTGGACGATGACTGGGAACGCCTTGTTCTGTACTGGTCCTGAACCAAGAATGTGGTAAGGTCTATGAGCTCATTTTCTATTTTTAAGTACTATATTCTTGCATCTTACTGTACTTTGTTCATGTAGAATAAGTGCCTAAACCTGAAGAACAATTGTTCTAATTTAAGATTCCATTGCTATCATAGTTCAAAAAAGTGCTAGGCGTTAATTGTGCGTTTTTCCACCGCCTTGTGCTTTACTGACCAAAGCGCATGCTTATGCGCAGCTATGCATAGATTAAGCGTAGTTATGCGCAATGCGTTTCGCCAACGCCTAGAGCCTAGGCGTGCTTAAGCGCTCGCTTAGGCGCGCCTTTTTTTAACTATGATTGCTATCGTGCATACTGCTTTGCTCTTGTATCACTGTATTTACTCATACAAACTTATTTTTAAATTGAAGGATCCAATTGAAACTTCAATGGCACAGCAGGTATGTTCACGCATGTTTCTTTAACAGGCTTGCTCTTATCAATAGCTCTGCTGATTTCAATTTCAATTGTGTGTACAATTGACTTCTCATATCATGCACATTACTAGCATCACAACATAGCCAATAGTGTTGTTGTACATGTAGACCCGTGGTACCCATCTGAAATCTTGTTGTGCCGTGTAGTTTCCCACACTTTGTATTCTTTCACTGCTGCTTTGTCTTACACTGATATGATTTGAACCGTGTCTCTATTTTGATTTGGCAAGACAATGCAGTGACCATAGGACATAGATATATGTTTGTTTGATGCTTTTATTATGTACTAGTACTTAGCAATAGAAGACTTGGTAGTTTAATCATGTCCACCTTACTAATGAACTGGTTCACCGAAATGAGTTTCATATACTGGTAAATGCTAAACTGTTATGTGTCTGCTTATTTCTTCTTTTAGAATGCTGACAGAATATTAGGGAAGAGTGCCTTATTAAGCAATGGTAAAGGAAGTAATGCAGATAAGGTTCAGGATAGCGACACATCCTTGTTGGTCTCCAACAAAGCTGATAAAACAGCTAAGGAAGACTATCTCGAAGACAGTGAGACAACCCCAAAGTCCTGTTTGGTTTAGTGTTGGAGTTACTGACCACTACCGCTTGCACAAGCTATTCAAACTCACTGTCTGAAACATTTCAGTTTCTTGATTCTCAACTACAAGCTGGAAGACATCGATCAGCTGTGCTGCGACAAGAAGCGGAAGGACTGCGGAAGTCCCTAGAGCATTCAGATGCATAATTTCTGGTGCAACAACAAGCGTTGGAGGATTTTAGCGCCAAATAGGACAAAGTTAATAAGCTTGCTAAGCTTATTGCCAGCATGATGGATACCACGTTTCTTGAGCTCTTCTGAAGTTGTTTCAGTTATGCTCTTGTTTTGCTGCCGCGTTTATTTGCATTGGTGGCCAATTTTGACGGCCAGTGTATGTAATATGCTGCTTTGTTCCCTATATTTGCACTGGTGGCGAACTTTGATGCCCAGTGGATGTAATATGTGTAATAGCGGTAATAGGCTAGCGTTAATTGCTTGCTTATTTATTTCCTTATTGTCTTGTTTAGTTGTTTGCTTGTAGTCACTGTAGTTAACTTTTTGTGTTTTTCTAGTGGCCACAATAACCTATTTTTGGAAACTAGGCCAAAATAATCATGGCAACACACAGACTGTTGTAACCATGGGCCTCCTGCGGGCCGTATGATCCATGGGCCTTCTACGGGCCGTAGGATCCATTAGCCTTTTATACGGGCCGTAGGATCCATGGGCCTTCTACGGGCCATATGATTCATGGGCCTTTTATGGGCCATAGAATCCATGCGCCTTCTACGAGGCGTATCGTCATTTCGCCAATCATGGGTCGTACTATTCGTGGACAATAACGGGTCGTTTATTGGCCGTATTTGATAACTCTATGAAAACAGCCCAACGGGTTTTTTTCGACATGAAAACGGCCCAACGTATTAACGGGCCACAAACGGGCCGACTGTAACCACGGGCTGAATTTGGCCCACAAGCAGAAAATGACAGTAACGGGCCATAAGTAACCGAATGCTAGAAATGAGCCTAAGAATAAATGGGCCCTGAGAAGGCCGAAAGATATCATGGGCTGGAAACGGCCCAACGGAATAATGGGCCGTTAATGGGTATAAAGTGATACACTGTTCATTACGGGCCAGTTGTACCACGGGCCGTTAAGGGGCCGAGGGTTACTAAGGGCCTCACATGGCCCGAAAGACGTCATGGGCCATACATGGGCCGGAAGTTAAAACAGGCTGGAATTATATTGGACAGCCCAGATGACGCTACTGGGCCTAATTCGGATAGGCCAGAAACGGGCCCTTGGATAGCGGGCTGTAAATGGGCTATATGCGAACAGGCCGTTAACAGGCTTGCCGTGGGCCGGCCCGCCACCTTTTGACCAAGTCAAACGGGATGGCCTTTTCACAGGAATGGGCCTCTGTTAGGACGTGCCACATGTCGGCGTATCATAGGCGCTTTGGGCCCAATGAGTGGATGACATCTGTCCCAACGGTGAGCCAACACGTGTTTCCTCCAGCCAATGATGATTTTACACGTGGAAAATCCCCATTGGTCGGGGCTGTTAACGGGTTATCGGATCCAAAACCGGGCCCCGATAGCTTAACGGCGTTCCGTTATGGTGGATGCCACGTGTCGATCATCCTTGACGAAAGAACTTCTGTGACGCGCGATTTATCGTCATGGAAGTGGACACTTCCGTGATGATAATTTTGGTAATGTCATGGAACACTTCTACGACAGCACAGGTATGACTATCTTGATTCTGTCATAAATTTGTCATGGATGTACATGCAAGACAGAAAACGTGACCTACTGTGACAAACACGTATCATCACGGAAGTGTATTTTTTTTGTAGTGTATCCTACTCATGCTTGCACTCAGTGTTGATTAATTTTAATGCATGTTCATGACTGTTGTCGCTCTCTAGTTGGTCGCTTCCCAGTCTCTTTCTAGCCTTCACTTGTACTAAGCGGGAATACTGCTTGTGCATCCACTTCCATAAACCCCAAAGTTATTCCATTTGAGTCCACCATACCTTCCTATAAGCGGTATCTACCTGTCGTTCCAAGTAAATTTGTATGTGCCAAACTCTAAACCTTCAAATGAAACTCTATTTTGTATGCTCGAATAGCTCATGTATCAACTAGGGTTTTCTATATCTTCCATGCTAGGTGGGTTATTCTCAATATGAGTGGACTCCGCTCATCATTCACGAGAAAATGGTTGGTAACCGGGATGCCCAGTCCCATGCTCAAATGGTTGGTAACTGGAGCTAGTTCTGTGTCACCCTATGTTATAACTGTTGCATGAGGAATCGCATCCGACATAATTATCCATCACTAATACATTGCCTACGAGCTTTTCGCATATTGATCTTTGCTTAGTTACTTTTCTGTTGCCACTGTTACAATCACTACAAAAACTACTAATGTTACTTTTTCCACCGTTACCACTACTTCCATATTACTTTTCTACTAAATACTTTGCTGTAGATATTAAGTCTTTCAGGTGTGGTTGAATTGACAACTCAACTGTTAATACTTGAGAATATTCTTTGGCTCTCCTTGTGTCGAATCAATAAATTTGGGTTGAATACTCTACCCTCGAAAACTGCTGCGATCCCCTATACTTGTGGGTTATCAGCACCCGAGGTGGGCACAACCCACCAGGGCGTGCCTGGCCTCCTGACGCGCCCTGGTGGGTTGTTCTCTCCTCGGAGCACCCCCCCCAGGCACAGCATTGGCCCATTAGGTGTCTTCTGGTCCCAAAAAAATCTCCGTAAAGTTTCGTTGCATTTGGACTCCGTTTGGTATTGATTTTCTGTGATGTAAAAAACAGCAACTGGCACTTGGCACTGTGTCAATAGGTTAGTACCAAAAAATGATATAAAATGACAATAAAATGATTATAAAACATCCAAGATTGATAATATAACAGCATGGAACAATCAAAAATTATAGATACGTTGGAGACGTATCAGCATCCCCAAGCTTAACTCCTACTCGTCCTCGAGTAGGTAAGTGATAAAAACAGAATTTTTGATGTGGAATGCTGCCTAACATGTCATATCATATTCTTTTCTTTATAACATGGACATTTGGACTTTTATATTTCTCAAAGCAATAGTCTAGTTTTGACATGATAACTTAAATACTCAAGCATATCAAAAAGCAACCATGTCTTTCAAAATATCAACGCTAAAATAAGCTATCCCTAGCCCATCATGCTCAGTCATTGATCCATTCATGAAACACACTCGCATATTAGCTACACCCAATGCTCAAGTACGATCATAGTGCCTCCTAGTTGGTGCTTTTATAAGAGAAGATGGAGACTCAATTTCAAAATAAAAATTGCATAAAGTAAAAGAAAGGCCCTTCACATAGGGAAGTAGGGATTTGTAGAGGTGCCAGAGCTCAAAGTGGAAAAAACTTAGAGATAAAAACATTTTGGGAGGTGTGTCCTTCCCACCAACGAAATCGACTTAGAGTTCCCAACACTTTCCATGCTAGATATATCATAGGCGGTTCCCAAACAGAAAATAAAGTTTATTCCTTTTTCCACCATACTTTCACTTTCCATGGCTAGCCGTATCCACGGTTTCCCTCCATACCAACAATTTCCAAGGAATTTATTATTTGACAACATAAAGTAAATTCATTTTTCATTTCGGGGCTAGGCATCCCTAATACCTTTGCCTTACTCTCGTGCAATGACAAGTGAATAAACACTCATCGTGAGAATAACACATCTAGCATGGAAAATATTAGCCACCCCTCACCGCTCCGGGAGCGAAACGAACACGCAAAAGAGAAGTTTATTTTGAAAATTAGAGATGACACGTACAAATTTTCTTAGAACGACAAAAGAATACCGCATATAGGTATATATAGTGGACTCATGTGGCAAAACTGGTTTAAAGGATTTTGGACGCACAAGTAGTGATCATACTTAGTGCAAAATGAAGGCTAGCAAAAGATTGAGAAGCGACCAACCAAGAAACGATAATCTCATAAGCGAGCATTAAGCATAATTAACACCGAATAATGCACCACAAGTAGGGTATAATTTCATTGCATAATTATTGACTTTCGTGCTTGCATAGGGAATCACAAACCTTAACACCAATATTCTTACTAAAGCATAATTACTCATCAAGATGACTCACATATCACATCATCATATCTCAAAGCTATTACTAAGAATCAAGTTTATTTTGTCCAATGATCTTCATGAATGTTTTTTATTATATCCTTCTTGGATATCTATCACTTTGGAACTAATTTTCATGTGTTGCTTTTGACAAGCTCAAACAAATATAAGTGAAGATCATGATCATGATATTTCTTTCTCTCAAATTAATTTAAGTGAAGCAAGAGAGACTTTCTTGAAATTTTTACTAACTCTCAAATAAATCTAAGTGAAGCAAGAGAGCATTTCTTCAAAAATACTAAAGCACACCGTGCTCAAAAAGATATAAGTGAAGCACTAGAGCAAGTCCATAGCTCATAAAAAATTTAAGTGAAGCATAGAGAACAATTTTAACAAGTCATGACTTAATTTTGGCTCTCTCAAATAGGTGTGTACAGCAAGGAATCAAGACTTAAAACAAGATATAAAAAAAGCAAAGACTCATATCATACAAGACGCTCCAAGCAAAACGCATAGTATGTGACGAATAAAAATATAGCTTCGAGTAAAATACCAATGGTCGTTAGAAGAAAGAGGGGATGCCACTCGGGGGCATCCCCAAGCTTAGTTGCTTGCTCTCTTTTGTATAATATCTTGGGATGCCGGGGCATCCCCAAGCTTATGCTCTTCTTACTCCTTATTCCTTCATCCATCGTGAGATAACCCAAAACTTGAAAATTTCAATCACACAAAACTCAACAAAACCTTCGTGAGATCCGTTAGTAAAAGAAAGTAAATCACTACTATAAGTACTATATCAAACCAATTCATATTTTGTTTCTGCATTATATCACTATATTCCAACTTTTCTATGGTAAAAACTCATCAAAGAAAACCATAGACCCATCAAAACAAGCACACAACGCAAAGAAAACAGAATCTGTCAAAACATAACAGTTTGTAGCAATCTGACTATTTCGAATACTTCTGTAACTCCAAAACTCTGAAAAACTAGGACGACCTGAGAAATTTGTATATCAATCTACTACAAGAGGAATGGGTATTTTATCGCTCTCTGGTTAAAAATGAGAATTATTTTTGTGAGCGCAAAAGTTTTTGTTTTTTTAGCAAGATCAAAAAACTATCACCCAAGAAGATCCTAATGTCTTTACTTGGCACAAACACTAATTAAAACATTAAAAATACAATCATAACAGTAGCATAATTGTGCTAACACTCAAGAACAGGAAGCAAAAAGCAAAAATAAATTTTATTCATCGGGTTGCCTCCCAACAAGCGCTAGTTTTACGCCCTTAGCTAGGCATAAAGCAAGGATCTAAGTTTTGTAATCTTCCTTCTTAATTTTCTTAGAGGTGTTTTCATCATGGGGTTTTGTAAACACAACATAAAACATATTATCCATAGAAACCTTAGCATTGTCATAACCCCGTTGATTTCCAGCAAGAATCCAAGAATAATGTTGGTTAACATTATTAAAAACTTGTTGAATTACATCTAAATTTCCAACACAATTGAAAAATTCTTGGATACGTTATTTTCCCATAACATTCCCTTGCCCCAAGATAAAAGTTTTAGCATCCAGATTGCCCGTACGTCCAATCTTGGGAGTTAGGACATCATCTTTTGGTGCCATACCGAAATCACTCATGGTTGCAAGCAAATGATAGATCCGACCGGAAAACGGCGAACGAAAAAGAGGGGCGAATAAAGACGGCAAATTTTTGTGAAGTGGGGAAGAGGAAAATGAGAGGCAAATGGCAAATAATGTAAATTGCAAGGAGATGAGATTTGTGATTAGGAATCTGGTATATGTTGAAGATCCTCCCCGGCAATGGCGCCAGAAATTCCTTTTGATGTCGCTAGAAGCTACGTCGGTATTTCCCCAAAGAGGAAGGGATGATGCAGCACAGCGGCGGTAGGTATTTCTCTCAGATGTGAAACCAAGTTATCGAACCAGTAGGAGAACCAAGCAACACAACGTAAACAGCACCTGCACACAAATAATAACTACTCGCAACCCGACGTGTAAAAGGGGTTGTCAATCCCTTTCGGGTAGCGGCGCCAGAAATTGGCAAACGAACATGAGAGAGTTGTAAATATTGATAGATCGAACGCCAAATAAAATAAATTGCAACAAGGTATTTTTGTATTTTTTTGTTTAGTAGATCTTAAAATAAAAGGCAAAAAAATAGATGCGAAGGCAAATAACATGAGAAAGAGACCCGGGGGCCGTAGGTTTCACTAGTGGCTTCTCTTGAGAAAAATAGCAAACGGTGGGTAAAAAAATTACTGTTTGGCAATTGATAGAACTTCAAATACTCATGACGATATCCAGGCAATGATCATTACATAGGCATCACGTCAAGATTAGTAGATTGACTCCTGCCTGCATCTACTACTATTACTCCACACATCGACCGCTATCCAGCATGCATCTAGTGTATTGAGTTCATGGAGACACGGAGTAATGCAATAAGAACGATGACATGATGTAGGCAAGATCTATCTATGTAGAGATAGACCCCATCGTTTTATCCTTACTAGCAACGATACATATGTGTTGGTTCCCCTTCTGTCACTGGGATCAAGCACCGTAATATTGAACCCACTACAAAGCACATCTTCCCATTGCAAGATAAATAGATCAAGTTGGCCAAACAAAACCCAAATATCGGAGAAGAAATATGAGGCTATAAGAAATCATGCATAAAAGAGATCAAAGAAACTCAAATGCTTCCATGGATATAAAAAGATAGATCTGATCATAAACTCAAAGTTCATCCGATCCCAACAAACACACCGCAAAAAGAGTTACATCATATGGATCTCCAAGAGACCATTGTATTGAGAATCAAATGAGAGAGAGGAAGCCATCTAGCTACTAACTAAGGACCCGAAAGTCTACAAAGAACTACTCACGCATCATCGGAGAGGCGCCAATGGAGGTGGTGAACCCCATCCGTGATGGTGTCTAGATTGGGTTTGGTGGTTCTGGACTCTGCGGTGGCTGGAATTGATTTTCGTCGACTCCCCTAGGGTTTTTGGAATATTGGGGTATTTATAGAGCAAAGAGGTGGCCCGGGGGGCACCCGAGGTGGGCACAACCCACCAGGGCACGTCTGGGCCTCCTGGCGCGCCCTGGTGGGTGTGCTCTCCTTAGAGAACCCCCTAGGCGCAGCATTGGCCCATTAGGTGTCCTCTGGTCCAAAAAATCTCCGTAAAGTTTCGTTGCATTTGGACTCCGTTTGGTATTGATTTTCTGCGATGTAAAAAACATACAAAAACAGCAACTGGTACTTGGCACTATGTCAATGGGTTAGTACCAAAAAATGATATAGAATGACTATAAAATGATTATAAAACATCCAAGATTGATAATATAACAGCATGGAACAATCAAAAATTATAGGTACGTTGGAGATGTATCTGCCATCTAAGGATTTACATGCCGAATCTAATCAGATATGCTTGAAGTACACGCCAAGTCTTCGATCTCCGGACATTGAAGGCTTCTAGAGTCTCTCCTCCTTAACAGGTTGGTGGTCTAGCCCATACATTGGTCCGGTTGGGCCAGGACCCCCTAGTCCGAGACACCGTCACCTAGTGTGGGCGGTTTACCTCCAAGGGGAGCAAAGCATTCCTGATCAGTGCTAACCTAGCGAGCCTCCCAATGTACATGATAGGGTTGTATATATTACTGGAGGGCTTTCATAGCTCTTTTGATAAGGAGCTAGCTAGGTTCTTCTGGCAGGCCGCTAATGGATGCCAGAAGAACAACATGGTCAACTAGGCGGACATATGTATGCCCAAGTACCATGGTGGCCTAGGCATTATGGCTTCCCAGCGCATGAGCTTCGCGCTAATGCTATGCTGGGTCTAGTGGATACTACACGGTGAGGGCAGCCTATGGTTATAGCTCATACAGGAAAGATACCTTAGGGGTGAGCCTCTCATGGTGTGCTCCCGCTCGAAAGGGTCATAGTTCTAGCAATCCATCTAAAGGATCAAGGAGGACATCCGTCTAGGGATATCCTTCTCCATAGGGAATGGGGATGGGATCCATATTTGGCTGGACCCCTGGTTGGGTAACAAGCCACTAAGAGTGAGCTTTCCTGGCTTGTTCTCGATCTGTGCGGACCCGCTATTAATTGTGTCCACAGCCTTCTGGTCTGGACAGTGGGATATTTGGTTCCGTCATACTTTAGGGTAGGCAATGAGTGATGATTAGACTAGATTACGAGCGGCCCTACCACTGGTGTTATTGGACTATCCGAACACCGTGTCTTGGCGGCTATCTCCGATGATGGAGTTTTTGGTGAGCACAGCATACCATGCTTTATGCCAATCACCTACCACCTCTGGCTTAATCTCTTGTGGAAAGCCCCTTTGCCTTGAAGATCATGATCTTTGTGTGGCAACTACTATGCGACCGCGTCCCTTCGGGGACAGAGGTCCTTAAGAGGCACGGCCCGGGTGACGGTTTGTGCCCCTTATGCATGGTACCAGAGACTGGGACACATATCCTATTCTCTTGTACGAAGTCGCGGGTCCTCTGGATGTTTGTTCGCGAGGCATGGGGCCCGATTGGGAGGCCCTGGACCTCGCGGAGTTCCTCGAGTTCTGGACCACACAACATATGCGACATCGCTGCTTATGCTGGCTTATCTTTGCGGCGATGTCATAGACTTTGTGGACGACACGTAATAAGATGGTGATTGAAAAGATCCTACCATGGCAAGCGTCTGACTCCTGGTTCAAATTCCTTGCTTTTCTGCAGCACTGGCACCCGCTCTCAAGGCACCACGACCACGATCATCTCAGCCTCATGATGGATGTGCTTCTGGCTACAACGTGTCACCTGTCGTCTTTGTGTGGCAACCACTAGGTGGCTTTTTCTCATTTCTCTTATATTTTTTGGGCATGATTGTGTTGTTGCCCCAGCCGTCGTTCTTGATCAAAGGTTTGGATGTTGGTTGTATGGACAATTGCTTTATTTATAAAGCGGGGCAAAAGCCTATTGAGAGAGAGAGAGTATGTGCGAATGTATAGCGTCTCAATACCCACCATCCCTACCTTCTTCCTCGTTGCCTCAGTCTTGGGTGTGTCGAGTAGGCTGAGCTTGACAACATGGAAGTGCGGCTACCGAAAAGATCGTCTCCCGTTGTTGTGTATTGCAGTGCCGCAACCGGTGCCGTAAAAACGGATGACCACATGAATAATGGCCGGTAGGGTACTTTATGCCAAAAAAGTTGGTGATGTACAACCTCTAGACCAAAATATAAGATGTTTATGGGTTTTGTGGGAGAGCTCATTTTTCATTTTTAGGTGTCATTTTTGGTCTGTTTAGGGTTTGTGTCTTGCTTAGGAAGTCGAGGCGGTGACAGCTCCCTGATATGTCTCCAGCGTATCTATATTTGTTTTATTGTTTCATGCAATTATATTATCTATCTTGGATGTTTTATATACATTTACAAGCAACTTTATATCATTTTTTGGGAATAACCTACTAACTTACTGCCCAGTGCTAGTTGCTGTTTTTTGCTTGTTTTGACTTTGCAGAATATCAGTACCAAACGAAGTCCAAATGCCACGGAAGTTTTTGGAGATTTTTTTTCTGGCGATAAGAGACCCTGGAAGCTTCTGGAGGCCACGAGAAGACGAAGGAGTGGCCCACTAAGAAACATGGCACGCCAGGGGCCTCTGGCGCCCTCTGGTGGGTAGTGGGGCCCACAAGCTTCCGTTTGACCTACCTCCGCCTCTATAAATACCCTAATATCCCAAAAACCTACGGGGCAGTTCACAAAATACTTTTTCTGCCGCCGCAAGTTCTAGAACCACGAGATCCAATCTAGAGGCCTTCTCCGCCACTCTGACGGAGGGGGAAATGGTCACGGAGGGGTTCTTCATCATCCTTGTTGCCCCTCTGATGATGCGTGGGTAGTTTACCATGGACCTGTGGGTCCATAGTTAGTAGCTAGATGGCTTCTTCTTTCTTTTTGATCTTCAATGAAATGTTCTCCTCGGTGTTCTTGGAGATCTATTTGATGTAATGAATTTTTGCGGTGTGTTTGTTGGGATCCAATTAGTTGTGAGTTCATGATAAGATCTATCCATGAATATTATTTAAGTTTTCTCTAAGCTCTTTTATGCATGATTATTATAGCCTCATAATTCTTCTCCTGTTTATTGGTTTGATTTGACCAACTAGATTGATTTATCTTGCCATGGGAAGGGGTGCTTTGTGATGGGTTCGATCTTGCGGTGCTCAATCCAAGTGACATAAAGAGACATGACACACATGTATCGTTGCTATTAAGGGTAAGAAGATGGGATTTATTTCATACGTGAGTTTATCTTGTCTACATCAGGTCATCTCTTTTAAGGCATTACTCCGTTCTTTCATGAACTTAATACACTAGATGCATGCTGGATAGCGGTCGATGTGTGGAGTAATAGTAGTAGATGCAGAATCATTTTGGTCTACTAATCTCGGATGTGATGCCTATATACATGATCATTGCCTTGGATATTGTCATAATTATTTGCTTTTCTATCAATTGCCCAACAGTGATTTGTCTACCCACTGTATGCTATTTTCTCGAGAGAAGCATCTAGTGAAAACTATGGTCCCCCGGGTCTATTTTCTATCATATATTAAAACCAAAAATACCATGCTGCAATTTTCTTTTATTTATTTTATTTTGTATTTTTGTCAGATCTATCTATCAAAAACTCTATCTTTTAATATTGCTCATAGCCGTTGATGGATTGACAACCCCTCTACGCGTTGGGTTGCAAGTATTGGTTGTTTGTGTGCACGTGTTGTTTACATATTATTTCTTGGTTCTCCTACTGGATTGATAACCTTTGTTTCATAACTGAGGGAAATACTTATCTCTACTATATTGCATCATCCTATCCTCTTCGGGGAAATCCCAACCCAGATCACAAGTAGCAGGAAGAATTTCTGGCACCGTTGCCAGGGAGACATCATCAACATCTACCAAGTACCTATGCATAAACTTTCATCTCCTTGCATTTACTTTATTTTCCATTTGCCTCTCGTTTTCATCTCCGCCACTTCTAAAGTGTTTTACAAAAATACAAAAATATTTTTCGTTTGACTTTTTTGTCTGATCTTTTGTTTGTTTGTGACCTTGTTTGTGCAGTCACGATGTCTGAAGAAAATACAAAATTGTGTGATTTTTCTAATACTAATATAATTATTTTATTAGTACTCTTATTTCTCCTCCTGCTGCTAGTGTGGAGCCTTATGATATTTGTCGCTTTGTTGAATCTTGTTATAAAAGAACAATTTTCCGATAATCCTAATGAGGATGACGCGTCCCATCTAAACACTTCTGTAGAATTGTGTGATACACAAAAGAAAAAAGATGTGGACATTGATATTGTGAAATTAAAATTATTCCCATTCTCTTTGCGGGATTGTGCAAAAAATTGGTTTTCATCTTTGCTGTGAAATAGTATTGATTCTTGGGACAAGTTCAAAGATGCTTTTATTACTAAGTATTTTCCTCCCACGAAAATTATTTCCCTAAGTAAAAAAATTATAAATTTCAAGCAACTTGAGCATGAACATGTTGCCCAATCTTGGGAATGGATGAAATTGATGATAAGAACTGCCCTACTCATGGTTTAAATTTATGGATGATCATACAAACATTTTATGTGGGATTGAACTTTGTTTCAAGAAATCTTTTAGATTCCGCCACGGGTGGTACTTTTATGGAGATTACTTTGGGGGAAGCTACTAAATTTCTCAATAATATTATGGCAAATTATTCACAATGGCATACTGAAAGAGCCCCTACTAGTAAAAAAAAGTGAATTCTGTTGAAGAAATTAGTACTTTGAGTGATAAAGTTCATGATCTTCTCTTGCAGACTAAGGCATAGCCTAGTGGTGGGAAGGGGTTGATTCCTTCCCACCCACCCAGGTTCAAGGCACGGTACTTGCAATTTGGGTTTGTTACACCAATTATACTATAGGGTGTTCCCTTACAGTCTTTCTGTCAAAAAAAAGTTCACGCTCTTATGAAATTGGTTGCTAGTAAAAATGCTCCTATTAATCCTAATGATGTGCCTTTGTCCACTATGATTGAGAAAATTAATGATCTCGTAGATGTGAATTTTGTCTCGCGAAACAAGTTTAATAGTAATGCTTATAGAGGTAATTTTAATCCTAGGTCGTTTCCTAGAAATTCCTTTAATAATTATGGAAATTCCTATGGTAGTTCTTATAATAATAATAATGATAATTAATAATAATAGGGTGCCCTCTAATATTGAGAATAATATTAAAGAATTTATCAATGCTCAAAAAGTTTTTAACACTACGATAGAAGAAAAGTTGAGTAAAATTGATGATATGTTTAGGAGCATTTATAGAATTATTCATCATGTGGAAAATCTTAAGACTAAAATTTTGCCACCCAAGGTTGATATCAATGAATCAATTAAACCTTTATATCTCTCTATGGATGAAAGTAAGAAAATAACCGCTATGCTTAGAGCTAAAAGAGAATTTTTAGAAAAAGCGATTCCTCCCGGTTTATTTCGTAATACTGATGAAGAGATTAAAATCATTGGTGTTTATTCTATTGATTCCTTGTTTAGTAATGTTAGAATTGATGATAAGGGGACTTAATAAGAGTCAAGTTTAGTTAGAAGGCGTCCCCATGATTCGGAGGGTGAAAAAGTTGATGAAAAAAATACTGAAAGTGGGTTTGAAGAGGTAAAAACTTTAACTAGTGATGTGCCCACTCTCTTGGATTACAAAGATTTTAATTATGATAGTTGTTCTTTGATTGAGTGTATTTCTTTGTTACAATCCATGCTAAATTCACCCAATGCGTCTGAACAAAATAAAGCTTCTACTAAACATATTGTAGAAGCAATGATGAAAGCTTTAGAAGAAAAGTTAGAACTAGAGATTTCAATTCCTAGAAAATTATATGATGAATGGGAACCCCCCATTAAAGTCAAGATTAAAAATTATGAGTGCAGTGCTTTATGTGATTTGGGTGCTAGTGTTTCCACATTCCAAAATCTCTATGTGATGTGCTAGGTTTTACCAATATGGATGAATGTTCTCTTAAATTGCACTTGGCGGATTCTACTATTAAAAAATATTTGGGTAGAATTAATGATGTTATTATTCTTGCAAATAGTAAATATGTGCCCATTTATTTTGTTGTACTTGACATTGATTGCAATCCATCTTGCCCCATCATACTTGGTAGACCGTTTTTACGAACTATAGGTGACGTTCTTGACATGAAAGAAGGGAATATCGAATTTTAGTTTCCGTTAAATAAGGGTATGGAAAACTTCCCTAGAACTAGAATTAAACCACCATATTATTCAATCAGGAGGGCCACCTATGTAACAAAAACCAAATATGACAATACTTGAAACTATGCATTATGCCTAGCTAGGGGCGCAAAATAAGAGCGCTAGTTGGGAAGCAACCCAATAGTTATATTTTATTTTATTTTTTGTTTTCCTTGCTGTTTTTAAATAAATATACAATTATGCAACTATTATGATTGTGTTTTAGTGTTTAGTTAGTGTTTGTGCCAAGTAAAGCCTTTGGGATGGTTTGGGTGATAGTTGAGTCGGTTCTGTTGAAAAACAAAAACTTTTGCACCCAGTTCTGGAATTTTGTAAATTCACATAAACGTGATTTTGCTCTGAATTTTTTCAAAACATAATTATTATACAAATTTCACACGTTGTCCTAATTTTTCAGAATTTTTGGAGTTACAGAAGTGTGGTCAATATTCAGATTACTACAGATTGTTCTATTTTTGACAGATTTTGTTTTCGTTGCATTGTGTGCTCATTTTGATGAATCTATGGATTGTATCGGGGGGTATAAGCCATGGTAAAGTTAGAATACATTAAGTATTATGCAATAAAAAATATGAATGGGTTTGAAACATTACTTAAAGTGGTGATTTGCTTTATTATACTAACGGATCTCACGAAAGTTTTTGTTAAGTTTTGTGTGATTGAAGTTTTCAAGTTTTGGGTGAGATCACGATGGATGAAGGAATAAGGAGTGGAAAGAGCCTAAGCTTGGGGATGCCCGAGGCACCCTAAGGTAATATTCAAGGACTCCCAAGCAACTAAGCTTGGGGATGCCCCGGAAGGCATCCCTCTTTCTTCTAACGACCATCGGTAATTTTACTTGAAGCTATATTTTTACTCGTCGCATATCATGAGTTTTGCTTGGAGTGTCTTGTACTATATGAGTCTTTGCTTTTTTTTTCTTTTTAGTTTGTCACAATCATCCTTGCTGAACACACTTGTTTGAGAGAGCCACACACATATCATGATTTGCTAGAATACTCTATGTGCTTCACTTAAATCTTTTGAGCTAGGCAGTTGCTCTAGTACTTCACTTACATCTTTTTGAGCACGGGGGTGGTTATATTTTAAAAAACTCTCTTGCTTCACTTATATTATTTTGAGAGTTGATTTTTTAAAAGAAATATTCTCTCATTCTTCACTTATATTATTTTGGGAGTTGATTCATGAAAAAAAATGAAGAAATATTTATGCTCTCGTGCTTCACTTGGATCTTTTTGAGACTTAAGAATAGTAATGGTAATTTGCAGGAGATATGAATTTGGTCCCGAAGTGATAGATATCCAAGGGGGGCATAATAAAAACTTCCATGAAGATCATTGGATATTATAAACTTGATTCCTTGTAATAGTTTTGTGATATGGAGATAGTGATATGTGAGTCATGTTGGTGAGTAATTATTCTTTAGTAAGAATATTGGTGTTAAGAGGTTTGTGATTCCCTATGCATGCACGTAAAGTCAATAGTTATGCAATGAAATTATATACTACTTGTTGTGCATTATTCATTGTTAATTATGTTTAATGCGCGTTTATGACCGTTTTCATTTTTTGGTTGGTTGCTTCTCAATCAATTTGCTAGCCTTCACTTGTACTAAGCGAGATTACTGCTTGTTCATCCAACTCCTTAAACCCAAAGTTGTGTCAAATGAGTCCACCATACCTACCTATATGCAGTATTTCCATGTCGTTCCAAGTAAATTTGTATGTGCCAACTCTAATTTTCAAAATGAGTTTCCGTTTTGTATGCCTGTACCACTCATGAAGCGGCAAAGGGGGGCCAATATTTTTCATGCTAGGTTTTTTATTCTCACAATGAGTGTTTATTCACTTGTCATTGCATGAGAGTGTGGCAGGTAATAGGGATGCTCAGTCCCGAAATGAAAAAAATACTATGATAATAAACTCCTTGGAAAGTGTTGGTATGGAAGGCAGCATGGATACAACTAGCCATGGATTGTGAAAGAAAGGTGGAAACAAAATAAATTTTACTTTTTGTTTGGGAACCGCCTATGATTTATCTAGCATGGAAGATATTGGGGATTCTCGGTTATTTTTTATTGACAGGAAAAGCATGCCTCTCAAAACAATTTTATCTCTCAATTTAAGCTATGAGCTCTGCCACCTCTACAAATCTCCGCTTCCCTCTGCGAAGGGCCTGTCTATTTAGTTTTATGCAATTTTTATTTTTATTGAGTCTCCATCTTCTCTTACAAAGCACCAATTAGGGAACACTATTGTCATACTTGGGTATTGAATGTAGTTAATATATGAGTGTGTTTCATGAATGGATCAATGACTGAGCATAATGGGCTAGGGATAACTTTCTTTAGCGTTGATATTTTGAAAGACATAGTTGTTTGTTGATATGCTTGAGTATTGATGTGTTTTCATGTCAAATTAGAGACAATTGCTTTGAATCATTCAAGTCCAAATGTCCATGCTATCGGGGAGCATCTTATCCTCTTCCGGGGATTTGTCTACTTGCTCACGGGGAGCATCAAGCACCGGAAGTACCGCGGTCCCATCTTGGGCCATCTCGCTCTAGGGCGGTTAAGCCACCCAAATAGAGCATGAGGCTCTCATACTAATTGAAAAGATCGAGGAGGGTGGGTGAATATGTACAAATACAAATTTTAAATTTTACTTAGCAATTTTAGGCTAATATGTGGAATACGAAAGTGTTCCTATTAATTGCAAGGTTGAATCTAGTGCTAGCAATATATTCCACAACAACAAGTATCAACGTAAACAAGCACAATAAGATATAAGTAAATACTAAGAGACATATAACCACAAGTAGAGAGTTAGGGTTAGGGATAAAGGAAATTCCAGATACAAGGATGGATCCCGATGTTCACTTCCTTGGAGGGAAGCTAGTCATCATTGGAGGAGCGGATGTTACCACGAAGGCAAGCCAACACCACGAAGGCTCACCCTATTCTCCCCTTGATATATCACCGTGAAGGATATTCTCAACTACTTGTGGTAGACCTTGAGGTGGCCTCCAAACCTTCATAAACTCTTTGGGGGTAATCACAATGAATGATTCCTCTCTGAATAACTCCTATCACTTAGGAGTCTCCAGCCTCCAAGAGTAACAAGATCGAAGGGGGATACTCAAGACTTTCTCAAATCATGATTTGCTTTGGTCAAAGAAGGAGAGGGAGAGGATCTATCACTTGGTGGAATTTCTCTCACAAACAACTTCGAGATCTAAGATTTGGTGAGGAGGAGAGTGAGAGTGAGAACTTTAGGGTTCCTGGCTGTGTTTGAATGAAGTGGTCAACCCTCTCCCACAGTGGGAGAGGGGTATATATAACAACACCTCAAATATGGTCGCCAGGGGAAAATTGTGCATTTATGTATCGAACATTCAGTGATTGAAGTGTGCGCAAGGTGATAGTAAGGCTAGTGAGTGGCTAAGTCCCAGAAGTACCAGGCACCTGGTACATACGAGACATCCAAGGGCTCGAGGAGCACCGGATGTCCGAAGGTTAACAGAAATCTTCCCTGAACAATTATACCAGATTTTTGGAACTTACCAGACATCCAGTGATATAGGGGGGCACTGGACATCCGGAGAGCGCCAGACATCCCTTGGATTCCTCTCTGGATAGATATACTAGAATTCTGGATAACATCGGACATCCGGTGGCATGGGGGCAACCAAACATCCGGTAGGCACTAGACTTCCGTTAATTTTGGTTCTGTGTAGTTTCACTGGATTTCTGTGTTTACCTGACATCCGGTGTGGGATAAATGACCATACATCCGATAGGTACCAGATATCAAGTGAAGCGGTGAAACCTGTGACCAGACATCCGATAGGTACCAGATATCCGGTGAAGTGGTGAAAACAGTGTATACTCTAATAAGCCCTATGAGTGTATATTTTGTGAACATGTATGCTAGGGCATTATTGTAGGTGTATAAGTGGATCACAAGAGTATGATGAGAGCGATGTATGTTGTGATGGTGATGATATGAGTGGAGAATATTTGCAAGGAGATGTGATCTTGAGAAAATCTATCATGTACCCACATGATCCCCTCTTAATAGTGTGGGATACCTATACTTAAGAACAAACCAGAAAGCCTACGTTTCATATCTTTGTTTCTTCGAACTTGAGCACTTTCACATTGAGTGGGTCCATGACCCACACACATATATGTTTCCACGAGTACTAAAAACTGATATATATATATATATATATACTTAACAAACATGATTAGTACCCTATACGTATATTGTCATTTGCATCAAAATATAATTAAGGGCATGATTGCACTTTCATAACCCCAAAAGGATAATGACAATTTAGTTATTGACATCATCGATTTCATCACGTCCAACAAGGTTTGATTACGTCTCTCGGACACTCCATTCCTCTATGACATTTCGGGAGGTGTAAGTTGTGAAATAATCCCACAACTTTTCACATGTTTGCTAAAATTGTAAATCAAATACTCTCCTCTACGATTTGATCTTAGAAATTTAATTTTCTTGTTACAATGATTTCTTTACTTCGTGCTGAAATTCCTTGAAGTATTCAAAGGTTCTAGACTTATGTCTCATCAAGTCAATATACCCATATCTACTCAAATCACCCATGAAGTTAATGAAGTAGAGGAATCCACTGCGTGTAGCTACACTCATTGGACCACATACATCTATATGTATGATTTTCAATAAGTTAGTCGCCCATTCCATGTGGCCTGTGAACGGAGGTTCGCATGTGTCAAATGATTCGGAATCAAATGACTCCGAAAGTCTATCGTGATGGAGTTTCTTCATGAGCTTTTTGCCAATGTGACCCAAATCATTGTGCCACAAATAAGTGGAATTCGAATTAGTCTTGCAACGTTTGGCGTCATCAAGCTTCATAATAAACATCTCATTCATAATGAAAGTATGTCCATGAAATAAATTATTCATAAACGTTGAACAACCATTGTTCTCTGACTTAAACAAACAATTGTCTTGTAATAAACATGATCCAAATATAACGTTCTTGCATAAGGTCAAAAAATAGTAAAAATTACTAAGCTCTAATATAAATCCTGAAGGTGGATGTAGAGGTCATAAGACACCGATGTCTTGCACAACAACTCTTACTCTGTTCCCAGCGCGCATCAACACCACATCCTTTGTCAGTCATTTAGCCTCTATAGTTCTTGAATCGAGATGCAAATATGAGCAATCGATCTCGTATCCAATACCCAAGAATCACATTGTGGACCAACAAGGAAATGTATAAAACTCATACCCCAATTGAACTTTCCAGTATTCTTCTTTTATGCCAGATACTTGTTGCAGTTCCTCTTCTACTATCTCTTCTCCTTGCAGAAGAAACATTCAACAATAGGAGTGGTGCCAGTATTGGACTTCCTAGGCATGGCAGTCTCACTGACACCCTTGGCCTTTCCCTTTTTATTAGACTTATATAGTGAAAGTGCAATCATGCCCTTACATCATGTTTTGATGTTGATGACAATATACATGTAAGGGACTAACTATGTTTGTCAAGTAAATCTCAGGTGTTAATCCCCGGTTCATCAAAGGTGTGTGGATCATGAGCATACGAGGTGATTTTCCTCAAGGATGAAGTATCAAAATGATTACATATTTGTTTTCTTGAGTATAGGATCCCACACTATTAAGAGGGGATCGATAGGGTTAGTTAAAGACTTGCTCTTGCCACAAACCTCCTTCCCAAAAATGCTTTAGATCCATCATTATATTCTCTAGTATGTTTTTTCTCTGGCCAACCGGATGTCCGGGCCTCACGCCGGATATCCGTCGCCGGATATCCGGACCCAGCTATCCAGAGTGCACTTTGTGCTGGTGCTGGCTTTCAGATGGTCGGCCCTCTATCCCGGATGTTCGGGCTCTCCTTGCACTCCGGATTTCCGGGCTTCCTTGCCGGACATCCGGCTTGTGCTATCCAGAGGGCGTTTCAATTTGGTGAACTTGCTGGATGTCCAGGGTTCCCTGATATGCCAGATGTCCGGGCTTGGCCCCTGGATGTCCGGCCCCTCTGTTTTTACCTCTGCTTCTGCTCTGTTCTTCAAGTGCCTTGCCATGCCGGATGTCCGGCCCCCTTGCCCGGATGTCCAGCCTGCCCGTTCACTTGCACTACAATGGCCACATTTGTGCTCACACTATATATAGCCCTCCTCCCCCACGGGAGAGGGTTGATTATTCACTTTGAAAAAACCCTAGAACACATTTCACTCTCTCTCTCTCTCTCTCTCTCTTACTCTTCCACACCAAATCTTAGATCCCTAAGGGATTTGAGAGCATTTGAGAGAAGTTGTCCGACCAAGTGATAGATCCACTCCTTCTTTTCACCAAAGGAATTCGTGATTTGAGCAAGTTTTGAGCTTTTCCCCATCGTTCTTGTTACTCTTGGAGGTTGGAGACTCCTAGGTGATAGGAGTCTTTCGGAAAGGAATCGATCATTGTGATTACCCCTGGAAAAGTTTGTGAGGGTTTGGAGACCACCCCAAGGTCTACCACTAGTGGTTGAGAAACGCCTTCGTGGTGTTATCTCAAAGGGAGAATAGGGTGAGCCTTCGTGGCGTTGGTGTGCCTTCGTGGTAAGATCCACCTCTCTAACGGTAACGTAGCTTCCCTCCACGGAAGTGAACATCGGCATACATCCTCGTCTCCCAAAGTTGCGGTTATCCCTAACCCTAACTCTTTACTTGTGGTTACTTGTCTCTTAGCACTTACTTATATCGTATTGTGCTTCCTTACTCACCTAGTTGTGTTACTTGTTTATCTTTCTTAGCTCCTTGCATTACTTGCAATTGTTAGGCTCACTTTCATATTCCGCACTATTGCCTAAAATTGCTAAGCAACAATTAAAATTTGTAATTGTACCTATTCACCCCCCTAGGTCCATCTCGATCCTTTCATATAGCCTCTTGAAGTTGGTTGTTTTATTCACCATCATCACATGACTAGCATCTGTCTGGATCCCACTCTCAGTAGTCTTAAGCATAGTGAACACTTCGCTTATACTCTTTTACTTGACCATTTTACAAGAAAACAAGAATTTGGATATCCCATATCTTTCAGTACTGGCCTGTATCCAAAATAAACCTTTTAGCTTCTGGGTTATCTCATAAGGACCCCAATTCTCAAAACACTTTTGAACATTAGGTCTATGAAGGCAAGTATGGCATCTTGTAACTATGGTGGAATCATCGCTTTTGGATCATCTGTAGAATTACTAGCGAGAGCATCAAGAGTTTGCAAAAGGATGTGTTCCTTCTTGGCACTCTTGAGGACAATCCTCACATTACAGTATCAGTTTGTAAAGTTATTATCAGATGTATACATTTTTTCTATCTCAAACAAGCACCAAGTAGGAGGAATTTTGTGCCACGGATCTACAACATAAATGCATATACACTTTAGACATTGTCCATGATTAATGCAACTCAAATTAACACTTAATTAGTGTAAAATCCCACTAAAACCAATAACTCTCATAATTGATTACTAGTGATTCAAGATCCATGACTCACTTACTCTGCCATTGATGTGACATCACCCATGATAGAATAATGAGACCGTTAGGTCAACATGCCAATCAGATCCTCATATGAGTCTTGTTGGTCTTTTGATGGGTGTGTTTCGAGCCCAAGATGAGCTTGCAAAGCTCGTCAAGACAGTCGAATGCCTTGTTGCGCAAATTGTTCGCATCATCTCATACATGTCAAGCCGTTCATGCCCATGTGACATGGCGCACCTTAGAATGGCAAGTATTCTAGGCGGTACTACATTTGGATGGACACTAATTAGTTTATATTTTCTGTGAGGGATCACCCTATTTAATAAAATTTACCGTGTGTCAAACAAGGTGTGAAATGGCATTAACATCACATGCGATTCATAATATATTGATAGTGAAGGAAATATGCCCTAGAGGCGATAATGAAGTTGTTATTTATATTTCCCTGTATCATGATAAATGTTTATTATTCATGCTAGAATTGTATTAACCAGAAACTTGATACATGTGTGAATACATAGACAAAACAAAGTGTCCCTTGTATGCCTCTACTAGACTAGCTCGTTAATCAAAGATGGTTAAGTTTCCTAACCATAGACATGTGTTGTCATTTGATAAACGGGATCACATCATTAGGAGAATGATGTGATGGACAAGACCCATCTATTAGCTTAGCATAATGATCATTAAGTTTTATTGCTATTGCTTTCTTCATGACTTATACATATTCCTTTGACTATGAGATTATGCAACTCCCAAATGCCGGAGGAATACCTTGTGTGCTATCAAATCTCACAACGTAACTAGGTGATTATAAATATGCTCTACAGGTATCTCCGAAGGTGTTTGTTGGGTTGGCATAGATCGAGATTAGGATTTGTCACTGTGAGTATCAGAGAGGTATCTTCGGGCCCTCTCGGTAATGCACATCATGATAAGCCTTGCAAGCAATGTGACTAATGAGTTAGTTATGGGATGATGCATTATGGAACAAGTAAATAGACTTGCCGGTAACGAGATTGAACTAGATATGAAGATACCGACGATCGAATCTCGGGCAAGTAACATACCGATGACAAAGGGAATGACGTATGCTGTCATTGCAGTTTGATCGATAAAGATCTTCATAGAATATGTAGGAACCAATATGAGCATCCAGGTTCCTCTGTTGGTTATTGACCAGAGATGTGTCTCGGTCATGTCTACATAGTTCTCGAACCCGTAGGGTCCGCACGCTTAACGTTTGATGACGATTTGTATTATGAGTTATGTGTTTTGGTGACCGAAGATTGTTCAGAGTCCCGGATTAGATCGCGGACATGACGAGGAGTCTCGAAATGGTCGAGAGGTAAAGATTGATATATTGGACGATAGAATTCGGACACCGGAATAGTTCCAGAGTTTTTCGGCTACTTATCGGAGTACCAGGGGGTTACCGGAACCCCCCGGGGAAAGTTATGGGCCACATGGGCCTTGGGAGGGAGGCACACCAGCCCACAAGGGGCTGGCGTGCCCCCCACTTGGAAGGGTCCTAATTGGAGTGGGGAAGGGGGTGGCGCCCCCCTTTCCTTCTCCTTCTCCCTCTCCTTCCTCCTTTCCTCCTCCAGTAAAAGGAAGGGGGTCTGAATTGGACTTGGAGTCCTAGTAGGACTCCTCCCCACTTGGGGGCGCGCCTTGGCCGGCCTCCTCTCCTCTCCCTCCTTTATATACGTGGGAAGGGCGCACCTCCTAGACAACAATTGTTCTTAGCCGTGTGTGGTGCCCCCTCCACCGTTTACTCCTCTGGTCATATTGTCGTAGTGCTTAGGCGAAGACCTACGTGGATCACTTGACCATCACCATCACCACACCGTCGTGCTGACGAAACTCTCCCTCGACACTTTGCTGGATCAAGAGTTCGAGGGATGTCGTCGAGCTAAACGTGTGCTAAACTCGGAGGTGTCGTACGTTTGGTACTTGATCAGTTGAATAAAGAAGACGTTCGACTACATCAACCGCGTTAAACTAACACTTCCGCTTTCGGTCTACGGGGGTACGTGGACACACTCTCCCCCTCTCGTTGCTATGCATATCCTAGATAGATCTTGCGTGATCGTAGGAATTTTTTGGAAATTGCATGCTACGTTCGCCAAAAGTGGCATCCGAGCCAGGTCTATGCGTAGATGATATGCACGATTAGAACACAAAGAGTTGTGGGCGATGACAGTCATACTACTTACCACCAACACCTTATTTTGATTCGACGGTATTGTTGGATGAAGCGGCCCGGACCAACCTTATATGACCACGTTCATGAGACCGGTTCCACCGACAGACATGCAACTTGTTTTTCATAAAGGTGGCTAGCGGGTGTGTAACATCCCAAATTTTCAATTTGGAATGTTATACATTAGGTCATCATGCATATCATATTTTATTTTGCTTTTGGTTTTGATCCTAGAAAATCCTAAGCAACTCAAGGACCCACGGAGAGAGTTGGGGATTTCGTTATTTACATATTTGAGTTTTCTCAAATTATGTAAACAGGATCATTTGATTTTATTTATTTTATCATCAATTATTCCTATTACAAAAATATGAGAGAGGGAATAAAATGACTTTCCCAAAATATAGAAATATTGAGGATTTAAAAAAAATCAAATAAGTTTTATTTCGGAGTTTTTTCGGTATTTTTATTTGAATTTAGGAAAAATGCGCGTTTTTCAAAGTTGTAGTTTGGGCCCAGATAAATGTTCACTTTATCGGGCTTGATTTTAGGAACCCGGCAAAATTTATTTCGCGATTTTTGGAGTCCGTTTAGTATTTCTTTTTATTTTTCTTCCGAGCGGATTTAAAAAAAACGCGTAACCGACTCCGGGCCGTATCCGGCCGGGAAACCGCCGGCCGGGCCTTTAAATAGCACTCGAGGCCGGCCCGAGAGGAGAGAAGCCGCCAGCCCCGGAAACCCTAACCCTAATCCGCCGCCGACGCCGCCGCCGACTCGCCGGAGCGCGCCGCCCGAGGTTCGCCGCCGCCGCCTCGTTTTCCGTGCAGTTTTTTTTAAAAAAAAATTCTGTTCGTCGTTTTTCTTTTTTGTCGGATTTTCCACGGTTATTTTCTGATCGCGATTTTTGATCCGATTTTCGTTTTAGTATAACTTTTCGCTCGTTTATCGGAATCAGGCGATTCAAGCGCCTGGAGTTTCGTCTCGAAACCCTCTTTCCGAATAATCAACTTAAACAAGTTTTTGCTACTGTAAAATTTGCCCTAGATCCAGATTACTAGAACGAAGTTGTTTTCTTTCGCCGTTTTATTTCTTTTGCTTCGTTCGATTTGATTCTTTTGCCAACCGGAGTTCTTAAGTTGAACCTTCTGGTTAGATCTTCTATTTGAGTTTTACTTGTGCATTATATGAGTACTTATTGTATGCTTGTTGTTTGTCTGCGATAGAATACCCGGAGTGCGCCGCTTGTTACTTCGAATCTCTAGGTTTCGCAGATCATCAGCAAGGCAAGTAACACTTTGATCATACCTTTTCTACAACCCAGTTTTATTGCATTAGATCAATCCTCACACATTGCATGATTAGGATCTAATTAAATTGTGGGATGGGAAGTAGATGAGGTAGTACCTATTACCTGTTTATTATCAAACCTTTGGGAGTTACTTCTATGTTTGCTTATTATGCCATGCTATGCTAGTAGACGTGGATTGGGTGAGTGAAATCCATGAAAGATGTGAGATTTATAATTAAGGGTTTATCTAAGGTGGCAACCTAACACACATCTGGGTGGATTGAGGCACCTGGGGTTTCCAGGACTTGCCTGTTTTCTTGGACCGCCACCCAGGCCCAAAGTGATCATGAGATTATTCATACTAGAAACTTCCGTGTGCAGCCACAAGCCATTATGGGCTCTGGCATAGTTGACTAAGTTGTGCGAACTCTTATAGTGGTAGACTAGCAGATGTAGGGGTTGTAGGTGGTACGGTCTACCCGATCGTAAGGTGCTAGTGCTTCTGAAAGACTATGTCTCGGTCATCCGTCTTCTCAAACACCATGTAGTGCGAGAAACCAAACGGAGGCGATCGAGTCTTGTGGGGAAAAGTGCGCAAACCTCTGCAGAGTGTAACAAACTAATCATGGTTAGTCGTGTCCCCGGTTATGGACATCTTGAGTATCTAGTACCTGGATTTTCATGTGAATCTCAACATGTTACCCTAAATTAATTTTGTGGGATTTTAATGATGTTACTTAATTGGGATTGAGGATGCTGTCAACCATTCTCAATGTTTCACAACCACCATGATAGTAATTAATTTTATTCCTTTGAAGTAGGGAAAAATTGGCTTTACGCAAAAACAATAACCATAGAGCTTTCCACCAGCCAAATATGCATATAGTATAGTTGTTGCATTCCATTACTCTCTATGTGTTACCTTGCCAGCATATTCCATGTACTGACCCGTTTCGGGCTGCAACGTTAATGTTGCAGACTTTTCAGACGACGATTGAGGACTTTTAGGTCGTGGTTCTATACTCAGTGATGCCGTTGGAGTTGATGGACTCACTTATCTTCCAAGCCTTCCGCTGTTATCGTTATTAGATGGCCTTAAGCCATATTTATTGTAATAAGTTCTCTTTTGAGACACTCGATGTAATAAGTGTGTGATTGCTACTCTGCTATAAATCCTCCAAGTACTGTGTGGTGTCAGCATTACTGATCCAGGGATGACACCGGAGCACAGAGATCAGACTGTTTGAGGTCTGGTCGCTACAGAGATGGTATCAGAGCACACGCTGACTGTAGGACACGACCACTAAGCTAAAGACCTAGATCACTAGATCACTCTCTTCTCTTCTGACTTCTCATCTTTTCTACCCTTTAGGATGGCGGATGCAAGGAACAAGTTCACCCAACTGGATGAAGATACACCCTTTGGACGCCACTTGAAGGAAGTCACTAGATACCTGAACATAGGAATACCAAGCTTCACGAGAACCTACAACGCCACTTTACCTGAAGAAGAGCGCTGGATGATTCAAGTTCAAGTTCCAGGAAGGACGTTCATGCCAGTCACTGAGCCCATAGAGTTTTCTTTTGATGCCCCAACTTGGAGTCTAGGAAAGAGTATGGCAGCTCACATCACCATGGGACGCATTGGAGAAGTCTACCGCAAGGATCTTAAGGATACTATCTACCAGATTTGCGGACGCCGAGATGAACACTGGGAGATTATCAGCACCAGGAAGGATAGATCAATTGCAGCTTTTATTCAGGAGTTAAACCAGCACATTCGACGACAAGAGAATCAGATGTGCGCGGACATGATAGATCTGAAGAAGGCTAAGACTAGAATCAAGGAACTGGAGGAAGAACTCAAGTCTACACGCGAAGGTTATGAAGAAGAAATTGAAGTATTGGTGGAGAAGAATGACGATCTGGTCAAGAAGATTGGAATATTTATGGGAGGCCCGACACCAGTAGATGAAGACAAAGAACCCGAGGAGATTAGCCCGGAGGACTACATCATCATTGACGCCACCGACTCGGAACAAGATAGTAGCGATGATGACTATGTTGATGAAACAGGAGCAGATATTATGGAGTCTACAACCGTAGAATATTTCTAGTAGACCACCTCATCAGAAGTAGTAGTCCACCATGTAAATATTGTAGTCCGAGCACTTTTGCGATAGCTAGATCGATTGTATGCCTTTGTTTGATTGATTGAAGTGAATTGTGTGCTTTTGCCTCATGTGCATATGGGTAGTGTTTTCTCTTTAGACCCCCTCTATTCTTATATCTCATCTTTTCTAAAACCCTCAGATGCCTCCGAGACGTGACCCCGGATTTGCCTTTCCGCCGGAGCTCACCCAGTTGATCCAGCAGCAGAACACCCTGATGCAGTTGCTAGTTCAGAATCAGAATCAAGGGAACAACAATCCACCACCACCAACTGTTGACCACTTAGCCCGTTTTCTTAGGCTGAATCCGCCGGTGTTTTCCAGTAGCACCGAGCCGATAGTAGCAGATGATTGGCTCCGCAAGATAGCTAGAGAGTTGACCACAGCAGGATGCACAGATGTGGAGAAGGTTAAGTTTTCCGCACATCAGTTAGAAGGACCCGCAGCATCTTGGTGGGAGAATTTCACAGCCACTTTCCCAGTCGACACTGTCACATGGGACCAGTTTTAGCAAGCTTTTCGCACCGCCCATGTTTCAGCAAGAGCAATGGCCATGAAGAAGCGTGAGTGTCGTAACTTGCGCCAAGGAGGACGGACAGTTGGCCAGTATGTGGAGGAGTTTAGTAAGTTAGCACGTTATGCCCCAGATGACGTTGCTACGGATGCAGCTAAGCAGGAGAAATTCCTGGAAGGACTGAATGATGAATTGAGCATGCAGTTGATGGTAGCCACCTTCAACAACTACCAGGAGTTGGTAGATCGTGCTCTTATGATTGAAGGGAAGCAGCAGCAAATTGAGAACCGCAAGAGGAAGTATGGACAAGGAAAGTATAATTCAGGAGCTCAGCAGAAGCCACGTTTTACCCCTAGACCAGGAGGACATTTTCAGCATACCCATGGAGTAGGTAGCTCACACAATCACAATGGTACCAAGAATGTTAATGGGAATGGAGGAAGTAATGGACAGAACCGTAGCACCCCATCAACCCCAGCCAAGAAGGATTTGAGCCACGTCACTTGCTATAAGTGTTCGAAGCCAGGACATTTTGCAAATGAATGTCCTGAAGGCCAAAATGGCAATGGAAGTTCTGGGAAGAAGCCGAACCCTTTCAATAGGGGACAAGTGAACCACGTTAGCGTGGAGGAGGTTGAAGCTCAGCCCGATGCAGTAATAGGTAAGTTTTTGGTTAAGTCATTTACTGCACTCATTCTTTTTGATACTGGTGCATCGCATTCATACATCTCAAGGGGATTTGTGGATAAGTATAACCTACCAACCCAAGCCCTTAGGTCACCCATGTTAGTAACCTCGCCAGGAGCAGAGTATGTGGCCAGTTTATGGTGTGATCGGTTACCATTAAGGATTGGTAACTATGTTTTTCCCTCAGACCTAATAATATTGGAATCTCAAGGATTGGATGAGATATTAGGCATGGATTGGTTATCAAAGTATGAAGGGAATATTGAGTGTGCTAGTAAGTCAATTTTGCTTACCACACCAGAAGGGAGAAGGATCAAGTATGTATCCTGGCATGTACCAAAAAGGACACAAGTAAATTGCCTAACAGGAGTTGTGCAGGAGGAAGTACCAGTGGTAAAGGATTTTCCGGATGTATTTCCCGAAGAGTTGCCAGGCATGCCACCGGATAGAGACATTGAGTTTTTGATTGAGCTTTTGCCAGGCACTGGGCCAATATCGAAGAGACCATATAGGATGCCAGCAAAAGATTTGGTGGAAATTAAGAAGCAGATTAAGGAGTTACTGGATAAGGGATATATTCGCCCTAGTTCTTCGCCTTGGGGATCGCCAGTACTTCTAGTGGAGAAGAAGGATGGATCGTTAAGGATGGTTGTTGACTATCGAGGATTGAACGAAGTAACGATCAAGAACAAGTACCCATTACCAATGATCAATGATCTGTTTGATCGATTACAAGGAGCTAAAGTATTTTCCAAGATCGATTTGCGATCAGGATACCACCAGTTGAAGATTCGAGAACAGGATATTCCAAAGACAGCTTTTACCACCAGGTATGGGCTGTATGAGTATACCGTTATGTCATTTGGTCTGACTAACGCGCCTGCCTATTTTATGAACATGATGAACAAAGTGTTTATGGAATTTTTGGATAAGTTCGTCATAGTGTTCATTGATGATATCCTGGTATATTCGAAGAATGAAGAGGAGCATAAGGAGCATTTGCGTTTGGTACTTGGAAAGCTCAGAGAACACCAATTATATGCCAAGTTCAGCAAATGTGAATTTTGGTTGAAGGAAGTAGGATTCCTCGGACACGTTATATCTGGAGAAGGTATAGCAGTAGATCCCACTAAAGTTGAAACCATGACCAAGTGGGAAGCACCAACAACAGTTGGAGAGATCCGGAGTTTTCTTGGACTCGCAGGATACTACCGGAGATTTATTGAGAACTTCTCAAAGATCGCAAAGCCAATGACGGAGTTGCTAAAGAAGGATACTAAGTTTAAATGGACTGAGGAGTGTGAGGCAAGTTTCCAGGAGTTGAAGAAACGTTTGGTTACCTCACCAGTGTTGATTTTGCCAGATCAGACCAAGGATTATGAGGTGTATTGCGACGCTTCACGTCAAGGACTTGGAGCAGTGTTTATGCAGGAAGGAAGAGTTGTTTCGTATGCTTCGCGACAACTGAAGCCCCACGAATTAAATTATGCCACGCATGATTTGGAGTTAGCAGCCGTAGTGCATGCATTGAAGACATGGAGACATTTCCTCATCGGAAATCATTGTGAGGTGTACACGGATCATAAGAGTTTGAAGTACATTTTCACGCAGAAGGAGTTGAATCTCAGACAAAGGAGATGGTTGGAGCTTATCAAGGATTATGATATGAAATTGCATTATCATCCCGGAAAAGCTAATGTAGTAGCTGATGCATTAAGCCGTAAGAGTCATGTCAACACGCTAATGACGGGAGAAATACCCAAGGAGTTAGCAGGAAATTTTCGTGAACTATGTTTGGAAATAGTTCCGAGAGGCTATGTAGCAGCATTGGAAATTCAGTCAACTTTGATGGATAGAATCAGAGAAGCTCAGAAAACTGACAAAGAGATTGCCGCTATAAAGGAGAAACTGAGCAAAGGAAAAGCTAAAGGATTTCGTGAGGATGAGAACGACACCCTATGGTTTGAAGACCGCGTTTATGTGCCCAACAACCGGAAATTAGGAAGTTGATTCTGCAAGAGGCCCATGATTCACCATATTCGATTCACCCAGGAAATACCAAGATGTATTTGGATTTAAAGGATATTTTCTGGTGGACCGGAATGAAGAAGGATATTGCGGAGTATGTAGCAGTTTGTGACGTGTGTCAGAGAGTAAAGGAAGAGCATCAGAAGCCAGCAGGATTGTTGCAACCATTGCCGATACCCGAATGGAAGTGGGATAAGCTAGGCATGGATTTTATCACGGGATTACCAAGGACTCGTTCAGGCTATGACTCGATTTGGGCTGTAGTTGATCGATTGACGAAGGTAGCTCATTTCATTCCAGTAAAGACCACTTACACCAGTGCTAAGTTGGCAAAGATATACATGACCAGGATCGTATGTTTGCATGGAGTTCCGAGGAGTATCGTATCAGACAGAGGAACCCAGTTTACCTCAAAGTTCTGGAAGCAGTTGCATGAGACTTTGGGTACTAGGCTAGAATTTAGTATAGATTTTCACCCGCAGACAGATGGACAGACTGAGAGAGTCAATCAGATTTTGGAAGATATGCTAAGAGCTTGTGCGTTAGATTATGGATCTAGTTGGGACGATAATTTGCCATATGCAGAGTTTTCTTACAATAATAGCTATCAGACCAGTTTGAAGATGGCACCTTTTGAAGCTTTGTACGGAAGGAGGTGCAGGACACCGTTGTCATGGGACGAAGTTGGAGACCGCCAGTTGTTTGGACCAGATCTGATTAAGGAGTCTGAACAGAAGGTGAAGTTGATTCGCGATAGGCTCAAGGTAGCCCAGTCTAGGCAGAAGAGCCATGCAGATTCTAAACGCAAGGAGACAGTTTACGAAGTTGGAGATAGAGCTTATCTTCGAGTGTCCCCACTTCGAGGGATTAAGCGTTTTGGAGTTAAGGGGAAGTTAGCGCCACGATTTGTAGGACCATATCGAGTTTTTGAGCGTATGGGAGAAGTGGCCTACAAGTTGGAATTGCCAGAAGGATTGGCCGGAGTGCATGATGTGTTTCACGTGTCTCAGTTGAAGAAGTGTCACGCGGAGATGACTGACATACCTTTGAGAGACACAGTGCCATTAGAAGCAATTCAATTGGATAACAATTTGACCTATGAGGAGAAACCAGTCAAGATCCTCGAGTTTGCCAGCCGAGTTACTCGCAGCAAGGTTATCAAGTTTTGCAAAGTTCAGTGGAGCCACCACACGGAGGATGAAGCCACCTGGGTGCGAGAGGAAGATTTGCTCAAAGACCACCCTCACCTATTTTCTAGCCAACCCGAATCTCGAGGGCGAGATTCATCTTAAGGGGGTAGGTTTGTAACATCCCAAATTTTCAATTTGGAATGTTATGCATTAGGTCATCATGCATATCATATTTTATTTTGCTTTTGGTTTTGATCCTAGAAAATCCTAAGCAACTCAAGGACCCACGGAGAGAGTTGGGGATTTCGTTATTTACATATTTGAGTTTTCTCAAATTATGTAAACAGGATCATTTGATTTTATTTATTTTATCATCAATTATTTCTATTACAAAAATATGAGAGAGGGAATAAAATGACTTTCCCAAAATATAGAAATATTGAGGATTTAATAAAAAAATCAAATAAGTTTTATTTCGGAGTTTTTCGGTATTTTTATTTGAATTTAGGAAAAATGCGCGTTTTTCAAAGTTGTAGTTTGGGCCCAGATAAATGTTCACTTTATCGGGCTTGATTTTAGGAACCCGGCAAAATTTATTTCGCGATTTTTGGAGTCCGTTTAGTATTTCTTTTTATTTTTCTTCCGAGCGGATTTAAAAAAACGCGTAACCGACTCCGGGCCGTATCCGGCTGGGAAACCGCCGGCCAGGCCTTTAAATAGCACTCGAGGCCAGCCCGAGAGGAGAGAAGCCGCCAGCCCCGGAAACCCTAACCCTAATCCGCCACTGCCGCCGCCGCCGCCGCCGACGCCGACTCACCGGAGCGCGCCACCCGAGGTTCGCCGCCGCCGCCTCGTTTTCCGTGCAGTTATTTTTAAAAAAAAATTATGTTCGTCGTTTTTCTTTTTCGTCGGATTTTCCGCGGTTATTTTCTGATCGCGATTTCTGATCCGATTTTCGTTTTAGTATAACTTTTCGCTCGTTTATCGGAATCAGGCGATTCAAGCGCCTGGAGTTTCGTCTCGAAACCCTCTTTCCGAATAATCAACTTAAACAAGTTTTTGCTACTGTAAAATTTGCCCTAGATCCATATTACTAGAACAAAGTTGTTTTCTTTCGCCGTTTTATTTCTTTTGCTTCGTTCGATTTGATTCTTTTGCCAACCGGAGTTCTTAAGTTGAACCTTCTGGTTAGATCTTTTATTTGAGTTTTACCTGTGCATTAGATGAGTACTTATTGTATGCTTGTTCTTTGTCTGCGATAGAATACCCGGAGTGCGCCGCTTGTTACTTCGAATCTTTAGGTTTCGCGGATCATCAGCAAGGCAAGTAACACTTTGATCATACCTTTTCTACAACCCAGTTTTATTGCATTAGATCAATCCTCACACATTGCATGATTAGGATCTAATTAAATTGTGGGATAGGAAGTAGATGAGGTAGTACCTATTACCTGTTTATTATCAAACCTTTGGGGGTTACTTCTACGTTTGCTTATTATGCCATGCTATGCTAGTAGACGTGGATTGGGTGAGTGAAATCCATGACAGATGTGAGATTTATAATTAAGGGTTTATCTAAGGTGGCAACCTAACACACATCTGGGTGGATTGAGGCACCTGGGGTTTCCAGGACTTGCCTGTTTTCTTGGACCACCACCTAGGCCCAAAGTGATCATGAGATTATTCATACTAGAAACTTCCGTGTGCAGCCACAAGCCATTATGGGCTCTGGCATAGTTGACTAAGTTGTGCGAACTCTTACAGTGGTAGACTAGTAGATGTAGGGGTTGTAGGTGGTACGGTCTACCCGATCGTAAGGTGCTAGTGCTTCTGAAAGACTATGTCTCGGTCATCCGTCTTCTCAAACACCATGTAGTGCGAGAAACCAAACGGAGGCGATCGAGTCTTGTGGGGAAAAGTGCGCAAACCTCTGCAGAGTGTAACAAACTAATCATGGTTAGCCGTGTCCCCGGTTATGGACATCTTGAGTATCTAGTACCTGGATTTTCATGTGAATCTCAACATGTTACCCTAAATTAATTTTGTGGGATTTTAATGATGTTACTTAATTGGGGTTGAGGATGCTGTCAACCATTCTCAATGTTTCACAACCACCATGATAGTAATTAATTTTATTCCTTTGAAGTAGGGAAAAATTGGCTTTATGCAAAAACAATAACCATAGAGCTTTCCACTAGCCAAATATGCATGTAGTATAGTTGTTGCATTCCATTACTCTCTATGTGTTACCTTGCCAGCATATTCCATGTGCTGACCCGTTTCGGGCTGCAATGTTAATGTTGCAGACTTTTCAGACGACGATTGAGGACTTTTAGGTCGTGGTTCTATACTCAGTGATGCCGTTGGAGTTGATGGACTCACTTATCTTCCAAGCCTTCCGCTGTTATCGTTATTAGATGGCCTTAAGCCATATTTATTGTAATAAGTTCTCTTTTGAGACACTCGATGTAATAAGTGTGTGATTGCTACTCTGCTATAAATCCTCCGAGTACTGTGTGGTGTCAGCATTACTGATCCAGGGATGACACCGGAGCACAGAGATCAGACTGTTTGAGGTCTGGTCGCTACAGGGTGTCTGTTTCGCCAACTTTAGTTGAATCAAATTAGACTATGGCCGGTCCTTGTTGAAGGTTAAAAGAACAAACTTGACGAGACATCATTGTGGTTTTGATGCGTAGGTAAGAACGGTTCTTACTAGAAGCCCGTAGCAGCCACGTAAAACATGCAACAACAAAGTAGAGGGCGTCTAACTTGTTTTTGCAAGGCATGTTTTGATGTGATATGGTCAAGACATGATGTGATATACGTTGTTGTATGAGATGATCATGTTTTGTGAAAGTTATCGGCAACTGGCAGGAGCCTTATGGTTGTTGCTTTATTGTATGAAATGCAACCGCCATGTAATTGCTTTACTTTATCACTATGCGTTAGCGATAGTTGTAGAAGCAATAGTTGGTCAGATGACCATGACGCTACGATGGAGATCAAGGTGTCAAGCCGGTGACGATGGAGATCATGATGGTGCTTTGGAGATGGAGATCAAAAGCACAAAATGATGATGGCGATATCATGTCACATATTTTGATTGCATGTGATGTTTATCTTTTATGCATCTTATTATGCTTAGTACGGCGGTAGCATTATAACATGATCCCTCACTAAAATTTCAAGGTATAAGTGTTCTCCCTGAGTATGCACCGTTGCGACAGTTCATCATGCCGAGACACCATGTGATGATTGGGTGTGATAAGCTCTACATTCACATACAACGGGTGCAAGATAGTTTTGCACATGCGGAATGCTCGGGTTAAACTTGACGAGCCTAGCATGTACAGACATGGCCTCGGAACACTAGAGACCGAAAGGTCGAACGTGAATCATGTAATAGATATGATCAACATAGAGATGTTCACCATTGAAAACTACTCCATCTCACGTGATGATCGGACATGGTTTAGTTGATATGGGTCACGTGATCATTTAGATGACTCGAGGGATGTCTATCTAAATGGAGTTCTTAAGTAATATGATTAATTGAACTTAATTTATCATGAACTTAGTCCTGATAGTTTTTGCATATCTATGTTGTAGATCAATGGCCCATGCTACCGTTCCCTTGAAGTTTGATGTGTTCCTAGAGAAAGCTAAGTTGAAAGATGATGGTAGCAACTACACGGACTGGGTCCGTAACTTGAGGATTATCCTCATTGCTGCACAAAAGAATTATGTCCTTGATGCACCGCTATGTGACAAGCCCCCTCCCGCTAATGTAGACACTTTGAACGTCTGGCAGATGCGGTCTGATGACTACTCTATAGTTTAGTGTGCCATGCTTTACGGCTTAGAATCGGGACTTCAAAGATGTTTTGAACGTCATGGACCATATGAGATGTTCCAGGAGTTGAAGTTAATATTTCAAGCAAATGCCCGAGTTGAGAGATATGAAGTCTCCAACAAGTTCTATAGCTGCAAGATGGAGGAGAACAGTTCTGTCAGTGAACACATACTCAGAATGTCTGGGTACCATAACCACTTGACTCAGCTGGGAGTTAAGCTTCCGGATGATAGTGTTATTGACAGAGTTCTTAAATCACTACCACCAAGCTACGAAGGCTTCGTGATGAACTATAATATGCAAGGGATGGAAAAGACTATTCCTGAGCTCTTCGCAATGCTCAAAGCTGCAGAGGTAGAAATCAAGAAGGAGCATCAAGTGTTGATGGTTAACAAGACCACTAGTTTCAAGAAAAAGGGCAAATGAAAGAAGGGGAACTTCGAAAAGAATGGCAAGCAAGTTGCTACTCCCAGGAAGAAGCCCAAGTCTGGACCTAAGCCTGAAACTGAGTGCTTCTACGCAAAGGGACTGGACACTGGAAGCGGAACTGCCCCAAGTATTTGGCGGAAACGAAGGATGGCAAAGTGAACAAAGGTATATTTCATATACATGTTATTGATGTGTACCTTACTAATGCTCGTAGTAGCGCCTGGGTATTTGATACTAGTTCTGTTGCTCATATTTGCAATTCGAAACAGTGGCTATGGATTAAACGAAGATTGGCTAAGGACAAGCTGACGATGCGCGTCGGAAATGGTTCCAAGGTCGGTATGATCACCGTCGACATGCTACCTCTACAACTACCTTCGGGATTAGTTTTAGCCCTAAATAATTTTTATTTGGTGCCAGCGTTGAGCATAAACATTATATCTGGATCTTGTTTGATGCAGACTATTGGGGATATTACTATTAAGTATAAACCGGCCATGAGGGGACGGGTTATGTTGACAAGGAGTTAGTCCTATTTGAAGCCCATGAAGATAAAAGGGATGGCGCTTTAAGGAGGAGATCTAACATGAAGGCCCAGGGCCCAAAGGCGATTAGGGCCCGTAGATGTAAACCGTCATATGATATGTAGCTTATGTTGTAAGGCAAGGAAAGGTAGAAACCGAGCCGGGCACGTTTATGAACCGGCCTCGGGATTCTGCGAACCGCCGGGAGTCAACCTGTGTATATAAAGGGACGACCCGGCGGCGGTTTAGAGGGACAACAATTCGAGAGCCAGGCAAAGCGGATTCACTCCCTGGTCATCAAAACCCTAGCAATTCCATCACAACTAGATTAGGCTTTTACCTTCACCGTAAGGGGTCGAACCAGTATAAACTCTTGCATCCCTTGTGCGCTTTAACCCCTTTAAGCTAACCCGTAGCGATGGCTGCACGACTAAGTCCTTTCATGAGGACATCTGCCATGACAAAACCACGACAGTTGGCGCCCACCGTGGGGCTATCACACGATGGTTTCGAGTTCTTGAAGGGCAGCTTCGAAGGACTCAAGGGATATGTTGTGGGCTGGATGACCAAGAGTCGTCGCGGCAAGCTCTACATCAATGATGCAGGCTGGGGCCCTGAGGCCGGCTCTATCGAGTACGGGTATCGGGTCCCCTTTGGCGGAATACACGTCTTCATTGGCAAGATCGGTGAACCGGGACCTGAGTCGGACATCTGCACCGACATCATGGAGACGGCTCATCGCGCATGACCCTCCCGCGTTCAGCCTGCCGTGAAGCATGCCTTCGTGGGAGTCATCCATGGAGCGGAATCTGAGGATAGATCGGTATCTGGTGGCGAAACCGTCGTCTACTCTGATGACGGGTCTTCAACTGGAGAGACCGAGTCGCTTTACCAGCTGCATGATGGCCGGATTAGTGGTGGTTCCGATGGCGACAGTATTCCGGACCTCCTTGAACTGCCGAGCCGAGTTTCTATCTTCATGGTCGGTACACAATCGGTGCAGCACTCTTCTACCGCCACAGCAGTGATTTCCGGTTTAGCAGCAACAATACCAGTAGGAGCAGGGGGCTCTACACCGCCTCCGGCTCAGGTTTTGTCCGATTTGTTCGACGCTTTGGCAATGTTGCTGGCAGCGGAGGTTGACGCAGCAAACTAGGATCAGCACAACGCGGAGATTGCAAAGGTGAAAGATCAGATAGCTCAAGCTAAGGTGGATCTGGCAGCGGAGAACACCAGGATGGCTGCTGAGCGGGCCGGGTTAGAGGCATAGGCCTATCGGCTTATGCTAGACCAGAGTGCGTTAGATGATGTCATGAGGAGAAGGTACCGATCTCACCTGCCGCCGGTTTACGAAGGAAGAAACCTCTTTAACACACAAGGAGCAGGCACCAGCAACCAGCCAGTGGTAAACCGGGCGGAGGCACCTGGGACTGGGGCATCGGTTCAGCTGCGCGCGATGGATCCACCCCCTCGGCCTCGTCAGAACGATGTCCCATCACGACACATCTCAACGCCTCCGGGTCATTACTCTAACCCATTGGATAACATCATTGCCGCCGCTTCACGATTGGCAGCTCTCCCGATTGATGGCGAGTCCCTAGTAGCAGTTGAAACACGATGGGCTAGGGAGCTCCTTCAGACGGCCTTGACTCAGCAGCAGGCTTATTCATATAGCCGCGAAAGGATTCATTCTACTCCCCACCCAAGCCGGAGCTACAGCAGGCATATCGATGAACTGGCCGTATCAAGCAGTGCACGGAATCATAATCCGCCCCGTGGCCATAACCCAGCGGGTGGCGGTGGCAATGCTCAGGATGTAGTGGATCATGCTAGGGCACGTCGAGAGGCCGAGTTAGCGGCGCAGCATGAGGCCCGCCAACTCACTCCGGTTTGTCCAACAACGTTGGTGGAACCAGGGGTTACCTCCAGTTCTTTGGGGGTACCATGTCTCGTCCCAGCACTGCGCAATGTATGGCTACCCAAGGATTTCAAAGGCCCGCGCAAGGTGCCGAATTACACTGCCGATTTATCCCCCGAGTCATGGGTGGAAAGCTATGAGATGACAATGGAGATGCTGGATGTGGACGAGGCGGTGTGTGCCAAATATTTTACCATGATGTTGGAGGGAACAGCTCGCACATGGTTGAAAAACCTGTCGGCCAACTCCATGGGGTCATGGGCCGAGTTAAGGGCCCAGTGCATCCAGAATTTCAAGGATACGTGCAAGAAGCCCATGTCAATCATGGATTTAGCTGCCTGTGTCCAGGAGGAAGGAGAATCAACAACCCGCTGGGTGCGCCGGGTTTCGGAGATTTTGCATTCATCAGACCGCATCAATGCTGGCACAACAGTTATAACATTGGAAGGCAATTGCCGGCTTGCACCTCTGAAGCTGAAGTTGGGACGGCTCAAACACCATTGCAATGACATGGGAACACTTATGGCGGCTCTAGTGAAGTATGCCGACTCTGATAGTATCAAGGACCCCGAGTCTGATGACGACAAGACAGGGAAAGGAAAGAAGAGTGGCAGCACCAAATGGCAGCAACATAACCCAGCGAGTCACAGCGGTAAGCGTAAAGCGGATAACGGTTTAGATTTTGTGGCTAATACCAATGCGCGGGACAAAGGCCAGCGTCGTAAGGGTAAACCGCCCCCGCGTGGTGGAGGACCAGGTCCTAATCAGGAGTGCATGTCTCACCTGTTGAACCAGCCTTGCCCAAAGCACGGATCACGGGATAAGCCGGCCTCGCACCTCTGGAAAGATTGTTATATTATGCAGGAATTCAAAAATCCAGATTTTTTTCGGTGCGATCATGGACCGGGCGGTGGTTCGGGCCTCGGATCTCATGGGCCGGGTTACGATGGAGGCAGTTCCAGTTCAGGTTTCCACGGTAATCAGAACGGACATGGCAATCAAGGTAATCAGGGCAACCAAGGTGGTTACAATCATCAGGGGGGTCAGCAGCAACAGCAGCAGTCGGGTTACCAGAGCAACCCGAAGCAATTGAATAGTGGGCAGTACCATGTTTTCACCACAAGTCTGTAAGCACGATTAGAAGCTTCATAAAAGGGCAGTGAACTCCGTCGAACCGGCGGTGCCCCGTTACTTGCGCTGGTCTGAACAGCCCATTGTGTGGAGTCGAGAAGATCATCCGCCTCGGGTGGACAACCTGGGTCATCTGGCATTAGTAGTGGCACCTCAGGTTGGAGGATACAAGTTCACCAAGGTGCTCATGGATGGAGGAAGTACTATCAACATCCTTTATTATGAAACCTTCTGTCGCATGGGGTTAACCGATAGAATCTTAAACCGTCGAACACCGCCTTTCATGGCGTGGTGCCTGGTAAATCGGCATACCCAGTTGGTAAGATAGCTCTGGAGGTGGCTTTTGGAGAAGAGCATGACTCAAGGTCAGAAACATTGACCTTTGAAGTAGTAAAGATCAAGAGCCCATATCATGCCCTGTTTGGACGGCCGGCTTATGCCGAATTTATGGAAAGGCCCTATTATGTTTATCTGCAACTTAAAATGCCGGGTCACAAGGGAACCATCGCGGTACACGGAAGCTGTAATATCGCTTTGGAATGCGAAGAAGGTGATGCGGCTTATGCTGAGTCAGTTTGTGTGACAGAAGAGTTGAAGTTCTACAAGGACAATGTTGATCCGGCAGATATGACGCTGTTGAAGAAACCAACTACAGAGCATGATCCGGCCTTAAAATTTAAATCGGTTGGTGAGACTAAACTGGTTGATTTTGTTCTGGGCGATTCATCTCAACAGTTTAGTATCAGCGCTAACTTGGATCCGAAATAGGAAAGCACGCTCATCGAGTTCATCCGTGAGAATCGGGACATCTTTGCATGGAAACCCTCTGACATGCCAGGTGCACCGAGGGAACTCGCTGAGCACACTCTTAATATTGATCCCAAGTTTAAACTAGTTAGGCAATTTCTCCGCCGGTTCAATGAAGAAAGATGCAAGGCTATTGGTCAGGAGGTAGCCCGGCTCTTGGCCGCAGGGTTTATTGTGGAAGTTTTTCATCCTGAATGGCTAGCTAATCTGGTGCTGGTGCTTAAGAAGAACGGCACTTGGCGTATGTGTGTGGACTACACAGATCTGAGCAAGGTCTGTCCAGCTGATCCCTTTGCTCTCCCTCGTACTGATCAAATCATTGATGCTACGGCGGGTTGTGACCGTTTGTGTTTTCTGGATGCTTATTCTGGTTATCATCAGATCAAAATGGCGGTTAAGGACCAGGAGAAAACAACTTTTATAACTCCTTTTGGAGCCTTCTGCTATGTATCAATGCCTTTTGGGCTCAAGAGTGCCCAGGCGACTTATCAGCGCTGTGTACAGAATTGTCTTCACAATTAGATCGGGCGCAATGTTCATGCTTATGTGGATGATATTGTGGTGAAGTCCAGAAAAGAGGAGACATTGATAGATGATCTAAAGGAGACTTTTGGTAATCTACGGGTTTATAAAATGATGCTTAATCCGTCCAAGTATGTCTTTGGTGTACCGGCAGGAAAGCTCTTGGGTTTTCTGGTGTCTAACAGGGGCATTGAAGCTAATCCGGAGAAAATCAAGGCCATAACCTCTTTGGCTAAACCGAAGTGTATCAATGATGTTCAACGACTAGCAGGCCGGATTGCAGCTTTGAGCCGGTTTATAAGTCGCCTTGGGGAGAAGGCCATCCCTTTATATCAGATGTTGAAGAAGACGGATGACTTCGTCTGGAGTGAGGCCGCCAATGAAGCGTTTGAAGACTTGAAGCGGCAGCTAGCCGAGCCGCCGGTCCTTGCCGCTCTTATTGATAAAGAGCCCTTGTTGTCATATGTGGCTGCTAATGCCCGGGCTGTCAGCGTGGCTATTGTCGTGAAGCGCAAGGAGGCTGGAAAGGAGTATCTGGTTCAACGGCTGGTTTATTATATTAGTGAGGTGCTTATTGTGTCTAAGCAGAGGTACCCACATTGGCAGAAGCTGGTGTATGGAGTTTTTATGGCCAGCTGGAAGCTCAAGCACTATTTTTAGGGTCATCCTATCAGTGTGGTCAGTTCCACCCCCTTAGGGGATATCATCCAAAATAGAGAAGCAACCGACCGGATTGCCAAATGGGCTATTGAGCTCGGACCTCATGGGTTAAAATATACGCCTCGCATAGCAATCAAATCCCAAGCACTTGTGGACTTCATCAATGATTGGACAGAGTTGCAGGCACCGTAGGAAAAGCCAGATAACACTTATTGGACTATTCATTTTGATGGGTCCAGACAATTGGAAGGCTCGGGGGCTGGAGTCATATTGACTTCCCCACGAGGTGATAAGTTCTGTTATGTTCTCCGTTTAATGTTCCCTTGCACTAACAATGCAGCTGAGTATGAGGCCTTGCTCCATGGTCTTCGGATGGCTAAGGAGATGAATTTAAGCCGGGTTAAGTGCTTTGGTGACTCAGACCTGGTGGCTCAACAGGTGTCTGGCACTTGGGATTCCAAGGATCCACTCATGGCGGCGTATAGACGAGAGGTGGACACAGTGGCTGGTCATTTCAAGGGTTATCAGGTTGACCATATAGACCGGCGAAAGAATGAAGCGGCAGATGCTTTAAGTCGCTTAGGCTCTCAACGTAAACCGGTGCCACCCAATACCTTTCTAGATGTGCTGGATAATCCGTCATTCAAGATACCTACGGAGGAGGATTTGGTTGTGCCTGACCCGGAGGCTCAATTGGTGGCGGCTCTTCACATTATTCCGGATTGGACGGTCCCATACCTGGCATACATGAACCGGGGCGAGTTACCAGACGATGAAACTTTGGCCCGGCAGATAATCCGGCGATCCAAGTAAATGACCATTATCAATGGGGAGCTGCATCATTGCAGCGTAACAGGGGCGTTTCAGTGTTGTGTGTCTCCTCAAGAAGGTTGTGAGATTTTGTGTGAGATCCATGAAGGAGATTGTGGTCACCACGCCGGTTCAAAATCCTTGGTGGCTAAGGCCTTCCGTCACGGCTTCTATTGGTTGACGGCTCATGTTGATGTTGAGGATTTGGTAAAGAGGTGTGACGGTTGTCAGAAGTTTGCACGCCGCGCTCATGTTCCGGCTCAAGAATTAAGGATGATTCCAATCACTTGGCCGTTTGCAACTTGGGGGATGGATATGGTTGGACCCTTTAAGAGGTCAAGGACAAGAAGACCCACCTGCTGGTGGCGGTTGATAAGTTTACCAAGTGGGTAGAGGCAGAGCCAGTTAGTAAGTGTGATGTGGCCACGGCGGTTCAATTCATCAAAAAGGTGATCTTCCGTTTTGGTTTTCCACATAGCATTATAACTGATAATGGTACTAATCTGTCCAAGGGTGCTATGGAAGAATTTTGTCAACATGAGCACATCCGGCTTGACGTATCATCAGTGGCTCACCCCCAATCTAATGGTCAAGCAGAGAGAGCCAATCAAGATATTTTGAGAGGCATCAAGCCCCGGCTTATGGTTCCTTTAAAGCGGATGTCGGGCTGTTGGGTGGAAGAGTTACCTTCCGTGTTATGGAGCATCAATACCACACCGAACAGATCTACGGATTACACGCACTTCTTCATGGTTTACGGAGCAGAGGCGGTTCTCCCTAGTAACATCCGTCATGACTCGCCCCGTGTGGCGGCTTATGTTGAAGCTGACAATGAGAAAGCACGTCAGGACTCACTCGACCTGTTAGATGAGGAGCGTGATCTTGCAGCGGCACGTTTGGCGATTTATCAACAAGATATGCGACGTTATCACAGCCGCCGGGTTAAGACCAGAACTTTTCAAGAAGGCGATCTGGTGCTCCGGCTCATCCAGGATCAAACTGATATGCACAAGTTGTCCCCACCTTGGGAAGGACCTTTTGTGTCAGGACCCCGATTCCAAGTCACATCGATCTAGCCAGTAAGACCTCATACCACATTGCGGCCTCACGCACGGTATCCCCACGAGTGTCGCCTTACCATGGCCCTGTACCGTTTGTGCCTTTTGGCTCACGTATATGATAGTGTCGCTAGCATCCATATGGCAGAGAACCCGAGCCGACATGGCTAGTCGTGAACCCAAAGCGGCACAGACCTATGGGGACAGGCATACATGAATCACATCGAGCATGTCGGTCAACAGCGTGTGAATCTAGGCTGTAGCACTGGGCTAACAGGACTCCGGGGAACTCGGGCTGTAGCAGGCTAGGCAGGACTCCGGATGTCACCGCGTGACATTTCCCCGAAGGGACAGACATAGGAACGAAGTGAAACACATGCCGGCCAGTCAAGTGTCCTGAGCAGTAGTGCTGGGCTAGCAGGACTCCGGTGAACCGGGCTGTAGCAGACTACTATGTCTCGAGGATCACTAGACTACATTTCCCCATAAGAGAGGCTGCTAAGGATAAACAACTAGATTGTCGGATCCCACACATACCAAGCATTTCAATCATACACACAATATGCTCGATATGTGCAAATACAACATGGCATCACAACAAAACTCTACAACTCAAGTACTTTATTTAAAGGCTCCAGAGAGCCATACATAACATGTTCATATAGGTAGGGGTCACATGACCCGACACTCAAGTCATACAAGCATACAAGCACATGCGGAAGCAAATAGTCTGAGTACAGACACTAGAAACAAAGAAGGCTTGTCGAAGCCTGTCTATCTACATAGGGCCCTCCATGGCCAGGATCACCACCTGGGTGGCAAGTTACTCATCAACATCGAGGTCTACATAAAACCCATCGGAGGGGGCGGTGTTGTCATCTGAAAACAGTAATTAAAGCAACATGAGTACAAAGGTACTCAGCAAGTCTTACAACAGAACCTACTATACATGCTCATTCTCAAGAAGGTGGTGGAGTTATTGCAGCAAGCCAGCTTTGACTCTTGGCTAAGCTATCCTACGAGACACCACTAGTAAAATATTTTTCGCACACGAGTCCACTAATCACCAACACAATACTCCACCGGGGATCCTCCCTCGTCATCCTACGAGAGGGCCATCCTCGATACTCACACTTATCTTGAGTCTTTTAGTAGTAACCATTAACTTGTCTATGAACTGTATAGGCAACCAAGTAGTCCTTTACCGCGGACGCGGCTATTCGAATAGTTTTATACCCTGCAGGGGTGTACTTCGTCACGCATGTTTCCACCACTTAGCGTCTGCACACGACATGTGCTCGGCAGACTTCAAGCGAAAGCCGACATGGGTGTAGACCATGACCTGACTAACGGCACAAGTCTCTAGTCTAGGTTTATCGCCTATTCGGGTTCCATCCGCAAGGAAATCCGGCCGGGGTGTCCTGAACGGCCCCAAACGATGTGTGCATGGTTCCCGAGACACCAAACGGGCAACTCGGTACACCGTGCCATGGTGTATCTACCGCATCATAGCCCACCCCTAGGGTCAGCGCTACGCACGACCGCCAACACATAACCTACAAATACCAGAAACTAGTTGCAACTCCTGGACAGAGGACGAGAGGGGTCAGTAAGTCGACCGGGGTCATATTTCAGGGCCCAATGTGTGGTAGTATCTGAATCTTAAATCACGCATACAGATCTCAGTTCTTATGAACGGCCTCAATGAAATAACCCACCATGTACTCCTACATGGCCTCTCATCGATACCTTTACCAAAACATGTTCAACACATCCCTCACATTACCGACATAATCATTTCACTCTAGCCCATCACCCAGATGAACTAGACCTGACACAACTCTAAGCATAGCAGGCATAGCAAGGTAGGAAACACATACATGGCTCAATCAACTCCTACACATGCTAGTGGGTTTCATCTAGTTAATGTGACAATGATAGGTCATGCAGAGGATAAGGGTTCAACTACCGTAGCACACAGCAGTTTGAAACGTTGTTGTCTTAATGCAGTAAGTGAGAGCAGAAGCGAGAACATGGGATTGTATCGACATGATCAATGGGGCTGCTTGCCTGATGGAGTAGTAGTAGGGTACTGCCCTTCAGTTGGATACTCGGAGATATCCTCGGAGGCAGAACCTACTAGGAAAGACACCACAGAATATAATCATCACATGGCAATATGCAACAATATGATGCATGCTATGACATGGCAAAATGAGGTGTCCTGCCTAATGCAATGTGAAACAAGTTGAATTGGGTCCATTTGAATCAAAGATTCAAATGGAAGCTTATGTTATTAAGCATTATAAGTGTATTATCTTGTTTCACCTAAACAGCAAGGTTAAAGTGTTTTGTCATGCATGAAACCATTACAGATGGAAAGATTGAATTTTTCTGATCAAATTTCATATATAAATCTTTGCATTTGGAGTTATAGATTAAAAGTTATGAATTTAAGAAGTATTGGTTATTTTCTGGAATTTCCTATATAAGAATAAATCCAGAAAAGGATTTACTGCGTCAGCCTGGCGTCAGTGTGACGTCAGCGGGTCAAAGGCGCCAGCCCAGGTCAAACCTGACTGGTGGGCCCCATCTGTCAGTGTCACAACTAACTAACAGAGTTAGTTAGTGTTTCGTTAGCACTAAACTAGGTTAGTTAGGCCCTGGGCCCACATGTCAGTGAGTCAAACTGTTAACTAAAACAATTAGTGTTAACTAAGCTAATTCTAATTAGACAGGGGCATGGCCCACACGTCAGTGACTCAGGGGAGGTCAACCTGGGCCACATAGGTCAAACAGGGTCAAACTCGCCGGCGTTTAGCCGCCGGCGAGGCCAGACGCGGTGGAGCAGTGCGGGTTTCACCTACAAGGCGCCGTTCGGTGCGTGGAGCACAGCTACGGGACGCGGACGCTCGTCCGCATCCAACCAGGGTGGTGGCGCGGCCGGGGAGTGGCCGGAGTGGCGCCGGCGATGAGCTTGGCGGCGGCCGAAGCTCGGGTGCAGGTGGGGATGATGCTGTGGTGCGCAAACGAGCGCGGCGAGGTGCTACGGAGGTTCTACGTGATGCAGGGAGCATGTTGGGGGCATGCCCGGGACCAAATGTTCATCGGAGCATCGCCGGCGATGAGCGCGGGCGGTGGCGCGTGCGGGTGAGCATGGTGCAGTCACTACTGAGTGCAAAAGAGTAAACGGGGAGGATGGGGAGATGGCTGAGCTCACGGGGGTCACGACTAGGCAGTCAGCGAGGTCGGGGGCGAGCTGATGCAGCGGGGGCGGCGAAGGGGATCTCCGGTGGCCGAAGTTGGGGAAGACCGGGTCGGGGCGGTTCTAGAGCGGGCGAGCGCTCGGGGCTCGGCCTGCTCGACGTAGTCGACGTCGGCGGAGCTCGTGGACATTACGGCGCAGCGCGAGGATGACGGAGGGCGCGGCTACGGCGACGGTGCGGCGGCAGAGGCGTCGGCCATGGTGGGAGAGGGCGAGGGAGAGGGCAGGGGTGAATGGAGAGGTCTGCGGGGTCGGGGCGACGACGTGGAGGTCGTCCAGGCGTCCAGGGGCGCGGGCGGCAAGCAGGTGGCGCCGTGGCGAGCCCAGGCACGCCGGCGCTCACCTCCTGTCTGCCTGCCTGGCGAGAGGAAGCAGCTCACTGGCCATGGGCCAGTACAGTGCTAGGCCGCCAGGTGGGCCGGCTGGGGGGGGGGGGGTTTAGCCAGGTTAGTCCTTTTCTCTCTTTTTCTGTTTTTTATTTATTCTGTCCTGTGTTTTGGAATAGTAAAAATACTATTTCATTTAGAAAAACCCTGGAAATAATCAGAGGCACATTTGAAAATATTATCAACAGCCTAAAATTACTTTCAGAATTATTTGGGCATTTAAATTATTTTATAGCATTTAAATGCCCAAATGCAAATACTATATGGATTAATCCAATGACCTTAGGATGTCCTAGAAAAATGTGCACTATTTTTGTCAAAGGTTTTAACCCAAAACAAAAAGGGTGGACTTTTTAGAAGGGCATTTCAGGTTCATTGAAAAGTTTTTTAGTAAACCCTAGTTGTTCCAGGGGGTGCTGGGGGTTCTGTCATCCCCATTTCATCTTTCTGGGAAAATTAAACATGATGCAATCACTCTAATGCATGAACTAGCTAGGGTGTGACAACTCACCCCCACTCAAAATAATCTCGTCCCAAGATTTAGGATCTGTTGGGAAGAAGGTGGGGTACTCGAGTCAAAGACGATCCTCCCTTTCCCAAGTGGCTTCCTTTTCGGAATGGTGTGACCATTGAACCTTGAGAAACTTGATGTTATGGCGTCAAGTGGTACGCTCGGCTTGATCAAGGATACGAACGGGATATTCCCGATATGAAAGATTATCTTGTAGATCAAGCGTTTCGTGGTCCACTCCACGGATAGGATCCGCGAAGCAAAGCCTGAGTTGAGAAACGTGGAAGACATCATGAACTCTGGAAAGATGCGGAGGTAGTTCCAATTGGTAGGCAACTTCTCCTCGTTTGGCAAGAATGTGAAAGGGTCCAATGTAACGAGGAGCCAATTTGCCTTTGATACCGAAACGATGGGTTCCCTTTAACGGAGTAACCCGAAGGTAAGCCTTCTCGCCGACTTCATAAGTCATGAGCTTATGTTTACGATCATATTGGCTCTTTTTACGAGATTGGGCTGCTTTCAATTTCTCATGAATAACGCGAACCTGCTCTTCTGCTTCCTGAATCATATCTGGGCCAAAGAGTTGTCTTTCCCCGGTTTCTGACCAGTTAAGAGGCGTTCGACATTTTCGTCCATAAGAACTTCGAAAGGATCTTTTCCCAAGCTAGCTTGATAACTGTTGTTATAAGCGAACTCCGCGAATGGAAGGCATTTCTCCCAATCCATTCCGAATGAGATGACAGAAGCTCGGAGCATATCCTCCAGAATTTGATTTACTCGCTCTACTTGACCACTTGATTGGGGGTGGAAGGCAGTGCTAAAAGAGAGACGAGTTCCCATAGCATTTTCGAAACTTTCCCAAAATCGAGAGGTGAAGAGACTCCCACGGTCTGAGTTAATTTCGAATGGGACACCATGAAGAGACACTATTTGGAAGATGTATAGGTCAGCTAGCTGGCTAGCGGTGATACTCTCACGAACAGGTAGAAAGTGGGCCACCTTGGAAAGACGGTCAATCACGACGAAGATAGCATTATTCCCTCTCTTGGTCCTGGGAAACCCAGTAATCAAATCCATACTGATTTTATCCCATTTCCACTCAGGAATAGCCAAAGGTTGAAGGGTGCCAGCAGGCCGTTGATGCTCTGCTTTAACACGACGGCAGATGTTGCAACTAGCAATGTATTGAGCAATTTCTCTCTTCATCCTAGTCCACCAAAACCTCTGGCATAGGTCTTGATACATTTTAGTACTACTGCGATGAATGGTGAGAGGGGAATCATGAGCTTCCTTAAGAATCAACTGACGTAGATGTTGTTTCTTGGGAACCACCAAGCGGTTCTCAAAGAAAACAACACCGCGCTCATCCATGGAAAAACATTTAGCAACTCCTCTAGCAATGTTTTCCTTAATCCGGGATATGCCCTTACGGCTTCTGGGCAACTATGATTTGATCCTTAAGGTTAGGTTTCGCCACCAGGGTGGATAGGAATCCTCGAGGAACAATGTGAAGATTAAGCTTATGAAATTCCTCATGGAGAAGTGGTTGACTTTGTTGTAACATTAGGTTGTTACAATAGGATTTACGACCTAGCGCATCAGCCATGACATTGGCTTTGCCCAGGGTGTAAGTTATTCCTAAGTCGTAATCCGAGATCAACTCGACCCAACATCTTTGCCTGAGATTCAAATCTAGTTGGGTGAAGATTTATTTTAAACTTTGGTGATCGGTGAAGATCTTGCAACGATTACCGAGAAGGTAATGTCGCCAAGTTTTAAGTGCATGGACTACAGCTGCAAGCTCTAGATCATGTGTGGGATAGTTTTCCTCATGGGGGTGTAATTTCCGTGAGTATGCAACCTAGTCCTTGACGCGAGGCGTCGCAATAGATAATAAAGTCCTTGGAGAAATCTGGTCGTACCAGTACGGGAGCAGATGTTAGGCGTCTTTTCAGTTCCTGAAAGCTGAACTCGCACTGTGGGGTCCACTCGAACTTTTTATCTTTCTTGAGGAGTTCAGTTAGAGGTTTAGCAACCTTGGAGAAATTCTCGACGAAGCAGCGACAATAGCTTGCTAAGCCAAGGAAGCTCCGAACTTGCTTGACCGTTTCAGGTGGAGTCCAATCAAGGACGGCTTAAACTCGCTCGGGATTGACAGCAATACCCTTACCAGAGATTACATGGCCTAGATAGGTCACTTCGGGCAACCAAAATTCACACTTGGAGAATTTGGCATAAAGGCGATGCTCTCGAAGTTTCGTCAATACCAGACTTAGATGTTCGGCATGTTCCTCTTCATTCTTGGAGTAGATGAGTATATCATCGAGGTATACTACGACGAATTTATCCAAATACTCCATGAAGACCGAGTTCATTAATCGAGAGAAGGTGGCTGGGGCATTGGTTAAACCGAAGGACATAACGGTGTACTCGTATTGGCCATAGCGAGTAACAAAGGTCATTCTGGGAATGTCCCCGTTTCTGATTTTGATTTGATGGTAGCCCGACCTCAAATCCATCTTGGAAAAGAGTGAGGATCCAACGAGCTAGTCATACAGATCGTTGATCCTGGGGAGCGGATACTTGTTCTTGATAGTGACCAAGTTGACAGGTCGGTAATCTACAACCATCCGTTCCGTTCCATCCTTGTTCTTGACGAAGAGGATGGGGCAAGCCCAAGGAGAGGAACTAGGACGGCTGAAACCCTTTTTCAAGGACTCATCGAGTTGGTTCTTAAGCTCGGCTAGTTCTAAGGGTGCCATCTTATAGGGTCTCCTAGAAATTGGGACCGTTCCTGGAACAAGGTCTATCACAAACTCGACATCCCTATCAGGTGGAACACCTGGCAGTTCTTCTGGAAAGACATCCGAAAAGTCTTAGACTACCGGAATATCTTCAAGGTCTGGAAGGGGGTTGGCATTTAAGGAGTAAAGCTGGCGCTTGGCCACTCGAGTTAAGACATTGACTGTCTTGCCCGATGGGTGAGTAAGTTGAACGGTTCTAGTGGCACAATCAATCTTAGCATAATGAGCTGACATCTAGTCCATACCCAAGATGATGTTTATGTCCAAGGACTTGAGAGCTATTAAAGATGCAAGGAAGACAAGTCTATCGACAAGAATTTCATTCCCATGGCTTACTCTAGAAGTTTGCCATTTGGAACCCGGAGTTTGAATTACCATGGAAGTGGGCATGTCACAGAATGTCGTGTTATGCAATCAAGCATAATTCTCAGATATGAATGAATGAGATGCTCCAGTATCGAAAAGAACAGATGCCGGATGGAAATTAACAAGGAGCGTACCAAGGACGACGTTAGGATCATCATGAGCCTCCTCAGCTGAGACATAGTTGACATGGTCACGTGCAGTGGTGGCTGGCTTGGCGTAGAATGTCTTTCCCGCTGGCTTACCACGGCCACGGACTTCCCAGACTGGTTGGGGTTGTTGTTCTGGGGACACTCTCGGCTGTAGTGACCCGGCTCTCCACACTTGAAACATGTCACAACATTGGGGCCTGGAGCAGCATTAGCAGTGGGGCCACCATAGGGCTTAGACGGTGCAAACTGCTGGTTGGGGTGAGGCGCCTCAAAGGATGGCCTTGGAATGAACCTGGGTGGTAGTGTCGTGCTTGGAATCCACACCCGGCGCTTCTGAGATCCAGAGCCGGATGAAGAACCAAAATCACGAGAGTGCTTGCGTGAGGCGTCATAGTCAGACTGGCCTGTCTCAGCACTGATGGCTTTATTGACCAACTTCTGGAAGGAGGTGCACTCGTGCAGACGAAGATTGCGGTGAAGCTCAGGGCTAAGTCCCTTGCGGAACCTTGCCTGCTTCTTAGCGTCGGTGGATACCTCTTCAGGAGCATATCGTGCCAGATTCCCAAATTCATGACTATATGCATCCACAGTCAGTCTTCCTTGGGTGAAATTGCAGAACTCTTCCCTCTTACGATCTATGAGACCTTCCAGTATGTGATGCTCATGGAAAGCCTCACTGAATTCAGCCCAAGTAGTGATTTGACCGACCGGGCGCATAGCCTCAAAGTTTTCCCACCAAAGGCTAGCAGGGCCTTCGAGGTGATAGGCAGCATAGGTAACCTTATCAGCTTCGGCTACGTTGGCAGAACGTAGCTTGTGGGTGATGCTGCAGAGCCAGTCATCCGCGTCGAGGGGCTCGACGGAATGATTAAACTTTGGTGGGTACAACTTGATGAAGTCATTGATTGACACCAAGTCATTTCGCTGATGGCATGCAGTGTTCTGCTCAATCCGCTCCAGCAAGCGGTTAGTCTCACGCTTGTTTCTTTCCGCCTCCAGCATAACTTCGGCCAGAGAAGGCGGGTGAGGCAGATTTTCACCCCTAGCTGCACTGGCTTCCCCCTACTCCGGGGCAGCAGGGTTGCTGCGGGTGTTGACCATCCTAGGAAAAACAAGACAACGGTTTAGATAAGGATGGCACAAACTTGGCAAGGAAGTGCAGAATGTAATGGATAACATGGTATGCTAAGATGTTCATTGCACGACATGGTAATATAGAAACTGCCATATATATACCATTGGTCATACACACCGTACATAGTTTAGTACAAGCCCGGGCTAGAGTACAACTACGGTTAAAGACATTACATCTCATCGGAGGCATTCCAAGCTCCTATACATTATTTTTCTACACCTCCGGAGCGTGATACACACCAAGTCGTATCCCACGGTCATGCAGGACTATGGAGAATACAACTATTACAATACAAGTGAAACTACTACTAGCTCAGACGGCTCCGTAGTAATCCTCATAAAAGTCACCACCAAAGCCTGGAAGTGGAACATGATCATCTGGGAACAGACGGTCGTGCGGAGCCTGCGGACCATAGGGACTCGGATGTGGCCTTGGTCCCACAGACAGTGGCAGACGGGGACCACGAGGAGGGGTGATGCCTCCTACATCACGCCACTCCATACAATCAGGCAATCCAGATCGCACAGGGTACAGGTCCCTCAAGTCCATGTACCCTGCCTGTACCGCAGGTGCAAACCGAGTCAAAGTGGCCCAGTGATCAGCACGAGAGTTGAAAAGCTCCATATGCAAGGCCCGATTTTCGCGGTCCTTATCCTCGAGCATCTCGACAGTGGTGTGGAGTAGTGACTACTCATGTGTGGAGTCATAGTACAAAGCCTGATAGTACCCCTGTGCTCCAGGGAGTGAGGCTGGCATGTAACGGAAATCAGTGTTCTGAAGCAAGGCAGTCCTGGCTCGAATGATAGTCATCATTGAGTAAGCTGCATCCTGCACAGACATCTCAATAGTGACCCCAAGTCCATAGGAACAGTGAAGGGGTTCAGTGGCTCCAGGATAAGAGGGATATATCCTGACGGTACAAAGGTACTGGCTCTGGTTGAAGTCTCGGAACTGCTCCTCGATGGTATATTTCGGATACCACCGATAGCCTGACTCGACCATCACTCGAACCAACATGGCCGTGTGACCGGGTACATCGAGGCACCGGGTCAGACGAACCACTTGGTTCTGGGAACGGGTGGCCATCTGAAAGCACAGAATAATGCAAAGGCATTAGAATTTCCTATGAGAAATCGGACAGCATAACGGCTGTAAATGCTCAGAAAAAGATTTGAGACATCCACAACAGTTTGCAATACCACTCAACAACATCAAATCAAGGTTCTGATTCAACTGACAACATACTAAAAGTAGTAGAAACTGTACTGAGGCTTGTAACAACAATCCTATAAGCTACTACGGATTAGTAACACGTGAACCTGACAGAGAGAAGAGAGCCTAGTCCTTAACCCACATAGAATGAGAAGAGAATGACTCAGATCAGAGGGCATAAGGTAAAGGAGTAAAAGAGCCTTACGTTCCCTCCCACAATCAATTCCCCTACATATAACTAAAGCATTTCTAGACTCGACATCGGCCAGTTTGGCTCAACGAACCTACAGGCAGTCGGCTCTGATGCCAACGCTGTCAGGACCCCGATTCCAAGTCACATCGATCTAGCCGGTAACACCTCATATCACATTGCGGCCTCACGCACGGTATCCCCACGGGTGTCGCCTTACCATGGCCCTGGACCGTTTGCGCCTTTTGGCTCACGTATATGATAGTGTCGCTAGCATCCATATGACAGAGAACCCGGGTCGACATGGCTAGTCGTGAACCCAAAGCGGCACAGACCTATGGGGACAGGCATACATGAATCACATCGAGCATGTCGGTCAATAGCGTGTGAATCCGGGCTGTAGCACTGGGCTAATAGGACTCCGGGGAACCCGGGCTGTAGCAGGTTAGGAAGGACTCTGGATGTCACCGTGTGACAATTCCCGAAGGGACAGACATGGGAACGAAGGGAAACACATGCCGGCCAGTCAAGTGTCCTGAGCAGTAGTGTTGGGCTAGCGGGACTCCGGTGAACCGGGCTATAGCGGACTACTATGGCTCGAGGAGCACTAGACTACATTTCCCCATAAGAGAGGTTGCCAAGGATAAATAACTAGATTGTCGGATCCCGCACATACCAAGCATTTCAATCATACACACAATATGCTCGATATGTGCAAATACAACATGGCATCACAACAAAACTCTACAACTCAAGTACTTTATTTAAAGGCTCCAGAGAGCCATACATAACATGTTCATACAGGTAGGGGTCACATGACCTGACACTCAAGTCATACAAGCATACAAGCACATGCGGAAGTAAATAGTCTGAGTACAAACACTAAAAAGAAAGAAGGCTTGTCGAAGCCTATCTATCTACATAGGGCCCTCCATGGCCAGGATCACCACCTAGGTGGCAAATTACTCATCGACGTCGAGGTCTACATAAAACCCATCGGAGGGGGCGGTGTTGTCGTCTGAAAACAGTAATTAAAGCAACATGAGTACAAAGGTACTCAGCAAGTCTTACAACAGAACCTACTATACATGCTCATTCTCAAGAAGGTGGTGGAGTTATTGCAGCAAGCCAGCTTTGACTCTTGGCTAAGCTATCCTACGAGACACCACTAGTAAAATAGCTTTCGCACATGAGTCCACTAATCACCAACACAATACTCCACTGGGGATCCTCCCTCGTCATCCTACGAGAGGGCCATCCTCGGTACTCACATTTATCTTGAGTCTTTTAGTAGTAACCATTAACTTGTCTATGAACTGTATAGGCAACCAAGTAGTCCTTTACCGCGGACGCGGCTATTCGAATAGTTTTATACCCTGCAGGGGTGTACTTCGTCACACATGTTTCCACCACTTAGCGTCTGCACACAACATGTGCTCGGTAGACTTCAAGCGAAAGCCGACGTGGGTGTAGACAACGACCTGACTAACCGCACAAGTCTCTAGTCTAGGTTTATCACCTATTCGGGTTCCATCCGCAAGGAAATCCGGCCGGGGTGTCCTCAACGGCCCCAAACGATGTGTGCAGGGTTCCCGAGACACCAAACGGGTGACTCGGTACACCGTGCCACGGTGTATCTACTGCATCATAGCCCACCCCTAGGGTCAGCGCTACGCACGGTCACCAACACATAACCTAAAAACACCAGAAACTAGTTGCAACTCCTGGACAGAGGACAAGAAGGGTCAGTAAGTCGAGCGGGGTCATATTTCAGGGCCCAATGTGTGGTAGTAGCTGAATCTTAAATCACGCATACAGATCTCAGTTCTTATGGACGGCCTCAATGAAACAACCCACCATGTACTCCTACATGGCCTCTCATCGATACCTTTACCAAAACATGTTCAACACATCCCTCACATTACCGACTAATCATTTCACTCTAGCCCATCACCCAGATGAACCAGACCTGACACAACTCTAAGCATAGCAGGCATAGCAAGGTAGGAAACACATACATGGCTCAATCAACTCCTACACATGCTAGTGGGTTTCATCTAGTTAATGTGACAATGACAGGTCATGCAGAGGATAAGGGTTCAACTACCGTAGCACACAGCAGTTTGAAACGTTGTTGTCTTAATGCAGTAAGTGAGAGCAGAAGCGAGAACATGGGATTGTATCGACATGATCAATGGGGCTGCTTGCCTGATGGAGTAGTAGTAGGGTACTGCCCTTCAGTTGGATACTCGGAGATATCCTCGGAGGCAGAACCTACCAGGAAAGACACCACAGAATATAATCATCACATGGCAATATGCAACAATATGATGCATGCTATGACATGGCAAAATGAGGTGTCCTGCCTAATGCAATGTGAAACAAGTTGAATTGGGTCCATTTGAATCAAAGATTCAAATGGAAGCTTATGTTATTAAGCATTATAAGTGTATTATCTTGTTTCACCTAAACAGCAAGGTTAAAGTGTTTTGTCATGCATGAAACCATTACAGATGGAAAGATTGAATTTTTCTGATCAAATTTCATATATAAATCTTTGCATTTGGAGTTATAGATTAAAAGTTATGAATTCTAGAAGTTTTGGTTTTTTTCTAGAATTTCCTATATAAGAATAAATCCAGAAAAGGATTTACTGCGTCAGCCTGGTGTCAGTGTGACGTCAGCGGGTCAAAGGCGCTAGCCCAGGTCAAACCTGACTGGTGGGCCCCATCTGTCAGTGTCACAACTAACTAACATAGTTAGTTAGTGTTTCGTTAGCACTAAACTAGGTTAGTTAGGCCCTGGGCCCACATGTTAGTGAGTCAAACTGTTAACTAAAATAATTAGTGTTAACTAAACTAATTCTAATTAGACAGGGGCATGGCCCACACGTCAGCGACTTGGGGGAGGTCAACCTAGGCCCACACAGGGTCAAACAGGGTCAAACTCGTCGGCGTTTAGCCGCCGGTGAGGCCAGACGCGGCGGAGCAACGCAGGTTTCACCTACAAGGCGCCGTTCGGTGCGTGGAGCACAGCTACGGGATGCGGACGCTCGTCCGCATCCAACCAGGGTGGTGGCGCGGCCGGGGAGTGGCCGGAGTGGCGCCGGCGACGAGCTTGGCGGCGGCCGAAGCTCGGGTGCAGGTGGGGATGATGCTTTGGTGCGCAAACAAGCGCGGCGAGGTGCTACGGAGGTTCTACGTGATGCGGGGAGCGCGTTGGGGGCATGCCCAGGACCAAATGGTCATCGGAGCATCGCCGGCGACGAGCGCGGGCGGTGGCGCGTGCGGGTGAGCATGGTGCAGTCGCTACGGAGTGCAAAAGAGGAAACAGAGAGGATGGGGAGATGGCTGAGCTCACGGGGGTCACGACGAGGCAGTCAGCAAGGTCGGGGGCAAGCTGATGCGGCGGGGACGGTGAAGGGGATCTCCGGTGGCCAGAGTTGGGGAAGACGAGGTCGGGGCGGTTCTAGAGCGGGTGAGCGCTCGGGGCTCGGCCTGCTCGACGTAGTCCACGTCGGCGGAGCTCGTGGACACGACGGCGCGGCGCGAGGATGACGGAGGGCACGGCTACGGCGATGGTGCGGCGGCAGAGGCGTCGGCCATGGTGGGAGAGGGCGAGGGAGAGGGCAAGGGTGAATGGAGAGGTCTGCGGGGTCGGGGCGACGACGTGGAGGTCGTCCAGGCGTCCAGGGGCGCGGGCGACAAGCAGGTGGCGCCGTGGCGAGCCCAGGCACGCCGGCGCTCACCTCCTGTCTGCCTGCCTGGCGAGAGGAAGCAGCTGACTGGCCATGGGCCAGTACAGTGCTGGGCCGCCTGGTGGGCCGCCTGGGGGGGTTTAGCCAGGTTAGTCCTTTTCTCTCTTTTTCTGTTTTTTTATTTATTTTGTCCTGTGTTTTGGAATAGTAAAAATACTATTTCATTTAGAAAAACCCTGGAAATAATCAGAGGCACATTTGAAAATATTATCAGCAGCCTAGAATTACTTTCAGAATTATTTGGGCATTTAAATTATTTTATAGCATTTAAATGCCCAAATGCAAATACTATATGGATTAATCCAATGACCTTAGGATGTCCTAGAAAAATGTGCACTATTTTTGTTAAAGGTTTTAACCCAAAACAAAAAGGGTGGACTTTTTAGAAGGGCATTTCAGGTTCATTGAAAAAAAATTAGTAAACCCTAGTTGTTCCAGGGGGGTGCTGGGGGTTCTGTCATCCCCATTTCATCTTTCTGGGAAAATTAAACATGATGCAATCACTCTAATGCATGAACTAGCTAGGGTGTGACATTTTGTGGTCAGCAAAAATTTGCACAATGGCTCATACTACCTTATCGATGTTCGAGAGCATAAAATTCGCGTAAATCAGAGGAGGAGACCCAACGGCCGTGGAATATAGCTCATCTTCGACCTTACTATACTTGAGCCACAGGCTCTTCTTATGTACATAGTTATGACAATGTATATATTATGATCAATATAATAAATCAGAGCCTCAGCTAAAGCGGGGTATCTGTTGTTTTCTTATATCATGTGTTGTTACATGGGGGTTTCTGTTCATGAAGCGGCGTCCGGTTTACCCCTTGATTCAGCTTATATGGCCTTATATAAAAATCACCTGGGGGCTTGGTCGTACCGGAACCATTGCTACACCTCTTGATCGGCGCAAGGCCACCAGAAGAACCACTTGGGGGCTTGGTCGTTTTTCAAACCATAGCTACACCTCTTGATCGGCTCAAAGCCAAAAAGAAATTTACTTAGGGGCCAAAGAGAGTGTTGTAAAAGAACAACTCAAACATAGGCACCATCGAGCACAGCTCAAAATATTGCTTGGGGATTCTTTGCTTTGCAATGAACAAAGAATCTACATGTGTAATAGGCTATCAAGCCACGGCTTGGAAGCTTGGTGTATACACCTAAAACCGCGGGTTAGCCTTCCTTTTTAAGTAAGCCACTCCGTCCAGGTAAACCTGGTATGACCCGCCAAACTTTTGACAAGTCAATCTCACAGACCCTGAACTTGTCAAAGTTAAAATGACGATTGGTTAAAGATTGAGGTCCATCTTAAAAGGCTTTGTAAAATGGTTTAACTCAGCGGCCTGGCAGCCCATGAAAAGCCTCGAATTTGGGGCCTGGAAGCCCGTGAAAAGCCTCGACTACAAGTTTTCATATGCTTTTATTTGCCAAGTTTTTTCTCCTTTGCTAAGATTCATAAATATCTTCTAATAAACCGGTGTTTATTAAAACCCGGCATGGCTATCAACGTTAAGTTGTCAGTACATGATCAGTTATAATTCGGCACTTATTGATCCGGTCTGGTTTTGACTACAAGTCACCAGTATTATATGGATAAAGCGGTGTTTATCATAACCCGGTATGGTTTTATCGTAAAACGGCAACATGGAAGGAGTCATCAATATTCCAAATTGGTGTTATCACCCTTATTATAACAACAGTTGGTCAACCAACGAGGTGATTCAATGTAACAGGTATCATCTACTTTATATCTGGTTGTTTTTAAATACAGCCTTGGCTCTACACCTAGGCTATATATTTGGGCATCATGACCCGTCCAGCGGTAAACCGCCAGGACACTTTCAATCTCTTGTATGCAGGAACAAGTTAAAATACAGCCACTGCGGATTATGCATATAATAGATCCCAAAAGCATGGCGAGTTATTAGTATCAAGCAAAATAAGTATGCTCGATGGCATAACAGACAAGTGTTTGAACTAGCCTATTACAAGGCGCTTTAATGCCCACACAGAATAATTGTTTCAGCAAGAGTGGCAGGCTGCGACGGGCTAAACCGGCCACCGGTTTAGGATTCATCACCAGGATGACTTGAAGATTGGGGATCATCTTGCGTCGGTGCATCTTCCTCCTCCCTACCCAGTGGCTGGAAATCAATGGTTGCCCAATCGATTCCAGTTAAGGCTTGGAACACGGCTTCTTCACTTATAAGGTTGGAAGGATCAACGTCAGGGGCATAAGTGTGCTTACGAATTGGCGGAACAAGATCTTCTACATCATGTGTTGGCGCGGGATATCTTTTCTGTTCAGCATCATAAACTGGCTGATAATGAGAGAGATCCGTTTCTTCCGCCAATTTGCTCGCTAAAGGTCGCATTTCCCTTGTCAGCCTTCGGAGATCGTCATTGTTAAATTATGAACCGTCTTCCTTCACGCCAGGATAGCCGTTGCCAATATCTGACGGTTCAAGATCTGGAATCCATGCCTTGGCCTGGATTAGCGCAGTCAGCGTGCATGACCTTGTTGCTGATCTTTTAAGTTCATCCAACCGGACAGGCAACATTGACAGTTTCTCAATAGTTTCTTTTATTAACGTTGGAGGAGGCTTGTTATGAGCAGCGGTGCAAATAGCCCGTTGGGCTCCGGAATATAACTGCTCTATCAAAGTATAGGCAGCCTTCAGCTTCATCTGCATGTCAGAGCCCAGATGGGTAATGCGGGTCCCTGTGTCATTATAAACATCAGTAAACCGTTAGCTGATGAGATAAAAAGAATTGCAAAACTTCAGATGAGGGTATTTACCAAACACAGCAGAGGTCATGGCGTTTATCTGCCTCTTTAAACCGGTCAGCTCTTCGACCACCGATTTAAGGGTTGCTTCTGCGTCCTCGGCTCTCTTTTGTAAAGCGGCTTTCTCTGTGCCCCAATCCTCCTGTTCCTTCTTCAAGGTCTCCTTCAGCTTCTCCATGGCTGCTAAGACATTGGTTAGTTCCTCCTTGGCTTTAGAAGCCTCCGCTTGCTGAGATTTAATGTTCTCTTGAAGATCAGCAGTTTCGGTGTCCTTTTTGCTCAACTCAGCCTATAAAGGAAAGACATATCATCAGTGGGCTATATATATATATATATATATATATTTGAAGTACCAAGCACATAACAAGTTATGCACTTCACACTTGGGGGCTAATGCCTATTTGTTTCATTATCAGGAATTTTTTTACAAGTCCCAAGTGTAATACAAGCATTATTCTTGGCACTTGGGGGCTAATGTACGTCTGCTCAAAGTAACAGTGGTTAAAGTCCCGGTTCACCTTGGAAAGATAAACCGGCCCTTGGGGATTACACAGGCGAAAGTTACAGGATTACAATGCTAAAGTACCGGTTCATTTTAAAAAGGATCAACCGACCTTTGGAGGATAAGTATGCAGAGTTGAGATATTGCAAAGTCCCGGTTTTTGATTGCCATCATAAATCGGCCCTTGGGGGCTACTAAAGTTGGTACTTACAATTGGACTTAAGAGAGAAAAGGTTATGTAATTACCTCATAAGGATCCTTCATCAGATTCACTAAACCGGCTTCGTAGTCATGGTTTGTGTACAGACGGTTTAAAAAAGCAGAATGGAGTTCCTAGGCGTTGAGGTGGGCATAGCTTGATAAATCGGTGCTCCATTCGCCTTTTCCCATAGCAGCACGTTCCTCCTTGGCGCTATGCTTTGATAATGCAACAGGATTGCCAGGGGAGGTGTGGCCAATGCCAGTAATGATAACATCATCTTCCTTGTCACCGGCAGCCTTCACTAAAGTTGACGGGATATTAGCAGCCTTAACCAGACTAGATGGTCCATCATCAGTACGGATCGGGCTCGCCGTTTTATCAGCATGGTCTGTTGCTTCAATTTCTACTTGTTCATCAAAATCATGATCTTGAGGGGGCGGATCATCAAACATAGCGTCAGCATTTGGACCTTCCGGTTCTGGAGTTTTCTCTGGTTCAACAACCACATGGTCGTCAGATGGTTTATTCGCCCGAGCCTTCTTGCCGGGTCTAGCCTTGGCTCTTAAAGGAAAAAGATGCAAGGGTTAATATAGCATGCAAGTATAACGCGTCAAAGGATTCAGTTAAAATACTTACCCAGCAACTGTCTTAAGAGGAGGGAGTTGTGTGGCCGTCGACTCGCCAGATGATGAATGAGGCGTTCCCTGATAATTTGAATCGGACGGATTAAGAGGTTGTCGGAAATAACCTGCCTTGGGATAAGAAGTATCAGAAGTGGGTGAGACCTCAGGTCGACGTTTCCGAACCGGAGTGTTCGGTAAACCGGCCGAAGTGACTACTTGGCCGCTGTGCCGGGTTGTGCGGCGAGCTTCGTGCTGCTGCTTCTTCAAAAGAAATTTTGGGTCCAAGTGAGTAAGGGGGTGAGAAAATTTTATTTTCTAGATTGTTTGACGGATTTTCTGTGTTGACGGAGTGTCTGAACCGGAGGGAAGAGTAATTACCTCTGCATCGTCAGCCTGGCTGCCTTCAGCGTCATCCTGATAATAATCATTGTCAATGAGGTGTATGAAAAATAAACCAAGAGAGTCAAGTTCTACCTCTGAGTCCGAATTATCAAGGTCTTCGTCGAGGTTCAGCCTGGTGGATTCAACCGCCTTCTTCTTGGCAGGCCTCTTGACCACCTTCATCTTAGGTCGAGGGGTTTTCACCGGTTTTTTATTGAGGTTACTTCTTCCAAAATGGGTCATCGTCCTGTTAAAAGAATTGACAAAAGTTATAGGAGATTACATAGTTAAGAATACTAAGTACAAGCAGGAGTGAGGCAAGGCTTACAGCTGGCGGTTTATTCAAAGTGTAGTAGGGACTTAACCCGGTCCCGCTACAGACAGCCTCTGATTCATTCAGTATCTTCTTCACAGATTCAGTAACTTCAGCTTCTGTCAGCTCAATATCAATATGACGTTGAGGGTCTTTTGAGTCACCAGTATACTCGCACATTAAACTGGGGCGACGGCTTAAAGACAATATACTCCATGAAATCCAACAGCGAACAAAATCAACTCCTGTTAGACCATTGGCCATAAAGGCCCTGAGCTTGCAGAGTTGTGGTGCATATGTAGCCCCTTCTTTGGTAGTCAACCATTGCGGAAATGGATGGGTGTTGGTAAGCCGGTGAGGACGATAACCCGGCAGAGGATTCTCATCATCAGGAGAAGTATCTTTACAGTAAAACCAAGTCTGGTTCCAGTCTTTAGGATGGCTATGGATTTTGGCATGAGGGAAACTGACATCTTTTCTCTTCTGAATCGAAGCGCCGCCCAGTTCGGTATTGGGCCCATCTACAAACTCAGTACGGCGGTTCAAATAGAAAAAATCCTGGAATAGCTCAACAGTTGGCTCCTCTTGCAGGTATGCTTCACAAAATACTTGAAAGTCGCAAACATTGGACATAGAGTTTGGTCCAATATCTTGAGGATGGATCTAGAAGTTGGCAAGCAAATCACGGAAAAACTTGGGCCCGGGCGGTTTAAAGCCACGGCTCATATGATGAACAAACACTACTACTTCGCCATCTCTGGGGGTAGGAGGGTTTTCTGGACCAGGAACTCACCACTGGATTTCACTTCGCTTTGGTAAAGCGCCAGTTCTGACACATCCATCCAGTTGCTCTTCAGTAACCCGGGAAGGGACCCAGTTACAGGCATAAAATTGTTTGGCCATTGCAAGTGCAGAGCTGGAAAAGATTAATGCCGGTTAATGATTCACAATTGACAAAGCATAAAGCACAACAGGTTAAGGAAAAGGAATTCCATCATGCAAAATTGTTAAACCGGAGGCTAATGCTGTTATAAATGGTAAAGCGACAGGCGGTTTACAAGGGGACTAATGGCATATGACAGATTATTTTCTAAAAAGATAAACCGCCTACGCAGATGAGGAAGGTACAGATCTGAGGCAAAAAACGACTAAGTGAGGAAAAACAGGTTTCACAAGTTCACATTCGCATTTTGGATCTACCACAGGTCAGGAAAAGAAAAAGATTTAGACCTCAAAAGTTGGTTCTGGAGCAGTTCGCAAAAGTCCAGATTGGTTTTTATACATAGAAGGCATGGTTTGATAGCCAAGATAAAGACTGCTATAGCTACCGCACGGAACACATCAAAGTTGAGGTCTGTTGTGTATGAACTGACGAAGAACAAGAGAAGAACACCATGAACCCGTGTGAACCCTAAGTGGATCTACAGAGGAAAGAGGGAAATACTTACCGAAGTTGTTGAAGCAGCGGAGGTGCGCCACGTTTTTCTCGTGCGATCAGGTTGATGCAGCGGCCGACGGTGAGGCAGAGGCGAAGCTCGACGACGGCGGCAGCGCTCGGGTGCAGAGGCGTCGCGAGGTGGAAGAAGAGATGAAGAGGCAATGGGAGGAAAAAGAAAAGGATCCTCGGCCCTATTTATAAGGCAAAGAGATAAGCGACAGGCGCGGGAATCGAGGAGCCCAAAATGGATAGATAACAAGGTTGTCGCCTCGATTGTTGGATGCTCATTAATAAAGGCTATCTTCGGCTTTAATGAACAGGTGACATCACGGCGGTTTACTGCAAATCTGGAGGATGACGTCACGGCGGTTTACAAGATCTATGCGAAGGTGCAAAAGGAGGAATTTTCTAAGTGTTGAAGATTGACATGAACAAGTTCAAATCAATCTGGGGCCTAATGTTGGGGATATTACTATTAAGTATAAACCGGCCATGAGGGGCCGGGTTATGTTCACAAGGAGTTAGTCCTATTTGAAGCCCATGAAGATAAAAGGGATGGCGCTTTAAGGAGGAGATCTAACATGAAGGCCCAGGGCCCAAAGGCTATTAGGGCCCGTAGATGTAAACCGCCATATGATATGTAGCTTATGTTGTAAGGCAAGGAAAGGTAGAAACCAAGCTGGGCACGTTTATGAACCGGCCTCGGGATTCTGTGAACCGCTGGGCGTCAACCTGTGTATATAAAGGGACGACCTGGCGGCGGTTTAGGGGGACAACAATTCGAGAGCCAGGCAAAGTGGATTCGCTCCCTGGTCATCGAAACCCTAGCAATTCCATCACAACTGGATTAGGCTTTTACCTTCACCGTAAGGGGCCGAACCAATATAAACTCTTGCGTCCCTTGTCCGCTTTAACCCCTTCAAGCTAACCCGTAGCGATGGCTCCACGACTAAGTCCTTTCATGAGGACATCTGCCGTGACAAAACCACGACACAGACAGTTATTCATTTAAATCAGAGAATAATGGTTGTTCTATTTATATGAGTAATATCTTTTATGGTCATGCACCCTTGAAGAGTGGTCTATTTATTTCAGTCTCGACCGTGGTGATACACATATTCATAATATTGATGCCAAAAGATGAAAGTTGATAATGATAGTTCAACATATTTGTGGCACTGCCATTTAGGTCATATTGGTGTAAATCACATGAAGAAAATCCATGCGGATGGACTTTTGGAATCACTTGATTATGAATTATTTGATGCTTACGAACCTTGCCTCATGGGCAAGATGACTAAGACTCCGTTCTCCAGAACAATGGAGCGAGCCACTGACTTAATGGAAATAATCCATACCAATATATGTTGTCCGATGAGTGTTGAGGCTCGCGGCGAGTATCATTATTTTCTGACCTTCACAGATGATTTGAGCAGATATGGGTATATCTACTTAATGAAACACAAGTCTGAAACATTTGAAAAGTTCAAAGAATTTTGAAGTGAAGTGGAAAATCATCGTAACAAGAAAATAAAGTTTCTACAATCTGATCGAGCAGGCGAATATTTGATTTACGATTTTGGTCTTCACTTAAAACAATGTGGAATAGTTTCGCAACTCACGCCACCTGGAACACCACGGCGAAATGGTGTGTCCGAACGTCGTAACCATACTTTATTAGATATGGTGCGATCTATGATGTCTCTTACCGATTTACCACTATCGTTTTGGGGTTATGCATTAGAGGGAGCTGCATTCACGTTAAATAGGGCACCATCTAAATCCGTTGAGACGACACCGTATGAACTGTGGTTTGGCAAGAAACCTAAGCTGTCATTTCTTAAAGTTTGGGATTGCGATGCTTATGTGAAAAAAAACTTTAGCCTGATAAGCTCAAACCCAAATCGGAGAAGTGTATCTTCATAGGATACCCAAAAAAACTATTGGGTACACCTTCTATCACAGATCCAAAGGCAAGATATTTGTTGCTAAGAATGGATCCTTTCTAGAGAAGGAGTTTCTCTCGAAAGAAGTGAGTGGGAGGAAAGTAGAACTTGATGAGGTAATTGTACCTTCTCTTGAATTGGAAAGTAGTTCATCAAAGAAAACTGTTACCGTGATGCCTACACCAATTAGTGAGGAAGCTAATGATGATGATCATGAAACTTCAGATCAAGTTACTACCGAACCTCGTAGGTCAAGCAGAGTACGTTCCGCACCTGAGTGGTACGGTAATCCTGTTCTGGAAGTCATGTTAATAGACCATGACGAACCTACGAACTATGAGGAAGCGATGATGAGCCCAGATTCCGTGAAATGACTTGAGGCCATGAAATCTGAGATGGGATCCATGTATGAGAACAAAGTGTGGACTTTGGTTGACTTGCCCGATGATCCGCAAGCCATAGAGAATAAAGGGATCTTCAAGAAGAAGACTGACGCTGATGGTAATGTTACTGTCTACAAAGCTCAACTTGTTGCAAAAGGTTTTCGACAAGTTCAAGGAGTTGACTACGATGAGACCTTCTCACCTGTAGCGATGCTTAAGTCGGTCCAAATCATGTTAGCAATTGCCGCATTTTATGATTATGATATCTAGCAAATGGACGTCAAAACTGCATTCCTTAATAGATTTCTCAAAGAAGAGTTGTATATGATGCAACCAGAAGGTTTTGTCGATCCTAAAGGTACTAACAAAGTGTGCAAGCTCCAGCGATCCATTTATGGACTGGTGCAAGCATCTCGGAGTTGGATTATATGCTTTGATAGTGTGATCAAAGCATATGGATTTATACAGACTTTTGGAGAAGCCTGTATTTACAAGTGAGTGGGAGATTTGTAGCTTTTCTAATATTATATGTGGATGACATATTATTGATTGGAAATGATATATAATTTTTGGATAGCATAAAAGGATACTTGAATAAGAATTTTTTCAATGAAAGACCTCGGTGAAGCTGCTTATATATTGGGCATCAAGATCTATAGAGATAGATCAAGATGCTTAATTGGACTTTCACAAAGCACATACCTTGATAAAGTTTTGAAGAAGTTCAAAATGGATCAGTCAAAGAAAGGGTTCTTGCCTGTGTTACAAGGTGTGAAGTTCAGTCAGACTCAATGCCCGACCACTACAGAAGATAGAGAGAAAATGAAAGTCATTCCCTATGCCTCAGCCATAGGTTCTATCATGTATGCAATGATGTGTACCAGACCTAATGTGTGCCTTGCTATAAGTTTAGCAGGGAGGTACCAAAGTAATCCAGAAGTGGATCACTGGACAATGGTCAAGAACATCCTGAAATACCTGAAAAGGACTAAGGATATGTTTCTTGTTTATGGAGGTGACAAAGAGCTCATCATAAATGGTTACGTTGATGCTAGCTTTGACACTGATCTGGATGACTCTAAGTCAACCAGATACGTATTTATATTGAATGGTGGAGCTGTCAGTTGGTGCAGTTCCAAACAAAGCATCGTGCCAGGATCTACGTGTGAAGCGGAGTACATAGCTGCTTTAAAAGCAGCAAATGAAGGAGTCTGGATGAAGAAGTTCATATCCGATCTAGGTGTAATACCTAGTGCGTCGGGTCCAATGAAAATCTTTTGTGACAATACTGGAGAAATTGCGTCGAGAGGTAAAGATTGATATATTGGATGATAGAATTCGGACACCAGAATGGTTCCAGAGTTTTTTGGCTACTTATCGGAGTACCAGGGGGTTACCGGAACCCCCCGGGGAAAGTTATGGGCCACATGGGCCTTGGGAGGGAGGCACACCAGCCCACAAGGGGCTGGCGCGCCCCCCACTTGGAAGGGGTCTGAATTGGAGTGGGGAAGGGGGCGGCGCCCCCCTTTCCTTCTCCTTCTCCCTCTCCTTCCCTCTTTCATTCTCCGATAAAAGGAAGGAGGGTCTGAATTGGCTTGGAATCCAAGTAGGACTCCTCCCCACTTGGGGGCGCGCCTTGGCCGGCCTCCTCTCCTCTCCCTCCTTTATATACGTGGGAAGGGGCGCCTCCTAGACAACAATTGTTCTTAGCCGTGTGCGGTGCCCCCCTCCACCGTTTACTCCTTCGGTCATATTGTCGTAGTGCTTAGGCGAAGCCCTGCGCGGATCACTTCACCATCACCGTCACCACGCATCGTGCTAATGAAACTCTCCCTCGAAACTTTGCTAGATCAATAGTTCGAGGGACGTCATCGAGCTGAACGTGTGCTGAACTAGGAGGTGTCGTACGTTCGGTACTTGATCGATTGAATCGAGAAGACGTTTGACTACATCAACCGCATTAAAATAACGCTTCTGCTTTCGGTCTATGAGGGTACGTGGATAGACTCTCCCTCTCCCGTTGCTATGCATCTCCTAGATAGATCTTGCGTGATCGTAGGAATTTTTTGAAATTGCATGCTACGTTCCCCAACAGATAGGGTATAGCAATTTCCGTCAAAGAAGGCCGAATCATCGCTATTTTTGCGAAAATACTCCCATGGCAACATTCATGGTTTTGATGCCATGGTAGCAATTTAACAAGAAAACTCAGTTGTGGCAACACTTTCCTATGGAAGTGGGTTTTAAACAGGAAAACTCTATCGTGGTAGTAGTTTCGATTTCTGTAGCATGGCAACAACTTTTCAACATAAAACTCTGTCGTAGAACAACTTTTCTGTTGTCGTTGTGCAACCTTATGCCATGGATTCTCTTCGACATCTTTTGTTTTAGAACTCATTCAGTATGGTGTTGTGTTGATGTCCATCGATGCACAGTTTTCACCAGCATGTCCTTCAAAATTCTACTAATGCATTACATGGCCTTCTAGTTGACACGCAAGTCAATACAATAAATTATGACAATCATATTGGCTCCTGCTTTTTGCGTACTCATGTCACATAGGTCATGAAAAAGATATCACCACTACAAAACTCATGATCATAAGTGATGAAAACCCTCTTGACAGGGAAAGGACCGTCACATTAAGATCATTTTTGGTGAAGGTCGACGTCACAAACGGACCCCGCCCCACCCACCAGGGGCATCTTTTGTGATGGTCCAATATGATTTGAGGTGAAGCAAATGAGAGTCACAAGGCATTTGCATATTGGGTGAAAATTTTGAGTGTAGCCAAAAATGTTGGATGGGTCTTTTTTAATATAATTAGGAACATAACTAATTGTTTTTGTAGCTAACATATTTTGTGGCATGTCATTTGTTAATAGATGGGAATTGCTTGGAATAGGGATCGTTTGGTTCCCTAGTAACAAAGGAATTGGGAAGGCAATAGAGCAACTTAGGGATGTGCTTGACTATCGGGTCCCCGGTGAGGCGAGAGGAAGGTACGATGCGGCGAGAGTGGTACTGCAACAAAAAGATGAAGCGTATGAGGCAAACTCAATTCCATATTTTTTTAGTTTTCTTTTATAAACTAAACTAGTGCTAAAACAAGAAACAAAAAGATTCGATTGCAAGATCTAAAGATATACCTTCAAGCACTCACCTCCCCGACAACGGCGCCAGAAAAGAGCTTGATGTCTACTACACAACCTTCTTCTTGTAGACGTTGTTGGGCCTCCAAGTGCAGAGGTTTGTAGGACAGTAGCAAATTTCCCTCAAGTGGATGACCTAAGGTTTATCAATCCGTAGGAGGCGTAGGATGAAGATGGTCTCTCTCAAGCAACCCTGCAACCAAATAACAAAGAGTCTCTTGTGTCCCCAACACACCCAATACAATGGTAAATTGTATAGGTGCACTAGTTCGGCGAAGAGATGGTGATACAAGTGGTATATAGATGGTAGATAAAGGTTTTTGTAATCTGAAAATATAAAAACAGCAAGGTAACTAATGATAAAAATGAGCGTAAACGGTATTGCAATGTGTTGAAACAAGGCCTAGGGTTCATACTTTCACTAGTGCAAGCCCTCTCAACAATAATAACATAATTGGATCATATAACTATCCCTCAACATGCAACAAAGAGTCACTCCAAATTCACTAATAGCGGAGAACAAACGAAGAGATTATGGTAGGGTACGAAACCACCTCAAAGTTATTCTTTCCAATCAATCCGTTGGGCTATTCCTATAAGTGTCACAAACAGCCCTAGAGTTCATACTAGAATAACACCTTAAGACACAAATCAACCAAAACCCTAATGTCACCTAGATACTCCAATGTCACCTCAAGTATCTGTGGATATGATTATACGATATGCATCACACAATCTCAGATTCATCTATTCAACCAACACATAGAACCTCAAAGAGTGCCCCAAAGTTTCTACCAGAGAATCACGATGAAAACGTGTGCCAACCCATATGCATAGGTTCATGGGCGGAACCCGCAAGTTGATCACCAAAACATACATCAAGTGAATCACGTGATATCCCATTGTCACCACAGATACGCACGGCAAGACATACATCAAGTGTTATCAAATCTTTAAAGATTCAATCCGATAAGATAACTTCGAAGGGGAAACTCAATCCATTACAAGAGAGTAGAGGGGGAGAAACATCATAAGTTCCAATTATAATAGCAAAGCTCGCGATACATCAAGATCGTGCCAAATCAAGAACACGAGAGAGAGAGAGAGAGAGATCAAACACATAGCTACTGGTACATACCCTCAGCCCCGAGGGAGAACTACTCCCTCCTCGTCATGGAGAGCACCGGGATGATGAAGATGGCCACCGGAGAGGGATTCCCCCTCCGGCAGGGTGCCGGAACGGGTCTAGATTGGTTTTCAGTGGCTACGGAGGCTTCTGGCGGCGGAACTCCCGATCTATTCTGCTCCCCGATCGTTTTAGGGTATATGGAGATATATAGGCGGAAGAAGTACATCAGGGGAGCCACGAGGGGCCCACGAGGGTGGAGGGCGCGCCCAGGGGGGTGGGCGCCCCCCTGCCTCATTGCTTCCCTTACGTGGACTCCAAGTCTCCCGGGTTGCTTTCCTTCCAAAAATAAGTTCCGTGAAGTTTCGGATCAATTGGACTCCATTTGATTTTCCTTTTCTACGATACTCTAAAACAAGGAAAAAAACAGAAACTGGCACTGGGCTCTGGGCTAATAGGTTAGTCCCAAAAATCATATAAAATAGCATATAAATGCATATAAAACATCCGAGGTTGATAATATAATAGCATGGAACAATCAAAAATTATAGATACGTTGGAGACGTATCAGCATCCTCAAGCTTAATTCCTGCTTGTCCTCGAGTAGGTAAATGATAAAAACAGAATTTTTGATGTGGAATTCTACCTAACATATTCATCATGTATTTCTCTTTATTGTAGCAAGAATATTCAGATCCACGAGATTCAAGACAAAAGTTTAATATTGACATGAAAATAATAATACTTCAAGCATACTAACCAAGCAATCATGTCTTCTCAAAATAACATGGCCAAAGAAAGCTATCCCTACAAAATCATATAGTCTGGCTATGCTCCATCTTCACCACACAAAATATTTAAATCATGCACAACTCCGATGACAAGCCAAGCAATTGTTTCATACTTTTGATGTTCTCAAACTTTTTCAATCTTCACGCAATACATGAGTGTGAGCCATGGATATAGCACTATAGGTGGGATAGAATGGTGGTTGTGGAGAAGACAAAAAGGAGAAGATAGTCTCACATCAACTGGGCGTATCAACGGGCTATGGAGATGCCCATCAATAGATATCAATGTGAGTGAGTAGGGATTGCCATGCAACGGATCACTAGAGCTATAAATGTATGAAATCTCAACAAAAGAAACTAGTGGTTGTGCATCCAACTCGCTTGCTCACGAAGACCTAGGGCATTTTGAGGAAGCCCATCATTGGAATATACAAGCAAAGTTCTATAATGAAAGATTCCCACTAGTATATGAAAGTGACAACATAGGAGACTCTCTATCATGAAGATCATGGTGCTACTTTGAAGCACAAGTGTGGTAAAAGGATAGTAGCATTGCCCCTTCTCTCTTTTTCTCTCATTCATTTTTTTATTTTATTTTTTTTATTATTTGGGCCTTCTCTTTTTTTATGGCCTCTTTTCTCTTCTTTTTTTATTTGGGCTTCCTTGGCCTCTTTTATTTATTTTCGTCCGGAGTCTCATCCCGACTTGTGGGGGAATCATAGTCTCCATCATCCTTTCCTCACTGGGACAATGCTCTAATAATGATGATCATCACACTTTTATTAACTCAAGAATTACAACTCGATACTTAGAACAAGATATGACTCTATATGAATGCCTTCGGCGGTGTACCGGGATGTGCAATGACTCATGAGTGACATGTATGAAAGAATTATGAACGGTGGCTTTGCCACAAATACAATGTCAACTACATGATCATGCAAAGCAATATGACAAAGATGAAGCGTGTCATAATAAACGGAATGGTGGAAAGTTGCATGGCAATATATCTCGGAATGGCTATGGAAATGCCATAATAGGTAGGTATGGTGGCTGTTTTGAGGAAGGTATATGGTGGGTTTATGATACCGGCGAAAGGTGCGCGGTATTAGAGAGGCTAGCAATGGTGGAAGGGTGAGAGTGCGTATAATCCATGGACTCAACATTAGTCATAAAAAACTCACATACTTATTGCAAAAATTTATTAGTTATCGAAACAAAGTACTACGCGCATGCTCCTAGGGGGATAGATTGGTAGGAAAAGACCATCGCTCGTCCCCGACTGCCACTCATAAGGAAGACAATCAATAAATAAATCATGCTCTGACTTCATCACATAACGGTTCACCATACGTGCATGCTATGGGAATCACAAACTTTAACACAAGTATCTCTCAAATTCACAACTACTCAACTAGCATGACTCTAATATCGCCATCTTCATATCTCAAAACAATCATCAAGTATCAAACTTCTCATAGTATTCAATGCACTTTATATGAAAGTTTTTATTATATCCCTCTTGGATGCCCATCATATTAGGACTAAATTCATAACCAAAGCAAACTACCATGCTGTTCTAAAGAATCTCAAAATAATATAAGTGAAACACGAGAGTTCATCTATTTCTATAAAATAAAACCACCACCGTGCTCTAAAAAGATATAAGTGAAGCACTAGAGCAAATGACAAACTACTCCGAAAGATATAAGTGAAGCTCAATGAGTAGTCGAATAAGTATGCAACTATATGAAGACTCTCTAACATTTAAGAATTTCAGATCTTGGTGTTTCATTCAAGCAGCAAGCAAAACTAAATAAAAGGACATCTAAGAATAGAAAACATCATGTGAAGAAGCAAAAACTTAGGATCAACCGATACTAACCGATAGTTGTTGAAGAAGAAAGGTGGGATGCCAACCGGGGCATCCCCAAACTTATACGCTTGAGACTTCTTGAAATATTATCTTGGGATGCCTTGGGAATCCCCAAGCTTGAGCTTTTGTGTCTCCTTAATTCCTCTCATATCACGGTCTCCCTAAATCTCAAAAGCTTCATCCACACAAAACTCAACAAGGACTCGTGAGATAAGTTAGTATAAACCAATGCAAAAACCTTATCATACTCTACTGTAGAAAATCACTAAAATTATTATTCAACATTGCATACTAAATTCCTCTTCATATTTAATAGTCCTATCCTCAAATAGAATCATTAAAGAAGCAAATATATGCAAACAATGCAAACATAACAGCAATCTGCCTAAACAGGACAGTCTGTAAAGAGTGCAGCAAGATCCATACTTCCCTAACTCCAAAAATTATGAAAGAAAATTACCACTGTAGTAAATTTATCAGAGCTTAATATGCAAAAGGTTTCAACATTTTATCACATTCTGACTTTTCTAGGGAATTATTGCAACAGCGGTAAACTTTCTGTTTTCAAACAGCAACATGAAGACTTGTAAAATAGGCATAGTAAAGGCTATCAATGCCACTTTTATTGAAATAAAAGATGCAAAACATTGTTATAAATAACAGCAAGCAAATCCTAACAAAATAAATTGACGCTCCAAGCAAAACACATAACATGTGGCGAATAAAAATATAGCTCCAAGTAAAGTTACCGATGAACGAAGACGAAAGAGGGGATGCCTTCTGGGGCATCCCCAAGCTTAGGCTTTTGGTTATCCTTTAATATTACCTTGGGGTTCCTTGGGCATCCCCAAGCTTAGGCTCTTGCCACTCCTTATTCCAAAGTCCATCGAATCTTTACCCAAAACTTGAAAACTTCACAACACAAAACTTAACAGAAAACTCGTGAGCTCTGTTAGCGAAAGAAAACAAAACACCACTTCAAGGTACTTTAATGAACTCATTATTTATTTATATTGGTGTTAAACCTACTGTATTCCAATTTCTCTATGGTTTATTAACTATTTTACTAGCCATAGATTCATCAAAATAAGCAAACAACACACGAAAAACAGAATTTGTCAAAAACAGAACAGTCTGTAGTAATCTGTAGGTTTCTACCACTTCTGGAACTCATAAAATTATCAAATAAATTTCTAAACATGAGGAATTTACCTATTAATCATCTTCAAAAATAATTAACTAAATATCACTATCCAAATAAAAATGGAAGCAATTCTCGTGAGCGCTAAAGTTTCTGTTTTTTACAGCAAGATGAACAAGACTTTCCCCAAGTCTTCCCAACGGTTCTACTTGGCACAAACACTAACTAAAACATAAAAACTCAATCATAACAGAGGCTAGATAAATTATTTATTACTAAACAGGAGCAAAAAGCAAGGAACAAAAATAAAGTTGGGTTGCCTCCCAACAAGCGCTATCGTTTAACACCCCTAGCTAGGCATGATGATTTCAATGATGCTCACATAAAAGATAAGAACTGTAACATAAAGAGAGCATCATGAAGAATATGACTAGCACATTTAAGTCTAACCCTCTTCCTATTAATAGGGATTTTGTGAGCAAACAACTTATGGGAACAAGAATCAACTTGCATAGAAAGGTAAAACAAGCATAACTTCAAAACGGTAAGCACATAGAGAGGAAACTTGATATTATTGCAATTCCTACAAGCATATGTTCCTCCCTCATAATAATTTTCAGTAGAATCATGAATGAATTCAACAATATAACCATCACCTAAATCATTATTTTCATGATCTACAAGCATAGAAAATTTACTACTCTCTACATAAGCAAAATTCTTCTCAATCGGAATAGTAGTGGGAGCAAACTCAACAAAATAATTATCATGTGAGGCATAATCCAATTGAAAGATAAAATCATGATGACAAGTTTCATGGATATCATTATTCTTTATAGCATACGAGTCATCACAATAATCATCATAGATAGCAACTTTGTTCTCATAATCAATTGGAACCTCTTCCGGAATAGTGGATTCATCACAAAATAAAGTCATGACCTCTCCAAATCCAATTTCATCAATATAATCATCATAAATAGGAGGCATGATTTCATCATAATAAATTTGCTCATCAAAACTTGGGGGACAAAAAATATCATCTTCATCAAACATAGCTTCCCCAAGCTTGTGGCTTTGCATATCATTAGCATCATGGATATTCAAGGAATTCATACTAACAACATTGCAATCATGCTCATCATTCAAATATTTAGTGCCAAACATTTTAATGCATTCTTCTTCTAACACTTTGGCACAATTTTCCTTTCCATCATACTCACGAAAGATATTAAAAGGATGAAGCGTATGAGGCAAACTCAATTCCATATTTTTTCTAGTTTTCTTTTATAAACTAAACTAGTGCTAAAACAAGAAACAAAAAGATTCGATTGCAAGACCTAAAGATATACCTTCAAGCACTCACCTCCCCGGCAACGGCGCCAGAAAAGAGCTTGATGTCTACTACACAACCTTCTTCTTGTAGACGTTGTTGGGCCTCCAAGTGCAGAGGTGTGTAGGACAGTAGCAAATTTCCCTCAAGTGGATGACCTAAAGTTTATCAATCCGTAGGAGGCGCAGGATGAAGATGGTCTCTCTCAAGCAACCCTGCAACCAAATAACAAAGAGTCTCTTGTGTCCCCAACACACCCAATACAATGGTAAATTGTATAGGTGCACTAGTTCGGCGAAGAGATGGTGATACAAGTGGTATATGGATGGTAGATAAAGGTTTTTATAATCTGAAAATATAAAAACAGCAAGGTAACTAATGATAAAAGTGAGTGTAAACGGTATTGCAATGTGTTGAAACAAGGCCTAGGATTCATACTTTCACTAGTGCAAGTCCTCTCAACAATAATAACATAATTGGATCATATAACTATCCCTCAACATGCAACAAAGAGTCACTCCAAAGTCACTAATAGCGGAGAACAAACGAAGAGATTATGGTAGGGTACGAAACCACCTCAAAGTTATTCTTTCCAATCAATCCGTTGGGCTATTCCTATAAGTGTCACAAACAGCCCTAGAGTTCATACTAGAATAACACCTTAAGACACAAATCAACCAAAACCCTAATGTCACCTAGATACTCCAATGTCACCTCAAGTATCCGTGGGTATGATTATACGATATGCATCACACAATCTCAGATTCATCTATTCAACCAACACATAGAACCTCAAAGAGTGCCCCAAAGTTTCTACTGGAGAATCACGATGAAAACGTGTGCCAACCCCTATGCATAGGTTCATGGGCGGAACCCGCAAGTTGATCGCCAAAACATACATCAAGTGAATCACGTGATATCCCATTGTCACCAAAGATACGCACGGCAAGACATACATCAAGTGTTCTAAAATATTTAAAGACTCAATCCGATAAGATAACTTCGAAGGGGAAACTCAATCCATTACAAGAGAGTAGAGGGGGAGAAACATAATAAGTTCCAATTATAATAGCAAAGCTCGCGATACATCAAGATCGTGCCAAATCAAGAACACGAGAGAGAGAGAGAGAGAGAGAGATCAAACACATAGCTACTGGTACATACCCTCAGCCCCGAGGGAGAACTACTCCCTCCTCATCATGGAGAGCACCGGGATGATGAAGGTGGCCACCGGAGAGGGATTCCCCCTCCGGCAGGGTGCCGGAATGGGTCTAGATTGGTTTTCGGTGGCTACGGAGGCTTCTGGCGGCGGAACTCCTAATCTATTGTGCTCCCCGATCGTTTTAGGGTATATGGAGATATATAGGCGGAAGAAGTACATCAGGGGAGCCATGAGGGGCCCACGAGGGTGGAGGGCGCGCCCAGGGGGGTGGGCGCCCCCTGCCTCGTTGCTTCCCTTACATGGACTCCAAGTCTCCCGGGTTGCTTTCCTTCCAAAAATAAGTTCCGTGAAGTTTCAGGTCAATTGGTCTCTGTTTGATTTTCCTTTTCTGCGATACTCTAAAACAAGGAAAAAATAGAAACTGGCACTGGGCTCTGGGTTAATAGGTTAGTCCCAAAAATCATATAAAATAGCATATAAATGCATATAAAACATCCAAGGTTGATAATATAATAGCATGGAACAATCAAAAATTATAGATACGTTGGAGATGTATCAGTTGTCCATTTACAGTTCCTTGATGAAAGTGCTAGTTATCGACTAGAGGGGGGTGAATAGGCGATTTTTATTGAAGTCTACAAACCACGAGGTCTTTGAAGACAAACAATAGAAATAAACCTATTGATATGCAGCGGAAGGTAGACTACACTAGTCAAGCCATAGTCAAGTATGCAATGAAGTGAGAGCACAAAGACTATCAGCAGCTAGGTAGTATAGATCAGGATGGAAGACAGTATGAAGCCAAATAGTAAACAGTCTTCACTCAGTGAAGTCAATCAGATCATACGGGCAAGCAATGACTTCACGAAGACAAACTGTAAAGTGAAGGAAAGTGAAGGATAAAACCAGTTGCTTGGTGAAGACAAGGGGTTGGTAGACCAGTTCCAGTTGCTGTGATGACTGTACGTATGGTTAGGGAGGCTGAGATTTAACTCAGAAGACTGCATCTTCACCTTATTCCCCTTGAGCTAAGGACACCTAGTCCTCGCCCAATCACTCTGGTAACTCTTCAAGGTAGACTTCCAAACCTTCACAGAGTTTGTTCAACGGCGATCCACAATGACTCTTGGATGCTCAAAATGCGACGCCTAACCGGCTGGAGGATTCACAGTCCTCAAGTGTAACAAGTCTTCAGGTCACGCAGATAGAAAGATTTCAGTGATGCCTAACACTCTTTGGCTCTCGGTGTTTAGGGCTTTGTCCTCGCAAGGATCTCTCTCTCTCTCTCTCAAATGCTTCAGAGGTGGGTTGCTCTCAAACGACAAAAGTCGAGCACTAACTCTAAGCAGCCACCAATTTATGGTGTAGGGGTGGGCTATTTATAGCCAGGAGGCAACCCGACCTGATTTGTCCGAAATGACCCTGGGTCACTAAGGAACCGACACGTGTCCAACGGTCGGATTTCAAACACACGCGGCAGCTTGACTTGGGCTGCAAGTAAAGCTGACTCATCCAGCTCTGGATAAGATTTGCTCTCATTGTCTTCGCTCGAAGACATAGGATTTTGTTGAGCATCACTTCAGTCACTCTGACTTTGTTCACTTGGACCCCACTTAACAGTACGGTGGTTCCTATGACTCAACAAAGAAGAAAAGGAAACTACGAAACAGTTATGTCTTCGCACTCCATGGTCTTCATATGAATGTCTTCTCATGTCATAATCTTCATCGTGAATGTCTTCACGAACCACCATTGTCTTCACTGTCTTCTCACATTTTTAGGGGTCGTCTCTGGTAGGTAAACCGTATCAATATGGGGCTACTACTTGTGTTATCCTGTAATTCTCACAAACACATTAGTCCCTCAACCAAGTTTGTCGTCAATACTCCAAAACCAACTGGGGTTGGCACTAGATGCACTTACACTTGATGAAGCAAAATATTCAATAACAAGCATAGGAAGAGAAAGGCACCAAGAAAGTTCACAAGCGAAGAAGTAGAGTGGATGGTAGAACATGCTAAGATGGAGTATAAACTAGGTAAATATCTAGGAAAACCAAGTAGGAAGAGAGTGTGTGGACCATCCTTGTAGAATCGAGAAGATAGGTCTAGAGGACAGGTGAATAGACTCTTAACCAACCAAAGGTGTGGTTTTTAGTTTTCTTGAAGTTTAGGCAGATTTAGGCACTGGTTAAGGAACAACCAATACTTTCTATGCATGCATATCTAGAGACGGAGCAGCGAAGATAGTACAACATGCAATGTATGCGGAAAGTAAAGGAGTAGAGTTTGGGAAATCAAACTCAATGAAGACACGGTGATTTTGGTATGATTCTGATAGGTGGTGCTATCGTACATCCACGTTGATGGAGACTTCAACCCACGGAGGGTAACGGCTACGCTAGTCCACGGAGGGCTCCTCCCATGAAGGGTCCACGAAGAAGCAACCTTGTATATTCCACCGTGGCTTGCATCCACGAAGGACTAGCCTCACTCGGGGTAGATCTTCACGAAGTAGGCGATCTCCTTGCCCTTACAAACTCCTTGGTTCAACTCCACAAGATCTTGGAGGCTCCTATAACACCCACAATGCGGCTATATCTCCCACGTGTCGAGGCACGACTTAGAGGCATAACCGCATAGTGGTTTAGTCGCAAGTGGGGTAATCTTCACACAATCCCATGTACTGAATAAGAAAGGGATAAAGAGTTGGCTTACACTCGCCACTTCACACAAATAACAAGTTAAACATACATCATCCAAAGTACAAACAAAGGTCCGACTACGGAACCAAAAATAAAGGAAGACAACCCAAATGCTAGATCCCCGGTCGTCCCAATTGGGCTCCACTACTGATCATCAGGAAACGAAATGTAGTAACGACCCAGATCCTCATCGAACTCCCATTTGAGTTCGGTACCATCGCCTGCACTGGTATCGTCGGTACCTGCAACTGTTTGGAAGTATCTGTGAGTCACGAGGACTCAGCAATCTCACACCCGCGAGATCAAGACTATTTAAGCTTATGGGTAGGATAAGGTAATGAGGTGGAGCTGCAGCAAGCACTAAGCATATATGGTGGCTAACATACGCAAATAAGAGCGAGAGGAGAAGCAACGCAACGGTCGAGAAGCTAGAAGTGATCAAGAAGTGATCCTGAAACTACTTATGTTGCAAGCATAACACATGACCGTGTTCACTTCCCGGACTCCGCCGAAAAGAGACTATCATGGCTACACACGCGGTTGATGTATTTTAATTAAGTCAAGTGTCAAGTTATCTGCAACCGGATATTAACAAATTCCCATCTGCCACATAACCGCGGGCACGGCTCTTGAAAGTTTATACCCTGCAGGGGTGTCCCAACTCAGCCCATCACAAGCTCTCACAGTCAATGAAGGATATTCCTTCTCCCGGAAAGACCCGATCAGTCTCGGAATCCCGGTTACAAGATATCTCGACAATGGTAAAACAAGACCAGCAAAGCCACCCGACTATGCCGACAAATCCTGATAGGAGCTGCACATATCTCGTTCTTAGGGCACACCGGATAGGTCAAGCTACGAGTAAAACCAGCCCTCAAGTTTCCCCGAGGTGGCCCCGCAGGCTGCCCGGTTCGGACCAACACTCAGAGGAGCACTGGCCCGGGGGGGTTAAAATAAAGATGACCCTTGGGCTCACGAAAACCCAAGGGAAAAGGCTTAGGTGGAAAATGTTAAAACCAAGGTTGGGCCTTGTTGGAGGAGTTTTATTCAAAGCGAACTGTCAAGGGGGTCACATAACCCCAACCGCGTAAGGAACGCAAAATCAAGGAACATAACACCGGTATGACGAAAACTAGGGCGGCAAGAGTGGAACAAAACACCAGGCAAAAGGCCGAGCCTTCCACCCTTTACCAAGTATATAGATGCATTAATTAAAATAAGATATATTGTGATATCCCAACATATCCATGTCCCAAACATGGAACAAACTTCAACTTCACCTGCAACTAGCAACGCTATAAGAGGGGCTGAGTAAAAGTGGTAACATAGCCAAACAATGGTTTGCTAGGAAGGTGGGTTAGAGGCTTGACATGGCAATATGGGAGGCATGATATAACAAGTGGTAGGTAGCGCGACATAGCGATAGAACAAACAACTAGCAAGCAAATATAGAAGTGATATCGAGGGTATGGTCATCTTGCCTACAATGTTCTCAAAGTTGTCGAAAGCTTGATCCTCGTTAGCATACTCAATAGGTTCCTCGTTCATGTACTCGTCTCCCGGCTCTACCCAAGGCAAGAACCCAAGCAAAGGAACAACAATCAATCACGGTGCAATGCACAAGCAACATGATGCAATACATGGCATGATATACAAGATATGATATGCAATGCTTATGCGTGCTCCAGAAGGGAAAGAATGATCAAGGCATCAACTTGGCAAAACCAAGTATGCCGCTGGAAAGATGAGGTGATTTCGGTCGAAATCGATATAAAGATCACCAGAAACGGATGCACGGTTTGCAAATGGCAAGCAAAACAAGAATGACGCAAATCTGCGATTAACAGCAGGATGTCACTTAGAATGCAAAAAGAAACTAAGATACTGCACTCCAACATAGCAACAAATCATATGGCAGTGATGTCCAAGAGATGCTTGACAAAACATGAACACTGAGCTACGGCTAAATCAGACTAGAACAGGTTCAAACAAGCATGGTAAAAGTGCAAAAGATATCAACTTCACAGACTTAGTGACAATACTAACATGTCAAAAACAACATCAGGAAGCAATGTTTAGAGCAAGCAAACAACATTCTACAGGAACATATCATAGAAACAAAGGAATGGCATGATTCGACTAAATGCATAGAACAAAACTCCCTTACTGAACATAAGCCAAAAAGGCACAGAAGATATGATAGCACCCATATAAACATAGCAAGTTTTATTAACAGTTTCAGACTCAGAAGAAAAACAGAGCATGGCATAAACAGATTCATGATAGCAACTTTGCAAGCTCATGCCACTCACCACAAAGCATTTCATGACAACACAAGCATACCAACATTAAGAAGACATGTTCATCAAGGTAAACATGGCAAGATCAAATTCATAGGGTACATGCATCACTAGCAACAACCATGGAAATATTGATTAACATGTAAACAATCTGCCAGGAATAATATATAGCAAAAGTAGAGCAAGAAAAAGACATGCTAGAGCACTCAATAATCTCAACTAGGGGCATTAATGGATATAGCATCACCACATGTTCAAAACATCCTTACTGAAGTATCTCAAAATATGCATGGATCTCATGGTAGCATCAAGTTTACATGGCATCAAAATAACAACAGGAAAAGGACTTAGAAAAATCCTAAGTCCGTGAAAACAGTAACATCATGGAGCCTACTTTGCATGCTTGTGCTAGTCACCACATAGATCACAAAAATACAAGACTTGCACCCCTGTAAATATGACATGTTATAGTTCGAAACACATGTAGACCTTGTAAGGACATAATTATCCCTAAGTGTTTTGGTGATTGATGACAACGCATTTGCGGACTAATCGTGTGCCATGAGTATTCCAGACACTTCTTTGCTAGGCACAAGACGATTGGGTGCCCCTCGAAGACTGACGAAGACGGCGTCTTTTCTACGTTTCTTTTTGGTGGATTTGAGTCGTAGGAAAGCCGTACTATTAAGAGGGGGTCCGCGTTGGAAAGGTTTGGGTGGAATCATCACGTACACGTCTCCTTTTTATCCCCTCCTTCTTCCTTGGAGCTTCCTCCATTTTCCTGCCTCCTGTGACTGGCTGCTGTTGTGGTTGCGGTAGTACTGCTCCTGGATCAACGGTAGTACCGTAGGCATCCACGGTAGTACCGCGCGGTGGCGCGGTAGTACCGCTGGTGCCCACGGTAGTACCGCTCCCCTGGAGCCGCACTACCGCTGCCCACCAGGCTAATGCCGCCCCTTCGCGGTAGTAGGAGCGGATGTAATTTTTTACATCCGCACCTGCCGCGGTAGTACCGCTTTCACTGTGCGGTAGTACCGTGCTATGTGGTCAGGCAGTAGTACCACCCCTCGGCAGTACTACTGTGTCAGGTTTTTTCTATTTCCGTTTTTTTGCGGAAGTAGGCACGGAAGTTCCCCTTCCCCCTGGCTGGGACTTTTGCCTTGCGGTAGTACCGCATGGGGGGCGCGGTAGTACCGCGCATGCAGAAGTACCGCCCCCAGCTTTGCGTCTGTTCCTGTGCTGGGGTCGCGGCAGTACCGTGGGTCGGTACGGTAGTACCGCACTACCGTGCGGTAGTACCGCTTGGTTGCAAGCAGTAGTACCACACGGCCTTGCGGTAGTACCACTGGCCAAGCGTGGTAGTACCGCTGGCCGCGGGCTAGTTGGTGGGTAACGGTTGGATCTTTTCCACACACTATATAAGGGGTCTCCTTCTTCCCCGTTGGCTCACCTCTTCCACCATTAAAGCTCCATTATTGCTCCAAGCTCCATTTTCGCCCGATCTCACTCCCTAGCCAACCAAACTTGTTGGTTTGCTCGGGAGTGGTTGAGAAGGCCCCGATCTACACTTCCACCAAGAGATATTTGATTCCCCCCTACTAATCCATTGTGGATCTTGTTAGTCTTGGGTGTTTGAGCATCCTAGACGGTTGAGGTCACCGCGAATCCATAGTCCATTGTGGTGAAGCTTCGTGGTGTCGTTGGGAGCCTCTAATTGAGTTGTGGAGATTGCCCCAACCTCGTTTGTAAAGGTTCGGTCGCCGCCTCCAAGGGCATCAATAGTGGAATCACGGCATCTCGCATTGTGTGAGGGCGTGAGGAGATTACGGTGGCCCTAGTGGCTTCTTGGGGAGCATTGTGCCTCCACACCGCTCCAACAGAGACGTACTTCCTCTCAAAGGGAAGGAACTTCGGCAACACATCCTCGTCTCCACCGTCTCCACTCTTGGTTATCTCGTGCCTTTACTTGTGTAGCTTATTTGTTTCATATATCTTGCTTGCTTGTGTTCCTATTCATGTTGCATCATATAGGTTGCTCATCTAGTTGCATATCTAGACAACCTACTTTGATGCAAAGTTTAAATTGCTAAAGAAAAGCTAAAAATTGTTAGTTGCCTATTCACCCCCCCTCTAGTCAACCATATCGATCCTTTCAATTGGTATCAGAGCCTCGTCTCTTTATTAAGGACTTTACCGTCCAAAGAGTATGGTTGATACCATAGACGGTGCGAAGGAACACTCCGGTGTGAATCCTATCTCGTCTACGGGCGATGGGGGAACTTCGGTCTCTCGTGAGGAGTTCAATGTGGCCTTGGAGACATTGAAAACCTCCATGACGACCGAAGTTGAAAGCATGTTTACTAAATTTCTTGAGGGGCTTAAACTATCCACCGCACCGTTAAAAGTGGGTGATCCCGCCATCAAGGTGTCGGATGCTATCCCCGACAAGGGGGAAGCTAGTAGTGAAAAGGCTCCTTCTTCTAGTGGCAAGAATGGCACCGGCATCTTTGCCCATGTGGAACCACCACTTGTTTATGGTGGACCGGTTCCTTCCACTCATTTGAATCATGCCGGTCCTCCCCCTAAGATTGTGAAAAATGAGGATTTTTATTCTTGGGTTTACCGCTTTAAACGTCATTTAAATCATGTGAACACTAACCTTTGGAGAATCATTGAAGAAGGTTTCTATCCACATGATCCAAGCAACTTCACTCCTCGAGAAGCCGCGGACAATCAATTCAATGAGAATGCTCTCTTCATCATTCAAGATGCAATTCCACCCGAAGACCTACCTCATCTTCGTCCCTTCGCCTTGTCCAAAGATGCATGGCATTGTGTCGTGTCTCTCTACCGGGGAAGCGCAAGCATTCAACGCTCCAACTATGAAGTGGTACAAGATGAGGCCGATGAGTTTGCAATGAAGGAAGATGAAGAACCTCGTGAGCTTTATTGGAGAGTAACCAAACTCGCGGTCTCACTACGAGATCACGGGAGCAAGGACACGGATGACAATTGGATCAAGCACAAATTCCTCAAGGCAATGATGCCCTACCACAAGGCCATGTCCTCCATCATTCGTCAAAGACCGGACTTCCACACTCTGACCTCAAGCGAAGTGTTGGATGAGGTTGTGGCCATGAACATTTTGGACAAGACCGCCGACAATGCGGTGCTATGTTCTCAACGGGCAAAGAAGCCTAACCTTGCATTTAAGGCCAAGCTCACCGTGGAAGAAGAAGAAGAAGAAGAGGAGAGCAACCCCGAAGATATGAAGTATGCATATCATGAACACATGGCACTTGCTTCAAGGCAATTTTGGAGCAAGAAAAACTCGAGGCCCAATTTTAGCAAAAACAACTCGAGTGGCACAAGGGGCAAGCAACGTGTAAGTACTTGCTACAATTGCGGCAATGTGAGTCATTTCGTTGTGGAATGCCCGTATGAGAAGAGGGAAGACAATGGTGGCAAACTCATCCGAAAGGACAAGGCCAAGTCGTTCCCCAACAAGAACAACTTCACCAAGAAGACTCCTCCCAAGGCTTTGGTTGTGCAAGAAGAGTACAATGAGGACGATGATGATGATGAAGATGATGATTCAGTTGCCATGGCCTCCGTTGCCATTGCAACAACGTCACGGGTGTCTCTCTTCGACTCACCCAACGAGAGCATCACCGCCAAGTGCCTCATGGCTAAAGCCACCAACAAGATAACCTCCAACATGAAAACTACCATCATTAATCATCCTTCCCCAACAGATAGCATTAATGAACTTGAGGGAGCTAATGTGGAGGCTAACGAGTTTGAGGCCTTTATGGGCAAACTCAAGGGAAAATCCAAGAAGCACTTTGTTGCTCTCTTGGAACAACTGGGTGAGGCCAATGACATGATTGAGGCTCACAAAGACACCATCTCTAAGATGGAAGGGCATAGTCGTGACTATGCCGATGAGATTTCGGATCTTTCCAATGCTCTTGAGGAAGAGCGTGGTCTTCGTTTGGCTCTTGAGGATTCACACAACGTTGATCATGCTAAGTTAAAGAAAGATTATGATCATGCCCTCATTGTTTCTCGTGTGCTAAATTCCGAGAAGGCCAAACTCAGGGTTGATCTTGCTAGACTCAAAGAGGAGTTTGATAAACTTGACAAGGCCCACAAGGCCTTGAAGGGTATTCACGCTAGTCTCAAGGAGTCTCATGATCAACTCCAAGTGAAGCTAACTAAGGAGAAAGCAACTTTTCCTCATATGGTTTAATTTGATAATGCAAATGCTACTAACCCGTGTTGTGAGCATATACATCTTGTTGAGGAAAATGCAAAGTTGAAGGAGCAACTTGAGAGAGGTCTTGCGACTTGCATACAAGGCAAGAAGAACCTCAACGATCTCTTGATCAACCAAAAGGGAGGTGTGGCCAAGGAAGGGGTTGGGTACGTGCCCGACTCCAAGAACAAGAAGAAGAATGACAAGACCAAACGACCTCCTCCCCTCATGCAAACCTTTGTGAGGGAGGGAGAGAGTGCCCCCGAGGAGAAGAATAAGAAGAACAATGTCAAGAAGGGCAATGCCACCCCTCTCAACAAAGCCGGCGATTTTAACCCTTCTTATGTGTTATGTCGTGCTAGTGATGGGCATGTTTATGCCAAATTTGTTGGTTCTCTTCATGAATACATTGAATGGTCTAGTTGGGTTCCAAAAACCCTTGTTACTAACATCAAAGGACCCATTACAAAATGGGTACCTAAAACCAAGCATTGATCTCTTGTAGGTGTTTGCTTCCGGTGGGGGATCATGGTTGCTCGATAGAGGAGCTACAAATCATATGACCGGAAGCAAGGACTTGGTGGTGGACGTGCACAAGGTTCCATCTATGCCCACCAATGTCAAGTGGGGTGACGCCTCATCTTCTAAAGTATTGGGACTTGGCAAGGTGGTCATCTCTCATGATCTCACGATCGAGAAGGTCATGCTTGTTGAGTCCCTTGCATACAATTTACTTTCCGTTCGTCAACTTGCTATCATGGGCTTTGCCACTTTCTTTGATATCGATACCGTGGCCCTCTTGTGGAGCAAGACTCTTAAAGTAGCCTTTGTTGGGAATGTCGAGAACGGTCTATATGTGATTAACTTTTCGGAGCGACCCACTAAGACCGCGACATGCCTAATGGCTAAAGTTGATGTGGGATGGCTTTGGCATCGCCGTTTAGCCCATGTCAATATGAGATCTTTGCAAAGTCTCCTCAAGGGGGACCATGGTCCGTGGACTAACGAATGTTAGTTTTGCTAAAGATCGTGCTTGCAGTGCCTGTATCGAAGGAAAGCTACATGAGAAGGCTCACCCTCCCACGACTATCATTTATTCAAAGAGGCCTTTGGAGCTCCTTCACATGGATCTCTTTGGGCCTCCATCCTTCAATAGTCTTGGAGGTAGGAAGTATTGCTTGGTGATTGTGGATGACTACTCAAGGTACACGTGGGTGTATTTCTTCAAGAGGAAGAGCGAGACCCAACAAACCGTCATCGACTTTGCAAATGAAGCACAACGTCAACACAATGCAAAGATCTTGACAATAAGAAGTGACAATGGCACCGAGTTCAAGAACTAAATCTTGGATGAGTTTATTAGTGACGAGGGAATCAAGCATCAATATTCCGCACCCTACACCCCTCAACAAAACGGTGTTGCGGAGAGGAAGAACCGGACGTTGATGGATGCGGCAAGGACCATGATGGCGGAGTTCAAGTCTCGGTACAACTTTTGGGCCGAAGCCATCAACACCGCGTGCCATGCATCAAATCGGCTCTACCTCCGCAAGGGCTTGAACAAGACTCCATATGAGATACTCACTGGTAACAAGCCCAACCTCAAGTACTTCCGGGTATTCGGGTGTAAGTGTTTCATTCTCAAGAAAGGTGTTCGGTTGTCTAAATTTGAGGCTAGAGCTTATGAGGGCATATTTGTTGGTTATGCTACAAACTCTCATGCTTACCGTGTCCTCAATAAATCCACGGGACTTATTGAGGAGACGTGTAACGTGGAGTTTTATGAGAATAACGGCTCCCAAGTGGAGCAAAGTGGCACTTGTGATGTAGGTGATGAAATTCCTCCTCAAGCCATAAGAAGAATGGGTGTTGGTTTAATCCTACCCATTGAGGAACCCCTTGTGGCCGAAGGAGAAGGACAATGCTCCACTCAAGTGGATCCATCACCAACCCAAGGCTCACACGCTTCAGAAGAACAAAGTGAAGGCCCTCAACCTCATGAACAAGACCAAGGGCAAGATCATACTCAAGACGGTGTTGACACACCAAGTGATGCGCAAGGTCAAGTTCTCTCCCCCGAGCAAGTTCAAGATCAAGAACAAGTTCATGACGGCGCTCAAGATGATCAAGTAACCGCTCCTCAACTCACCACCGAGGAGGAATTAGAGCGTCGTGCCGCCAAGGTTGCTTCCAAGCTCTCCACCAGGATCATCTCATGACGAATGTGCTTGGAAGCTTAAGAAAGGGGGTAAGCACTCGTAGACAATTAGCAAATTATTGTGAGCATCACGCGTTTGTCTCTTGTGTGGAACCCCACAAGGTCTATGAGGCGCTAGAAGATCCGGATTGGCTCAATGCCATGCATGAAGAACTCAACAACTTCGAGCGCAACAAAGTGTGGAGATTGGTGCCAAGGCCAACGGGGAACCACAATGTCATTGGAACCAAGTGGATATTCAAGAACAAGTAAGATGCCCATGGGATTATCATTCGCAACAAGGCTCGTTTGGTAGCACAAGGCTACTCCCAAGTCGAGGGTATCGACTACGGTGAAACCTTTGCTCCCGTTGCTCGTCTTGAATCCATTCGCATGTTGATTGCATATGCTTCTCATCATAACTTTAAGTTACAACAAATGGATGTGAAGAGTGCTTTTCTTAATGGTCCCATTAATGAATTGGTTTACGTCAAGCAACCCCCCAGGTTCGAGGATCCCTACTTTCCCGATAATGTGTATCAACTCGATAAGGCACTCTATGGCCTTAAACAAGCCCCATGTGTGTGGTATGACCACCTTACCGAGTTGTTACAAGACCGTGGTTTTGAAGTTGGGCTAATCGACCCCACTCTTTTTACTAAGAAGGTCAAAGGGGAGTTGTTTGTGTCCCAATTATATGTTGATGATATTATCTTTGGTTCTCCTAACAAAGCTTTCAATGAGGAATTTGCCGCTCTCATGACCTCAAAGTTCGAGATGTCCTCCATGGGAGAGTTGAAGTTTTCTAGGGTTCGAAGTGAAGCAAAGAAGAGAAGGAACCTTCATCAATCAATCCAAATACACTCAAGACATGCTCAAGAGATTCAAGCTTAGTGACGTCAAGCCGGCCTCCACTCCAATGCCCACCAAGTGCCAACTTGACTTAGATCCCAATGGTAAAGTGGTGGATCAAAAGGTATATCGTTCCATGATTGGATCCTTGCTTTACCTTTGTGCATCTAGACCGGACATCATGTTGAGTGTGGGTTTGTGCACGGTTTCAAGCCGCGCCTAAGGAAAGTCACTATCTGGCAGTCAAACGAATCTTTCGATATTTGGCTCATACCCCAAACTTTGGCTTATGGTACCCAAGAGGATCAAACTTCAAGCTTGTAGGGTACTCGGATTCCGATTGGGCGGGAGACAAAGTGGATAGGAAGTCCACTTCCGGAGGGTGCCAATTCCTTGGTTGCTCTTTGGTAAGTTGGTCTTCCAAAAAGCAAAGTTGTGTGTCTCTCTCGTCCACCGAAGCGGAGTATGTGGCGGCCGGTAGTTGTTGTGCACAACTCTTATGGATGAGGCAAACTTTAAAGATTACGGTGTCACTTGTGACAAAGTGCCTCTTTGGTGTGACAATGAAAGTGCCATCAAGATCTCTCTCAACCCGGTGCAACACTTCAAGATGAAGCATATTGAGATCCGGTATCACTTCATCCGGGATCACATTAGGCGAGGAGAGATCGAGCTCAACTACGTCAACACTTATGATAACCTTGCAGATATCTTCACGAAGCCCTTGGATGAAGCAAGATTTCGCGAGTTAAGGCATGAGCTAAATATCATCGATTCGAGCAATGTTGCTTGAACCCTTGCACACCCCACCATACCCAACGTGTTGTCCTATTTAGATGTAGGCATGGACATAGGGGGAGTGATGTTCTCTCAATGAACTCTCCCTCCCCCATTATGCATAAATCAATCAAGTCTTTCACATTAGCCATGTTTGATGGTACTTGTGCTTCAAAGACGAGTTTTGGTCATGGACCCAAGGATAATTCTTCGTGGTGCCATACCAATTGACTCAAACATAGGTGGCTACGGCCACCGCCCTCTCTTTTGGAGAGGTGGTGTCTCGTGGTTGGTTCGTTTGTCGTGTGCCTTTCTGGTTTTGTGTGTTGCGTGGTCTTGTGGTGTCGTGTTGGCTCGGAGTGGTTTGTGCAAAGATCCAGTTTTTCGCGCTCGAAACGTGCATATTCTTGAGCCCACGGTACTACCACGTCTGGGCGCGGTACTACCGCTTTGGGAGGCACGGTACTACCGCGCCACAGCACGGTACTACCGCTCTGGTGCGGTACTTCGGAAGTACCGCACCGTGCGGTACTACCGTGTCTGGGCACGGTACTACCGCGCCGTCAAGGGCGCGTGGGGGTTATGACTCGGGCAGGGGAGTTCCAACTCCCCATACCCATTCATTGTCTCTCTCTCCACGTCTCTCCCTCTCAAGAACGGCACCGGAGGCCCTCGCCGGATCTCCGTCTCCGGCCACTCTCCTCGGATTCTGACCGGTGGGATCGTTCCCCACCACTTCCTCTTGCCATGGACCAAGGTTTTTCCCCAAATCCCTCTTTTTCTTGGTTGTTCTCTTGCTTCTAGGTTTTTGGGGAGAAACTTGTTGTTCTTGAGATTTTAGGCCAAATCTATGCAAGAGTAGGATGTAGGGGAGTCGTGATGCGTAGGAAACACACTTGATATGTTGTCTTGTGGTAGCTTTGTCCAACCGTAGTACCGCCGTGGTTTCGCGGGCTTTTTCAGATTTGAACCAGTTCAGATCTGACGTGGTGCGGTACTACCGTGCCTGATGTGCGGTACTACCGCCCGTCAGGTGCGGTACTACCGTACCGTGCGGTACTACCGCTCCGCAGACGCGGTATTACCGCGCCGGCTGCGGCGCTAAGGTCGTACTACCGCTCCTACACCCGGTACTACCGTGATCTTGCACGGTACTACCGCGTCTAAGAGCCATACTACTCTATTAGCTCCGCAGCTCTTGGCAGTACTACCGTAGGGATCAAATCTCTTTCTAGGCATTTATCATGTGTGCTTTCTACTTGTTTCACTTGCTTTGTTGTGGTCTTTGCATTAATCTCTCTTGGCTGTTGTGGGTGTTTTTGCGTTCTGTGTCTCAGGTGGTGGCTCTCGCCGTTCCAATCCCAGTCGTGACACTGGCTCCAAGCGTCTGCGCAACCCCCAAGATGAAGCCCCAGAGGGCTCCAATGCCCCCAAGCGCAATGTCAAGACCACTGCCAGCAAGCAAAAGGAACCGGCTAAGGGCATGGACGAGATTTCAACCACTGAGTATGTCGAGCGCCGAAAGATCAATCCCTATGTGAATCCTCGGGCTATCCTCAGAGGCACTGAGTTGTTCTGGACCAAGCAACAGGCTCTCATCTATCTGGATGTGATCAAGAACAAGCAGAATACCTTTGTGGATGTCAAGTGGATAGACATGCATCACCTGCGGAAGGACAAGTTTCGTGACTATTTTGGAGAGGCTCTGGACTTGGTGGAGCAGTTTGCTATTGAGCCGGTGATCTCCTTTCACCTTGACTATGACCCTGAGCTTATCTGTCAGTTCTTTGCCTCAGTGTACTTTCATCCTGGGGAGGAGCGGAGGATGACCTGGATGACCAATGGCCGTCAGTTGTCTGCTACATGGAAAGAGTTCATGGATCTGCTGCACATTCCTGATGACGGGCTTCACACCCCCGTTGGCGTTCGGCCCATGCCAACTCTGAGTCTACCAACAAGAACCAGCTTCAGCCCTTCCTCGTTGAGAAGGTACTCCCCAATGGCAAGTCATCTTGGGTGTTGAACTCCTTTCTGGATATCATGCATCGCATCTTCCGCAACACTCTGTTCCCACGCATTGGCGACAAGGACAAGGTACATGCATATCTAGTGGACATGTTGCTATTGTGTGCAGAGGCACGTTCTTCTCAGACTCAGCCACTTGATGTCTCACACATCATGTGGTGTGAGCTTCGGTTTGCGGTGTTCACTTGCAAGGTACCTATCTATGGACCGTACCTGTTTCTGCTGCTCTCCACCACTTGGGAGAAGACGTATCCAGGTGATGAGTTCCTTGCTCCAGACTGGATTCGCCATGAGTCCATCAGCCTCCGCGTCAAGCCCAACTGGGCCAACACCACTACCCGTGCTGAGGCATCTTCTGCTAGGAGGGCTGCTGGTGAGGGGGAGGCTGCTGCTGCTGAGACTGCTGCCGAGGACCGTGCTGCTAGGTCCACCACTTCTTCCTCTGAGCCGTCATGGGCCAAGAAGCTGAAGGACAAGATGAAGACTCTCTTCTGCATGCAGGCGAAGGGACGGTACAGGGCTCATGTGACTGACAAGGAGAGTCGCCATCGTGACAAGAAGGTGATGAGGCTCTTTGGAGAGGATGTGTCTGGCGGGTCTGAGGACGTCATCACACCTGAGGCTGCCTAGATGTCAAAGCAGGGCTACAAGTGGACCAGTTCAGAGGATGACATCGAGGAGACTATCCCCGCCGCTGAGTCTGACGAGGAGCACGAGGAGTAGTGGGACGACTTCTCTGCCTGAGCCACCCCGTGTGTAGGTGTCCTCTCTGCCTTTTTGGCGTCTCGATGCCAAAGGGGGAGAGAGTGTAGGGATTTGCGTTGTGTCATGCTTGGTGTGTTTGTTTGCTTTGTCGTTTGGACCTCGTTTGCTTTTGTTTGGTTTGTGCCTTCGAGACCTATCCTCCATATGGTGTAAGACATATGCACTCTATCTATCTTAGTTATCTTATGTTTGTACTATTTTGTCTAGTGATAGATATGCCTTGTCTCTATAATATAGGGGGAGCTCCATTCCTATTCGTGCTCTTCTAGGTGGCACACATTTAGGGGGAGCCCGTCTATATTATAGAGAGGAGGGGTTTGCATTTACTTAATAGTATTTTCCTTGTGCAAATCCCTTTTTGTCATCAATCCACCAAAAAGGGGGAGATTGTAAGGACATATTTATCCCTAAGTGTTTTGGTGATTGATGACAACGCATTTGCGGACTAATCGTGTGCCATGAGTATTCCAGACACTTCTTTGCTAGGCACAAGACGATTGGGTGCCCCTCGAAGACTGACGAAGACGGCGTCTTTTCTATGTTTCTTTTTGGTGGATTTGAGTCGTAGGAAAGCCGTACTATTAAGAGGGGGGTACACATTGGAAAGGTTTGGGTGGAATCATCACGTACACGTCTCCTTTTTATCCCCTCCTTCTTCCTTGGAGATTCCTCCGTTTTCCTGCCTCCTGTGACTGGCTGCTGTTGTGGTTGCGGTAGTACTGCTCCTGGATCAACGGTAGTACCGTAGGCATCCACGGTAGTACCGCGCGGTGGCGTGGTAGTACCGCTGGTGCCCACGGTAGTATCGCTCCCCTGGAGCCGCACTACCGCTGCCCACCAGGCTAGTGCCGCCCCTTCGCGGTAGTAGGAGCGGATGTAATTTTTTACATCCGCACCTGCCGCGGTAGTACCGCTTTCGCCGTGCAGTAGTACCGCGCTATGCGGTCAGGCAGTAGTACCGCCCCTCGGCAGTACTACTGTGTCGGGTTTTTGCTACTTCCGTTTTTTGCGGAAGTAGGCACGGAAGTTCCCCTTCCCCCTGGCTGGGACTTTTGCCTTGTGGTAGTACCGCATGGGGGGGCGCGGTAGTACCGCGCGTGCGGAAGTACCGCCCCCAGCTTTGCGTCTGTTCCTGTGCTGGGGTCGCGGCAGTACCGTGGGTCGGTACGGTAGTACCGCACTGCCGTGCGGTAGTACCGCTTGGTTGCAAGCAGTAGTACCGCGCGTGTAAGTGCATCTAGTGCCACCCCTAGTTGGTTTTGGAGTATTGACGACAAACCTAGTTGAGGGACTAATGTGTTTGTGAGAATTGCAGGATAACACAGGTAGAAGTCCCTCATTGATTCGATTTTACTACCAGAGATGACCCCTAAAACTCTATGAAGACATTGAAGTCAAAGGTGGTATATGAAGATATTCACATTGAAGACTATGACAAGAGAAGACACGATATGAAGCCTATGGAGCTCGAAGACTTAGATCTTTCGTAGTTCTTTTTCTTTTGTGTTGAGTCATAGGAACCACCGTACTGTTAAGTGGGGTCCAAGAGAACCAGTCAGAATGACTGAAGTGATGCCTAAACCAAAAAAAATATGTCTTCGAGTGAAGACAATGAGAGCGAATCTTGTCCAGAGTCGGACAAGTCAGCTTTGCTTGTAGCCCAAGTAAAGTTGCCGTGTGAGTTTGAAATCTGACCGTTGGAACACGTGTCAGTTCCTTAGTGACCCAGGGTCATTTCGGACAAATCAGGTCGGGTTGCCAAGTGGCTATAAATAGCCCACCCCCTACAACCATAAACGGTTGGCTGCTAAGATTGAAAGTACGGCTTTTGTCGTTTGAGAGCAACCCACCTCGAAGCCTTTGAGAGAGAATTCCCTGCGAGGATAAAAGCCCTAACCACCAGAGCCAGAGAGAATTGGGCATCACTTAAGTCTTCTTGTCTGTGTGATCTGAAAATTTATTACACTTGAGGACTGTGCATCCACCAGCCGGTTAGGCGTCGCGTTCTGAGCATCCAAGAGACATTGTGGATTGCCGGTGAACGAAGTTTGTGAAGGTTTGGGAGTCTACCTTAAAGACTTACCAGAGTGATTGGGCGAGGTCTATGTGACCTTAGCTCAAGGAGAATACGGTGAGGACTGGGTGTCCTGAGCTGCGTGTTCAGGACTGGGTGTCCGGGACTGTGTGTCCTAAGGTTTAAATACCTAGCCGCTCCAACCAGACGTACAGTTGTCACAGCAACTGGAACTGGTCCAACACATCATTGTCTTCAACGAGTCACTGGTTTCATCTTCACTTCACTTTACTTACTGTTACTCCTTGTGAAGTCATTGTATATTTGCTCTATCATTTGTCTTCACTGAGTGACTACGTGTTCTGTTTGGCTTCACAATATCTTCCTACCTGATCCTTACTACCTAGCTGCTATTAGTCTTTGTGCTTTCACTTCATTGAATACTTGACTATGGTTTGCCTAGTGTAGCCTACCTTCCGCTGCATGGTAATAGGTTTAATTCTATCGTTTGTCTTCAAAACTCCCATGTTCTGAAGACTTTCATAAAAATCGCCTATTCACCCCCCTCTAGTCGATATAACGCACTTTCAATTGGTATCAGAGCAAGGTGCTCCCTTGTTCTGTGTGATTCGGTTTAAGCACCTGGAGTTTTAGCTATGTCGACTGCAGGGATAATCAAAGTCTCCGCTGCGTGCCCCGTCTTCGATGGAACTGAATATCCCTACTGGAAGAATAAGATGCGTATGCATCTTGAAGCCATTGACGTCGACCTATGGTATGTCGTCGAGAACGGCGTTCCCAGGGCTGGAGAAGGTGTCACTACTGCTGATGTCAAGAAATTCGTTCAACTGGACTCTACTGCCAAGAATATCATCTGTGGTCATCTGACCAAAGGATAGTATGGCCGTGTGAGTGCTTTGAAGACATCCAAGCTGGTCTGGGACTGGCTCTCCAAGGTCAATGAAGGCATCTAAACCCAGAGAGATCAGAGAATCAGTGTCCTTCGCAACCTCTTCAACCGCTTCAAGCGAAATGACAATGAGAATGTCCAGCACACATTTGACCGACTCACTGACATCACAAATGAGCTTCAAGCCCTCGGCGCCACTGAGATTACCAAACACGAAGTCATCAAGACGCTGCTGAGATCACTTGATAGTTCGTTTGACATCCTGGCCCTGATGATTCAAGAACGTCCTGATTTCAAGACACTCGATCCATCTGACATACTTGAGAGGCTCAACACACATGAGTTTCAGCTTTCGGAGAAAAGAGAGATCTATGGTCCAAACTATGGGCGAACTCGTGCCTTGAAGGCAAAAGCTGTCTCCTCATCTGAAGAAGAATCTGAAAGCAGTTCTGATGACCCTGAAGACATTGGAAGGGAACTTGCTATGCTTGTCAAGAAGTTCCAAAAATTCACCAAGAAGAAAGGCTTCAGAAAGTCTTCCCGATCAAGTTCAAGGAATGATGAAGCTCCTGCTCATGACTACAAGAAGAAAACATGTCACAAGTGCAAGAAACTTGGCCACTTCATCTCTGAGTGTCCACAGTGGGACAATGAGAACAAAAAGAAGAAGAAGAGCAAGGAATATGACTCTGACGACAAGAATAAGAAGAAGAAATACTCAAAGTCTTCTTCCAAGTCTTCCTCAAAGTCTTCATCACACAAGAAGAGCTCATCTGGCAAGGCACGTGCGTTTCTTGGCAAGGAAATGGATTCAGAGGAGGAGTCTGCTTCTGAGGAGGCGGAGGTGGAGTCTGAGGAGGAATCCGACTCAGGCGTCGCGAGTCTGGCTACAGCATACGTTGCCAAGTCCATCTTCAACACTGAAGACAATGACTTCATCACCGACACCGATGCAAATGACAAGGACTACTCCGCTTCTACCTACTGCTTCATGGCACGCGGTGCCATGGTAAACACACGCACTACTCACTATCAAACATCTAGTGACGATGACTCTGATTGTGGTTCAAAACCTAGCTACAAAACACTTGCTAAAATTGCAACTAAACAACAGAAAGCTATGGAACATATTCAAAAACTGTTAGACAGAAGCGATGATATGTTAGGTGCTAAAATGACTCGATCTGAATCCTTAATTGAAGACATAAAAAATCTTCACGTTAAGTATCAGGAACTTGAAAGTCGTCATGAAACTCTCTCAACAACTCATGAAAAGCTTTCCTATGATTATCTTCAAAGGAAGCAAGATCTTGAGAAATTGAGAGCGGTTCATGAAGATCTTCAAACGAAAAACGAGTCACTTCGCGCCAAACAGATCAGTCCCACTCAGGAAGGATTTGAACCACCATGTCTTAAATGCATTGAGCGTGATAATGCTACTTCTGTTGCTGAATGTTCTACTGCTACTGCTGTTGCAATATCTTCAACTGTTGATGCGGTAACTAACCCCTCTGCTGAGGATACCACCGCTATTGCTGATGAGAATGCTAGGTTGAAGACATTGCTTGAAACAGGGATGTACAAAAGTCTTAAAGGGCATCAGACGTTATGTGATGTCCTGAAAAAGCAGATTCTGAACCGAAACCCTAGTAAAGAGGGTGTAGGGTTCGTAAGGAAAATGAATGCAGATTGCTCTTACTGGAAACCTGAGCAGTACCCCAAAACCATGTGGGTTGCTGCAAAGGAATCTTTAGCAGATCCATCCAATCTATCTGGCTTCACTTGTGCTAACCCCATTATCATTGATGAATCCTTTGATGCAAACTATATACTGTTTAAGAATCAGAATGGTGAGGTGTTTGCCAGGTACATTGGTACTAACTGCAGGAATGGACCGCCTATGAAGAAGATCTAGGTTCCTTAAAGGTGTATGGAGAGTCTTCCTGTGAATGTCATCATGACACCTCACGTGAAGAAGACAAACCTCAGACCAAAGGCTTCATACGGTCCAAAGGCTTCATACAGATAGAGGACTCACCTGAGTCGCACTAACGCAAATGTTTTGCAGGAAAATCATACTCAGGCATATGAATATGAGAGCGGTTCATCAAACCGCCATGTTCATAAGACCAAGAACTATTCTGCTTATTCTTATGAGTACTATTGTCCACCTGCAAGACTGTTTGCTAAGGCTTCAAAGCCAAAATTCTCAGATGCTGCACTTAGACTTATTGCTTCTAAGCCACCATTGAAGATGTGGGTGGTTAAGAAGGGTTAACTCTCTTTTGCAGGGAAAGGTCTCCAGCAGAAAACCAAAATCGTCTGACGCTATTGCTGGGGACCTTAAACATCTTGTAGGGTGCAAGATCAAATGCCCAAATGGTCTTACTATGTACTTCGTACCTGAATCGCTTGCTACTCTCCCTATTAGTCCTAACCTGGATCTAAGCTTTCATAACCCACTGGTTCGTCAAATGTTTTTGCTTCACAATGCTCTTGGTGAAGCCTATCCCCCTAACTACACTGTAGGGTACGACACCAGCGTCTTCAGAATGGATTATTGACAGTGGGTGTACAAATCACATGACTGGCAAAAGAAGTCTTCTTATGGACTCAACCTTACGTCTATCCGATAAGAGCCACATCACATTTGCTGACACTGGTAAAAGTAAGGTATTGGGTCTAGGTAGAGTTGCAATCTCAAGGGATCAACACATGGATAAAGTCATGCTTGTTGAATCCCTTGGCTTCAACTTAATGTCTGTCTCAATGCTTTGCGATTTAAACATGATCGTAATGTTTGGAAAATATCGCTGCCTTGTACTAATGGAATCTGACAAGTCTCTAGTGTTTGAAGGGTATCAGAAAGATGATTTGTACGTGGTAGATTTCTCAGCAGGGCCACAACTTGCAGTATGTCTTCTAGCAAAGGCTTCAGAATGCTGGCTCTGGCATCGGAGGCTTGGACATGCTGGCATGAGGAACCTCCACACCCTTGTGAAGAAGAAGCATGTCATAGGCATTGAGGGCGTCAAGTTCAAGAAAGACCACTTATGTGGTGCCTGTGAAGCAGGGAAGATGACGAGGGCCAAACATCCCTCGAAGACAATCATGACTACTACTCAACCCTTCGAACTGCTTCACATGGATCTTTTCGGTCCCACTCATTACTCACCTCTAACTACTACTGCTTGCCTCTATGACTTCGTTCTTGTTGATGATTATTCTAGATATACTTGGGTGCACATAATCCTTTACAAGACTGAAGTGCAGGATGTCTTCAGACGCTTCGCCAATCGAGCTATGAACAATTTTGGCGCCAAGATAAAGCACATCAGAAGTGACAATGGCACTGAATTCAAGAACACTGGCCTTGATACATATCTTGATACCTTGGGCATCACACATGAATTCTCAGCCCCGTACACGCCACAGCAGAATGGTGTCGTCGAACGCAAGAACAGAACACTAATTGAGATGGCCAGAACGATGCTAGATGAATACAAGACCCCAAGAAAATTCTGGCCCGAAGCCATTGATACTGCATGCCATACAATCAATCGTGTTTATCTTCACAAGCTACTGAACAAGACATCTTATGAGCTCCTTACTGGCAAGAAGCCAAATGTCAGTTACTTCAGAGTATTTGGCGCAAGGTGCTGGATCAAGGACCCACATCACACCTCAAAATTTGCACCAAAAGCACATGAGGGTTTTATGCTTGGATATGGAAAGGATTCGCACTCCTATAGAGTCTTCAATCTCTTTCATTACAAAGTGGTTGAAACAGTGGATGTGCGGTTCGATGAGACCAACGGTTCACAAAGAGAGCAGCTGCCAAGTGTGCTAGATGAAGTTCCATCCAGTGAATCAATCAAGCTAATGGGAACTGGAGAAATTATACCTTCTGAAGCTCATCCTGAAGAAGAACTTATGATTTCAGCACCTGATCAACATGAAGACAATGCTCAGCCTGAAGACATTCCTTCCAACAACGACAATGAACAGCAAGAGCAAAGTCTTCGCCCTGTACATCCTCGCGTTGCCAATGAAGTGCAGATTGAAAGAATAATTGATAGCATCAATGCACCTGGTCCACTCACTCGTTCAAGGGCAACTCAGCTAGCAAATTTCTATGGGCACTTCGCATTCGTCTCAATATCAGAACCCAAGAAAGTTGAAGAAGCCTTCATGGAACCTGAATGGATTCAAGCTATGCAAGAAGAGCTTCAACAGTTTGAGCTGAATAATGTATGGGAACTGGTTAAGCGTCCTGATCCATGGAAGCACAATATAATAGGCACCAAATGGATATACCGCAACAAGCAAGATGAGCATGGTCAAGTTGTCAGAAACAAAGCTCGTCTCGTTGGTCAAGGATACACTCAAGTGGAAGGCATTGATTTCGATGAAACATTTGCTCCTGTGTCTAGACTTGAAGCCATACGCATACTGCTGGCCTATGCAAATCATCATAACATACTTCTATATCAAATGGATGTGAAGAGTGCCTTTCTCAATGGCAAGATTGAAGAAGAAGTCTATGTTGCACAACCGCCTGGCTTTGAAAATCCAAAACATCCTGACATGGTATACAAGCTCAACAAGGCACTGTATGGCCTCAAACAAGCCCCTAGGGCCTAGTATGACACACTCAAATACTTCCTGAAGAGCAAAGGCTTCATACCTGGTTCCCTAGATCCCACTCTTTTCACGAAGACATATGATGGTGAACTGTTTGTGTGTCAAATATATGTGGATGACATTATCTTCGGCTGCACCAATCAGAAGTACAGTGAAGAGTTTGGATATATGATGCAAGAGCAATATCAGATGTCCATGATGGGGGAGCTGAAGTTCTTCCTTGGTCTTCAAATACGACAACAACGCAATGGCATCTTCATATCTCAAGAGAAGTATCTCAAAGATTGCCTGAAGAAGTTCGGTATGCAAGACTGCAAAGGCTTCACAACACCAATGCCAGCCAAACATCATCTGGGTCCTGACGACAATGGTAAAGAGTTCGATCAAAAGGTATACCGCTCCATGATTGGTTCTTTACTTTATCTATGTGCATCTAGGCCAGATATTATGCTTAGTGTTTGCATGTGTGCTCGATTTCAAGCGGCACCAAAGGAGTCGCATCACTTAGCTGTGAAGCGAATTCTTCGATATTTGGCTCACACCCCAACTCTAGGATTATGGTATCCAAAGGGCTTAGAGTTTGATCTGGTTGGATTCTCGGATGCTGATTATGCTGGTGACAAAGTTGATCGCAAGTCTACATCAGGCACATGTCACTTTCTGGGACGATCACTTGTATGTTGGTCTTCAAAGAAGCAGAACTGTGTATCTCTCTCCACTGCTGAATCTGAATACATTGCTGCGGGATCTTGCTGCGCTCAGCTTCTGTGGATGAAGCAAACACTCAAGGACTATGGCATTCATCTGAAGCAAGTGCCACTTTACTGCGACAACGAAAGCGCCATCAAGATTGCCAACAACCCAGTTCAGCACTCGAAGACAAAGCACATTGAAATTCGTCATCACTTTCTCAAAGATCATGTTGTGAAGGAAGACATTGATATCATACACGTTAACACTGAAGACCAATTGGCAGATATCTTCACCAAGCCCTTGGATGAGAAGAGGTTTTGCAAGTTACGGTGTGAGTTAAATATCCTGGAATCATCAAATGTCCTGTGATCAGGCACACATCCTAACCCATATGCATATTGATGACTTAGATGTGCAACACACGAAGTAAAGTATATCTTCAATCAATGAAGACATACATTCTAAGTGTGAATACATTAATGTGGAATTTGACTTCGGAGTGCCACGATAATTGTGCGCCGTGTCTGGGTCTAATACTTCCTATACGGTGGGTAACGCCACCACCAAACATTCTATTTTGAAGTGTTTTCACTCATGGCATTACCTTGCAATGTCTTCACATTTGGTTTGGCTTCGAACTCAACATATTTTCATGGTTATCTTCACTATGTTGATTATAGATATATGTACATATATATGCTAGTGTTCTGTCCTCTACAGCATTCACTTATAGCTATGTCTTCGTGTTGAATCTTTTGAACTAAGTGAATGTGATCGGACCCCAACTTCTCTATGCTTTCTATCTAAAACTCTATCTCTCCAAGTCATATGCATTCTATTGAAACTGTCGAATGTCTTCTCTGCGTCCTTGTCAGCAGAAGATACAGAGACAACCATTAAGTCCGTTTTCAATGCTCATTCCTCCACATGAAATCCGGAGAAGTAGGAACGACCACCCGACAATCCAAGCGTGCGTGGGACGTGGAACAAACCCCAAAATTCCGCATACTGGCCACGTGTTCTTCAGATGCGAATCGCCAGGGGCACCTGTGTAATAGCATAGTGCCGCCCCTGTGCCTATAAATAAACACTCACAGCGGTCATTATCTCTTCTTCCACCCTCGCACGAACCCTAGCGCCACCGCTAGCTCTCGACGACGCCGGCGACGAAGCGCTTCACTGCCGCAACCTCTCCGGTGCCGTCTTCACGCCGACCGCGGACATTGTCCTCTCCGCCGTCGCCGTAGGTGTCCTCCGTCGCCAAGTTAGGGCACGGAAGAGTGAACTGCTCGGCCTCATCTCCCACTCCGTCTAGCAGTTCTCAGTGTGGTAAATAAAACTCTCTTTTTACAGCACCGTTGATCCTATTGATCTGTCACTTTCTACCACAAGCAGTTTCTGTTCACACAAGCTAGATCTCTCTCATACTGCATCTCATAACATGCCTAGTATATTCACTTGTGCTTCACAAAGTAGTTAGATTCCTCACTTGTACTGATCTGTGGATTCGTACAAATCTGGAACCAACTTCTTATCTATGAGTGAATGTCTTTGCACGATGAGGTCAATGTCTTCTAAACTGATTTATCTTCAAAATCTTCTGAGAATGCATATGACCTCTTCCCCTTCCCTCGCACCTTAATGCTGTCACAGGTACATGTCAATGGGAGAATCCTTTGGTTCTCATAGTCTGCATTCATTTGCAGAATTCTTACAGCATCACATAAATTCTCCCGAAGCCAGTTCCTGTTGGTCCAGCAAACGAAAACCTTTGAAGCCTTTGAACGTCTTGAAGCCTTTCAAGTTAAAGTTTATGGCTTCAGAAAAGGCAGCAAGGAAGGGTGTCAGACAACGTCGTGGCGGAACATCCAGAGATCTGCCTGATGAACTCGCAGAAATGTATAAGACAGATCCTGAAGAGGATTATAGTCAGCGCAAGACCCGAATCCAATGGATTCGACGCTATTGGGCAGAACAATGGTTCAAATACCGCTTCACAACCCAAGAGTATGTTGAGAAAAGTGCCATCAAAAGACCGTGGGGAGACATCTTATACAAGAATCTTCTACCCAGGTCCAGAGATGAAGCTATTGCCCAAAGCTTCTATCCATGCATGGTTCGTGGGCCACAGCCTGATGATGCACATCCGTCGTCACTACTCTGGTGTCGTGACGACAATCTGTTCAAGCGCAACTTCCAGTTTGCCCAAAACTCAGCGAAGCAGAACAAGAAGAAATTTGGGTTAGACTTCAACCCTGGTCCCTCAGCACCAAGGGCAGATGGCACACGAGAAGCAGAACCCAATGTCATCGGTCCTTATGCCAACCTTGAAGGCCTCATCACCCGCATCTTAGTTCAAGGGACCGCAGTGAATGAGCCTCCAGCTGACTCTGAATCAGAAGAAGCTCCTGCAGTGCTGAAGCCAAAGAAGATGAAGAAGCCTAAAGCTTCAAAGCCAGCCACTTCACCAAAAATCTCAAGGGCGAAGCCATTGGAAACTGCACCTCCTGAAGACAGTGTGCAGTCTGAAGATTTATCACACGTCTCCAAGCCCCAGAAGGCCAAGATGCCTCTGTCTCACACTGGCAAAGAGCTCACAGCTGCTACCATCCTGCGCAATGACAACATTGATCTGTCAAGTGATGAAGATCTTGCAGATGACGCTCTTGAGCAACTCATCAAGAGCAAAGAAGAAGCAGAAATCTTCAATGATCTGCCTCTCTTTGATGTCAACACCATCCACAACTTCATTGACGAGTGGTTTGACACACCAAACATCAGCTTTGAAGATCTGCAGCTACCTATTGGCCTCAGTGTCGCCTTCCAAGGCGCCATTGCTTCAGAACTTGCTATTGCCCAGCGCATTGTTGAACTGAAGCAGAAGATTGACTATGAAAAGGCTCAGTTCAAGAAGCATATGGCCAAGCTCAGCATGCAAGAAGTGAAGAACTTCAAGACAATGATGCACAAGCTCAAGGAAGCCTTTGTGAAGAAGCGTGCAGAAGCTCAGGGTTCGTGTGAGCGCATGAAGACTCTGGCTGACAGATGTGTGCAAGCCTATAATGAGGCTGAGAAGCGCAAAGCACTTGGGCGTCCTGGCATCGACCCCAGGATGGCCGCAAAGTAGAAGAAGAAGCCTGCTACGGCTGAATCTGATGCACCAATGCAAGAAGCAGCTCCGATTGTCTTCACAACAAGAAAGACTGGCTCGAAGCCAAAGAGCCGGTCAACAGCTTCAGAGCTCAAGAAGACAAGAACTGCTGAGGCTGAAGCCAGGAAGAGGAAACACTCTGAAGCCTCTCCTACTGCCCCCACCAAGAAAAAGAGAAAGACCAAGAAAGCTCGGGCTGCTCCCACAGAGCCCTTGATAGTTGAACCCATTTCTATGGTTCATCCTGACGCAGAACGTCAACTGACGGTTCATGAGCCTGCTTCCACAGAGACTCCTGAAGCTGAAGACATTCCAGCAGCTGATCCCATCGCTGCTGAAGACATTGGTCATCTTGACAATGTAGAAGATGATGCAGCCCTTCCTCAGTTAGAAAACAGCAAACTCATCAGCATTGGTCGTCCACTGACGCCAATTACACAGGATGCTTCATGGGCGGATCGCCCTCAAGAGGAAGAAGACTATGAGGCCCAGCCCACTCCAACTCCACAGGCGTCGTCTGCGTTCCGCAGGCTTCGCAAAGGTCCAAGGCCTCAAGTCTCTGCTGAAGACATTCCGGCTGCATCAGCCGCAGAAGAAGAAGTACCACAAGATCCCACTCCCCTGCTCCACCAAGAAGCAGTTCTCCAGGAGAACGTGCCTGTGACCGACCCTCCAGCTAGTCAAGTGGAGGATGAAAATCTTGAGGCTGCCACAACCAACAACGAAGCTAATGTGGAGCCCTCCCCAGCAAAAGCTTCAGAAGACAGTGAAGCCACTGATCCCGCCACTTCTGTTCCTGAGTCTGCTGTCGGTCCCCAATTCAACTATCATGTTGAGCATAGGCCTCAGGTCCAGAAGCCAATCCCAAGACTGCCAAGGTTTCCAGGTCCTGCATCAGCACCTGGCTCCTTCAACATCAATGGCATCAGGGCAGACAACACGTTCTTCAATAGCTCCAGGAACCCCTACTCAAGGGAAAGGATATCATCTGATCGGTTCTGGAGCTATCCTCAGCGAAGCTATTACTCTTGCATTCTTTACAACCAAGGTCGCATATTCCCACACAAGCGCCTTGATGTTGAAGCTATAGCTGGTCTGCCCTGTCTAGAAGAAGCGTTGGATTGCTTCAAGCAAGTGGGTCTGCTGCAGTTTGTTACTGATGAAGAGCATTGGAATGAAGAGTTGCTGCTACAATTCTATGCCACACTTCACATCAAAGGGTACAGCAGAGATCCGAAGACTTGGGTCCTGGAGTGGATGACTGGCAACGTCCATCATGAAGCCAATGCATTTGACATCATTGAGCTCACTGGCTTGCCCACTCCTGGCGATCTTTTCGAGCAAGGCTGTCAACTGCATGCTAAAGCTATTGAGAGCATCTTTCAGCGGCCAGAACCTAATATGAGTCAAATGCTCAGCATGATGAAGCCATTGCCTCAAGATGTTGCGTATCCCACAGAGTTCTTCGTTGAAGACCTTGAGTACCTGCCCAGAACCATCTATCACATTATCAGGCGGACTCTCTGGCCTATCAAAGGGCACTCTCCAAATGCCAAGCTTCAGGGTGCAATGAAGACTTTGGTCTTCTATATACTTAATGGCAAATGCTTCAATGCACAGGACTTCTTCATACGCCAACTTGCTGCATCAGGCATGGATCTGCTTGGTTTGAAGTTCTACGCCCCTTGGGTCATGCGGCTGATCAAGCTACACTCCGCCATCTCTTATCAGCCCTCAGCCCGCAACCATCGGATCTTCTTGCCTGACGTGGACATGTCTACTGAAGCCATATATTCTGAGCCTGCCAAGCAACCTCAAAGTCTTCAGAATGCAGAACATCAGAGTTTTACTCAAAACATTGAAGGCGTTGAAGCAGTTTCTCGGGTGTATCCTTTGGCTGGCACTACACGTGCACCACACCCTGCATCAACTGAAGCCACTGACAGTGCCACTGCTCCAAGACCCAAGAAGCGCACTCGTGTTCTCAACGACCGAGAGCTTCTTGTGGCTCTACATCAAAAACAAGATAGGCATCATGATTGGCTGAAGCGTCAGATGAAAAGCCTCTTGGTGGATGTTAATCGCACTCGAAACCTTGCCACCAAGAATGCGTTCGTTGCCCATGAAACCTGTCGCCGCACATGGAAAGGGCTAACGATGATGCTTTCTGAAGCAGATCTTCAAGAGGATGGCTTCACTGAGAGATTCAAGTTTGACTCCACACCTCCTCGAAGGGCTGTGCTGTTAGGAACTCCATCCCTTGAAGACTCTGAGTTCTCTTCCTTTGCTGCCACAGTCACTGCCAGAATTATTGAGGAAGAAGACGATGCTACTTCACCGCCATATCCTTCAGCACCTCCAAGCTCTTCTGCACCGCCAAACAACACCAACAACCCTGCTACTTCAGCTACTACTCATGGGAATGAGTAGAGGCTTGAAAGTGCGTTATATCGACTAGAGGGGGGATGAATAGGCGATTTTTATGAAAGTCTTTAGAACATGGGAGTTTTGAAGACAAACGATAGAATTAAACCTATTACCATGCAGCGGAAGGTAGGCTACACTAGGCAAACCATAGTCAAGTATTCAATGAAGTGAAAGCACAAAGACTAATAGCAGCTAGGTAGCAAGGATCAGGTAGGAAGTTATTGTGAAGCCAAACAGAACACGCAGTCACTCAGTGAAGACAAATGATAGTGCAAACATACAATGACTTCACAATGAGTAACAGTAAGTAAAGTTAAGTGAAGATGAAACCAGTGACTCGTTGAAGACAATGATTTGTTGGACCAGTTCCAGTTGCTGTGACAACTGTACGTCTGGTTGGAGCGGCTAGGTATTTAAACCTTAGGACACACAGTCCCGGACACCCAGTCCTGAACACGCAGCTCAGGACACCCAGTCCTCACCGTAATCTCCTTGAGCTAAGGTCACATAGACCTCGCCCAATCACTCTGGTAAGTCTTCAAGGTAGACTCCCAAACCTTCACAGACTTCGTTCACTGGCAATCCACAATGTCTCTTGGATGCTCAGAACGCGACGCCTAACCGGCTGGAGGATGCACAGTCCTCAAGTGTAATAAGTCTTCAGATCACACAGACAAGAAGACTTAAGTGATGCCCAATTCTCTCTGGCTCTGGTGGTTAGGGCTTTTATCCTCGCAAGGAATTCTCTCTCAAAGGCTTCGAGGTGGGTTCTCTCAACGACAAAAGCCATACTCTCAATCTGAGCAGCCAACCGTTTATGGTTGTAGGGGGTGGGCTATTTATAGCCACTTGGCAACCCGACCTGATTTGTCCGAAATGACCCTGGGTCACTGAGGAACTGACACGTGTCCCAACGGTCAGATTTCAAACTCACACGGCAACTTTACTTGGGCTACAAGCAAAGCTGACTTGTCCGACTCTGGACAAGATTCGCTCTCATAGTCTTCACTCGAAGACATAGGTTTTTGGTTTAGGCATCACTTCAGTCATTCTGACTGGTTCTCTTGGACCCCACTTAACAGTACGGTGGTTCCTATGACTCAACACAAAAGAAAAAAGGACTACGAAAGATCTAAGTCTTCGAGCTCCATAGGCTTCATATCGTGTCTTCTCTTGTCATAGTCTTCAATGTGAATATCTTCATATACCACCTTTGACTTCAATGTCTTCATAAAGTTTTAGGGGTCATCTCTGGTAGTAAAACCGAATCAATGAGGGACTTCTACCTGTGTTGTCCTGCAATTCTCACAAACACATTAGTCCCTCAACTAGGTTTGTCGTCAATACTCCAAAACCAACTAGGGGTGGCACTAGATGCACTTACAATCTCCCCCTTTTTGGTGATTGATGACAAACTAGTTGAAGTTTTCAACGGGAAATATAATCTGTGAAATTGTAAAGGATAAGGAATTGTCTTCATAAGTTGCAAGGGCTCCCCCTGAAGATTTGCATATAAGTTAATTTGCTTTTGGAATGCAAATGCACATGGCAGGTTGTACTTGTGGAGATCCACTTCAGCTTATGATGACAATCCACTATGCATGCGAAAGTATATGAAGATAATGACATGCATAATGGAAAATGGACGTCTGCAGAATGAGCTAAGTGCGGAATTTATCTTCGCACATGCGGAATTTATCTTCGCAAAACAAGGTGGCAAATAAGTAGCAGACGACCATCTAGTTTAAGTGTTACAACTCATAAGAACCAAATGTAGCAAAAAAACAAGAGTTGTAAGCATGAAGCAAGAATATAAGGCACCCGCCCATATGAACCCGCTTGAAGACTATCACTCTCATATGCTTCTCCCCCTTTTGTCAGTAATGACCAAAAAGGTTTGAAGACATAGAGCCTCTACTCGTTCCCATGAGGAGTAGATGAAGTAGCAGGGTTGTTGGTGTTGTTTGGCGGTGCAGAAGAGCTTGGAGGTGCTGAAGGATATGGCGGTGAAGTAGCATCGTCTTCTTCCTCAATAATTTTGGCAGTCACTGTGGCAGCAGAGGAAGAGAACTCAGAGTCTTTGAGGGATGGAGTTCCTAGCAGCACAGCCCTTCGAGGAGGTGTGGAGTCAAACTTGAATCTCTCATTGAAGCCATCCTCTTGAAGTTCAGCTTCAGAAAGCATCATCGTTAGCCCTTTCCATGTGCGGCGACAGGTTTCATGGGCAACGAACGCATTCTTGGTGGCAAGATTTCAAGTGCGATTAACATCCACCAAGAGGCTTTTCATCTGACGCTTCAGCCAGTCATGATGCCTATCTTGTTTCTGATGTAGAGCCACAAGAAGCTCTCGGTCGTTGAGAACACGAGTGCGCTTCTTGGGTCTTGGAGCAGTGGCACTATCAGTGGCTTCAGTTGAAGCAGGGTGTGGTGCACGTGTAGTGCCAGCCAAAGGATACACCCGAGAAACTGCTTCGACGCCTTCAACGTTCTGAGCAAAACTCTGATGTTCTGCATTCTGAAGACTTAGAGGTTGCTTGGCAGGCTCAGAATATATGGCTTCAGTAGATATGTCCACGTCAGGCAAGAAGATCTGATGGTTGCGGGCTGAGGGCTGATACGAGATGGCGGAGTGTAGCTTGATCAGCCGCATGACCCAAGGGGCGTAGAACTTCAAACCAAACAGATCCATGCCTGATGCAGCAAGTTGGCATATGAAGAAGTCCTGTGCATTGAAGCATTTGCCATTAAGTATATAGAAGACTAAAGTCTTCATTGCACCCTGAAGCTTAGCATTTGGAGAGTGCCCTTTGATAGGCCAGAGAGTCCGCCTGATGATGTGATAGATGGTTTTGGGCAGGTACTCAAGGTCTTCAACGGGGAACTCTGTGGGATACGCAGCATCTGGGGGCAATGGCTTCATCATGCTGAGCATTTGACTCATATTAGGTTCTGGCCGCTGAAAGATGCTCTCAATAGCTTCAGCATGCAGCTGACATCCTTGCTCGAAGAGATCGCCAGGAGTGGGCAAGCCAGTGAGCTCAATGATGTCAAATGCATTGGCTTCGTGATGAACGTTGCCAGTCATCCACTCCAGTACCCAAGTCTTCGGATCTCTGCTGTACCCTTTGATGTGGAGTGTGGCATAGAATTGTAGCAGCAGCTCTTCATTCCAATGCTCTTCATCAGTGACAAACTGCAGCAGACCCACTTGCTTGAAGCAATCCAACGCTTCTTCTAGACAGGGCAGACCAGCTATAGCTTCAACATCAAGGCGCATGTGTGGGAAGATGCGACCTTGGTTGTAAAGTATGCAAGAGTAATAGCTTCGCTGAGGATAGCTCCAGAACCAATCAGATGATATATTTTCCCTTGAGTAGGGGTTCCTGGAGCTATTGAAGAACGTGTTGTCTGCCCTGAAGCCATTGATGTTGAAGGAGCCAGGTGCTGATGCAGGACTTGGAAACCTTGGCAGTCTTGGGATTGGCTTCTGGACCTGAGGTCTGTGCTCAACATGATAGTTGAATTAGGGACCGGCAGCAGACTCAGAAACAGAAGTGGCAGGTTCAGTGGCTTCGCTGTCTTCTGAAGCTTTTGCTGGGGAGGGCTCCACATTAGCTTCGTTATTGGTTGTGGCAGCCTCAAGATTTTCATCCTCCACTTGACTAGCTGGAGAGTCGGTCACAAGCACATTCTCCTGGAGAACTGCTTCCTGGTGGGACAGGGGAGTGGGATCTTGTGGGACTCCTTCTTCTTCTGCGGCTGGTGCAGCCGGAATGTCTTCAGCAGAGACTTGAGGCCTTGGACCTCTGCGAAGCCTGCGGAACACAGACGACGCCTGTGGAGTTGGAGTGGGCTGGGCCTCATAGTCTTCTTCCTCTTGTGGGCGATCCACCCATGAAGCATCCTGTGCAATTGGCTTCATTGGACGACCAATGCTGATGAGTTCGCTGTTTTCTAACTGAGGAAGGACTGCATCATCTTCTACATTGTCATGATGACCAATGTCTTCAGCAACGATGGGATCAGCTGCTGGAATGTCTTCAGTTTCAGGAGCCTCTGTGGAAGCAGGCTCATGAACTGTCAGTTGACGTTCTGTGTCAGGATGAACCATAGAAATTGGTTCAACTATCAGGGGCTCTGTGGGAGCAGCCCGAGCTTTCTTGGTCTTGCGCTTTTTCTTGGAAGGGGCAGCAGGAGAGTCTTCAGAGTGTTTCCTCTTCCTGGCTTCAGCCTCAGCAGTTCTTGTCTTCTTGAGCTCTGAAGCTGTTGACCGGCTCTTTGGCTTCGAGCCAGTCATTCTTGTTGGGAAGACAATCGGAACTGCTTCTGGCCTTGGTGCATCAGTTTCAGCCGTAGCAGGCTTCTTCTTCTTCTTTGCGGCCATCCTGGGGTCAATGCCAGGACGCCCAAGTGCCTTGCGCTTCTCAGCCTCATTATAGGCTTGCACACATCTGTCAGCCAGAGTCTTCATGCGCTCACGCGAACCCTGAGCTTCTGCACGCTTCTTCACAAAGGCTTCCTTGAGCTCGTGCATCATTGTCTTGAAGTTCTTCACTTCTTGCACGCTGAGCTTGGCCATATGCTTCTTGAACTGAGCCTTTTCATAGTCAATCTTCTGCTTCAGTTCAACAATGCGCTGGGCAATTGCAAGTTTTGAAGCAATGGCGCCTTGGAAGGCGACACTGAGGCCAATGGGTAGCTGCAGATCTTCAAAGCTGATGTTTGGCGTGTCAAACCACTCGTCAATGAAGTTGTGGATGATGGTGACATCAAAGAGAGGCAGATCATTGAAGATTTCTGCTTCTTCTTTGCTCTTGATGAGTTGCTCAAGAGCGTCATCTGCAAGATCTTCATCGCTTGACAGATCAATGTCGTCATTGCGCAGGATGGCAGCAGCTGTTAGCTCTTTGCCAGTGTGAGACAGAGGCATCTTGGCCTTCTGGGGCTTGGAGACGCGTGATAAATCTTCAGACTGCACATTGTCTTCAAGAGGTGCAGTTGCCAATGGCTTCGCCCTTGAGATTTTTGGTGAAGAGGCAGGCTTTGAAGCTTTAGGCTTCTTCATCTTCTTTGGCTTCAGCACTGCAGGAGCTTCTTCTGATTCAGTGTCAGCTGGAGGCTCATTCACTGCGGTCCCTTGAACTAAGATGCGGGTGATGAGGCCTTCAAGGTTGGCATATGGACCGATGACATTGGGTTCTGCTTCTCGTGTGCCATCTGCCCTTGGTGCTGAGGGACCAGGGTTGAAGTCTAACCCAAATTTCTTCTTGTTCTACTTCGCTGAGTTTTGGGCAAACTGGAAGTTGCGCTTGAACAGATTGTCGTCACGACACCAGAGTAGTGACGACGGATGTGCATCATCAGGCTGTGGCCCACGAACCATGCATGGATAGAAGCTTTGGGCAATAGCTTCATCTCTGGACCTGGGTACAAGATTCTTGTATAGGATGTCTCCCCACGGTCTTTTGATGGCACTTTTCTCAGCATACTCTTGGGTTGTGAAGCGGTATTTGAACCATTGTTCTGCCCAATAGCGTCGAATCCATTGGATTCGGGTCTTGCGCTGACCATAATCCTCTTCAGGATCTGTCTTATACATTTCTGCGAGTTCATCAGGCAGATCTCTGGATGTTCCGCCACGACGTTGTCTGCCCCCCTTCCTTGCTGCTTTCTCTGAAGCCATAAACTTTAACTTGAAAGGCTTCAAGACGTTCAACGGCTTCAAAGGCTTTCTCTTGCTGGACCAACAGGAACTGGCTTCAGGAGAATTTATGTGATGCTGTAAGAATTCTGCAAATGAATGCAAACTATGAGAACCAAAGGATTCTCCCACTGACATGTACCTGTGACAGCATTAAGGTGCGAGGGAAGGGGAAGAGTTCATATGCATTCTCAGAAGATTTTGAAGATAAATCAGTTTAGAAGACATTGACCTCATCGTGCGAAGACATTCACTCATGGATAAGAAGTTGGTTCCAGATTTGTACGAATCCACAGATCAGTACAGGTGAGGAATCTAACTACTTTGTGAAGCACAAGTGAATATACTAGGCATGTTATGAGATGCAGTATGAGAGAGATCTAGCTTGTGTGAACAGAAACTGCTTGTGGTAGAAAGTGACAGATCAATAGGATCAACGGTGCTGTAAAAATGAGTTTTATTTACCACACTAGGAACTGCTAGACGAAGTGGGAGATGAGGCCGAGCAGTTCAATCTTCCGTGCCCTAACTTGGCGACTGAGGACACCTACAGCGACGGCGGAGATGACGATGTCCGCGGTCGGCGTGAAGACGGCGTCGGAGAGGTTGCGGCAGCGAAGCGCTTCGTCGCCAGCGTCGTCGAGAGCTAGCGGTGGCGCTAGGGTTCGTGCGAGGGTGGAAGAAGAGATAATTACCGCTGTGAGTGTGTATTTATAGGCACAGGGGCGGCACTGTGCTATTACACAGGTGCCCCTGGCGATTCGCATCTGAAGAACACGTGGCCAGTATGCGGAATTTTGGGGTTTGTTCCACGTCCCACGCACGCCTGGATTGTCGGGTGGTCGTTCCTACTTCTCCGGATTTCATGTGGAGGAATGAGCATTGAAAACGGACTTAATGGTTGTCTCTGTATCTTCTGCTGACAAGGACGCAGAGAAGACATTCGACAGTTTCAATAGAATGCATATGACTTGGAGAGATAGAGTTTGAGATAGAAAGCATAGAGAAGTTGGGGTCCGATCACATTCACTTAGTTCAAAAGATTCAACACGAAGACATAGCTATAAGTGAATGTTGTAGAGGACAGAACACTAGCATATATATATATATATATATATATATATATATAATCAACATAGTGAAGATAATCATGAAAATATGTTGAGTTCGAAGCCAAACCAAATGTGAAGACATTGCAAGGTAATTCCATGAGTGAAACACTTCAAAATAGAACGTTTGGTGGTGGCGTTACCCACCGTATAGGAAGTATTAGACCCAGACACGGCGCACAATTATCGTGGCGCTCCAAAGTCAAATTCCACATTAATGTATTCACACTTAGAATGTATGTCTTCATTGATTGAAGATATACTTCACTTCGTGTGTTGCACATCTAAGTCATCAATATGCATATGGGTTAGGATGTGTGCCTGATCACAGGACATTTGAGGATTCTAGGATATTTAGCTCACACCGTAACTTGCAAAACCTCTTCTCATCCAAGGGCTTGGTGAAGATATCTGCCAATTGCTCTTCAGTGTTGACGTGTATGATATCAATGTCTTCCTTCACAACATGATCTCTGAGAAAGTGATGACGAATTTCAATGTGCTTTGTCTTCGAGTGCTGAACTGGGTTGTTAGCAATCTTGATGGCGCTTTCGTTGTCGTAGTAAAGTGGCACTTGCTTCAGATGAATGCCATAGTCCTTGAGTGTTTGCTTCATCCACAGAAGCTGAGCACAGCAAGATCCAGCAGCAATGTATTCAGATTCAGCAGTGGAGAGAGATACACAGTTCTGCTTCTTTGAAGACCAACATACAAGTGATCGTCCCAGAAAGTGACATGTGCCTGATGTAGACTTGCGATCAACTTTGTCACCAGCATAATCAGCATCCGAGAATCCAACCAGATTAAACTCTGAGCCCTTTGGATACCATAATCCTAGAGTTGGGGTTTGAGCCAAATATCGAAGAATTCGCTTCACAGCTAAGTGATGTGACTCCTTTGGTGCCGCTTGAAATCGAGCACACATGCAAACACTAAGCATAATATCTGGCCTAGATGCACATAGATAAAGTAAAGAACCAATCATGGAGCGGTATACCTTTTGATCGAACTCTTTACCATTGTCGTCAGGACCCAGATGATGTTTGGCTGGCATTGGTGTTGTGAAGCCTTTGCAGTCTTGCATACCGAACTTCTTCAGGCAATCTTTGAGATACTTCTCTTGAGATATGAAGATGCCATTGCGTTGTAGTCGTATTTGAAGACCAAGGAAGAACTTCAGCTCCCCCATCATGGACATCTGATATTGCTCTTGCATCATATATCCAAACTCTTCACTGTACTTCTGATTGGTGCAGCCGAAGATAATGTCATCCACATATATTTGGCACACAAACAGTTCACCATCATATGTCTTCGTGAAAAGAGTGGGATCTAGGGAACCAGGTATGAAGCCTTTGCTCTTCAGGAAGTATTTGAGTGTGTCATACTAGGCCCTAGGGGCTTGTTTGAGGCCATACAGTACCTTGTTGAGCTTGTATACCATGTCAGGATGTTTTGGATTTTCAAAGCCAGGCGGTTGTGCAACATAGACTTCTTCTTCAATCTTGCCATTGAGAAAGGCACTCTTCACATCCATTTGATATAGAAGTATGTTATGATGATTTGCATAGGCCAGCAGTATGCGTATGGCTTCAAGTCTAGACACAGGAGCAAATGTTTCATCGAAATCAATGCCTTCCACTTGAGTATATCCTTGACCAACGAGACGAGCTTTGTTTCTGACAACTTGACCATGCTCATCTTGCTTGTTGCGGTATATCCATTTGGTGCCTATTATATTGTGCTTCCGTGGATCAGGACGCTTAACCAGTTCCCATACATTATTCAGCTCAAACTGTTGAAGCTCTTCTTGCATAGCTTGAATCCATTCAGGTTCCATGAAGGCTTCTTCAACTTTCTTGGGTTCTGATATTGAGACGAATGCAAAGTGCCCACAGAAATTTGCTAGCTGAGTTGCCCTTGAACGAGTGAGTGGACCAGGTGCATTGATGCTATCAATTATTCTTTCAATCTGCACTTCATTGGCAACGCGAGGATGTACAGGGCGAAGACTTTGCTCTTGCTGTTCATTGTCGTTGTTGGAAGGAATGTCTTCAGGCTGAGCATTGTCTTCATGTTGATCAGGTGCTGAAATCATAAGTTCTTCTTCAGGATGAGCTTCAGAAGGTATAATTTCTCCAGTTCCCATTAGCTTGATTGATTCACTGGATGGAACTTCATCTAGCACACTTGGCAGCTGCTCTCTTTGTGAACCGTTGGTCTCATCGAACCGCACATCCACTGTTTCAACCACTTTGTAATGAAAGAGATTGAAGACTCTGTAGGAGTGCGAATCCTTTCCATATCCAAGCATAAAACCCTCATGTGCTTTTGGTGCAAATTTTGAGGTGTGATGTGGGTCCTTGATCCAGCACCTTGCGCCAAATACTCTGAAGTAACTGAAATTTGGCTTCTTGCCAGTAAGGAGTTCATAAGATGTCTTGTTCAGTAGCTTGTGAAGATAAACACGATTGATTGTATGGCATGCAGTATCAATGGCTTCGGGCCAGAATTTTCTTGGGGTCTTGTATTCATCTAGCATCGTTCTGGCCATCTCAATTAGTGTTCTGTTCTTGCGTTCGACGACGCCATTCTGCTGTGGCGTGTACGGGGCTGAGAATTCATGTGTGATGCCCAAGGTATCAAGATATGTATCAAGGCCAGTGTTCTTGAATTCAGTGCCATTGTCACTTCTGATGTGCTTTATCTTGGCGCCAAAATTGTTCATAGCTCGATTGGCGAAGCGTCTGAAGACATCCTGCACTTCAGTCTTGTAAAGGATTATGTGCACCCAAGTATATCTAGAATAATCATCAACAATAATGAAGCCATAGAGGCAAGCAGTAGTAGTTAGAGTTGAGTAATGAGTAGGACCGAAAAGATCCATGTGAAGCAGTTCGAAGGGTTGAGTAGTAGTCATGATTGTCTTCGAGGGATGTTTGGCCCTTGTCATCTTCCCTGCTTCACAGGCACCGCATAAGTGGTCTTTCTTGAACTTGACGCCCTCGATGCCTATGACATGCTTCTTCTTCGCAAGGGTGTGGAGGTTCCTCATGCCAGCATGTCCAAGCCTCCGATGCCAGCATTCTGAAGCCTTTGCTAGAAGACATACTGCAAGCTGTGGCCCTGCTGAGAAATCTACCACGTACAAATCATCTTTTTGATACCCTTCAAACACTAGAGACTTGTCAGATTCCATTAGTACAAGGCAACGATATTTTCCAAACATTACGATCATGTTCAAATCGTAAAGCATTGAGACAGACATTAAGTTGAAGCCAAGGGATTCAACAAGCATGACTTTATCCATGTGTTGATCCCTTGAGATTGCAACTCTACCTAGACCCAATACCTTACTTTTACCAGTGTCAGCAAATGTGATGTGGCTCTTGTCGGATGGACGTAAGGTTGAGTCCATAAGAAGATTTCTTTTGCCAGTCATGTGATTTGTACACCCACTGTCAATAATCCATTCTGAAGACGCTGGTGTCGTACCCTACAGTGTAGTTAGGGGGATAGGCTTCACCAAGAGCATTGTGAAGCAAAAACATTTGACGAACCAGTGGGTTATGAAAGCTTAGATCCAGGTTAGGACTAATAGGGAGAGTAGCAAGCGATTCAGGTACGAAGTACATAGTAAGACCATTTGGGCATTTGATCTTGCGCCCTACAAAATGTTTAAGGTCCCCAGCAATAGCGTCAGACGATTTTGGTTTTCTGCTGGAGACCTTTCCCTGCAAAAGAGAGTTAAGCCTTCTTAACCACCCACATTTTCAAGGGTGGCTTAGAAGCAATAAGTCTAAGTGCAGCATCTGAGAATTTTGGCTTTGAAGCCTTAGCAAACAGTCTTGCAGGCGGACAATAGTACTCATAAGAATAAGCAGAATAGTTCTTGGTCTTATGAACATGGCGGTTTGATGAACCGCTCTCATATTCATATGCCTGAGTATGATTTTCCTGCAAAACATTTGCATTAGTGCGACTCAGGTGAGTTCTCTGTCTGTATGAAGCCTTTGGACCGTATGAAGCCTTTGGTCTGAGGTTTGTCTTCTTCACATGAGGTGTCATGATGACATTCACAGGAAGACTCTCTAGACACTTTTTTGGAACCCAGATCTTCTTCATAGGCGGTCCATTCCTGCAGTTAGTACCAATGTACCTGGTAAACACTTCACCATTCTGATTCTTAAACAGTATATAGTTTGCATCAAAGGATTCATCAATGATAATGAGGTTAGCACAAGTGAAGCCAGATAGATTGGATGGATCTGCTGAAGGTTCCTTTGCAGCAACCCACATGGTTTTGGGGTACTGCTCAGGTTTCCAGTAAGAGCCATCTGCATTCATTTTCCTTACGAACCCTACACCCTCTTTCCTAGGGTTTCGGTTCAGAATCTGCTTTTTCAGGACATCACATAGCGTCTGATGCCCTTTAAGACTTTTGTACATCCCTGTTTCAAGCAATGTCTTCAACCTAGCATTCTCATCAGCAATAGCGGTGGTATCCTCAGCAGAGGGGTTAGTTACCGCATCTATAGTTGAAGATATTGCAACAGCGGTAGCAGTAGAACATTCAGTAACAGAAGTAGCATTATCACGCTCAATGCATTTAAGACATAGTGGTTCAAATCCTTCCTGAGCGGGACTGATCTGTTTGGCGCGAAGTGACTCGTTTTTCGTTTGAAGATCTTCATGAACCGTTCTCAATTTCTCAAGATCTTGCTTCCTTTGAAGATAATCATAGGAAAGCTTTTCATGAGTTGTTGAGAGAGTTTCATGACGACTTTCAAGTTCCTGATACTTAACGTGAAGATTTTTTATGTCTTCAATTAAGGATTCAGATCGAGTCATTTCAGCACCTAACAGATCATCGCTTCTGTGTAACAGTTTTTGAATATGTTCCATAGCTTTCTGTTGTTCAGTTGCAATTTTAGCAAGTGTTTTGTAGCTAGGTTTTGAACCACAATCAGAGTCATCGTCACTAGATGTTTGATAGTGAGTAGTGCGTATGTTTACCTTGGCACCGCGTGCCATGAAGCAGTAGGTAGAAGCGGAGTAGTCCTTGTCATTTGCATCGGTGTCGGTGATGAAGTCATTGTCTTCAGTGTTGAAGATAGACTTGGCAACGTATGCTGTAGCTAGACTTGCGACGCCTGAGTCAGATTCCTCCTCAGACTCCACCTCCGCCTCCTCAGAAGTAGACTCCTCCTCCGAATCCATTTCCTTGCCAACAAACGCACGTGCCTTGCCAGATGAGCTCTTCTTGTGTGATGAAGACTTTGAGGAATACTTGGAAGAAGACTGTAAGTATTTCTTCTTCTTCTTCTTGTCGTCAGAGTCATATTCCTTGCTCTTCTTCTTCTTTTTGTTCTCATTGTCCCACTGTGGACACTCAGAGATGAAGTGGCCAAGTTTTTTGCACTTGTGACATGTTTTCTTCTTGTAGTCATGAGCAGGAGCTTCATCATTCCTTGAACTTGATCGGGAAGACTTTCTGAAGCCTTTCTTCTTGGTGAATTTTTGGAACTTCTTGAAAAGCATAGCAAGTTCCCTTCCAATGTCTTCAGGGTCATCAGAACTGCTTTCAGATTCTTCTTCAGATGAGGAGACAGCTTTTGCCTTCAAGGCACGAGTTCGCCCATAGTTTGGACCGTAGATCTCTCTTTTCTCCGAAAGCTGAAACTCATGTGTGTTGAGCCTCTCAAGTATGTCAGACGGATCGAGTGTCTTGAAATCAGGACATTCTTGAATCACAGGGCCAGGATGTCAAACGAACTATCAAGTGATCTCAGCAGCGTCTTGACGACTTCGTGTTTGGTAATCTCAGTGGCGCCGAGGGCTTGAAGCTCATTTGTGATGTCAGTGAGTCGGTCAAATGTGTGCTGGACATTCTCATTGTCATTTCGCTTGAAGCGGTTGAAGAGGTTGCGAAGGACACTGATTCTCTGATCTCTCTGGGTTGAGATGCCTTCATTGACCTTGGAGAGCCAGTCCCAGACCAGCTTGGATGTCTTCAAAGCACTCACACGGCCATACTGTCCTTTGGTCAAATGACCACAGATGATATTCTTGGCAGTAGAGTCCAGTTGAACGAATTTCTTGACATCAGCAGTAGTGACACCTTCTCCAGCCCTGGGAACGCCGTTCTCGACGACATACCATAGGTCGACGTCAATGGCTTCAAGATGCATACGCATCTTATTCTTCCAGTAGGGATATTCAGTTCCATCGAAGACGGGGCACGCAGCGGAGACTTTGATTATCCCTGCAGTCGACATAGCTAAAACTCCAGGTGCTTAAACCGAATCACACAGAACAAGGGAGCACCTTGCTCTGATACCAATTGAAAGTGCGTTATATCGACTAGAGGGGGGTGAATAGGCGATTTTTATGAAAGTCTTCAGAACATGGGAGTTTTGAAGACAAACGATAGAATTAAACCTATTACCATGCAGCGGAAGGTAGGCTACACTAGGCAAACCATAGTCAAGTATTCAATGAAGTGAAAACACAAAGACTAATAGCAGCTAGGTAGCAAGGATCAGGTAGGAAGTTATTGTGAAGCCAAACAGAACACGCAGTCACTCAGTGAAGACAAATGATAGTGCAAACATACAATGACTTCACAATGAGTAACAGTAAGTAAAGTGAAGTGAAGATGAAACCAGTGACTCGTTGAAGACAATGATTTGTTGGACCAGTTCCAGTTGCTGTGACAACTGTACGTCTGGTTGGAGCGGCTAGGTATTTAAACCTTAGGACACACAGTCCCGGACACCCAGTCCTGAACACGCAGCTCAGGACACCCAGTCCTCACCGTAATCTCCTTGAGCTAAGGTCACATAGACCTCGCCCAATCACTCTGGTAAGTCTTCAAGGTAGACTCCCAAACCTTCACAGACTTCGTTCACTGGCAATCCACAATGTCTCTTGGATGCTCAGAACGCGACGCCTAACCGGCTGGAGGATGCACAGTCCTCAAGTGTAATAAGTCTTCATATCACACAGACAAGAAGACTTAAGTGATGCCCAATTCTCTCTGGCTCTGGTGGTTAGGGCTTTTATCCTCGCAAGGAATTCTCTCTCAAAGGCTTCGAGGTGGGTTGCTCTCAACGACAAAAGCCATACTCTCAATCTGAGCAGCCAACCGTTTATGGTTGTAGGGGGTGGGCTATTTATAGCCACTTGGCAACCCGACCTGATTTGTCTGAAATGACCCTGGGTCACTGAGGAACTGACACGTGTCCCAACGGTCAGATTTCAAACTCACACGGCAACTTTACTTGGGCTACAAGCAAAGCTGACTTGTCCGACTCTGGACAAGATTCGCTCTCATAGTCTTCACTCGAAGACATAGGTTTTTGGTTTAGGCATCACTTCAGTCATTCTGACTGGTTCTCTTGGACCCCACTTAACAGTACGGTGGTTCCTATGACTCAACACAAAAGAAAAAAAGGACTACGAAAGATCTAAGTCTTCGAGCTCCATAGGCTTCATATCGTGTCTTCTCTTGTCATAGTCTTCAATGTGAATATCTTCATATACCACCTTTGACTTCAATGTCTTCATAAAGTTTTAGGGGTCATCTCTGGTAGTAAAACCGAATCAATGAGGGACTTCTACCTGTGTTGTCCTGCAATTCTCACAAACACATTAGTCCCTCAACTAGGTTTGTCGTCAATACTCCAAAACCAACTAGGGGTGGCACTAGATGCACTTACAAGGCTCTATGTCTTCAAACCTTTTTGGTCATTACTGACAAAAGGGGGAGAAGCATATGAGATTGATAGTCTTCAAGCGGGTTCATATGGGCGGGTGCCTTATATTTTGCTTCGTGCTTACAACTCTCGTTTTTTTTTGCTACATTTGGTTCTTATGAGTTGTAACACTTAAACTAGATGGTCGTCTGCTACTTGTTTTGCGAGATAAATTCCGCATGTGCGACGATAAATTCCGCACTTAGCTCATTCTGCAGTCGTCCATTTTCCATTATGCATGGCATTATCTTCATATACTTTCACATGCATAGTGGATTGTCATCATAAGTTGAAGTGGATCTCCACAAGTACCACCTGCCATGTGCATTTGCATTCCAAAAGCAAATTAACTCATATGCACATATTCAGGGGGAGCCCATGCAACTTATGGAGACAATTCCTTATTCTTTACAATTTCACAGATTATATTCCCCATTGAAAACTTCAACTAGTTTGTCATCAATCACCAAAAAGGGGAAGATTGTAAGTGCATCTAGTGCCACCCCTAGTTGGTTTTGGAGTATTGACGACAAACCTAGTTGAGGGACTAATGTGTTTGTGAGAATTGCAGGATAACATAGGTAGAAGTCCCTCATTGATTCGGTTTTACTACCAGAGATGACCCCTAAAACTCTATGAAGACATTGAAGTCAAAGGTGGTATATGAAGATATTCACATTGAAGACTATGACAAGAGAAGACACGATATGAAGCCTATGGAGCTCGAAGACTTAGATCTTTCGTAGTTCTTTTTCTTTTGTGTTGAGTCATAGGAACCACCGTACTGTTAAGTGGGGTCCAAGAGAACCAGTCAGAATGACTGAAGTGATGCCTAAACCAAAAAAAAAATATGTCTTCGAGTGAAGACAATGAGAGCGAATCTTGTCCAGAGTCGGACAAGTCAGCTTTGCTCGTAGCCCAAGTAAAGTTGCCGTGTGAGTTTGAAATCTGACCGTTGGAACACGTGTCAGTTCCTTAGTGACCCAGGGTCATTTCGGACAAATTAGGTCGGGTTGCCAAGTGGCTATAAATAGCCCACCCCCTACAACCATAAACGGTTGGCTGCTAAGATTGAAATTACGGCTTTTGTCGTTTGAGAGCAACCCACCTCGAAGCCTTTGAGAGAGAATTCCCTGCGAGGATAAAAGCCCTAACCACCAGAGCCAGAGAGAATTGGGCATCACTTAAGTCTTCTTGTCTGTGTGATCTGAAAACTTATTACACTTGAGGACTGTGCATCCACCAGCCGGTTAGGCGTCGCGTTCTGAGCATCCAAGAGACATTGTGGATTGCCGGTGAACGAAGTTTGTGAAGGTTTGGGAGTCTACCTTGAAGACTTACCAGAGTGATTGGGCGAGGTCTATGTGACCTTAGCTCAAGGAGAATACGGTGAGGACTGAGTGTCCTGAGCTGCGTGTTCAGGACTGGGTGTCAGGGACAGTGTGTCCTAAGGTTTAAATACCTATCCGCTCCAACCAGACGTACAGTTGTCACAGCAACTGGAACTGGTCCAACACATCATTGTCTTCAACGAGTCACTGGTTTCATCTTCACTTCACTTTACTTACTGTTACTCCTTGTGAAGTCATTGTATGTTTGCTCTATCATTTGTCTTCACTGAGTGACTACGTGTTCTGTTTGGCTTCACAATATCTTCCTACCTGATCCTTACTACCTAGCTGCTATTAGTCTTTGTGCTTTCACTTCATTGAATACTTGACTATGGTTTGCCTAGTGTAGCCTACCTTCCGCTGCATGGTAATAGATTTAATTCTATCGTTTGTCTTCAAAACTCCCATGTTCTGAAGACTTTCATAAAAATCGCCTATTCACCCCCCCCCCTCTAGTCGATATAACGCACTTTCAGCGCGGCCTTGCGGTAGTACCGCTGGCCGCGGGCTGGTTGGTGGGTAACGGTTGGATCTTTTCCACACACTATATAAGGGGTCTCCTTCTTCCCTGTTGACTCACCTCTTCCACCATTAAAGCTCCATTATTGCTCCAAGCTCCATTTTCACCCGATCTCACTCCCTAGCCAACCAAACTTGTTGATTTGCTCGGGAGTGGTTGAGAAGGCCCCGATCTACACTTCCACCAAGAGATATTTGATTCCCCCCTACTAATCCCTTGCGGATCTTGTTACTCTTGGGTGTTTGAGCATCCTAGACGGTTGAGGTCACCGCGAAGCCATAGTCCATTGTGGTGAAGCTTCGTGGTGTCGTTGGGAGCCTCCAATTGAGTTGTGGAGATTGCCCCAACCTCGTTTGTAAAGGTTCGGTCGCCGCCTCCAAGGGCACCAATAGTGGAATCACGGCATCTCGCATTGTGTGAGGGCGTGAGGAGATTACGGTGGCCCTAGTGGCTTCTTGGGGAGCATTGTGCCTCCACACCGCTCCAACGGAGACGTACTTACTCTCAAAGGGAAGGAACTTCGGCAACACATCCTCGTCTCCACCGTCTCCACTCTTGGTTATCTCGTGCCTTTACTTTTGTAGCTTATTTGTTTCATATATCTTGCTTGCTTGTGTTCCTATTCGTGTTGCATCATATAGGTTGCTCATCTAGTTGCATATCTAGACAACCTACTTTGATGCAAAATTTAAATTGCTAAAAAAAGCTAAAATTTGTTAGTTGCCTATTCACCCCCCCTCTAGTCAACCATATCGATCCTTTTAGACCTCATTCTCATAGGATGCACACATCAAATGCAACAAAAATGACAAATCACCATGTTCTGTTAAGCACCAGCAGTTAACATTTTATAGCACTCTTGCAACAATGAAAATGGCATCATAATGGACAGTAACACACATACAAATGCTACTAACATGAAGAGCTCAACGAGACGAACATTTTGACATATCATACGCACGATTTGGAGCCACGGTCACCGAGATATAGCATGATGAAGGAGGCATCAAAATAACAGAGGAAAGGACTTAGAAGAAATTTCACCTCCCGAAAACAGATCTAGGGTTTCAGGGCACGCAGATCGAGGTTCGTCGGAGCTTTGCCGGAGTACTGGACGGAGTGGAAGGAGCCGGCCGGCGTCGAGCGAGGAGATCTCCATAGAGGAGTGGGAGCCCGATCTAGAGCTCGGCGAGGTTGGAGACGATGGCGCGGGGAGGCGCAGTCCCGCAGCGGAGGCGGCTCCCGTCGGCAGCCAGAGTGGCTCGGGGCACGGCACTGGCGAGAAGGCGGCGCGGTTGCGCAGGCGGCGGGGTCGGGCAGCGCTAGGGCGCGGGGAGGCCGGGCCCGGAGCGGCAGAGAGCGGGCCGGCCGCGGGCTGCGTGGGCCGCGGCGGTGGTGGGTGGCGGCATGCCACGTGGTGCGTGCTCACTGGTGCGGGCGGCGGCGCGGATCTGTCCGGCGGTGCGCGAACATGTCTGTCGGGCGAGAGGGAGGATTTTTAGGGTTTCGGGACCCGAATTTGGAGGGGAAGGGGCCTTTTATATAGGTAGAGGGAGGTAGGAGTGTCCAAATGAAGGAAATATGCCCTAGAGGCAATAATAAGTTGTTATTTATATTTCCTTATATCATGATAAATGTTTATTATTCATGCTAGAATTGTATTGACCGGAAACTTAGTACATGTGTGAATACATAGACAAACAGAGTGTCACTAGTTTGCCTCTACTTGACTAGCTCGTTGAATCAATGATGGTTATGTTTCCTAACCATAGACATGAGTTGTCATTTGATTAACGGGATCACATCATTAGAGAATGATGTGATTGACTTGACCCATCCGTTAGCTTAGCACGATGATCGGTTTTGTTTTGTTGCTATTGCTTTTTCCATAACTATACATGTTCCTATGACTATGAGATCATGCAACTCCCGAATACCGGAGGAACACTTTGTGTGCTACCAAACGTCACAGCGTAACTGGGTGATTATAAAGGTGCTCTACAGGTGTCTCCGATGGTGTTTGTTGAGTTGGCATGGATCAAGATTAGGATTTGTCACTCCGATTGTTGGAGAGGTATCTCTGGGCCCTCTCGGTAATGCACATCACTATAAGCCTTGCAAGCAATATAGCTAATGAAGTTACAGGATGTAGCATTATGGAATGAGTAAAGAGACTTGCCGGTAACGAGATTGAACTAGGTATTGAGATACCGACGATCGAATCTCGGGCAAGTAACATACCGATGACAAAGGGAACAACGTATACCGTTATGCGGTTTGACCGATAAAGATCTTCGTAAAATATGTAGGAACCAATATGAGCATCCAGGTTCTGCTATTGGTTATTGATCGGAGATGAGTATCAGTCATGTCTACATAGTTCTCAAACCCGTAGAGTCCGCACGCTTAACGTTCGGTGACGATCGGTATTACGAGTTTATGTGTTTTGATGTACCGAAGGTAGTTCGGAGTCCCAGATTTGATCACGGACATGACGAGGAGTCTTGAAATGGTCGAGACATAAAGATTGATATATTGGAAGCCTATATTTGGACATCGGAATGGTTCCCAGTGGTTCGAGCATTTTTTTCGGAGTACCGGGAGGTTACCGGAACCCCCCGGGGAGTATATGGGCCTTATTGGGCCTTAGTGGAATAGAGGAGAGGGAAGGGAAAAGAGGGTGGCACCCCCCCCCCCAAGCCCAATCCGAATTGGGAGGGGGGGCCCTTTCCTTCCTCCCTCTCTCCTCCTTCCTTCCTCTCCTACTCCTACTTGGAAGGATTCCTAATTCTAATAGGAAAGGGGGGAATCCTACTCTCGGAGGGAGTAGGACTCCCCCAGGGCGCGCCATAGAGAGGGACGGCCCTCCCCCTTCCTCCACTCCTTTATATACGGGGGAGGGGGGCACCCCATGGACACACAAGTTGATCATTGATCTTTTAGCTGTGTGCGGTGCCCCCCTCCACCATAATCCACCTCAGTTATATCGTAGTGGTGCTTAGGCGAAGCCCTGTTCCGGTAGCATCATCATCACCGTCATCACGTCGTCGTGCTGACGAAACTCTCCCTCGAAGCTCTACTAGATCGTGAGTTCGCGGGACGTCACCGAGCTGAATGTGTGCAGATCGCGGAGGTGCCGTACGTTCGGTACTATGGATCGGTCGATGTGAAGACGTACGACTACATCAACCGCGTTGTCATAACGCTTCCACTTATGGTCTACGAGGGTACGTGGAAGACACTCCTCCCTCTCATTGCTATGCATCACCATGATCTTGCATGTGCGTAGGAAATTTTTTGAAATTACTGTGTTCCCCAACAGTGGCATCTGAGCCAGGTTTATGCGTAGATGTTATATGCACGAGTAGAACACAAAGGAGTTGTGGGCGTGGGTATATACATATTGCTTGCCGTTACTAGTTGATTCTTGGTTCAGCGGCATTGTTGGATGAAGCGGCCCAGACCGACATTATGTGCACGCTTACGCGAGACTGGTTCTACAGAAGTGCTTCACACACAGGTGGCTAGTGGGTGTCTATTTCTCCAGCTTTAGTTGAATCGGATTCAATGAACAGGGTTCTTTCTGAAGATCAAAAAGCAATCACTATAACGCGTTGTGGTTTTTGATGCGTAGGTAAGAACAGTTCTTGCTCAGCCCGTAGCAGCCACGTAAAACTTGCAACAACAAAGTAGAGGACGTCTAACTTGTTTTTGCAGGGCATGTTGTGATGTGATATGGTCAAGACATGATGCTAAATTTTATTGTATGAGATGATCATGTTTTGTAACACAGTTATCGGCAACTGGCAGGAGCCATATGGTTGTCACTTTATTGTATGAAATGCAATCGCCATGTAATTGCTTTACTTTATCACTAAGCGGTAGCGATAGTCGTAGAGGCAATAGTTGGTGAGACGACAACGATGCTTCGATGGAGATCAAGGTGTCAAGCCGGTGACGATGGTGATCATGACGGTGCTTTGGAGATGGAGATAAAAGGCACAAGATGATGATGGCCATATCATATCACTTATATTGGTTGCATGTGATGTTTATCCTTTATGCATCTTATTTTGCTTAGTTCAGCGGTAGCATTATAAGATGATCTCTCACTAATTTCAAGGTATAAGTGTTCTCCCTGAGTATGCACCGTTCCTACAGTTCGTCGAGCCGAGACACCACGTGATGATCGGGTGTGATAAGCTCTACGTTCACATACAACGGGTGCAAGCCAGTTTTGCACACGTAGAATACTCGGGTTAAACTTGACGAGCCTAGCATATGTAGATATGGCCTCGGAACACTGAGACCGAAAGGTCGAGCGTGAAACATATAGTAGATATGATCAACATAGTGATGTTCACCATTGAAAACTACTCCATCTCACGTGATGACCGGACATGGTTTAGTTGATATGAATCACGTGATCACTTAGATGATTAGAGAGATGTCTATCTAAGTGGGAGTTCTTAAGTAATTTGATTAATTGAACTTTAATTTATCATGAACTTAGTACCTAATGGTATTTTGCATGTTTGTGTTGTTGTAGATAGATGGCCCGTGCTGTTGTTCCATTGAATTTTAATGCGTTCCTAGAGAAAGCTAAGTTGAAATATGATGGTAGCAACTACATGGACTGGGTCTGTAACTTGAGGATTATCCTCATTGCTGAACAGAAGAATTACATTCTGGAAGCACCGCTAGGTGAAAAACTCGCTGCAGGAGCAACGCCAGATGTTATGAACACCTAGCAGAGCTGATGACTACTCCATAGTTCAGTGTGCCATGCTTTACGACTTAGAACTGGGACTTCAACGATGTTTTGAACGTCATGGAGCATATGAGATGTTCCAGGAGTTGAAGTTAATATTTCAAGCAAATGCCTGGATTGAGAGATATGAAGTCTCCAATAAGTTCTATAGTTGCAAGATGGAGGAGAATAGTTCTGTCAGTGAACATATACTCAGAATGTCTGGGTACCACAACCACTTGACTCAACTGGGAGTTAATCTTCCCGATGATAGTGTCATTGACAGAGTTCTTCAATCACTACCACCAAGCTACAAGAGCTTCGTGATGAACTATAATATGCAAGGGATGGATAAGACGATTCCCGAGCTCTTCGCAATGCTAAAGGCTGCAGAGGTAGAAATCAAGAAGGAGCATCAAGTGTTGATGGTCAACAAGACCACCAGTTTCAAGAAAAAGGGTAAAGGAAAGAAGGGGAACTCCAAGAACAACAACAAGCCAGTTGCTGCTCAAGTGAAGAAACCCAAGTCTGGACCTAAGCCTGAGACTGAGTGCTTCTACCGCAAAGGAACTGGTCACTGGAAGCGGAACTGCCCCAAGTATTTGGCGGAGAAGAAGGATGGCAAAGTGAAAGGTATATTTGATATACATGTTATTGATGTGTACCTTACTAATCCTCGCAGTAGTGCCTGGGTATTTGATACTGGTTCAGTTGCTAACATTTGCAACTCAAAACAGGGGCTACGGATTAAGCGAAGATTGGCTAAGGACGAGGTGACGATGCGCGTGGAAAATGGTTCCAAAGTCGATGTGATCACCGTCGGCACGCTACCTCTACATCCACCTTCGGGATTAGTATTAGACCTGAATAATTGTTATTTGGTGCCAGCGTTGAGCATGAACATTATATCTGGATCTTGTTTGATGCGAGATGGTTATTCATTTAAATCGGAGAATAATGGTTGTTCTATTTATATGAGTAATATCTTTTATGGTCATGCACCCCTGATGAGTGGTCTATTTTTACTAAATCTTGATAGTAGTGATACACATGTTCATAGTATTGAAGCCAAAAGATGCAGAGTTGATAATGATAGTGCAACTTATTTATGGCACTGTCATTTAGGTCATATTGGTGTAAAGCGCATGAAGAAACTCCATTCTGATGGACTTCTGGAATCACTTGATTATGAATCACTTGGTACTTGCGAACCATGACTCATGGGCAAGATGACTAAAACGTCGTTCTCCGGAACAATGGAGCGAGCAACAGTTTTGTTGGAAATCATACATACTGATGTATGTGGTCCGATGAATATTGAGGCTCACGGCAGGTATCGTTATTTTCTCACCTTCACAAATGATTTGAGCAGATATGGGTATATCTACTTAATTAAACATAAGTCTGAAACATTTGAAAAGCTCAAAGAATTTCAGAGTGAAGTGGAAAATCATCGTAACAAGACAATCAAGTTTCTACGATCTGATCGTGGAGGCGAATATTTGAGTTATGAGTTTGGACTTCATTTGAAACAATGCGGAATAGTTTCACAACTCACGCCACCTGGAACACCATAGCGTAATGGTGTGTCTGAACATCGTAATCGTACTTTACTAGATATGGTACGATCTATGATGTCTCTCACTGATTTATCGCTATCGTTTTGGGGTTACGCTTTAGAGACAGCTGCATTCACGTTAAATAGGACACCATCTAAATCCGTCGAGACGACACCTTATGAACTGTGGTTTGGCAAGAAACCCAAATTGTCGTTTCTTAAAGTTTGGGGCTGCGATGCCTATGTGAAAAAGCTTCAACCTGATAAGCTCGAACCCAAATCGGAGAAATGTGTCTTCATAGGATACCCAAAGGAAATTGTTGGGTACACCTTCTATCACAGATCCGAAGGCAAGATATTCGTTGCTAAGAATGGATCCTTTCTAGAGAAGGAGTTTCTCTCGAAAGAAGTGAGTGAGAGGAAAGTAGAACTTGATGAGGTAATTGTACCTTCTCCCTTATTGGAAAGTAGTTCATCACTGAAATCAGTTCCAGTGATTCCTACACTAGTAAGTGAGGAAGCTAATGATGATGATCATGAAACTTCTGATCAAGTTACTACCAAACCTCGTAGGTCAACTAGAGTAAGATTCGCACCAGAGTGGTACGGTGATCCTGTTCTGGAAGTCATGTTACTTGACCATGAAGAACCTACGAACTATGAGGAAGCGATGATGAGCCAAGATTCCGCGAAATGGCTTGAAGCCATGAAATTTGAGATGGGATCCATGTATGAGAACAAAGTGTGGACTTTGGTTGACTTGCCTGATGATCGGCAGGCCATAGAGAATAAATGGATCTTCAAGAAGAAGACTGACGCTGACGGTAATGTCACTGTCTACAAAGCTCGACTTGTTGCGAAAGGTTTTCGACAAGTTCAAGGAGTTGACTACGATGAGACCTTCTCACCCGTAGCGATGCTTAAGTCTGTCTGAATCATGTTAGCAATTGCCGCATTTTATGATTATGAAATTTGGCAAATGGATGTCAAAACTGCATTCCTTAATGGATATCTTAAAGAAGAGTTGTATATGATGCAACCAGAAGGTTTTGTCGATCCAAAAGGTGCTAACAAAGTGTGCAAGCTCCAGCGATCCATATATGGACTGGTGCAAGCCTCTCGGAGTTGGAATATACGCTTTGATAGTGTCATCAAAGCATATGGTTTTATACAGACTTTTGGAGAATCCTGTATTTACAAGAAAGTGAGTGGGAGCTTCATAGCATTTCTGATATTATATGTAGATGACATATTGTTAATCGGAAATGATACTGAATTTCTAAATAGCATAAAAGGATACTTGAATAAGAATTTTTCAATGAAAGACTTCGGTGAAGCTGCTTATATATTGGGCATCAAGATCTATAGAGATAGATCAAGACGCTTAATTGGACTTTCACAAAGCTCATACCTTGATAAAGTTTTGAAGAAGTTCAAAATGGATCAGGCAAAGAAAGGGTTCTTGCCTGTATTACAAGGTGTGAAGTTGAGTCAGACTTAATGCCCGACCACTGCAGAAGATAGAGAGAAAATGAAAGGTGTTCCCTATGCTTCAGCCGTAGGCTCTATCATGTATGCAATGTTGTGTACCAGACCTGATGTGTGCCTTGCTATAAGTTTAGCAGGGAGGTACCAAAGTAATACAGGAGTGGATCACTGGACAACGGTCAAGAACATCCTGAAATACCTGAAAAAGGACTAAGGATATGTTTCTCGTATATGGAGGTGACAAAGAGCTCGTCGTAAACGGTTATGTCGATGCAAGCTTTGATACTGATCCGGATGACTCTAAGTCACAAACCGGATACGCATTTTTATTAAATGGTGGAGCTGTTAGTTGGTGCGGTTCCAAGCAGAGCGTCGTGGCGGGATCTACGTGTGAAGCGGAATACATAGCTGCTTCACAAGCAGCAGATGAAGGAGTTCATATCCGATCTAGGTGTCATACCTAGTGCATCAGGTCCAATGAAAATCTTTTGTGACAATGCTGGTGCAATTGCCTTGGCAAAGGAATCCAGATTTCACAAGAGAACCAAGCACATCAAGAGACGCTTCAATTCCATCCGCGATCAAGTCAAGTAGGGAGACATAGAGATTTGCAAGATACATACGGATCTGAATGTTGCAGACCCGTTGACTAAGCCTCTCTCACGAGCAAAACATGATCAGCACCAAGACTCCACGGGTGTTAGAATCATTACAATGTAATCTAGATTATTGACTCTAGTGCAAGTGGGAGACTGAAGGAAATATGCCCTAGAGGCACTAATAAGTTGTTATTTATATTTCCTTATATCATGATAAATGTTTATTATTCATGCTAGAATTGTATTAACCGGAAACTTAGTACATGTGTGAATACATAGACAAACAGAGTGTCACTAGTTTGCCTCTACTTGACTAGCTCGTTGAATCAATGATGGTTATGTTTCCTAACCATAGACATGAGTTGTCATTTGATTAACGGGATCACATCATTAGAGAATGATGTGATTGACTTGACCCATCCGTTAGCTTAGCACGATGATCGGTTTTGTTTTGTTGCTATTGCTTTTTCCATAACTATACATGTTCCTATGACTATGAGATCATGCAACTCCCGAATACCGGAGGAACACTTTGTGTGCTACCAAACGTCACAACGTAACTGGGTGATTATAAAGGTGCTCTACAGGTGTCTCCGATGGTGTTTGTTGAGTTGGCATGGATCAAGATTAGGATTTGTCACTCCGATTATCGGAGAGGTATCTCTAGGCCCTCTCGGTAATGCACATCACTATAAGCCTTGCAAGCAATGTAGCTAATGAGTTAGTTACAGGATGTAGCATTACAGAACGAGTAAAGAGACTTGTCGGTAACGAGATTGAACTAGGTATTGAGATACCAACGATCGAATCTCGGGCAAGTAACATACCGATGACAAAGGGAACAACGTATACCGTTATGCGGTTTGACCGATAAAGATATTCGTAAAATATGTAGGAACCAATATGAGCATCCAGGTTCCGCTATTGGTTATTGATCAGAGATGAGTCTCAGTCATGTCTACATAGTTCTCGAACCCGTAGGGTCCGCACGCTTAACGTTCGGTGACGATCGATATTACGAGTTTATGTGTTTTGATGTACCGAAGGTAGTTCGGAGTCCCAGATTTGATGACGGACATGACGAGGAGTCTCGAAATGGTCGAGATGTAAAGATCGATATATTGGAAGCCTATATTTGGACATCGGAATGGTTCCGAGTGGTTCGGGCATTTTTCCGGAGTACCAGGAGGTTACCGGAACCCCTCGGGGGGTATATGGGCCTTATTGGGCCTTGGTGGAATAGAGGAGAGGGAAGGGAAAAGAGGGAGGCACGCCCCCCAAGCCCAATCCGAATTGGGAGGGGGGACGACCCCCCTTTCCTTCCTCCCTCTCTCCTCCTTCCTTCCTTCCTCTCCTACTCCTAGTTGGAAGGGTTCCTAATTCTACTAGGAAAGGGGGGAATCCTACTCCCGGAGGGAGTAGGACTCCCCCAGGGCGTGCCATAGAGAGGACCGGCCCTCCCCCTCCTCCACTCCTTTATATACGGGGGAGGGGGGCACCCCATGGACACACAAGTTGATCATTGATCTTTTAGCCATGTGCGGTGCCCCCCTCCACCATAATCCACCTCAGTTATATCGTAGCGGTGCTTAGGCGAAGCCCTGTTCCGGTAGCATCATTGTCACCGTCATCACGCCGTCGTGCTGACGAAACTCTCCCTCGAAGCTCTACTGGATCGTGAGTTCGCGGGACGTCACCAAGCTGAACGTGTGCAGATCGCGGAGGTGTCGTATGTTCGGTACTAGGGATCGGTCGATCGTGAAGACGTACGACTGCATCAACCGCGTTGTCATAACGCTTCCGCTTACGGTCTATGAGGGTACGTGGACGGCACTCTTCCCTCTCGTTGCTATGCATCACCATGATCTTGCGTGTGCGTAGGATTTTTTTTGAAATTACTGCGTTCCCCAACACCAAATGAGGTGCGGTTTTCGCCCACACGATCGTGATCCAATGACGGAGAACATGGAGGTGGTTTAGATGGGTTATTGGGTTGTTTTGTAGGGGTGTTGGGCTGGAACACAAAAGAGGCTTTTGCGGTTACCCGGTTAACCGTTGGGGCATCAAACGACCTCCAAATGGAACGAAATTTGACAGGCGGTCTACCGGTGATGTACCAAGGCCACTTGACAAATCTCAGCCCATTCCGAGAACGTTTTTCTCCCGCTCATGAAAAGAGACAAAAGGGGTGCGCCGGGTGCATGTGGGAGTGTCGGATTGCAAAACGGGCAATGGGGAAAATGCTCGGATGCATGAGACGAACACGAATGCAAATGCGATGCACATGATGACATGATATGAAATGCATGACAAGAACAAAATGCAAAATGAAAGATAAAAACCCAACCATGAAGAGAATCTCATAACATAAAGTCAAAAATGGCAAGAGTCGAAGTTACAAATATGGCAAGTTACATCCGGGGTGTTATAGCTCCCAAGTGGCACCTAACCAATCTAGGAGACAACACTCTCCAAAAGGTAATAGATGGTGTAGTTGATGATGAACTCCTTACTCTTGTGCTTCAAATGATAGTCTCCTCAACACTCAATCACTCTCTCACAGATTTGGCTTTGGTAGGAGAAGGCTTGGAGTGGAAAGTAACTTGAGGAGGCTAGAAATCAAGGTTCAAATGGATGGGTTGGAATGCCTTGATCTCAACATATTAGCAGGTGGTTCTCTCCCAGAAAATGAATGGTGAAAGTGTAGTTTCGTTGTAATGGCTCTCTTAGAGAGTAGGTGGGGTGGAGGGGTATAAATAGCCTTGACCCAAAAATCCAACCATTACAAGTCTTTTGACTCAACTCGGTGACACCAATCCAAAATCTCACTGAGACCGACCCGTGTAAAGGATTTGAACTTTGGGCTTTTTCAGTAGGACCGAAGTGAGAATCTCAGTGGGACCGATATGTGATGACCTAAGCGAGACCGCGTTTCGTTAATCCGATCATTTCAACTCGGTAATTTCAAAGCGAAGCGACAAGGTTACAAAAACTTGGTCAGTGCAAATCGATGGGACCGATCGTCATCTCGGTGGGATCGAAACTCTAGGGTTTGACTGTGGCAATGTATAGGATCAACTGGTGAGTCCATATGGTATCTTTTCGGTGGGACCGAGTTGGCTTTTAAGGGTTTGGATAATAGTGATTTGGAGAAAGTGGTTGAGGGTTTTTGGAGCAATATCGTCGAGCACTTGAGCAATTGAATCATGATCAAAACCTCATCCCCTTTTAATAGTATTGGCTTTCCTATTGACTCAATGTGATCTTGGATCACTTAACCAAAAAAATGTAAAGTCTTGAAGCTTTGCCAATCCATGTCCTTAGTATTTTGAATGGGTCCACAATCTCATGTCCTTGCCATGCCAATGTTGAACTTTTCTGAAATATACTAGATGAAAATGCTAGTCCAACAATATGTATGTTGGCATGAATTACCAAAACCACCAAGGGAGCAAATGTGCTTTCAATCCTTGATGGCGCCTAAAAGTGAGCTTGTATGAATTGCCATACTGGAAGAATCTCATGTTACCTTACAACCTAGATGTGATGCACATTGAGAAGAATATATGTGAGAATATCATTGATACACTTCCTGAACTTGGTGGTATGAATAAGGATACCATCAACACAAGAGTTGATTTACATTGTTTCAAAAGCAGGGAGGCCTATTGGTCGAAAGAATACCGAAAAAGAAGAATTCTTACAAGACATTCCCTGCACCCTGGACGCTTAGTAAGGAAGGTAAGAAAAGGTTGTGCAAGTTTTGGCTAACATCAAATTCTCAAATGGTCATGTTGCAAACCTAGCAACACATGTGGATGCCGAGACTGGTAAAATACATGGTTTGAAGACGCATGATTACCACATACTTCTATGAAGTATCTTACTAGTTGGTCTTAGAGGCATTGCCCCCAAAGGGGATGTATGCGACTATCGCTGAACTAGGTAGACCTTTTAAGGAGTTGTGTGCAAGACATTAAAAATAGAAGTTGTGAAACGATTGGAGCGTGAAATTTCTGAAATTCTTTGCAATCTTGAGATCTTCCCACCTATTTTCTTCGATATAATGGTGCATCTAGTTGTTCATCTTCCAAGGGGGGCGCTTCTAAGGGGCCTGTTCAATAGTGGTATAAGAGAATACTCGGGAAGCCAAGACCTGAAGAGTGTCTTTTTTTCTTGCGATGAAACTATCCAGCATTTGTTCTTTGATTGCATTGTAGCTTGACAGGTTTGGAGTAAAGTTGGTGAATTTTTTGGTAGGCCACTCTAAATACTTTTTGTGCTGCTATTCTTTGGACCCTGCAGAAACACAGAAATAGCATTGTGTTTAATGGTGTTTCCTGTATCTCTCGGTCAGATCTGGTGGCTGGTTACAAGACTGGTCAAAAAATGGGAAGAAATCTTTCTTCATGGTCAGTCCATACATTTGGAAAGATAAAAACTTTCAAGGATGCTATAACTTTGCTGTTTCTCCATAACAATCCTGGCCTACAATATTCATGTGAGCTTGTACCAAGGGTTTCGAGATTATTACAACACACCTATTCCTGTGCTGACCATCGCATGTAATTCTACAAATATAGCCTATTAGTGATGTCCTAGCTCATCACTTGAGGGACAGTGAAAACAAAAGTTAACGAATATAATGGAATCAAAATTTGTTTTCTCTGTGCTTCAGAAGAATCAGTCTGTGCTCTTAGTGGCCTTATGTGCATTCACAAGCTGCATCTGTACATCCTGTGAGACAGTATTATGCTCCATGTACTCCATTGTAAACTCGCCTTTTCCCTGCAGTACATGAACCAAAAGTTAAGCAAGGAATTAATTAGGAACACCGCCATGCTAGTTTGTTTTTACTTTCTATTTTTTTGACAACCTTTCCTTTTAATGCCAAACCAAAGACTTGAAAGATAGGGGTGTCATGGGTTTATAAAACAGGTGGGTATTTAATGACTATGTATGAAACTGCATTGTAGTACCATGAAAGGTTGAATAAACATGTGGACGAGAGAAGAGAGTAGACCATAAGAAATCAAGCAGCTCTCACAGCTCCCTGATGAGGCTTCGAACTTTTTTTATAGCAATATGGCACCTTCACCACAACACTAATACCTACCTAAATGACATTCACAGAAACACCAGGACCAAACAGTTCTCACAGCTCACTGGTGGGGCCTCGGACTTGTCCTATAGCAATATTGCTGTACATTAAGCTATGCTATTACGGTAAGTAAACAAATGCATATATGCTCTCGGAGAACATGTTCTATAGATGACTTCCCAATATAAACTATTCAATAATTGAGCATTTCAAGTAGCGAACCTAAATAGAAATAGTTTGTGCCAGAAAATTTATTGTGCACAAAAGAGGTATTGTGAAAGAACACAGTGAAATCTTCTCTATTCAAACCCAGACTGCCCTCGAACCAGATCAAACAGGGATAACCAGACACACAAACCACTTTTAACCTATATATAATGAAAAATATTTAAAGTACAACCATGGTCCAACCGATGACCCAAGTACAACCAGTGACCCAGTGTGCCGAGACCTCAGACAGCTGGTCAGATTGATGACCAGGCAATGACTGATAAGTGATAGCATTGGTTCTATTTTAAGGTAGATTTCAAATATTTCCATTCCAGCATAACAAAATACTGATAAAACATAAATAAAATGTACAATGATGTCTATCTCCAACAACTGGAGGCACACTGATGTAATTTTCGTGATGTGTATGTAAAAAGTGCATGCAGAGCGCAATGAACTAATTGCAAGGACGTATCAGAAAAAAGGGCTAACTTGGGTGATATGATGTATTCTACTGGGATTGACTATCATATCAAATGAACACAAAACTGGAACCGAAAAAAGAGAAGTTCATCGAAAGATGTATCCATGTTCACTTGTGGGCAAATAAATAAGGAAGTTTATACGAACAGAAAATAATTATTTGTACTTCCATTAGTTTTGGAATTGCTGGATTAATTTGGTGCCTCAACTGCCACATAGGTCCACAACACCCTGCGTTGACTGCACGATCACACGTAATTGAACTGTGGGAAGAGAAACTGTCGACTATGAAGTAGAGGCATCAATTGTCTTCTATAGCTCTTGCAACCAAGACTGAATTTGATGTTAGGTTTGGACATGTGCGCTACATCACATCCAGGACATCTCTTGGTTTTCTCCACAATTTTTGATACTTTCACCATACACTTTTGATGTTAGAGATAATATACTAGTTCCGTGTATAGGATGTGATATTCCCCATTGTTATAAAGCTTTGTATATTGATACTGGCCCTTAGCCTCCAGGAAATACAAGTTCTTATTTCCTCCCATATGGCAGGTATCACCCATGCGTGTAGCAGAATATCAATACTTCTGTAGCAGAACATTGCTGCCGCAGACTACACAGTGAAGAACGTGCCAAGTAAACAATAAGGATGGAGAGCATCTTGAACGGTAACTTCTTTGCAAAGAATGCGTCGGGTGAAGAATAAGGATAAAAAGCATATGAATGGTCATGCTTATTGCCAAAACAAAAGTTCTAGAATGAACATCAGGAGTCGTGAAGAAGAACAAAATATTACCTGTGTCATTGAGCGAAGCGCTGTCGAATATCCAAACATATTGTTTAGTGGAACCTGAAAGAGAGCAGGACGAGAGGCTAAGTCCAATAACAATGCACAAGGTAATTGGCCTTAACATGGACATCTACATTATGAATTTCACAATATACCTGTTCCTCTTATAGTCTACTGATCTGACATGTTTATTGTGGTGCCGAGTAGGACAAATGGTAAAGGTTCTAAAGTGAGGTTTATTAGTTGAAAAATGTTGTCCTGGCTGTTGTTCGTGTAGATTAGTGGAACCTCCAACCCGTAACCCGTCACCGACTCACCCAATAGAAAGCATATTTTTAATGTTACGAGGGTAATACTGCAATTGATTTCGTAACGCTTCAGTTGTTCTATTAGACACTTACCGCTACAAACTACAGAAAAGCCAAAGATACCAACATCGATTACTACAACCACTCATGACTAATACAACTATTAAATCTGTCAGTTTATCACAAGACAATACTGTACTATTATCTGTGCTACATGAGGCAAGAAACCAAAAGGAACAAGGCTTACGTACATGGCATACTACAACTGTGTCATCGCCTTCCTGGTCATTTCCAACAATAATACCTTTTCTCCTGTTTACCACACCAAACAAAAGAGATATACTTAGTATGGTTTGAAGGATTGAATTGATGAGTGTACAAAAATAAAATCCAATAGCACCCATGTTAGTCAGTTTGCCAGAATATCACAAGGTGACAATATGTTCTGATTCCAGAACCAATTTATCACTACCATGGCCTATGGTATTCCAGCAAATTGTGCCTTTTCAGGTGCTAAGGAGGCAATTATCCTTTTAAAGTGAATTGCATGCAAGTATCTGCATTTCTTGAGTAGAATAGGAAAATTTAGCGTGACATCATGAATCATCCACTAACCATACATCTCAGTACAAGCTGGCATAAAAAAACTCACTTGTTTATGTCACCAGTTACTGTGCCCTGAAACTCTGTTGGAAATTTTAGTTCCACCTTCATCACAGGCTCTAATATAACAGGTTTAGCAGCAGTATAACACTGAAAAAAAAACAAGTTTATGAATAACGCTTGCATTTGCATTGTAGTAGTGCAACAATCACTAGAAATGACATTTGCCCCCACAGGAAAGCGACTGCGCTCACCTGTCTAAAAGCATAGATAGCAGCTAGCTTAAACGCAAGCTCACTGGAATCGACTTGATGTGAAGCCCCATCAGTCAGTGTAATCCTAATATTCTCGACAGGATGCCCTATTAATGAACCCCTGCAATAGCCAACATGCAAACAAAAATTAACACCACAAACAAAATGCGGAATAGCTGAACTAGTGTGGAAGAGATAGACTCACGAATTGCAAGCCTCCTTGAAACCCTTTTCAATCGCTGGTATAAAGTTGGATGGAATTGCTTGTCCAATAATCATGTTGTCAAATTCAAATTTACCTTCAGCATCTGATGGAAGAGGCTCAATGTACCTGCATATATTCTTGCTTATCATGAAGCTCCAAATGAAATATCCTAAATATTTATTCGCATAACCAATCTAAGGTAAGGTAAACTGGGAGCATCACTTTTCTAGTTAAATTTGGCAGGTGTTAACTCCACTTTGGTGCGCAGGTATATTCATGCTCTGAGCACATTTACAAACTGTGGATAAGTAGAAGATCAGGAAAGCGCCAACTGTCCAGTCATCATCGAGTTTCCTCTCACATGAATTCCGCTAAAACACAACGGCAGCAAAGACCAGGAGCAATAAGGAAATGGCATCACGGTGGTTGTGGAAACAGAACAGCGGCAGTGATGAGTGCTACTGTGCTAGGGACAGCCAATGATATAGCGCTAGGCAATACAAATCAGCAATCAGGAGCAAGTGATGAATAGCAACTAAGGTTTCAAATAAAACACACTTTGTAACTCTCCCCAATCATTACCTTATTTTCCTTATTAGTAAATACTTTTCCCAAATATATCAAGGTGATGGGCGTCTACAAGGAGGTGCAGAAGCAGATGGATAAGATTATTAGGGGTTCTCCTTTGGATAGGCAGAGCAGCTGCACACGGCGATCACTGCCACGTCAACTGGAACAAGGATCATCACCCGATGAAGTCTGGAGGCCTCAGCATCCATGAGCTGTCCAAGACCATGATCAGTCTGAGGGTGTGTTGGGTTTCAAGGATGGTACAGACCCTTTCCGCCGCTCGTGAGAGCTTGACATTCAATTCTCCAAACATGAGCGGTGCGAGCTGCATAGACCAAGTTAGGGGTTGGCGACAGGACGAGCAGAGTTTTTTGGGAAGATCGATGGCTAGACGGTCAAAGCGGCTATCGAGAACACTCCTGAACTCTACAGTCTTGTTCTTAGGTGGACCAGGAGGAGGCAGACCATGCTGGAGGTGCTGCAGGACAGGTCTTGGATAACTGATATCAAAGGGAAATATCTTCGCTTATGAGCTCCAAAAGTTGGGTAACTAAAGTGATCCTACTCAATCTCAACACCAGATCAGAGAAGAAATATCAGATTGACAGCACATTCATGACACCCATATCAGTGAACTGTGTGCACTGTTGCCACAAAAATAGACAACACAACATACGGGATAACTTCAACTGTTGTAATACACATGTGGTCACAGGAGCGTAAGCTGTGTAATCCAAAACTTTCAGATAGGAGTGCAATATAATATCCACAACAAGGAGAATTCAGTTCATAGGTAAAATGTACAGGAGTGTGTTACAAAACTAAGGATCTGGCCTCTATTTATAGGCATGAAGCGCCCCTAACGACAAATCATAAACATATTTAGTGGAACCTATGCTCCTAGATTAAGAAACCATGATATAATACTAATGGACGGACTGTTATATATTCCAAACGTTCTGACTATAGGAATAGATCCGAACGAATCGCTCCATTCCTCCATGCGCGCGATTCCTCATATCGCTAATCCCATTGCATGCAGCCCCGCATCTCTCACCCGGCTAACAAAATTAAACACTGACCAGTTTGCATGCACGCGAGGGTTAGAAGCTCCTAATTAGATGCATGCAGGAAAAAACAAAACAGACGATGTCAATCGATTCTTTTCAAAAACTGAGAAACTTAAAATGTTTTATAGGTCAAACCGTCGGCCGGATTGAAAAATTATTTTCACATAAAAGATTCGCCGCGACGGGACCTTTGAAACTAGATCCCATGTTGGTATGTTCCGATGACTTTTTTTTTCAGGTTGAAAGTTATCACGTCCGGACTACGTAAACTATCATACCTACAATATATAACTTATCATGTTGTTTACAGGAAGTTATCTGGGTATGTTTCAACTACATTTTCTGCCTGAGTCGAAAGATGCCACATGATTTGTAAGTAAATTTATTATGTATGCAATACCACCATCTACCATCGACGTCGTGCCTGGGCCGGGTGAGGTTGACATGCTGACGTGGCATGGCCCGCTTATAAACGGAACATTGCGGGTCGTGCCATGCCAGGCTCATTTAGGCGTGTGTCGGGCCGTGGTGTTTCTACATGAGTTATCATCTATGTTGTACATATATTACCATGTTATTTACACAGAAGTTATGAAGTTATCAGGTGTGTTCATCGAGTCAAAAAGTTACCGTGCCTTGTATGTGAGTTATCACCTTCATTGTGTATATATTACCATGCTACTTACACACAAGTTGTCAGAATATATTTCTCAGCAACCTTTTTTCCGTTCAAAAAAGCTATTGCAGTGTTTGTGCATGAGTTATCATGTTTGTTGTATGTATATTATCATCCTATTTATATACAACTTATCGGTGTGTGTATTTCAACAACTTTTTGACCGGCTATAAGTTACCGTCATGTATGTGCCTAAGTTATTAGGTATGCGAGTATGTTAGCATGCAATTTACACAAAAGTTACCGTGGACTATTGGTTTCAACAACTATTTTTCTGGGTCAAAACTTACCACAGTGTTTGTGTGTGAGTTATCAACTCTGCGATGCATAAATTATCATGCTAGTTACACAGAATTTACCAGGGATATGTTTTCAACAATTGCACCCTTCAAAGGTTATCGTTGTGTTTATGCATAATTTATCAGGTGTGCGTTGCATGTATTACCATGCGATTTAGACATAAGTTATCATGGGGTATTTTCTCAACAACTACTTTTTCGGGTCAAAACTTATCATGGTGTTTGTACATGAGTTATCAGCTTTACGATGCGTAAATTACCATGGTAGTATCACATAATTTACCAGGGTATGTTTTCAACAACCCCCTCTCCCCCTCAAAAAGTTATTGTGATGTTTGTACGTTAGTTATCAGGTCGGCGTGTGCATATTACCATACTATTCACACATAAGTTACCGAGGGATATGTTTTCAACAAATTTTTTTCTTAGGACAAAAGTTCACGCAGATAAAAGATTAGTTATGAAACATTTGCTGTTTACTAATACTAAAGTAGTTAAATAAGATTAAAAAATAGTTTGTGACAAAAACTAAGGCAAACGTAACTTGGTTATTGCGCCAAAATTTCAATGCAGTGGTCTTGATTCGTTGTTGTTTATTTTACTCGCATATACTAAAGTATAAGGGCAAGACTAATCTACATCCTAACGTAGAAAAGAGTTAGCTAAGGTGGTTGAGACCATGCGATTCAAGAGGGAGGTCGTGGGCTCAAATCCCACTTCATGCTTTATTTTTGCACAAGTGCACTGGGATTAACAAGAAGATCTCCTGGCTATGCGCGGGAAATCCGAATCACGAGAGTAATTATCGCGCGGGTAGGGAATCCAGATCGGACGGGATCGGATCGTTCGGATCTAATCACAAAATACGAACGTTTGGAAGTTACAAATTTCGAATACTAATTAACGACTAAAGAGAACATGTCATCACCAAACTGAAAATTTTAAAAGGTAAGGGTAAGTATTCTATAATGGTGCAAGCTTTCCACACTGGTGAAAACATTATTATAAGTGTTCTTACATTCTCCATGTGGGTGAAGTATCTTCCATGACATTATATGAAGTGGCTGGATTACTACGTTCATTGATATTTGCTGGCCCTAGGTATCCAGCCTCCCTTGAGGCAACTTACAGCGCCAGGGTACGGCTCCAACCTTGTTCTACTCCAGCAACACTTTCCACACCATCCAATACTCGTCTTACAAGTGGGAATAGGGAGTAGGAATATATCCAGTAACGACGCAGCTAAAACATGTATTAACAGCAGGTGTCCCATATATATGCATCACAAAATAATAACTTTCCGGAACCGGAAAAAATGAGATAAAAGCAAGTGATGGACATTAATTTGCAGATAATTATCTAATTTGAATGAACTCACCCACAAACTCGCCCATATTGACCTTGACCACCAGATTGCTTTTTGTGCAAGTAATCAAATTCAGCACGCTGGGTGATCGATTCCCGGAAGTTCACACGAGGTTTCCCAACCTTTGCATCAACCTACATGAGTTAAAACATGTTACATCTATTCAATTTCAACATATACAAGTGTACAGTGAGTCAGACATAAACATTCATCGTAAGAATATCATGCGCTTAATGATTGTCAACACAGAAGCATATCAAAGAAGCTCAATAAAGCAGGCACGCAGCAATATTTCTGAACTCTGAAATGTAGTGTTCACTAGGAACACAATACATGAACATATGGGATGTCTGCTCTTAGCGGGTTATAACAAGGACATGTCATCAATATGGCCCAGCCCAGTAGCAACACATAGAAGCACCCAACCCTAATTCCTTTCAGGACTCTGGCTCCAGACTGGACACTTCACGGACAGAGAGAAGATGTGACGGCAATGGGGTCTCACATGTGGCCACAGTGGCACTTCGGCTATGAAGCTCCAGCAGATACCGAACTGCCATTCTTCCTATCGCATCCATCAGCCTTGCTTTCTCTTCATTTCTTTCATTTTTTATGGGAGTGGTAGTGAAGAGCCGTATATGCAGTCCCATCTTTCATACTTCTAGATCTAACTTTTAAGCTTCCCCTCCCGACCATGTTTTCCCTTTAGTACTTTGAAAATGGGAATAGACCTAGTGGTGTGCAAAATGCAGCCACATTTGGCGTGGGTGTTTTGAGCTTGCTAGCCTCTCTTGATGAGCAAGATTCGTAAGAAGTGCTATCTAAAGGAGGTGACTTTCAGTCTTCTTGACGAACAGCCTAGGTTGCCGCTTTTAAATTTCCATAGCGCCGCCAAGTACTTACATTGGTGTTAAGAAGAATTAGAGATAAAGGACCAAAAAACTTGGATGCCTATTCACTTGGAAAATAAGGTTTGTTTCAACTCTGATTGTAGAACTTCTAGTTCGTATATCTGTTTTGATGAAGCATAACGTTTTAACCGTCTGTAATTGTTGTTGTACAGCCGCCTTGGCTCCTTGCTGCTGCCAACCTGGTGTCTTGCACTAGTTAGAACACTGCGGTTAAATGGATGGAATGTGTTTCCTAGAGGTGGAACAATTTATCCATTACTACTCCCTCCATTACCAAATATAGTGCATATAGATTTTGTCCAAGTCAAACTATGTAAAGTTTGACCAAGCTTATCTAGAGAAAAAATATCAACATACACATTACTGAACCGATATATAGATTTGGCCAAGTACAAAGTTTGCCATTTTTTTAGAAAAATATCAACATTTACAATACCTAATCAATATGGAGCGGAGGGAGTACTACTTTGTTCTTTTCTAAATGATATTTTATAATCAGTGTAGTTAAACAGAGCAAGTTTTGACCATCAGCATATACAAAATTATCTTGACCCATAACATGATAACTGAAAACTATGCTTGATTTTTTGCTAATTCCCAACAGTGAATATTTACTAATGTATGCTATAGAAATTAATGATCAAAGTACCACCTTGAAGAGTGTTGACCTAGAACAGACAGAGTATATGACATATGTTCAAGGATAAGACGATATATGAGAATAAAACTAAACCTACACTAATACTCCCTCAGTCCCAAAATTCTTGTCTTAGATTTGTCTAGATACGGATGTATGTAATACTAAAACGTGACTTGATACATCCGTATTTAGACAAATCTAAGACAAGAATTTTGGGACGGAGGGAGTATAACAGTATCTTGAGGAGTTAATTTAAGCAATATGGGAATGCAAAAATTAGGTTGTGTAGCTGTTTGCAGCCCATGCCCAAGCCAAGCCAAAACTGCAAATGAGCTTTCCACGCTGTCAAGAATAGAACAGATCAAGTGTGTTTGGTATGAGTCACCAAGTGGAATGGAATGGGTCCGACCCATACTTGGGCCTCATTCTTGTGTTTGGTAAATAGCTAGAACCAGAACCGACTCGTTCCCTCTAAGGGAATATTCGGCCCAGATCCGTAACCGAGTCATTCCTCCAAATCGATGGAACAACACGGAACGCTGCCTCGCCTCGCACTCACCTATCGCCTCTCCCTCTCTCACACGAGACCCTATCGCTTCTCCCTTCTCTCGTACTCTGCCGCCAGCTGCTCCTCTCCATCGATCCATGCCGCCGGCTGCTCCTCTCCCCAGTGACTAGACCTGATCTGCTAGGGACCAGGCGGTGGCGACTTGATCTGCTAGGGCAGGCGGAAACCTGATTTGCCGGGAGGGCGGCGACCTGATCTGCCGGGGAGGACGGTGGCCTAACCTTCCGGGGGCTGTAACGGCCACCTCTCCCACGCGACCACTGCCTCACCGCCGGGTGCAACAGCGGCAACCAATGCTTCCTGCACGCCGTCCCCTAACAGATCAGGTCTCCGTCGGCAGGATGGACCTCCTATCTATGAGCAATTTTTCTCGATTGAGAAACAACTCAATGTAAGTATTCAATGTGAAGTACAATTCAAAGTAAAATATAATGGGTCCTCTGTCTGTTTGAGCAAAACTATGCCATGTTTGGGCAAAATACTCGATACTTGTTCATATTGTATATATGCACGTGAGAGGCAACCTCACCGTTTTTATGCAAGAGGTGCTGAATTCATTCCGTTCTATCTCTCAAACGAAACACTGAAACATAATGATTTTATTCTACCAAATATCCCCAACCAAACATGGGAACAGAACCAACCCATTCCAGTGGAATAGAACCATGACATTATATTCCACTTCGTTCCCAAACCAAACACACCTTGAAACAAAGAAAAAATAAAATAGGCTGCAATGTCTGAACTAGCTCATAAAGCAAACGAGACAAGGATTTACTCAACAGTTAACAGTGCAGCTCATATAGCAAACTTTGAGTGAAGAGGGGAAACCAAGTATGTCCTTGAACTAATTGTTTGTGTACCTTGTACTCTCTCCTGATGCGTTCAACATAGATATCCAAATGCAACTCACCCATACCAGAAATAATTGTCTGCAAGTACAAAGTACACTTTAGAAAATACACGATAATAATAGAATAAAGCAAACATAATGGATGGAAGAACAAACCTGTCCACTCTCTGGATCCAGACCTACACGGAAAGTAGGATCTTCTCTCTGGAATCGATTCAGTGCTTTTGAAAACTAAAATGTTACAGTAATTAATTATTCAACAAAGTTAAGATATAAAATATGACACATGGATCTTTAAAACAACAGATGAGTTACTTGTCCTCCAGAATCTTTAGATATCGGGTTAACAGCCAAGGACATCACAGGTTCAGCGACATGCATTGAAGTCATAGTATATTTGACCGACCCATCTGTAAATGTATCACCTGTTGATGCAAAAAGCAGGGAATCAGGCACTGAAGAAATCCAAAAGATGGTAGCATAACCTGGAAAAGGTACTGCACAGAAAAGATTCTGAATATTACGTTGCTAATAATTTACCTGACGAGCAATCAACACCAAACACAGCAACAATTTGGCCAGCATGTGCTTCTTGAATATCCTATATTGACCGCAAAGAATTAAGATACTAGCCAACAAATTGATTTTATAGTAAAGAATGGCCATCGATTTTGATCCGAACAGTTGATTTTTCAAGCGTTAACTTCAACATAACATGCAACTTACCTCCATCTCATTGGAGTGCATCCTTACTAATCGTGGAACCTAGACACAGTTAACAGCACTTAGATCAGAGAAGGCAAACCTTTTGAAATTCCCGCAACCAACAATAAGAAGTAAAGGCAAAATTAAGATATATCAAATTGAAGGCATCTATTGCTCTCCTGATATGATTACTATTTTCTATGGAAATTTTAGGCTTAAATAGTAGGAATCAATGTTCTGTAATATTTAGGCTTTATTAGTTGGAACCAATGTTCTGTAACATATTCAGATTTAGATTTGAAACCAGGCAAATGATGTGCAGTTATGAAATGTCATGCCAAAGCATCTACGCTTAGTTTACCAACACAAATATGCAATATTGCAACTACCATACTAAATATAATTACAAAAAACAAATATGTTACATAAAGTCAACTTTTTCTTCTTCTGCTGTAGCATGGCAGTATGTTCACCAGACTGGTCAGACTCACAACCGTAACAGCTCTATAGGATACATTGTTAAAAGCCAAGAGCACTGTAGTACACTATTTTGAATATTACTCCCTCCGTCCCAAAATAAGTGTCGCTGATTTAGTAGTCAACTTTTGTGCGACACTTATTTTGGGACAGAGAGAGTACTATTTAACCTTTTTTCTCTTTGATTAAAGTAAATCCCTCTCATTTCCTCATAGATCAATATATAGTATGCCCCTCAAAATATAAAATATTGGCATTGCCAATTGTTAAACAAGTGTGCTGAAAGAACAGTATGGTAATTCGGCAACTACAGCTTCAACGTCCTTGCTGGGACTTGGGATTAAGTCTGGGTCTTACTTTGATCTTTTTTCCTGTATTCACATTCTGTATGAAGTCACCCTTCCGAATCACACCTTCGTAGATTCTAGACGTGCAGTAAGAAATAATTAGTTGAGAAGCAAAATAATAATACCCGTGTCCAATAAGAATAACAATGCATGATAATGCAACAAAATCAGTTCGTAGAAGATCCACAATCACCTTAGATATGTCAACTGACCAAAACGGCCTTCCTCAAGCTTAAAGGCCAATGCCACAAGTGGACCAGCTGGAGTTCCAGATAATGAGACCTAACCATCAAGCCAGGTGGCAATTCGTTATGAAAGCTAATAAAAGAAAATAACAGCTTCATCAACATAACAGGCAGATACGGTACAAACGCTATTTACTCACATAAAACTTCACACATTTTATTATTCCCTCCGTCCCATAATTTAAGACGTTTTTTGACTCTAGTGTAGAGTCAAAAAACATCTTACATTATGGGACGGAGGGAGTACTTTACATGCTTTCCATCTCTCCTCACTTCTGGCTTTTTAGGATGAGTGGTGGAAGATGGAAGCGCATAAAGGGAAACCTATGTTCCATATCTACTATATTAAATGTATTGTGGAGACCGTGTTCTACCTTCTCTTCTGACTTGTTTTGGTCAAGAGCAAAGTTCTCAACTTCCAGTGGGCAGGGTAGATAGTCAAGCACACCATTAAGAAGAGGTTGAACACCCTATAAAACCAGTCAAAAAGATCAAAACTGTAAGCAATGGAACACCAACAGGAAATTTGTTGTATAGCAACCTAGCATTAACAATAGTACAATACAGATGCTAACTGCAGGTTCTTACACAAGTACTAGTGCAAGAGTGCTCATGACTGTGAACAATCTTATCTACACCTAAACCACCAAAGTATGACAATCAGTACAATACACAATCTTAATGTGATCATTCTCGATGTGAATAGGTACCGTACACCTCTATGTTGTTGACATGCAATATGGCTATCTGTTCTATAACTGTGCTGGCAAAGGGAGAGAACAAACGCAAAGCAAAGGCTCAATTATGTTACTATCTTTCTACAATTCTTTAAAGTCAGGCTCTAATGACTTGCATGAAGTGCATGCATGAGAGCAGTGTTTAATCTACAGTACTCCAACGACCCAGTATAAGGTAATTACAAATAGTAAAATGGATCTGACTATCACAGTCCTAGTTCTTAAACGTCAGTATTTCATGTTTGCTGTTTGCTTAATCACAGTATTGTGCTCCATTTAGTGCTTAAGGACGGTCCCCTGGAATTGACAAGGCCCTAAGAACAGTTATACTCCAGGCAAGATTACACGATGAGGATTGGTGGCTACAAAGATCTCAGACATTCATACATGATAGACGACATCATAAAAGAAGACATAAAACAAATGCCTAGTTTTGTAACACTTAAAATAGCAGCAAGGTTGTATGCCTTTGATTGTTTGCAACAATGTGCCTTACTCCAGAAATACTGCTGACTGATTAAGTAATCAAACTGTTGTATCAAATCTTCTCTTTAATTGAACATTTTATGCTGATCATTTTGTCAAATGTTATTCTTGAATCTTTTTCTTTAGTTTTGATCGAGCGGTATTTAGTTTTGCGCCAGCCACCTAGGAACTGCACTGCAAGGGGACAGAGTAGAGCTTTGGTTGGGGCTTGAAGGCGAGGCCGCAAGGGTGGCACTTCAAGAAGAGGCCACAGCAGCAGATGAGCTCGACACCAAGGCTGGAACACAGAGGCATTGGGAATTTTGAGATCGAGAGCAAGGTTGCCTCGGTGAAGATCGAGAACAGCCATCGCAGGTCCAGGTGATGGCACAGGGAAAATGGTGACTCAGATCTGGTCGATAAAGGCCCGTGTGAAAAACCCTAGCTTCCTAGCACATCTTCGGATCTTCCAACAAGATTTCACTTTCTCAAACTCAAAGTAACATTTCTTGGGCGCTTAGTCTTAAATTGTAACCATTCTTGCATTGTAAATAGATGACATCCTCCTAGAAAGTGTGTGATTGAACTTCTCTGACTTCAACTCGTGCATATGGGAAAATAGTTTAGAGTGAAGTGAAAATGGCATCAGTAGTTTTTTATGAAAAATATTTTGAAAGCAGTGTTATTTTCTATTTTTACTAGCATATTCATAATAGTAGTAAGAGTAAGTTGCATGTTGGAAACTGTAGACCCGTGCCCCATGTCCATAACAGTGTCTATTTGCAAAGAGAGAGACTATAAGTTTACTTCTTATATTATTAATACAAATTAAATAAGGTTGTGTCCTTTTCAGTATTACAGACACATGAAACTGTAAATCTTTACCTCTTATAACGATCTAAGTTCGTGGCGTTCCATCCACCCAAGTTACTAGGAATTGCCACAGTTGTCATCCATTCTATCGAGGACATATATAGTTGATTCGATTAATGTATATTTTGAGATAAAAACTTTATTTTACGAAAACTCAGGGACTATGGTGGGACAAGCTTTTAAACAACTAGTAATAATCTATAACAAAAAACAACGTCCGAGAATTTAGCTAGTAAATGAAAAAGAACCAGATAAAGAACGGAAAATGCAGTCATGGACCTTATTTTTGAATGCACTTCCCATGTAAACTGGTATGAACTTGCGCGCTACTGTTGCCCTTCTGATAGCAGCCTGGTCGAAAAGAAAATAAGACACCAAAGGCAATATTTAATCACACAAACTGCAATATTCAAGGGGGTAAAATCGTTCTATTCCTTCAAAAAGGTTGCTTTTAGCAGCTACAGCTACATCCGTTGTAAAAGATGTAGCTACAATCTGGAATAATTTTCAGATGGATTGTATGCTTATATAGTCATTTCATGAAATGGTATATACACATATAGAAACAACAGAAAATAATAATGGAAGTTGGATGAACCTTAAGCTCATTAGCTGTTATTGGCTCATCATTAAGAAAAGCTTCTGCAAGCTGGTCATCGACTTCTGAAACAACTTCAATAAGTTCACGTCTCTTGTCCATTACAAAATCTTGCATGTTGGATGGGACATCAGATGTAACAACCTCCTGTCTGCACATTACAAACAATGTGTCATCCGAGATTCCAGATACCAATAACCCTCACAACTAAATGCTTGTAAGAACAGGGACACACCCACTTCCACCCTCGAACTTCAAAGCCTTCAACTCCACAAGATCAACAAGGCCCTCAAACTCCTCTTCCAATCCTATCGGCACTTGTACAGCTGCACTCTGGTGTCGTAGTTTGGCCCGAGCCTTCAATAGAACACAAAAGCAAAATTCAGCTATAGAAACTGATAGCAACAACAGACAAGTGCAAGTCACCTCACGGAACTATAAAAACTGAAAATTATCAGAAAAAAATGGTTAGCCTTAAAATAAGCACAAGAATGATGATTTCCAGTAATATCAAAATGCAGCAACTCTAGCATTAAGATGTAAGCTTGGTCCACATTGCAGATACTAAAAAAGAATGCAAAGCCAGCCCTTGCACTTGTGAAGTCCTTGTTTTCCCCTTTTACTTTGAACCGCCTAACCCATACCTTGTACTTCCAAAAAGAATTTTTAAACTGGATGCAAGATAAAAGATGAGCTGATTTAGCAATGAAGGGCATAAAATATTCGAAATGAACCCAGGACGTCAGTGCATTTCAGATAGCACTTCAGTGCAAAGCAAAGTAGCAAATACTTGACTGCTAATTCATCAGAATTCAAATGCAATAGGAAGAGTATTTATTGCCTTCACCTTCCCTGTGTTAAACACGATAAGAATACTAAGCTAGCAGTACAATACTAACATGGCATACAGAAGTGTGTCCTCACAGAAAATACAACATAAAGACATGGAATGAAATCATAACACAGACTTTTACCCACTTCCACCACGAGGGAAAAATCCAGCATGAAAAGAGAGAAGGGACATTTTGCATAAGCCTCTCACCCCTCTTAGTATCATGAGAGAGCATCAGTGCATATAGACCACAGAAGTCAGACTCATGCTCACCTGGTTGAGAACTTTCCATGGATCAGCTCCCATGCGGTCCAACTTGTTAATAAATGCAACCCTTGGAATTTCATATCTTTTCATTTGTCGATCAACAGTAATCGATTGACTTTGTACACCACCAACACTACATAGCACAAGTATAGCACCATCAAGAACACGGAGGGCCCTTTCAACCTCAACAGTGAAATCCACGTGACCTGGGGTATCGATGATATTAATCTGCAACGATGGAACACAAGAACAGTGTAAGATGGGTCAAAACAAAAGCATTCAGACAAGACAATACAAGGGATAGTGATCAATGGTTGTATACATGACAACAAAAAAGGTTGCTTCTGGGGGGGCAATTCTAAAGTTCTACTGGTACTAGATTCATGCATGGTTTTGGTGTATCTGCTTCAACCAATCATACTGACCCCAACCCACAGATCCTAGTTTGAAGCCCAGTGGCAGGGGGAGCTGTGTTCCGGGAAACAGCTATTAAAGAAGCGGGTGGGACTAGCACGAGTTGACTCGGGTAGCTCATTCAACCCACATCGATAGTTGCCACTTGCCATGAAATAGATGTCTATCAAAACCACTCCTTTGATTCTTTCAAATGGTCTACTGTCATGAAGCAATTACGTCTCCACTAATAATGGCTCGGGAGAATTCACATGTGGTACTCCACTTGAACAAGAATAATGGCTATTTGGTAGTGGCTGGCAACTCATCCATGTTCGGCAATTTACATCTATATCATGTGGATATTTGCCATTTGCTCCATTCCTCGCCTGACCACGGTTTTGGTATAGTTAATGGGGCTACTTCATTTGTGGCATCAACAATGCTGACGTGTTTAAGAATGAAACCACCAATCACATTCTCCTTGCATCTTTTTCTTTTGCAATTGCATGAATGACATCACATAGTATTCTTGATTGATGGTTTTTAAAATTTTCTTCTCACATTTCATATTGCCTGGACATGCTGTGGAGAAAGCAAAAGCCAACAGCCAACCTAGTTAAATTAGCCCCCATCTTTATATACCTAACTCCTGAGAAGCAGCAATAAATTGTAGGGAACACCTTGCTGGCACAAATCTACAGCCTCAAAATTGTTGACTAGACCACTTTAACATGATGCGCATTCTAGAGACACCAAAGCTACGGCAGCAATATACTTCTGCGGTACTCAAAGAGGAAAGATCTGGTTCAAGAGCTCGATGGAATATCAAAATGATTACAAGGACAGAGTGAAAACACGAAATTGCATAGGTTCAATTGCAACTAATGAATAGTAGTACGGCAACTAATTATTGTCCACTTATGATAAATAAAACATAAATATTAGTGTGAAGCATAAATATTGGTCAGCTTGGTTTAAATATTTAAATTCCATGTGACAGGTTAATACTTGAGTTCGTACACATACCACATGTTAGTTAAAACTAAAAATTGATATATCCAGGAGAGAATAAGCTTTGCTAATCAGTTACCAAATATCGTAGCGTTTGGTGTATGACCTTGCACACAAGCCAATTAAGCTTTTCAACCATATATGTTAGTGCTTAAAGGAAACAAGGTTACATGTGCTATCTGCCTCGTACTGATTAACAAAAAACAGTTACAGTTAGCCCCAAATGTTGGAATGGCGTTAGGTAACAGCATTATTATTTCACAGTTGATTTGTCATATGATTGGACATTAACTCAAACCCCAATGCAATTTTCTTTAACCAGGAATAAAACAATAGTGATCAGAAGAGGGAAATGGATCAGCTACAAGAATGAGCGAGAAGAGGAGAGAAATGGACCTGGTATCCGTTCCAGGTACAGTAGGTAGCTGCCGACTGGATGGTGATGCCCTTCTCGCGCTCGAGGTCCATGGAGTCCATCTTTGCGCCGACGCCGTCGCGGCCACGCACCTCGTGGATCTCGTGGATCCGGCCGGTGTAGTACAGGACCCGCTCCGTCAGCGTCGTCTTCCCGGAGTCGATGTGCGCGGAGATACCGATGTTCCGCATCCGATCCATGGACTCGCGCCACCGCGCCAACTCCTTGTCGTCTCCCCGCGCCCGCAGAGCCGACGCCGAGGACATCGCCCGGCGGGCCGACGCCGCTGCGGCCGCGGCCGCGGGCGAGGGGGCGTCGGCGAGGGGCTGGAGGAGGAGGGAGAATGGGCGGAAGGAGGATAGGAGGTGGGAGGCGGAACGCCGGGCCATGGCCATCGCCGCCTAGGAATTTTCGGCGGCGGCGGCGTGGAGGTTTTGGCCTGGTTGAACTAAAACCCTAGGGAGTTGGTGTGAACAACATGCATCGTAGAGAAGTCAGAATTCAGAAGTGCATCTGGGCATTGGGGCGGACTGACGGCGCAGGACAAAGCTACGTCGGCGAGACAAGTCGTTGAATGTGTTACGCTGATTGCGTGTGTTTGTAAATTACAAACTGTTACTAACTCCCTCCTGGTATATTGGTTCCTTCATATTCAGTGTTAAATTTTGATCATAGATTTAACTAATAAAATATCAATGCATGTCATCGCAAATTATATCAATAAAAACTATGTTCAAATAGGAATCTAATGATATAATTTTTTTAATGACATGTATTAACATTTTATTAATTAAATTTATGGTCAAAATTTGACACAAATTACGAAGGGGGCTAATAAATCAGAATGGAGGTAGTAAGTACTACTCCCATTCATTCCATAATATAGTGCGCCCGCGCTTTTTAAGATTTAAGTTTAATCATAAATTTAACCAACAAGACCGACCGTGGTATCTCCGTCCGGGTTTATTAGGCCACTTTGTACTTTGAGTCTAATTTTGACCATGTAACAGAAAATACATAAAGTACATCGTATAAAAAGTATATTGTATGATTTGTATTTGAAAACGGTTTTCAAAGGTATAATTTTTGTGACATATAGTTTACATTTTATTAGTTGAATTCATGGTCAAACTTTGGCTTAAATAAAAGGGGTCTAATAAACCCGGTCGAAGGAAGTATTAGCCAAATGTTTGCTGGACGCCGATCTTTGAAAGATGGAGGCCGATGCCCCCAAAATGGAAAAACAAATTTAGAAAAAACAAAAAAGAAGTCAAAAATTATGAAACTTTTTTGCAACCTATGAAATACTCATGTGAAAAAAATCGCCGAGGAATGACTCTCGTGGTATTCTCAAAAAAATGTATATCTAAAAAGGCCATCGGGAGACTTTTCACTCGATATTAACACAAGGCAAATAAATACATGGGGCAAACCAAAAATAACAGAACAACAAACAAAGTGTAATGAAGACTGAATTCAGTGCGTGATTGAGAGATGTGGTTACTAAACCAATCTACTCCCCTCGAATGGATATCACGACAATATTAAATCATGTTTGTTACAAAAAAGTTTAAAAATATTAGTCTTTTTGATATTTTTTTTATTTTTTCAATTTGGATGCGAACGGGACCCGAGACCCATTGGCTATTTCTGAATGTTTGCTCCCATATCATATTTCGATGGATTTGCTGGAACCATTCGGTTGTTTGCTTGCCATCCTGATAGATATTTCTCTGGCTAGAGTGAAACCTAAAGCTAGCCTAGACCTTGTTTGGTTTGCACCCTCAGTTTCTTCCCCTCACTTGGCATGAGATCGTTCGGCACGAATGGTTTGTTTGGTTCATGTCCTCGTCACAGCGTGTCTGGCCTGGTGCCTGCCAAGATTCATGAAGAAATTGTTTTCTTGTTGTTTTGGACAGGGGGAGCCGGCTTGGCCTTGAAACTTGAGAGTTGTGGTGAGCCTCACTGAGTCGTCCATTTTCAAGTGACTGGGCATCCGGTATGGATGCTAATTACTGCCTGAGACCATCGTCCAGGGTACATCAACAATACAATTCAAGATTTTCTTTTTAGCACACTTAACCATTCATGGGGCCATACTTCAACAATTTTTCTTCACACTAGTCTGTCCAATCAATCTTCAGGTTAACCTGTTCATACAATAATTTACAGATGTTCATGGCTTGGCCAAGTAACGGGTTTTTTCCAAACGTGGTGTTGGGGAACGTAGCATGTAATTTCAAAAAAAATTCTACGAACACGTAAGATCTATCTAGAAGATGCATAGCAACAAGAGGGGGAGAGTGTGTCCACGTACCCTCGTAGACCGAAAGCGAAAGCGTTAGGTTAACGCGGTTGATGTAGTCGAACGTCTGCGCGATCCAACCGACCAAGTACCGAACGTACGGCGCCTTCGAGTTCAGCACACGCTCAGCTCGATGACGTCCCTCGAACTTTTGATCCAGCAAAGTGTCGAGGGAGAATTTCGTCAGCATGACGGCGTGATGACGGTGATGGCGATGTGATTCGCGCAGGCCTTCGCCTAAGCACTACGACAATATGACCGGAGGAGTAAACTGTGGAGGGGGCACCGCACCGCACACAGATAGTCAAGTAGAGGCATACTAGGGACACTTTGTTTTGTCTATGTATTCATACATGTAACAAGTTTTCGGTTAATACAATTTTAGCATGAATAATAAAAATTTATCATGATATAAGAAAATATAAATAACAACTTGCACTAGAGTCAATAATCTAAATTACATTGTAATGATTCTAACACCCATGAAGTCTTGGTGTTGAACATGTTTTGCTCATGGAAGAGGCTTAGTCAACGGGTCTGCAATATTCAGATCCGTATGTATTTTGCAAATCTCTATGTATTCCTCCTTAACTTGGTCGCGGATGGAGTTGAAGCGTCTCTTGATGTGTTTGGTTCTCTTGTGAAATCTGGATTCCTTCACTAAGAAAATTGCTCCAGTATTGTCACAAAAGATTTTTATTGGACCCGATGCACTAGGTATTACACCTAGATCGGATATGCACTCCTTCATTCAGTCTCCTTCATTTGCTGCTTCCGAAGCAGCTATGTACTCCGCTTCACACGTAGATCCCGTCACGACGCTCTACTTGAAAGAATAAAATTCACATTGAAAGAGTAAAATTCAGAAAAACGGTAATCATAATCATGACAAGTTTTATAAATATAATCATCACTACTTTTTATAGCATAAGTATCATCACAATAATTATCATAAGTAGCAACTTTGTTCTCATCATAATCGATTGAGACCTCTTCCAAGATAGTGGAATCATTACTAAATAAAGTCATGACCTCTCTAAATCCACTTTCATAATTGTCATAATAAGATTCAACACCCTCCAAAATAGTGGGATCATTACTTCCTAAAGTTGACATTCTTCCAAACCCACTTCCATCAATATAATCATCATAAATAGGAGGCATGCTATCATCATAATAAATTTACTCGTCAACACTTGGGAGACTAAAAATATCATCTTCATTAATCATAGCATCCTCAAGTTTTGGACAAACATTAATTGCAGCAAATACATTCTCAAACATGTCATTCTCATCAAATATAGCATCCCCAAGCTTGGGCCTTTTAATATCATAAGCATAATCATTCTCATCGTTGATAGTATGGATAGCACCAATAGTATAGCAATTATCATCATCACAATGAGTAATCGGAGCAACATCATTTGGGAAGGATGCCTTTTTACCTTTGCTTCTCCGTCTTTTCTTTTTCTTCTCCACATCATATTTGGGTTTAATCCTCTTTTTGGAGCTCCTTATTAATGAGATTGGTTGAATAGAAGGCTCCTCCTCGTTACCTAATTCATCATAAGAAATAATAGGAGGATATTGGGAGGTCTCTTCCCTTTCATTAGTATTCTCTTCATCTTCTATTTGTTTTCTTGTCTTTATATAATTGGCAATATAAGGATTTTCAATGCAATTCACCGCACAATACATATAAATTTCCTCTAGATCAAAATCAAGAAATTTATCAAGGGCAAATTCTAGAATATCCTTAGTTATACGTTTCATTTCTTCATAACTCAAAAGCAAACTAAGTTCATTATGATGTGCAAGGGAAATCAAGTCATCACAATTTTTGGACACGATTCGATCATGAAACAATTTGCATTGGATATTTAAATGACCACGTTCATTGCAAAGTTCACAAGGATGGCTAAGAAAATTTAAATTTTCAGCACAAACATCTAGCATTTCTTGCAACCATTTAGTTTCTAAATACTTATGCCTCTTGCAAAATCTATCTTCCCTATTTGGTGTGTACTTGCAAACTCTATGCACTCCACAAAAATTGACATGCTTATAAGAGACATTTTCATCATGACTAGTGCAATCATTATTAGTATCATGGATATTCAAAGAGTTCGTACTAACAACATTGCAATCATGCTCATCATACAAAGATTTAGTGCCAAACACTCTAATGCATTCTTCTTCTAACACTTTGGCACAATTATCGGAATCCTTATTTTTCATGAAAGATATTAAAAAGATGAAGCATATGAGGTAACCTTAATTACATTTTTTGTAATTTTCTCTTATAGACTAAACTAGTGATAAAATAAGAAACAAAAAGATTCGATTGCAAGATCTAAAGATATACCTTCAAGCGCTAACCTCCCTAGCAACGGTGCCAGAAAAGAGCTTGATGTCTACTACACAACCTTCTTCTTATAGACGTTGTTGGGCCTCCAAGTGCAGAGGTTTGTAGGACAGTAGCAAATTTCCCTCAAGTGGATGACCTAAGGTTTATCAATCCGTGGGAGGCATAGGATGAAGATGGTCTCTCTCAAACAACCCTGCAACCAAATAACAAAGAGTCTCTTGTGTCCCCAACACACCCAATACAATGGTAAATTGTATAGGTGCACTAGTTTGGCGAAGAGATGGTGATACAAGTGCAATATGGATGGTAGATAAAGGTTTTTGTAATCTGAAAATATAAAAATAGTAAGGTAGCAAGTGGTAAAAGTGAGCGTAAACGGTATTGCAATGCTAGGAAACAAGGCCTAGGGTTCATACTTTCACTAGTGCAAGTTCTCTCAACAACAATAACATAATTGGATCATATAATTATCCCTCAACATGCAACAAAGAGTCACTCCAAAGTCACTAATAGCGGAGAACAAACGAAGAAATTATGGTAGGGTACGAAACCACCTCAAAGTTATCCTTTCTTATCGATCTATTCAAGAGTCCGTAGTAAAATAACATGAAGTTATTCTTTCCGTTCAATCTATCCTAGAGTTCGTACTAGAATGACACCTTAAGACACAAATCAACCAAAACCCTAATGTCACCTAGGTACTCCAATGTCACCTCAAGTATACGTGGGTATGATTATACGATATGCATCACACAATCTCAGATTCATCTATTCAACCAACACAAAGAACTTCAAAGAGTGCCCCAAAGTTTCTACCGGAGAGTCAAGACGAAAACATGTGCCAACCCCTATGCATAAGTTCACGAGGTCACGGAACTCGCAAGTTGATCACCAAAACATACATCAAGTGGATCACCCGATATCCCATTGTCACCACAGATAAGCACATGCAAGACATACATCAAGTGTTCTCAAATCCTTAAAGACTCAATCCGATAAGATAACTTCAAAGGGAAAACTCAATTCATCACAAGAGAGTGGAGGGGGAGAAACATCATAAGATCCAACTATAATAGCAAAGCTCGCGATACATCAAGATCGTGCCGAATCAAGAATAGAGAGAGAGAGAGAGATCAAACACATAGCTACTGGTACATACCCTCAGCCCCGAGGGTGGACTACTCCCTCCTTGTCATGAAGAGCGTCGGGATGATGAAGATGGCCACCGGAGAGGGATTCCCCCCCTCCGGCAGGGTGCCGGAACGGGTCTAGATTGGTTTTCGATGGCTACAGAGGCTTGCAGCGGCGGAACTCCCGATCTAGGTTTCTTTCTAGAAGTTTTGGGTTATATAAGAGGTTTTTGCGTCGAGAACAAGTTAGGGGGGTCTCCGGGCTGTCCACGAGGTAGGGAGGCGCGCCCAGCGCCCCCACCCTCGTGGGCAGCCCGGGACTCTTCTGGCCCAAATCTTTTACTCCATGACCTTTTTCTGGTCCAAAAATAAGTTCCGTGAAGTTTTAGGTCAATTGGACTCCGTTTGATTTTCCTTTTCTGCGATACTCAAAAACAAGGAAAAAACAGAAACTGGCACTGGGCTCTAGGTTAATAGGTTAGTCCCAAAAATCATATAAAATAGCATATAAATGCATATAAAACATCCAAGGATGATAATATAATAGCATGGAACAATAAAAAATTATAGATACGTTGGAGACGTATCAATAAGCAGCTTCACCGAGGTCTTTCATTGAAAAATTCTTATTCAAGTATACTTTTATGCTATCCAGAAATTCAATATCATTTCCAATCAACAATATGTCATCCACACATAATATTAGAAATGCTATAGAGCTCCCACTCACTTTCTTGTAAATACAGGCTTCTACAAAAGTCTGTATAAAACCATATGCTTTGATCACACTATCAAAGCATATATTCCAACTCCGAGAGGCTTGCACCAGTCCATAAATGGATTGCTGGAGCTTTCACACTTTTTTAGCACCTTTAGGATCAACAAAACCTTCTGGTTGCATCATATACAACTCTTCTTTAAGAAATCCATTAAGGAATGCAATTTTGACATCCATTTGCCAAATTTCATAATCATAAAATGCGGCAATTGCTAACATGATTCAAACATACTTAAGCATCGCTACGGGTGAGAAGGTCTCATTGTAGTCAACTCCTTGAACTTGTCGAAAACCTTTCGCAACAAGTCAAGCTTTGTAGATAGTAACATTACCATCAGCGGAAGTCTTCTTCTTGAAGATCCATTTATTCTCTATGGCTTGTCAATCATCGGGAAAGTCAACCAAAGTCCATACTTTGTTCTCATACATGGATCCCATCTCAGATTTCATGGCCTCAAGCCATTTCGCGGAATCTGGGCTCATCATCGCTTCCTCATAGTTCGTAGGTTCGTCATGGTCTAGTAACATGACTTCTAGAACAGGATTACCGTACCACTCTGGTGCGGAACGTACTATGGTTGACCTAAGAGGTTCGGTAGTAACTTGATCTGAAGTTTCACATCATCATTAGCTTCCTCACTAATTGGTGTAGGCATCACTGGAACTGATTTTTGTGATGAACTACTTACTAATTCGAGAGAAGGTACAACTACCTCATCAAGTTCTACTTTCCTCCCACTCACTTCTTTCGAGAGAAACTCCTTCTCTAGAAAGGATCCATTCTTAGCAACAAATATCTTGCCTTAGGATCTGTGATAGGAGGTGTACCCAATAGTTTATTTTGGTATCCTATGAAGATGCACTTCTCTGATTTGGGTTCGAGCTTATCAAGCTAAAGCTTTTTCACATAAGCATCGCAACCCTAAATTTTAAGAAACGATAGTTTTGGTTTCTTGCCAAACCAAAATTCATATGGTGTCGTCTCAACGGATTTAGATGGTGCCCTATTTAACATGAATGCAACTGTCTCTAATGCATAACCCCAAAACGATAGTGGTAAATCGGTAAGAGACATCATAGATTGCACCATATCTAATGAAGTACGGTTACAACGTTCGGACACACCATTACGCTGTAGTGTTCCAGGTGGCGTGAGTTGCAAAACTATTCCACATTGTTTCAAATGAAGACCAAACTCGTAACTCAAATATTCGCCTCAGCGATCAGATCGTAGAAACTTTATTTTCTTGTTACGATGATTTTCCACTTCACTCTGAAATTCTTTGAACTTTTCAAATGTTTCAGACTTGTGTTTCATTAAGTAGATATACCCATATCTGCTCAAATCATCTGTGAAGGTCGGAAAATAACGATACCTGTCGCGAGCCTCAACACTCATCGGACCGCATACATCCGTATGTATTATTTTCAATAAGTCAGTGGCTCGCTCCACTGTTCCGGACAACGGAGTCTTAGTCATCTTGCCCATGAGGCATGGTTTGCAAGAATCAAGTGCTTCATAGTCAAGTGATTCCAAAAGCCCATCTGCATGGAGTTTTCTTCATGCGCTTTACACCAATATGACCTAAACGGCAGTGCCACAAATAAGTTGCACTATCATTATTAACTTTGCATCTTTTGGCATCAATATTATGAATATGTGTATCACCACGATCGTGATTCAACAAAAATAGACCACTCATCAAGGGTGCATGACCATAAAAGATATTACTCATATAAATAGACCAACCATTATTCTCTAATTTAAATGAATAACCATCTCGCATTAAACAAGATCCAGATATAATGTTCATACTCAACGCTGGCACCAAATAACAATTGTTCAGGTCTAAAACTAATCCCAAAGGTAGATGTAGAGGTAGCATGCCGACGGCGATCACATCGACCTTGGAACCATTTCCGACGCGCATCATCACCTCGTCCTTAGCCAATCTTCGTTTAATCTGTAACCCCTGTTTCGAGTTGCAAATATGAGCAACAAAACTAATATCAAATACCCAGGCACTACTACGAGCATTAGTAAGGTACACATCAGTAACATGTATATCAAATATACCTTTCACTTTGCCATCCTTCTTATCCGCCAAATACTTGGGGCAGTTCCGCTTCCAGTGACCAGTCCCTTTGTAGTAGAAGCACTTAGTTTCAGGCTTAGGTCCAGACTTGGGTTTCTTCCGGGGAGCAGCAACTTGCTTGCTATTCTTTTTGAAGTTCCCCTTCTTTCCTTTGCCATTTTTCTTGAAACTAGTGGACTTGTTAACCATCAACACTTGATGCTCCTTCTTGATTTCTACCTCCGCAGCTTTAAGCATTGCGAAGAGCTCGGGAATAGTATTTTCCATCCCTTGCATATTATAGTTCATCACGAAGACTTTGTAGTTTGGTGACAGTGATTGAAGAACTCTGTCAATAACACTATCATCCGGAAGATTAACTCCCAGCTAAGTCAAGTGGTTATGGTATCCAGACATTCTGAGTATGTGTTCATTAACATAACTGTTCTCCTCCATCTTGCAGCTATAGAACTTGTTGGAGACTTCATATCTCTCAACTCGAGCATTTGCTTGAAATATTAACTTCAACTCCCGGAACATCTCATATGGTCCATGATGTTCAAAACGTCTTTGAAGTCCCGATTCTAAGCCGTAAAGCATGGCACACTGAACTATCGAGTAGTCATCAGATTTAGCTTGCCAGACATTCATAACGTCCGAAGTTGCTCCTACAGCAGGCCTTGCACCTAGCGGTGCATCAAGGACATAATTCTTCTGTGCAGCAATGAGGATAATCCTCAAGTTACGGACCCAGTCTGTGTAGTTGCTACCATCATATTTCAACTTAGCTGTCTCTAGGAACGCATTAAAATTCAAGGGAACGGTAGCACGGGCCATTGATCTACAACATAGATATGCAAAAACTATCAGGACTAAGTTCATGATAAATTTTAAGTTCAGTTAATCATATTTCTAAAGGACTCCCACTTAGATAGACATCCCTTGAGTCATCTAAATGATCACGTGATCCATATCAACTAAACCATGTCTGATCATCACGTGAGATGGAGTAGTTTTCAATGGTGAACATCTCTATGTTGATCATATCTACTATATGATTAACGTTCGACCTTTCGGTCTTCGTGTTCCGAGGCCATGTCTGTACATGCTAGGCTCATCAAGTTTAACATGAGTATTCTGCATGTGCAAAACTGTCTTGCACCCATTGTATGTGAACGTAGAGCTTATCACACCCGACCATCACGTGGTGTCTTAGCACAATGAACTGTCGCAATGGTGCATACTCAGGGAGAACACTTATACCTTGAAATTTAGTGAGGGGTCATCTTATAATGCTACCGCCGTACTAAGCAAAATAAGATGCATAAAATATAAACATCACATGCAATCAAAATATGTGACATGATATGGCCATCATCATCTTGTGCCTTTGATCTCTGTCTCCAAAGCACTGTCATGATCTCCATCGTCACCGGCTTGACACCTTGATCTCCATCGTAGTGTCGTTGTCGTCTTGCCAACTATTGCTTCTACGACTATCGCTAACGCATAATGATAAAGTAAAGCAATTACATGGCGATTGCATTTCATACAATAAAGCGACAACCATAAGGCGCCTGCCAGTTGCCGACAACTTTTACAAAACATGATCATCTCATACATCAAAATATATCACATCATGTCTTGACCATATCACATCACAACATGCCCTGCAAAAACAAGTTAGACGTCCTCTAATTTGTTGTTGCAAGTTTTACGTGGCTGCTACGGGCTTCTAGTAAGAACCGTTCTTACCTATGCATCAAAACCACAATGGTTTTTCATCAAGTGTGCTGTTTTAACCTTCAACAAGGACCGGCCGTAGTCAAATTTGATTCAACTAAAGTTGGAGAAACAAACACCCGCCAACCACCCTTATGCAAAACAAGTTGCATGCCTGTCGGTGGAACCGATCTCATGAACGTTGTCATGTAAGGTTGGTCCGGGCCACTTCATCCAGCAATACTGCCAAATCAAAATAAGACATTGGTGGTAAGCAGTATGACTATTATCGCCCACAACTCTTTGTGTTCTACTCGTGCATATCATCTACGCATGGACCTGGCTCAGATGCCACTGTTGGGGAACATAGCATGCAATTTCCAAAAATTTCCTACGAACACGCAAGTTCTATCTAGGAGATGCATAGCAACGAGAGGGGGAGAGTGTGTCCACGTACCCTCGTAGACCGAAAGCGGAAGCATTAGGTTAACACGGTTGATGTAGTTGAACGTCTTCGCGATCCAACCGATCAAGTACCGAACGTACGACACCTCCGAGTTCAGCACACGTTCAGCTCGATGACGTCCCTCAAACTCTTGATCCAGCAAAGTGTCGAGGGAGAGTTCCATCAGCACGACAGCGTAGTGACGGTGATGGTGATGTGATCCGTGCAGGGATTCGCCTAAGCACAACGACAATATGACCGGAGGAGTAAACTGTGGAGGGGGGCACCGCACACGGCTAAGAACAATTGATGTGCTTTGGGGTGCCCCCTGCCCCCGTATATAAAGGAGGAGAGGGAGGAGTCCGACCATAGGGGACGCGCCATGGGGGGAAGGAGGAAGGAGAGGGAGAGGGGGGAGGAAAGGGGGGCCGCGCCCCCTTCCCCTTGTCCAATTCGAACAGCCCATGGGGGGCGCGCGCCACCCCTTGTGGGCTCCCCTCTCTCTCCCCCTATGTCCCATGTAGGCCCATTACTTCCCCGGGGGGTCCGGTAACCTCCCTGTACTCCGAAAAATACCTGAAACATTCCGGAACCATTCCGGTGTCCGAATACTATCGTCCAATATATCAATCTTTACCTCTCGACCATTTCAAGACTCCTTGTCATGTCCGTGATCTTATTCGGGACTCCAAAAAATCTTCAAACACCAAAACATATAACTCATAATACAAATCGTCATCGAATGTTAAGCGTGCAGACCCTACGGGTTCGAGAACTATGTAGACATGACCGAGACACATCTCCAGTCAATAACCAACAGCGGAACCTGGATGCTCATATTGGTTCCTACATATTCTACGAAGATCTTTGATACGTCTCCAATGTATTTATAATTTTTGATTGCTCCATGCTATTATATTATCTATTTTGGATGTTAATGGGCTTTATTTTACACTTTTATATCATTTTTGGGACTAACCTATTAACCGGAGGCCCATCCCAAATTGTTGTTTTTTGCCTATTTCAGTGTTTCGCATAAAAGGAATATCAAACGAAGTCCAAATGGAATGAAACCTTCGGGAACGTGATTTTCTCAACAAACGTGATCCAGGAGACTTGGAGTGGGCGTCAAGAAACAATCGAGGAGGCCACGAGGCAGGGGGCACGCCCTCCGCCCTCGTGGGCCCCTCGTTGCTCCACTGACCTACTTATTCCTCCTATATAAGTCCACGTACCCCGCAAACATCCAGGAGCACCACGAAAACCTAATTCCACCGCCGCAACCTTCTGTACCCAAGAGATCCCATCTTGGGGCCTTTTCCGGAGCTCCGCCAGAGGGGGAATTGATCACGGAGGGCCTCTACATCAACTCCATGGCCTCTCCGGTGATGTGTGAGTAGTTTACTTCAGACCTTCGGGTCCATAGCTAGTAGCTAGATGGCTTCTTATCTCTCTTTGGATCTCAATACAAAGTTCTCCTCGATTCTCTTAGAGATATATTCGATGTAATCTTCTTTTGCGGTGTGTTTGTCGAGATACGATGAATTGTGGGTTTATGATCAAGATTATCTATGAACAATATTTGAATCTTCTCTGAATTCTTTTATGTATGATTGGTTAATCTTTGCAAGTCTATTTGAATTATCAGTTTGGTTTGGCCTACTAGATTGATCTTTCTTGCAATGGGAGAAGTGCTTAGCTTTGGGTTCAATCTTGCGGTGCTCGATCCCAGTGACAGTAGGGGAAACGACACGTGTTGTATTGTTGCCATCGAGGATAAAAAGATGGGATTTATATCATATTGCATGAGTTTATCCCTCTACATCATGTCATCTTTCTTAAGGCATTACTCTGTCCTTATGAACTTAATACTCTAGATGCATGCTGGATAGCGGTCGATGTGTGGAGTAATAGTAGTAGATGCAGGCAGGAGTCGGTCTACCTGTCACGGACATGATGCCTATATAAATGATCATGCCTAGATATTCTCATAATTATTCGCTTTTCTATCAATTGCTCGACAATAATTTGTTCACCCACCATAATACTTATGCTATCTTGAGAGAAGACACTAGTGAAACATATGGCCCCCGGGTCTATTTTCCATTATACAAGTTTCCAATCTATTTTATTTTGCAATCTTTACTTTCAATCTATATCATAAAAATACCTAACATATTTATCTTATTAGAGATCTCACTCTTGCAAGTGGCCGTGATGGGATTGACAATCCCTTTATCGCGTTGGTTGCGGGTTTCTTATTTGTTTGTGCAGGTACGAGGTGACTCGCGCGTGGTCTCCTACTGGATTGATACCTTGGTTCTCAAAAACTGAGGGAAATACTTACGCTGCTTTACTGCATCACCCTTTCCTCTTCAAGGGAAAACCAACGCAATGCTCAAGAGGTAGCAAGAAGGATTTCTGGCACCGTTGCCAGGGAGATCTACGCCAAGTCAAGACATACCAAGTACCCATCACAACTCTTATCCTCCGCATTACATTATTTGCCATTTGCCTCTCGTTTTTGAAGGAAATATGCCCTAGAGGCAATAATAAAGTTATTATTTATTTCCTTATTTCGTGATAAATGTTTATTATTCATGCTAGAATTGTATTAACCGGAAACATAATACATGTGTGAATACATAGACAAACAGAGTGTCACTAGTATGCCTCTACTTGACTAGCTCGTTGATCGAAGATGGTTAAGTTTCCTAACCATAGACATGAGTTGTCATTTGATTAACGAGATCACATCATTAGGAGAATGATGTGATTGACTTGACCCATTCCATTATCTTAGCACTTGATCGTTTAGTTTTGTTGCTATTGCTTTCTTCATGACTTATACATGTTCCTATGACTATGAGATTATGCAACTCCCGTTTACCGGAGGAACACTTTGTGTGCCACCAAACGTCACAACGTAACTGGGTGATTATAAAGGTGCTCTACAGGTGTCTCCAAAGGTACTTGTTGGGTTGGCGTATTTCGAGATTAGGATTTGTCACTCCGATTGTCGGAGAGGTATCTCTGGGCCCACTCGGTAATGCACATCATTATAAGCCTTGCAAGCATTGCAACTAATGAGTTAGTTGCGGGATGATGTATTACGGAACGAGTAAAGAGACTTGCCGGTAACGAGATTGAACTAGGTATTGAGATACCGACGATCGAATTTCGGGCAAGTAACATACCGATGACAAAGGGAACAACGTATGTTGTTATGCGGTCTGACCAATAAAGATCTTCGTAGAATATGTAGGAGCCAATATGGGCATCCAGGTCCCGCTATTGGTTATTGACCAGAGAGGTGTCTCGGTCATGTCTACATAGTTCTCCAACCTGTAGGGTCCGCACGCTTAATGTTCGTTGACGATATAGTACTATATGAGTTATGTATGTTGGTGACCGAATGTTGTTCGGAGTTTTGGATGAGATCACAGATATGACGAGGAACTCCGGAATGGTCCGGAAGTAAAGATTGATATGTGGATAGTAGTGTTTGATCTCCGGAAGGGTTCCGGAATTCACCGGAAGGGGTTCCGGATGTTTCCCGAAATGTTTGGGCACGAGAACACTTTATCTGGGCCAAAGGGGAAAGCCCACGAGGCTTTTGGAAAGTGCAAAAGGAAGTTTTGCGGAGACCAGAGGCTAGACGCCGGGAACCCTGGCGTCTAGTGGGTAGACGCCGGGAACCCTGGCGTCTAGCCCTGGAGTCCGAGAAGGACTTTGCCTTTCGGGTGAAACCGACTTTGAGGAGGCTTTTACTCCAAGTTTCGACCCCAGGGCTCAACATATAAATAGAGGGGTAGGGCTAGCACCAAAGACACATCAAGAAACACCAAGCTATGTGCCGGCAACCCCGTCCCCTCTAGTTTATCCTCCGTCATAGTTTTCGTAGTGCTTAGGCGAAGCCCTGCAGAGATTGTTCTTCACCAACACCGTCACCACGATGTCGTGCTGCCGGAACTCATCTACTACTTCGCCCCTCTTGCTGGATCGAGAAGGCGAGGACGTCATCGAGCCGAACGTGTGCAGAACTCGGAGGTGCCGTGCTTTCGATACTTGGATCGGTCGGATGTGAAGACGTACGACTACATCAACCACATTGATATAACGCTTCCGCGAACAGTCTACGAGGGTACGTAGACAACACTCTCCCCTCTCGTTGTTATGCATCACCATGATCTTGCATGTGCGTAGGAATTTTTTTGAAATTACTACGTTCCCCAACAGTGGCATCCGAGCCTAGGTTTTATGCGTTGATGTTGTGCACGAGTAGAACACAAGTGAGTTGTGGGCGATATAAGTCATAATGCTTACCAGCATGTCACACTTTGGTTCGGCGGTATTGTTGGATGAAGCGGCCCGGACCGACATTACGCGTACGCTTACGCGAGACTGGTTCTACCGACGTGCTTTGCACACAGGTGGCTGGCGGGTGTCAGTTTCTCCAACTTTAGTTCAACCGAGTCTGGCTACGCCCGGTCCTTGCGAAGGTTAAAACAGCACCAACTTGACAATCTATCATTGTGGTTTTGATGCGTAGGTAAGAACGGTTCTTGCTCAGCCCGTAGCAGCCACGTAAAACTTGCAACAACAAAGTAGAGGACGTCTAACTTGTTTTTGCAGGGCATGTTGTGATGTGATATGGTCAAGACATGATGCTAAATTTTATTGTATGAGATGATCATGTTTTGTAACACAGTTATCGGCAACTGGCAGGAGCCATATGGTTGTCGCTTTATTGTATGAAATGCAATCGCCATGTAATTGCTTTACTTTATCACTAAGCGGTAGCGATAGTCATAGAGGCAATAGTTGGCGAGATGACAACGATGCTTCGACGGAACTCACCCTAGGCCTCAGCTGGATCAAGAGTACGAGGGACGTCACTGAGCTGAACGTGTGCAGATCGTGGAGATGCAGTGCGTTCAGTACTTGATCGGTTGGATCGCGAAGACATTCGACTACATCAACCGCATTACTAAACGCTTCCGCTTTCGGTCTACGAGGGTATGTAGACACACTCTCCCCCTCTCGCTGCTATGCATCTCCTAGATAGATCTTGTGTGATCGTTGGAATTTTTTGAAATACTGCGTTCCCCAACACTGGTATCCGAGCGAGGTCTATGCTTAGATGTTATATGCACGATTAGAACACAAAGAGTTGTGGGCCATAATAGTCATACTACTTACCAGCATGTCATACTTTGATTCGGCAGTATTGTTGGATGAAGTGGCCCGGATTGACATTACATGATCGCATTCATGAGACTGGTTCTACCGACGTGCTTCGCACACAGGTGGCTAGTGGGTGTCTGTTTCTCCAACTTTAGTTGAATCGAGTGTGACTACGCCCGATCCTTGTTGAAGGTTAAAACAACACACTTGACGAAAAATCGTTGTGGTTTTTGATGCGTAGGTAAGAACGGTTCTTGCTAAGCCTGTAGCAGCCACGTAAAACTTGCAACAAAAAAGTAGAGGACGTCTAACTTGTTTTTGCAGGGCATGCTATGATGTGATATGGTCAAGACATGATTATATAAATTGTTGTATGAGATGATCATGTTTTGTAACAAAGTTATCGGTAACTGGCAGGAGCCATATGGTTGTCGCTTTATTGTATGAAATGCAATCGCCATGTAATTTCTTTACTTTATCACTATGCGGTAGCGATAGTCCTGGAAGCAATAGTTGGCAAGACGACAACGATGCTACGATGGAGATCAAGGTCTCAAGCCGATGACGATGGTGATCATGATGGTGCTTTGGAGATGGAGATCGAAGGCACAAGATGATGATGGCCATATCATATCACTTATATTGATTGCATGTGATGTTTATCTTTTATGCATCTTATATTGCTTAGTACGGCGGTAGCATTATAAGATGATCTCTCACTAAATTTCAAGGTATAAGTGTTCTCCCTGAGTATGCACCGTTGCTACAGTTCATCGTGCCAAGACACCACGTGATGATTGGGTGTGATATGCTCTACATTCACATACAACGGGTGCAAGCCAGTTTTGCACACGCAGAATACTCAGGTTAAACTTGACGAGCCTAGCATTTGCAGATATGGCTTCGGAACACTGAGACCGAAAGGTCGAGCGTGAATCATATAGTAGATATGATCAACATAATGATGTTCACCATTGAAAGCTATTCCATTTCACGTGATGATCGGTTATGGTTTAGTTGATTTGGATCACGTGATCACTTAGATGATTAGAGGGATGTCTGTCTAAGTGGGAGTTCTTAAGTAATATGATTAATTGAACTTTAGTTTATCATGATCTTTGTCCTAGTAGCATTAGCATATCTATGTTGTAGATCAATAGCTAGCGTTTAGCTCCCCTGTTTTCTTTTTTATGTGTTCCTAGAGAAAACTAAGTTGAAAGATGTTAGTAGCAATGATGCGGATTGGATCCGTGATCTGAGGTTTATCCTCATTGCTGCACAGAAGAATTATGTCCTTAATGCACCGCTAAAGTGACAGACCTATTGCAGGAGCAGATGCAGACGTCATGAACGTTTGGCTAGCTCAATATGATGACTACTTGATAGTTTAGTGCACCATGCTTAACAGCTTAGAATCAGGACTTCAAAGACGTTTTGAACGTCATGGATCATATGGATGTTCTAGGAGTTGAAGTTAATATTTCAAGCAAATACCTGAGTTGAGAGATATGAAGTCTCCAACAAGTTCTATAGCTAAAAGATGGAGGAGAATAGCTCAAGCAGTGAGCATGTGTTCAGATTGTCTGGGTACTACAGTCGCTTGAATCAAGTGGGAGTTAATCTTCCAGATAAAATAGTGATTGACAGAATTCTCTAGTCACCATCACCAAGTTAGTAGAACTTTGTGATGAGCTATAGTATGCAAGGGATGATGAAAACGATTCCTGAGCTTTTCATGATGATGAAATCGATGAAGGTAGAAATCAAGAAAGAACATCAAGTGTTGATGATTAACAAGACCACTAGTTTCAAGAAAAGGGCAAAGGGAAAGAAAGGGAACTTCAAGAAGAACGGCAAGCAAGTTGCTGCTCAAGTGAAGAAGCCCAAGTCTGGTCCTAAGCCTGAGACTAAGTGCTTCTACTGCAAAGGGACTGGTCATTGCAAGCGGAACTGCCCCAAGTATTTGGCGGATAAGAAGGATGGCAAAGTGAACAAAAGTATATTTGATATACAGATTATTGATGTGTATTTTACTAGTGTTCGTAGCAACCCCTCGGTATTTGATACTAGTTCAATTGCTAAGAGTAGTAACTCGAAACAGGAGTTGCAGAATGAACAGAGACTAGTTAAGGGTGAAGTGACGATGTGTGTTGGAAGTGGTTCCAAGATTGATATGATAATCATCGCACACTCCCTATACTTTCGGGATTGGTGTTGAACCTAAATAAGTGTTATTTGGTGTTTGCGTTGAACATGAATATGATTTGATCATGTTTATTGCAATACGGTTATTCATTTAAGTTAGAGAACAATTGTTGTTCTGTTTACATGAATAAAACCTTCTATGGTCATACACACCAACGAAAATGGTTTGTTGGATCTCGATCGTAATGATACACATATTCATAAAATTGAAGCCAAAAGATGCAAAGTTAATAATGATAGTGCAACTTGTTTGTGGCATTGCCGTTTAGGTCATATTGGTTTAAAGCGCATGAAGAAACTCCATGCTGATGGACTTTTGGAATCACTTGATTATGAATCAATTGATGCTTGCGAACCATGCCTCATGGGCAAGATGACTAAGACTCCGTTCTCCGGAACAATGGAGCGAGCAAAAGATTTTTTGGAAATCATACATACTGATGTATGTGGTCCGATGAATATTGAGACTCACGGCAGGTATCATTATTTTCTGATCTTCACAGATGATTTGAGCAGATATGAGTATATCTACTCGATGAAACACAAGTCTGACACATTTGAAAAGTTCAAAGAATTTCAGAGTAAAGTGGAGAATCATCGTAACAAAAATAAAAGTTTCTACGATATGATCGCAGAAGTAAAATATTTGAGTTACGAGTTTGGCCTTCAGTTAAAACAATGTGAAATAGTTTCACTACTCACGCCACCTGGAACACCACAGTGTAATGGTGTGTCCGAACGTCATAACTGTACTTTATTAGATATGGTGCGATCTATGATGTCTCTTACCGATCTACCACTATCGTTTCGGGGTTATGCATTAGAGACAACGGCATTCACGTTAAATAGGGCACCATCTAAATCCGTTGAGATGACACCGTATGGACTATGGTTTGGCAAGAAACCTAAGCTGTCGTCTCTTAAAGTTTGGGGCTGCGATGCTTATATGAAAAAGTTTCATCCTGATAAGCTCAAACCCAAATCGGAGAAATGTGTCTTCATAGGATACCCAAAGGAGACTGTTGGGTACATCTTCTATCACAGATCCGAAGGCAAGACTTTTGTTGCTAAATTCGGAGTCTTTCCAGAGAAGGAGTTTCTCTCGAAAGAAGTGAGTGGGAGGAAAGTCGAACTTAATGAGGTAATTGTACCTGCTCCCTTATTGGAAAGTAGTTCATCACAGAAATCTGTTCCTGTGACTACTACACCAATTAGTGAGGAAGCTAATGATGAAGATCATGTAACTTCAGATCAAGTTACTACCGAAACCTCGTAGGTAAACCAGAGTGAGATCCACACCAGAGTGGTACGGTAATCCTGTTCTGGAGGTCATGTTACTTGACCATGACGAACCTACGAACTATGAGGAAGCGATGATGAGCCCAGATTCCGCGAAATGGCTTGAGGCCATGAAATTTGAGATGAGATCCATGTATGAGAACAAAGTATGGACTTTGATTGACTTGCCCATTGATCGGCGAGCCATTGAGATTAAATGGATCTTCAAGAGGAAGACGAATGCTGATAGTGGTGTTACTATCTACAAAGCTAGAATTGTCACAAAAGGTTTTCGACAAGTTCAAGGTGTTGACTACGATGAGAGTTTCTCACTCGTATCTATGCTTAAGTCTGTCTGAATCATGTTAGCAATTGCCAAATTTTATGAAATATGGCAAATGGATAAACAAAACTACATTCCTTAATGGATTTATTAAAGAAGAGTTGTATATGATGCAGTAAGAAAGTTTTGTCAATCCTAAAGGTGCTAACAAAATATGCAAGCTCCAGCGATCCATCTATGGACTGGTGCAAGCATCTCGGAGTTGGAATATACGCTTTGATAAGTTGATCAAAGCATATAGTTTTATACAGACTTGCGGTGAAGCCTATATTTACAAGAAAGTGAGTGGGAGCACTACAGCATTTCTGATAACTATATGTGAATGACATATTGTTGATCGGAGATAATGTAGAATTATTCTGCAAAGCATAAAGAAATGTTTGAAAGGAGTTTTTCAAAGAAAGACCTCGGTGAAGCTGCTTACATATTGAGCATCAAGATCTATAGAGATAGATCAAGACGCTTGATAAGTTTTTCAATGAGTACATACCTTGACAAGATTTTGAAATAGTTCAAAATGGAATAACCAAAGAAAGAGTTCTTGCCTGTGTTACAAGGTGTGAAATTGAGTAAGACTCAAAGCCCGACCACGACAAAAGATAGAAAGAGAATGAAAGTCATTCCCTATGCCTCAGCCATAGGTTCTATAAAGTATGCCATGCTGTGTACCAGACCTATTGTATACCCTGCCCTGAGTTTGGCAAGGAGTGCAATAGTGATCTAGGAGTAGATCACTGGACATTGGTCAAAATTATCCTTACTGGAGGTGACAAAAGGTTCGTCGTAAAGGGTTACGACAATGCAAGTTTTGACACTGATCCAGATGACTCTAAGTCTCAATCTGGATACATATTGAAAGTGGGAGCAATTAGCTAGAGTAGCTATGTGCAGAGCATTGTTGACATAGAAATTTGCAAAATACATACGGATCTGAATGTTGCAGACCCGTTCACTAAACTTCTCTCACAAGCAAAACATGATCACACCTTAGTACTCTTTGGGTGTTAATCACATAGCGATGTGAACTAGATTATTGACTCTAGTAAACCCTTTGGGTGTTGGTCACATGACAATGTGAACTATGGGTGTTAATCACATGGTGATGTGAACTATTGATGTTAAATCACATGGCGATGTGATCTAGATTATTGACTCTAGTGCAAGTGGGAGACTGAAGGAAATATGCCCTAGAGGCAATAATAAAGTTATTATTTATTTCCTTATTTCATGATAAATGTTTATTATTCATGCTAGAATTGTATTAACCGGAAACATAATACATGTGTGAATACATAGACAAACAGAGTGTCACTAGTATGCCTCTACCTGACTAGCTCGTTGATCAAAGATGGTTAAGTTTCCTAACCATAGACATGAGTTGTCATTTGATTAACGAGATCACATCATTAGGAGAATGATGTGATTGACTTGACCCATTCCGTTAGCTTAGCACTTGATCGTTTAGTTTTGTTGCTATTGCTTTCTTCATGACTTATACATGTTCCTATGACTATGAGATTATGCAACTCCCGTTTACCGGAGGAACACTTTGTGTGCCACCAAACGTCACAACGTAACTGGGTGATTATAAAGGTGCTCTACAGGTGTCTCCAAAGGTACTTGTTGGGTTGGCGTATTTCGAGATTAGGATTTGTCACTCCGATTGTCGGAGAGGTATCTCTGGGCCCACTCGGTAATGCACATCATTATAAGCCTTGCAAGCATTGAAACTAATGAGTTAGTTGCGGGATGATGTATTATGGAACGAGTAAAGAGACTTGCCGGTAACGAGATTGAACTAGGTATTGAGATATCGACGATCGAATCTCGGGCAAGTAACATACCGATGACAAAGGGAACAACGTATGTTGTTATGCGGTCTGACCGATAAAGATCTTCGTAGAATATGTAGGAGCCAATATGGGCATCCAGGTCCTGCTATTGGTTATTAACCAGAGAGGTGTCTCGGTCATGTCTACATAGTTCTCGAACCCGTAGGGTCCGCACGCTTAATGTTCGTTGACGATATAGTACTATATGAGTTATGTATGTTGGTGACCGAATGTTGTTCGGAGTTTTGGATGAGATCACAGATATGACGAGGAACTCCGGAATGGTCCGGAAGTAAAGATTGATATGTGGATAGCAGTGTTTGATCTCCGGAAGGGTTCTGGAATTCACCGGAAGGGGTTCCGGATGTTCCCCGAAATGTTTGGGCACGAGAACACTTTATCTGGGCCAAAGGGGAAAGCCCACGAGGCTTTTGGAAAGTGCAAAAGGAAGTTTTGCGGAGACCAGAGGCTAGACGCCAGGAACCCTGGCGTCTAGCCCTGGAGTCCGAGAAGGACTCTTGCCTTTCGGGTGAAAGCGACTTTGAGGAGGCTTTTACTCCAAGTTTCGACCCCAGGGCTCAACATATAAATAGAGGGGTAGGGCTAGCACCAAAGACACATCAAGAAACACCAAGCCGTGTGCCGGCAACCCCGTCCCCTCTAGTTTATCCTCCGTCATAGTTTTCGTAGTGCTTAGGCGAAGCCCTGCGGAGGTTGTTCTTCACCAACACCGTCACCACGCCGTCGTGCTGCCGGAACTCATCTACTACTTCGCCCCTCTTGCTGGATTGAGAAGGCGAGGACGTCACCGAGCCAAACGTGTGCAGAACTCGGAGGTGCCATGCTTTTGGTACTTGGATTGGTCGGACGTGAAGACGTACGACTACATCAACCGCGTTGATATAACGCTTCCGCGAACGGTCTACGAGGGTACGTAGACAACACTCTCCCCTCTCGTTGCTATGCATCACCATGATCTTGCGTGTGCGTAGGAATTTTTTTGAAATTACTACGTTCCCCAACAGTTTTCCTCTCCCCCACTTCACCCTTGCCGTTTTATTCGCCCTCTTTTTCCGTTCCCCTTCTCTTTTTCTATTTGCCTTTTTGCCCGTTTTCTTGTTTGCTTGTGTGTTGGATTGCCTGCTTGTCACAATGGCTCAAGATAATACTAAATTGTGTGACTTTGCCAATACCAACAATAATGATTTTATTAGCACTCCGATTGCTCCTCTTACCGATGTTGAATCTTGTGAAATTAATACTGCTTTGCTGAATCTTGTCATGAAAGATCCGTTTTCTGGCCTTCCTAGTGAAGATGCCGCTACCTATCTAAACAACTTTGTTGATTTGTGTGATATGCAAAAGAAGAAAGATGTGGATAATGATATTGTTAAACTTAAGCTATTTCCGTTTTCGCTTAGAGATCATGCTAAAGCTTGGTTTTCGTCTTTGCCTAAAAATAGTATTGATTCATGGAATAAGTGCAAAGATGCTTTTATCTCTAAGTATTTTCCTCCCGCTAAGATCATCTCTCTCATAAACGATATTATGAATTTTAAGCAACTTTATCATGAACATGTTGCACAATCTTGGGAGAGGATGAAATTAATGATATGTAATTGCCCTACACATGGTTTGCATTTATGGATGATTATACAGAACTTTTATGCCGAATTGAATTTTGCTTCTAGAAATCTTTTAGATTCGGTCACGGGAGGCACTTTTATGGAAATCACTTTAGGAGAAGCTACCAAACTCCTAGATAATATTATGGTTAATTATTCTCAATGGCACACTGAAAGATCTACTAGTAAAAAAGTGCATGCAATTGAAGAGATTAATGTTTTGAGTGGAAAGATGGATGAACTTATGAAATTTTTTGCTAATAAGAGTGCTCCTACTAGTCCTAGTGATATGCCTTTGTCTACTTTGATTGAGAATAATAATGAATCTATGGATGTGAATTTTGTTGGTAGGAACAATTTTGGTAATAACGCGTATAGAGGTAATTTTAATCCTAGGCCGTTTCCTAGCAATTCCTCTAATAATTATGGTAATTCCTACAACAATTCTTATGGAAATTATAATAAGACCCTCTGATTTTGTAGTATTAAAGAATTTATTACTTCGCAGAAGAGTTTCAATGCTTTGATTGAAGAAAAATTGCTTAAGATTGATGAGTTGGCTAGGAACGTGGATAGAATTTCTCTTGATGTTGATTCTTTGAAACTTAGATCTATTCCACCTAAGCATGATATCAATGAGTCTCTCAAATCCATGAGAATTTCCATTGATGAGTGCAAAGAAAGAACCGCTAGGATGCGTGCTTAGAAAGATTGCTTTGTGAAAGCGTGTTCTTCTAGTTTTCATGATAATAAGGATGAAGATCTAAAAGTTATTGATGTGTACCCTATTAAATCTTTGTTTTACAATATGAATCTTGATAATGATGGTACTGAATATGAGTCAACTTTAGTTAGAAGGCGTCCCAAAAATTCAGAGTTTTTAGATCTTGACGCAAAAATTGTTAAAAGTGGGATTGAAGAGGTTAAAACTTTAAATAGCAATGAACCCACTATCTTGGATTTCAAGGAATTTAATTATGATAATTGCTCTTTGATAGATTGTATTTCCTTGTTGCAATCCGTGCTAAATTCTCCTCATGCTTATAGTCAAAATAAAGCTTTTACTAAACATATCGTTGATGCTTCGATGCAATCTTATGAAGAAAAACTTGAGTTGAAAGTTTCTATCCCTAGAAAACTTTATGATGAGTGGGAACCTACAATAAAAATTAAAATTAAAGATCATGAGTGTTATGCTTTGTGTGATTTGGGTGCTAGTGTCTCCACGATTCCCAAAACTTTGTGTGATTTGCTAGGTTTCCGTGATTTTAATGATTGTTCTTTAAACTTGCATCTTGCAGATTCCACTATTAAGAAACCTATGGGAAGGATTAATGATGTTCTTATTGTTGCAAATAGGAATCATGTGCCCGTAGATTTCATTGTTCTCGATATAGATTGCAATCCTTCATGTCCTATTATTCTTGGTAGACCTTTCCTTGGAACGATTGGTGCATATTGATATGAAGGAAGGGAATATTAAATTCCAATTTCCATTAAGGAAAGGCATGGAACACTTCCCTAGAAAGAAAGTTAAATTACCATATAAATCTATTATGAGAGCCACTTATGGATTGCCTACCAAAGATGGCAATACCTAGATCTATCTTCGCTTTTATGCCTAGCTAGGGGCGTTAAACGATAGCGCTTGTTGGGAGGCAACCCAATTTTTTTATTCCTTGCTTTTTGCTCCTGTTTAGTAATAAACAATTTATCTAGCCTCTGTTTTAATTGTTTTTAATTAGTGTTTGTGCCAAGTAGAACCGTTGGGAAGACTCCGGGAAAGTCTTTTTGATCTTGCTGTAAAAAGCAGAAACTTTAGCGCTCACGAGAATTGCTTCCATTTTTATTTGGAAGGTGCTATTTAGTTAATTATTTTTTGGATATGATTAATAGATAAATTCCTCACATCCAGCAATTTATTTTAGAATTTTTTGGGTTCCATAAGTTTGCGTTAGCTACAGATTACTACAGACTGTTTTGTTTTTGACAGATTCTGTTTTTCTTGTGTTGTTTGCTTATTTTGATGAATCTATGGCTAGTAAAAGAGTTTACAAACCATAGAGAAGTTGGGATACAGTAGGTTTAACACCAATATAAATCAAGAATGAGTTCATTACAGTACCTTGAAGTGGTGTTTTCTTTTCTTTCGCTAATAGAGCTCACGAGATTTTCTATTTTGAGTTTTGTGTTGTGAATTTTTCAAGTTTTGGGTAAAGATTTGATGGATTATGGAACAAGGAGTGGCAAAATCCTAAGCTTGGGGATTCCCATGGCACCCCAAGGTAAAATTAAAGGACACCAAAAAGCCTAAGCTTGGGGATGCCCCGGAAGGCATCCCCTCTTTTGTCTTCGTCTATCGGTAACTTTACTTGGAGCTATATTTTTATTCACCACATGATATGTGTTTTGCTTGGAGCGTCTTGTATGATTTGATTCTTTGCTTTTTAGTTTACCACAATCATCCTTGCTTTACACACCTTTTGATAGAGACTCACATGATTTGAAATTTATTAGAATACTATATGTGCTTCACTTATATCTTTTGAGCTATATAGTTTTTGCTCTAGTGCTTCACTTATATCTTTTAGAGAACGGTGGTGGTTTTATTTTATAGAAATAATTGATCTATCATGCTTCACTTATATTTATTTTGAGAGTCCTTTAGAACAACATGGAAATTTTCTTTTAGGAATAATATAAAAACTTTTATAGAAGTGCATTGAATACTATGAGAAGTTTGATACTTGATAATTGTTTTGAGATATGGAGATGGTGATATTAGAGTCATGCTAGTTGAGTAGTTGTGAATTTGAGAAATACTTGTGTTAAAGTTTGTGATTCCCATAGCATGCATGTATGGTGAACCGTTATGTGATGAAGTCGGAGCATGATTTGTTTATTGATTGTCTTCCTTATGAGTGGCGGTCGGGGACGAGCGATGGTATTTTCCTACCAATCTACCCCCCTAGGAGCATGCACGTAATACTTCGTTTCAATAACTAATAGATTTTTGCAATAAATATGTGACTTCTTTATGACTAATGTTGAGTCCATGGATTATATGCACTCTCACCCTTCCACCATCGCTAGCCTCTCTAGTATCGCGCAACTTTTGCCGGTACCATAAACCCACCATATACCTTCCTCAAAACAGCCACCATACCTACCTATTATGGCATTTCCATAGCCATTCCGAGATATATTGCCATGCAACTTTCCACCATTCCGTTATTATGACACGCTTCATCATTATCATATTGCTTGCATGATCATGTAGTTGACATCGTATTTGTGGAAAAGCCACCGTTCATAATTTCATACATGTCACTCATGCATCATTGCACATCCCGGTACACCGCCGGAGGCATTCACATAGAGTCATATTTTGTTCTAAGTATTGAGTTGTAATTCTTGAGTTGTAAGTAAATTAAAGTGTGATGATCATCATTATTAGAGCATTGTCCCACTGAGGAAAGGATGATGGAGACTATGTTTCCCCCACAAGTCGGGATGAGACTCCGGACGAAAAAAAGAAGAAGAAGAAAAGAGGAAAAAATAAGAAGGCCCAAACAAATAAAAAATGAGAGAGAAAGAGAGAAGGGAAAATGTTACTATCCTTTTTCCACACTTGTGCTTCAAAGTAGCACCATGATCTTCATGATAGAGAGTCTCCTATGTTATCACTTTTATATACTAGTGGGAATTTTACATTATAGAACTTGGCTTGTATATTCCAATGATGGGCTTCCTCAAAATTGCCCTAGGTCTTCATGAGCAAGCAAGTTGGATGCACACCCACTTAGTTCTTTTGTTGAGCTTTCATACACTTATAGCTCTAGTGCATCCGTTGCATGGCAATCCCTACTCACTCACATTTATATCTATCGATGGGCATATCCATAGCCCGTTGATACGCCTAGTTGATGTGAGACTATCTTCTCCTTTTTGTCTTCTCCATAACCACCATTCTATTCCACATATAGTGCTATATCCATGGCACGTGCTCATATATTGCGTGAAAATTGAAAAAGTTTGAGAGCATCAAAAGTACGAAACAATTGCTTGGCTTGTCATCGGGGTTGTGCATGATTTAAATATTTTGTGTGGTGAAGATAGAGCATAGCCAGACTATATGATTTTGTAGGGATAACTTTCTTTGGCCATGTTATTTTGAGAAGACATGATTGCCTGTTTAGTATACTTGAAGTATTATTGTTTTTATGTCAATATTAAACTTTTATCTTGAATCTTTTGGATCTGAACATTCATGCCACAATAAAGAAAAATTACATTGAGAAGTATGTTAGAAAGCATTCCACATCAAAAATTCCTTTTTATCATTTACCTACTCGAGGACGAGCAGGAATTAAGATTGGGGATGCTTGATACGTCTCCAATGTATCTATAATTTTTGATTGCTCCATGCTATTATATTATCTGTTTTGGATGTTAATGGGCTTTATTTTACACTTTTATATCATTTTTGGGACTAACCTATTAATCGGAGGCCCAACCCAAATTGCTGTTTTTTTGCCTATTTCAGTGTTTCACAGAAAAGGAATATCAAATGAAGTCCAAACGGAATGAAACCTTCGGGACGTGATTTTCTCAACAAACGTGATCCAGGAGACTTGGAGTGGGCGTCAATAAACAATCGAGGAGGCCATGAGGCAGGGGGCGCGCCTACCCCCTGGGTGCACCCTCCACTCTCGTGGTCCCCTCGTTGCTCCACCGACCTACCTCTTCCTCCTATATAAGTCCACGTACCCCGCAAACATCCAGGAGCACCACGAAAACCTAATTCCTCTGCCGCAACCTTCTGTACCCAAGAGATCCCATCTTAGGGCCTTTTTCGGAGCTCCGCCGGAGGGGGCATTGATCACGGAGGGCCTCTACATCAACTCTATGGCCTCTCCGGTGATGTGTGAGTAGTTTACTTCAGACCTTCGGGTCCATAGCCAATAGCTAGATGGCTTCTTCTCTCTCTTTGGATCTCAATACAAAGTTCTCCTCGATTCTCTTGGAGATCTATTCGATGTAATCTTCTTTTGCAGTTTGTTTGTCGAGATCCGATGAATTGTGGGTTTATGTTCAAGATTATCTATGAACAATATTTGAATCTTCTCTGAATTCTTTTATGTATGATTGGTTTATCTTTGCAAGTCTCTTCGAATTATCAGTTTGGTTTGGCCTACTAGATTCATCTTTCTTGCAATGGGAGAAGTGCTTAGCTTTGGGTTCAATCTTGCGGTGCTCGATCCCAGTGACAGTAGGGGAAACGACACGTATTGTATTGTTGCCATCAAGGATAAAAATATGGGATTTATATCATATTGCATGAGTTTATCCCTCTACATCATGTTATCTTGCTTAAGGCGTTACTCTGTTCTTATGAACTTAATACTCTAGATGCATGCTGGATAGCGGTCGATGTGTGGAGTAATAGTAGTAGATGCAGGCAGGAGTCGGTCTACCTGTCACGGACATGATGCCTATATAAATGATCATGCCTAGATATTCTCATAATTATTCGCTTTTCTATCAATTGCTCGACAGTAATTTGTTCACCCATTGTAATACTTATGCTATCTTGAGAGAAGCCACTAGTGAAACCTATGGCCCCCGGGTCTATTTTCCATTATACAAGTTTCCAATATATTTTATTTTGCAATCTTTACTTTCAATCTATATCATAAAAATAACAAAAATATTTATCTTATTATTATTATCTCTATCAAATCTCACTCTTGCAAGTGGTCGTGAAGGGATTGACAACCCCTTTATCGCGTTGGTTGCGAGGTTCTTATTTGTTTGTGTAGGTACGAGGTGACTCGCGCGTGGTCTCCTACTGTATTGATACCTTGGTTCTCAAAAACCGAGGGAAATACTTACGCTGCTTTACTGCATCACCCTTTCCTCTGCAAGGGAAAACCAACGCAGTGCTCAAGAGGTAGCAATCTTTATCGGTCAAACCGCAATGACAACATACGTTATTCCCTTTTGTCATTGGTATGTTGCTTACCCAAGATTTGATCGTCGGTACCTTCATACCTAGTTATCTTGTTACTGGCAAGTCTCTTTACTTGTTCCGTAATACATCATCCCGCAACTAACTCATTAGTCACATTGCTTGCAAGGCTTATCGTGATGTGCATTACCGAGAGGTCCCAGAGATACCTCTCCGATACTCGGAGTGACATATCCTAATCTCGATCTATGCCAACCCAACAAACACCTTCGGAGACACCTGTAGAGCATCTTTGTAATCACCCAATTACATTGTGACGTTTGATAGCACACAAGGTGTTCCTCCGGTATCCGGGAGTTGCATGATCTTATAGTCAAAGGAATATGTATAAGTCATGAAGAAAGCAATAGCAATAAAACTTAATGATCATTATGCTAACCTAACGGATGGGTCTTGTCCATCACATCATTTTCCTAATGATGTGATCCCGTTCATCAAATGACAACACATGTCTATGGTCAGGAAACTTAACCATCTTTGATTAACGAGCTAGTCAAGTAGAGGCATACTAGGGACACTTTGTTTTGTCTATGTATTCACACATGTATCAAGTTTCTGGTTAATACAATTCTAGCATGAATAATAAACATTTATCATGATATAAGGAAATATAAATAACAACTTTATTATTGCCTCTAGGGCATATTTCCTTCACGTGGAGCCCATGGTAGCAACCAAACTAGCCCGAAATTGGTCGGCTTTGTATCGGACTAGTACAATGCTTTCCACATTGTTTTTCGTTTCACAAATGATCTCAAATGGTTGATCCCACTTTGGTGACTTGGTAACAGGCGTTGCGATTAAGGATTTATTCAGTTGTTTGAAGGCTAATATGCACTCTTCATCCAAGTTGAAGGGGACGATTGATATGTCCATTTTGCATCATGTTTTTCTACTGTTATTTATATTGTGTTTGATCACTATTCCACTTTATGACACAATTTTAATGTTTTTATCTCTTAATTTGCAAGATTTACATGGAGAGGGAGATTACTGGCAGCTGAAATTCTGGATCTAAAAGAGTTACAACGGAGATACCTATTATATAGAGCTCCATATGACGTGACACTTCATGGAGATTTTTTATTGAATATATAAAAAATACGGGAGCAAAGAAATACCAGAGGGGGCCACCAATTGCCCACAAGGCAACAGGGCGCTGCCACCACCCTGAGCGCGCCCTGATGCGTTGTGAGGCCCATAGCTAGCCTCCAGTGCCCATCTTCTGCTATATGAAAGGTTTTGACTTAGAAAAAAAATAAGAGAAGACTTTCGGGACGAAGCGTCGCCGTCTCGAGGCGAAACCTGGGTAGGAGCACTTTTTCTCTCCGGTAGAGCGATTCCCCGGGGGACACTTCCCTTCGGGAGGGGGAAATCGAAGCCATCAACATCACCAACGATCCTCTCATCGCGGGAGGACCAATCTTCATCAACATCTTCACTAGCACCATCTCAACTCAAAACCTAGTTCATCTCTTGTATTATCTTTGTCCCAAAACCTCAAATTGGTACTTGTGGGTGATACGTCTCCGTCGTATCTATAATTTTTGATTGTTCCATGCCAATATTATACAACTTTCATATACTTTTGACAACTTTTTATGCTATTTTTGGGACTAACATATTGATCCAGTGCCCAGTGCCAGTTCCTGTTTGTTGCATTTTTTTGTTTCACAGAAAATCCATATCAAACGGAGTCCAAATGGGATAAAAACTTACGGAGATTTTTTTGGAATATATGTGATTTTTGGGAAGAAGAATCAACGCGAGACGATGCCTGAGGGGGCCACGAGGCAGGGAGCGCGCCCCTGACCCTCGTGGCCACCCCATAAGGCGGTTGGTGCCCTTTTTTCGCCGCAAGAAAGCCAATATCTGGATAAGAATCGTGTTAAAATTTCAGCCCAATCGGAGTTACGGATCTCTGGGAATATAAGATACGGTGAAAGGGCGGAATCAGGAACGCAGAAACAGAGAGAGACAGAGAGACAGATCCAATCTAGGAGGGGCTCTCGCCCCTCCCATGCCATGGAATGCAAGGACCAGAGGGGAAACCTTTCTCCCACCTAGGGAGAAGGTTAAGGAAGAAGAAGAAGAAGAAGAAGGGGGATCTCTCCCCCTCTTTCACGGTGGCGCCGGAACGCCGCCGGGGCCATCATCGTGTGACGGCGATCTACACCAACACCTCCGTCATATTCACCAACATCTTCATCACCTTTCCCCATCTATCTACAGTGGTCCACTCTCCCACAACCCACTGTACCCTCTACTTGAACATGGTGCTTTATGCTTCATATTATTATCCAATGATGTGTTGCCATCCTATGATGTCTGAGTAGATTTTCGTTGTCCTATCGGTAATTGGTGAATTGCTATGATTGTTTTAATTTGCTTGTGTTTATGTTGTTGTCCTTTGGTGCCCATCATATGAGCATGCGCGTGGATCACACCATAGGGTTAGTTGTATGTTGATAGGACTATGTATTGGAGGGCAAGAGTGACAGAAGCTTTAACCTAGCATAGAAAATGATGTGTACGGGATTGAAGGGGGGCCAATATATCTTAATGCTATGGTTGGGTTTTACCTTAATGCACATTAGTAGTTGATGCTTGCTAATAGTTCCAATCATAAGTGCATAAAATTCCAAGTCAGGGATGACATGCTAGAAGTGGCCTCTCCCACATAAAACTTGCTATCGGTCTAGTAAGTAGTCAATTGCTTGGGGACAATTTCGCTACTCCTACCACCACTTTTCCACACTCGCTATACTAACTTTATTGCTTCTTTACCTAAAACAGCCCCTAGTTTTTTTACGTGCTCTTTATATTCTTGCAAACCTATCCCGTTACACCTACAAAGTACTTCTAGTTTCATATTTGTTCTAGGTAAAGCGAACGTTAAGCGTGCGTGGAGTTGTATCGGTGGTCGATAGAACTTGAGGGAATATTTGTTCTACCTTTAGCTCCTCATTGGGATTGACACTCTTACTTATAGAAAGAGGCTACAATTGATCCCCTATACTTGTGGGTTATCAAGACCTTTTTCTGGCGCCGTTACCGGGGACTTATAGCGTGGGGTGAATATTCTCGTGTGTGCTTGTTTGCTTTATCACTAAGTAATTTTTATTTTTGTTCTAAGTTGTTCTCTATCTTTAGTTATGGATATGGAACATGAAATACCAAAAAATTAGGTTTACTTGCTACTCATGGAGATGGGGAACCTCCTAAAACCCTCGATGCTCATTATGTGAAAGATATTATGCACTACTTTAATAATCCTAAGAAAACCCCATTCAATTATGTAATGGGAGACACGTTGGATCAACGTTAATACTTTAGGGATTATCACTTGACTCAGAAATGGAAACTTTTACTGGATCAAATTCATTGTTTGCAATGTTATGCTTGGAATTTATGTGAAATATATGATTTTACTTGTTGTTCTGAAGACCCTAAGAAACACCTTCCCCACCAATGTGAGTTTAGTGATAATGGAATCGTATCTTCGTATGCTAAGGGTGTTTATAATTACTATGATGTTCAACAAATTGAAGAATTTGTTGCTTTTGAGGGTGCTTATGAAATTGCTTCTTTGATCAGAAAGTATGATGCTACTCTGTACAAATCTGAAAATTTTGCCATACTTAAATATTATTGTGATAATTATGCTTCTAATGCCTATGTTAAACCATATATTGAGGACTCCTCCGCTGTCCAAGAAGAGACTAATATTTTGCAGGAGTCTATGGAAGAAGGAATTGATGAAACTGTGGGCTCATTGGATGAAAAAGATGATGAGGAGAGCGAAGGACAAAAGGAGGAAGAGCGGATTAGCTACCTGTCGTGGAATTGTCATGGCAGATGTCCTAGAGCAAGGACTTAGTCATAGGGCCATCGCACTAGGAAGCTTAAAGGGGTTAATCGGGACAAAGGACACGAGAGGGTTTTATACTAGTTCGGCCCCTTACGATGAAGGTAAAATCCTACGTCTAGTTGGGATTGGTATTGCTGGGGTTTCGATCACCAAGAGGCTCAACTCGCCGGCTTGGTTATCGATCTGTTGTTTCCTGCCCTAAGCCGCCATAGGGTCGTCCCCTTATATACATGGGTTGACGCCTGGTGGCCTACAGAGTCCCGGCCGGCTCATAATTGTGTCCGGCTCGGTGACTTCCTTTACATGCCTTTCTTCACAAGTCTTTCCTTACATACGGCGGTTTACAATATCGGGCCTTAAGCCGCCTCCAGGCCCTTGGGCCTTCTATAAGGTTTAATAAACTATCGTCTTGAATGTTTACTGGGCTTCTAGCGCAACCCGCCATTGGGGCTGACCCGGCCCCTCCTAGGCGGGTCATGTCTGATAATAATATCCCCCACATTAGGCCCCATGTTGACTTTGAATTTCATTCTTTGTCAATCTTCAATACTTAGACCAAAATCCATCTTCTTATCTTCGCTAAAGTTTTTGTAACCCGCCATGACGTCATCTCTTCAAAACGCAAAAAACTTTCATGACGTCATCTCCCAATGGATCTTTTATCTTTAATGCTTCCTGAGAATCGAGGCGTCTATGTAGCTAGATAACCATTATTCGGCTCTCCTCGATTTTCATGCCTGTCTGTTCACATATTTCCCTTATAAATAGGCACGCCTCGACCTTCCTCATTCTCCTCTCTCGCTCCATCTTCTTCCTCTCGCGCACCCCCTGCTGCTCGAGCTTTGCCGCCGCCGCGCTTCACCTCCGTCTCCGTCGATGTTGGCCGCTGCATCAACCTGAACCGATCCAGAGAACAGCGGCGACCTCCGCAGAAGACCTGTGACTGTAAGTTCTCTTCTTTTCACTTCTCAGATCCGCACTTAGGGTTTCCAGATTCTTTCGTGTTCTTCCGAGTTCCTCGCAGTCCCTTGTAGTTTTTCCACTGCAGGCCTCTTCTTGATCCAAATATATATATATATATATATATATATATATATATATATGCTCGTGCGGTAGTGTTCTTGTGCCTTTTCTTGATCCACAAATCCCTTTCTCTGTTTCACAGGCTGCATTAGAACTTACATACTCTTCTGCGCTGAACTTTTTTAGGTCTAGAATTTTTTCCATTTTGAATAGCCATTTGATCTGGAATAATACCAAACAATTTAGGAAACTTGTTTGTCTCAACACTTAGCTAAAATTGCCTTCTTCAAATATCTGTAGTCATGGCGGCTTATCATGCCGGCTTAATTTTCCTTATATGTCATTAGCCCTTAACTAAGCTGCCATTACTTGTTTGCATCTTCATCACTTAACTGTCAATCTCACCATTAAACTAAACCGGCATGTTGCTTTTCTTTTCAGTTCTTCTTTGCACATCATGCCGTCCAAAGCACCAACCATCTGTAACTGGGTTCCCTCAACCGTAACTGAGGAACGTTTGAAAGAGTTCTTCACCATAGGATTTCTGCCAGCGAAAACCGTCATGACTTACTGTGCCCCTGACTCGGAAGAAGAACGGCCCAATCCAAGAGACGGCGAAGTAATTGTTTTTACTGACCACATGAACCGTGGCTTCTCATCGCCCGACTCAAAGTTCTTCAGAGATGTCCTCCACTTTTTCAAACTCCACCCTCAAGATATCGGGCCCAATTCCATATCTAACATCTATAACTTCCAAGTGCTCTGTGAGGTATATCTTCAACAAGAGCCGACCGTGGAGTTGTTTAGAGAATACTTTTATCTGAATCGGCAGAACGAGTGCACCAATGGCCTCAGCTTAGAACTCGGAGGCATCTCAATTCAGCGCTGGCAGGGTGCTGTCTTCCCTCTCATAGTCTTACCAAGTCACCCAAAGGACTGGAACCAGACTTGGTTCTACTGTCAAGACATTTCGCCGGCGAACGAGAAACCACTACCGTGTTATCGTCCCGATCGTCTTGACTCCAAGTTCGCGCTTCCCGACAAGCTTACTGCCGTTGAACGCAAGAGGCTGATACCCTCCATCAAAAGGATTAATGCTCTGTTAGGGAACAGGTTAACTGGAGTTGATCTGACCCGCTGCTGGATCTCATGGCAGGTCATCCCTTTAATCCATCGATCAAAGCTGATGTATGAGTATGGTGGAGGCCCGGATGACTCTCTTCGTCACAACCCCATTCAATTAACAGAAGAAGATATTGTTTCAATGTCAACTCTTCTGGTGAACGGGAAATACGAAGATTGCAGTGTCGTTGGGTTAAACCCCTTCTGCCAGCTTAACCCGGTGCCAGAAGTAAGGATATTGTTATTTCTCTCCTTTGTATTTTCCCAGCCGTATTGTTTTAATACTTGCCCGACTCTTTATCTTGTTTTTACCTGTCTACAGGCCAACTCTGACTTCTGGAAAGTTAAGTATGACCATGAGGCTGCCAAGAAAGCGAAAGCCGCTGCCATAAACGCCAAGAAAACGACCCAGAGGTCGAAAAAGAAAAAAAAGAACACTGCTGAAGATTGGATGAAGCTTGATGACACATCTGATTCGGAGGTAGCCCTTGATTCCCTTGGCCAATTTTTTAACAATCTTATTGACACTGATCCTTACCAGGATGACACTGGGGCCAGTCAGGCTGTGGAAGCAGAGGTAACTATCATTTCCTCTGACTTAGAGCCCTTGCCAAGACAAAAAGTTCGACGAGTGATCCGCAAAGTAAGGTTTTCTAACCCTTTAGCTCACTTGGATCCCAACTTTCGTTTGAAAAAGCAGCAACATGAAAGCCGCCGTCAAGCTAGGACTGAAGATGAGCCGGCTGTCGTTCTTCAACAAACTCCTCAGAAGCGCCCGAATGAGGTTTACTTCTTTCTGTCTTTAACTCTGTTTAATGGATCCTTCCCCTTGTATTACTTTAACTTTATTTTATCTTTTTAGGAGGTGTCTCGCTCTTCTGGCGACTCATCGCAGACGCAATTTCCGGCCTTCAAGACTGCCCCTGGGTAATGAAAAATCCTCATGTTTTTCGGGTTGTTCAAATTGTATCCTTATACTGACAATCCTGCAACATTTTTCTTAGCGGCCAAGCTAAATCCAAGAAGGCAAAGGTAGCTAAACCGGCGGAAGACCCGCCGGTGCTTGCATCTGACCCGGCCAGGCCATCTTCTCCATTAACCGACGCTCCAGAAGACCCACCTGTTGATGCAGAAGCAAATCCTCCTGAGCCGTCGTTTGATGAGACCACTGTGAACCCTTCTGCTACTGGACCATCAAGCTCAGCCAACCCGCCATCACCGTCTGCACAAGATGTTCAGATCACCAGGAGTCGCTTTATTGAACCAGGGAATCCAACTGTGCTGGCTCGGTGTACTGCGAAACAAGAGGCATTGGAGAGGCAGAAAGTGCACTTTGACGTTGCCAATTACGACCATCTAAATGCCAACGATATTTTATCCGGCTATCTCAGCCACGTGCACTCCAGTCGCGACTCTGAGATTGAAATGGTCAAACAGTTGCAGCCAAAATATGAGGTATGTTCTTCCGGCTTATCTATATTCCTTCAGCCCCCAAGTCTTCAGATTATGAAACAACCGGAATGATCTGTAGACTTTAGCATATAGGCCAAGACCTTTACCTTTGATTTTCTTGAATTCAATAAAATAGAACAAAACTTCACCTGTAGTCCCCAAGGGCCGGTTCTTTTTGATCATAAATGAGCCAGTACCTTAAATTGTTTTGTACCATATTCAAAGAACTTAATATTCCGGCTTAACCTTGAGAAACTTGCTGAATTGCATACATTAGCCCCCAAGTGCCAAGTGTTGTTACTTTGTAAAGTACTTGGGACTTAAAGTATGTCTTTAGAGCCATAAGAAATTGTTTTGGTATACATTAGCCCTCAAGTGTCAAGTGTTTTTTTGTAAAGTACTTGAGACTTGAATCTTGATATTTGAACCTTTGAGCAAAATCTTGACTTATCTGAGTATGTATTCTTGCAGAATGCCTTATCCGAACTAAACTCACAATTGACTGATGCGAAGACCCGGCTAGCTGGTCAGGAAGTAGAAATTAAGTCTGCTAACTCCAAATTGCAAATAAGTCTCTCTGAGACGGAAAACTTAAAGACCAGTTTGGCTGCCAAGAAGAAAACCTGGGCAGAGGAAAAAATGCTTCTGACACAACGCGCTGAGAGAGCCGAAGCAGCCCTTGAAGAGGTGTCAACAGAGCTGAACGGCTTAAAGGGTCGGGTGTCTCAAATGGTGGCCGCCATTTTTGGTAAGCCATCCGTTTTTAATCTTATGTACTTTTCGCTGATCCAGAATATAAACCGCCAGTTGACTTTGTGTATAAAACATGTGCAGGCCCACGAAGCAAAAACCTGAGCCAAGATCCTTTGATTAAATTGAAGGCAGTGTACACCTTAGTAGAACAACTGTATATTTGTGCACAACGGGCACTTGCCGCCATCTCTCCTGCCAATCAAGGACCCAACCGGCTCAGCGACGTCTTGAAGAAACTATCAATCCTGCCTGTCAGATTTCAAGAAGTGAAGCGCTCCTGTGCGCGAGCCGGGGCTTTGACTGCTCTGAGCCGCTCCAAGGCTTGGGTGCCAGACCTAGACCCGGCAGATGTGGCCCGAGGCTATCCTACCGTGAAGGAAGATGGATCTCCCTTTGAGCAAGATGACTTCATGGCTCGCGTGCGCGGAGTCCGGCCTCAGGCAATGATACGTCTCCAACGTACCTATAATTTTTGATTGCTCCATGCTATATTATCTACTGTTTTGGACTATATTGTGCTTTATTTTCCACTTTTATATTATTTTTGGGACTAACCTATTAACCGGAGGCCCAGCCCAGCATTGCTGTTTTTGCCTATTTCAGTGTTTCGAAGAAACGGAATATCAAATGGAGTCCAAACGGAATAAAATCTTCGGGAACGTGATTTTCTCACCGAACGTGATCCAGGAGACTTGGACCCTGCTCCAAGGAACAAAAGAGGCGGTCACGAGGGTGGGGGCGCCCCCCTAGGGCGCACCCGCTGCCTCGTGGGCCCCTCGTTGCTCCTCCGGCGTACTTCTTCCTCCTATATATACACACGTACCCCCAAACGATCAGAACAGGAGCCAAAACCCTAATTCCACCGCCGCAACTTTCTGTATCCACGAGATCCCATCTTGGGGCCTGTTCCGGAGCTCCGCCGGAAGAGGGTCGTCATCACGGAGGGCTTCTACATCATCATAGCCTCTCCGATGAAGTGTGAGTAGTTTACCTCAGACCTTTGGGTCCATAGTTAGTAGCTAGATGGCTTCTTCTCTCTCTTTGAATCTCAATACAAAGTTCTCCCCCTCTCTTGTGGAGATCTATTCGATGTAATCTTCTTTTTGCGGTGTGTTTGTTGAGACCGATGAATTGTGGGTTTATGATCAAGTCTATCTATGAATAATATTTGAATCTTCTCTCAATTCTTTTATGTATGATTGGTTAGCTTTGCAAATCTCTTCGAATTATCCGTTTGGTTTGGCCAACTAGATTGGTAGTTCTTGCCATGGGAGAAGTGCTTAGCTTTGGGTTCGATCTTGCGGTGTCCTTACCCAGTGACAGAAGGGGCAGCAAGGCACGTATTTTATCGTTGCCATCGAGGATAACAAGATTGGGTTTATTTCATATTGCATGAATTTATCTCTCTACATCATGTCATCTTGCTTAAGGCATTACTCTGTTTTTAACTTAATACTCTAGATGCATGCCGGATAGCGGTCGATGAGTGGAGTAATAGTAGTAGATGCAAAATCGTTTCGATCTACTTGTCACGGACGTGATGCCTATATACATGATCATGACTAGATATTCTCATAATTATGCACAATTCTATCAATTCCTCAACAGTAATTTGTTCACCCACCATAGAATACTTATGCTCTTGAGAGAAGCCACTAGTGAAACCTATGGCCCCCGGGTCTATTCTCATCATATCAATCTCCATCACTTTTATATTGTTTTGCTATTTACTTGGCCTTTACTTTTTACTTTGCATCTTTATATCAAAAATACCAAAAATATTCTATCTATCAGATCTCACTCTCGTAAGTGACTGTGAAGGGCTTGATAACCCCTAATCGCGTTGGTTGCGAGTAGCTATCGTTTTGTGCAGGTATGAGGGACTTGAGCGTGGCCTCCTACTGGATTGATACCTTGGTTCTCAAAAACTGAGGGAAATACTTATGCTACTCTGCTGCATCATCCCTTCCTCTTCGAGGAAAACCAACGCAAGCTCAAGACGTAGCAAGAAGGATTTCTGGCGCCGTTGCCGGGGAGTCTACGCAAAAAGTCAATATACCAAGTACCCATCACAATCCTTATCTCTCGCATTACATTATTTGCCATTTGCCTCTCATTTTTCTCTCCCCCAATTCACCCTTGCCATTTTATTTGCCCTCTCTATTTGCCTCTTTTGCCCCGTTTGCTCTTGTTTGCTTGTCGCCATGGCTAGTCTCATATCTTCCCCGTTGTCTCCCGAGAGTGAAGTTCTAAATTTTAAACAAAGGGAGGGAGAAAATCTAAAAGATGCTTGGTATAGAATTTGCAATGCTCAAAATAGATCTACCAGAAAACAATCTACCTTAGTTCTTCTTTGCAATTTTTATGTAGGTATTAATCCTTGGAATAGATATATCCTCGATACCATTACAAGAGGAAACTTCTTGGGTAGCCATACTTTTGATTCTTATAATGCTATGATAGATTTATTTGGCTCACCACCTCTTTTGGTTAATGGAACCATGTTAACTTTGGAGCATGTTATGCAAAGACTTGAAATTATTGAAAATAAAGTTGCTACTATTGAATCAATTGAAAATCTAGATAAAAAGAACCACAATCAAATTACTCAATATGGATCTAAGGTAGGAATGACCTTGAAAAATATTAAGGAAAAGGAACCCATAGTTAATGAGAAGATGAACTTAGATTCTACTAGAATTGATAAACTTGAGGGTATCATTACAAATTTGGGAACCGCTTTTTCTTCCGTAAAGAATACTTCTAGTCCTCCTACTAAAATTTCCAAGCTTATGTATGTTCCTAAAAATAAGGGTGAATCATCTAGTAAGGAAACTGTGGATCTTAAATCTATAAGTATTCATCCCAATCTTTTTGCTATCATTAAGGAACCATTTATTGCAAATGAATTTTCCGATCTTGTGCCTAAAAGTTTGATAATTAATAAAAAGAAAGAAATTCCTAAATATGGTATATGCCTAATTGAATAATTGCCTACCAAAGATGGCAATACCTAGATCTATTCTTGCTTGTTATGCCTAGCTAGGGGCGTTAAACGATAGCGCTTGTTGGGAGGCAACCCAATTTTATTTTTATTCCTTGTTATTTTCTCCTGTTTAGTAATAAATAAATTATTTAGACTCTGTTTATGTTGTGTTTTTTGTGTTTAATTAGTGTTTGTGCCAAGTAGAACCGTTGGGAAGACTTGGGGAAAGTCTTGTTGAACTTGCTGTAAAAAACAGAAACTTTAGCGCTCACGAGAACTGCTGTCATTTTTATTTGAAGAGTGATATTTAGTTAATTCTTTTTGAAGATGATTAATAGATAAATTCCTCACGTCCATAAATTTATTTTAGAATTTTTGGGGTTCTAGATCTTGCGCTAGCTACAGATTACCACAGACTGTTCTGTTTTTGACAGATTCTGTTTTTCGTGTGTTGTTTGCTTATTTTGATGAATCTATGGCTAGTAAAATAGTTTATAATTCATAGAGAAGTTGTAATACAGTAGGTTTAACACCAATATAAATAAATAACGAGTTAATTACAGTACCTTGAAGTGGTCTTTTGTTTTCTTTCGCTAACGGAGCTCACGAGTTTTCTATTTTGAGTTTTGTGTTGTGAAGTTTTCAAGTTTTTGGTGAATTCTTTTGATGGATCATGGAACAAGGAGTGGCAAGAGCCTAAGCTTGGGGATGCCCATGGCACCCCAAATATAATCCAAGGACACCAAAAAGTCAAAGCTTGGGGATGCCCCGGAAGGCATCCCCTCTTTTCGTCCACTTCCATCGGTAATTTACTTGGAGCTATATTTTTATTCACCAACATGATATGTGTTTTGCTTGGAGCGTCTTGTATTATTTGTGTCTTTGTTTGCTAGTATACCACAATCATCCTTGCTGTACACACCTTTTGAGAGAGCCATACATGAATTAAAATTTGATAGAATACTCTATGTGCTTCACTTATATCTTTTGAGCTAGATAATTTTGCTCTATGTGCTTCACTTATATATTTTGAGCTAGATAATTTTGCTCTATGTCCTTCACTTATATCTTTTGAGCTAGATAATTTTGCTCTATGTCCTTCACTTATATCTTTCGAGCTAGATAATTCTTCTCTATGTGCTTCACTTAGATCTTTTAGAGCATGATGGTGGATTCGTTTTAAAGAAACTATTGATCTCTCATGCTTCACTTAAATTAATTTGAGAGTCTCTTAATAGCATGGTAATTTGCCTAATAATAATATGCTTGGTATTCAAGATTTGTGAAACTTTCTTTTGAGTGTGTTGAATACTAAGAAAAGATTGAAGCATGATAATTGTTTTGAGATATGGAGGTGATAATATTGAAGCCATGCTAGTTGAGTAGTTGTGAATTTAAAGAATACTTGTGTGGAAGTTTGTGATTCCCGTAGCATGCACGTATGGTGAACCATTATGTGATGAAGTCGGAGCATGATTTATTTATTGATTATCTTCCTTATGAGTGGCGGTCGGGGACGAGCGATGGTCTTTTCCTACCAATCTATCCCCCTAGGAGCATGCGCGTAATACTTTGCTTTGATAACTTATAGATTTTTGCAATAAGTATATGAGTTCTTTATGACTAATGTTGAGTCCATGGATTATACGCACTCTCACCCTTCCACCCTTGCTAGCCTCTCTAATACCGAGCACCTTTCGCCCGTATCATACACCTACCATATACCTTCCTCAAAACAGCCACCATACCTACCTATTATGGCATTTCCATAGCCATTCCGAGATATATTGCCATGCAACTTTCCACCATCTAGTTCATCATGACACATTCATCATTGTCATATTGCATATCCCGGTACACCGCCGGATGCATTCACATAGAGTCATATTTTGTTCTAAGTATCGAGTTGTAATTGTTGAGTTGTAAGAAAAATAAAAGTGTGATGATCATCATTATTAGAGCATTGTCCCAATGAGGAAAGAATGATGGAGACTATGATTCCCCCACAAGTCGGGATGAGACTTCGGACGAAAAAAGAGGCCAAAGAAGCCCAAATAAAAAAAGAGAAAGGCCATAAAAAAAGAGAAAGGCCATATAAAAAATGAGAGAAAAAGAGAGAAGGGACAATGTTACTATCCTTTTACCACACTTGTGCTTCAAAGTAGCACCATGATCTTCATAGTAGAGAGTCTCTCATGTTATCACTTTCATATACTAGTGGGAATCTTTCATTATAGAACTTGGCTTGTATATTCCAATGATGGGCTTCCTCAAATTACCCTAGGTCTTCATGAGCAAGCAAGTTGGATGCACACCCACTAGTTTCTATTGTTGAGCTTTCATATATTTATAGCTCTAGTGCATCCATTGCATGGCAATCCCTACTCACTCACATTGATATCTATTGATGGGCATCTCCCTAGCCCGTTGATACGCCTAGTTGATGTGAGGCTATCTTCCCCTCCTTTTTGTCTTCTCCACAACCACCATTCTATTCCACCCATAGTGCTATATCCATGGCTCACGCTCATGTATTGCGTGAAGATTGAAAAAGTTTTGAAAAAGTTAGAGTATGAAACAATTGCTTGGCTTGTCATTGGGGTTGTGCATGATTTAAATACTTTGTGTGGGGAAGATGGAGCATAGCCAGACTATATGATTTTGTAGGGATAACTTTCTTTAGCCATGTTATTTTGAGAAGACATAATTGCTTTGTTAGTATGCTTGAAGTATTATTATTTTCTATGTCAATATAAACCTTTGTCTTGAATCTTTCTAATCTGAATATTCATACCACAATTAAGAAGATTTGCATTGAAACTATGCCAAGTAGCACTCCGCATCAAAAATTCTCTTTTTATCATTTACCTACTCAAGGACGAGCAGGAATTAAGCTTGGGGATGCCTGATACGTCTCCAACGTATCTATAATTTTTGATTGCTCCATGCTATATTATCTACTGTTTTGGACTATATTGGGCTTTATTTTCCACTTTTATATTATTTTTGGGACTAACCTATTAACCGGAGGCCCGGCCCAGAATTGCTGTTATTTGCCTATTTCAATGTTTCGAAGAAACAGAATATCAAACGGAGTCCAAACGGAATAAAATCTTCAGGAACGTGATTTTCTCACCGAACGTGATCCAGGAGACTTGGACCCTGCTCCAAGGAACAAAAGAGGCGGTCACGAGGGTGGGGGGCGCCCCCCTAGGGCGCGCCCCCTACCTCATGGGCCCCTCGTTGCTCCTCCGGCGTACTTCTTCCTCCTATATATACACACGTACCCCCAAACGATCAGAACAGGAGCCAAAACCCTAATTCCACCGCCACAACTTTCTGTATCCACGAGATCCCATCTTGGGGCCTGTTCTGGAGCTCCGCCGGAAGAGGGCCGTCATCACGGAGGGCTTCTACATCATCATAGCCTCTCCGATGAAGTGTGAGTAGTTTACCTCAGACCTTCGGGTCCATAGTTAGTAGCTAGATGGCTTCTTCTCTCTCTTTGAATCTCAATACAAAGTTCTCCCCCTCTCTTGTGGAGATCTATTCGATGTAATCTTCTTTTTGCGATGTGTTTGTTGAGACCGATGAATTGTGGGTTTATGATCAAGTCTATCTATGAATAATATTTGAATCTTCTCTGAATTCTTTTATGTATGATTGGTTATCTTTGCAAGTCTCTTCGAATTATCCGTTTGGTTTGGCCAACTAGATTGGTAGTTCTTGCCATGGGAGAAGTGCTTAGCTTTGGGTTCGATCTTGTGGTGTCCTTACCCAGTGACAGAAGGGGCAGCAAGGCACGTATTGTATCATTGCCATCAAGGATAACAAGATGGGGTTTATTTCATATTGCATGAATTTATCTCTCTACATCATGTCATCTTGCTTAAGGCGTTACTCTGTTTTTAACTTAATACTCTAGATGCATGCTGGATAGCGGTCGATGAGTGGAGTAATAGTAGTAGATGCAGAATAGTTTCGATCTACTTGTCACGGACGTGATGCCTATATATATGATCATGCCTAGATATTCTCATAATTATGCACAATTCTATCAATTGCTCAACAGTAATTTGTTCACCCATCGTAGAATACTTATGCTCTTGAGAGAAGCCACTAGTGAAACCTATGGCCCCCGGGTCTATTCTCATCATATCAATCTCCATCACTTTTATATTGTTTTGCTATTTACTTTGCCTTTACTTTTTACTTTGCATCTTTATATCAAAAATACCAAAAATATTCTATCTATCAGATCTCACTCTCGTAAGTGACTGTGAAGGGCTTGATAACCCCTAATCGCGTTGGTTGCGAGTAGCTATCGTTTTGTGCACGTACGAGGGACTTGAGCGTGGCCTCCTACTGGATTGATACCTTGGTTCTCAAAAACTGAGGGAAATACTTACGCTACTCTGCTGCATCATCCCTTCCTCTTCAGGGAAAACCAACACAAGCTCAAGATGTAGCAGGCAACTACCCTTGGAGATGATACCAACATTGACAAATATCAGCCGGGTTTTGATGCTGAAAATAAGAAGATGGCAACTCCCTCGTACAAGGTGATAGATTTTATCCCGCTTGTAAGAGAAAATACATTTGCCCCGGAAGTTGACCCGGCAGGCCTGATCGACGATGAAGCCGAATTTGTCACCGTGAATGGTTTTGACTGGTCAAAACCCAACTTCTAGCCAACAGAGGGCGGTGAACCGGCGAGGGAGGAGTAACAACCATCTTCATTTGGCTTTATAAATAGCCGTGTAATAGTTTAGCTGTGAAAACACTGAATGCCTTGCTTATGCCATCGTGCAGAAAACACTATGTGTGACTCTATGTTTCCTGATGGCAATATATGCATTATATTTGATGATTGTTTCTGCAACACTTTAACTCTGTGCCCTGTAGATACAAGAGAAAAGACTGGCTTGGCGGCTTAGAACCGAACGGATTAAAACACCCGGCTTATATCCAATATGTTTATCACTATAGAAAACATATATAAATAAAGGACAAGGGCTGAAACTAACTCTTTAGTTAATGCAACAGGCAATTACATATAAATAATAGCCATACTTGTACCTTTGATCCTTAGACCACTGGCTTGAGTAACCCGGGTAATGAAGTTGATAACTCAATCTTTCTGAGAAATCAATGCCTTTGAATACTTTAATGATCATCATACCTTGGTAGCTTTGTTGTCAAATAGACAAGCCAGCGAAGAAGATCATGCTAATTATTTGTAACAAGAAACTCCAAGGCAAATAACAGTTAACAAGTATGATTTAACCTTATATTTAAAGGTTGGTGGCTTCTGATTCGAATACGATCAGTAAACCGGACCAAAGGGGTTAACCTAGGGTTCGAATATGACCATATAGCCCCCAGTGGCTGTGGCGTTGCGCCAATCAAGAGGGTACCGACAGCTATGTTCTCTTTGGTTCGAATACGACCTATGTTTGAACAGGAAGCCCCCAAATGACCTTGAGAGGTTTTTAACGACCCTGATTCGAATACAATCCAAGTCGGACCCAAAAGGGGTTAAGCTATGATTCGGATACGATCAAGAAGCCCCCTAGTGAGTTTGGCCTTGAGCCGATCAAGAGGGTTATGACAGCTATGTTCTCTTTGGTTCGAATACGACCTATGTTTGAACAGGAAGCCCCCAAGTGACCATGATAATTGCAGCTAGATTCGAATACGATCATAAGTCGGACCAAAAAAGGTTAGACTTGATTCAAATATGATCAGCTCCTTAATAGTCATTTGAAAATAAGAAATAACAAAGATGCATAATCTTTGAAAAGAAAAGAGACCGATGGTCTTACTTTATTGCTTTATCATGGTATATACAATGTTAAAGTATGTACATGATGAGAGCCGGTGGCTCAGGTGTAGTATGGCCGAAGTTGAGCAATGTTCCACGGCCGACGGGTCTCCTCCTCCGACTTACGTGAATCTTTGTGCTCTCAAACGTCGATGAGGTAATACGACCCGTTGTTTAATTCTTGCTGACCACAAAGGGTACTTCCCAAGGTGGGGATAACTTGTGCGCATCTGACAAATCCTGGATGAGCCGGAGCACTGATACGTCTCCAACGTATCTATAATTTTTGATTGCTCCATGCTATATTATCTACTGTTTTAGGCAATATTGGGCTTTATTTTCCACTTTTATATTATTTTTGGGACTAACCTATTAACCGGAGACCCAGCCCAGATTTGCTGTTTTATGCCTATTTCAGTGTTTCGAGGAAAAGGAATATCAGACGGAGTCAAAACGGAACGAAATCAACTGGAGAAGTTATTTTTGGAAGGAAACCCACCTGATGGACTTGGACCCAACGTCAGAAGATACAGGAGGTGCTCACGAGGGTGGGGGGCGCGCCCTCCCCCCTGGGCGCGCCCCCTGCCTCGTGGGGCCCCCGTAGCTCCACCGACGTACTCCTTTCACCCATATATACCGTCGTACCCTAAAACTTCCAAAACAGAAGATAGATCGGGAGTTCCGCCGCCGAAAGCCTCCAGAACCACGAAAAACCAATCGGGACCCCTTTCCGGTACCCTGCCGGAGGGGGGATCCATCTCTGGTGGCCATCTTCATCATCTCGGCGCTATCCATGACGAGGAGGGAGTAGTTCACCCTCGGGGCTGAGGGTATGTACCAGTAGCTATGTGTTTGATCTCTCTCTCTCTCTCTCTCTCGTGTTCTCTCTCGTGTTCCATCTATGGCACGATCTTGATGTATCCCGAGCTTTGCTATTGTAGTTGGATCTTATGTTTCTTCTCCCCCTCTACTCTCTTGTGATGAATTGAGTTTCCCCTTTGAAGTTATCTTATCGGATTGAGTCTTTTATGAACACTTGATGTATGTCTTGCCATGCTTATCTGTGGTGACAATGGGATATCACGTGCCACTTGATGTATGTTTTGGTGACCAACTTGCGGGTTCCGCCCATGAACCTATGCATAGGGGTTGGCACACGTTCTTGATTCACCGGTAGAAACTTTGGGGCACTATTTGAAGTACTTTTATGTTGGTTGGATAAATCTGAGATTGTGTGATCCATATCGTATAATCATGCCCACGGATACTTGAGGTGACAATGGAGTATCTAGGTGACATTAGGGTTTTGGTTGATTTGTATCTTAAGGTGTTATTCTAGTAAAAACTCCAGGGTTGTTTGTGACACTTATAGGAATAGCCCAACAGATTGATTTGAAAGAATAACTTTGAGGTGGTTTCGTACCCTACCATAATCTCTACGTTTGTTCTCCGCTATTAGTGGCTTCGGAGTGACTCTTTGTTGCATGTTGAGGGCTCGTTATATGATCTATCTATGTTATTATTGTTGAGAGAACTTGCACTAGTGAAAGTATGAACCCTAGGCCTTGTTTCCTATCATTGCAATACCGTTTATGCTCACTTTTACCACTCGCTACCTTGCTGTTTTTATATTTTCAGTTTACAAAAAACCTATATTTACTATCTATTTTGCACTTGTATCACCATCTCTTCGCCGAACTAGTGCACCTATACAATTTACCATTGTATTGGGTGTGTTGGGGACACAAGAGACTCTTTGTTATTTGGTTGCAGGGTTGCTTGAGAAAGACCATCTTCATCCTACGCCTCCTACAGATTGATAAACCTTAGGTCATCCACTTGAGGGAAATTTGCTACTGTCCTACAAACCTGTGCACTTGCAGGCCCAACAACGTCTACAAGAAGAAGGTTGCGTAGTAGACATCAAGCTCTTTTCTGGCGCCGTTGCCGGGGAGGTTAGTGCTTGAAGGTATATCTTTAGATCTTGCAATCGAGTCTTTTAGTTTCTTGTTTTATCACTAGTTTAGTTTATAAAAGAAAACTATAAAAAAATGGAATTGAGTTTGTCTCATACGCTTCACCTTTTTAATATCTTTCGTGAGTATGATGGAAAGGATAATTGTGCTCAAGTGCTAGAAGAAGAAATCTATAAAATGTTTGGCACTAAATATTTGAATGATGAGCATGATTGCAGTGTTGTTAGTATGAATTCCTTGAATATCCATGATGCTAATGATATGCAAAGCCACAAGCTTGGGGAAGCTATGTTTGATGAAGATGATATTTTTTGTCCCCCAAGTTTTGATGAGAAAATTTATTATGATGAAAGCATGCCTCCTATCTATGATGATTATTGTGATGACACGTATGCTTTAAAGAATAATGATAACAATGAAACTTGTCATCTTGATTTCAATTTTCAATCCCATGATAGTTACTTTGTTGAGTTTGCTCCCACTACTATTAATGAGAAGAAATTTGCTTATGTGGAGAGTAATAAAATTGCTATGCTTGTAGATTATGAAAAGAATGCTTTAGGTGCTGGTTATATTGTTGAATTCATTCATGATGCTACTGGAAATTATTATGAGGGAGGAACATATGCTTGTCGGAATTGCAATAATATCAAGTTTCTTCTCTATGTGCTTAAAGTTTTGAAGTTATGCTTGTTTTACCTTCCTATGCAAGTTGATTCTTGTTCCCACAAGTTGTTTGCTCACAAAATCCCTATGCATAGTAAGTATGTTAGACTTAAATGTGCTAGTCATATTCTTTATGATGCTCTCTTTATATTACAATCCTTATCTTTTATGTGAGCATCATTGAAATCATCATGCCTAGCTAGGGGCGTTAAACGATAGCGCTTGTTGGGAGGCAACCCAATTTTATTTTTGTTACTTGCTTTTTGTTCCTGTTTAGTAATAAATAATTCATCTATACTCTGTTTATATGTGTTTTTATGTTTTAATTAGTGTTTGTGCCAAGTAGAACCTTTGGGAAGACTTGGGTAAAGTCTTGTTGATCATGCTGTAAAAAACAGAAACTTTAGCGCTCACGACAACTGCTGCCATTTTTATTTGGAGAGTGCTATTTAGTTAATTCTTTTTTAAGATGAATAATAGATAAATTCCTAAGGTCCAGAAATTTATTTGAGAATTTTATGAGTTCCAGAAGTATACGTTTGATCCAGATTACTACAGACTGTTCTGTTTTTGACAGATTCTATTTTTCGTGTGTTGTTTGCTTATTTTTAATGAATCTATGGCTAGTAAAATAGTTTATAAACCATATAGAAGTTGGAATACAGTAGGTTTAACACCAATATAAATTAAGAATGAGTTCATTATAGTACCTTGAAGTGGTGATTTATTTTCTTATACTAGCGGAGCTTACGAGTTTTCTGTTAAGTTTTGTGTTGTGAAGTTTTCAAGTTTTGGGTAAGGATTCGATGGACTATGGAATAAGTAGTGGCAAGAGCCTAAGCTTGGGGATGACCAAGGCACCCCAGGTAATATTCAAGGACAACCAAGAGCCTAAGCTTGGGGATGCCCCGGAAGGCATCCCCTCTTTCGTCTTCGTTCATCGGTAACTTTACTTGGAGCTATATTTTTATTCACCACATGATATGTGTTTTGCTTGGAGCGTCATGTCATTTTATTTTGTTTTGCTTGCTGTTTGGATACAATACCAAGATCTGAAATTATTAAATGGGAGAGTCTTCACATAGTTACATAATTAGTCGACTACTCATTGATCTTCACTTATATCTTTTGGAGTAGTTTTTTGTTTGCTCTAGTGCTTCACTTATACCTTTTAGAGCATGGTGGTAGTTTTATTTTTAAGAAATAGATGAACTCTCATGTTTCACATAGATTATTTTGAGAGTCATTAATAGCATGGTAATTCGCTTAATGTTAATATACTTGGTATTCAAGATATGTGAAACTTTCTTTTGAGTGCGTTGAATACTAAGATAAGTTTGATGCTTGATAATTGTTTTGAGATATGGAGGTGATAATATTAGAGTCATGCTAGTGGAGTAGTTGTGAATTTAAAGAATACTTGTGTTGAAGTTTGTGATTCCCGTAGCATGCACGTATGGTGAACCGTTATGTGATGAACTCGGGGCATGATTTATTTATTGATTGTCTTCCTTATGAGTGGCGGTCGGGGACGAGCGATGGTCTTTTCCTACCAATCTATCCCCCTAGGAGCATGCGCGTAATACTTTGCTTTGATAACTTGTAGATTTTTGCAATAAGTATATGAGTTCTTTATGACTAATGTTGAGTCCATGGATTATACGCACTTTTTCCCATCCTTCCACTATTGCTAGCCTCTCTAATACCGCGCACCTTTCGCCGGTATCATACACCCACCATATACCTTCCTCAAAACAGCCACCATACCTACCTATTATGGCATTTCCATAGCCATTCCGAGATATATTGCCATGCAACTTTCCACCGTTCCGTTTATTATGACACGCTCCATCATTGTCATATTGCTAGCATGATCATGTAGTTGACATCGTATTTGTGGCAAAGCCACTGTTCATAATTCTTTCATACATGTCACTCATGAGTCATTGCATATCCCGGTACACCGCCGGAGGCATTCATATAGAGTCATATTTTGTTCTAAGTATCGAGTTGTAATTGTTGAGTTGTAAGAAAAATAAAAGTGTGATGATCATCATTATTAGAGCATTGTCCCAAGTGAGGAAAGGATGATGGAGACTATGATTCCCCCACAAGTCGGGATGAGACTCCGGACGAAAAATAAAAAAAAGAGAAAAAAAGAGGCCATAAAAAAGAGAGAAAAGGCCCAAACAAAAAAATAAAAAAAATGAATGAGAGAAAAAGAGAGAAGGGACAATGCTACTATCCTTTTACCACACTTGTGCTTCAAAGTAGCACCATGATCTTCATGATAGAGAGTCTCTCATTTTGTCACTTTCATATACTAGTGGGAATTTTTTATTATAGAACTTGGCTTGTATATTCCAATGATGGGCTTCCTCAAAATGCCCTAGGTCTTCTTGAGAAAGCGAGTTGGATGCACACCCACTTAGTTTCTTTTGTTGAGATTTCACATACTTATAGCTCTAGTGCATCCGTTGCATGGCAATCCCTACTCACTCACATTGATATCTATTGATGGGCATCTTCATAGCCCGTTGATACGCCTAGTTGATGTGAGACTATCTTCCCTCTTTTTGTCTTCTCCACAACCACCATTCTATTCCACATATAGTGTTATATCCATGGCTCACGCTCATGTATTGCGTGAAGATTGAAAAAGTTCTGAAAATGTTAAAGTATGAAACAATTGCTTGGCTTGTCATCGGGGTTGTGCATAATTTAAATATTTTGTGTGGGGAAGATGGAGCATAGCCAGACTATATGATTTTGTAGGGATAACTTTCTTTGGCCATGTTATTTTGAGAAGACATGATTGCTTTGTTAGTATACTTGAAGTATTATTATTTTTATGTCAATATGAACTTTTGTCTTGAATCTTTCGGATCTGAATATTCATATCACAAGTAAGAGGAATTGCAATGAAATTATGCCAACTAGCATTCCACATCAAAAATTATCTTTTTTATCATTTACCTACTCGAGGACGAGCAGGAATTAAGCTTGGGGATGCTTGATATGTCTCCAACGTATCTATAATTTTTGATTGCTCCATGCTATATTATCTACTGTTTTAGGCAATATTGGGCTTTATTTTCCACTTTTATATTATTTTTGGGACTAACCTATTAACCGGAGACCCAGCCCAGATTTGCTGTTTTATGCCTATTTCAGTGTTTCGAGGAAAAGGAATATCAGACGGAGTCAAAACGGAACGAAATCAACTGGAGAAGTTATTTTTGGAAGGAAACCCACCTGATGGACTTGGACCCCATGTCAGAAGATACGGGAGGTGCTCACGAGGGTGGGGGGCGCGCCCCCTGCCTCGTGGGCCCCCCGTAGCTCCACCGACATACTCCTTTCACCCATATATACCGTCGTACCCTAAAACTTCCAAAACAGAAGATAGATTGGGAGTTCCGCCGCCGCAAGCCTCCAGAACCACGAAAAACCAATCGGGACCCCTTTCCGGTCCCCTGCCGGAGGGGGGATCCATCTCCGGTGGCCATCTTCATCATCCCGGCGCTATCCATGACGAGGAGGGAGTAGTTCACCCTCGGGGCTGAGGGTATGTACCAGTAGCTATGTGTTTGATCTCTCTCTCTCTCGTGTTCTCTCTCGTGTTCCATCTATGGCACGATCTTGATGTATCCCGAGCTTTGCTATTGTAGTTGGATCTTATGTTTCTTCTCCCCCTCCACTCTCTTGTGATGAATTGAGTTTCCCCTTTGAAGTTACCTTATCGGATTGAGTCTTCTATGAACACTTGATGTATGTCTTGCCGTGCTTATCTGTGGTGACAATGGGATATCATGTGCCACTTGATGTATGTTTTGGTGACCAACTTGCGGGTTCCGCCCATGAACCTATGCATAGGGGTTGGCACACGTTCTTGATTCACCGGTAGAAACTTTGGGGCACTATTTGAAGTACTTTTATGTTGGTTGGATAAATCTGAGATTGTGTGATCCATATCGTATAATCATGCCCACGGATACTTGAGGTGACAATGGAGTATCTAGGTGACATTAGGGTTTTGGTTGATTTGTATCTTAAGGTGTTATTCTAGTAAAAACTCCAGGGTTGTTTGTGACACTTATAGGAATAGCCCAACGGATTGATTTGAAAGAATAACTTTGAGGTGGTTTCGTACCCTACCATAATCTCTACGTTTGTTCTCCGCTATTAGTGGCTTCGGAGTGACTCTTTGTTGCATGTTGAGGGCTCGTTATATGATCTATCTATGTTATTATTGTTGAGAGAACTTGCACTAGTGAAAGTATGAACCCTAGGCCTTGTTTCCTATCATTGCAATACCGTTTACGCTCACTTTTACCACTCGCTACCTTGCTGTTTTTATATTTTCAGTTTACAAAAAACCTATATTTACTATCTATTTTGCACTTGTATCACCATCTCTTCGCCGAACTAGTGCACCTATACAATTTACCATTGTATTGGGTGTGTTGGGGACACAAGAGACTCTTTGTTATTTGGTTGCAGGGTTGCTTGAGAGAGACCATCTTCATCCTACGCCTCCTACGGATTGATAAACCTTAGGTCATCCACTTGAGGGAAATTTGCTACTGTCCTACAAACCTGTGCACTTGCAGGGCCAACAACGTCTACAAGAAGAAGGTTGCATAGTAGACATCAAGCACCAGGTCGCCTTCCTGAAAAGTCCTGGACTTAACCCGACGGCTGTGATAATGGCGCATGTCCTGTTGATAAATTGCTGATCGAGCCGCTGCTAAGTCTCTTTCTTCATCCAACAAGTCAAGTGCATCCTGTCTGGCTTGTTCATTATTAGCTTCAACATAAGCCGCCACACGGGGCGAGTCATGACGGATTTCACTAGGCAACACTGCTTCTGCTCCATAAACCATGAAGAAAGGTGTGTAACCTGTAGACCTGTTAGGCGTGGTGTTGATACTCCACAACACCGAGGGTAATTCCTCTACCCAACAACCTGGCGTTCACTGTAAGGGAACCATAAGCCGGGGTTTGAGACCTTTCAAAATTTCCTGATTGGCTCTCTCAGCTTGACCATTGGATTGAGGATGAGCTATAGAAGAAACATCAAGCCGGATATGCTCACGTTGACAAAACTCCTCCATAGCCCCTTGGGACAGATTAGTGCCATTGTCAGTGATAATGCTGTGTGGAAAACCAAAACGGAAGATCACCTTCTTCATGAACTGAACCGCCGTGGCCGCGTCACACTTACTCACTGGCTCCGCCTCAACCCACTTAGTGAATTTATCAACTGCCACTAAAAGATGTGTCTTTTTATCCTTAGACCTTTTGAAAGGTCCCACCATGTCAAGCCCCCAGACCGCAAACAGCCAAGTGATTGGAATCATCCGGAGCTCTTGAGCCGGCACATGCGCTCGTCGTGCGAACTTTTGGCATCCATCACATCTGCTGACCAGATCCTCTGCATCGGCGTGAGCCATCAACCAGTAAAAACCGTGACGAAAAGCCTTGGACACCAGAGATTTTGACCCGACGTGATGACCACAATCGCCTTCATGGATCTCACAAAGAATTTCTTTACCTTCTTCCGGGGAAACACACCGCTGAAACGCTTCGGAGACGCTACGATGGTATAGTTCTCCATCCGAAATCGTCATTGACTTAGACCGCCGTGTTATCTATCGAGCCAGGGTCTCATCCGCTAGCAACTCTCCCCGGGTCATGTAAGCCAAGAACGACACTTTCCAATCTGGGATGACATGAAGAGCCGCCACCAACTGCGCCTCCGGGTCAGGAACAACTAAATCTTCTTCTGTGGGAAACTTGATAGACGGGTTATCCAAAACATCCAAAAAGGTGTTAGGTGGTACCGGCTTACGCTAAGACCCCAAACGGCTTAAAGCATCAGCCGCTTCATTCTTTGACGGTCAATGTGCTCCACCTGATAACCTTTAAAATGCCCCACAACAACATCAACCTCCCGGCGATAAGCCGCCATGACAGGGTCCTTGGAATCCCACTTGCCTGATACCTATTGAGCCACTAGATCTGAGTCGCCAAGACATCTGACCCGGCTCAAACTCATCTCTTTTACCACTCGAAGACCATGGAGCAAGGCTTCATACTCTGATGCGTTGTTAGTGCAAGGAAACATCAACCGTAACACATAAAAAAAATTCACCTCGCGGAGAGGTTAACACAACTCCAGCCCCCGAGCCTTCCAACTGTCTGGACCCATCAAAATGAATAGTCCAATACGTGTTGTCTGGTTTCTCTTCTGGCATCTGCATCTCTGTCTAGTCATTAATGAAGTCAACCAGTGCTTGAGATTTGATCGCGGTACGTGGCACATACTTCAACCCATGAGACCCAAGCTCAATCGCCCACTTGGCGACTCGCCCAGTGGCTTCTCTGTTTTGAATGATGTCTCCCAAAGGAGCAGAGCTAACCACGGTGATTGGATGTCCCTGAAAATAATGCTTAAGCTTCCGGCTTGCCATGAATACCCCATATACGAGCTTCTGCCAATGTGGATATCGTTGCTTGGATTCAATTAGCACCTCACCGACGTAGTAAACCGACTGTTGAACCGGATGCTCCTTGCCAGACTCCTTGCGCTCCACCACAATAGCCACACTAACAGCTCGTGAGTTGGCGGCCACGTATAACAGTAGCGGCTCTTTCTCAACTGGAGCAGCCAGGACCGGCGGCTCAGCAAGCTGTGTCTTCAGATCTTCAAAAGCAGAGTTCGCAGCATCACTCCAAACAAAATCATCTGTTTTCTTCATCATCTGATACAGAGGCATTGCCTTCTCCCCTAACCGGCTTATGAACCGGCTCAAAGCAGCAACACGGCTCGCCAGTCGTTGAACGTCATTGATGCATGTTGGTTTGGCCAGGGATGTAATTGCCTTGATTTTCTCCGGGTTAGCCTCAATACCTCAGTTAGACACCAAAAAACCCAAGAGCTTGCCAGCTGGGAGTCCAAAAACACACTTGGCCGGGTTAAGCATCATTTTGTAGACCCGGAGATTATCGAAAGTCTCTTTCAGATTTGTGACCAAGGTTTCCTCTTTCCTGGATTTTACCACTATATCATCCACATAAGCATGAACATTACGCCCAATTTGATCATGAAGACAATTCTGCACACACCGTTGGTAAGTCGCCTGGGCACTCTTAAGGCCAAAAGGCATAGACACATAGCAAAAAGCTCCAAAAGGAGTGATAAAAGCCGTCTTCTCCTGATCCTTGACTGCCATCTTGATCTGATGATAACCAGAATAAGCATCCAAGAAACTCAAACATGCACAACCCGTTGTAGCATCAATGATCTGATCAATACGAGGGAGGGCGCAAGGATCAGCCGGACAAGCCTTGTTCAGATCGGTGTAATCCACACACATACACCAGGTGCCATTCTTTTTTAGTACAAGCACCGGGTTGGCTAACCACTCCGAGTGAAAGACTTCTACAATGAACCCAGCTGCCAAAAGTCGGGCCACCTCTTCTCCAATGGCCTTGCGCCTTGATGTCTACTACACAACCTTCTTCTTGTAGACGTTGTTGGGCCTCCAAGTGCAGAGGTTTGTAGGACAGTGGCAAATTTCCCTCAAGTGGACGACCTAAGGTTTATCAATCTGTAGGAGGCGTAGGATGAAGATGGTCTCTCTCAAGCAACCCTGCAACCAAATAACAAAGAGTCTCTTGTGTCCCCAACACACCCAATACAATGGTAAATTGTATAGGTGCACTAGTTCGGCGAAGAGATGGTGATACAAGTGGTATATGGATAGTAGATAATAGTTTTTGTAATCTGAAAATATAAAAACAGCAAGGTAACGAATGATAAAAGTGAGCGTAAACGGTATTGCAATGCGTTGAAACAAGGCCTAGGGTTCATACTTTCACTAGTGCAAGTCCTCTCAACAATAATAGCATAATTGGATCACATAACTATCCCTCAACATGCAACAAAGAGTCACTCCAAAGTCACTAATAGCGGAGAACAAACGAAGAGATTATGGTAGGGTACAAAACCACCTCAAAGTTATTCTTTCCAATCAATCCGTTGGGCTATTCCTATAAGTGTCACAAAAAGCCCTAGAGTTTGTACTAGAATAACACCTTAAGACACAAATCAACCAAAACCCTAATGTCACCTAGATACTCCAATGTCACCTCAAGTATCCGTGGGCATGATTATACGATATGCATCACACAATCTCAGATTCATCTATTCAACCAACACATAGGACCTCAAAGAGTGCCCCAAAGTTTCTACCGGAGAATCACGACGAAAACGTGTGCCAACCCCTATGCATAGGTTCATGGGCGGAACCCGCAAGTTGATCACCAAAACATACATTAAGTGAATCACGTGATATCCCATTGTCACCACAGATATCCACGGCAAGACATACATCAAGTGTTCTCAAATCTTTAAAGACTCAATCCGATAAGATAACTTCAAAGGGGAAACTCAATCCATTACAAGAGAGTAGAGGGGGAGGAGAAACATAAGATCCAACTATAATAGCAAAGCTCGCGATACATCAAGATCGTGCCAAATCAAGAACACGAGAGAGAGAGAGAGAGATCAAACACATAGCTACTGGTACATACCCTCAGCCCCGAGGGAGAACTACTCCCTCCTTGTCATGGAGAGCACCGGGATGATGAAGATGGCCACCGGAGAGGGATTGCCCCCTCCGGTAGGGTGCCGGAACGGGTCTAGATTGGCTTTCGGTGCTACGGAGGCTTCTGGCAGCGGAACTCCCGATCTATTGTGTTCCCGAATGTTTTTAGGGTATATGGAGATATATAGGCGGAAGAAGTACGTTAGGGGAGCCACGAGGGGCCCACGAGGGTGGAGGGCACGCCCAGGGGGGTGGGCGCCCCCTTGCCTCGTGGCCTCCTCGTAAGTCCCCTGGCGTGCACTCCAAGTCTTTTGGACTTCTTTCCTTCCAAAAATGAGTTCCGTGAAGTTTCAGGTCAATTGGACTCCATTTGATTTTCCTTTTCTTCGAAACCCTAAAACAAGGTAAAAACTGGCACTGGGCTCTGGGTTAATAGGTTAGTCCCAAAAATGATATAAAAGTGTATAATAAAGCCCATAAACATCCAAAATAGTAGATAATATAGCATGGAGCAATCAAAAATTATAGATACCTTGGAGACGTATCAGCATCCCCAAGCTTAATTCCTGCTCGTCCTCGAGTAGGTAAATGATAAAAACAGAATTTTTGATGTGGAATGCTACTTGGCATAATTTCAATGTAATTCTTCTTAATTGTGGCATGAATATTCAGATCCGAAAGGTTCAAGACAAAATTTCAGATTGACATAAAAATAATAATACTTCAAGCATACTAACTAAGCAATCATGTCTTCTCAAAATAACATGGCCAAAGAAAGCTATCCCTACAAAATCATACAGTCTGGCTATGCTCCATCTTCACCACACAAAGTATTTAAATCATGCACAACCCCGATGACAAGCCAAGCAATTGTTTCATACTTTTGATGTTCTCAAACTTTTTCAATCTTCACGCAATACATGAGCATGAGCCATGGACATAGCACTATAGGTGGAATAGAATGGTTGTTGTGGAGAAGACAAAAAGGACAAGATAGTCTCACATCAACTAGGCGTATCAATGGGCTATGGAGATGCCCACCAATAGATATCAATGTGAGTGAGTAGGGATTGCCATGCAACGGATGCACTAGAGCTACAAGTGTATGAAAGCTCAAAAAGAAACTAGTGGGTGTGCATCCAACTCGCTTGCTCACGAAGACCTAGGGCATTTTAAGGAAGCCCATCATTGGAATATACAAGCCAAGTTCTATAATGAAATGTTCCCACTAGTAAATGAAAGTGACAACATAGGAGACTCTCTATCATGAAGATCATGGTGCTACTTTGAAGCACAAGTGTGGTAAAAGGATAATAGCATTGCCCCTTCTTTCTTTTTCTCTCATTTTTTTGTTTGGAACTTCTCTCTTTTTTTTGGCCTCTTTTCTATTCTTTTTTATTTGGGCTTCTTTGGCCTCTTTTATTTATTTTTCGTCCGGAGTCTCATCCCGACTTGTGGGGGAATCATAGTCTCCATCATCCTTTCCTCACTGGGACAATGCTCTAATAATGATGATCATCACACTTTTATTTTTCTTACAACTCAACAATTACAACTCGATACTTAGAACAAAATATGACTCTATGTGAATGCCTCCGGCGGTGTACCGGGATGTGCAATGACTCAAGAGTGACATGGATGGAAGAATTATGAACGGTGGCTTTGCCACAAATACAATGTCAACTACATGATCATGCATAGCAATATGGCAATGATGAAGCGTGTCATAATAAACGGAACAGTGGAAAGTTGCATGGCAATATATATCGGAATGGCTATGGAAATGCCATAATAGGTAGGTATGGTGGCTATTTTGAGGAAGGTATATGGTGGGTTTATGGTACCGGCGAAAGTTGCGCGGTACTAGAGAGGCTAGCAAAGGTGGAAGGGTGAGAGTGCGTATAATCCATGGACTCAACATTAGTCATAAAGAACTCATATACTTATTGCAAAAATCTACAAGTTATCAAAGCAAAGTATTACGCGCATGCTCCTAGGGGGATAGATTGGTAGGAAAAGACCATCGCTCGTCCCCGACCGCCACTCATAAGGAAGACAATCAATAAATAAATCATGCTCCGACTTCATCACATAACGGTTCACCATACGTGCATGCTACGGGAATCACAAACTTCAACACAAGTATTTATCAAATTCATAACCACTCAACTAGCATGACTCTAATATCACCATCTCCATATGTCAAAACAATTATCAAGTATCAAACTTCTCATAGTATTCAACACACTCATAAGAGAATTTTATTATTCTTGAATACCTAGTATATTAGGATTTTAAGCAAATTACCATGCTATTTAAGACTCTCAAAATAATCTAAGTGAAGCATGAGAGTTCATCTATTTATTCAAAATAAAACTACCACCATGCTCTAAAAGATATAAGTGAACCACTAGAGCAAATGACAGACTACTCCGAAAGATATAAGTGAAGATCAATGAGTAGTCGAATAATTATGCAACTATGTGAGGACTCTCTAACATTTAATAATTTCAGATCTTGGTATTTTATTCAAACAGCAAGCAAAACTAAATAAAATAACACGACGCTCCAAGCAAAACACATATCATGTGACGAATAAAAATATAGCTCCAAGTAAAGTTACCGATGAACAAAGACGAAAGAGGGGATGCCTTCCGGGGCATCCCCAAGCTTAGGATCTTGGTTTTCCTTGAATATTACCTTGGGGTGCCTTGGGAATCCCCAACCTTAGGCTCTTTCCACTCCTTATTCCATAGTCCATCGAATCTTTACCCAAAACTTGAAAACTTCACAACACAAAACTTAACAGAAAACTCGTAAGCTCCGTTAGTATAAGAAAATAAATCACCACCTAGGTACTGTTGTGAACTCATTCTAAATTCATATTGGTGTAATATCTACTGTATTCCAACTTATCTATGGTTCATACCCTCCGATACTACTCATAGATTCATCAAAATAAGCAAACAACACACGAAAAACAGAATCTGTCAAAAACAGAATAGTCTGTAGTAATATGGATCAAACGTATACTTCTGGAACTCATAAAATTCTCAAATAAATTGCTGTACCTGAGGTATTTATATATTAATCATCTGAAAAAATAATTAACTAAATATCACTCTCCAAATAAAAATGGCAGCAATTCTCGTGAGCGCTAAAGTTTCTGTTTTTGACAGCATGATCAACAAGACTTTCCCCAAGTCTTCCCAAAGGTTCTACTTGGCACAAACACTAATTAAAAGCATAAAACCACATCTAAACAGAGGCTATATGAATTATTTATTACTAAACAGGAACAAAAAGTAAAGAACAAGAATATGATTGGGTTGCCTCCCAACAAGCGCTATCGTTTAACGCCCCTAGCTAGGCATGATGATGTCAATGATGCTCACATACAAGATAAGAATTGTAACATAAAGAGAGCATCATGAAGAATATGACTAGCACATTTAAGTCTAACATACTTCCTATGCATAGGGATTTTGTGAGCAAACAACTTGTGGGAACAAGAATCAACTTGCATAGGAAGGTAAAACAAGCATAACTTCAAAACTTTAAGCACATAGAGAGGAAACTTAATATTATTGCAATTCCTACAAGCATATATTCCTCCCTCATAATAATTTTCAGTAGCATCATGAATGAATTCAACAATATAACCAGTACCTAAAGCATTCTTTTCATGATCTACAAGCATAGAAAATTTATTACTCTTCACATAAGAAAAATTCTTCTCTTTCGGAATAGTGGGAGTATCATAGTAAACTCGAATACTATAAATTGTTTCCACATTAAAAGAGTAATGTTAAGAGAAGGGGTAATCATAATCATGACAAGTTTTATAAATATAATCACTACTTTTTATAGCATAAGTATCATCACAATAATCATCATAAGTAGGAGGCATGCTATCATCATTATAAACTGGCATATCAAAACTTGGGAGACTAAAAATATCATCTTCATTAATCATAGCTTCCCCAAGCTTGGGAAAAACATTAATTTCAGCAAATATATTCTCAAAAACATCATCTTCATCAAGCATAGCATCCCCAAGCTTGGGCCTTTTCAAATCATAAGCATAATCACTCTCATCATCAATAATATGGATAGCACCAATAGTATAGCAATTATCATATTCTTCCAAGAAAGTGCCAAAAAGATTTTCAAGATTATAAGAAGTATCATTATCTTCCACAATTATATTTTCATGAGGCACAATAGTAATAGGAGCAACATTATTTGGGGGATATATCTTTTTACCTCTCTTCCTTTTTCTTTTCTTCTTCTTCACCACATCATGTGTGGCTTCAATCCTCTTTTTGGAGCTCCTTATTAATGAGATTGGTTGAATAGGAGGATCCTCCTCATTACCTGATTCATCATAAGAAGTAATAGGAGGATATTGGGAAGTCTCTTCCCTTTCATTAGTATTCTCTTCATCTTCTATTTGTTTTCTTTTCTTTATGTAGTTGGCAATATAAGGATTTTCAATACAATTCACCGCACAATACATATAAATTTTCTCTAGATCAAAATCAAGAAATCTATCAAGATTAAACTTTGGAATACCCTCAGTTATACGTTTCATTTCCTCATACCCCAAAAGAAGACTAAGCTCTTTATGATGCTCAAGGGTAATCAAATTATCACAATTTTTGGATACGATTCGGTCATGAAACAATTTGCATTGGAGATTTAAATGACCATGTTCATTGCAAAGTTCACAAGGGGCGCGAAAAATATTGAATTTTTCAGCACAATCATCAAGACTTTCTTGCAACAATTTAGTTTCTAAGTACTTATGCCTCTTGCAATATCTATCTTCCCTATTTGGCGTGTACTTACAAACCCAATGCACTCCACAAAAATTGACATGTTTATAGGAGACATTTTCATCATAACTAGTGCAATCATCATTAGTATCATGGATATTCAAAGAATTCGTACTAACAACATTGCAATCATGCTCATCATTCAAATATTTTATGCCAAGCATTCTATGTAGTTCTTCTTCCAGCATTTGAGCACAATTTTCCTTTCCATCATACTTATGAAAGATATTAAAAAGGTGAAGCGTATGAGACAAACTCAATTCCATTTTTTTATAGTTTTCTTTTATAAACTAAACTAGTGATAAAACAAGAAACTAAAAGACTCGATTGCAAGATCTAAAGATATACCTTCAAGCGCTAACCTCCCCGGCAACGGCGCCAGAAAAGAGCTTGATGTCTACTACACAACCTTCTTCTTGTAGACGTTGTTGGGCCTCCAAATGCAGAGGTTTGTAGGACAGTAGCAAATTTCCCTCAAGTGGATGACCTAAGGTTTATCAATCTGTAGGAGGCATAGGATGAAGATGGTCTCTCTCAAGCAACCCTGCAACCAAATAACAAAGAGTCTCTTGTGTCCCCAACACACCCAATACAATGGTAAATTGTATAGGTGCACTAGTTCGGCGAAGAGATGGTGATCGAAGTGGTATATGGATAGTATATAATAGTTTTTGTAATCTGAAAATATAAAAACAGCAAGGTAATGAATGATAAAAGTGAGCGTAAACGGTATTGCAATGCGTTGAAACAAGGCCTAGGGTTCATACTTTCACTAGTGCAAGTCCTCTCAACAATAATAACATAATTGGATCACATAACTATCCCTCAACATGCAACAAAGAGTCACTCCAAAGTCACTAATAGCGGAGAACAAACGAAGAGATTATGGTAGGGTACAAAACCACCTCAAAGTTATTATTTCCAATCAATTCGTTGGGCTATTCCTATAAGTGTCACAAACAGCCCTAGAGTTCGTACTAGAATAACACCTTAAGACACAAATCAACCAAAACCCTAATGTCACCTAGATACTCCAATGTCACCTCAAGTATCCGTGGGCATGATTATACGATATGCATCACACAATCTCAGATTCATCTATTCAACTAACACATAGGACCTCAAAGAGTGCCCCAAAGTTTCTACTGGAGAATCATGACGAAAACATGTGCCAACCCCTATGCATAGGTTCATGGGAGGAACCCGCAAGTTGATCACCAAAACATACATCAAGTGAATCACGTGATATCCCATTGTCACCACAGATATCCACGACAAGACATACATCAAGTGTTCTCAAATCTTTAAAGACTCAATCCGATAAGATAACTTCAAAGGGGAAACTCAATCCATTACAAGAGAGTAGAGGGGGAGGAGAAACATAAGATCCAACTATAATAGCAAAGCTCGCGATACATCAAGATCGTGCCAAATCAAGAACACGAGAGAGAGAGATCAAACACATAGCTACTGGTACATACCCTCAGCCCCGAGGGAGAACTACTCCCTCCTTGTCATGGAGAGCACCGGGATGATGAAGATGGCCACCGGAGAGGGATTGCCCCCTCCGGCAGGGCGCCGGAATGGGTCTAGATTGGCTTTCGGTGGCTACGGAGGCTTCTGGCGGTGGAACTCCAAATCTATTGTGTTCCCGGATGTTTTTAGGTATATGGAGTTATATAGGCGGAAGAAGTATGTCAGGGGAGCCACAAGGGGCCCACGAGGGTGGAGGGCGCGCCCAGGAGGGGTGGGCGCGCCCCCTGCCTCGTGGTCTCCTCGTAAGTCCCCTGGCGTGCACTCCAAGTCTTCTGGACTTCTTTCCTTCCAAAAATGAGTTCCGTGAAGTTTCAGGTCAATTGGACTCCATTTGATTTTCCTTTTCTTTGAAACCCTAAAACAAGGTAAAAACAGAAACTAGCACCGGGCTCTGGATTAATAGGTTAGTCCCAAAAATGATATAAAAGTGTATAATAAAGCCCATAAACATCCAAAACAGTAGATAATATAGCATGGAGCAATCAAAAATTATAGATACGTTGGAGACGTATCACGTCTTTCTTCATTGAACCGTCGGAGAAACTGTCTGATAGGTTTAAAGTTTGGATCAATATTGAGAGTGTGCTCAGCGAGTTCCCTCGGGACACCCGGCATGTCTGAAGGTTTCCATGCGAAGATGTCCCGGTTCTCACGGATGAACTCGATGAGCGCGCTTTCCTATTTTGGATCCAAGTTTGCACTGATGATGAACTGCTTGGATGAGTTGCCAGGCACAAAGTCAACCATCTTGGTGTCATCAGCTGATTTGAACTTCAACACCGGCTCATGCTCCATTGTTGGTTTCTTTAGTGATGTCATGTCTGCCGGGTCAACATGCTGTTTGTAAAACTTTAACTCCTCTGTTGCACAGACAGATTCAGCATAGGCAACATCACCTTCTTCACACTCCAAAGCTATTTTCCGGCTCCCGTGTACTGTAATGGTGCCCTTATAACCCGGCATCTTAAGTTGCAAATACACATAACATGGCCGAGCCATGAATTTGGCATAAGCCGGTCGTCCAAACAGAGTATGATACGGGCTTTTGATCTTAACCACCTCAAAGGTTAATTTTTCTGCTCTGGAGTCATACTCATCCCCAAAGGCTACTTCTAGTTCAATCTTACCCACTGGGTATGCCGACTTGCCAGGAACCACATCATGAAAAACAGTGTTGGATTGTTTAAGACTCTTATCAGTCAATCCCATCCAGCGGAACGTCTCGTAGTAGAGGATGTTGATGCTGCTGCCTCCATCCATGAGTACCTTAGTGAATTTGTATCCACCAACCTGAGGTGCCACTACCAAAGCCAAGTGACCCAGATTATCGACCCGAGGTGGGTGATCCTCTCTGCTCCACACAATAGGCTGCTCTGACCAACGTAAGTAACGTGGAATCGCCGGCTCAACAGCATTGACGGCCCTCTTGTGAAGCTTCTGGTCTCTCTTACATAAGCTAGTGGTGAATACATGGTATTGCCCACTATTCAGATGCTTCAGGTTGCTCTGATATCCAGACTGCTGCTGCTGATTACCTTGGCCGAGTTGCGGATTATACCCTCCTTGGTTAGCAGGATGGCCCTGACCGTGGAATCCTCCTCCACCTGAGTCGGCGCCCGGGCCTTGGAAACCGCCTCCACCTGAGCCGCCACCTGGGCCGTGACCTCCATCAAACATGTTTGAATTTTTAAACGCCTTCATGATCATACAATCTTTCCACAGGTGGGTGGCTGGCTTCTCCCGGGTGTCGTGCTTTGGACAAGGCTCATTCAATAATTGCTCAAGGGTGGGACCTGACCCGCCCGACCGAGGGGGCTGTCTGCCCTTGCGCCGTTGATTTCCGCCCTATGCATTGGTGTTAGAAATAAACTCATCAGCCTTACGTTTATTACCTCCTTGATTCGCCGGGTTATGCTGATGACCCTTGCTGTTGCCGTTCTTGTTTCCCTTTGTTGCCTTTTCTTCGTCAGACACCGGGTCCTTGGTAGTATCAGAATCAGCATACTTGACGAGAGCCGCCATCAACGTTCCCATGTCATTACAGTCACGCTTGAGCCGCCCCAGCTTCTGCTTCAGAGGTTCGAAACGGCAATTTTTCTCCAACATTAAGACTACTGAGCCGGCATCCATTTTATCAGATGAATGTATTATCTCCTTGACCCGGCACACCCAATGGGTTGTGGATTCACCATCCTCTTGCTTGCAATTGGTCAGGTCCACAATCGACATAGGCTGCTTACACGTGTCTTTGAAGTTCTGGATGAACCGGGCCTTCAACTCCGCCCATGAGCCGATAGAATTGGGTGGCAATCCTTTCAACCAAGTACGAGTTGTTCCATCCAACATCATAGTGAAATACTTGGCCATTGCTGCGTCGCTGACCTCCAACAACTCCATAGCCATCTCATAACTCTCAATCCAAGCCCCGGGCTCTAAGTCAGCCGTGTAATTAGGCACCTTAAGAGGCCCCTTAAAATCCTTTGGCAAACACTCATTACGTATGGCCGGTACCAAGCAAGGAACGCCTCGGTTCTTGTGGCCACTCCTGCCTCGACCGAGGTTGCTGGATAAGTCGGAAAAGTTTGATGAGCCGCCTGCTCTGCTGCCATTTGAACTGCTCGTTCTGCCTCTTGTCGAATCCTCTCCTGATACGCCAAGTTAAGGGCTCCAGCCTGCACCGGCTCATGCCTGTACGGCCGGTTGTGGCGTTGAGCTTTGCTTGACATGTCTGCAGATTCCATATGCCTACTGTAACTCGGGCTCCGGCTTGGACGAGGAGTTGAATGGATCCTGTCTCGACTGTAGGAGTAGGCATCCTGTTGTGCCAGAGCTGTTTGAAGAAGTTCTCTTACTCTCCGCGTTTCAACCGCCGCCGGTGAGTCACCTTCCATCGGAAGAGCCGCCAGACGAGCCGATGCTGCGATGAGGTTTTCCAAGGGGTTGGAGAAGTGACCCGGCGGCGTTGGGACGTAATGAGGCGGAGCGGTAATTATACGAGGTGGATCCATGGCACGCGGCTGGACCGGCGCGCCAGGTGTTGTAATCCGGGGTGCCTCTGGCGGGTTACTTCCCCCGGCTCCGGGTGTATGAAAAAGATTCCTAGGATCGAGCGTCAGAGGCAGACGTGATTGAGTTTTCTGATGCCTCCTCCTCATGACCTTGTTCGATGTGTTCAGATCCACCGAGAGCCGGAAGGTCTCCGCTTGAAGCTGTTGAGCACGAACATCCAAAGCCGCCTACTCTGCCGCCATCCTGACTTCCTCTGCGGCTAGATTTTCCTTAGCTTGCACCATCTCTTCACGTACGCGTACCACATCTGCGTCATGCTGGGCCTTATCCGCCGGCTCTACCACGACAGTCAACAGAGTCGTTAGTTTATCCATGAGGTCCATCAAGATCTGAGCTGGAGGGCGCGCGCGGTCTCCTGACCCGGCTGCAGCCGACCCGGTGGCTGTTGCCGCCGCTGCTGTAGAGTTCTGCCCGGGCTGTGTTCCTGCCATGAAGACTTTGGCCCAATTCGGCGGCTCAAGGGGGTCCGGAATACTGCTGCCATCGGAACAGCCCCTGAGCATGCCGTCCTGCAGCTGGTAAAAAGAGTCCGTCTCGCCCGTTGATGATGCAGTGTCAGAACAGACGACCGTCTCACCGCCCTCCATCGATCCTTCAGAGTATTCACCGCCGTGGATGCAGCCTACGAAGGCATGCTTCATGGCAGATTGAACACGGGCGGTCCTCGCGCGCCGAGCCGTTTCGATGAGGTTGGTGTGGACGTCCGGCTCAGGACCTGACTCACCGATTCGGCCGATGAAGACGTGAATTCCACCGAAGGGCACCCAGTACCCGTACTCAATTGAGCCAGCATCGGGGCCCCAGCCTTCGTCGTCGATGTAGAGCTTGCCGCGACAACTCTTGGTCATCCGGTCCACAACGTATCCCTTGAGCCCTTCGAAGCTGCCCTTCAAGAACTCAAATCCACCGTGCGCTGGCCCCACGGTGGGCGCCAACTGTCGTGGAATTGTCACGGCAGATGTCCTAGAGCAAGGACTTAGTCGTAGGGCCATCACACTAGGAAGCTTAAAGGGGTTAATCGGGACAAAGGACATGAGAGGGTTTTATACTAGTTCGGCCCCTTACGATGAAGGTAAAAGCCTACGTCTAGTTGGGATTGGTATTGCTGGGGTTTCGATCACCAAGAGGCTCAACTCGCCGGCTTGGTTATCGATCTGTTGTTTCCTGCCCTAAGCCACCACCGGGTCGTCCCCTTATATACATGGGTTGACGCCTGGTGGCCTACAGAGTCCTGGCCGGCTCATAATCGTGTCCGGCTCGGTGACTTCCTTTACATGCCTTTCTTCACAAGTCTTTCCTTACATACGGTGATTTACAATATCGGGCCTTAAGCCGCCTCCAAGCCTTTGGGCCTTCTATAAGGTTTAATAAACTATCGTCTTGAATGTTTACTGGGCTTCTAGCATAACCCGCCATTGGGGCTGACCCGGCCCCTCCTGGGCGGGTCATGTCTGATAATAATATCCCCCACACTACCCGTTCCCACAGTCTAATGAGAGTAACTCTTCAACTCATACATTGTTTAATTTCCCTTCATGCTTACCGAAGGATGATTGCTATGATGATTGTTATGACCCCGTTGATTCTTTTGAAATATCCCTTTTTGATTATGCTTGCTATGCTTGTGGCCAAGATGCCAATATGAATTATGCTTATGGAGATGAACTTGCTATAGTTCCTTATGTTAAACTTGAAATTGTTGCTATTGCACCCACACATGATAGTCCTATTATCTTTTTGAATTCTCCCGACTACACTATATCGGAGAAGTTTGCCCTTATTAAGGATTATATTGATGGGTTGCGTTTTACTACTACACATGATGATTTTGATAGATATAATATGCATGTGCTTGCTGCTCCTAATTGCAATTATTATTAGAGAGGAACTATATCTCCACCTCTCTATGTTTCCAACACGATAAAATTGCAAGAAACTGCTTATGCTATGTATTGGCCTTTACTTGATGTTCATGAATTGTTCTTGTATGACATGTCGATGCATAGGAAGAGAGTTAGACTTTGTCATTGCTTGATATATGTTGCTTTGTGCTCATGACTAAATGCCAAATCATTGCTAATTTGAATTGGCTTTGATATACCTTGGAATCCGGGTGGATTCATTACTTGAGCACCTTATGCCTAGCTTAAAGGCTTTAAAGAAAGCGCCGCCAGGGAGACCCAGAAGTTTTAGAGAGTCATTTATTTCCTTTTTGTGCTTTTATAAAGTTTAAAAACAAGAATAATGTGCCAAGATTTGCCTTTAGGATGTTTACATTGCTTGTTGGTTTGTGCGGTGCAAGACAGAAACTTTAGCTGTAGTGCGCAATTTTACATTCTTTACTGGAACGTCAAACGGTTCTGAAACTTTTTGCACTGTCTTTCAATACAAATTGTTTATTTTTCCTAAATTTTTCAGATTTTTTGGACTACCAGAAGTATGGTGAATGTTCAGATTACCACAGACTGTCCTGTTTAAGACAGATTCTGTTTTTGATGCATAGTTTGCTTGTTTTGATGAAACTATCAATTTCTATCAGTTGATTAAGCCATGGAAAAGTTATATTACAGTAGATACAATTCCAAAAAAATATGAATTGTTTTGCAACAGTACTTAGAGTAGTGATTTGCTTTATTATACTAACGGATCTTACCGAGCTTTTTGTTGAGTTTTATGTGGATGAAGTGTTCGAAGATCGAGGATGTCTCGATGTGAGGAGAAGGAGGAGAGACAATAGCTCAAGCTTGGGGATGCCCAAGGCATCCCAAGTAAATATTCAAGGAGACTCAAGCGTCTAAGCTTGGGGATGCCCCGGAAGGCATCCCATCTTTCTTCAACAAGTATCGGTATGTTTTCGGATTCATTTCGTTCATGTGATATGTGCAGATCTTGGAGCGTCTTTTGCATTTAGTTTTCACTTTTCTTTTATGCACCATGCTGGTATGAGATAGTCCTTGGCTTTATAGAATGCTTCATGTGCTTCACTTATATCATTTGAAGTTTGGATTGCCTGTTTCTCTTCACTTAGAAAACCGTCATTTGTAGAATGCTCTTTTGCTTCACTTATATTTGTTAGAGCGTGGGCATATCTTTTGTAGAAAGAATTAAACTCTCTTGCTTCACTTATATCTACTTAGAGAGATGACAGGAATTGGTCATTCACATGGTTAGTCATAAAATCCTACATAAAACTTGTAGATCACCGGATATGATATGTTTGATTCCTTGCAATAGTTTTGCGATATAAAGGTGGTGATATTAGAGTCATGCTAGTTGAGTAATTGTGAAATTGAGAAATACTCGTGTTGAGGTTTGCAAGTCCCGTAGCATGCACGTATGGTAACCGTTGTGTGACAAATTTGAAGCATGAGGTGTTTCTTTGATTGCCTTCCTTATGAGTGGCGGTCGGGGACGAGCGATGGTCTTTTCCTACCAATCTATCCCCCTAGGAGCATGCACGTAGTGCTTGGTTTTGATGACTTGTAGATTTTTGCAATAAGTATGTGAGTTCTTTATGACTAATGTTGACTCCATGGATTATACGCACTCTCACCCTTGCATCATTGCTAGCCTCTTCAGTGCCATGCATTGCCCTTTCTCACCTTGAGAGTTGGTGCAAACTTTGCCGGTGCATCCAAACCCCGTGATATGACACGCTCTATCACACATAAGACTCCTTATATCTTTCCCAAAACAGCCACCATACCTACCTATTATGGCATTTCCATAGCCATTCCGAGATATATTGCCATGCAACTTCCATCATCATCATATACTGTAGCGACCCGACCCGAATGGATCAAGTCTCTATGCTTAAGTGTCATCCCTGGATCAGTATGCTGACATACACAATACTCGAGGATTTATAACAGAGGTAAATCACATGTAAAAGTAACGTAAATACTATTACCTCAATCCAAAATAGCGGAAGTAACAAGGTTGTGGATTCCCATCAACACCAACAGCAAAGTTGAGTGTAGAAATCGTAACCCTAACGTATCACTTACTCATCGTAAGATAATCCTACAACATGAGACGTTGCAGCCACAAAGGGTCAGTACATTGAATGTACTGGCAAATTCACACCATAGAGAGAAATGATGAACAATGGCTATCACTACATGCATATATGGCTGGTGGAAAAGCTCTATGGTTATAAGGTTTTTGCGGAAAACCAATTTTCCCCTACTACAAAGGAATAAATTTTATTTAACTATCATGGTGGTTGTTGAACATTGAGAATGGTTGACAGCATTCTCAATCCCAACTAAGTAACATCATTAAATCCAACAAACTTAATTTAAAGTAACATGATGAGATTCACATGATAATCCAAGTACTAGATACTCAAGACGTCCTTAACCGGGGACATGGCTAATCATGATTAGTTTATACACTCTGCAGAGGTTTGCGCACTTTTCCCCACAAGACTCGATCTCCTCCGTTGGGATTCTCGCACTACATGGTGTTTGAGAAACGGATGACCAAGACATAGTCTTTCAGAAGCGCTAGCACCTTACGATCGGGTAGACCGTTACACCTACTTTCCCCTACATCTGCTAGTCTACCACTGTAAGAGTTCGCACGACTTAATCAACTATGCTAGAGCCCATAGTAGCTTGTGGCTACCCACGGAAGTTTCTAGTATGAATAATCTCATGATCCCTTTGAGCCTGGGTGGCGGTCCATAAAGAAAAACAGGCAATCGTTGGAATACCCAGGTGCCTAAACAGACAATCGCTGGAATACCCAGGTGCCTCAATCCATCCAGATGTGTATTTAAGTTGCCACCTTAAGTTGAACCATTAATTAACAATCTCACATCTGTCATGGATGCTCTCAAACCCAATCCACGTCTACGAGCATAGCATAGCAGTATAAGCATAACGTAATAGTAACTCTCAAGGTTTGAATGCAGGGTAATAGGTTCCTACCTCATCAACTACTTCCCAATACCCACATGTTATCAATCCTATTCATGCAATGTTTGAGGGTGAAACTAATGCATAAAAACTGGGTATGAAAGAAATATGATCAAAGTGTGAACTTGCCTGCAATGTTGATGGAGATGATTCACACTCATAACTCTTGATAGATCTACTCGTCTCACTCCGGTCAATCTATCATAAGCAAGCAATAGTAACCACACATAAGCAATCACTCAAAAGATCAGAAAGATCGAAGAAGACGATTCGGAAAAATTCAAAACCTAGCAAATAACTCTTGCAACATAAAACAATTTCTAACAGCACCAAAATTATGTGAATTTGGCCTTATCAGAAAGTTTAGGTCAAGAGCTTCGATTTGCAAAAAGAATCAACTGAAACGGAGTTACGAAACTCAAGTTATGTTCAAAAGAAGTTTGAATATGAATCTGAACAAAAGTTGAAATTTGAAAAAAATTCAAAAAGTTGATGTGACAGGTTCACTGAATAGGTGAAAACAAGACGAAGCTATAGGCGCTGGTTTCATCTAATTTGGATAAACGAGTTAAAAGTTATGGCTATTTGAAAAATCAGGGCCAAGTTGTTTTACAGAAGAAAAATAGTTATGGTTAAGGTCTAACGTATAAATACGTAGACAAATTGATAATTTAATTATTATATCGTATTAGTCTAAAAATAATAAACTATAGAAGTATAAAAAAATAAAGAAATATACCTTTATAAGGCAGAGAAAAGACGACTTTGGAGAGAAGAGACAATTTCCAGAAGTCGCGCCGAAGAGGAGAAATATATTTTTCTTACATGAATCTAGTCAAACCAAAATATTGATTTAACCCGAATCGGATGATTTTGGAGGCTCTATGGGTCTATATTTATTGGTGGAAAAGAGGTTTAGAGGTTAGGGTGTGTTTGGTTGGAGAACGAGGTGGAATGGAATGTCATGGTTCCATTCCATTAGAATGGGTCGGTTCCGTCTCTGTGTTTAGTAGCGACAATTATGTGGAATGGAACGGTTCTGTTTTGGTGTTTGGTTCAAGAGATAACATGGAATGAATTTGAATCAAAAAGTTATTTTAAATAGGAATTGTGAGATTACCTCTCACATATAGCTTTTCACATTTGAAAATCCATGAGTTAAGTAAACTTCCAATATTTTCAGAAATAAATATACTGTTAGTATTCTAACTGCAGATAACAAAAGTACATAACCACAACAAAGAGTAGAGTGTAGATAAGCAGAAAGAGGGAGCTTCCAAAACTGCTGTTATGGCTGGACGGAGCTTCGCCGCTGATTGTTGCTCGCTGCCACACAACCAAGAACTTGCACTGCTGCTACTGGAGAAGGCCCGTGAGCGGAGTAGGAGCACAGCTGTGTGGTGGAGGAGGAACTCGATGGTGCTCCGCGTCATGAGCGGGGAGGTCCAATCGAGGAGGCCTTGCTGCGCGTCCTCGCCTTCCCAAAGCACAGATGGAACAGGTCCTCCAGCAGCTGGTGCTACCCGCGCCGGCCGCCGGCGACCGCCTCCCAGGCTGCCGCCTTGCCGCCGATCTGCAACTGCACCTCAGATCAGGAGGGATGTCCTCCAACAGCTGGTGCCACCCGCGTCGGCCGCCATCAGGCGCCTCTCCGGTTGCCGCCGCCTGCCGGTCTCCAACGAAGCCTCGGATGGAAGAGGGAGAGAGACGAGGGGTGGCGGCGCTGAGTGCGGGTCGTGGAAGGGTGGGTGAGAGCGAGCGTCGTGAGCCGTTCCCTGTCGTTCCACCGATTTGGAGGTATTGGTTCGTTCCGCATATTGAGCGAATATACCGTTCCTGGGAACGAGGGGGTTCCAATTCGTTCGATGAACTGAACACATGAATGGGCACTCGGAACGGAACCGACCCATGCCGTTCTACTTCATGACTGAAACCAAACACACCCTAAAGGCTAGGCAATGTGGGACTAAACTTAGACGAAAATATAGGAAACAGAGATGAAAAGAGGTGGCTCGCATGGGCCTAAAGGCCTTCGGCCGGCCGCACGCGCCCGCTGCCGCTGCAGTTTTTTTTTAAAAAAATCGGCCTAAGAAAGAAGAAAAAAAATGAAAAGGCTGGCTGGGCCTGGCCCATTTAAGAGAGAAAAAACAATGGGGCGCCAGAAGCTACTATACTGCGCATGTAGGCGATAAATAAATATAGGCCGCACGTACAGTTTTTTTAAATAGAAAGAGAAGGAAAACCGAATAACAAAAATAAAATAAAAATTTTATATAGGCATATTATGTATCAAAATTTTTAGAAAAAGATTTTCTATGACATGAACATTTTTCTAGCATTAAATAAAGTACACACAAATTCTAATAATTCCAACAGTGCTCCTACTCTAATAAGATCCAACAAAAATCATTTTAAAAATACCAAAATGAAATCAAATTTATTTCTCTCCAATTTTCTGTTGTAGGGTATCATGTTACCCTATTTTCCATATATTTTATTTTTGGAGAAAAATAATTTGAATAAAACTCGAATAACTTCAAATTGAAAATAATTTCAAAAGGACTTTGAATTTAATTCTTTTAAAACTTCCAACTCATATTTCATATATTTTGAAGAAGTCATATTATCTTCTCTCGTGAAAATCATCGAGTTGCATGAAGTTTATGAATTGGAAATATTTCTGAATGAAATTCAAATCTTTTTGAAACCCTTTTCATTTAAATAAATGGAAGAAGTCATGTCATCTTCTCTCCAGGGTTTTGTGGTGAAAAGAATTTGAATTCACGGAGATCATAAATGCAAAAATGAAAGTTTGGGAAAGTCCTTTTATTCCCTCTCATTTAACTTTCAAAAGTTCGAATTCACTCACTTTTAGTCAATCAATCAAACCTATCTATTTAATATAACATTCCAAAATTTAGAATTTTGGGATGTTACAAACCTACCACCCTTAAAAGGAATCTCATCCTCGAGATTCGGAGAGGCTAGAAAGAAATAGGTTAGGTTCGGGGGTCTCCTCAAAATCCATCAATCATCACCGGGGTCTGGGGTGCTACCACCCTTAGAAACATCGTTACGGTCCCATCAATACTCATATACTCCATCCTTATTCTTGACAGGGCCGGTCTTGTCAGATCGTAAGGATAATTCCTTCTCTAGCTCTTCCGGCAGCGGCATACCCTTTTCCTCAATTCTTCTGTACTTTCATCCTGGTAAGGTTATTCCGAGACTGAGTCTTCTTAGCTGACAGGTCTGGCGCCAATGCTAACTAACTATCGATATCTCATGGTGGTTAACAATTTAGGGTTTCTCCTGCAGGAAATGAGTCTGGGCTGATCCTCACCGTATAACCTACGATTGGCAGCAGCTGCCTTGTACAAGGGAAAAATACCTATACCATTCTAAGGCTTAAACAAGGTTTTGATCGTCGGCGCTCTACTATAGGTAAGTCACTCAGATTTACCATCCCATATATCAAGGCGAACAATAGGAGTAATTTGGTATGGTGATCAATCCATCCCGCACCCAAATCATTACCTTGTATACGGTTTAGCGAATCTCGCATTCTAACACTTGGTCATCCTCACAAGCATTGCAGAATTTCTCTTGTCCATGAACTGCGTTCGGAATAATCCATTGATCCTGCAAGCCAAACAAACATCTATCGTTCCTTCACAACTCTCAAGTTTTGCGTTACTCCTATAAAATTGTCTGCCGATAAACGTCGTATCTTCCTCCAGGGTTTTTCCTTCAGCAAGAATGTGCTTGCTTCTTGGCAGGTCCTGGGGCATGTGGGTTATGGCCCATCTCATCACTTGTAGTCCTTGAACTTATCATCGGGCAACTGATCATTATTCCAATTTCCAACTTCCTAGTATTCTTAAATCCATCCAATTGTACTATATTCCTTCCTTCTATTGGCACCAAACTAGGACATGATTACTTAGACTCATCATGGAGTTTCCATTGATCCATATTTCCGACATCATACCTCCTTTATATCCAATAGTAATTTATCTCTTCATCCTCGTGGGATATCCCTCATACCGAGATAAAAACTTATACTTGTGGAGTCCATATTCCATTTCGTGGAACATCATTATCCTTTCCAGGGTCAAGCGTCCTTATAGGGGAATATTGGCCATCTCTGCATGGCACTTCTTCAACTGGGAAATGTGAAACACATCATGAACTCCTGATAGTCCTTCGGGTGACTCCAACTTGTTGGCCACTTCTCCCATACGCTCCAAAACTCGGTATGGTCCTACAAATCTCGGGGATAACTTTCCCTTAACTCCAAATCGTTTAACTCCTCGCAGAGGGGACGAAGACATGTTCTGTCTCCAATCTCATAGACTACCTCCTTGAGTTTTTGAGTCTGCATAACTCTTCTGCTTGGACTGGGCTACCTTCAGTCTATCTCGAATCAACTTAACATTCTCTTCTGACTCCTTGATCACATTTGGTCCAAACAACTGAGGGTCTCCAACTTCATCCCACATACTCTTGGGGTATCACACATATCGAGAAAAACTCGTATTCATTTTGCCCAAAATCCACTCAGTGGAGTATCCTTATCTCTTCCAGGGGTCAAGGGTTCTTACAGGGTACTACCACCCTTAAAATGCACAAATCTTCCATAGACCATATTTCTCATATCCTCAGAAATGGTTAAAATCCTTCTTCATAGAGTAACAACTCATAAAATCCATATCAGTTCCAACGATGCTAACTTTATTCATTCTCAAATGATTACAATCTCTCGCTTTTCCATTACATGTCTCAACTCAACACCTCATTATAAAAGAAAATGTTCTCACTTCTACTACTCCATTTCTTTTGTTGCAAACTCAAATATCTAGCACAAGTTTCCTTCTCCTTGGGGCATTTTCTGGCAAAGTGCCCTGCTCCATTACAACTAAAACATATTACTTCTGACAAGTCTCGAGGTTCCCTTTTTGGGCAACTATTGAGGTAGTGCCCTGACTCCTTGCACCTGTAACAGGTGATATGACTCAGGTCCCTCCTGGGCTCCAATCGGTTTCTCTTCCTGGACTTTTCCATTCCAATCAGGGCTTCTATTTCCCGTGGTTCATATTCTACTTCCTTTGTCGGGAATTCTACTAGATCCCCATTCAACCAATTTTGGGAGATGTGTCCTTATTCTCCACATGAATAGCAAGACTTAGTGCAGGGTTTACTCGGGTCTTCTTTAGGTGTGTCCTCCATCCCCTCCTTCATCACATCTTCTTCTAAAATTTCCATGAGGGCTCCTTTCATTACTTCTTTCTTCTGCTGGATGGTTCGTTGTACCATGGGGTAAATGTGACACTGAGTAGGATAGTGGGTAGTCCCTTCACACAAGAAACAAGTACTCTACCTAGTTGGGCATTCTTCAACTGGGTGACTTCCTTCACAATTAGGGCATTCATCCTTGTGTTCTTTATGGGTGTGTCCTATTTCTCCACAAATCTTGTATGCACAAGGTTTCTTCATATCCTTTCCATAAGGCTTCAACTTCTGGGACACAAGCCGAGACTTTGGCAGAGTCAACTTAAATTCTTTCCAAGTGGTTACTCCTTGCCATCCATTGATGGTTTGGTACATCCTCCATCAAGTAGCAGCACCTCTTTCAAAGCACTGAAGAGCATGCTGGGTCATATCCTTTCCAACTATAGGGTTATTCTTCATATGATCCTCCGTGTTCTGAATCCATCGGTCTGTCTCCAACTGACTCATCGGTCCATAAAATACAAGCTCATCTCCATTCATCCTCTATTGGGTCCATGGGTTTGGGGTGAGATAAGAGAGATAGAGAGGGATACACACAATGCAAACAACAGTTTTGAAAAGACAGATTTTTGTTGTGGCTGTCGGAGAAACATCAAACAAATGACAGCTCACAAACGCCGCATCTAACGTAGGCATATAATAGGGGTTGGGTCTTCTAAAGGTCAATAAATCTTCAAAGTCATCAAGCTCTACGAGTCTTGTTCATGTCTCTGATGGGTTCTTTCGATCGTGCTTGTCCTTCTCAAGTTCTTTTGCCAGATCATCTCTGTTGACACGAAGTCTCTCATGACGTCCTTCAATATTTCTAGAGTTGTGTTCCAAACTTCTGGGTTTCAACATCCTTGGCATGAGCCATGGTCCTACTGTCCTTCAGTTCCTGACAATTCTCCGGTATCTCGAGGTTGTAGCTCCTCCAGCTTGGCTACTTTCAGCTTTTGGTTCCTGAGTTCTTCACGAATGGCCTCCTTGTCAAATATGACTTCCTACAAGTCCATCTTAAACTTCTTGATGTATTACTCCAGATCCTGGTGATACACCGGCTAAGGTTAAAACTTCATCTTTTGCTGATAGGTGCTCCATCAGCCTTCTTCCATCCAATCCATTCTGAAGAAATGCATCCTTAACTTAGCACAGTGACAATAGCATCAGCGGGCGATGACATCACGGATAACCGTGTTTCTGCTCTTCTCATTCCCATGAACTATCATTCCATAGTTGATATCTCCTGCCTTAGGGTTTTCTTGACAAAACTTTGAGGTTTTTAACTCTCCATGCCCGGTCTTTCTCCGATACACCTTGATCTCGGGTATTGACAACTTCCATAGTCTGCCAAGTTCCATAAGGGTAGCCTTCCTAGGTCACACAAATCTGGAAATTCTTCGGAGCCTTCCATGCCCCTAGTCTTCAGAGTCTTCAACAGTTCTAGTTTCCATTATCATAATATATGGTAAAATCCTCTTCATTCCGAATGATCTCGGTTGTCCGATATCTTGTACTTCTTGGAGTGGTCTCATTAGTCGAATCTTCGTGTGGTCAAAAGGGAAAAGGGGGTATGGTCTCACTAAAAGGGGATATTTGAATAAGCTCAGAAGAGAAGAGAGGTAAAAGATCTTTTTGAAAAGTAAAGTTTTAGAGAAAACTCTTTCCTATGGGCTTGAGTGTCATCCCTGGATCGGTATGCTGACATACACAATACTCGAGGATTTATAACAGAGGTAAATCACATGTAAAAGTAATGTAAATACTATTACCTCAATCCAAAATAGCGGAAGTAACAAGGTTGTGGATTCCCATCAACACCAACGGCAAAGTTGAGTGTAGAAATCGTAACCCTAACGTATCACTTACTCGTCGTAAGATAATCCTACAACATGAGACGTTGCAGCCACAAAGGGTCAGTACATTGAATGTACTGGCAAATTCACACCATAGAGAGAAATGATGAACAATGGCTATCACTACATGCATATATGGCTGGTGGAAAAGCTCTATGGTTATAAGGTTTTTGCGAAAAGCCAATTTTTCCCTACTACAAAGGAATAAATTTTATTTAACTATCATGGTGGTTGTTGAACATTGAGAATGGTTGACAGCATTCTCAATCCCAATTAAGTAACATCATTAAACCCAACAAACTTAATTTAAAGTAACATGATGAGATTCACATGATAATCCAAGTACTAGATACTCAAGACGTCCTTAACCGGGGACACGGCTAATCATGATTAGTTTATACACTCTGCAGAGGTTTGCGCACTTTTCCCCACAAGACTCGATCTCCTCCGTTGGGATTCTCGCACTACATGGTGTTTGAGAAACGGATGACCGAGACATAGTCTTTCAGAAGTGCTAGCACCTTACGATCGGGTAGACCGTTACACCTACTTTCCCCTACATCTGCTAGTCTACCACTGTAAGAGTTCGCACGACTTAATCAACTATGCTAGAGCCCATAGTAGCTTGTGGCTGCACACGGAAGTTTCTGGTATGAATAATCTCATGATCCCTTTGAGCCTGAGTGGCGGTCCATAAAGAAAAACAGGCAATCGCTGGAATACCCAGGTGCTTAAACAGGCAATCGCTGGAATACCCAGGTGCCTCAATCCACCCAGATGTGTATTTAAGTTGCCACCTTAAGTTGAACCATTAATTAACAATCTCACATCTGTCATGGATACTCTCAAACCCAATCCACGTCTACGAGCATAGCATAGCAGTATAAGCATAACGTAATAGTAACTCCCAAGGTTTGAATGCAGGGTAATAGGTTCCTACCTCATTAACTACTTCCCAATACCCACATGTTATCAATCCTATTCATGCAATGTTTGAGGGTGAAACTAATGCATAAAAACTGGGTATGAAAGGAATATGATCAAAGTGTGAACTTGCCTGCAATGTTGATGAAGATGATTCGCACTCATAACTCTTGATAGATCTACTCGTCTCACTCTGGTCAATCTATCGTAAGCAAGCAATAGTAACCACACATAAGCAATCACTCAAAAGATCAGAAAGATCGAAGAAGACGATTCGGAAAACTTCAAAACCTAGCAAATAACTCTTGCAACATAAATCAATTTCTAACAGCACCAAAATTATGTGAATTTGGCCTTATTAGAAAGTTTAGGTCAAGAGCTTTGATTTGCAAAAAGAATCAACTCAAATGGAGTTACGAAACTCAAGTTATGTTCAAAAGAAGTTTGAATATGAATCTGAACAAAATTTGAAAATTGATTTTTTTTCAAAAAGTTGATGTGACAGGTTCACTGAATAGGTGAAAACAAGACGAAGCTATAGGCGCTGGTTTCATCTAATTTGGATAAACGAGTTAAAAGTTATGGCTATTTGAAAAATCAGAGCCAAGTTATTTTATAGAAGAAAAATAGCTACGGTTAAAGTCTAACGTATAAATACGTAGACTAATTGATAATCTAATTATTCTATCGTATTAGTCTAAAAATAATAAACTATGGAAGTATAAAAAAACAAAGAAATATACCTTTATAAGGCAGCGAAAAGACGACTTTGGAGAGAAGAGACAATTTCCAGAAGTCGCGCCGGAGAGGAGAAATATATTTTTCTTAAATGAATCTAGTCAAACCAAAATATTGATTTAACCTGAATCGGATGATTTTCGGAGGCTCTATGGGTTTATATTTATTGGTGGAAAAGAGATTTAGAGGTTAAAGGCTAGGCAATGTGGGACTAAACGTAGACGAAAATATAGGAAACAGAGATGAAAAGAGGTGGCTCGCATGGACCTAAAGGCCTTCGGCCGGCCGCACACGCACGCTGCCGCTGCAGTTTTTTTTAAACAAAATCGGCCCAAGAAAGTAGAAAAAAATGAAAAGGCTGGCTGGGCCTGGCCCATTTAAGAGAGAAAAAAACAATGGGGCGCCAGAAGTTACTATACTGTGCAGGTAGGCGATAAATAAATATGGGCCGCACGTACAGTTTTTTTAAATAGAAACGGAAGGAAAACCGAATAACAAAAATAAAATAAAAATTTTATATAGGCATATTATATATCAAAACTTTTAGAAAAAGATTTTCTACTACATGAACATTTTTCTAGCATTAAATAAAATACACACAAATTCTAATAATTCCAACAGTGCTCCTGCTCTAATAAGATCCAACAAAAATCATTTTAAAAATACCAAAATGAAATCAAATTTATTTCTCTCCAATTTTCTGTTGTAGGGAATCATGTTACCCTATTTTCCATATATTTTATTTTTGGAGAAAAATAATTTGAATAAAACTCAAATAACTTCAAATTGAAAATAATTTCAAAAGGACTTTGAATTTAATTCTTTTAAAACTTCCAACTCATATTTCACATATTTTGAAGAAGTCATATTATATTCTCTCGTGAAAATCATCGAGTTGCATGAAGTTTATGAATTGGAAATATTTCCGAATGAAATTCAAATCTTTTCGAAACCTGTCGGTGTACTAAAGTAGGGGTACCCTTAGTACCCCGAACTTGTGCACGGGCAGTCGCAGCGTCCCGCGGCAAGGCCTGCCGGGTCACCGCCAAGAACCTCCGTGGTCCCTTTGAAGACCATTCAAGAGCAAAGTACTCAAGACAAGACCCCGGCAAGAGGAGCTTGCCGGGAAGAAGTCAAGACCCCGGCAAGAGGAGCTTGCCGGGAAGGCCATCAGAAGCGTCCCAAGGCCTCGGCAAGAGGCGCTTGCCGGGAAGGCCGTCCAAGGCATTCCAAGGAACTTGCCGCGGCGCGCTACGCGCCCCGACAAGGCCCGGTGAGCGACAAGCTCCCAGAAGCGACAAGTCGACGGCCGCGGCAAGGCGCTTGCCGCGGCAAGCCCCCACTCCACGCCCGCGCTCCAGCACATCTACCCACGTGTCGCTCCGGGGCCCCTCCCAAGCGCACGTGGCGGGAGGCTATGCAGCTAGGGGCGTGCGGTGGCACGCAGGCGCTGACAAGACAACCATCGTGGAAAGACGGTGGCGTCCCTAGCGGTCCCTTTCGGTGCTGTCTAGGCTACACAGACGGGCATTTAATGCCCTTGTCCCCTGCCGTCAGGGTTAGGTATGATAACACTGTAGCCGCTAGCTGTGCCTACTACAGCACCTAGCTGTGCCTACCCACGGCACCCTTTTCCACTTTTGCCCTCCGTTGCCCTATGTCGGTAACCCCTTGAGCATATAAAAGGAGGCCCGGGGCAACGTAGAGGGGGGTTCAGCAATTCCACACACTCACACTCGATCTCGCTCCCGAGCTAGAAATCAATACCAATCCACAAAGCAGGAGTAGGGTTTTACGCATCCGTGCGGCCCGAACCTGGGTAAATCGCTCGCGTGCTTCGCCTCGATCTGCTCTTTGCGCGACCTTCGCCCCCCGCCGAACCAAAAGGGACCCGGTCCGCCGGTCCCATAGATGCCCGTGGATCAGAAACCCCGGCATCTCTGGCGCGCCAGGTAGGGGGCGTCGACGTTGTGTGAATCAGATCCGGCGTCCTTGCGAGCCAGATCTTCTTCATCTTCATCAACATCAGATCCGGCGTTCTTGCGGGCTAGATCTTCATCTTCTTCATCGATCTTCGCCATCTTCGTCAACATGCCACCGAAGAAGAAAGTTTCGGAGGCAGCTGCTTCGTCCGCGCCGAGCCACCCACCGCCGGAGCAAACGGATGGTGGGGCAGGCGCCGACGGAAGGGCACGCATCGACGAGGGAACTCACGGTGCTGCCAGGTCCCAGGGCAAGGCTGCGCTGCCCATCGGCGGCGTGGCCGGCTCCCACAATGACAGGGCGCACTCCAAGACCTCGGCGTTCGTGCATGCACCGTGCCCATCTCAGGAGGTGCGGGACCGGCAGCGTCATGGTGCTCACGGTGCCATGCACTCGCTGGATCCAGATCACGCTGGTGGATCTCGGAGCGCTCCGGACCACCATGCACGTCAACCTGCTGGCGTGAGCGAGACACGGTCGCCTAGACGGGATACTGCTCCTTCTAACGTGGTTAGAAGTCCGAGCTTATCCCGCTCCTCGCACCGCTCGCTACCGCCGCCCGCCACCGCAGCCGAAGCTCTGGCGCGAGCTCAGCTGCTCCTAGACTACCCTCCGGCGGCGGACAAGATCGACGACTGGAGGGCCACTATCCAGAGTCTCATCGGCTTCGCCAACGGCGACACTCCTCGGCAGCCGACCACGTCGCAGCCGCAGCGAGTCAGCCAGGCGCGAACCAGTGGAGACAAGACTGGTGGGGGTGCAACTACTGTGCACTCCCCACCCCGAAGGCCAAGATCGCCGACTCGCCGGATCCACCTCGACAGCGACTCCACCGCGTCGTCTGATCCCCGAGCTCGTCGCGATCAGCGCCAAATTCTTCGAGAACGGCAGCGGGAAGACGCTGGTACTCGCATCGAGCGCCGGAGAGAAGCGCGATGTCAGTCAGACCAGCGCGCTGGGCCCTCTGTTGACATGCATGCGCCAGGGGAACCAGGCGACTTGCCGTACCCGGTAGGTTGCCCTGCGTTCACTCGTGAGCTGCGGCAAGTCCAGTGGCCCAGTACGAAGAACTTCAAGCCAGATGTACCGGAGAAGTACGACGGCAAGTTGCATCCGTCGGAGTTCCTCAGCATCTACACCATCGCGGTGCAGGCTGCTGGGGGACGAGACGACAAGATCCTTGCCAACTACTTCCCGCTGGTACTCAAGCCCAACGTCAGGTCCTGGCTCATGCACTTGCCGGACAACTCCATATCCTCTTGGGCTGAGCTGTGCCATCAGTTTGTTGGCGCCTTCACAGGCGGCCACAAACCTCATGGCCAAGAGAGCGATCTTCATCTGCTCGTCCAGAAGGAAGGAGAGCCCCTGCGCCACTACATCCAGAGGTTCAGCCGTGTACACCACAACATGCCAAATATCCACCCCGCCGCGGTAATCAGCGCGTTCCATCAGAATGTGCGTAACCGCAGGATGCGGGAGGAGTTGGCGATGTGCAAGATTCGGGACATCAGCGAGCTTTATGCCCTGGCCGACAGATGTGCACGCGCTGAGGAGGGGAGGAAATTCCCCGGAGAAAGCACTGGAGCAGGAGGATCTGACAGTGAGGATGCCGCCCCGGCAAAGAGAAGCCGGCGGCGCAACAACAGGAAGAAGCAGAACAACGAGGTGCTGGTCGTTGAGCAGTCCGGCAATGAAGGTGACGCCACGAAGGCTATAGTTGGTAGCTCCGGCAAGGAAGTTGCCGCATGCACCAACTGTCAGGCTGTGGCGGTCGCCGACAAGCGGGACGGCTCCGGCAAGCAATACTGTAAGATTCACCGCACCAAGGGCCATGACCTCCAGAGCTGCAAGAAGGTCGAGCAGCTCGTCCAGCAACAGAGGGCTGAGTACGAGAGGCGCGACAGGGAGAGCGCCCAAGGGGGTGCCGAGAAACCTGGCCAGAAGCGCACCGGCCAGGAAGGACGCCGCGGCAAGGCCAAGCAGCGGCAAGGAGATAGACCTCCCCGCGGTCGCGACAACGATGAAGACGACGGTGAGGATGAAGACATGGATGACGGTGAGACCAGTGAGCAGGAGTTTCAGAAAGCCACAGAGGTCTTGTGCGTTGACGGGGGTGCTTCCCTGCATACCTCGCACCGCCAACTCAAATAGTGGGTGCGGGAAGTCAATGCAGCGGAACCACCCATCGAATCGCGCAAGCTTCTGAAGTGGTCCAGCACGCCTATCATCTTTGACATTGAGGACCACCCTGATCGCACAACCGCGGTCGGGTGTCTGCCGATGTTGGTTTCACCAACCATCCGCAACCTCAAGGTCACCAAGATGCTAGTCGACGGCGGGGCCGACTTAAACCTGATCTCCTCCGCTGTGCTCCGAAAACTCCAGATCCCTGACGGCGAGCTCGAAGAGACCGGCACATTCCAAGGAACCAACCCGGGAAGGAGCAAGCCGAAGGGGAAGGTCACACTGCCGGTAACATTCGGCAGCGAGTTAAACTTCAGGACTGAGAGGGTCACGTTCGACGTTGCCGATATCCCGTTGCCTTACAATGGGATACTTGGCCGTCCAGCACTCGCCAAGTTCATGGCGGCCTCTCACTACGCGTATAACGTGCTGAAGATGCCAGGCCCGATAAGCGTCATTTCTTTCCCTGGCGACAAGAAGGACGCTCTTATCTGTGCCGACAAGATCTACCGGGAAGCAGCAGCCACGGCAGATCGCCATCCACTTGCCGCTGAAGCTCCCGGGGGAAAGAAGGCCAAGCCCGGCAAGAGTTCTGGTGCCTACTCCGGCAAGCGCACCTCTTCGGAGTGCTGCGCTGCCGTCGAGGACGCACCATCGAGCTCCACCAGCAAGAAGACCAAGTCCGGCAAAAGCTCTGGTGCCCACTCCGGCAAGCGCGCCTCTTCAGAGTGCTGCGCTGCCGTCGAGGACGCACCATCGAGCTCCGCCAACAGGCACAAGAAGACGATGGCAGCTCCGCCGGAGACGAAGAAGGTGTCCGCCAAGGAGGATGGCACTGGTGGTACCTTCACCATCAGTGCCGCGCTTGATCCTAAATAGGAAAGCGCGCTCGTTGCTTTCTTGCGGGCGAACGTCGACGTGTTTGCATGGCAACCGTCCGACATCCCCGGTGTTCCCAGGAAAGTGATTGAGCACCACCTTGCCGTCTATCCTCATGCGCGGCCCGTCAAGCAGAAAGTCCGGAAGCAGGCGGTGGAGCGCCAAGAATTCATTGCGGAGGAAATCAAGAAACTAGAAGCAGCAGGCCTCGTCAGAGGAGTGCTCCATCCCACGTGGTTAGCCAATCCTGTAGTCGTGCGCAAGGCAAACGGGAAATGGAGGCTTTGCATCGATTTCACCGATGTTAACAAAGCTTGTCCCAAAGACCCATTTCCTTTGCCGCGCATTGACTAGATTGTTGACTCCACGGCTGGATATGATTTGCTTTCGTTTCTTGATGCGTACTCCGGGTATCATCAGATCTTCATGGCAGAGGAGGATGAAGAGAAGACCGCATTTATTACTCCATGTGGCACGTACTGCTTCGTACGGATGCCTTTTGGATTAAAGAATGCTGGTTCGACATTTGCAAGAGTAGTCCATATTGCTCTTGAGCCACAAATACACAGAAATGCGGAAGCCTACATGGATGATATAGTGGTCAAGAGCAAGGACAGAGCAACCCTGATCCAAGACTTGGACGAGACTTTTGCAAATCTGCGCAAGATCAGCCTCAAGCTCAACCCAGAGAAGTGTGTGTTTGGAGTTCCCTCCGGCAAGCTTCTCGGGTTCTTCGTGTCTCAGCGGGGGATTGAAGCCAATCCCGACAAGATCAAGGCCATTGAGCAGATTGAAGCACCGAAGCGCGTCAAGGATGTACAGAAACTTGCCGGTTGCGTGGCTGCTCTCAGCAGGTTCATCTCTCGGTCTGCTGAGCGCGCCCTGCCATTTTTCAAATTATTGAAAAAGGCAGGTCCGATGAAATGGACTCCGGAAGCGGAGGCTGCGCTACAAGACCTGAAGAGATACCTGTCCTCCCCTCCAATACTTGTCGCGCCTAAGCCACAAGAGAAGTTGCTGCTGTACATAGCGGCAACCAATCAAGTGGTTAGTACTGCGTTAGTGGCAGAGAGGGAGGCGGATGATGAGCCAGCAACCGCGACAAGCGCATCCAGCGACAAGCAGGGGGCTTCCCCGACAAGCTCTGGTCCCAACAAAGATGAACCCGCGCTGATACATGAGGAGATACGGAAGAAAACGGTGCAGCGCCCAGTTTACTTTGTCAGTTCCCTCTTGCAGGGGGCTAGGTCAAGGTACTCTGGTGTGCAGAAACTGCTTTTCGGCCTTCTCATGACCTCGAGAAAGCTGCGCCATTACTTCCAAGCACATGAGATCACAGTGGTCACTCGCTTTCCGCTGAAGAGGATACTGCAGAATCCTGAAGCGACAGGCAGGATTGTTGAGTGGGCACTGGAACTGTCAAGCTTTGGTCTCAAGTTTGAAAGCACTTCAACTATCCAGAGCAGAGCATTGGCAGAATTCATAGCGGAATGGACGCCAACTCCGGACGAAGAAATTCCGGAGACGAGCATCCCCGACAAAGAAGCGAGCAAAGAGTGGCTGATGTACTTTGACGGTGCCTTCTTGCTGCAAGGCGCCGACGCTGGTGTGCTGCTTATCGCGCCCATCGGAGAGCACCTCAAGTACATAGTCCAGATGCACTTTCCCAAGGAACAAGCAACAAACAATACTGCAGAGTATGAGGGATTGCTTGCCGGTCTCAGGATCGCGGCAGACCTTGGGATTAAGAAGCTCATTGTCAGGGGTGACTCACAGCTTGTCGTCCGCCAAGTAAACAAGAATTATCAGAGTCCGTTGATGGAAGCTTACGTCGACGAAGTGAGAAAGCTAGAAGAGCGCTTTGACGGCCTGCAAATGGAGCACGTTCCGAGAACTCAGAACGCCATTGCTGATGGCGTGTCAAAGTGCGCCGCACTTAAGTTACCTGTGGAACCAGGGACCTTTGTGCTCAAGTTGACTCAACCGTCCGTAACACCATCAACTGGACAAAGCAAGAAGAGGAAGTTGATTCCTGGTGACTACCTGCCGGCAGAGCTTCCCGAAGCCGCCGCCAAGAAGGTCCCCAAGATCAACACCGAAGGCGCTGAGGAGCGAGATGCTCCGGCAAACCCCAGGGTTTGTTCCGTTGAAGCAGAAGCTCCCGGCAAGTTTGTCATGGGATGTCACGCTCCGGCAGAGACACAGTTCTCGCCGTAGAAGCAGATATTCCCGCAGCAACCTCCAAGATCAACGCCAAGAGCGCCGGTGAGCCAGATGCTCCGGCAAGCCCTAGGGTTTGTTCCGTTGAAGCTGAAGCTCCCGGCAAGCTTGTCGCGGAACGTCAAGCTCCGGCAGAGACACATCTTCTCGCCGTAGAAGCGGATGTTCCCGCAGCAGCATAGTTGCCTTTAGTCCTTGTTGTCGAGCCACAGGCTCCAACATGGGCGCAGCAGATTGTCCGTTTCCTTCAGACAGGAGAACTTCCCGAAGAGCAAGAAGAAGCCGAAAGAGTAGCCCGGCAGTCAAGTATGTACCAGTTTGTCGACAAGACACTGTACAGAAGAAGACTCAACGGTGTGAAATTGAGGTGCATTCCCCGGGAAGACGGACAGAAGCTGTTGGCAGAGATACACGGAGGCATATGTGGTCACCACATTGGCGCAAGAGCACTTGTCGGCAAAGCATTCCGGCAAGGATTCTTCTGGCCAACAGCCCTCCAGGATGCAACTGCACAAGTAACCAAGTGTGAAGCGTGCCAGTTCCATTCCAAGCAGATACACCAGCCAGCTCAAGCTCTCCAGACGATCCCTTTATCCTGGCCATTTTCGGTCTGGGGGCTCGACATCCTCGGCCCCTTCCCCCAAGCTGTCGGGGGCTTTGAGTACTTGTACGTCGCAATCGACAAGTTCACAAAGTGGCCGGAAGTGGAACCAGTGAGGAAGGTGACCGCACAGTCAGCCGTCAAGTTCTTCAGGTCGATTGTTTGCTGCTTCGGGATCCCTAACCGGATAATCACCGACAACGGCACACAGTTCACGAGCCACGCCTTCATGCAGTACATCCAAGATCTCGGCGCCAAAGTCTGCTTCGCTTCTGTTGCTCACCCAAGGAGCAACGGTCAAGCGGAGAGGGCAAATGCTGAGGTGCTGCGCGGGCTCAAGACCAGAACTTTCGACAGGCTGCACAAGTGCGGAAGAAACTGGATCGAGGAGCTACCGGTGGTTCTTTGGTCGATCAGAACGACGCCAAATCGAGCCACCGGACAGACACCCTTTGCTCTAGTCTATGAAGCAGAGGCAGTTACCCCCACGGAACTCGTATACGGGTCACCTCGAGTGCTCGCTTACGATGAGCTTGAGCAAGAGCGGCTGCGGCAAGATGACGCGCTGCTCCTTGAGGAAGATCGTCTCCAGGCTGCTGTGCGAGCTGCTCGCTACCAGCAAGCTCTGCGCCGCTGCCACAGCCGCAGAGTCAATGCCAGGAGTCTCGAGGAAGGCGACCTTGTTCTTCGGCGCGTTCAGTCGGCCAAGAATTCCAACAAGTTGACGCCGAAGTGGGAAGGCCCTTACCGGGTGAAACGAGTCACAAGGCCTGGCGCTGTCCGCCTTGAGACCGAAGATGGCCTCCCAGTGAGTAACTCCTGGAACATCGAGCATCTTCGTAAGTTTTACCCGTAAGGCGCGGTTGTCGGACCCCGTCCGGCAACCACCTTTCTGTACGAGTCTTGCCGCTGTTGCATGTAATCCTCTGTACAGAGCCAGGCGCAGACCCTGAGCACCAGAAAATGAAGCGCTGCATACCCCGGGGGCTATAGCATGCATGCTAGGTTGAGTCTGAGTCTCGTCCTTGGTTAGGGTCGATAGTCCCTAACAGCGGCTAACCCCTAGCTTAGAGGTCGAGTGTCTGTCCCTTTGCTTTTCCTTCGTTCGCAGGGCTCGCACGTCCTGGCCAGACCACCTGGAGACGAAAAGGAGAAGAAGGGCGCGCCGGCACCTGGGCCCTGGCAAGAACGCCAGGGGCTGCGGATGCCAAAATGTCACCCCCGGCAAGCCAGAGTTGCCGGGGGCTGCAATATCAGATAAGTCTTTCATCCCTCTTCATGCATCCTCCTATGGACTGGGGAATGTGAAACCGCGTTTCTTCCCAAAAACTGCCGTGCTCCCCCGACTCTAGGCCCTGGAGCGCGTTCCCGGGGCCAAGTTTGGTCGTAGCCGCGGCAGCGAAGGGATGAAACGAGGAGGCCGCACCCACCTCGTTCCCACCTCCGTCAAAGGCGCGAGAAAGGTCGAGCAACGTGGGAAGGCGGCAGGGCCTGTTGCCGGGAACGTCTGTCCGAGAGACACCAAGGATCTGTTCCTTGGCGTGGGTTCAACCCGCGAGGCAAATAACCCGGCAAACTTCCCCTTTTCATTAAAAAACATCCCATACAGGTACAGTCCATAGAGGATGAAAAACATGAAAGAGAGGATTACAAGTTTTAGATACAGCTAAGGCCCGAAGGCTTACAATTAAAAAGATAAGGTGCCCGTAATCCCTTTCCTGTCCCTCTCTTCAGGAGGTAGGACAAGCAGGCGAAAAGGGGAAAGGGGCGCCAAGGCGAGCTACAGGTGCCAGAAGACACCAAGAGAACATCCCGGGGGCCGGACGGTGATGGCGACGCCGAGAGAAGGGTGCGAAGGAGGGGCGGCAGGACGTCAGCACGCTGTCGAGGGCACCACGCCCTCGTACTCCGACCTGACGGCCTTGTCGCCAGCCCTCTTCCCCTTCCGCGACCTCCCTACGCCAGCCGCCCAAGGAGACGCCCCCGGGGAGTTCAAGAAGCCGGCGCCGCGGATGATAGGGTCGCCGGTGCCGCACGAGACGGCGCCCGACACCTAGTCGGAGCCGCCGTCCTGCCGCCCGCCACCCTCACCATCACTGCCGCTCTCCTCCTCGTCACTCTCGCTCGAGGAGGAGCCTTCGCTATCGGAGGAGCTGTCCACGCAGCACTTCGCCCGGGTGCCGAAGCACCCGAAGACCTTGACGGAGAGGAGATCGCCCTCCACCAGCTTAAAATGGAGGGTGAGTCCCCCCGTCAAGCTGTGGATGCGGGCGAACGTCTTCCACCCTCGATCGAGATACATCACACTAGGGGCTGGGAACACCACGCGGACTCGCGTGCCGCTGATCCCACAGCCCCTCATGTGTAATCTCAGAGTTTCGGGCGGGTCCGACTCCATCGCGCCCGCGAACGGAGCCGGAAGCCGGAGGCGACGACGAGGCGCCCGGCGCAGCTTGACGAAGAACTCGCAAGGGTTGTCCCCTATATGGACCGCCGCGGGGGGAGGAGCCGCCGGCGGGGGCGAAGCTGGCGCGTCGCCCCGTCCGCCTCTTCCCCGAGCGCCTCGACCTCGTCCACGACCTCGCCCCCTCCCCTTCCCCTTATGGCTGGCTCTGCCACCACGAGCGAGGAAAAGGGGAGGGTGCGCTGCCTGGCGGCGACCCTCGCCGCCACCGATGAAGGCCCAGGATTCCCTTTCTCCATGGCGAATGAGAGAAAAGGGAGCAGAAGCTGAAGAAAGGAGGAGATGAGAGAGCGCAGGCTTCGGTGCTCCCTTCCCGCTCCTTATAAAGGAGCGAAGTGGGAGCCCAGCCGCCCCGCTCAGCGAATCAAGGCACGGGAAGAGCAGGAAGGCGGACCAACCCGCCCCCTCTGCTCGCAACGGCCCAGGTTCCCGCTCCCGCCGTCCGCGATCCCAAGTGCATGGGAGCCGCGTGGCGGAGATGCAGAACTGAGGCGACGGATGGGGCGGCCTCGCCCTACCCCGTGATCTCGGGGAGTGGGCGCTTCGGAAACCGCGCACTGGCCCCATCCAGTAAATGCGCCACGCCCCCACGCCTACCTCCGTTTGGAGAAGAGGGCGTGGGCCGTTCCCCTTCATCATGGCTTGACGCATGCTCGCGGGGCTTAGCCCCACGCGCGCGCGCCGCCCGCGTCACCCACGACGCCGCGTTTGACGCGCGCCATTCCGGGCGTGCGCGATGGAAGCGGAGAGATATGCGGCGCGACCTAGGCCGCGCGTGCCCGTGCACTGTTTTGGGCCTGGCCCAACAGCGCTCGGCACCGTGTCTGGCCCAGGCCCGGGGGCTCCTGTCGGTGTACTAAAGTAGGGGTACCCTTCGTACCCCGAACTTGTGCACGGGCAGTCGCAGCGTCCCGCGGCAAGGCCTGCCAGGTCACCGCCAAGAACCTCCGTGGTCCCTTTGAAGACCATTCAAGAGCAAAGTACTCAAGACAAGACCCCGGCAAGAGGAGCTTGCCGGGAAGAAGTCAAGACCCCGGCAAGAGGAGCTTGCCGGGAAGGCCATCAGAAGCGTCCCAAGGCCTCGGCAAGAGGCGCTTGCCGGGAAGGCCGTCCAAGGCATTCCAAGGAACTTGCCGCGGCGCGCTACGCGCCCCGACAAGGCCCGGTGAGCGACAAGCTCCCGGAAGCGACAAGTCGACGGCCGCGGCAAGGCGCTTGCCGCGGCAAGCCCCCACTCCACGCCCGCGCTCCAGCACATCCACCCACGTGTCGCTCCGGGGCCCCTCCCAAGCGCACGTGGCGGGAGGCTGTGCAGCTAGGGGCGTGCGGTGGCACGCAGGCGCTGACAAGACAACCATCGTGGCAAGACGATGGCGTCCCTAGCGGTCCCTTTCGGTCCCTAGGCGACACAGACGGGCATTTAATGCCCTTGTCCCCTGCCGTCAGGGTTAGGTATGATAACACTGTAGCCGCTAGCTGTGCCTACTACAACACCTAGCTGTGCCTACCCACGGCACCCTTTTCCACTTTTGCCCTCCGTTGCCCTATGTTGGTAACCCCTTGAGCATATAAAAGGAGGCCCGGGGCAACGTAGAGGGGGGTTCAGCAATTCCACACACTCACACTCGATCTCGCTCCCGAGCTAGAAATCAATACCAATCCACAAAGCAGGAGTAGGGTTTTACGCATCCGTGCGGCCCGAACCTGGGTAAATCGCTCGCGTGCTTCGCCTCGATCTGCTCTTTGCGCAACCTCCGCCCCCCGCCGAACCAAAAGGGACCCGGTCCGCCGGTCCCATAGGTGCCCGTGGATCAGAAACGCCGGCAAAACCCTTTTCATTTAAGTAAATGGAAGAAGTCATGTCATCTTCTCTCTAGGGTTTTGTGGTGAAAAGAATTTGAATTCACGGAGATCATAAATGCAAAAATGAAAGTTTGGAAAAGTCCTTTTATTCCCTCTCATTTAACTTTCAAAAGTTCGAATTCACTCACTTTCAGTCAATCAATCAAACAATTAATCAAATCTATCTATTTAATATAACATTCCAAAATTTAGAATTTTGGGATGTTACATATACATGACTTTAGCATTCATTGTCATATTGCTTTGCATGATCGTAAGATAGCTAGCATGATGTTTTCATGGCTTGTCCGTTTTTTGATGTCATTGCTACACTAGATCATTGCACATCCCGGTACACCGCCGGAGGCATTCATATAGAGTCATACTTTGTTATAGACATCGAGTTGTAATATCGAGTTGTAAGTAAATAAAAGTGTGATGATCATAATTATTAGAGCATTGCCCCAGTGAGGAAAGGATGATGGAGACTATGATTATCCCACAAGTTGGGGTGAGACTACGGACTTTCAAAAAAAAAGAGGCCAAAGAAGCCCAAATAAAAAAAAGAGGCCAAAGAAGCCCACCAAAACAAAAAAAACAAAAAAATTGAGAGAAAAAGAGAGAAGGGGCAATGTTACTATCGTTTTACCACACTTGTACTTCAGAGTAGCACCATGTTCTTCATATAGAGAGTCTCTTGAGTTATCACTTTCATATACTAGCGGGAATTTTCATTATAGAACTTGGCTTGTATATTCCGATGATGGGCTTCCTCAAATGCCCGAGGTCTTCATGAGCAAGCAAGTTGGATGCACACCCACTTAGTTTCCAGTTTGAGCTTTCATACACTTATAGCTCTTAGTGCATCCGCTGCATGGCAATCCCTACTCCTCGCATTGACATCAATTGATGGGCATCTCCATAGCCCGTTGATTAGCCGCGTCAATGTGAGACTTTCTCCTTTTTTGTCTTCTCCACACAACCTCCATCATCATATTCTATTCCACCTATAGTGCTATGTCAATGGCTCGCGCTCATATATTGCGTGAAGGTTGAAAAAGTTTGAAAATACTAAAGTATGAAACAATTGCTTGGCTTGTCATCAGGGTTGTGCATGATGGGAGCATTTGTGTGACGAAGATGAAGCATAGCCAAACTATATGATTTTGTAGGGATGAGCTTTCTTTGGCTATGTTATTTTGAGAAGACATAATTGCTTGGTTGGTATGCTTGAAGTATTATTGTCTTAATGTCAAATGATAGACTATTGCTTTGAATCACTCGTGTCTTAATATTCATGCCATGATTAGATTACATGATCAAGATTATGCTAGGTAGCATTCCACATCAAAAATTATCTTTTTTATCATTTACCTAGTCGAGGACAAGCAGGAATTAAGCTTGGGGATGCTGATACGTCTCCGTCGTATCTATAATTTTTGATTATTCCATGCCAATATTATACAACTTTCATATACTTTTGGCAACTTTTTATACTATTTTTGGGACTAACATATTGATCCAGTGCCCAGTGCCAGTTCCTGTTTGTTGCATGTTTTTTGTTTCGTGGAAAATCCATATCAAGCGGAGTCCAAACGGGATAAAAACTTACGGAGATTTTTTTGGAATATATGTGATTTTTGGGAAGAAGAATCAACGCGAGACGATGCCCGAGGGGGCCACGAGGCAGGGGCGCCCCTGAACCTTGTGGCCACCCCGTAAGGCGGTTGGTGCCCTTCTTTCACCGCAAGAAAGACACTATCAGGAACGCAGAAATAGAGAGAGACAGAGAGACATATCCAATCTCGGAGGGGCTCTCGCCCCCCCCGTGCCATGGAAGCCAAGGACCAGAGGGGAAACCCTTCTCCCATCTAGGGAGAAGGTCAAGGAATAATAAGAAGAAGGGGGGCTGTCTCCCCTCTTTCCCGATGGTGCCGGAACACCGCCGGGGCCATCATCGTGTGACGACGATCTACACCAACACCTCCTTCATCTTCACCGACATCTTCATCACCTTCCCCCATCTATCTATAGCGGTCCACTCTCCCGCAACCCGCTATACCCTCTACTTGAACATGGTGCTTTATGCTTCATATTATTATCCAATGATGTGTTGCCATCTTATGATGTCTGAGTAGATTTTCGTTGTCCAATCGGTAATTGGTGAATTGCTATGATTGGTTTAATTTGCTTGTGGTTATGTTGCTGTCCTTTGGTGCCCATCATATGAGCGCGCGCGTGGATCACACCATAGGGTTAGTTGTATGTTGATAGGACTATGTATTGGAGAGCAAGAGTGACAGAAGCTTCAACCTAGCATAGAAATTGATGCATACGGGATTGAAGGGGGACCAACATATCTTAATGATGTGGTTGGGTTTTACCTTAATGAACATTCGTAGTTGATGCTGGCTAATAGTTCCAATCATAAGTGCATAGAATTCCATGTCAGGGATGACATGCTAGCAGTTGCTACCTCTTGAGCATGCGTTGGTTTTCCCTTGAAGAGGAAAGGGTGATGCAGCAAAGCAATGTATGTATTTCCCTCAGTTTTCAAGAACCAAGGTATCAATCCAGTAGGAGACCACGCGCGAGTCACCTCGTACCTACACAAACAAATAAGAACCTCGCAACCAACGCGATAAAGGGGTTGTCAATCCCTTCACGGCCACTTGCAACAGTGAGATCTGATAGAGATAATGATAATAAGATAAATATTTTTGGTATTTTTATGATATAGATTGAAAGTAAAGATTGCAAAATAAAATAGATTGGAAACTTGTATGATGGAAAATAGACCCGGGGCCATAGGTTTCACTAGCGGCTTTTCTCAAGATAGCATAAGTATTACGGTGGGTGAACAAATTACCGTCGAGAAATTGATAGAAAAGCGAATAATTATGAGAATATCTAGGTATGATCATGTATATAGGCATCACGTCCCTGACAAGTAGACCGACTCCTGCCTGCATCTACTACTATTACTCCACACATCAACCGCTATCCAGCATGCATCTAGAGTATTAAGTTCATAAGAACAGAGTAACGCTTTAAGCAAGATGACATGATGTAGAGGGATAAACTCATGCAATATGATATAAACCCCATCTTTTTATCCTCAATGGCAGCAATACAATACGTGTCGTTTCCCTTTCTGTCACTGGGATTGAGCACCGCAAGATTGAACCCAAAGCTAAGCACTTCTCCCATTGCAAGAAAGATCAATCTAGTAGGCCAAACCAAACTGATAATTCGAAGAGACTTGCAAAGATAACCAATCATACATAAAAGAATTCAGAGACGATTCAAATATTGTTCATAGATAATCTTGATCATAAACCCACAATTCATCGGATCTTGACAAACACACCGCAAAAGAAGATTACATCGAATAGATATCCAAGAGAATCGAAGAGAACTTTGTATTGAGATCCAAAGAGAGAGAAGAAGCCATCTAGCTAATAACTATGGACCCGAAGTTCTGAGGTAAACTACTCACACATCATCGGAGGGGACATGGAGTTGATGTAGAGGCCCTTCGTGATCAATGCCCCCTCCGGCGGAGCTCCGGAAAAGGCCCCAAGATGGGATCTCTTGGGTACAGAAGGTTGCGGCGGTGGATATAGGGTTTCGTGGTGCTCCTGGATGTTTTCGGGGTATGTGAACATATATAGGAGGAAGAAGTAGGTCAGTTGAGCCACAAGGGGCCCACGAGGGGGGAGGGCACGCCTAGGGGGTAGGCGCGCCCCCTGCCTCGTGGACGCCTCGTTGATTGCTTCACGCCCACTCCAAGTCCTCTGGATCATGTTTGTTCCAAAAATCACGCTCCCGAAGGTTTCATTCCGTTTGGACTATGTTTGATATTCCTTTTCTACAAAACACTAAAAAAAGGCAAAAAACAACAATTTGGGTTGGGCCTCCGGTTGATAGGTTAGTCCCAAAATAATATAAAAGTGTATAAATAAGCCCATTAACATCCAAAATAGATAATATAATAGCGTGGAACAATAAAAAATTATAGATACATTGGAGACGTATCACGCATCCCCAAGCTTAATTCCTCCTCGTCCTCGAGTAGGTCAATGATAAAAATTGAATTTTTGATGTGGAATGCTTCCTAACAAATTTCTCAATGTAATTTTTCTTTATTGTGGCATGAATGTTCAGATCCGAAAGATTCAAGATGAAAGTTTAATATTGACATAGAGATAATAATACTTCATGCATACTAACTAAGCAATTATGTCTTCTCAAAATAACATGGCCAAAGAAAATTATCCCTACAAAATCATATAGTCTGGCTATGCTCTATCTTCATCACAAAATATTAAATCATGCACAACCCCAATGACAAGCCAAGCAATTGTTTCATACTTTTGATGTTCTCAAACCTTTTCAATTTTCACGCAATACATGAGCGTGAGCCATGGACATAGCACTATAGGTGGAATAGAATGGTGGTTGTGGAGAAGACAAAAAAGGAGAAGATAATCTCACATTAACTAGGCGTATCAATGGGCTATGGAGATGCCCATCAATAGATATCAATGTGAGTGAGTAGGGATTGCCATGCAACGGATGCACTAGAGCTATAAGTGTGTGAAAGCTCAACAAAAGAAACTAAGTGGGTGTGCATCCAACTTGCTTGCTCATGAAGACCTAGGGCAATTTGAGGAAGCCCATCATTGAAATATACAAGCCAAGTTCTATAATGTAGAATTCCCACTAGTTTATGAAAGTGACAACATAGGAGACTCTCTATCATGAAGATCATGGTGCTACTTTTAAGCACAAGTGTGGAAAATGGTTAGTAACATTGTCCCTTCTCTCTTTTTCTTTCATTTTTTTATTTGGGCCTTTTTTTCTTTTTGGCCTCTTATCTTTTTATTTTTATTTTTTTTTCTGTCCGGAGTCTCATCCCGACTTGTGGGGGAATCATAGTCTCCATCATCCTTTACTCACCGGGAGAATGCTCTAATAATGATGATCATCACACTTCTTTTTACTTACAACTCAAGAATTACAATTCAATACTTAGAACAAAAAATGACTCTATGTGAATGCCTCCGGTGGTGTACCGGGATATGCAATGAATCAAGAGTGACATATATGAAAGAATTATGAACGATGGCTTTGCCACAAATACGACGTCAACAACATGATCATGCATGACAATATGACAATGACGAAGCGTGTCATAACAAACGGAATGGTGGAAAGTTGCATGGTAATATATCTCGGAATGGCTATGGAAATGCCATAATAGGTTGGTATGATGACTGTTTTGAGGAAGGTATATGGTGGGTGTATGATACCGGCGAAAGGTGCGCAATAATAGAGAGGCTAGCAAATGTGGAAGGGTGAGGGTGCGTATAATCCATGGACTCAACATTAATCATAAAGAACTCACATTCTTATTGCAAAAATCTATTAGTTATCGAAACAAAGTACTACACGCATGCTCCTAGGGGGATAGATTGGTAGGAAAAGACCATCGCTCGTCCCCGACCGCCACTCATAAGGAAGGCAACCAATATATAAATCATGCTCCGACTTCATCACATAACGGTTCACCATACGTGCATGCTACGGGAATCACAAACTTCAACACAAGTATTTCTCAAATTCACAACAATTCAACTAGCATGACTCTAATATCACCATCTCCATATCTCAAAACAATTATCAAGTATCAAACTTCTCATAATATTCAATGCACTTATATGAAAGTTTTTATTATGCCTAAAAGCAAATTGCCATGTTATTCTAAAGGACTCTCAAGATAATATAAGTGAAGCATGAGAGATCAATTATTTCTATAAAGTAAAACCACCACCGTGCTCTAAAAGATATAAGTGAAGCACTAGAGCAAAAACTATATTGCTCAAAAGATATAAGTGAAGCACATAGAGTATTCTAATAAATTCCGATTCATGTGTGTCTCTCTCAAAAGGTGTGTACAGCAAGGATGATTATGGTAAACTAAAAAGAAAATAGTCAAATCATACAGGACGCTCCAAGCAAAACACATATCATGTGGTGAATAAAAATATAGCTCCAAGTAAAGTTACCGATGAACGAAGACAAAAGAGGGGATGCCTTCCGGGGCATCCCCAAGCTTAGGATTTTTGGTGTCCTTGGATTTTACCTTGGGGTGCCTTGGGCATCCTCAAGCTTAGGCTCTTGCCACTCCTTGTTCCATAATCCATCAAATCTTTACCCAAAACTTGAAAACTTCACAACAGAAAACTTAACAGAAAATCTCGTGAGCTCCGTTAGCGAAAGAAAACAAAACACCACTTAAATGTACTGTAATTAACTCATTCTTTATTTATATTGGTGTTAAAACTACTGTATTCCAAGTTCTCTATGGTTTATAAATTCCATTACTAGCCATAGATTCATCAAAATAAGCAAACAACACATCGAAAACAGAATCTGTCAAAAACAGAACAGTCTGTAGTAATCTGTAACTAACGCAAACTTCTGGAACCCCAAAAATTCGAAATAAATTGATGTACGTGAGGAATTTATGTATTAATCATCTGCAAAAATAATTAACTAAATATCACTCTCCAATAAAAAATGGCAGCAATTCTCGTGAGCGCTAAAGTTTCTGTTTTTTACAGCAAGATCAAAAAGACTTTCCCCAAGTGTTCCCAACGGTTCTACTTGGAACAAACACTAATTAAACACAAAAAAACACAACCAAAACAGAGGCTAAATAAATTATTTATTACTAAACAGGAACAAAAAGTAAGGAATAAAAATAAAATTGGGTTGCTCCGAACAAGCGCTATTGTTTAACGCCCCTAGCTAGGCATAAAAGCGAAGATAGATCTAGTTATTGCCATCTTTGGTAGGCAATTCTTCAATAAGACACCTATAACTCCTAGGAGTTTCTTTATTTTTATTAATTATCAAACTCCTAGGCACGAAATCGAGAAAATCATTTGTAGCAAAAGGTTCCTTAAGGATAGTGAGAAAGTCGGGGTGAACACGTATGGATTTGAGGTCCACATTTCCCTTACTAGAAGTTTCACCCTTATTTTTAGGAACATACATCAATTTTGAAATCTCAGAATTAGGGGGAGTGTTTTTCACGGAAGAAAAGGCAGACCCAAGGTTGGTAATAATATCCTCAATTTTATCAATTCTAGTGGAATCTTGATCTATCTTTTCATTAACCATAGGTCCCTTTTCTTTAAAAAATTTAAGAGCAACTCCTACCTTAGATCCGTATTGGGTAATTTGGTTATGGATCTTTCTATCCAAATTTTCAATTAACTCTACGGTGGCAACTTTATTTAAAAATAATTTCAAGCCATTGCATCACATGTTCCAAAGTTAAAATAGTTCCATTAACCAAAAGAGGTGGTGGGCCAAACAAATCTATCATAGCATTATAAGAATCAAAAGTATGGCTACCCAAGAAATTTCCTCCGGTAATGGTATCAAGAATATATCTATTCCAAGGAGTTAGGCCTACATAAAAATTGCGAAGAAGAACGGAAGTAGATTGCTTCCTAGTAGATCTATTTTGCGCATTGCAAATTCTGTACCAAGCATCTTTTAGATTTTCTCCCTCCCTTTGTTTATAATTAAGAACTTCATTCTCGGGAGACAAAGGAGAGATAAAGGACTAGCCATAACGACGAAGCAAGCGGAAAAGAGGCGAACGGAAAGAGAGGGCGAATAAAATGGCAAGGGTGAAGTGGGGGAGAGGAAAACGAGAGGCAAATGGCAAATAATGTAATGCGAAGGATAAGTGGGGGAGTTGTGATGGCGTAGATCTCCCCAGCAACAACGCCAGATATCCTTGTTGACGGGAGATCAAATCTTGACTTGACTTGGTGCAACCTCCCCGGCAACGGCACCAGAAATCCTTCTTGATACCTCTTGAGCATGCGTTGGTTTTCCCTTGAAGAGGAAAGGGTGATGCAGCAAAGCAGCGTAAGTATTTCCCTCAGTTTTTGAGAACCAAGGTATCAATCCAGTAGGAGACCACGTGCGAGTCACCTTGTACCTACACAAACAAATAAGAACCTCACAACCAACGCGATAAAGAGGTTGTCAATCCCTTCACGACCACTTGCAAGAGTGAGATTTGATAGAGACAATGATAATAAGATACATATTTTTGGTATTTTATGATATAGATTGAAAGTAAAGATTGCAAAATAAAATAGATTGGAAACTTGTATGACGGAAAATAGACCCGGGGGCCATAGGTTTCACTAGTGGCTTCTCTCAAGATAGCAAAAGTATTACGGTGGGTGAACAACTTACTGTCGAGCAATTGATAGAAAAGCGAATAATTATGAGAATATCTAGGTATGATCATGTATATAGGCATCACGTCTGTGATAAGTAGACCGACTCCTGCCTGCATCTACTACTATTACTCCACACATCGACCGCTATCCAGCATGCATCTAGAGTATTAAGTTCATAAGAACAGAGTAACGCTTTAAGCAAGATGACATGATGTAGAGGGATAAACTCATGCAATATGATATAAACCCCATCTTTTTATCCTCGATGGCAACAATACAATATGTGTCGTTTCCCTTTCTGTCACTGGGATCGAGCACCACAAGATTGAACCCAAAGCTAAGCACTTCTCCCATTGCAAGAAAGATCAATCTAGTAGGCCAAACCAAACTGATAATTCGAAGAGACTTGCAAAGATAACCAATCATACATAAAAGAATTCAGAGAAGATTCAAATATTGTTCATAGATAATATTGATCATAAACCCACAATTCATCAGATCTCGACAAACACACCGCAAAAGAAGATTACATCGAATAGATCTCCAAGAGAATCGAGGAGAACTTTGTATTGAGATCCAAAGAGAGAGAATAAGCCATCTAGCTAATAATTATGGACCCAAAGGTCTGAGGTAAACTACTCACACATCATGGGAGGGGCCATGGAGTTGATGTAGAGGCCCTCCATGATCAATGCCCCCTCCGGCGGAGCTCCGGAATCGGCCCCAAGATGGGATCTCTTGGGTACAGAAGGTTGCGGCGGTGGAAATAGGGTTTCGTGGTGCTCCTGGATGTTTTCGGGGTATGTGAACATATTTAGGAGGAAGAAGTAGGTCGGTTGAGCCACGAGGGGCCCACGAGGGGGAGGGCGCGTCCAGGGGGTAGGCGCGCCCCTGCCTCGTGGCCGCCTCGTTGATTGCTTGACGTCCACTCCAAGTCCTCTGGATCACATTTGTTCCAAAAATCACGCTCCCGAAGGTTTCATTCCGTTTGGACTCCGTTTGATATTCCTTTTCTACGAAACACTGAAATAGGAAAAACACAACAATTTGGGCCGGGCCTCCGGTTAATAGGTTAGTCCCAAAAATAATATAAAAGTGTATAAATAAGCCCATTAACATCCAAAACAGATAATATAATAGCATGGAACAATAAAAATTATAGATATGTTGGAGATGTATCAGCAGTGGCCTCTCCCAGATAAAACTTGCTATCGGTCTAGTAATTAAGTAGTCAATTGCTTAGGGACAATTTCGCAACTCCTACCACCACTTTTCCACACTCTCTATACTAACTTTATTGCTTCTTTACCTAAAACATCCCCTAGTTTTTATTTACGTGGTCTTTATATTCTTGCAAACCTATCCCGTTACACCTACAAAGTACTTCTAGTTTCATACTTGTTCTAGGTAAAGCGAACGTTAAGCATGTGTAGAGTTGTATCGGTGGTCGATGGAACTTGAGGGAATATTTGTTCTACCTTTAGCTCCTCGTTGGGTTTGACACTCTTACTTATCGAAAGAGGCTACAATTGATCCCCTATACTTGTGGGTTATCAGTGGGTGCTAGTAGTTATGATTACATCTTGTAGTTGATGCTAGTTGGTTTATTTGGTGGAAGATTAAATGTTTAGATCCTCAAGCATATTCAATACCCCTATGATCTTGAACATGGATATGATTTGTGAGTAGTTATTTTTGTTCTTGAGGACATGGCAGAAGTCTCATGATACGTCTCCAACATATCTGCATTTTTTTATTGTTCCATGCTATTATAGTATCAATCTTGGATGTTTTATATGCAACTATATATCATTTTTTGGGACTAACCTACTAACCCAATGCCAAGTGCCAGTTGTTGTTTTTTGCCTGTTTTTGTTTTCCAGAAAATCAGTACCAGACAAAGTCCAAATGCTATGAAACTTTTTGATGTTTTTTCGGACAAGAGAGACCATAGAAAAACTTCGGGAGGAGACAAGAAGGAAAACGAGGAGACGGCAAGGCAATAGGGCGCGCCTTGATGCCTTGTGGGCCCCTCGTGGCTCTGTCTGACTTAATTCCACCTCTATAAATTCTCTAAAATCGGGAAACCAACAAAGAGCCACCCAAAATACTTTTTTCGCCACCGCAAGTTTCTATTCTTCCATGATCCCATCTAGAGACCTTTTTCTGGTACTCTGCCGGAGTGGGAATCGAACACAAAGGGCTTCTACACCAACCTTGCTGCCCTTCCGATGATGTGTGAGTAGTTTACCACAGTCCTACGGGTCCATACCTAGTAGCTAGATGGCTTCTTATCTCTCTTTGATCTTCAATACAATGTTCTCCTCAATGTTCTTGGAGTTCTATTCGATGTAATTTTCTTTGCGGTGTGTTTGTTGGGATCCGATGAATTATGGGTTTATGATCAGATTATTCATGAATATTAATTGAGTCTTCTCTGAATTCTTTTATTCATGATTATTATAGCTTTGTATTTCTCTCTGATCTATCCATTCGGGTTGGCCAACTAAATTGATTTATCTTGCAATGGGAGAGGTGTTTTGTAATGGGTTCAATCATGCGGTGCTCTACATCCATTGACAAAGTAGGGGACAAGACACGTATTTGTATTGTTACCATTAAGAGGAAAACAACGGGGTTTACTCAAATACATGATTTGAAGCAACTCAACAAGATGTGAATACATTGAAATGCTTAAATGAGAAATGGCAACCCCATTTTGAGCTTAACGATGAGTATGACCTACGATCAAGTGATCTCACTTGACTCCTAAGTCAATATACTCTAGCATAGGTGACTTAGTCGCCGACTCCCCTCCAGATGAAGTTCTCTAGTGTTCTCTTCATTTGACTTTCTTTTGCTAGAGTGTTTCCTTTTAACAAAAAAACTTCATCTAGATTTCTTTCTTTATTTTATGTGTTCTTTTTCTTTAGTTGGGTTCTGGTAAATTCATTGCAAATCTTATCAAATTCCTTGCATATCTTTCTGAGAATTCTTTGCCTAGCGAGCTGATTCAATATTCTCTCTATGTTGAACTCGGTCCTACTGACTTGAAACACATCGACGCCACCGAAGTGTAGTAACACTACAACTTAGTTCATCCGTTCAACCAAAACGAACTTCTTTGGACTCGCCGATGTGGCTTGTTTGTGTTGTACTAGTCTCGGACACACTGGTTGGCACAACTTGGCGTCACCGACTTCACCACCTAAAGAATATTCAATCAAAATTTTCTCTGTATTCCTTCTCCATCTCCACTCAATGATTATTTCCCTCTGTCTGCATCAACAACTACATAATGCCTAGCTGTGCTTCTCCAGGACCACACTCACTTGACTCATAACCTTGAAGCCCACCCTTCTTGGAAATTGATGTCAAAGGGGGAGAGATATGCACATCAAAGCTTATCTTAAAATCTCTTCCATATCAAAAGACGCTTCCTAAGGAAGAGAGATGCATTTCTAAAAGAGAAGAGAACCTACATGTCTCTAAGAGGGGAGAGACATGTTGTTATTTTGAGTTGAGCCTTTGCCTTCTCAGTTTGATACACATCTTTGCTCTAATTGTGTCTCACCCTGCCTACTCCCATTATCTAATAATAGATTCAGGGGGGGAGGAAGCTCAAGTTTAGGGGAGAAAAAAATCCTTGACATTTTATTTCAAATCTTATTAAAACCTTTTGGGGACATGTCTATATCTAAAGAAGTACTCACCGAGTGATACTTATTTAATATATGTCATCCCAGTCTTGGTACTCTTGTGGATCTTATGACTCCTTTCTTGTTGAAATTTCCTTGTGTTATCTAACCTTATTTTCTCAGGTCTATTTCTTCAAGAACCAGTCCAAGAACCCCAATGTAAGTATATGCATCTCAGTCATGTAGATGATGATCTCTTGCTTGTTGCACATATTGTTTGCAAGAAGGAATCATGGACATGAAGGTACATCTTTTATCATACTACTTTGATGCATATAGCCAAGATACATGTAACTCATTACTCATTCATTCATGTTATGCATTCACATCTCTTTAGCTTATATCATAAACATGATTGCACACTTGTAGGAGGAGCTTATGCATGTTACATGTTCTTTCAAAGCTTTAATGTACTATTTATTATATTCTTACTTGAAGCTTTGATGTATGTTGTCATCAATTACCAAAAAGGGGGAGATAGAAAGCACGTTTGCTCCCTTGGTGGTTTTCGTAATTAATGTCAACACACATATTGTTGGACTAATATTTTTACACAGAATATTTCAGACAAGTTCAATAGTGGCATGGCAAGGACACGAGGATGTGGACCCCTCCAAAATGCCAAGGACAAGAATTGGCTACCCCAAGACTCTACATTTTTGGTTTAGTGATCCATGGTCACATTTAGTCCCTTAGGAAAGCCAATACTATTAAAAGGGGATGATGTATTGTTGATGAGGTTGTTGCTCAAGTTCTTAGTGACATTTCTCCAAAAAAAACCAATCAATTTCTCAAAACACATCTGTCCAAAACCTTAAATCTTCATTTTAGTCCCACCGATATCACCTACTCCGAACCCACTAAGATGACCATTCCATTGCCACATCCAAAACCCTAGCTATTTGATTAGACCGAAATCGATCTCGGTCCCACCGAGATGGCATTGCCAAGTTTTTTTGATGACACTATTTCACTTTGGAATCACCAAGTTGAAATAATCAGAAATTTCGAGACCGAGTTCTACCCTAGCCATTGCACTTCGTTCCCACAGAGTTGTTCCACTTTGGTCCCACCGAAAAGCCCAACATTCATATCTTTTACACTAACCAGTCTCACCGAGTTTTACATTCGGTCTCACTGATTTGGGTCAAAAGTGTGTAATGGTTGTATTTTGGGTGAAGGCTATTTATACCCCTCCACCCCCACCTACTCTCTAAGAGAGCCATCGGGATGAAACACAACTTCCACCATCCATGTTCTGAGAGATAACCACCTACTCATGTGTTTAGATCAAGAGATTCCATTCCTACCATTTGAACCTTGATTTCTAGCTCTTCAAGTTGCTTTCCACTCCAATCATTCTCCTACCCAAGCCAAATTTGTGTGTGTGAGAGAGAGATTGAGTGTTGAGGATACTATCATTTGAAGAACGAGAGCAAGGAGTTCATCACCAACACAACATCTATTACCTTTTGGAGAGTGGTGTCTCCTAGATTGGTTAGGTGTCACTTGGGAGTCTCCAAGATCATGTGGAGTTGAACCAAGGAGTTTGTAAGGGCAAGGAGATCGCCTACTTCTTGAAGATCTACCCGAGTGAGGCTAGTCCTTCGTGGACACAATCCATGGTGGAATAGACAAGGTTGCTTCTTTGTGGACCCTTCGTGGACTCGTGCAACCATTACCCTCCGTGGGTTGAAGTCTCCATCAATGTGGATGTACGATGCCACCACCTATCGAAACCACACCAAAAATCATCGTGTCTTCATTGCGTTTGATCTTCCGACTCTACCCGTTACTTTCCGCACAATTTCACGATTTACTATTTCCGCTGCTCTATCCCTAGATATGCATCTGTAGAAAGTCTTGGTGTTATCTTAACTTGTGCCAAAATCTGCCAAAGTTTCAAGAAAAACTAAAAACTGCACCTTTGGTTGGTTAAGAGTCTATTCACCCCCTCTAGACCTATCTTCTCCAATCCTACAATGTCATACAAGTTATAAGATATAGAGAAAGTTTGTCAAGTAAAGTGTAGTTCTTGGGAATTATGATCAAGTTATTGATCATTAGTTCTTATGTATTGTGGTTAAAAGTTGATCACGAGAATATTGACTCGATTGCATATTGTTGCAAATCGTTGCAAGAAACTACAAATGGCCTAAATGACCAACAAATAATGAGGTTAAAATATCAGATGGAAACTTTGTACAATACTTTCCATCAAAATATTACCTCTGTGATTATTGTTATAATCCATTTTAGAATTTTGTACACTCTATCCCATTGCATAGAAATTGCAAGGAGGTTGTTCATGAGTGAACACTAGTGTTCATTGTTATGAACAGAAGGCTATAATATTATTATGAATAGGATGTATCTTATGAATATTGATGATAAATTTGAACATTTGTAACAAATGTCACAAGACTAAAAGAATACTACAGATGTGTGGCACTGCTTTTAGTCACATTGGAGAAACTAGCATGGAGAAATTCCATAGTGATGGATTTTGAAGTCATCTGATACTTGCAACTTTCGTCCAACTAGTGAAGTAAACTAAAATACCATTCACAGGCCATGAAGAACGAGTAAAAAAATAATTGGAAATATGCATATTGATATGTGTAGTCCAATAAGTGTTATTGCAAGCAGTGGATTTATTTATCTTCAAGGATGACTCAAGTAGATATTTATATTTTCTTATTGAGACATAAATCTGGATACTTTGAAATGTTTCAAAAGGGTTTTCAAAATTAAGTAGAGCTTACTGTAACAACAAAATTATGTTTCTTCAATGAGATTGCAGAAAGGAATATTTGAGTGACAAGTTTAGCGTATATCTGATGATCTATGAAAAGAATTTTATAGCTTGCACTTCCCAGAGCATCACTAAGAGTAGAATGTTTTTAATAGATGTAATCAAACTATGTATGACATGGTGAGAGCAAAGATGACATTAATAAATTTGCCAATATAAATTTTAAGGGACAAATGCATTGTTGCCCCTAGTTGGAACCTTACTTTTCGACTATGCTCAGTTTTGCCCTTAGATTTGCCTCCGAGGATGCCCATATGCCCTTTTACCGTTTGACCAATACTTCAGAAATTCATAACAAATTCATATGAACTCGGAAACATGCAAATAAGAAATCAAAATGTTCAGATAAACATTCCCTTTATGTGCATATTATTTGCATTCATGGCAAAAGCACATGTTAAACTACCTGAGGTTATTAGTGTTATTAACATTATTAAAAATAAAAATGTATAAAAATAAATTTTCATGAATAAAAAATACATGCAAATGTAGGTGATGTTTTCTGAACATCCTGATATCTTATTTTAATTTTTCTAAGTTCATATCAACTTGTTATAAAGTTTCCAAATAATGGTCAACGTCGTTTGAACATTCATAACAAGTTGATATGAATTCCGAAAAATGCAAATAAGATATCAGGATGTTCAGAAAACATCACCTACATTTTCATGTAATTTTTATTCATGGAAACAGTATTTTTATACCTTTTTATTTGTAATAATGTTAGTAACATTAATAACCTCGGGTAGTTTAAATGGTGCTTTTGTCTTGAATGCAAATGACATGCATATAAAGTTAATGTTTATCTAAACATTTTGATATCTTATTTGCATTTTTCCGAGTTCATATGAATTTCTTAAGATTTTTCAAAGTATTGGTCAAACGGTCAAAGGGCATTCGGGCGACCTCGGGGGAAAATCTAAGGGCAAAACTGAGTAGAGTCGAAAAGAAAGGGCAAACCCCGTGGGTAGGTTCCAACTAGGGGCAAAATTGCAATTGTCCCAAATTTTAATGTCATGCTTTAGAGACTGCGACTTTTACTCTAAAAATGAGCGCCATCAAATCTTTTGAACTGATACCATATAAGATATGGAATGGCACCCCAAATAGTTGGGTATTCCTCTATCACTACGCCGAGGCAAAGTGTTTTGCCACAGACTGTAGTAAATTTTGAAGAAAATGTTTTATGAAAAAGAGTGAGTGGGAGGACATTGCAACTCAACGAGATTACAAAATCTTTGTAATCAGGTCAAAGAAAAGAAATGCTAGAATTGGTTCTAGAATTTCATACCGTGATTGATACAGAAGCCTCTACATAAGATTTAGAGATTTCGTTTGAACTTGCAGCTGAACTATATAGGCTTGGAAAACTCGTGCAAACCTTCATGGTGTGCAAATGAGATATTGTTGAACAAACAATGAACCTATAATACACAGAGAAGTGTTTATGGGCCCTAACTCCGGAAGTGGTTGTAAGCCAAAATAATCCGAGATAGTATCCATATACATAATTCAAGTTTAGACCTTGATAAACCCTCTGGAAGACTTAGAATCTAAAGTATAGTAATGGATCTATAAACTGATAAAGATAAAAAAAATTATAAAGTGTGACTTGTTACAAATAGTTTATGACAAGATCAAGGAGTTTACTATGACGAGATTGTCTCATCATAGTAATGCTTAAAGTCAATTCAGATCAAACAAGCAATTACTAAATATTTCATATAATAGATGGATGTCAAAATGATTCTCGTAAGATGGAAATAGAACCAAGGTTGTATAATTAATATGGTCCAAGGTAATTTTGCCGATCCAAAGGATGCTAGTAAGTGTGTAAACTTCAAAAGATCCTATAATGATCTGAAGCAAGCATAATGGAGTTGGAATCTTCATTTTGATGAAATGGTCAAATAATTTGATTCATCGAGGAAAGCGAAGATGCTTGTATTTATAAGAAAGTAAGTGGGAGCATGATAATATTTCTAAACACTAAATGTGCATGACACATTGTTGATTGGAAATTATATAAATTTCTTGACATGGATTAAGACTTTATTGAAACTAGTTTCTCAGTAAAGTACTTAGGCAATGTAGTGTTGGTATTCGACATGATAATCTATGGAGATAGTAGTGTCTAAATCGGTCTTAGCCAAAATACACGTTGACAAAATAGTAAAGCAGTTTAGTATGAAAAACGCCAAGCAGAAGTTCTTGTCAAAGTCACATGGAAGGGTGATGTACTAGACGTAAAAGTGTTGGTTTCTGCACAGGATCAAATAGACAATCACCCACATAAACCTAATGACTTTAATTGGCACAAAATTCAAAAGAAAAGATACAGATATAATCATTACAGTAGCAATAATCATGTTGACTCACAAAAATAAAAAAGGGAATAATAAAGATAACTATTGGGTTGCCTCCTAACAAGTGTTATTGTTTAATGCCCCTAGCTAGGCATAATGCATAGTATCACGTGTTACCATCCTTCAACTTAACCATCTTAGTGGGACTCTTTTCAAACCCGGGAGACTCTTTACGCTTCCCATTAACTTCCAAAGACAATGTAATTTTATTTTCAGGAGTATCAAGCCTTTTGTTGTAAGTAGTAAGAAGTGAATTCATGCGGTTGTGATTTGAACTATGTGTTTTAAGTGGTTCATTAAACTTTTGTAAGTCAATCATATTTTTCTGCATATCCCCTCATTTTTCTAAAATCTGAATTCCTTCTTGAGTGTATGCAGATCCTTTTTGTGTGGAAGGAACTCCTACTATTCCTTCTATCATTTCATAGGCAACATTAGCATCACTTTCAATAAAATTTCCTTTAGGGACAAAATCCAAATTTTGTCTATTAGGCATAGTTAGCCCCACATACAAATTCTAAGAAGGATATTTATATCACTTTTTATAGTAGAATTATGATAGAATTCCATTATCCTAAACCATGCATATTTTGACCTCTCCCTTGTTTCTGTTTGAAATAAAGTACTTCAAAGTTGGGGGAGAGGGTAACGACAGAAGAACTTGCCATATAACAAGCAAAGATAACTCACAAGATATTTTGGTATTTTTTATTTTTTTAGCAAAGTTGGGGGAGATGAAAAGTACAAGTAAAATAAAAATGTAAATGGCAAAGAAAGTAAAACAAGAAAATGATAAATGTGAGCGAATGAACCTGTATTTGTTTGGTGAAGTCTTCCCCGACAACGGCGCCAGAAATTCTTCTGCTACTTGTGATAGATGTTGGGATTTTCCTAAAGAGGAAGGGTGATGTAGTATAGTAGCACATAGTATTTTCCTCAGTTAAGAACCAGGGTCTATCGAACTAGTAGGAGACACCACATAGACAATGTAAGAGGTACCTGCAAACACACAAAGCAAATGCTTGGACCCAACGAAGGCAAGAGGGATGTCTAGCCTCTTGTAATCAATACTCGTCAGAAAAACTACAACTAAACCATGTGCACTTGTAGGCTATCACTCACTTCTTCTATTCCTCGTCTTCCTCCTCCTCTTCCTCGGATTCATCCTCCATGGCCGACTAGAGCCGCGTCGTCTCTCGCTCGTCAATGGAGTTATCGTCTCATGTTGACGAGCCGATGAGGATGACATCCGTTGCATGAACTCCCCACCGCTCGACCCACGATAGGCGGTGTGATACGTCTCCAACATATCTATAATTTATGAAGTATTCATGCCATGTTTACAACAATTCTATATGGTTTTGGTATGATTTGAATGGAACTAACCCGGACTGACACTGTTTTCAACAGAACTACCGTGGTGTTGTTTTTTATGCAGAAATAAAAGTTCTCCAAATGGAGCGAAACTTTTTGACGGTCATTTTTTGGAACAAAAGAGGCACTAGAAGCTTCGTGGGAGGACCAAAAGGTGAAGGAGGTCTCCACTACCCACTAGGGCACGCTAGGGGCCTTGGTCGTGGGCTGCTGGGTAGTGGGCACCCTGTGGCCCATCTTAGAGCGAGATCGATGCCAAAAAAATCCTATAAATAGAGAAACCACCAGAAATAACCCTAGTACTTGGACTCTGCCATCGCATGCCTCTGTACCTTTGAAATACCATTTGGAATCATCACCGAAGGTAGGGCTGGGCATTTAGTTAAACCGAACCGTTCGGTCCGGTTCTTCAGGTTTTGAAGAAATTTGGTTTTGGAAAAAAGTATGACCGTTCGGTCATCTAAAAAACTGCTAACCGAGCATTTGGAGGACCGAGATTTTGGGTCGGTCCTCGGTTAAGGCCGAATTGATGGATATGTTAGGGAATGAAAACAAAAATAGGCACACTTCTAAACTTAATCATCAAATAAACCTTGTGTACACATAAGATGTAGATCCCATGAGTAGAAAAATCAGATCCTACTAGCAAGAACCAACACGTGAACTCATCAGCAGCTCACGAGCTTATCAAGAAGCTCCAAATGACCAAATTATACAGAAATATAACAAGATGCTAGCATCAAGTAGTCGGAGAGGAGGCGGAAGATCAGAGGGAAGAGATATGTGTAGGCCGGAGGCCAGCACCATCGCCTATTGGGGTGCAGAGAGGGGAGAAGGAGAGGCGGCGCGCTGGTGGCTAGGGTTGGGGAATCGATCAGGAGTGAAGGCAGAAGCTAGAGATTATTAGGATGGACCGCTGGAGGCTGCGTACTGGAGAAACAAGACCACGTAGGGGAGTAAGACTTGAGATGTTGGGCTGTATGTGGGCCGGGCTTGTACGTACACATTCGTCCATGTGAACATCTAATTGGTCTGATCGGTTACCTCGGCCAACCAAATTACAAGACCGAAATGCCTAACTTAATTTCGGTTTTTACAAAGTGCAGGACGGAACTAGGACTGGATTTTCGGTTTCGGTCTTTTCGGCTTCGGTCCCATTTTTTCATTTCGGTAGTCCGGTGCTCGGTTAATATGCCCACCCCTAACCTAAGGCCATCTTTATCATCCCGGCGGCCACTATGATGAGGAGGGAGCAGTTCACCCTCGAGGCTAGGGGTATGTACAAATAGCTATGTGTTTGATCTCTCTCTCTCTCCCTCTCTCTCTCTCATGTTCTTGATTTGACACGATCTTGATGTACCGCGAGCTTTGTTAATATAGTTGGATCATATGGGTGTTTTCCTCTCTCTCTATCTTGTTATGATGAATTGAGCTTTTACCTTTGGGGTTTCACTATTATCAGATCAAATACTTGTTGGATTTGAGAACACCTGATATATGTCTTGCATATGAATACTCATGGTGACAATGAAGTATTATATTGATTCACTTGATGTATGTTTTGGTACTCAACTCGCGGATTCCCAAGGTGACATTTGGGTAATCTATGCATAGGGGTTGATGCATGTTTTCGTCCTACTTTCTCTGGTAGAAATCTTAGGGCACTCTCTGAAGTTCTTTGTGTTTAAATATTATGAATCGGAAGTTGTTTGATGCATATCGTATAATTGACTCACGGATACTTGTGGTGACATTGGAGTATCTAGGTGACACTAGAGTTGGTTGATGTGTATCATATGGTGTTATTTTAGTACGAACTCTAGGGCTGTTCGTGACACATATAGGAATAGCTCAATAGATTGATTGGAAAGGATAACTTTGAGGTGGTTTTGTACCCTATAAACAATTTCATCTTATGTTCTCCGCTAGATAAGAACTTTGGAGTGACTCTTTGTTGCACGTCGAGGGACTATTATATGATTCAGTTATGTTAGCATTGTTGAGAGATTGCACTATTGAAATTATGAACCCAAGGCCTTGTTTTCAAGCATTGCAATACGTTTGTGCTCCGTTTTATCACTTACTACCTTACTGTTTTTTATATTTTCAGATTACAAAAACCTATATCTAGTATCCATACTACACTTGTATTGCCATCTATTCACTGAACTAGTGCACCTATACAATTTATCATTGTATTTGGTGTGTTGGGGACACAAGAGATTTCTTATATTTGATTGCAGGGTTGTCTGAGAGAGACCATCTTCATCCTACGCCTCCCATGGATTGATAAACCTTAGGTCATCCACTTAAGGGAAAATTGCTACTGTCCTACATAACTTTGCGCTTGGAGGCCCGACACGAATCTACAAGAATAAGTTGTGTAGTAGACATCACGGTGGTCCATGGCAATTCGAGCAGAAACATCAACAATTTATGGAGAAATGGGATGGTGGGGAGGAGTTTAGCGTTTGTGATGGGCTTGGTGTGAATTTACACGGGCAGGAGGGTCTATCCAACGGCTCATCGCTGGTTGAGCCTTTCTTCAGTGAGAAGGGCAGAGAGAAGATTTAAGGAGAATGTGTGTGAGCTACTTAAATTCGAGCAGAAAATGAATCTTTTGAAGCTTAACTCCTCAATTTTTTGATGAATTATTTTGAAACAGGCTCTCGCCTCGCTTTATAGAAAAATCACAAACCAAAGTACATGGATAAACGATATAAGATAGCGAGGAGGCCGCCTTACAAAGCACACCTATGATAAGACGGCATAAACACATGTGACTACATTGGCGAGAAATAATATAGGTAGGCCTAAATATAAGGCCACAACATGTGCTAAAAATTTAAGCTCCACGCAACGCCCTCGGGAGGGGAACGACACTAAATGTCATTGCTGCTGTAGCCAAGACAGACAAAGATCTTCACGCAGAACCTTGGCACAGATGTCCTCAAGAGGAGAGCGGCACCCGTGGTCGTCGGAGCCGTCGGGGCCAAAGCACGAAGCTTTCGCTCGACAGCTCACACGTGCCACCACGAGGCACCCAGGACAACCTTGACGACAACTAGTCTCTAGATCTGAATCTGAATGTTGTCATTGCCAACGACAGAGAGCAAGCCTGAGCCACACGTCGCTACACTCTCACTGATCACACGACCAAAATGCATAGCCACCGCCGCTGCCATGGTGCTCGTAGAAGATCCAACAATGTGAACCGCCATCCGGGGCCGCTGCTTCAGCATCCATGTCGGTGTCAAAACCGGCGGATCTCGGGTAGGGGGTCCCGAACTGTGCGTCTAGGCCGGATGGTAACAAGAGGCAAGGAACATGATGTTTTACCCAGGTTCGGGCCCTCTTGATGGAGGTAAAACCCTACGTCCTGCTTGATTAATATTGATGATATGGGTAGTACAAGAGTAGATCTACCACAAGATCAAGGAGGCTAAACCCTAGAAGCTAGCCTATGGTATGATTGTTGTATGATGAAGTTGTCCTACGGACTAAAACCCTCCGATTTATATAGACACCGGAGAGGGTTAGGGTTACACAAAGTTGGTTACAATGATAGGAGATCTTGAATATCCGCATCGCCAAGCTTGCCTTCCACGCCAAGGAAAGTCCCATCCGGACACGGGACGAAGTCTTCAATCTTGTATCTTCACAGTCCTGGAGTCCGGCTGAAGGTATAGTCCGGCTACCCGAACACCCCCTAATCCAGGACTCCCTCAGTAGCCCCTGAACCAGGCTTCAATGACGACGAGTCCGGCGTGCAGATTGTCTTCGGCATTGCAAGGCGGGTTCCTCCTCCAAATTCATCATAAAAGTTTGTAAACACCAAGAGTAGTGTCCGGCTCTGCAAAATAAGTTTCCACGTATGTGACGCCCCCGATTTAATCGTACACTAATCATACACGCAAACATGTACGATCAAGATCAGGGACTCACGGGAAGATATCACAACACAACTCTACAAATAAAATAAGTCATACAAGCATCATATTACAAGCCAGGGGCCTCGAGGGCTCGAATACAAGAGCTCGATCATAGACGAGTCAGCGGAAGCAACAATATCTGAGTATAGACATAAGTTAAACAAGTTTGCCTTAAGAAGGCTAGCACAAACTGGGGTACAGATCGAAAGAGGCGCAGGCCTCCTGCCTGGGATCCTCCTAACTACTCCTGGTCGTCGTCGGCGGGCATCACGTAGTAGTAGGCACCTCCGGTGTAGTAGGGGTCGTTGTCGACGGTGGCGTCTGGCTCCTGGGCTCCAACATCTGGTTGCGACAACCAGGTAGAAGGGATAGAGGGAAAGAAGGAGAAAGCAACCGTGAGTACTCATCCAAAGTACTCGCAAGCAAGGAGCTACACTACATATGCATGGGTAAATGTGTAAAGGGCCATATCGGTGGACTGAACTGTAGAAAGCCAGAATAAGGGGGGGATAGCTAGTCCTTTTGAAGACTACGCTTCTGGCAACCTCCATCTTGCAGTATGTAGAAGAGAGTAGATGGAAGTCCTCCAAGTAGCATCGCATAGCATAAACCTAACCGATGATCCTCCCCTCGTCGCCCTGTGAGAGAGCGATCACCGGTTGTATCTGGCTCTTGGAAGGGTGTGTTTTATTAAGTATCCGGTTCTAGTTGTCATAAGGTCAAGATACCACTCCAAGTCGTCCTGTTACCGAAGATCACGGCTATTCGAATAGATTAACTTCCCTGCAGGGGTGCACCACATACCCCAACACGCTCGATCCCATTTGGCCGGACACACTTTCCTGGGTCATGCCCGGCCTCGGAAGATCAACACGTCGCAGCCCCACCTAGGCACAACAGAGAGGTCAGCACGCCGGTCTAAACCTAAGCGCACAGGGGTCTGGGCCCATCGCCCTTAGCACACCTGCACGTTGCGTACGCGGCCGGAAGCAGAACTAGCCCCCTTAATACAAGAGCAGGCTTACGTTCCAATCCGGCGCGCGCCACTCAGTCGCTGACGTCACGAAGGCTTCGGCTGATACCACGACGCCGGGATACCCATAACTACTCCCGCGTAGATGGTTAGTGCGTATAGACCAAATGGCCAAACTCAGATCAAATACCCAGATCTCGTTAAGCGTGTTAAGTATCCGCGAACGTCGACCAGGGCCAGGCCCACCTCTCTCCTAGGTGGTCGGAACCTGCCCTGTCGCTCCGCCTCAAAGATCCACTCGCGGGTGCTCCTCAAGCCGACCCGTCTTTAGTCACCACATGTATCATGTATAAAGTATATAGTATATACCCGTGATCAACTCCCGAGTGATCACGGCCCGATAGTATAGCATGGCAGACGGACAAGGATGTAGGGCCACTGATGAAAAACTAGCATCCTATACTAAGCATTAGGATTGCAGGTAAGGTAACAACAGTAGTAGCAAGGATAGGCTATGCATCAGTATAGGATTAACGGGAAGCAGTAACATGCTACACTACTCTAATGCAAGCAGTATAGAGAAGAGTAGGCGATATCTGGTGATCAAAGGGGGGGCTTGCCTGGTTGCTCTGGCAAGAGAGAGGGATCGTCAACTCCGTAGTCGTACTGGGTAGCAGCGGCGTCGGTCTCGGTGTCTAGCGAGAGAAGAGGGGGGGAGAAACAATAAATATTTAAGCAAACAGATGCATAGCGATGCATGACATGACAAGTAGCGGTGCTAGGGGTGCCCTATCGCGGTATGAGGTGATACCGGTGAAGGGGGGAAACATCCGGGAAAGTATCCCCGGTGTTTCGCGTTTTTGGACAGATGAAACAGAGGGGGAAAGTTGCGTGTTCGCTATGCTAGGGATGCGTGGCGGACGAACGGGCTGCGTATCCGGGTTCGTCTCGTCGTTCTGAGCAACTTTCATGTTGAAAATAATTTAATCCGAGTTACGGATTAAAAGATATGATTTTCTAAAGATTTTATTAATTTCTGGAATTTAATTAACTATTAAAATTAATTCAAAAATGAATTAATGACATCAGCATGATGTCATGCTGACGTCAGCAGTCAACAGAGTTGACTGGTCAACCTGACCAGTGGGTCCCACTGGACATTGACACATTTTAATTAAACGGTTTAATTAATCTAATCCTAATTAATTAGGGGTAGGCCCCACTATCATTGACAACTATAGTTAACTAATTAACCAGATCTGGTTAATTAGATAACTAATGTGTAGTTAGTTTAATTAATCGTTTAATTTAACTAATCATAATTAATTAAATTAATTATTTCTTTAATTAATTAATTAACTACTTTTACTTTTACTTTTTACTCCTTCTTTTTTTTAAATACGTTCTGGGGGTGGGGCCCCCTTGTCATAGGCTCCAGGGGGCCTAGCGGGTTCGGGCGCTAGCGGGCGCGGTTGCTGGGGCGAAGCCCCCGTGAGCGTGCGGGCACCCGTATGGGAACCCGGGGCGCAGGCGGAGGCCACCGGGTCGCCCGTATGGGAAGGGCCGGCCAGCTCCGGCGAGCGGCGGGGCCGCGCCGACCACGCGACAGGGGAAGAGGCCACGGGCGCGGCCATGGCCAGCCGGCGCGAGGGGGGGGGCAAGCGGGCACGGCCTGGGCGTCACGGGGAGGCCGGAGATGGCGATGCGGGGCGAGGGGGCGAGGCCATGCGAGCGGTGACCGGCGCGGGCGGGTGCAAGAGAGCGCGGGGCCGCGGCGGGCACTAGCCGGTCAGGAACGTGGCGCGGGCGCGGCCAGAGGTCGCCGGGCGTGCGGTCGGGCGCGCGCACGCGGTTGGAGCTCGACCGCGTCGACGGGGACGAGGGGGAGGAAGAGGCCGGGGGCCTCACCGGGAGCCTGTAGGGAAGTGGCAGCGGGGGTTTGAGGAGGAAGACGGCGACGACGAGCGTGGCGGAGACGGGATACAGGCCGGTGAGGAAGAGGAGGCAGGCCGGCGAGGTAGTGGAGGCAGGCCGGCGAGGTGGCGCGGGCTCCGGGCGGCGGCGTCCAACGGCGAGGGGCGGCGCGGTCGTCGCGGCGGGGTTCGTTCCCCCGATCCGATCTGGATCGGGGAGGAGGGGGAGAGCGAGTGGGGGGGGGGGGGCGAGTGGGGCGACGGGGTGGGGTTAGGGTTTCGGGGGTGTGGGGCTGTGGCCTATAGGCCAGGGGGTGAGGGGGCGGACGGTCGGGCCTGGCCTGGCTAATAGCTGGGCCGGCTGGCCCAGTGGGGGGGGGTCTGCTTCTCCTTTTTTTGTTAGTTTTGTTTTCTGTTTTGTATTTTCTTTTCTTTTATTTATTTTCCTTTTCTGTTTTATTTCACTTAAATGTATTTAGGCATTTTCTAAAAAGGTGTTTGCTGCACTATAATTACCTATGCCAATTTTTGGCACTGCCCGAACATTTTTGTTTCCATGTTTGAAAACTTATATTATTTACCAAAGTTTGAATTTGAATTTTGGGTCCGGTTTTGATCTAACGATCGATTAGCAACAGTAACGTAGGTAACGTGGCTCCATTAGCGTGGGATTACTGTAGCTTAATTACCCGGGCGTTACAAATCTCCTCCACTACAAGAAATCTCGTCCCGAGATTTAGGAGGTAGAAGGAAACAGTGCAGGGTATTCATCGCGAAGACGATCCTCGCGTTCCCAGGTGGCTTCGTCTTCAGAGTGATTCGACCACTGGACCTTGAGGAACTTGATCGCCTTCTGACGGGTGCGGCGTTCAGCTTGGTCAAGAATGCGGACCGGATGCTCTTTATAGGAGAGGTCTTGTTGCAATTCAAGCACTTCATGATCCACTGCTCGGATTGGGTCCTTGAAGCAGCGTCGGAGTTGTGACACATGGAACACATCGTGAACCTGAGAAAGGTTCGGCGGAAGCTCCAGTTGATATGCCACTTTACCACGCCTTTCGAGAATAGTGAAAGGACCAATATAGCGGGGAGCTAGCTTTCCCTTGATCCCGAAGCGGTGAGCACCCTTCATTGGTGTAACTCGAAGATAAGCCTTTTCGACAGGTTGATAGACCATGTCTTGGTGATGACGGTCATACTGACTTTTCTGACATGACTGAGCAGTCTTGAGATTCTCGCGAATAATGCGAACTTGTTCTTCGGCCTATTGGATAATATCCGGACCGAAGAGTGGACGCTCCCCAGTTTCTGACCAGTTCAGAGGGGTTCGACACTTTCGTCCATATAGCACTTCGAAGGGGGACATCTTCAGACTAGCTTGATAGCTATTATTATAAGAGAACTCGGCATATGGAAGAGATTCCTCCCATTTCTTGCCGAATGAGATTACACAAGCTCGAAGCATGTCTTCGAGAACTTGGTTGACACGTTCAACCTGTCCTTGCGACTGAGGATGGAACGCAGTACTGAACGACAGATGAGTCCCCATAGCTTCCTGGAAACTCGCCCAAAACCTTGAAGTGAATAAGCTGCCACGGTCTGAACTGATAACCAGTGGGATACCGTGAAGTGAAACAATTCTAGCCATGTAGAGAGTAGCAAGCTGACTAGCAGTGATTGTCTCTTTGACCGCCAGGAAATGGGCAACTTTGGAAAGCCGGTCAATGACGACAAGAATAGCATCATTACCTTTCTGCGATTTGGGAAATCCAGTGACGAAGTCCATTTTAACATGGTCCCATTTCCATTCAGGAATAGAGATAGGTTGCAGAGTTCCAGCAGGCCTTTGATGCTCTGCTTTGATTCGGCGACAAACGTCACACTCAGCAACATAACGAGCAATGTCTTGCTTCATATTAGACCACCAGAATCTTTGACGAATATCCTGGTACATCTTTGTACTACCAGGATGGATGGACAGAGGCGTATCATGGGCTTCTTGCATAACCCTTTTAGTCTTATCCAGGTTTTCCTTCGAACATGGTACCACTAGGCGGCCTTTGAAATACAAGGCGCCATCGTCGGCGATCATGAAGAATGAGGGCTTTCCTTTTTTGAGGTCGCGCTTAATCTTGAGGACTTCATCGTCACATTTCTGTATCCATTTGATGGTGTCCACAAGATCTGGTTTCGCAACCAGGGTATTGAGAGAACCCCTGGAAACAACATGGAGGTTCCGTTTGGGGAAATCTTCGGGAGGGGGAGCGAGTGATCCCGGAGGAACAATATGGAGGTTCAGCTTTCTAAATTCTTCGACAAGCGAGGGCTGAACTTTGTGAACCTGGAGGTGGTTGCAGTAAGACTTGCGGCTCAGGGCATCAGCCATTACATTAGCCTTGCCGGGGGTATATGATATATCCACGTCAAAATCTGCAACAGTCTCCATCCATCTTTGCTGACGGAGGTTCAGGTCTGGCTGAGTAAACAGATACTTCAGACTTTGATGGTCGGTGAAGATCTCGCAACGATTACCGAGAAGGTAATGTCGCCACTGCTTCAGTGCATGAATGACAGCAGCAAGCTCGAGGTCGTGAACCGGGTAGTTTTCTTCGTGAGGGCGCAGTTGACGAGAGGCATAAGCAATCACTCTGCGCTCTTGCAATAGGACACAGCCTAATCCTTGGCGGGAAGCGTCGCAGTAAATGACGAAGTCCTTCTTAGTATCAGGTGGTGCAAGCACGGGGGCAGAAGTCAACTTGTCTTTGAGCGCCTGGAAACTTTCCTGACACTTGTCTGTCCAGTCAAACTTGACACCCTTATGCAACAGATTAGTTAGGGGCCTAGCAATCTTGGAGAAGTTCTCGACGAATCGACGGCAATAGCTGGCGAGACCGAGGAAACTTCGGACTTGCTTCACATTCTTCGGAGGAGTCCAATCGAGAATAGCCTGAACTCGTTCAGGGTTGACGGCAATACCATCTTTGGAGATGACATGCCCAAGATAGGTTACTTCGGGGAGCCAGAATTCACACTTGGAATACTTAGCATATAGCTGATGTTCTCGAAGCTTCTCCAGCACAAGACGCAAATGTCCAGCATGTTCTTCCTCATTCTTGGAAAATACAAGGATATCGTCCAGGTAAACCACGACGAACTTGTCGAGGTAATCCATGAATATATAATTCATCAGACGAGAGAAGGTGGCGGGAGCATTCGTTAAGCCGAATGACATGACGGTGTACTCGTATGACCCATACCGAGTCACGAAGGCGGTTTTTGGGATGTCCTCCTCACGAACACGGATCTGGTGGTAACCCAACCTCAAGTCAAGTTTGGAGAACACTGATGAGCTAGCCAGTTGATCATAAAGATCATTGATTCGAGGAAGAGGATATTTATTCTGAATGGTAGCTTGGTTTATAGGACGGTAGTCTTGGACTAATCGGTTTGTCCCATCCTTCTTCTTAACAAAGAGAGAAGGTGCTCCCCAAGGAGAGCAACTAGGACGAATGAAACCTTTGACAAGAGATTTGTCGATTTCCTCCTTAAGCTCAATGAGTTCATGCGGCGGCATCTTATAGGGTCGTTTGGCTATAGGGGTGGTGCCGGGTTTCAAGTCGATGATGAATTCGACAGCTCTAGCAGGGAGAATCCCTGGAAGTTCTTCTGGGAAGACGTCTTGGAATTCACGAACGACAGGAATGTTTTCAATGCCCTCGAGTGGTGCAGCGTTCAACGCATTCAAGGCATAAAGACGTGCCTCGGCGTTCTGAACTAGATGAGCTTGGTAAGCTATTATTTCGTCAGAAGGGTGTAGCAGATGGACGGCCTTAGTGGCGCAAACTATAGAAGCAGTATGCGCTTTCAACCAATCCATTCCCAGAATGAGGTCGATGTTAGACGACTTCAGGATAATGGGAGAGGCATAGAATTCCAGCCCTTCGATTTCCACGGGGACATCGATGCCAACCAGTGAGGTTTGACATTGTCCCACGGGGGTTTTTACCAATACCGAAGTGTTCATCTCCTCACATTTAACGTCATGCTTGTATGCAAAATCTTCTGACATGAATGAATGCGATGCCCCTGAATCGAATAAAACAGATGCAGGTACTGAGTTTACGAGGAGTGTACCCATCACGGTAGCAGGCTGGTCTAGAACTTCATTGAGATCAACATGGTTGGCATGAACACGACCATAAGACTTGGCACTATTGTTGCGAGGCTGGTTGCTTCCACGGCCAGTTGCTGGGAGGGCCAGTTGATTCTGGTTTTGATTGCAATCCCTAGCACGGTGACCTGGCTGACCACACTTGTAGCAGAGGCCATTATTGGGAGTGGGAACAGGAGGTTGTGGTGGTGGAGCTGGCAGTCTTGTCTGCCTAGTTGGAGGAGCAGGCAGACGAGGTGCAGCATAGGACTACCTTGGGGCAGGTGCATCCGGCTGGTACATGCTGTTGGGGATCCATATCTTGCGCTTCTGCGAGGACGGGCCCGAAGATGAGCCCGTGTCACGGCTGCGCTTGTGAGAGCCCTGGTATTCCTGCAGACCAGTTTCGACATTGATGGCTTTGTTCACCAGAGTGGCGAAATTAGCAAAGTCATGCACTAGAAGCGCGAGCTTGATGTCAGCTTGAAGGCCATCACGGAACTTCTCCTGTCTTCGTGCATCAGTTGCGATGTCTTCTTCAGCATAGCGGGACAAGTCAAGAAACTCCCGCTGGTAAGCTTCCACAGTTTTATTGCCTTGGGTGAGGTTGCGGAACTCATGCTTCTTCCGGTCCATAACTCCCTGAGGAATGAAGCGAGCACGGAAGGCAGCTTGGAAGTCTGGCCAGGTGATGATTGTTCCAGCTGGCAGAGTACGCCTGTGGCTATCCCACCATTGAGCTGCGGGTCCTTTCAGGAAGAAGGAAGCAAAGGTGACATAGCTGGCAGGGGCTACATCAGTAGACTCCATCTCATAGGTGATGTCACGGAGCCAGTCATCAGCATCCAGAGGCTGAGTTGAGCTGCGGTACACAGTTGGGTTCAGGCGCATGAAATCCTGCAGAGTCACTTGGGTTGGCTGCTGGTTCATATTGGGGCGAGGAAACTGAGCCATAATATTCTCCATGAACTGACGGTTCAGCTCAAACTGTTGCATCATCCCAGCCATGTACTCAGGCGGTGGTGGGGCGTTGCCACCACGACCACGACCACGACCACCTGGTCTAACCATCCTGCTAATATATAACAGGGGTAGTTCAGTATTGAGAAATGTGCAAAGACGAGAATCATTCATGATGAAACATGCACAACGAACGTAGCATGATAGATACTACATAGTAGTCGGCATATCTTACAAAAGAGATCAGCATAGAGTTCGTTACACGGAGTTCGGTACATAGGCTAAGACATCATAGGCGGCACACAGGCTCGCGGCGAATGCAGCTAACACTAATAAGCAAGTCTACATCAGTCCCATGCGGTACTGCGGAGGTAGGTGTAGCCCGACAGCTGGTAGTGACGCGAAGGGAAGACCTCCACGCGAGTAGCCTGGGGCCATGGATACTCTGGTGCGGAACCCGATGCGCAGGTGGCAGGAGAGGACCCAATGCAGGAGAGTAGCCTCCCACATCTGGCCAGCCGACGCCCTGGGGCATCACGGTCCGGGCAGGGTATATCGCAGAACGCGACAGATCACCAGAGTGGACAGAGGGGTGTAACAGCGTCAGAGCACGATACAGGTGCTGACGGGTGGTGTACAACTCGTGGCGAAGAGCTCGGTTAGCTCTATCCAGCCCATCAGCATACAGAACCAGGTTCTGTTGGTAGAAGGGCTCTCGGGTGACAGTGGAGTAGGCAGCAGTGTAGTAACCCTCCGCGCCAACATCGGACGCGATAGCAATGTGCCTGAAGGGGGAGGTGTCCAACTCCTGATACTCTCCTCGAAGACGTGTCAGAGCAGCATAAGCAGCATCGTGGACCGCCATGTCGATGGTCACTCCAACACCATGAGCAGTGTGCAGCACGGTAGTGGAGTCATACTCCCGAGAGTAGAGGTGGACGATGGCACGGTACTGCTCCTGGTTGAAGTCCTGATACTCCTCATAGACGGTGTACTCAGGGTGCCAGCGATAACCCAGATAGGTCATCATCTCAACCAACACAGCAGGTGATCCTGAGGCACCAATGGCCGTCGTGTGGCGCACGACCTGCCTCGTGGGTTCCATCTGAAAACACAGATGTTTTCACAGGAGTCAAATGACAATGTGGATAATGTTCAAATACAATTCTAAAGAATAACTAGGGCTTATCCAACTTTGGGGTGAATGTCATAACGGGATCCTAGTGTCAGAGTTCGTAAATTCGTTTAACCCGAGTAGAAGAGAGTTCAGAGTCCCAGAGTAAAGGTCGAGGAGTAAAAGATCCTAGTATCACCCGCTGGCGACGTGGGCCCGTAAGGCACACAGCCAAGTTAGTAAAAGTTTTTGCAATGTCTAGACTCGACTTCGGCCAATGAGTGTGGAAGGGGAATTCCTACAGGCAGTCGGCTCTGATACCAACTTGTGACGCCCCCGATTTAATCGTACACTAATCATACACGCAAACATGTACGATCAAGATCAGGGACTCACGGGAAGATATCACAACACAACTCTACAAATAAAATAAGTCATACAAGCATCATATTACAAGCCAGGGGCCTCGAGGGCTCGAATACAAGAGCTCGATCATAGACGAGTCAGCGGAAGCAACAATATCTGAGTACAGACATAAGTTAAACAAGTTTGCCTTAAGAAGGCTAGCACAAACTGGGGTACAGATCGAAAGAGGCGCAGGCCTCCTGCCTGGGATCCTCCTAACTACTCCTGGTCGTCATCAGCGGGCATCACGTAGTAGTAGGCACCTCCGGTGTAGTAGGGGTCGTTGTCGACGGTGGCGTCTGGCTCCTGGGCTCCAACATCTGGTTGCGACAACCAGGTAGAAGGGATAGAGGGAAAGAAGGAGAAAGCAACCGTGAGTACTCATCCAAAGTACTCGCAAGCAAGGAGCTACACTACATATGCATGGGTAAATGTGTAAAGGGCCATATCGGTGGACTGAACTGTAGAAAGCCAGAATAAGGGGGGGATAGCTAGTCCTTTCGAAGACTACGCTTCTGGCAACCTCCATCTTGCAGTATGTAGAAGAGAGTAGATGGAAGTCCTCCAAGTAGCATCGCATAGCATAAACCTAACCGATGATCCTCCCCTCGTCGCCCTGTGAGAGAGCGATCACCGGTTGTATCTGGCTCTTGGAAGGGTGTGTTTTATTAAGTATCCGGTTCTAGTTGTCATAAGGTCAAGATACCACTCCAAGTCGTCCTGTTACCGAAGATCACGGCTATTCGAATAGATTAACTTCCCTGCAGGGGTGCACCACATACCCCAACACGCTCGATCCCATTTGGCCGGACACACTTTCCTGGGTCATGCCCGGCCTCGGAAGATCAACACGTCGCAGCCCCACCTAGGCACAACAGAGAGGTCAGCACGCCGGTCTAAACCTAAGCGCACAGGGGTCTGGGCCCATCGCCCTTAGCACACCTGCACGTTGCGTACGCGGCCGGAAGCAGAACTAGCCCCCTTAATACAAGAGCAGGCTTACGTTCCAATCCGGCGCGCGCCACTCAGTCGCTGACGTCACGAAGGCTTCGGCTGATACCACGACGCCGGGATACCCATAACTACTCCCGCGTAGATGGTTAGTGCGTATAGACCAAATGGCCAAACTCAGATCAAATACCCAGATCTCGTTAAGCGTGTTAAGTATCCGCGAACGTCGACCAGGGCCAGGCCCACCTCTCTCCTAGGTGGTCGGAACCTGCCCTGTCGCTCCGCCTCAAAGATCCACTCGCGGGTGCTCCTCAAGCCGACCCGTCTTTAGTCACCACATGTATCATGTATAAAGTATATAGTATATACCCGTGATCAACTCCCGAGTGATCACGGCCCGATAGTATAGCATGGCAGACGGACAAGGATGTAGGGCCACTGATGAAAAACTAGCATCCTATACTAAGCATTAGGATTGCAGGTAAGGTAACAACAGTAGTAGCAAGGATAGGCTATGCATCAGTATAGGATTAACGGGAAGCAGTAACATGCTACACTACTCTAATGCAAGCAGTATAGAGAAGAGTAGGCGATATCTGGTGATCAAAGGGGGGGCTTGCCTGGTTGCTCTGGCAAGAGAGAGGGATCGTCAACTCCGTAGTCGTACTGGGTAGCAGCGGCGTCGGTCTCGGTGTCTAGCGAGAGAAGAGGGGGGGAGAAACAATAAATATTTAAGCAAACAGATGCATAGCGATGCATGACATGACAAGTAGCGGTGCTAGGGGTGCCCTATCGCGGTATGAGGTGATACCGGTGAAGGGGGGAAACATCCGGGAAAGTATCCCCGGTGTTTCGCATTTTCGGACAGATGAAACAGAGGGGGAAAGTTGCGTGTTCGCTATGCTAGGGATGCGTGGCGGACGAACGGGCTGCGTATCCGGGTTCGTCTCGTCGTTCTGAGCAACTTTCATGTTGAAAATAATTTAATCCGAGTTACGGATTAAAAGATATGATTTTCTAAAGATTTTATTAATTTCTGGAATTTAATTAACTATTAAAATTAATTCAAAAATGAATTAATGACATCAGCATGATGTCATGCTGACGTCAGCAGTCAACAGAGTTGACTGGTCAACCTGACCAGTGGGTCCCACTGGACATTGACACATTTTAATTAAACGGTTTAATTAATCTAATCCTAATTAATTAGGGGTAGGCCCCACTATCATTGACAACTATAGTTAACTAATTAACCAGATCTGGTTAATTAGATAACTAATGTGTAGTTAGTTTAATTAATCGTTTAATTTAACTAATCATAATTAATTAAATTAATTATTTCTTTAATTAATTAATTAACTATTTTTACTTTTACTTTTTACTCCTTCTTTTTTTTAAATACGTTCTGGGGGTGGGGCCCCCTTGTCATAGGCTCCAGGGGGCCTAGCGGGTTCGGGCGCTAGCGGGCGCGGTTGCTGGGGCGAAGCCCCCGTGAGCGTGCGGGCACCCGTATGGGAACCCGGGGCGCAGGCGGAGGCCACCGGGTCGCCCGTATGGGAAGGGCCGGCCAGCTCCGGCGAGCGGCGGGGCCGCGCCGACCACGCGACAGGGGAAGAGGCCACGGGCGCGGCCATGGCCAGCCGGCGCGAGGGGGGGGGCAAGCGGGCACGGCCTGGGCGTCACGGGGAGGCCGGAGATGGCGATGCGGGGCGAGGGGGCGAGGCCATGCGAGCGGTGACCGGCGCGGGCGGGTGCAAGAGAGCGCGGGGCCGCGGCGGGCACTAGCCGGTCGGGAACGTGGCGCGGGCGCGGCCAGAGGTCGTCGGGCGTGCGGTCGGGCGCGCGCACGCGGTTGGAGCTCGACCGCGTCGACGGGGACGAGGGGGAGGAAGAGGCCGGGGGCCTCACCGGGAGCCTGTAGGGAAGTGGCAGCGGGGGTTTGAGGAGGAAGACGGCGACGACGAGCGTGGCGGAGACGGGATACAGGCCGGTGAGGAAGAGGAGGCAGGCCGACGAGGTAGTGGAGGCAGGCCGGCGAGGTAGTGGAGGCAGGCCGGCGAGGTAGTGGAGGCAGGCCGGCGAGGTGGCGCAGGCTCCGGGCGGCGGCGTCCAACGGCGAGGGGCGGCGCGGTCATCGCGGCGGGGTTCGTTCCCCCGATCCGATCTGGATCGGGGAGGAGGGGGAGAGCGAGTGGGGGGGGGGGGGGGCGAGTGGGGCGACGGGGTGGGGTTAGGGTTTCGGGGCTGTGGGGCTGTGGCCTATAGGCCAGGGGGTGAGGGGGCGGACGGTCGGGCCTGGCCTGGCTAATAGCTGGGCCGGCTGGCCCAGTGGGGGGGGTCTGCTTCTCCTTTTTTTTGTTAGTTTTGTTTTCTGTTTTGTATTTTCTTTTCTTTTATTTATTTTCCTTTTCTGTTTTATTTCACTTAAATGTATTTAGGCATTTTCTAAAAAGGTGTTTGCTGCACTATAATTACCTATGCCAATTTTTGGCACTGCCCGAACATTTTTGTTTCCATGTTTGAAAACTTATATTATTTACCAAAGTTTGAATTTGAATTTTGGGTCCGGTTTTGATCTAACGATCGATTAGCAACAGTAACGTAGGTAACGTGGCTCCATTAGCGTGGGATTACTGTAGCTTAATTACCCGGGCGTTACAACGTATTTCCACAGAAAGAATAATATTAACACAAATCTAATCTGCTGACGTATTCCGTAGCGTGACACCACACTACGGCCAAGCCTTTATTCGAATCGTTTTCACTTTTCCACCTCATCGTGTTTTGCGAGGCGGTTTCCTTGGCACGTCTTGTCAAAGCAGAGATCGTGTCCCCCATTTACGGGATTCTCATCAATACGGACGTGGGTAACCCAACCGCGCCATTTATCACGGCGCTTGGGAGGCAAGCGAGTTTTACTAGGCTGGTGGGGACGCATAGTCGCATCCGCCCATATAAGGGGATAAGGATCCACCTTTTTACCTACGCCTTCTTCCTCCTTTACCTATCCATCTTCTGCGCACCCGAGCTCCAGCGCCCAAGCCCGCACTTCCTACCTCAACCTTCTCCAACAATGTTCCGAGCGGGAGGCAAGTGGATGGTCTCCTCCGTCACAGAGGGCCATTTCAAAAAGCTAAGGAAGGCCAGATACCTGTCCAAAGACATCGCGCACCGGCTTCCTGAGGAGGGGCAGCTTCTCCCCACCCCAAGGCCCCATGAGAGGGTAGTATTTCTTCCCCACTTCCTCCGCAGACTGGGTTTTCCTCTCCCACCCATTTTTCCGCGGGCTCATGTTCTACTATGGCCTAGATTTCCACGATCTGGCCCCAAACTTCATCCTCAATATCTCGGCGTTTATCATCGTGTGCGAGGCTTTCCTCTGCATCTGCCCCCATTTCGGCCTCTGGCTCAAGACCTTCAACGTCAAGCCAAAGGTGGTGCGCGGCAACCAGGCGGAGTGCGGAGGTGCCATGGCGGGCAAAATAGCCAACGTCCTATGGCTCAAGGGCTCCTTTGTGGAGACCTTGAAGGGGTGGCAGTCAGGGTGGTTTTACATCACCGAGCCACGCGATCCGAAGTGGATCGCGGTGTTGGAAATATGCCCTAGAGGCAATAATAAAAGTATTATTATTATATTTCTTTGTTCATGATAATCGTCTTTATTCATGCTATAACTGTATTATCCGGAAATCGTAATACACGTGTGAATACATAGACCATAATATGTCCCTAGTAAGCCTCTAGTTGACTAGCTCGTTGATCAACAGATAGTCATGGTTTCCTGGCTATGGACATTGGATGTCATTGATAACGGGATCACATCATTAGGAGAATGATGTGATGGACAAGACCCAATCCTAAGCATAGCACAAAGATCGTGTAGTTCGTTTGCTAGAGCTTTTCCAATGTCAAGTATCTTTTCCTTTGACCATGAGATCATATAACTCCCGGATACCATAGGAATGCTTTGGGTGTATCAAACGTCACAACGTAACTGGGTGACTATAAAGGTGCATTACAGGTATCTCCGAAAGTGTCTGTTGGGTTGACATGGAACGAGACTGGGATTTGTCACTCCATATAACAGAGAGGTACCACTGGGCCCACTCGGTAATGCATCATCATTATGAGCTCAAGGTGACCAAGTGGTTGATCACGGGATCATGCATTACAGTACGAGTAAAGTGACTTGCCGGTAACGAGATTGAACAAGGTATTGGGATACCGACGATCGAGTCTCGGGCAAGTAACATACCGATTGACAAAGGGAATTGTATACGGGGTTGATTAATCCTCGACATCGTGGTTCATCCGATGAGATCATCGTGGAGCATGTGGGAGCCATCATGGGTATCCAGATCCCGCTGTTGGTTATTGACCGGAGAGTCGTCTCGGTCATGTCTGCTTGTCTCCCGAACCCGTAGGGTCTACACACTTAAGGTTCGGTGACGCTAGGGTTATGAAGATATGTATATGCAGTAATCCGAATGTTGTTCGGAGTCCCGAATGAGATCCCGGACGTCATGAGGAGTTCCGGAATGGTCCGGAGGTAAAGAATTATATATAGGAAGTGCTATTTCGGCCATCGGGACAAGTTTCGGGGTTATCGGTATTGTACCGGGACCACCGGAGGGGTCCCGGGGGCCCACCGGGTGGGGCCACCTATCCCGGAGGGCCCCATGGGCTGAAATAGGAGGGAACCCAGCCCATAGTGGGCTGGGGCGCCACCCCCTATAGGCCCATGCGCCTAGGGTTCCACTAAGGAAGAGTCCAAGTGGTGGAAGGCACCCCTAGGTGCCTTGGGGGGGAGGGAAACCTCCCCTTGGCAGCCGCACCTAGGAGATTGGATCTCCTAGGCTGCGCACCACCCCCCCTTGGCCCTCCTATATATAGTTGAGGAGAGGGAGGATTTCAGACCTCAGCCTTTGGTGCTTCCTCTCTCCCCGTTACGTCTCTCTCTCGTAGTATAGGCGAAGCCCTGCTACTGTGACGCCCTGCATCCACCACCACGCCGTCGTGTTGCTGGATCTTCATCAACCTCTCTTTCCCCCTTGCTGGATCAAGAAAGGAGGAGACGTCATCCGTTCTGTACGTGTGTTGAACGCGGAGGCACCGTCCGTTCGGTGCTAAGATCATCGGTGATTTGAATCACGTCGTGTTCGACTACATCATCCCCGTTCTTTGAACGCTTCCGCTCGCGATCTACAAGGTACGTAGATGCATCTAATCACTCGTTGCTAGATGAACTCCTAGATGGATCTTGGTGAAACCGTAGGAAAATTTTGTTTTCTGCAACGTTCCCCAACAGTGGCATCATGAGCTAGGTCTATGCGTAGTTCTCTTGCACGAGTAGAACACAAAGTAGTTGTGGGCGTTGATTTTGTTCAATATGCTTGCCGTTACTAGTCTTATCTTGATTCGGCGGCATCGTGGGATGAAGCGGCCCGGACCGACCTTACACGTACTCTTACGTGAGACAGGTTCCACCGACTGACATGCACTAGTTGCATAAGGTGGCTAGCGGGTGTCTGTCTCTCCTACTTTAGTCGGATCGGATTCGATGAAAAGGGTCCTTATGAAGGGTAAATAGCAATTGGCATATCACGTTGTGGTCATTGCGTAGGTAAGAAACGTTCTTGCTAGAAACCCATAGCAGCCACGTAAAACATGCAAACAACAATTAGAGGACGTCTAACTTGTTTTTGCAGGGTATGCTATGTGATGTGATATGGCCAAAAGGATGTGATGAATGATATATGTGATGTATGAGATTGATCATGTTCTTGTACAAGGAATCACGACTTACATGTCGATGAGTATGACGATCTACAAGGATGATCATGGAGCCCCAAGATGGAGATCAAAGGAGCTATGTGATATTGGCCATATCATGTCACTATTATTAATTGATTACATGTGATGTTTATCATTTTTTGCATCTTGTTTACTTAAAACGACGGTAGTAAATAAGATGATCCCTTACAACAATTTCAAGAAGTGTTCTCCCCTAACTGTGCACCGTTGCTACAGTTCGTCGCTTCGAAGCACCACGTGTTAATCGGGTGTGATAGATCCTTTCGTTCACATACAACGGGTGTAAGAAGTTTTACACATGCAAAAACACTTAGGGTTAACTTGACGAGCCTAGCATGTGAAGACATGGCCTCAGAACACAGAGACCGACAGGTCGAACACGAGTCGTATGGAAGATACGATCAACATGGAGATGTTCACCGACGATGACTAGTCCGTCTCACGTGTTAATCGGACACGGCTTAGTTGACTTGGATCGTGTAACACTTAGATGACTAGAGGGATGTCTAATCTGAGTGGGATTTCATTAATAATTTGATTAGATGAACTTAATTATCATGAACTTAGTCTAAAATCTTTACAATATGTCCTGTAGATCAAATGGCCAACGTTGTATTCAATTTCAACGCGTTCCTAGAGAAAACCAAGCTGAAAGACGATGGCAGCAACTATACGGACTGGGTCCGGAACCTGAGGATCATCCTCATAGCTGCCAAGAAAGATTATGTCCTACAAGCACCGCTAGGTGATCCACCCGTCCCACAGAACCAAGACGCTATGAACGCTTGGCAGACACGTACTGATGACTACTCCCTCGTTCAGTGCGGCATGCTTTACAGCTTAGAACCGGGGCTCCAAAAGCGTTTTGAGAGACATGGAGCATATGAGATGTTCGAAGAGCTAAAAATGGTTTTTCAAGCTCATGCCCGGATCGAGAGATATGAAGTCTCCGATAAGTTCTTCAGCTGTAAGATGGAGGAAAATAGTTCTGTCAGTGAGCACATACTCACTATGTCTGGGTTACATAACCGCTTGACTCAGCTGGGAGTTAATCTCCCGGATGACGCGGTCATTGACAGAATCCTCCAGTCGCTTCCACCAAGCTACAAGAGCTTTGTGATGAACTTCAATATGCAGGGGATGGTAAAGACCATTCCTGAAGTATTTGCTATGCTGAAATCAGCAGAGGTAGAAGTCAGGAAGGAACATCAAGTGTTGATGATGAATAAAACCACTAAGTTCAAGAAGGGCAAGGGTAAAAAGAACTTCAAGAAGGACGGCAAGGAAGTTGCTGCGCCCGGCAAGCAAGCTGTCGGGAAGAAGTCAAAGAATGGACCCAAGCCTGAGACAGAGTGCTTTTATTGCAAAGGGAAGGGTCACTGGAAGCGGAACTGCCCCAAATACTTAGCGGACAAGAAGGCCGGCAACACCAAAGGTATATTTGATATACATGTAATTGATGTGTACCTTACCAGTACTCGTAGTAACTCCTGGGTATTTGATACCGGTGCCGTTGCTCATATTTGTAACTCACCACAGGAGCTGCGGAATAAACGGAAACTGGAAAGGGACGAGGTGACGATGCGCGTCGGGAATGGTTCCAAGGTCGATGTGATCGCCGTCGGCACGCTACCTCTACATTTACCTACGGTATTAGTTATAAACCTCAATAATTGTTATTTAGTGCCATGTCTGAGCATGAACATTGTATCAGGATCTCGTTTAATACGAGATGGCTACTCATTTAAATCCGAGAATAATGGTTGTTCTATTTATATGAGAGATATGTTTTATGGTCATGCTCCGATAGTCAATGGTTTATTCTTAATGAATCTCGAGCGTATTAATACACATGTTCATAGTGTGAGTACCAAAAGATGTAAGGTTGATAATGATAGTCCCACATACTTGTGGCACTGCCGCCTTGGTCACATAGGTGTCAAACGCATGAAGAAGCTCCATGCAGATGGACTTTTAGAGTCTCTTGATTATGAATCATTTGACACGTGCGAACCATGCCTCATGGGAAAAATGACCAAGACTCCGTTCTCAGGAACAATGGAGCGAGCAACCAACTTATTGGAAATCATACATACTGATGTGTGCGGTCCAATGAGTGTTGAGGCTCGCGGAGGCTATCGTTATGTTCTCACCCTCACTGATGACTTGAGTAGATATGGGTATGTCTACTTAATGAAACACAAATCTGAAACCTTTGAAAAGTTCAAAGAATTTCAGAGTGAGGTTGAGAATCAACGTGACAGGAAAATCAAGTTTCTACGATCAGATCGTGGAGGAGAATACTTGAGTCACGAATTTGGCACACACTTAAGAAAATGTGGAATAGTTTCACAACTCACGCCGCCTGGAACACCTCAGCGTAACGGTGTGTCCGAACATCGTAATCGCACTCTATTAGATATGGTGCGATCTATGATGTCTCTTGCCGATTTACCGCTATCTTTTTGGGGCTATGCTTTAGAGACTGCCGCATTCACTTTAAATAGGGATCCGTCGAAATCCGTTGAGACGACACCGTATGAATTATGGTTTGGGAAGAAACCTAAGCTGTTGTTTCTAAAAGTTTGGGGATGCGATGCTTATGTCAAGAAACTTCAACCTGAAAAGCTCGAACCCAAATCGGAAAAATGCGTCTTCATAGGATACCCTAAAGAAACTATTGGGTATACCTTCTACCTCAGATCCGAAGGCAAGATCTTTGTTGCCAAGAATGGGTCCTTTCTAGAGAAAGAGTTTCTCTCGAAAGAAATAAGTGGGAGGAAAGTAGAACTTGATGAAGTATTACCTCTTGAACCGGTAAGTGACACGGCTCAAGAAAATGTTCCTGAGGTGCCAGCACCGACTAGAGAGGAAGTTGATGATGATGATCATGAAACTTCAGATCAAGTTGCTACTGAACTTCGTAGGTCCATGAGGACACGTTCCGCACCAGAGTGGTACGGCAACCCTGTCTTGGAAATCATGTTGTTAGACAACGGTGAACCTTCGAACTATGAAGAAGCGATGGCGGGCCCAGATTCCGACAAATGGCTGGAAGCCATGAAATCCGAGATAGGATCCATGTATGAAAACAAAGTATGGACTTTGACTGACTTGCCCGTTGAACGGCGAGCCATAGAAAATAAATGGATCTTCAAGAAGAAGACAGACGTGGATGGTAATGTGACCATCTATAAAGCTCGGCTTGTCGCTAAGGGTTATCGACAAGTTCAAGGAATTGACTACGAACACCGGTAGCGAATCTAAAGTCCGTCCGAATCATGTTAGCAATTGCCGCATTCTACGATTATGAGATATGGCAAATGGATGTCAAAACGGCATTCCTTAATGGTTTCCTTAAGGAAGAGTTGTATATGATGCAGCCGGAAGGTTTTGTCGATCCTAAGAATGCTGACAAGATGTGCAAGCTCCAACGCTCGATTTATGGGCTGGTGCAAGCATCTCGGAGTTGGAACATTTGCTTTGATGAGATGATCAAAGCGTTTGGGTTTACGCAGACTTATGGAGAAGCCTGCATTTACAAGAAAGTGAGTGGGAGCTCTGTAGCATTTCTCATATTATATGTGGATGACATACTTTTGATGGGAAATGATATAGAACTCTTGGACAGCATCAAGGCCTACTTGAATAAGAGTTTTTCAATGAAGGACCTTGGAGAAGCTGCTTATATATTAGGCATCAGGATCTATAGGGATAGATCAAGACGCCTCATAGGTCTTTCACAAAGCACATACCTTGATAAGATTTTGAAGAAGTTCAAAATGGATCAGTCCAAGAAAGGGTTCTTGCCTGTGTTACAAGGTATGAAATTGATCTCAGCTCAATGTCCGACCACGGCAGAAGATATAGAAGAGATGAGTGTCATCCCCTATGCCTCAGCCATAGGTTCTATTATGTATGCCATGCTGTGTACCAGACCTGATGTAAACCTTGCCGTAAGTTTGGTAGGAAGGTACCAAAGTAATCCCGGTAAGGAACACTGGACAGCGGTCAAGAATATCCTAAAGTACCTGAAAAGGACAAAGGACATGTTTCTTGTTTATGGAGGTGACGAAGAGCTCGTCGTAAAGGGTTACGTCGACGCTAGCTTCGACACAGATCTGGATGACTCTAAGTCACAAACCGGATACGTGTATATGTTGAATGGTGGAGCAGTGAGCTGGTGCAGCTGCAAACAGAGCGTCGTGGCGGGATCTACATGTGAAGCGGAGTACATGGCAGCCTCGGAGGCAGCACATGAAGCAATATGGGTGAAGGAGTTCATCACCGACCTAGGAGTCATACCCAATGCGTCGGGGCCAGTCAAACTCTTTTGTGACAACACTGGAGCTATTGCACTTGCCAAGGAGCCCAGGTTTCACAAGAAGACAAGGCACATCAAGCGTCGCTTCAACTCCATTCGTGAAAATGTTCAAGATGGAGACATAGAGATTTGTAAAGTACATACGGACCTGAATATAGCAGATCCGTTGACTAAACCTCTCCCTAGGGCAAAACATGATCAACACCAGAATTCCATGGGTGTTCGATTCATCACAATGTAACTAGATTATTGACTCTAGTGCAAGTGGGAGACTGTTGGAAATATGCCCTAGAGGCAATAATAAAAGTATTATTATTATATTTCTTTGTTCATGATAATCGTCTTTATTCATGCTATAACTGTATTATCCGGAAATCGTAATACACGTGTGAATACATAGACCATAATATGTCCCTAGTAAGCCTCTAGTTGACTAGCTCATTGATCAACAGATAGTCATGGTTTCCTGGCTATGGACATTGGATGTCATTGATAACGGGATCACATCATTAGGAGAATGATGTGATGGACAAGACCCAATCCTAAGCATAGCACAAAGATCGTGTAGTTCGTTTGCTAGAGCTTTTCCAATGTCAAGTATCTTTTCCTTTGACCATGAGATCGTGTAACTCCCGGATACCGTAGGAATGCTTTGGGTGTATCAAACGTCACAACGTAACTGGGTGACTATAAAGGTGCATTACAGGTATCTCCGAAAGTGTCTGTTGGGTTGACATGGAACGAGACTGGGATTTGTCACTCCATATAACAGAGAGGTATCACTGGGCCCACTCGGTAATGCATCATCATTATGAGCTCAAGGTGACCAAGTGGTTGATCACGGGATCATGCATTACGGTACGAGTAAAGTGACTTGTCGGTAACGAGATTGAACAAGGTATTGGGATACCGACGATCGAGTCTCGGGCAAGTAACATACCGATTGACAAAGGGAATTGTATACGGGGTTGATTAATCCTCGACATCGTGGTTCATCCGATGAGATCATCGTGGAGCATGTGGGAGCCATCATGGGTATCCAGATCCCGCTATTGGTTATTGACCGGAGAGTCATCTCGGTCATGTCTGCTTGTCTCCCGAACCCGTAGGGTCTACACACTTAAGGTTCGGTGACGCTAGGGTTATGAAGATATGTATATGCAGTAATACGAATGTTGTTCGGAGTCCCAGATGAGATCCCGGACGTCACGAGGAGTTCCGGAATGGTCCGGAGGTAAAGAATTATATATAGGAAGTGCTATTTCGGCCATCGGGACAAGTTTCGGGGTTATCGGTATTGTACCGGGACCACCGGAGGGGTCCCGGGGGCCCACCGGGTGGGGCCACCTATCCCGGAGGGCCCCATGGGCTGAAATAGGAGGGAACCCAGCCCATAGTGGGCTGGGTCGCCACCCCCTATAGGCCCATGCGCCTAGGGTTCCACTAAGGAAGAGTCCAAGTGGTGGAAGGCACCCCTAGGTGCCTTGGGGGGGAGGGAAACCTCCCCTTGGCAGCCGCACCTAGGAGATTGGATCTCCTAGGCTGCGCACCACCCCCCCTTGGCCCTCCTATATATAGTTGAGGAGAGGGAGGATTTCAGACCTCAGCCTTTGGTGCTTCCTCTCTCCCCGTTACGTCTCTCTCTCGTAGTATAGGCGAAGCCCTGCTACTGTGACGCCCTGCATCCACCACCACGCCGTCGTGTTGCTGGATCTTCATCAACCTCTCTTTCCCCCTTGCTGGATCAAGAAAGGAGGAGACGTCATCCGTTCTGTACGTGTGTTGAACGCGGAGGCACCGTCCGTTCGGTGCTAAGATCATCGGTGATTTGAATCACGTCGTGTTCGACTACATCATCCCCATTCTTTGAACGCTTCCGCTCGCGATCTACAAGGTACGTAGATGCATCTAATCACTTGTTGCTAGATGAACTCCTAGATGGATCTTGGTGAAACCGTAGGAAAATTTTGTTTTCTGCAACGTTCCCCAACACGCGGCCCCTGAATTCTGATCCGGACCCCCTACGCGGCTCACGTCCTGGAAGGAGACGGGCTTGTCGTGGGTCGACGAAGAAGAGGTGACCGGACTGCAAAAATGCATCCAGTCCCTAGTGAACAAGCAGCTCAAGCTTGTCAACGTAGTCCAGGTCATGCTCGTCCGCCGGATCCTTCCGTGTCAAGAACGGGACTTCAATTTGTGGGAGTTCAACCCGGCGCAGCACCGAACTCTGAGCAGGCTCTTTGACACGACGTACGAAGATGTCTGGAAGGGGCTAACCAAAGGCGCCGAGGCTCCCACATCCGCCTCCGAAGACCGCGAATTCAGCTCGCAGCGTCCTGCTGGCGAGGTAAATATTTTCATCTTTTACAGGATGTTAAGTTTTCTTCATAGTTTGACTCTATGCGGGATCTAAACTCCCTCACCTTTGACAGGATTGGCAGGCGAAGTCCGGACTGATTAACTGTCCGGCTCCCTTGCCCGAAGACCCAGCCCCTGCTCTCCTAGTGAAGCTTCTAGTTCCGGCACCTTATGTGGTGCCGGAGAAGAAGGCCAAGAAGAAGAAGGCCAGGGGGACTCGAAAGAGTTCCCGGCATATGGTGGTGTCGGACTCGTCGTCCGACGAGTCTGAGACGCACTCCTCCCGTGAAGACGAGGAGGAGGAAGAAGAGACCTCTCCCCCTCTAGCGGGGGGAGGAAAGAAGAGGAAGGCCGCCCCAGTAGGGGAGGCCGAAGGGTCCAAGAAGAGGAAAACCCCTCCGCCGGACTACGCCCCCAACGCCGACGAGGACGAAGAGGAGTGGCCGGACAGGGCCAAGTGTCCGGCAAAATTGTAAGTGTTCGGATACCAGAGTAACTCATGATATTCCTTTTGTTGCACAGCTTTCCCTAATGTCGAATGTAATCATGCAGCCCGCCCAAGGACGGGCTCGACGAGTCGTCGAGCGGCTCCTTGGATTCATCGGACGTGAATTCAGTTCCGCCCGCTGCCTCCTCCTGTGCTGCGGATGACGCCGAAGTGGCGTCGCGACAAGCTCCGGGGCAAGAGGATGTGGTCCAGGAGGAGCCGCGAGGCGACCTCTCGGACTCCATGAGTAAAGGGGACAAGACCCCCCAGGGCTCCAAGTCCGGCTTTAAGCCGAACACCGCGCCGGAATCATCAACGGTTCCGGACCGCAGCAGGCGAACTCCTGCCAAGAGGAGCAAGCCTATTGAGCCGGCGTCCTCCGTCCAACCGGAGGCGCCGGACAATCTGCTGGAGGTGCTTAAGGGCACCTCCATCGACGAGGAGCACCATACCATCATGAGTACGGTGGTCCAGAAGGTTCGGTCCGCCAAAAGCGGACTGACTGAAGCTTGTGCTAGCCTTCTAACAGGCTTCGAGGTAAGTAAAAAATATGTAAAAATATTACCGTATAGACAGTAGCCCCTGATGCTCTGTTTGGCGTTCGGAAAGAAAAGCCGAATAGAGGATCTATTAAATATCGCAGGAGTCAATATACGTATGCAGGCTTCGCTGCTGGCCACCGCCGCACTGACTGCGGAGGTGGGTGCCCTGAAGCAGGGCCTCGAGCGGACCGAGCAAGAGCTCGGCCTTGCCAAACGGCAGCTCGAGGAGAAAGAAGGTAAGAGATACCTTATAGAAAAAATTCCTATAAGAAGACGCAATTTCAAAAAATGACAGGAGTACACTGCTTATTGTAGGGGCCACAACTGAGGTGGCGACCCTCAAGCAGGCTCTGTCCGAGGCCGAGAAGAAAGCGGCCATAGAGCGCACCGAGCGGGAGAAATTTGAGGCGCAGGTCGGCGAGGTGCAGCAAGAGCTTCAGGCTCTCATGAAAAAACATGAGAGTTTGGAGCTCGACTCGAAGACGCGAGCGTCCGAGCTTGCTGTGGCCCTTAAAACTGCCAAATCTGCCAAGGTCGAAGCCCAGAAGGCCCTCCAGGAATTGGATGTGGTGAAAAAGATAGCGGCGGGTAAGGCATGCTCTATGCAAAGCAGACATATAAAAGTAAACTACTTGTTACTTACCCGAATCCGGAGCTCTCCAGGGGCATTCGCAGATCTTCCCCGCAGCGTATCCGATTCCGCCGCATTCTACCGAGCCGAGGAAGGTAGCTCGACGGAGAAGGTGTTATGGTCTCAGTACGCTGAGGCCGGACACCCTGTGCCCTTGAGCGACCAGCTGAAGCAGCTGGTCGAGCTCCACAAGGCGGCCGAACAAGCCCTGAAGGGCTTCATAGTTCGGCTGTGGCCTGGAGAGGCCCTGCCTGGGAGCTACTTCGGACTGGTGCGGCGGCTGGTGGAGGCTTGTCCAAGGCTCGAGGTCATCATGCGCTCCGTCTGCATCGAAGGTGCCCGTGGGGCCCTTGCCCGTGCAAAGGTGCACTGGGGTAAGCTGGACGGTGAGAAGCTTGTGAGGGACGGGCCGCCACCGGGGAAGGAGCATCGCAAGCCCGAGAACTATTACAAGGATGTTCTAGCTGGTGCCCGCCTTATGGCGGATGAATGTACCAAGGACGTAATTTTTGAATGAACTCGCTCGTGTTATCCTGTGCGCTGAAAACTTGTTCATATGCGCTAAGCAATGCTTGTTGAATTTAAAACATTACTTTCTGTGCGGCCGTTTATAAAAAAATTGAGAGATGGCCAGTCGTCGGCTTCTGCCCCCATGCCACTAGTGCTGGGGTGTTCGGGATAAACCTGAGCGCTCTTTTTCCCATGATTGGGTCCGTCGAGGGAGGCGCTCAGCACAACGAACAAGGAAATCAGACTATAATGCTTGAACACTCTCACTTAGCCATAGAACTCTATAATTTTAAATTTCGGTGAAGCCCCTAGTATTCGGAAGACCGAGTTCGGGGCACTATCCACGCCTTGGCCGGACAAAGCCGGTTCCTCACTCGAAGCGGCATAAGTCTTTAAGGACTCAAAAAACCTCTCGAACAGCGACCGGTCTCTCGCCTCATCATGACAGTCAGTTTTAGCTTTCTCTACTGAGGTGCTCAGCCCAGCTCAACTGGGGCACAATTGCAGTAGTTCTCCTAGTGCTACCTTAGCCGATATAGCGGAACGTAAGGCACCAAAACATAGGAGCCGGGCAAACCCAACTATTGACCCAAATCATGATTCGGAGCCGATGCATATAGTGCTATAAGTTCGGGGTGCCGCACTTGTGAAAGTGTACGGACTTCTCACGCCATATTGATGGGTACTGAAGCCCCTGGCGTATTTTTGCCGTACCACAGTGTACGGATGCAACATGTTATTAATAAACATATATATAAAAAAGAGGATAATGCAAAAAATAGACAAAAAGCTATGCATTGTTTATAGAAAGGCTGCTATGAAAGCGGAACGACACAAATAGTGCGATAAGCAAAAGAAATTGGACTATTTAACATGTCCTGGCCAGGGGCAGGCCGCGGAATTGTATTAAAAAATAGGTATACTACTCGCAATAGAGACCACCTGGGAGTTCCATAATGCGGCGTGGCTTGTCTGCTTTCCTGGATCTTGCATCGTTTGTGCGGCAGTTGAATTGCCGAACGGGTCATCCGAAGTATGGAGTCTTGAGAGTAAGAGAAAAAAAGAGAAAAAAAGGAATCCGGCAGCCCCTGGTGCGGTTTAAGCCATATTTCGGGCGTGCCGTGATAGTGCCCCTTCCCCTGTGCCCATGGTATTTCAAGAGCGTAGTTATGTATGCGAAGCACTAGTTTCGCTATATCGCGAGGGCTAGGGTTGGGGCCGCATTGCTATGCTAGCTCAGAATGTGCCAGGCGGTCTTGTCGTAGGGTACTCCGGGCGCGCTGGACAGTGTCCGGCTTTTTGAAGGCCGAACTGGAGAACTGCCTAGAGAGGCTGCTTTGTACTTCTGCTGTGAGCGCTGCCGTGTGCTCCTCCGTTCGGAGGGAGCGTTCAGTGTTCCCATTGACCGTGATTACTCCTCTAGGGCCTGGCATCTTGAGCTTGAGGTATGCATAGTGCGGTACCGCGTTGAATTTTGCGAATGCGGTTCGCCCGAGCAGTGCGTGATAGCCACTACGGAACGGGACTATGTCGAAGATTAACTCCTCGCTTCGGAAGTTATCCGGAGATCCGAAGACCACTTCCAGTGTGACTGAGCCTGTACAGTTGGCTTCTACACCTGGTATGACGCCTTTAAAGGTCGTTTTGGTGGGCTTGATCCTCGAGGGATCTATGCCCATTTTTCGCACTGTATCTTGGTAAAGCAGGTTCAGACTACTGCCGCCGTCCATGAGGACTCTTGTGAGATGAAATCCGCCAATGATTGGGTCTAGAACCAATGCGGCGAAGCCGCCGTGACGGATGCTAGTGGGGTGGTCCCTTCGATCAAAGGTGATCGGGCAGGAGGACCATGGGTTGAACTTTGGGGCGACTGGCTCCATCGCATATACGTCCCGTAACGCACGCTTACGCTCCCTCTTGGGGATGTGGGTTGCGTATATCATGTTCACCGTCCGCACTTCCGGGGGAAATCCCTTCTGTCCACTGTTGTTCGGCGGCTTGGGCTCCTCCTCGTTGTCGCTATGCAGCCCCTTGTCTTTGTTTTCGGCTCTTAACTTGCCTGCCTGCTTGAACACCCAACAATCCCTGTTGGTGTGATTGGCTGGCTTTTCGGGGGTGCCATGTATCTGGCACAAGCGGTCGAGTATTCGGTCCAAACTGGACGGGCCCTGAGTATTTCTTTTGAATGGCTTTTTCCGTTGACCGGATTTGTAGCCTCGGAATCCGGCATTAACTACCGCATCCTCGTTGATGTCGCTGTTAACGCGGCGCTTTTGTTTGTTCCGACGCGACCTGTCACTTTTGTCCTTGGTATTCGGATTACCAGGGTTCTTGGTTAAGTTGTTGCTGCGAGCTAGCCAACTGTCTTCTCCCGCGCAAAAGCGGGTCATGAGTGTCGTGAGGGCTGCCATAGATTTCGGGTTTTCCTGTCCCAGGTGCCGTGCAAGCCACTCGTCACGGATATTATGCTTGAAGGCCGCTAAGGCCTCTGCGTCCGGACAGTCGACTATCTGGTTTTTCTTTGTTAGGAACCGTGTCCAGAATTGCCTGGCCGATTCCTCTGGCTGCTAAATTATGTGGCTTAGGTCATCGGCGTCCGGTGGTCACACATAAGTGCCCTGGAAGTTGTCAAGGAATGCGGCTTCCAGGTCCTCCCAAGAACCGATTGAGTCTGCTGGCAAGCTGTTAAGCCAATGCCGGGTCGGTCCCTTAAGTTTGAGTGGGAGGTATTTGATGGCGTGTAGATCATCACCGCGGGCCATGTGGATATGAAGGAGATAATCCTCGATCCATACCGCAGGATCTGTTGTGCCATCGTATGATTCGATGTTTACGGGTTTGAAGCCCTCAGGGATTTTATGATCCATTACTTCATCTGTGAAGCATAGTAGGTGTGCGGCGCCTCTGTATTGGGCTATATCACGACGCAGCTCGAAGGAGCTTTGTCTGTTGAGTTCGGCCCGGCCGGATTTATTGCATCCGGAGTGACGATCACTGTCACGTGCCGTGGGGCGCCTGCGCGATCCATAGATTGATCTTGTTTGCCTTGCCTTGTCCTCCAGTATGTCGCGCAGGTTGGGCACATTTTCCCGTGCCTTAGTATGCTTGACGCGGCGTCGGGGCATGGCTTGAGTGGAGGGCCAAGAGGCCTCTCTGTCGCGGCCACGAGGTGGCTGGTCGGCCATGTCATGCGCTGGTGATGTAGGTGCTTCCTCCTCTAGTCGGGGTAGCAGCCTGCGCTTTGGGTAACTCTTGGAGGGGCATTCGAGTTCATACTCTTCGGCTGCAAGGACTTCAGTCCATCTGTCAGCTAGCAAATCCTGATCAGCTCTAAGCTGTTGCTGCTTTTTCTTGAGGCTGCTTGCCGTGGCCATAAGCCTGCGTTTAAAACGCTCTTATTCGGCGAGATCCTCTGGCACGACGAACTCGTCATTGTCGAGGCTTGCCTCGTCTTCGGAGGGAGGCGTATAATTATCGTCCTCAACCTCTTGGTCCGCCGCCCTCTCGTGAGGGCTGGCTTCTCTGTCCTCCTGTGCTGAATCTTGCTAGAGGGGGTGTTCTTCGGCGCTATCCGGAGTAGTATTATCTCCTGTGCCGGAATCACCGTTTTTGCTTTGGCGGGATTTAGAGCGGCGCCGCTGACGCCGGTGCTTGGGCTGTTTCTTAGAGTTATCGTCCCCCGCTGTTCCATCGCCATCTCCATCCTTTGGAGTGTCCACCATATATATGTCATATGACGAGGTGGCCTTCCAGCGCCCTACAGGTGCTGATTCTTGTTCGTCTCCTGCATCGTCGTCCATGCCGTCGATGTCTTCGGAGTCGAAGTCAAGCATGCCGGTTAAGTCGTCGACAGTGGCTACGAAGTGGGTGGTGAGTGGGTTTTGAATTTCTTCATCGTCCGTATCCCAACCTTGCTGACCGTAGTCCAGCCAGGGCTCTCCTGATAAAGAGAGACTTTAGAGAATTCAGGATGTCGCCGAAGGGCGAGTGCGGAAAGATGTCCGCGGCAGTGAACTCCATTATCGGCGCCCAATCGGATTCGATCGGCAGGGGCGCGGGGGGCTCGGAGTTCGGAGAGGAATCCGGCTCCTCGGAGTCACGGGCCATGCGGAGTGCGGGGCTGGAGTTCGGCTCGATCGCCTCTGAGATTGCATCCCCTGAGGCAGCGTCCAACCGCTGATCCTCGATCGGCGCAGTAGGCTCCGAATCAATGGTCGGAACCGATGCGTGTGCGGCCTCCAAGGCGCTGTTCGACGGCAGAGCTATATCATGCCCATCGAGACAGTGCGGCGCGCTTGGCTGTGGCTCGAATCCATCGGAGATCAAGTCCCCGCGGATGTCAGCCGTGTAGTTTAGGCTTCCAAACCTGACCTGATGGCCAGGGGCGTAGCTTTCGATCTGCTCAAGGTGGCCAAGCGAATTGGCCCACAGTGCGAAGCCGCCGAAGACGAAGATCTGTCCGGGGAGAAAAGTCTCACCCTGGACTGCATCGTTGTTGATGATCGAAGGAGCCATCGGGCCTAAAAGTGACGACACAGAGGAACTCTTAATGAAAGCACCAATGTCAGTGTCAAAACCGGCGGATCTCGGGTAGGGGGTCCCGAACTGTGTGTCTAGGCCGGATGGTAACAGGAGGCAAGGAACACGATGTTTTACCCAGGTTCGGGCCCTCTTGATGGAGGTAAAACCCTACGTCCTGCTTGATTAATATTGATGATATGGGTAGTACAAGAGTAGATCTACCAAGAGATCAAGGAGGCTAAACCCTAGAAGCTAGCCTATGGTATGATTGTTGTATGATCAAGTTGTCCTACGTACTAAAACCCTCCGGTTTATATAGACACCGGAGAGGGTTAGGGTTACACAAAGTCGGTTACAATGATAGGAGATCTTGAATATCCGCATCGCCAAGCTTGCCTTCCATGCCAAGGAAAGTCCCATCCGGACACGGGACGAAGTCTTCAATATTGTATCTTCATAGTCCTGGAGTCCGGCTGAAGGTATAGTCCGGCTACCCGAACACCCCCTAATCCAGGACTCCCTCAATCCATGTCTCAAGACACCGTCAATTGCCCACTTCACAACTGTAACGCCCCGAGACTGATGTGCCAGGTGTCCTCCAGTTATTGGCTGTTGTTGCTTTGTCATTGCTTGCGTGTCATGCATTGCATATCATGTCATCATGTGCATTTCATTTGCATACATGTTCGTCTCATGCATCCGAGCATTTTCCCCGTTGTCCGTTTTGCATTCCGGCGCTCCTATCTCCTCCGGTGGTCATTTTTACCTTTCTTTCGTGTGTGGGGATTAAACATTTCCGGATTGGACCAAGACTTGCCAAGCGGCCTTGGTTTACTACCGGTAGACCGCCTGTCAAGTTTCGTACCATTTGGACTTCGTTTGATACTCCAACGGTTAACCGAGGGACCGAGAAGGCCTCGTGTGTGTTGCAGCCCAACACCCTTCCAAAGTGGCCCAAAACCCACCTAAACCTTCTCCATCATCTCGGTCATTCGATCACGATCGCGTGGCCGAAAACCGCACCTCATTTGGACTCTCCTAGCTCCCTCTACCTATAAAAGAGCACCCCTCCCCGAAATTTCGGATCATTTCGCGGATGAACCCTAGATCCACTCCTCCCCGCGCCGCCGGACATGTCCGCCCGGCGGCCGGACACGTCCAACCGCCCGCCGCAGCGAATCGCGTCGCGACACCTGTCCTCCGCCGCCGTCCTCGCGCCGCCGGCCCGCGGAGCCCAGATCGGGCCCGCGCGGGCCCATCTCGCCGCCGCCGCTTACCCGTGGCCTCCCGCTCGTGCCCCGCCGCCTCAGGAGCCGCGCCGCCGTAGAGCACCCCATCGCCGGCCGCTGCGCCTCCCTGACGCCGGCGACCCTCGCCGTTCGCCGCCATCGTCCTCCCCTCTGCACCACCGCACGTCCTTCCTCGACACCAAGCTCGCCGCCCGTCTGCCGGAGTCCTCCGCCCTGCAACCGCCCGGATCCGGTGCCGGCCGACCGGATCCCGTCTGTCGTCGCTTTTCCCCAAGTTCGCCGCCGGCCTTCGTTGCCACGGGCTCCTGCCGCCCTGCCTCCCCGATCCCATCGGGCGATCGGGAGGAGGAAGACTCGCCGTTGACCCTGCGTCGGTGGGCCGCGCCCGAGTCCGGCCCAGCTCGCCGGCCTCCTTTCTCTTTGTTTTGGGCCGGAGCCCATGGGTGAGCCACTACTATTCCCTGCCCCGTGCGCAACATATTATCCCTGAGTTTTCCATGTTTCATATGCCCATGTTCATCATGTCGTAACTTTGCACCCGTAGCTCCGTTTTGGGCTTATAGCATATCAAAATGTTCGTCTCAGAGAGCACATCATTTAATCTCACTGCATAATTTTCATTTGAGTTCATCTTGATGCCTGAAATGCTGTTGGAAGAGAGCTATTTGAGTTAATTGTCAGATCTACTGCACCAAATAGCTATTTGTCATTTTTGCCATGATTGTTGTGTGCATGATATGCCCCTGAGCTCTACATGTATTTTGTTATATGATTTGCCATCTTTCCAGAGGTGCCATCCATGTATTTTTGTGATGTGTGTGGTGACTAGCACAAGCTTGCAAAGTGGTGCATTCGTTAATGCTGATTTCAGGGACTTAGCATTTCCACTAAGTCCTTGGTCTGTTTATCTCATTATGCCATATGTTCATGTTGTTTCCTAGTGATCCGTGCCTCTTTTGAGGATGATCAGTAAGGATGATTTGTTAATCCTGTAGTGCTCTATCCATCCATGTCCTTGTTTGCAATTATGGAGCACCCTAGCTTGAGTCAATCGAGCTCTACTTTTGCTATTTCGTGAATCTGGGCAGATTGTCTACTTGTTAGCGATTTTGCCGAGGATGTTGTAGTTGATCAGTGCATGCTATGTTATTGTTCTTGCCATTTCTAGCTTGTATAATGTGTATTCTTGATGGGTGCATGCTTAGATTGTCATGCCTTGCTCTGTAGTGAGTGCATCGAGCTCGTAAACATGCCTACTTGATATCTGTTTCAGCATGTTCCAGTTTTTCACTAAGTCTGAGAACTGATTATGTTGTTGCCATGTTCACATGCTTGCAATTGTATTTTCTGATCCCTTTTGGCTCAAGGTCACTAAGGGACTTTTGTTAAGATCTTTGAGTAGCTCCATGCCATGCTTTGCTTTGCCATGTTAAGTTCCTATAGCATATAGTTTTCATGCTCCAAAGTGTGCTACCTGATCTGAAATTCCAGGCTTGTATTAATTTCACCAAGTCTGAAATCTGTTTACCAATTGCACTTTTGCCATGCTTGTTTGAACCTGTTAATGGATGAATTGCCCGTAGCTCAGTGTTCATCTTTTGTTAAGCATCATGAATGGATCCCTGCCATGTATTTTGTTGTCATGTTTGAGTGTTGTAGCATGTTCATCTTGTTGCATTTAGTTGGCTACTTGCTGTAAATCGCAAACCGGTGACATATTTGAATCGCTTGCCATTTCCAAACCGTAACTCCGATTCCGGTGATCTTTATATCGTTTTCAAGTGATTTCATCTCACCTTTCCAGTGGCACACTTGGATTTCCAAGTTGATGAAAGGTTCAATCATTCCTTGTCAAATCATGCATATGCATCGCATACCGCATCCCGCATATCATATCATGTTCATTGTGTTGGTTGTTTACTTTGTTGTGTGCTTCTTTCCGGTGTTTGCTTCTTTGGGTTGGTTCCGGTAATGTCGCGTTTGTGAGGACCCGTTTGTCTACGTCCGTTTGTATTCTTTATGGACTCGTTCTTCTTCCTTGCGGGATTTCAGGCAAGATGATCATACACCCTTGAAATCACTTCCATGTTTGCTTGCTTAGTTGCTCGCTCTTTTGCTATGCCTATGCTGCGATACCTACCACTTGCTTATCATGCCTCCCATATTGTTGAACCAAGCCTCTAACCCACCTTGTCCTAGCAAACCGTTGATTGGCTATGTTAACGCTTTGCTCAGCCCCTCTTATAGCGTTGTTAGTTGCAGGTGAAGTTTGAAGTTTGTTCCTTGTTGGAACATGGAGATGTTGTTCCTTGTTGGAACATGTTTACTTGTTGGGATATCACAATATCTCTTATTTAATTAATGCATCTATATACTTGGTAAAGGGTGGAAGGCTCGGCCTTATGCCTGGTGTTTTGTTCCACTCTTGCCGCCCTAGTTTCCGTCATATCGGTGTTATGTTCCCAGATTTTGCGTTCCTTACGCGGTTGGGTTATAATGGGAACCCCTTGACAGTTCGCCTTGAATAAAACTCCTCCAGCAAGGACCAACATTGGTTTTACCATTTGCCACCTAGCCTTTTCCTTTCCCTTGGGTCGGCCAGCCCAAGGGTCATCTTTATTTTAAACCCCCGGGCCAGTGCTCCTCTGAGTGTTGGTCCAACCCAGAGCACCGTGCAGGGCCATCCCTTGGCAACTTGGGTTACGTCGGCTCCTGTACGCTTAGCTTATCCGGTGTGCCCTGAGAACGAGATATGTGCAGCTCCTATCGGGATTTGTCAGCACAGCAGGTGGTCTTGCTGGACTTGTTTTACCATTATCGAGGATGTCTTGTAGAATCGGGATACCGAGTCTGATCGGAATGTCTCGGGAGAAGGTCTATTCCTTCGTTGACCGTGAGAGCTTGTCATGGGCTAAGTTGGGACGCCCCTGCAGGGATTTGAACTTTCGAAAGCCGTGCCCGCGGTTATGGGCAGATGGGAATTTGTTAATGTCCGGTTGTAGAAAACCTAAAGTTGACCTTAATTAAAATGCATCAACCGCGTGTGTAACCGTGATGGTCTCTTTCCGGCGGAGTCCGGGAAGTGAACACGGTGTTGGAGTAATGCTTGACGTAAGTAGTCCAGGATCACTTCTTGATCATAGTTTCTCGATCGTGCCTTGCCTTCTCTTCTCGCTCTCTTTTGCGTATGTTTAGCCACCATACATGCTAGTCGCTTGCTGCAGCTCCATCTCATACCTTTACCTTACCCATAAGATTAAATAGTCTTGATCGCGAGGGTGCGAGATTGCTGAGTCCCCGTGACTCACAGATACTTCCAAAACCAGCTTGCAGGTGCCGAGGTTACCTTGCGGATGACGCAACCAAGCTCAGGAGGAGCTCGATGAAGATCTTGTCCTTTGTGTTGTTTCGTTCTAGTTGATCAGTAGTGGAGCCCAGTTGGGGTCGATCGGGGACCTTGTCGCTTTTGGGGTTCTTCTTTTATTTTGGTTCCGTAGACGGACCTTGATTGTATCTGGATGATGTAATGCTTTATTCATGTAATTGTGTGAAGTGGCGATTGTAAGCCAACTATGTTTCTCTTTCCCTTATGTATTACATGGGTTGTGTGAAGATTACCTCACTTGCGACATTGCTTTCAATGCGGTTATGCCTCTAAGTCGTGCTTCGACACGTGGGAGATATAGCCGCATCGAGGGCGTTACAACAACACACCAACAAGAGTAGGAAGAGTAGAGACACCTCCATCCATTCCTAGCCCGACATCAGCCACTGAGTATGGGTTAACACAACCACGGTAGGAGTCACCCACACCTATGTCCCAACCTAGTCCCAGTGGACCGGAGGGACACGACCCAGTGAGAACCAATGGGCGCCGCTAAGCATAGCCCTCCAGTTTTGGCCCAGTTAAGCTCATATGTCACCAAGTCCATAACCTTACGCGTCGATCCGTCTGCTGACACAGCGATGCCGCGACCACCACCATTGCCCACTATACCCGAGAGGAAATTATCCTTACCGCACGCGGGCACCACCCGGACCGAGCCCGGCCTTACATACCCGAAGCAACAACCCCAACCCGCCTCAGGGCCAGATCTGGTCTGCCCCAGCACACAGCCGGCCACCGCTGCTACCTCTTGAGCACTTGCATTGGTTTTCCCTTGAAGGGGAAAGGGTGATGTAGCAAAGTAGCATAAGTATTTCCCTCAGTTTTTGAGAACCAAGGTATCAATCCAGTAGGAGGCCACGCACAAGTTCCTCGCACCTACACAAACAAATAAATCCTCGCAACCAACGCGATAAGGGGTTGTCAATCCCTACACGGTCACTTACGAGAGTGAGATATGATAAGATAATATTTTTTTGTATTTTTATGATAAAGAGAAATAAAAGATGCAAAGTAAAATAAATGGCAAAGGAAATAACTAAGTATTGGAAGATTAATATGATGGAAGATAGACCCGGGGGCCATAGGTTTCACTAGTGGTTTCTCTCAAGAGCATAAGTATTTACAGTGGGTGAACAAATTACTGTTGAGCAATTGACAGAATTGAGCATAGTTATGAGAATATCTAGGTATGATCATGTATATAGGCATCACGTCCGAGACAAGTAGACTGACTCCTGCCTGCATCTACTACTATTACTCCACACATCGACCGCTATCCAGCATGCATCTAGAGTATTAAGTTCAAGAGAACAAAGTAACGCTTTAAGCAAGATGACATGATGTAGAGGGATAAACTCATGCAATATGATATAAACCCCATCTTGTTATCCTCGATGACAACAATACAATACGTGCCTTGCTGCCCCTACTGTCACTGGGAAAGGACACTGCAAGATTGAACCCAAAGCCAAGCACTTCTCCCATTGCAAGAAAGATCAATCTAGTAGGCCAAACCCAACTGATAAGTCGAAGAGACTTGCAAAGATAACCAATCATACATAAAAGAATTCAGAGAAGATTCAAATATTGTTCATAGATAAACTTGATCATAAACCCATAATTCATTGGTCTCAACAAACACACTGCAAAAGAAGATATATCGAATAGATCTCCACAAGAGAGGGGGAGAACTTTGTATTGAGATCCAAAAAGAGAGAAGAAGCCATCTAGCTAATAACTATGGACCCGTAGGTCTGAAGTAAACTACTCACACTTCATCGGAGGGGCTATGGTGTTGATGTAGAAGCCCTCCGTGATTGATGCCCCCTCCGGCGGAGCTCCGGAAAAGGCCCCAAGATGGGATCTCGTGGATACAAAAATTTACGATGGTGGAATTAGGGTTTTGGCTCTGTATCTAGTAGTTTGGCGTACGTAGGTATATATAGGAGGAAGGAGTACGTCGGTGAGCAACAGGGGGCCCACGAGGGTGGAGGGCGCGCCTGGGGGGTAGGCGCGCCCCCTACCTCGTGCCTTCCTCGTTGATTGCTTGACGTAGGGTCCAAGTCCTCTGGATCATGTTCGTTCCGAAAATCACGTTCCCGAAGGTTTCATTCCGTTTGGACTCAGTTTGATATTCTTTTTCTGCGAAACCCTAAAATAGGCAAAAAACAGCAATTCTGGGCTGGGCCTCCGATTAATAGGTTAGTCCCAAAAATAATATAAAAGTGTATAATAAAGCCCAATAATATCCAAAACAAAATATAATATAGCATGGAACAATCAAAAATTATAGATACGTTAGAGACGTATCAACCACTGGCACATACCCAAAGGAAGGTCGCACCTCCATTCGCACCTCGCTGTTGAACGCCAACCACCATCACCAAAGTTGCCGCAACCGCACTGGCGACCCCTGCAACCGCCGAGCTCCCACCATGGCGCCAACATACCCATAGAAGAGCAGATCCCCGACCAGGGGTAGCAACCGCTACCCGATGAGGATCCCCACACAACCCGCAGCACGCGCACGACCCTCCTGGCGACGCCCTCCGCCCCTTGCGCCCTGCCACAAGGCGACAGCCGCCACCAGCAGATCCACCCATTACAGGACCCACCTCGCACTAGCCGCGCACAACCCACGCCGCCGCTTTGAGGAGTTAGAGCATCTCCAACTGCCCCCCAGGCGCCTTTTTTCCGCCAGGCGAACAAAAATCTCCTAGTCGCCCCCCCCAGATCCTCGTTTTTCGCTGGTTTGGGCCGAAATTACATCCGGCGAACCCAAGCCGAACCCAGCGCACTGGGGGCGCCTGGGGGCACCGACTGAAGCGAAAAGGCGTGTGGACCTAGGGCATTTTGAGGAAGCCCATCATTGGAATATACAATCCAAGTTCTATAATGAAAGATTCCCACTAGTATATGAAAGTGACAACATAGGAGACTCTCTATTATGAAGATCATGGTGCTACTTTGAAGCACAAGTGTGGTAAAAGGATAGTAGCATTGTCCCTTCTCTCTTTTTCTCTCATATTTTTTATTTGGGCCTTTTTTATGGCCTCTTTTTTTCGGCCGGAGTCTCATCCTGACTTGTGGGGGAATCATAGTCTCCATCATCCTTTCCTCACTTGGGGCAATGCTCTAAAAATGATGATCATCACACTTTTATTTACTTACAACTCAATACTTAGAACAACATATGACTCTATGTGAATGCCTCCGGCGGTGTACTGGGATATGCAATGAATCAAGAGTGACATGTATGAAAGAATTATGAATGGTGGCTTTGCCACAAATACAATGTCAACTACATGATCATGCAAAGCAATATGACAATGATGGAGCGTGTCATAGTAAACGGAATGGTGGAAAATTGCATGGCAATATATCTCGGAATGGCTGTGGAAATGCCATGATAGGCAGGTATGGTGGCTGTTTTGAGGAAGGTATATGGTGGGTGTATGATACCAGTGAAAGGTGTGCGGTATTAGAGAGGCTAGCAATGGTGGAAGGAAGAAAAGTGCGTATGATCCATGGACTCAACCTTAGTAATAAAGAACTCATATACTTATTGCAAAAATCTACAAATTATCAAAGCAAAGTATTACGCGCATGCTCCTAGGGGGATAGATTGGTAGGAAAAGACCATCGCTCGTCCCCGACCGCCACTCATAAGGAAGACAATCAATAAATAAATCATGCTCCGACTTCATCACATAATGGTTCACCATACGTGCATGCTACGAGAATCACAATCTTTAACACAAGTATTTATCAAATTCACAACTACTCAACTAGCATGACTCTAATATTACCATCTCCATATCTCAAAACAATTATCAAGTATCAAACTTCTCATAGTATTCAACACACTCATAAGAATTTTTTTATTAATCTTGAATTCCTAACATGATTAAAGCAAATTACCATGCTGTTTTGTAGGACTCGCAATATAATCTAAGTGAAGCATGAGAGAACAATAGTTTCTATAAAATAAATCCACCGACCTGCTCTAAAAGATATAAGTGAAGCACTAGAGCAAAAACTATATAACTCAAAAGATATAAGTGAAGCACATAGAGTATTCTAACAGTTTCCGAATCATGTGTGTCTCTCTCAAAAGGTGTGTACAGCAAGGATGATTGTGTAAAACTAACAAATAAAGACTCAAATAATACAAGACGCTCCAAGCAAAACACATATTGTGTGGTAAATAAAAATATAGCTCCAAGTAAAGTTACCGATGGACGTAGACGGAAGAAGGGATGCCTTCCGGGGCATCCCCAAGCTTTGGCTTTTAGGTGTCCTTAGATTATCTTTCGGTGACATGGGCATCCCCAAGCTTAGGCTCTTTCCACTCCTTGTTCCATAATCCATCAAATCTTTTATCCAAAACTTAAAAACTTCACTACACAAAACTTAAAGTAGAAAATCTCGTGAGCTCCGTTAGCGAAAGAAAACAAAACACCACTTCAAGGTACTGTAATGAACTCATTCTTTATTTATATTGGTTTTAAACCTACTGTATTCCAACTTCTCTCTGGTTTATAAACTATTTTACTAGCCATAGATTCATTAAAATAAGCAAACAACACACGAAAAACAGAATCTGTCAAAAACAGAACAGTCTGTAGTAATCTGTAGCTAACGCAAGATCTGGAACCCCAAAAATTCTAAAATAAATTGCTGGACGTGAGGAATTTATCTGTTAATCATCTTCAAAAATAATTAACTAAATAGCACTTTCCAAATAAAAATGGCAGTAATTCTCGTGAGCGCTAAAGTTTCTGTTTTTTACAGCAAGATTAAAAAGACCTTCCCCAAGTCTTCCCAACCGCTCTACTTGGCACAAACACTAATTAAACACAAAAAACACAACCAAAACAGAGGCTAGATAAATTATTTATTACTAAACAGGAGCAAAATCGAGGAATAAAAATAAAATAGGGTTGCCTCCCAACAAGCGCTATCGTTTAACGCCCCTAGCTAGGCATAAAAGCAAGGATAGATCTATGTATTGCCATCTTTGGTTTTAGGGAAGAAAAGAGCAAACTTGCTATCTATGGAATTAATCTTTCTATTTTGATAAAGCACATGACTATTAATGGTAGAAGAAAGATTAAGTACGTTACGGAAACTTGTATCTAAGCTAGCCTTCATCTCTTTGATAGATTCGTTTTGGTAAGAGAGCAAAAGAGATGTAGATTCAACTTTCTCATTCATGGGGTGCCCAAATATGGTTTTCATATTTTCATAAGTGCCTACGGCATCCCCTTCAAGAAAACCTTCTTCAAATATAGAATCTTGGACATGCTTAAAAGAAGAAGGTAGGGCAACATAAAAGATTTTTAAGTAAATTTCAATTTGGTATTGAGGCACATAGCTAGCCCTGATCCTTAATAGTCTATCACAAGCATCTTTCAAAGATTCATCAAGTAAATAACGGAAAATTCCGGAATCATATTCATCAAAATTATTAAGATTCTCATTGATAACTCCGGTAGGTCTTTCCATAGCATCTTTATTTATGAGTTTAGCGAGAATGGAAGGATTGTCCAAAGTACTAAAACTCAGGAGAGAACTCCCAACCCTTTTTGATTCCGACATAGCGGAAGAAAGGTGAGCGGAAAAGAGAAGGCGAATAGAGAAAGAGAGGGAGGACGGAGAGAGAGGGTGAATAAAATGGCAAGGGTGAAGTGGGGGGAGAGGAAAACGAGAGGCAAATGGCAAATAATGTAATGCGGGAGATAAGGGTTTGTGATGGGTACTTGGTATGTCTTGACTTGCAACGGCGCCACAAGTGACTCGTTGTCGGGAGTCAAATCTTGACTTGTCTAGCGGGAACCTCCCCGGCAACGGTGCCAGAAATCCTTCTTGCTACCTCTTGAGCACTTGCGTTGGTTTTCCCTTGAAGAGGAAAGGGTGATGCAGCAAAGTAGCGTAAGTATTTCCCTCAGTTTTTGAGAACCAAGGTATCAATCCAGTAGGAGGCCACACACAAGTTCCTCGCACCTACACAAACAAATAAAACCTCGCAACCAACAGGATAAGGGGTTGTCAATCCCTACACGGTCACTTACGAGAGTGAGATCTGATAAGATAACATTTTTGGTATTTTTATGATAAAGAGAAATAAAAGATGCAAAGTAAAATAAATGGCAAAGGAAATAACTAAGTATTGGAAGACTAATATGATGGAAGATAGACCCGGGGGCCATAGGTTTCACTAGTGGCTTCTCTCAAGAGCATAAGTATTTACGGTGGGTGAACAAATTACTGTTGCTCAATTGACAGAATTGAGCATAGTTATGAGAATATCTAGGTATGATCATGTGTATAGGCATCACGTCCGAGACAAGTAGACCGACTCCTGCCCGCATCTACTACTATTACTCCACACATCGACCGCTATCCAGCATGCATCTAGAGTATTAAGTTCAAGAGAACAGAGTAACGCTTTAAGAAAGATGACATGATGTAGAGGGATAAACTCATGCAATATGATATAAACCCCATCTTGTTATCCTCGATGGCAACAATACAATACATGCCTTGCTGCCCCTACTGTCACTGGGAAAGGACACCGCAAGATTGAACCCAAAGCTAAGCACTTCTCCCATCGCAAGAAAAGATCAATCTAGTAGGCCAAACCAAACTAATCATTCGAAGAGACTTGCAAAGATAACCAATCATACATAAAAGAATTCAGAGAAGATTCAAATATTGTTCATAGATAAACTTGATCATAAACCCATAATTCATCGGCCTCAACAAACACACCGCAAAAGAAGATTACATCGAATAGATCTCCACAAGAGAGGGGGAGAACTTTGTATTGAGATCCAAAAAGAGAGAAGAAGTCATCTAGCTAATAACTATGGACCCGTAGGTCTGAAGTAAACTACTCACACTTCATCGGAGGGGCTATGGTGTTGATGTAGAACCCTCCGTGATTGATGGCCCCTCCGGCGGAGCTCCGGAAAAGGCCCCAAGATGGGATCTCGTGGATACAAAAAGTTACGACGGTGGAATTAGGGTTTTGGCTCCGTATCTGGTAGTTTGGCGTACGTAGGTATATATAGGAGGAAGGAGTACGTCGGTGGAGCAACAGGGGCCCCACGAGGGTGGAGGGCGCGCCTGGGGGGTAGGCGCGCCCCCCTACCTCGTGCCTTCCTCGTTGATTTCTTGACGTAGGGTCCAAGTCCTCTGGATCATGTTCGTTCCGAAAATCACGTTCCCGAAGGTTTCATTCCGTTTGGACTCAATTTGATATTCTTTTTCTGCGAAACCCTAAAATAGGCAAAAAAAAACAGCAATTCTGGGCTGGGCCTCCGGTTAATAGGTTAGTCCCAAAAATAATATAGAAGTGTATAATAAAGCCCAATAATGTCCAAAACAGAATATAATATAGCATGGAACAATCAAAAATTATAGATACGTTGGAGACGTATCAACCGCCGGCACATACCCAAAGGAAGGTCGCACCTCCATTCGCACCTCGCTGTTGAACGCCAACCACCATCACCAAAGTTGCCGCAACCGCACTGACGTCCCCTGCAACCGCCGAGCTCCCACCATGGCGCCAACATACCCATAGAAGAGCAGATCCCCGACCAGGGGTAGCAACCGCTGCCCGACGAGGATCCCCACACAACCCGCAGCACGCGCACGACCCTCCTGGCGACGCCCTCCGCCCCTTGCGCCCTGCCACAAGGCGATAGCCGCCACCAGCAGATCCACCCATTGCAGGACCCACCTCGCACTAGCCGCGCACAACCCTCGCCGCCGCTTTGAGGAGTTAAGGCATCTCCAACTGCCCCCCAGGCGCCTTTTTTCCGCCGGGCGAACAAAAATCTCCTACTCGCGCCCCCAGATCCTCGTTTTTCGCTGGTTTGGGCCAAAATTACATCCGGCGAACCCAAGCCGAACCCTGCGCCCTGGGGGCACTGACTGAAGCGAAAAGGCGCGTGGACCCGCACTGTCGGTGACACCGGCCGATTTTTTCGCTGTTTTTTGCTTCCCCCCTTTCCTTCCCACCAACCATCATCTCCCCTGCAGCTCCCGCCATTCTCCCAAGATCCGCCCGCCATGTCGTGGAAGAAGTACGTGGCCCCTCGTCTAACGACCAATCCTGCCCAGCCAAAGCTGAGGAAGCCGAGGGCGCCGATGCCAAGGCTCCCGGGCTTGATGAACATCGGAGTAGGAGGAGGCGTCTCGTGCGGCCTTGGCGAACGAGCGCCAGCTCCTTCCGCCTCAACAGGCAGGCCGGTACCCACAAGGCACGTGTGGTAGCCAGCAGAGCGTCGCGTCACCGGCCAACTTCTCACCGCCAGTGTGGGGGTACTCGTCCTCGCCTGACTACGCCTACGATGATGCGCTCGACGGCTTCAACCCCAACAACACCTTCCTGCATTGCTCTACACCGCGCGCCCCCTCCGTCTTCATCAACCCTGACTCACGCACGCCCTTCGCGTTCACCGCTGGCCTCAACACCCAGTACGGCTACTCGCCGACGTACTCAAGCTTGCCTGCGCCAACTCTGCGCCGTGGACCCCTACCCTTTGCACCAAGCTTGGCGCCACAGTTCAGCAGCACCGACGCCGAGATGAAAGAGATCATCACGAACGGCTCAACCGCCGCCGCTTTGTGCCCCAGGTTCTGCACGCAATACGGAATGCTAGACACCGCTGGCGAGATGGAGGACGTCGAGCAAGATGATGTCGAGGAGGAGGTGGAAGAGGAGAACCGGCGGAGCCAGCGGCCAAAGGGAGACGCTGAAGGAAATATGCCCTAGAGACAATAATAAAGTTGTTATTTTATATTTCCTTATATCATGATAAATGTTTATTATCCATGCTAGAATTGTATTAACCGGAAACTTGATACATGTGTGGATACATAGACAAAACACCGTGTCCCTAGTAAGCCTCTACTAGACTAACTCGTTAATCAAAGATGGTTAAGTTTCCTAACCATAGACATGTGTTGTCATTTGATGAATGGGATCACATCATTAGGAGAATAATGTGATGGACAAGACCCATCCGTTAGCTTAGCATGTTGATCGTTCAGTTTTATTGCTGTTGCTTTCTTCATGTCAAATACATATTTCTTCTATTATGAGATTATGCAACTCCCGGGTACCGAAGGAATACCTTGTGTGCTATCAAACGTCACAACGTAACTGGGTGATTATAAAGATACTCTATAGGTATATTCGAAGGTGTTTGTTGGGTTGGCATAGATCAAGATTAGGATTTGTCACTCTGAGTATCGGAGAGGTATCTCTGGGCCCTCTCGGCAATGCACATCATAATAAGCCTTGCAAGCAATGTGACTAATGAGTTAGTTGTGGGATGATGCATTACAGAACGAGTAAATAGATACTTGCCGGTAACGAGATTGAACTAGGTATGAAGATACCGACGATTGAATCTCAGGCAAGTAACATACGGATGACTAAGGGAGTAACGTATGTTGTCATAACGGTTTGACCGATAAAGATCTTCGTAGAATAGTATGAACCAATATGAGCAGCCAGGTTCTGCTATTGGTTATTGACCGGAGAGATGTCTCGGTCATGTCTACATAGTTCTCGAACCCGTAGAGTCCGCACGCTTAACATTCGATGACGACTTTGTATTATATGAGTTATTTGATTAGGTGACTGAATGTTGTTCAGAGTCCCGAATGAGATCACGGACATGACGAGGAGTCTCGGAATGGTCGAGAGGTAAAGATTTATATATAGGACGATAGTATTCGGACACCAAAAGTGTTCTGGGGGTACCGGGTATGTATCGGGTCACCGAAAGGGGTTCCGGGCAACCCCCGGCAAGCTATATGGGCCTAATGGGCCCAGAGGGGAAACACACCAGCCACAAAGGGGCTGGTGCGCCCCCCATATGGGCCGGCCAAATTGGAGAAGGAAAGGGGAAGAAGGAAAGGAAAAAGGCAATAGGATTCCTCCTTCCCCGTCTTCCCTTCCTACTCCGAATAGGAATAGGAAAGAGGGGAGCCGAATTGGGAGGACCCCAAGTAGGATTCCTCCTACTTGGGGCGCCCCTTGGCTGCCTCTCCCCCCCTCCAACCTATATATATATATATATGTGTGTGTGTGGGGGGGGGGCACCGCTAGAACACACACCAACAATTGTTAGCCGCGTGCGGCGCCCCCCTCCATAGTTTACGCCTCCGGTCATATCTTCGTAGTGCTTAGGTGAAGCCCTGCGCGGATCACTAGCTACACCATCATCATCATCATGCCGTCGTGCTGATGGAATTCTCCCTCGACACTTTGCTGGATCAAGAGTTCAAGGGACGTCATCGAGCTGAACGTGTGCAGAACTCGGAGGTGCCGTACGTTCGGTACTTGATCGGTCAGAACGAGAAAAAGTTCGACTACATCAACCGTGTTGTCAAACGCTTCCACTTTCGGTCTACGAGGGTACATGGACACACTCTCCCCCTCTCGTTGCTATGCATCTACTAGATAGATCTTGCGCGAGTGTAGGAAATTTTTGAAAATGCATGCTATGTTCCCCAACAGAAGGAAGAGGCGGTCGTCCAACGCCAGGCTCGGCGAGCCTCACGTCAAGTGGACGCCAAAGGAAGATGAGTGCCTCGTTGAAGCATGGAAGACTGTCGGCATCGATCCGATCACTGGAGCGAATCAGAACGCCGACACCTACTAGAGAAGGGTCAAGACGGCCTTCGACGAGCGCAAGATGGTCGACCCCGAGTTCGCCAGCATCCAGATGGATCGCAGCGAGAAGGCCATGGCCAACCATTGGGCGACCATCCAGCAGGCCTGCAACAAGTGTCATGGGATTCAGGACGAGGTCATTGCTCGCCCGAAGAGCGGCGCCAACGTCGAGCGTCAGGTATGTCCATGGCTCGCCGGCCCAGCTCTTTGTCGTGTACTTCGCCGACACTTGTTCTTCGTCTGTGTAGATGGTCCGAATGTTCGACATGTTTCGCCAGGACAACAATGACCTCGAGGTCAAGTTCCTTCATGTCTTCACCAAGTTCGAGTCGTGCGAGAAATGGACAAAGTGTCGTCTCGCTCTCACCAAGACCAAGGACGGTGTCTGCAACCCGGACGCGCCTGTCTCGGCGGCGGCAGAAGGGCGTCCTGATGGCAACAAGAAAGCCAAGGTGGCGAGGGACTCGGCGCCCGCTGCCGAACGGCTGCAGTCGTCGATAGAATAGTGCATCGCTGACGCCAGGAGCCACACCGCCAAGAGGGAGGAGAAGTCCGAGGCGAGGTGGCTGGCATTGATGATGAAACAGGATGTCAAGCTCGACCTTTTCAGGACCAACGTCGTCACGAAGAAGAGGAACACCGACCTGGAGTTCCCGATGGCAGCAGACTTGGCGACGATGAACCAGCAGGTGAAGACGTGGTACCTGGTGGAGCGCGACCTTATCTTGAACCAGATGCCGGGACCGGCGGCGACCACTGTCACGCCAACGCCGAGCACTGCAACTGCGCCCACGCCAACGCCGAACACTGCAACTGCGCCCACAACGCCTACGCCGAGCTCTCCCACCCCTATGGTAGAGTAGCCTGCCATTTGAATTCCATGTCTATGGTTCCTGCCCTTTTGATCGTCGGACTTTGGCTATATTCGATCGTCGACATGTAGCATGATGATCGCCGAATATGTGTCTTTTTTTTATAGTGGGAAAGAGAATTTTGAATTTTTGTGTATTTGGGGCCGAAACATGGGGGCGCGGCTGGAAACGTGTGCCCCCCGCATGGCGGGCCAAACTGCTGGAGATACTCAGTGTTTTGAGTACACACAATCACGGCTATATATTGCAATACGATAAATTCAGGGCGAACCATACAGTCCAGGTCACACGCACAACACAAACTTATTCCCAAATTTATTAACCGATATAGCGGCTAGCATAGAGTAGCAGGTCGAGAGACGATAGATGAATTAACTGATGCTGCGTCCCGCTCTGATCTTCTTTCGGTTCAGTCGCTGCTTGCGCTGCTGCTCGGGTTGGCGAAGACGTCGTCGAGAACATCTTGGTCGACGATGAAATCCTCCGGATCAGGTGCAGCGCCCACCAACGGAAAAAGCTCGGCGTCGGGAAACATCAGGTCTTCATCCATGAGGATCTCCTCCAGGAACATCCCATCTGCACCATCTTCCTGCACATCATTGCTTTGCGGCACCACCACATTCTCACCATTACCACCAAGGTTTTCGCTCTGCTGCTGCTGCTGTCCGCCGTCGCCGTTGCCATCGGCGACGTTTCCCTCTATAATCTCCGGTGGAATGGCGACGTCTCCCACTACAATCTCCGGTGGGATGACATCAGGATCAGTGTTGCCAACGGCGAAGGCCTCAACGTCGTTGTTCACCGGGTAAGCGCACAGGTAGTAAGCGGCAGGATGGACACTGGGCAGCGCCACTGCTCCTGCAGGCCCTGCCGGAGGAGGAGATGCCATAGTTTCAGCAGCACAGTTTTCACCTGCGAAGCTAGTGCCGCTGTTCATGTCCAGGAAGAACGCGCGACCCGTAGTCGCGGCGTTGATGGGTGGGATAATCATCAGCCCCTCCGCCGTCGCTGTGGCTCCGATCGGCGCCGAAGGGAACGGAAACGGAACCGGCACGTAGCGAACGTCCGGCGGCGGCGAAGTAGGCGTGACAGGAAGCGCACGGGGACGAATTCTCCGCACCCCATGCACCGGCCGCCGAGGATTCGGGTCCGGCATGTGGCGCTTCCTGGTGATGAGCCTCGCCCTCGCCGCCGTCACCACGGGTGTTGTCGGCGTAGCAGCACGGCCGACCAGCCGCGCCTCCCGTTGGTGCTCGAGGAGCACGGTGGCGAGGAAGTCGTACGACTCGGTGAAGGCGATGGCCTCGGCGATGTCCGATTCCAGTATGATGCGGCGGTGGTGGGACTGGGCGCACGCCCAGGCGCGCAGGGCGAGCTCCTGCACGAAGAGCTCGCAGAGCTTGGCCAGGTACGCCGGCGTGTCGGCAGCGATCATCATGCCGTCCTCCTCGGCGCGGATGAGCCTCTTGAGGCGGGACATGGGCAGTATGCGGTCGTTGAAGTCCACCGTCGCCTCCATCTCCTCCTGCCGCTCCCTCCAGAACTGGTCCACCGCCCGCTGCTGCGGCGCCGGCAGCGCCGGCCTCGGCCCCGTGCGCACCACCACGCGCTCCTCCCCCGCTCCCCTTCCTTCCTTCGCTTGCTCGGTCCCCATCACCCTGCGTTTGCATGCACGCACGCACGTACCCTCGATCAGTTAATGCTCAATCTCAGCAGTATCTGTAAGAACCAAACTAAGACAGATGTGTTACCTTAGCAAAACTGCAAACTCGGTCACTAGAGGTGATTGCGATGAGTGGGAAGATGGGCACGAGGAGGGCGGCCTCTATATAGTCTCAGCATCACGTATCTGTCCATTGTTTTGCTGAAACAGCTTTCGTCCCCACGCGCGCTTGAGCAAAGCAGACAAGCAGTCCTCGTGTTAAAATCTTAAAAAGGCCTGGATGCGTGCCACCCTAATTCACGCAAGACTGGATGCACGTACACCTGGTGCTCGCCCTCTCTGCGACGTTCCCTTGCTAAACTCTCCAGCCGCGCATGCTTATCTATGGACCATAGCCAGAAGTGTCTCTCAACATGCACTGCACATAAGCCTTCAGGGCGTGAGGGGCGCGTGAGCCGTCTGGGCCAGAAACGACGCCGGGTGCATACATACAGATACAGCTTTCCATTTTGGATGCTTTCCGCTGCATACAGCCGTTCACTCGTGCTTTCTGTTGTGTATTTTTCCGTGATGCTCAAGGATGGATGTTTTGTTCTAAGATAAACTCAAGGATGGATGTATGTGTCCGTAAGTTTGCTAGCCACTGTTTTGAGAACGTGCGCATGCAAGGGGTTTGATCCATGTGTCCTGTGATCAGTTTCTATCTCATAAATAAGCACCAGCTGGCTTTCTGTTTAGCCCTTTATATGTGGAGACAAATCCAACTTTGGCGCCCTCTCCAAAGTGACACTGGTACAGTACAAACCTATCATTTGGAGTTTGCTATATAGTGAATGTTCACAACTTAACCAAAAAGTGAGTAATGCCCTTTGCAAGTATTTTTGAGTTAAAATGCTGCAATTCCGGGGATGCCAGTATGTATTAAAGTGAAAAATTGAGCGGTGCGCGAACCAATATGTGATTGGATGGTTAGAGGGACTGTGTTATCCCCAGCCCACCAGGGTTCAAGTCCTGGTGCTCGCATTATTTCTGGATTTATTTCAGAATTTCCGGCGATGTGCTTTCAGTGAGAGGTGACGTTCCCGTCGACGACGAGGCGCCTACAGTGACTTCGTGAAATTTAAGATGACATGCCGGCTCTTCTCCCATGCAATACGTTCAACCTTTCATTTTACTTTACCTAATTTAAAACATCCATATCTTTTAAGTCATATATCCGGTTTTCGAAACTTTTCTTTATATTTGAACTCCTTGTTCCGTAACCTTTAAAATGAGACCAGTTTTGGATATTTTTTAACAACATTTAAATTTGAACGTACATTTCACATTTCGATGTAATCAGTTTCACAATGCTAAATTACAATTTCACTTTATGTAGTTAATATTTCACAATTCAGAACCTACATTTTACTTTTCATTGGCTTGTTTTACAAAAAAACATCTATTTAAAATGCACATTTGTCAAATAACATATTTCACTTTTTTATAATAAAATTGTTTCACATTTCCAAATAATCAGTTTCACATTGACACACTATAATTTCACTTTTCGTGGTTACTATTTTACCCAGAACCTACATTTCACAATTCAGAACAAACATTTCACTTTTCATTGTCTTGCTTCACATAAATCACATCTTTTCATTTCACATTTTTGAAGTAACATATTCCACTCTTCTGAAAACGATTGTTACACATTTCCAAATAATCAGTTTCACAAGTTTACATTCTACATTTCACATTTCACTGGGTTGTTTTTCACAAAATACATCTATTTCAGTTGCACATTTCTTAAATAAACTATTTCACCCTGTTGAAATAAATTGTTTCACATTTTCAAATAATCAATTTCACAAAGATGCATTATAATTTCATTTTATCTGATTGCTATTTCAGAATTGAGAACCTACTTTTCACTTTTCACTGGGTTATTTAAAAATATACATCTATTTCAATTGCACATTTTCCAAATAACATGTTTCACTCTTTTAAAATAAACTGGTTCACATTTCTAAATAATAGGTTGGTTTCACATATTTCCATTGAAATAGGATTTCACACATTTTCTAGTGAAATGGGTTTGTTTCACATATAAAATGTGAAATGTTGAAATTTAAAAGTGTTTGAAATGCATCTAAGATTGTTCTATTCTAAAGGTCTTGGCGCCAGGAGTTCAAATATATAAATTATTTCAAAAATGAACTTATAGTTTAACTGATAAAATTGATTTAATTTTTTTTTTGAAATAAGGCAAAAGATTTGCCATTTCATTAATTAAGAGAGAGTTGTAACAGAGTCCGAGGACAATAGCCATACAATGGCCAAGATAAATCAACTACTCACGGTGTAAAATTACATCAAGCCCTTTGGCACCCGCCAAAGCCCACATGGCCGCCTCATCCATGATTTTTTTCCACGAGAATCATCAAAGGCGCGGAGACGTTTCGGAAGACCCTAGCATTCCTCTCCTTCCAAAGTTCCCAAGAGATAAGCATGAGGAGGTAGGCCATCCCTTTTTTGTTAGACGAGCGTGTAAGCACCATCTCAGTCCACCAATGCCTGACACTTTGCATAGCCGCCCAGTCTGCTGTGACAATATTGCTCAGTCCGGTCCTCGCCTTAACCGCATTCCAAACTGCAACCGAGAACCGGTATTGGAAGAGGAGATGCGCCGCAGACTCCTGGACTTGGCTACAAAGGGGACACAAACCGCAGTTTGGCCACCCTCTCTGTTGTAATCTATCTGCCATCCATACTCTGTTGTGAATGATCAACCAAGCGAAGAACTTGCATTTTGGTGTAGCCCAGACTTTCCAAACGGTCTTTAGAAGTGGTGTGGAGGTGCGCCCCTCGAACTGTAGCGAATAGGCCGATGAAGTGGAGTAGCTACCACGCTTTGTAAGTTTCCAAATGATCGTGTCATTCGTGGCTTGATCTAAGATTATCCCGTCCAACTTCTCCCAAAGGATGGTAAACTCCTGTATGTGCTCGACGGTAATGCCATTTGCCATGTCAACTTGCGAAATCCATAGATCATCAGTGAGGGCCTTCCTAACAGAGGAATCTTTCTTTTTGGAGATCTCAAAGATTTTAGGGGCGATGTCCATCGGCCTGAGACCATCAAGCCAGGGGGACGTCCAGAAGGAAGCCTTGTCTCCGTTTCCAACCACGACCCTCGTTGTTGCCGCGAAAAGGTCCCTGTCAGCCTCGTTGCAAGGGGTGCCTAACCCAACCCACGGCTTTGGCTGCTCCGCCCACTCGTTCCAAAGCCACCTCAAGCGGAGGGCAGTGGCAAATTTGTCCAGGCTTAGGATGCCCATGCCGCCCATAGCTTTAGGACTGCAAACTCTGTCCCAATTGATTTTACACTTGCCACCAGTGACTTTGTCGCAACCGGCCCAAGGGAATGCACGTCGTAAGGCATCAATATGCTTCATCACCTCCGCTGGCAGGATCGGCGAAGTAATGCTGTAGATAGCTATGGCGGTGAGAACCGCCTTGACCAGAACAGCCCTCCCAGGTGCGGCCATGAGGAGGCCAATCCAAGGGGCGAGCCTGCGCGCAACTTTGTCCTCTAGAGGCAAGAAATGAACTGCCTTAAGTCTCTTCACCGACAGTGGCAGTCCCAAGTAAGTCATTGGGAAACTCGTGAGTTTGGCGGGGAAGAGTTGCAGGATTTCAGGAAGGTCAAGGCCACCACATCGAATTGGGGCCACCGGACTCTTGCTACAATTGGTTACTAGACCCGTGACCTCACCAAAGTCGCCTAAGATGGAGGCAAAGCAGGAGACGTCCTCCTTCGTGGGCTTCCCAAAAACGGCTGCATCATCCGCATAGAGGGAGGCACGAAGAGTTGCAGTATTTCTTCTGATGGGATGTAGTTTGCCTTGGGTCGTGGCCTTGTTGAGAATGTGGTGCAGGGGATCGATGGCAAGCACAAAAAGAAGCGGAGACATCGGGTCTCCTTGCCGCAATCCCTTCCCATGCCTAATAGGGTCTCCGACCGTGCCGTTGAGAAACACTCTCGAGGTAGCCAAGGTGACGAGCGCAGAGACCCAGCCCATGAAGCGCGCGGGGAAGCCAAGGTGCTGAAGAAGATCCATTAAGTAGTCCCATCTCACGGAATCAAAGGCCTTCTTGATATCAAGTTTGAAAAGCAACATAGATGTCTTGCTTCGATGTAGCCTTCGGGCAAGGTTGCGGACATAGATGAAGTTGTCGTGAATGTGTAACATCCCAAAATTCTAAATTTTGAAATGTTATAATAAATAGATAGATTTGATTGATTGTTTGATTGATTGACTGAAACTGAGTGAATTTGAAACTTTTTGAAAGTTAAATCAGAGGGAATAAAAGTACTTTCCCAAACTTTCTTTTTTCATTTTGATCTCCATGAATTCAAATTCTTTTCATCACAAAACCATGGAGTGAAGATAATATGACTTCTTCCATTTAAATAAATGATAAAGGGTTTTGAAAATATTTGAATTTCATTTGAAAATATTTCAAATTCAGAACTTTAAGCAACTCAATGATTTTCACGAGAGAAGATAAAATGACTTCTTCAAAAATACGAGTTGGAAGTTTAAAAGGATCAAATTTAAAGTCCGTTTGAAATTATTTTCAATTTGAAGTTATTTGGGTTTTATTCAAATTATTTTTCTCCAAAAATAAAATTAATGGAAAATAGGGTAAAATGACTCCCTACATCAGAAAATTGGAGAGAAATAATTTTGAAATCATTTTGATGTTTCTAAAATGATTTTTATTGGGTTTTATTCTAGAAGTAGCACTGTTTGTATTATTTGAATTTTTGTGAATTTTATTTGGCACTAGAGAAATGTTCGTGTTGTAAAAAATCTTTTCTTGAAATTTTTGATATATAGTATGCCTATATAAAAATTTTATTTTATTTTTATTTATTCAGGTTATCCTTCTGTTTCTATTTAAAAAAACTGTACATGCAGCCTGTCCCTAAATGTTACACACATGCGCACCATAGTACCAGTGGGCGTCCCTTCTTTTCTTCTTTTTTTTGGGCCAGGCCCAGCCAGCCTTTTCATTTTTTTCTTAGGCCGAATTTTGTTTTAAAAAAAAAGCTGCAGCCGCAGCGTGCGCGCACGGCCGGCCGAAGGCCTTTAGGCCCATGCAAGCCGCCTCTTTTCTTCTCTGTTTTTTTTCTTTTTATCTATATTTAGTCCCACGTTGCCTAGCCTTTAACCTTTAAGCCTTTTTTCCACCAATAAACATAGACCCATAGAGCTTTCAAAAATCATCCGATTCGAGTTAAATAGATATTTTGGTTTGACTAGATTCACTAAAGAAAAATTATTTCTTTTTTCCGGCGGGACTTCTGAAAATTGTCTCCTCTCTCCGAAGTTATATTTTTTCGCTATCTTATAAAGGTATCTTTCTTCATATATACTTTCGTAGCTTATTATTTCTAGACTAGTACGGTAGAATAATTATATTATCAATTAGTCTCTGTATTTATACATTAGACATAGAATTTTCTCAGCCGTAGTTATTTTACTTTCGTAAAATAGTTTGCCCCTGATTTTTCAAATAGCCATAACTTTTTACTCGTTCATTCAAATTAGATGAAACCAATGCCTATAGTTTCGTCTTGTTTTCACCTATCCAGTTAACCTGTCATGTCAACTTTTTGAAATTTTCAAATTTCGAACTTTGTTCAGATTCATATTCAAACTTCTTTTGTTCATAACTTGAGTTCGTAACTCCGTTTGAGTTGATTCTTTTTGCAAATCGGAGCTCTTGACCTAAACTTTAAGGCCAAATACACATAATTTTGGTACTGTTAGAAATTATTTTATGTTGGAAAATTTATTTGCTTGGTTTTGATGTTTTCCGAATCGTCTTCTTCGTTCTTTCTGATCCTTTGAGTGATTGCTTATGTGTGGTTACTATTGCTTACTTACGATAGATTAACCAGAGTGTGACGCGTAGATCTATCAAGAGTTATGAGTGCGAATCATCTTCATCAACATTGCAGGCAAGTTCACACTTTGATCATACCCCATTATCACCCAGTTTTTATGCATTAGTTCCAATCCTCACATTGCATGATTAGGATGTTATTAACTTGGGGGTTGGGAAGTAGTTGATGAGGTAGAACCTATTGCCCTGTTACATTCAAACCCTTGGGAGTTACTTCTACGTGTTGCTTATATTGCTATGCTATGCTCGTAGACGTGGTTTGGGTGAGTGAAATCCATGACAAATGTGAGATTGTTAATTAATGGTTCAACTTAAGGTGGCAACTTAAATACACATTTGGGTGGATTGAGACACCTGGAGTAACCAGTGTTGCCTGTATTTTTGGAAATCCCGGAGTATCCGTGTGATCTTCCTATGGACCGCCACCCAGGCTCAAAGGGGTCATAAGATTTTTCATGCTAGAAACTTCCGTGTGCAGCCACATGCTATTATGGGCTCTAGCATAGTGGAGTAAGTTGCGTGAAGCTCCCGAAGAGGTGGATCAGCAGGTAGTGGGATGTAGGTTTGGTATGGTCTACCCGGAGTAAGGGGTTAATGCTTCTGAAAAACTGTGTCTCGGTCATCCGTTTCTCAAACACCTGGCAGTGCGAGAAATTCAACGGAGGAGATCGGGTATTGTGGGGAAAAGTGCGCAAACCTCTATAGAGTGTACAAACTAATCATGGTTAGCCGTGTCCCCGGTTATGGACATCTTGAGTATCTAGTACTTGGATTATCATATTGATCTCAACATGTTATTTAAATAATTTGTTGGGTTATTGATGTTAATTTGGGATTGAGTTGGAGGAACATTCTCAATATTTTTTTTAACCAACTTTGTAGTTAAATAAAATATATTCCTTTGATGTAGGGAAAAATTGGCTTTTCGCAAAAACATTATAACCATAGAGCTTTTCCACCAGCCAAATATGCATGTAGTAATAGCCTTTATTCATCATTATCCTATGGTGTGAATTTGCCAGTACATTCAATGTACTGACCCTTTGTGGCTGCAACGTCTCATGTTGCAGGATTCTTATGACAAGTAAATGATACGTTAGGGTTACGATTTCTACACTCAACTTTGCCGTTGGTGTTGATGGGAATCCACAACCTTGTTGTTACTTCCGCTATTTTGGATTGAGGTAATAGTATTTAAGTTATTTTATACATGTGATTTACCTCTGTTATAAATCCTCGAGTACTGTGTGTGTCAGCATACCGATCCAGGGATGACACTTAAGCACGGAGACTTGACCGTCTGAGGTCGGGTCACTACAAGATGGTATCATAGCACATGTTGATTGTAGGACGTGACCCTAGAAATTGGCAATCCCATAGGAAAGATTTTCTCTACAACTTCATTTTCAAAAGATCTTTTACCTCTCTTCTCTTCTGAGCTTATTCAAATATACTCTTTTAGTGAGACCATACCCCTTTTCATTTTTGACCACTCGAAGACTCGACTGATGAGACCACTCCAAAAAGTACAAGATATGGGACCACTAAGACCACATCGGAATGAAGAGGATTTTACCGTGTATTATAATAATGGAAACTACAACGGTTGAAGACTCCGAAGACTAGGAGAATTTGAAGGCTCTGAAGAATTCCCAGATTTGTAAGACCTAGGAAGGCTACCCTTATGGAACTTGATAAACTATGGAAGCTGTCAATACCTGAGATCAAGGTGTGTTATAGAAAGACCGGAACATGGAGCATTAGAACTCAAAGTTTTTGTCAAGAAACCCTAAGGAGGGAGATATCAACTATGGAATGATAGCTCATGGAAATGGCAAGAGCAGAAACACGGGTGCCCATGATTTTAACACCCGCTTATGTTATTGCCGCCGTGCTAAGTTAAGCATGCATTTTCTTCGAAAGGATTGGATGGTAGAAGGCTGATGGAGCATCTATCAACAAAGGATGCAGTTTTAACCTTAGCTGGTGTATCACCAGGATCTGGAGAATTACATCAGGAATTTTAAGACGGACCCGCAGGAAGCCGTATTTTGACAAAGAAGAATTTCGTGAAGAACTCAGGACCCAGAAGTTGAAAGTAGCCAAGCTGGAGGAGCTACAACCTCGAGATACCAGAGATTTGTCAGGAACTGAAGGACAGTAGGACCATGGTTCATGCCAAGGGTGTTGAAACCCAGATGTTCGGAATGCAACCCCAGAATATTGAAGGACGTCATGAGAGACTTCGCGTCGACAAAGATGATCTGGCAAAAGAACTTGAGAAGGACAAGCACAATCGAAAGAAGCCATCGGAGACATGAACGAGACTTGAGGAGTTTAATGACTTTGAAGATTTATTGACCTTTAGAAGACCAAATCCCTGTTATATACCTACGCTAGACGCAACGATTGTGAGATGCCATTTGTTTGATGTTTTTCTGACAGCCACAAAATAAAATCTGTCTCTTCAAAACTATTGTTTGTATTGTGTGCATCCCCCTTTGTCTCTCTCATCTCACCCCAAACCCATGGACCCAATAAAGGACGAATGGAGATGAACTCATGTTTCCCTGGACCGATAAGTCAATTGGAGACGGACCGATGGATTCAGAACATGGAGGATCACATGAAGAATAACCCTATAGCCGGAAAGGATATGACCCAGCATGCTCTTCCGTGCTTTGAAAGAGGTACTGCTACTTGGTGGAGGATGTACCAAACCATGAATGGATGACAAGGAGTAACTACATGGAAAGAATTTAAGTAGACTCTGCAAAGATCTCGTCTTGTGTCCCAGAAGTTGAGGCCTTATGGAAAGGATATGAAGAAACCTTGTGCCTACAAGCTTTGTGGAGAATTAGGACACAACCATAAAGAAAACAAGGACGAATACCCTCATAAGCGGAGGATTACCAAAGGAGTTAGCCAAGGATCTCAGGGAACTTCGGTTGGAGATTGTTCCCAAAGGTTTTGTTGCAGCAATGGAAGTTCAGTCTACATTGTTGGGAAAGATCCGTGAAGCTCAGAAGGATGACAAAGAGATTGCTGAGGTAAAAGAGAGGATGAGTAAAGGAAAGGCCAAAGGTTTTCATAAGGATGAGCACGACACCTTATGGTTCGAGGACCGTATATATGTGCCCAATAATGCAAAGATCAGGAAGTAAATACTTCAGGAGGCTCATGACTCACCATACTCGATTCGCCCTGGAAACACCAAGATGTATTTGGATTTGAAGGAGCGTTACTGGTGGACTGGTATGAAGAAGGATATTGCGGAGTATGTAGTCATAGGTGATGTATGCTAGAGAGAGTAAAAGCAGAGCATCAGAAGCCAGCAGGATTACTGCAGCCTATGCCGATACCCGAATGGAAGTGGGATAAGCTTGGCATGGATTTCATTACCGGATTTCCCAGAACCCGATCGGGATATGATTCTATCTGGTTAGTAGTTGATTAGCTTGATCAAAGTGGCTCACTTTATCCCAGTGAAAACCACCTATACAAGTGCGAAGTTGACCAAGATATATTTGACCAGAATTGTATGTCTGCATGGAGTTCCGAGGACCATCATATCAGATAGAGGGACACAGTTTACCTCAAGGTTTTGGAATCAGCTGCACCAGACTTTGGGTACTAGGATAGAGTTCAGTACATCCTTCCATCCGTAGACAGATGGATAGACCGAGAGAGTCAATCAGATTCTGGAGGACATGTTGAGAGCGTGTGCGCTAGATTATGGATCTAGTAGGGATGATAATCTACCTTACGTAGAGTTCTCATACAACAACAGTTACCAAGCCAATTTGAAGATGGCCCCTTTTGAAGCTTTGTATGGGAGAAGGAGCCAGGCACTGTTGATGTGGGATGAAGTTGGAGACTGTCAGTTGTCTGGACCAAATGTGATCAAGGAGTCACAGGAGAATGTTAAGTTGATTCGAGATAGACTGAAGGTAGCTCAGTCCAGGCAGAAGAGTTATGCGGACTCAAAAATGCAAGAAGGTAGTCTATGAAATTGGAGACAGAGCATGTCTTCGTGTGTCCCCTCTGCGAGGAGTTAAACGATTTGTAGTTAAGGGAAAGTAGCCCCGAGAATTGTAGGACCATACCGAGTTTTGGAGTGTATGGGAGAAGTGGCCAACATGTTGGAGTCACCCAAAGGACTTTCAGGAGTTCATGATGTGTTTCACGTTTCCCAGTTGAAGAAGTGCCATGCAGAGATGGCCAATATTCCCCTGTAAGGATGCTTGACCCTGGAAAGGATAATAATGTTCCACAAAGTGGGGTATGGACTTCATAAGTATAAGTTTTTATCTCGGTATGTGGGATAACCCACGAGGATGAAGAGATGAATTACTATTGGATATAAAGGAGGTATGATGTTGGTATTATGGAACGATTATAACTCCATGATGAGTCTGAGTAATCACGTCTTAGTTTGGAACCAATAGAAGGAAGGGAGATAGTACAATTGGATGGATTTAAGAATGTTGGGAGGTTGGATGTTGGAGTAGTGATCAGTTGCCCCGATGATGAGTTCAAGGTTTACAAGTGATGGAATGGGCCATAACCCACAGGCCCCAGGACCTGCCAAGAAGCAAGCACATTCTTGCTGAAGGAAAAACCCTGGAAGAAGTTACGTTTATCGGCAGACGATCTTATAGAGTAACGCAAAACCTGAGAGTTGTGAAGAAACGATAGATGTTTGTTTGGCTTGCAGAATCAATGGATTTATCCGAACTTGGTTCGTTGACAAGATAAATTCTGCAATGCTTGTGAGGATGACCGAGTGTTAGAATGCGAGATTGGCTAAACCGTATACAGGGTAATGATTTGGGTGCGGGATGGATTGATCACCATACCGACTTACTCTTATTATTCGCCTTGCTATAAGGGATGGTAAATCTGAGAGACTTACCTATAGTAGAGAGACGATGATCAAACCTTGTTTAAACCCTAGAATGGTATAAGAATTGTTCCCTTGTACACGGCAGCTTTTGCCAACCGTAGGTTATACGGTGAGGATCAACCCAGACCTATTTCCTGCAGGAGAAACCATAACTGGATGGCCGCCATGAGATATCGATAGTTGTTTAGTATTGGCGCCAGACCTATCAGCTATGAAGACCCAGTCTCGGAATAACCTTACCAAGATGAAAGGACAGGAAAATTGAGGAAAAGGTTATGCCGCTGCCGGAAGAGCCAGAGAAGGAATTATCCTTACGATCTGAGAAGACCGGCCCTGTCAAGACTAAGGATGGAGTATATGAGTATTGATGGGACCGTAACGATGTTTCTAAGGGTGGTAGCACCCTAGACCCCCTGTGATGATCGATGGATTTTAAGAAGACCCAAACCCTAACCTTTTTATTGCTAGCCTCTCCAAATCTCGAGGACGAGATTCATTTTAAGGGTGGTAGGTTTGTAACATCCCAAAATTCTAAATTTTGGAATGTTATAATAAATAGATAGACTTGATTGATTGTTTGATTGATTGACTGAAAGTGAGTGAATTTGAAACTTTTTGAAAGTTAAATCAGAGGGAATAAAAGTACTTTCCCAAACTTTCTTTTTTCATTTTGATCTCCATGAATTCAAATTCTTTTCATCACAAAACCCTGGAGTGAAGATAATATGACTTCTTCCATTTAAATAAATGATAAAGGGTTTTGAAAAGATTTGAATTTCATTTGAAAATATTTCAAATTTAGAACTTTAAGCAACTCAATGATTTTCATGAGAGAAGATAAAATGACTTCTTCAAAAATACAAGTTGGAAGTTTAAAATGATCAAATTTAAAGTCCATTTGAAATTATTTTCAATTTGGAGTTATTTGGATTTTATTCAAATTATTTTTCTCCAAAAATAAAATTAATGGAAAATAGGGTAAAATGATTCCCTACATCAGAAAATTGGAGAGAAATAATTTTGAAATCATTTTGGTATTTATAAAATGATTTTTATTGGGTTTTATTGTAGAAGTAGCACTGTTTGTATTATTTGAATTTTTGTGAATTTTATTTGGCACTTGAGAAATGTTCATATTGTAGAAAATATTTTTTGAAAATTTTGATATATAGTATGCCTGTATAAAACTTTTATTTTATTTTTCTTTATTCAGGTTATTCTTCTGTTTCTATTTAAAAAAACTATACATGCGGCCTGTCCGTAAATGTTACACACGTGCGCATCATAGTACTAGTGGGCGTCCCTTCTTTTTTTTTCTTTTCCTACATGGGCCAGGCCCAGCCAGCCTTTTCATTTTTTTCTTAGGCCGAATTTTGTTTAAAAAAAAGCTGCAGCCGCAGCGTGCGCGCACGGCCGGCCGAAGGTCTTTAGGCTCATGCGAGCCGCCTCTTTTATTCTCTGTTTCTTTTTTCTTTTCATCTACGTTTAGTCTCACGTTGCCTAGCCTTTGACATCTAAGCCTCTTTTCCACCAATAAAGATAGACACATAGAGCCTTCAAAAATCATCCGATTCGAGTTAAATCAATATTTTGGTTTGACTAGATTCACTAAAGAAAAATTATTTCTTTTTTCCGGCGGGACTTCTGGAAATTGTCTCCTCTCTCCAAAGTTATTTTTTTCGCTATCTTATAAAGGTATCTTTCTTCATATATACTTCTATAGCTTATTATTTCTAGACTAGTACAGTAAAATAATTAGATTATCAATTAGTCTTTCTATTTATACATTAGACATAGAATTTTCTCAGCCGTAGTTATTTTACTTTCGTAAAACAGCTTGGCCCTGATTTTTCAAATAGCCATAACTTTTTACTCGTTCATCCAAATTAGATGAAACCCACACCTATAGTTTCGTCTTGTTTTCACCTATCCGTTAACCTGTCATGTTAACTTTTTGAAATTTTCAAATTTCAAACTTTGTTCAGATTCATATTCAAACTTCTTTTGTTCATAACTTGAGTTCCGTAACTCCGTTTGAGTTGATTCTTTTTGCAAATCGGAGCTCTTGACCTAAAATTTCTGATAAGGCCAAATACACATAATTTTGGTACTGTTAGAAATTATTTTATGTTGGAAGAGTTATTTGCTTGATTTTGATGTTTTCCGAATCGTCTTCTTCGTTCTTTCTGATCCTTTGAGTGATTGCTTATGTGTGGTTACTATTGCTTGCTTACGATAGATTGACCAGAGTGTAAGTCGTAGATCTATCAAGAGTTATGAGTGCGAATCATCTTCATCAACATTGCAGGCAAGTTCACACTTTGATCATACCCCATTATCACCCAGTTTTTATGCATTAGTTCCAATCCTCACATTGCATGATTAGGATGTTATTAACTTGGGGGTTGGGAAGTAGTTGATGAGGTAGAACCTATTGCCCTGTTACATTCAAACCCTTGGGAGTTACTTCTACGTGTTGCTTATATTGCTATGCTATGCTCGTAGACGTGGTTTGGGTGAGTGAAATCCATGACAAATGTGAGATTGTTAATTAATGGTTCAACTTAAGGTGGCAACTTAAATACACATTTGGGTGGATTGAGACACCTGGAGTAACCAGTGTTGCCTGTATTTTTGGAAATCCCGGAGTATCCGTGTGATCTTCCTATGGACCGCCACCCAGGCTCAAAGGGGTCATAAGATTTTTCATGCTAGAAACTTCCGTGTGCAGCCACATGCTATTATGGGCTCTAGCATAGTGGAGTAAGTTGCGTGAAGCTCCCGAAGAGGTGGATCAGCAGGTAGTGGGATGTAGGTTTGGTATGGTCTACCCGGAGTAAGGGGTTAATGCTTCTGAAAAACTGTGTCTCGGTCATCCGTTTCTCAAACACCTGGCAGTGCGAGAAATTCAACGGAGGAGATCGGGTATTGTGGGGAAAAGTGCGCAAACCTCTATAGAGTGTACAAACTAATCATGGTTAGCCGTGTCCCCGGTTATGGACATCTTGAGTATCTAGTGCTTGGATTATCATATTGATCTCAACATGTTATTTAAATAATTTGTTGGGTTATTGATGTTAATTTGGGATTGAGTTGGAGGAACATTCTCAATATTTTTTTCAACCAACTTTGTAGTTAAATAAAATATATTCCTTTGATGTAGGGAAAAATTGGCTTTTCGCAAAAACATTATAACCATAGAGCTTTTCCACCAGCCAAATATGCATGTAGTAATAGCCTTTATTCATCATTATCCTATGGTGTGAATTTGCCAGTACATTCAATGTACTGACCCTTTGTGGCTGCAACGTCTCATGTTGCAGGATTCTTATGACAAGTAAATGATACGTTAGGGTTACGATTTCTACACTCAACTTTGTCGTTGGTGTTGATGGGAATCCACAACCTTGTTGTTTCTTTCGCTATTTTGGATTGAGGTAATAGTATTTATGTTATTTTATACATGTGATTTACCTCTGTTATAAATCCTCGAGTACTGTGTGTGTCAGCATACCGATCCAGGGATGACACTTAAGTACAGAGACTTGACCGTCTGAGGTCGGGTCGCTACAGAATGCTTCGCTTCTTGATAAAAGCACTTTGAGCCGGTGACACGAGGTCGTTCATGTGGATGGAAAGGTGTGTTGCCATCATCTTAGCAAAGTGCTTAGCCACGGCATGAATTAGACTTATCGGTCTAAAGTCGGAAATATCCTCAGCGCCATCTTTCTTGGGGATTAATGCGATGTTGGCTGAATTTAGCCAATGTAAATTGGTGGAATGAAGATTGGAGAAGTGGTTGATAGCAGCCATGACATCGATCTTGATAACATCCCAAGACGCCTTGAAGAATGCACCCGTGAACCCATCCGGCCCCGGCGCCTTATCGCATGGCGAATCAAAGACGGCCTTTCTAGCCTCATCCATGGTGAACGGAGCCCCAAGGTCACTAAGATCACAATTTGGAGTGGGGATACACTCCCAATTAAAGTCCTTATTCCTTCTAGGTCCCTTCTTCATGACGAAGGAGAAGTGACTATGGATAATATCCTTCTTTTGGTTGTGGTCGGTTACCCACCTCGCATTGTGCTTGAGGCGGTGAATGAAATTTTTCCTTCACCGACGGTTGATTCGAAGGTGAAAATATTTAGTGTTTGTGCCCCCCTCTTTAATGTTTGTTATTCTAGAGGTCTGCCGCTTCCGAGCTTTTTCAAGCACCGTCAAGCCAACCACCCTCCTCTTTAGCCTCTTCCTAAGATCAATCTCCCGCGGGCTCAGAGACCTTGACTCTTGCACGATGTCGAGGCGAAGGATGACCTCCAAGGCCATATGCACTTGAACCTTCATGTTGGAGAAGAGGGACTTGCTCCATGCCTTCAGTCTGACACTAGTTTTTTTGAGTTTGTGATGCAGGATATGGTACGGCTCGACATGGTTGTGTCCTTCATTCCACGCATCTTGGACAGTTGTCAAGAAACCTGGCATCTTGATCCAGAAAATTTCACAGCTGACATTAGGTACGGCTCGATCAAGGCGTTCTCCACAGCTGACATCAGGTCGCAGTCCAGATTGAACAGAGCTCGTAATGCCGCAATGGTGATGTCAGGGAGACGACCATTGAACAGCTGCACAAACTTGCTGATGGCCGCCTCGGTTAGTTGCTCGCCCTCGTCCACAATGCCCATACGCTGGCAGAGGAGCCGCTCTGCAAGGGTCGCAATGGGCAGCCTCTGGTTCTTGGCTCGGATCCTCGGGCTGCGACGACCCAGGTTGAAGCTCATAACGCCCGCCAAGGTCTTGCGCCGCCGAGCAGGTGGCCGTGGTGGTGTCCAGGTTGGTGGTGAGGGGAGAAGTGCTGGCCTGCAGGGGACAAAGATGGGGGTGGTAGCATCTTCAGCGACCCCATCTTCAGGCATATCAGGTGTAGCAGCTTCCAGGACTAGTTGGTGCAGATCAGCAGCAGGCTGCTCTGGAGTAGCCACCACAAAACTTGATCCTAGAAAGGATGCCGAGTCCAGGGACTTCTCAGCAACAGGCTGCAAAGGTGTGTCCAGCACCAATCTTGGCCCCGGAGAGGACGCCCAATCCAGCGCCATCTCATGGGTGCATCGCACTTCGGAGTTCACCAGCGAGTGGGCAGGCGTGGTCCGCAGAGTAGAGATAGTCTCTGCCGCATCAATGTTGAGTGATGGTTGAACAGGAGTAGGCGCAAAAGTAAGGTGCAGCACGGCGCAACCAGTCAACAGCAACAGAGGAGGACTTGATCTGAATGACGTCGCAGGAGCGAGCCGCCGCCGTCACCTCGATCGATTTAATATAGCCTATGTGAAATAAAATGGTGGATTTATGCGTGAGAGAAGAGAGAGAGCGGGCTGTCACATGATGTCGTCACTGTTTTTCCTGCCATATCAAGGACATGGTGGGGGCCAATAGTTGTATTAGGTATGGTATTCAATTTGTATAGCAAAAAGGAGGAAAAGTTAGATGTGTACAACCCAAATCTTAAAGCAACTGATGGATGGTGAGATTGTTACCGGTAGGTAATATTAACGTTCAAAGTGACTTTCTGCAGTATGTAAATGTCCATTGTTTTGCTGAAACAACTTTTGTGTCCAGCCGCGATCGAGCCAAGTGGACAAGCCGTCCTCATGTTAAAATTTTAAAAAAGGGCTCCATGCGTGCCACACCAATCCACGCAAATACTGGATGCACGTACACCTGGTACTCACTGTCTCTGCAACGTTTCCCTTGCTAAACCTCTCTGGCCATGCACGGCAGCCTTGAGGGTGTGAGGAGCGCGTGAACAGTCTGGTGTCTGGACCAGAAACGACACCGGGAAGAGATAGCTGCATCTATAGCCGCATACAGCTTTCCATTTTGGATGCTTTCCCTTGCTGCATGTCGTTCACTCGTGCTTTCTGTTGTGTGCTTCTCTCATGATACAACGTTGCTCAGTGTTTCAAGGATGGCTGATTTATTCTCAAGATAAACTCAAGGATGGATGTAAGTGTATGTGTACATGGTTTGCTAGCCACTGTTTTGAGAACGGACGCGTGCGTGGGGGTTTGATCCATGTGTTTAGTGATATCAGTTTCTATCTCATGAGCACCAGCTGGCTTTCTGTTTAGCCCTTTATATATGGAGACAAATCCAGCTTTGGCGCCCTCTCAAAAAAGACACCATTACAGTACAAACCTATCATTTCAAGTTTGCTATATAGTGAATGTTCATGAGTTAACTAAAAAGTGAATAATGCCCTTTGCAAGTATTTTTTAGTTCACTTTAGCTACTTGTAAGTTGCCTCAATTTTGAATCTGGGTCATTCGATTTCTTAGCCAATGATTTTGCTCTGAGATTTGTGCTGCATTTTTTGCTGGCTTGTGTTGTTTGTTGAACCGGACTTCTTATTTTTTTGACTGGCCCCATATTTGGGCCAGTCCATTTTCTAATGGGCCGAAGCGCACTAACTGGGTCGAAAACATAAGTCGATTTCTTGTGTTGTTTGTTGTGGCATTGTGTTGTCTCAAAAAAAAGTTATGGCCTTGTGATCTCAATTTTTTTCTTTGTGATGCGCTTATTTTTTTTCTAGCCTATGTTGTTCATTTTTTATTCTGTTTTTGCTTCTTTTTTGTTTTTCTTTGTTAGTTGTTTTTCTTTTCTTTTGTGGCTATTTTTAAGTTGGGTGAGTGTAAATGTACACACAAAAATACTATGCAATATTTGCAAAAATTACACTGTTATTATTTGCATACAAAAAAGGTGTGATTTTAGAGCGAAGTTGTCTGCAAGTTTTTTAGAACTTTTTTCTTTATCTTTCTACTTTTGAGGGTAATACTATTGCCGCTAATAAATTGTTTCTTATTTTAGCTTTCTTAATTGTCATTTCACTTCCGTTCTTCAATGGTAAAACCAGTGCCACTAATTAATTCCTTCAAATGAATTATTTTTGCAAAAAAATCCACTATTATATGTTTATTCTTTAATATTTTTGCAAAGCGCATTTTTTAAATATTGTGTGCAAATTTTGTTATTTCTGTTTTTATTTCCTCCCTTTTTGAAGTGTAATGTTAATGCCACTAATTTATTCTTTCTTAGAAACTTCCTTATTTTGATTTTTCTTTAGTTTTTGTTTTATATTTATTTATTTTTAAAAGGTAATACCAATTTCACTAATTCATTCTTCCTTAGAAAATGTTATTATTTTTATTTGGTTTTAATTTTGTCTTATTTTATTTTTCTTAAAGAGTAATAGCAAAACCACTAATTCATGATTTATTGAAAATTTTAGTATTTTGACTTCTTTTATTTCCTTTCTTCTTAATGATTATAACAATGCCAAAATTATATGTCTTCTTAGGAAACTTCCCTTTTATTGTGAAAACCCACTATTAAATTCTTGTTATTGCATATTATAAAATTGCGCAATTTTCTGTGTAAACTATTTACAATATTTCTTATATTCTGTTTTATTATTTTCATTTTATTTTTAAATAATAGGTAAACCAATGACACTAATTCATTTTTTGTAAGGAAATCATTATGTTGATTTTGTTTAAGTTTTATTTCATTTCCTTTCTTCTTTAAGGGTAATACCAATGTCACTAATTCTTTCCTTCTTAGGAATGTTTTTAATGAAATTTTACTATTATATGCTTATTCTTGCAGATTACAAAAAGCGCATATTTTGTGCAAACAGTGTGCAAATTTTGTCATTATTGTTTTTCTTTTGCTTTTGTTTCTTCTTAAAGGGTAATACTGATGCCACTAATTCATTCTTCCTTACAAAACTTTATTAATTTGATTTAGCTTTAGCTTTAATTTTCATTCTTTTCTTGAAGAATAATACCAATGTCACTAATTCATTCGTTCTTAGGAAACTTCTTTTCTGCAAAAATTCCACAATCATATGCTTATTCATTCATGTTATAAAAAATGTAATTTCTGCATAAATCATGTGTAAATTTTGTCATTATTTTCTTTCTTCTTAAAGGGTAATTCAATTGCTAGTAATTCATTCTTTCATAGAAAACTTCATTATTTTGATTTGGACAAGTAGATATGCCATGGATCAAGTCCCAATGCCACTAATTCATTATTTCCTTAGAAAGCTTCATGTCTTGCAAAAATAATACTTTTATATGATTATTCTTTCATATTAAAATAAAGTGTGATTCAATTGTAAATTGTGTGCAAAAATTTTCATTATTTTATTTTAGTCTTTATTTCATTTTATTTTCTTCTTTAAGGGTAAGACGAATGCCACTAATTTATTCTCCCATAAAAAACTTGATTATTTTAAGTTTGTTATATTTTAATGTTATTTCTTCTAAAAGGATAGTACCAATTCCACTAATTTATTATTCCTTAGAAAAATTCATCATTTTGATTTTGATTTTTTCTTAGTTTTTATTAGTTTTTCTCTAAAAGGGTAATGCCAATGCCACTAATTCATTCTTCCTTAGAAAATTTTATTATTTTGATCTTGTTTCAATTTTGATTTCATTTTCTTCATTCTTAAAGGGTAATACAAATCCCACAAATTCATTCTTCCTTGGAAAATTCATTATTTTGGTCTTATTTTAGCTTTTATTTCATTTTGTTTGTTTTTAAGGGTAATTAATGTGAATGCCATTCATTCCTTCCGATGACTTTTTTTTAGAAATTCCACTATTATATGCTTATTCTTGCATATTATTAAAAATCATAATTTTTGTGAAACCTGTGCGCAAATTTTGTTATTAATTTTTATTTCATTTTGTTTTGTTTGCTCTTAAAGGAGAACACCAATGTCACTAATTTATTTTTTCTTACAAAACTTGACTATGTTGATATTGATTTTGTTTTCTTTTTTCCTACTTTTGTCTTTACCAATGTTATTAATTCATTTATGTTAGAATAATTTTTTGCAATAATTCCATTATTGCTTCTTGGAAAACTTTTTATTCCTATTTTAGCGGTTGTGGCCATGGGTGTTGTCGGTGCTGCTCCCCTTCGACGACTTCGCAATGGGTACCATTAGCCACGTACCCTGTGGGTAAAAACCCTATTAGGGTATAGGACAAAAAGTTACCCATGGGTATATAAATAGAAAATTCTCAAACCCATCGGCCGGAGCGGGTATGGGTATGGGATCATACAACCCATACCCGCATACCCATGTACCCTTATAAAATCTAACAAGTACGGACAAATTAACTTTACACTTTTGTCATGAGTTTGTGAATTTAAAATGTATGACTTTGTACTGCCCTTTATGACTATGTGTTGATATTTTGATGTGTTGTCGTTTACAACAAAGTGTTGATGTTTATAGAATGTGTTGTTCTTTATGATGTGTTGTTGTTTATAAGTATGTACTGGTATTATTATGTGTTGTTGTTTATAAATTATGATTATATGTTGTTGTTTATGATTATGTGTTGCTCAAATTTATGTTACAGAAACGAGAGTATTTTTACCTGTGGGTACCCGTTTACACTGTCGGGTGATGGGTACATGAAAAAATTATACCCATTAACGGATGTGGGTACGGGCGATGGGTAAGATGAAATAGGACGGATAAGGGTATGGAGTGGCTCCACACATACCTGAAGGAAATATGCCCTAGAGGCAATAATAAATTTGTTATTTATATTTCCTTATATCATGATAAATGTTTATTATTCATGCTAGAATTGTATTAACCGGAAACTTAGTACATGTGTGAATACATAGACAAACAGAGTGTCACTACTATGCCTCTACTAGACTAGCTCGTTAATCAAAGATGGTTAAGTTTCCTAGCCATAGACATGTGTTGTCATTTGATGAACAGGATCACATCATTAGAGAATGATGTGATGAACAAGACCCATCCGTTAGCTTAGCACTATGATTGCTTAGTTTATTGCTATTGCTTTCTTCATGACTTATACATGTTCCTATAACTATGAGATTATGCAACTCCCGAATACCGGAGGAACACTTAGTGTGCTATCAAACATCACAACGTAACTGGATGATTATAAAGATGCTCTACAGGTGTCTCCGATGGTGTTTGTTGAGTTGGCATAGATCGAGATTAGGATTTGTCACTCCGATTGTCGGAGAGGTACCTCTGGGCCCTCTTGGTAATGCACATCACTATAAGCCTTGCAAGCAATGTGACTAATGAGTTAGTTATGGGATGATGCATTACGGGACGAGTAAAGAGACTTGCCGGTAACGAGATTGAACTAGGTATGATGATACCGACGATCGAATCTCGGGCAAGTAACATACCGATGACAAAGGGAACAGCGTATGTTGTTATGCGTTTTGACCGATAAAGATCTTTGTAGAATATGTAGGAGCCAATATGAGCATCCAGGTTCCGCTATTGGTTATTGACTGGAGATGTGTCTCGGTCATGTCTACATAGTTCTCGAACCCGTAGGGTCCTCATGCTTAACGTTCAATGACGATTTGTATTATGAGTTATGTGATTTGATGTACCGAAGGTTGTTCGGAGTCCTGGATGAGATCACAGACATGATGAGGAGTCTCGAAATGGTCGAGACATAAAGATTGATGTATTGGACCATGTTATTCGGACACCAGAAGTGTTCTGGATGGTTTCGGGTAAAACCGAAGTGCCGGAGGGGTTACCGGAACCCCGGGGGAACTAATGGGCCACCATGGGCCTTATTGGAGAGAGCAGAGGGGAGCCAAGGCAGGCCCCCCCTTGCAGTCCGAATTGGACAAGGGAAGTGGGGCGGCGCCCCCCCTTTTCCTTCTCCCTCTCTCGCTCTCCTTCCTTCCCCCCCTCTCCCTCTTGGTGGAATCCTACTAGGACTTGGAGTCCTAGTAGGACTCCCCTCCTTGGGCACGCCCCCTAGGGCCGGTAGGCCTCCTCCTCCCCTCCTTTATATACGGGGGAGGGGGCACCCCATAGACACACAAGTTGATCTTTTAGCCGTGTGCAGTGCCCTCCTCCACAGTTACACACCTCGGTCATATCGTTGTAGTGCTTAGGCGAAGCCCTGCATCGGTAACTTCATCATCACCGTCACCACACCGTCGTGCTGATGAAAATCTCCCTCATCCTCAACTGGATCAAGAGTTCGAGGGACGTCACCGTGCTGAACGTGTGCAGATCGCGAAGGTACCGTGCGTTCGGTACTTGATCGGTTGGATCGTGAAGATGTTTGACTACATCAACCGCGTTACTAAACGCTTCCACTTTCGGTCTACGAGGGTACATAGACACACTCTCCCCTCTTGTTGCTATGCATCTCCTAGATAGATCTTGCGTGATCGTAGGTACAATTTTTGAAATACTGCGTTCCCCAACAATACCCAAACTCTACGGGTGCCATCCCTAGCCTAGATAGGTGGTTGCTGGTGGGAGAGCGAATTGCTTGGGCTGATATGTTTTCGTTGTGTACGTGGATCCTCCCATTCCAAACATGCATGCATGCCACATTATGCGTGTTGTATTCCGCCAATAGGTATTCTACATGCATGCCGTATTCAACACGAATTGGAGTAATCTAGACATGTTGCTATTACATACATTCTCTCTACCGGCGTGAACCTACACATGCATATTTAGATCACTCATTTGATTCGTGAAGTGAAGCAAAAGAAAAGCTTATAGCAAGGATATATGCTAGGCTAGCATGCATGCACGGAGACACAACCTATGGCATGAAGGTGGTGTGTGGAGTGCAGCAGGATGGATGAGTGGCATGTCACCGGCCGACGTTTCAATGTGGTGTGTGCAGTTCAGCAGGATGGTGGCATAATAGCGGTCGGCCTTGCCTTTTTTTCCTTGTTGTGCCTGCGCTTCACCCTCATAAAAAAATTGACTGACCCAAATATAATTTTCAGTCAACTAACACCTAGCCGCTCCCTTTTTAGTTAAATGCTACCATCTTTTGCAAAAAGGGTTCAAATTTGTCAATAATTTTATTGGGATAGGTTCACAAGTAAGTAATATATATATTTTTCACGTATGACAATGAAATTTATGAAAACTCTCTACATGAAGTACATGTTGCTACTTTGAAGCACAAGTGTGTGTAAACGATAGTAGTGTGCCCCTCTCTCTTTGTTCTCTTTTTCCTTTTTTTTCTTCTTCCTTTTCTTTTGGATCTTTGGCTCTCTTTTTATATTTCCTCACTGGTAAAGGCACACTCTAGAAAACATCACACTTTTATTCACTCATAACTTAGAAAATATGATGACTACTAAGGAATGCATCTTGCAGTGTACCAGGATGTGCAATGATCTAGCGCAGTATGTAAACAATGATGAAAGGTGGCGTTGCCACATATGTCATGTCAGCTCAATATGATCATACAAAGCAAATAATAATGAAAACTCAATTCATGTAAAGTAACAATGGAAGTTGCATTGCAATATATTAGAATGGCTATGAAAATGCCATAATAGGTAGGTATGCTGAATGTTTTGAGAAGATACATGTTTTATGTGCAGGAGAACTCGTTCTCCCACTGAGTTTGGATGCACCGGTGAAGTATGCACCGTGTCTCGAGGTGGGAGTGGGCAATGCATGGTACCATAGAGGCTAGCAAAATATGGATAGGTGGAAGTGCGTAAAAGGTCATAAACTCACATTAAGCATAAGAACTCAAATACTTATTGCAAGAGCCTAATAACCGACCCGAAGAAAATGCAACCCCCGCACCCCTAGGAGGGGAGGTCAAGAAACATAAGCTCAAATTGCACCCCTCGGCCTTACACAATGTGATTAGTCACTTTAAGATGCCTTTAACTCCGACCTCACTAATAATACTAGCGGCTTCCACTTTTATGTAAACTAATGAATGTATGGCCCCACGACCTTAACACCGATACCATTTATCCACACAATCATCTATCACTACCTCAATATCGCAAAGTTATTGCAAAGAATCAAGCACATCTGGTTCAAAGATCTACAAGTTCCCGCAAGTTTATATATTCCTCCAATGTATACCTATTATTTCTAATACCAACATATTAAACCATGCTAACAACCAATTACTATTCAATTTCCAGAAAGATATAAGTGAAGAAAGACAGTTTTAATCCTTTCTACAGAAGCCACAACCATGCTCTAACAAATATAAGTGGAGCAAAAGAGCATTCTACATCGTATCAAAGGAAAGTGGAGCAAAAGATCCTTCTACATCATATCGGGACCAGCGCAACGACGAGGTTGTGGTGGTGGTAGCGGAATTTCGACAGGGCTTCGCCAAGTGTGTACCGAAGAAACGTGGGAGGAGTTGGGAGATGCAATGGGCAAGGGTCAAGGGGTAGCTGCCCCCATGTGCCTCCCCCCTCTTTATATAGGCTAGGGGGCAGGGGAGGCCATCCAAAACCATTCTAGGGTCGGCCACAAGGGAGAAACCCCTTTAAACTTGGAGATAACATCTTATCTCTAGATTCAACCCTTCAAATTTAGAGATAAGACCTTATCTCTAGATTTAAACGACATGTGCCTTGGGGAATGGTGCAGCTAGACCATGTGGGTTGTAGCCCCACCCCCCGGTCCATGTGGGCCCTTCTCGATCAATGGGCCCCATGGTGGAACCCCGTAACCTTCTAGTACCTTCCCGATACTCTACTAAAAATTCCCAAACTTTTCCGGAACCCTGATTTCCCATATATAAATCTTCACCTCCGGACAATTCTGAAGCTCCTCGTAATGTCCTAGATCCTATTCGGGACTCGGAACTACTTTCGGACTTTCCACTATTGATATCTGCTACTTGTGAGCTGAGTTGGGATTTCCCCAGAGGAGAGGATGAAGCGGTGCGGTAGAGATAAGTATTTCCCTCAATTAAGAACCAAGGTTGTCAATCCAGTAAGAGAATCACATAGAACCTCGTTAGAAGCACCTGCACTGACAAAAGCAAATACTCGCACCCACTAAAAATAAGGTGTTTGTAAATTGATAACCCACAAGTATAGGGGATCGCAATAGTTTTTGATAAGTAAGAGTGTCGAACCCAACGAGGAGCTAAAGGTAGAACAAATATTCCCTCAAGTTCTATCGACCACCGATACAACTCTAGCACTCTTGACGTTCGCTTTACCTAGAACAAGTATGAAACTAGAAGTATTTTGTAGGTGTTTTTGGATAGGTTTGAAAGGTAATAAAGATCACGTAAATAAAAGCTAGGGGCTGTTTAGGTAAAGACACAACTAAAATAGTTTTAGTAAAGAGCTTTTTGTTACGAGAAAGTTATTTGTCCCTAGGCAATCGATAACTAGACCGGTAATCATTATTGCAATTTTATATGAGGGAGAGGCATAAGCTAACATACTTTCTCTACTTGGATTATATGCACTTATGATTGGAACTCTAGCAAGCATCCGCAACTACTAAAGATCATTAAGGTAAAACCCAACCATAGCATTAAAGCATCAAGTCCTCTTTATCCCATACGCAACAACCCCCTTACTCGGATTTGTGTTTCAGTCACTCATGCAACCCACTATAAGTGAATCATGAACGTATTGCAACACCCTACAGCGGGGATCCCTCACGATTGCGCGACACAGAGAGCACCATAGGACAGCACCAATAATAAAACATGCAACTCAAACCAATCTTGATCATCAAATAGCCCATAGGACAAAACGGATCTACTCAAACATCATAGGATAGCCATACATCATTGGGAAATAATATATAGCGTTGAGCACCATGTTTAAGTAGAGATTACAGCGGGTAAAAGAGGCGTTACACCGCTGCATAGAGGGGGGAAGAGTTGGTGATGATGGCGGTGAAGTTGTTGGTGAAGACTGCGGTGATGATGATGGCCCTCGGTGGCACTCCGGTGCCACCGGAAGCGAGGGGGAGAGAGCCCCCCTCCTTCTTCTTCTTCCTTGACCTCCTCCCTAGATGGGAGTAGGGTTTCCCCTCTGGTACATGGCCTTCATGGCGTGGGAGGGGCGAGAGCCCCTCCGAGATTGGATCTGTCTCTTTGTCTCTATCTGTTTCTTCGTTCAGATCTGTCTCTCTCTGTCTCTATCTGGGATGAAATTTTAACACGATCTCTATCCGTATATGAGCTTTCTTGCGGCGAAAGAAGGGAATCAACCGCCTTACGGGGTGGCCACGAGGGTCAGGGGCGCGCCCCCTGCCTCGTGGCCCCCTCGGGTACCGTCTCACATGGATTTTTCTTCCCAAAAATCATATATATTCCAAAAAAATCTCCGTCAGTTTTTATCCCGTCTGGACTCCTTTTGATATGGATATTCTGCGAAACAAAAAACATGCAACAAACAGGAACTGGCACTGGGCACTGGATCAATATGTTAGTCCCAAAAATAGTATAAAAAGTTGCCAAAAGTATATGAAAGTTGTAGAATATTGGCATGGAACAATCAAATATTATAAATACGACGGAGACGTATCATCATCCCCAAGCTTAATTCCTGCCCGTCCTCGAGTAGGTAAATGATAAAAAAGATAATTTTTGATGTGGAATGCTACCTAGCATAATCTTGATCACATATCTAATCATGGCATGAATATTAAGATACGAGTGATTCAAAGCAATAGTCTATCATTTGACATAAAAACAATAATACTTCAAGCCCACTAATAAAGCAATCATGTCTTTTCAAAATAACAAGGCCAAAGAAAGTTATCCCTACAAAATCATATAGTCTGGCTATGCTCCATCTTCACCACACAAAATATTCACATCATGCACAACCCTGATGACAAGCCAAGCAATTGTTTCATACTTTTGACGTTCTCAAACCTTTTCAACTCTCACGCAATACATGAGCGTGAGCCATGGACATAGCACTATAGGTGGAATAGAATGGTGGTTGTGGAGAAGACAAAAGGAGAAGATAGTCTCACATCAACTAGGCATATCAATGGGCTATGGAGATGCCCATCAATAGATATCAATGTGAGTGAGTAGGGATTGCCATGCAACGGATGCACTAAGAGCTATAAGTGTATGAAAGCTCAAACTGAAACTAAGTGGGTGTGCATCCAACTTGCTTGCTCATGAAGACCTCGGGCATTTGAGGAAGCCCATCATCGGAATATACAAGCGAAGTTCTATAATGAAAATTCCTACTAGTATATGAAAGTGATAACTCAAGAGACTCTCTATATGAAGAACATGGTGCTACTTTGAAGCACAAGTGTGGTAAAAGGATAGTAACATTGCCCCTTCTCTCTTTTTCTCTCATTTTTTTATTTTTTTATTCTTTTGGTGGGCTTCTTTGACCTCTTTTTTTTATTTGGGCTTCTTTGGCCTCTTTTATTTATTTTTAAAGTCCGGAGTCTCATCTCGACTTGTGGGGGAATCATAGTCTCCATCATCCTTTCCTCACTGGGGCAATGCTCTAATAATGATGATCATCACACTTTTATTTACTTACAACTCAATATTACAAGTCGATACTAGAACAAAGTATGAATCTATGTGGATGCCTCTGGTGGTGTACCGGGATTTGCAATGATCTAGCGTAGCAATGATATCAAAAAACGGACAAGCCATGAAAACGTCATGCTAGCTATGTTACGATCATGCAAAGCAATATGACAATGAATGCTCAAGTCATGTATATGATGTGGATGGAAGTTGCATGGCAATATATCTCGGAATGGCTATGGAAATGCCATGATAGGTAGGTATGGTGGCTGTTTTGAGGAAGGTATATGGTGGGTTTATGGTACCGGCGAAAGTTGCGCGGTACTAGAGAGGCTAGCAATGGTGGAAGGGTGAGAGTGCGTATAATCCATGGACTCAACATTAGTCATAAAGAACTCACATACTTATTGCAAAAGTCTATTAGTCATCGAAACAAAGTACTACGTGCATGCTCCTAGGGGGATAGATTGGTAGGAAAATACCATCGCTCGTCCCCGACCGCCACTCATAAGGAAGACAATCAATAAATAAATCATGCTCCGACTTCATCACATAACGGTTCACCATACGTGCATGCTACCGGAATCACAAAACCCAGCACAAGTATTTCTACAGTCCACAACTACCCACTAGCATGACTCTAATATCACCATATTTATATCGCAAAACTATTGCATGGAATCAAACATATCATATTCAGTGATCTACAAGTTTTATGTAGGATTTTATGACTAACCATGTGAATGACCAATTCCTGTCATCTCTCTAAATAGATATAAGTGAAGCAAGAGAGTTTAATTCTTTCTACAAAAGATATGCCCACGCTCTAACAAATATAAGTGAAGCAAAAGAGCATTCTACAAATGGCGGTTTTCTATGTAAAGAGAAACAGGCAATCCAAACTTCAAAAGATATAAGTGAAGCACATGAAGCATTCTATAAAGCCATACTCAAAAGATATAAGTGAAGTGCATAGAGCATTCTATAAATCAAGACTATCTCATACCAGCATGGTGCATAAAAAGAAAAATGAAAACTAAATGCAAAATACGCTCCAAGATTGCACATATCACATGAATGAAACGAATCCGAAAACATACCGATACTTGTTGAAGAAAGAGGGGATGCCTTCTGGGGCATCCCCAAGCTTAGACGCTTGAGTCTCCTTGAATATTTACTTGGGCTGCCTCGGGCATCCCCAAGCTTGAGCTCTTGCCTCTCTTCCTTCTTCTCACATCGAGACCTTCTCGATCATCGGACACTTCATCCACACAAAACTTCAACAGAAAACTCGGTAAGATCCGTTAGTATAATAAAGCAAATCACTACTCTAAGTACTGTTGCAAACCAATTCATATTTTGTTTTTGCATTGTGTCTACTGTAATATAACTTTTTCATGGCTTAATCCACTGATATAAATCGTTAGTCTCATCAAAGCAAGCAAACTATGCATCAAAAACAGAATCTGTCTAAAACAGAGCAGTCTGTAACAATCTGAACATTAACCATACTTATGATACTTGAATAATTCTGCAAAAATTACAAAAAATAAAAATTTGTGTAGAAAGACATTGCAAAAAGAATCAGAACCATTTGACGTTCCAGCTAAAAATGTAAAATCACGCACTACAGATAAAGTTTCTGTCCTGCACCATACAAACCAACAAGAAAGTAAATATCCTAAAGGCAAACCTTGGCACATTATTTTAATAAAACAATAAAATTGTACAAGGGGATAATTACTTTTATTAAAAAGTTTCTATAATCAAGATTCACAAAGTTGCCGTGAGCATGAACAAAGTTCAAGGAGCTCTCCCACTTCAACAATGATTGTCTTTCTCACTTTCACTTTCCTTTTTGAAAAAGTTTCGGGTTCCCCTCTTTATTTTTGTTGTTTTTAAACTATATGAAAGCACTCAAAAGAAATAAATGACTCTCTAAAACTCCCGGGTTGTCTCCCTGGCAGCGCTTTCTTTAAAGCCATTAAGCTAGGCATATAGTGCTCAAGTATTGAATCCACCCGGATCCCAAGGTATATCAAAGCCAATTTTAATTAACAATGATTTGTAATTTAGTAGTGAGCACAAAGTAACATATATCATGTAACAACAAAGTATAACTCTCTTCCTATGCATCGGCATGTCATAAAAGAACAATTCATGCACACAAGGTAAAGGCCAATGCATAGTATAAACAGTTTCTTGCAATTTTATCGTATTGGAAACATAGAGAGGTGGAGATATAGTTCCTCTCTCATAATAATTGCAAGTAGGAGCACCAAGCACATGCATATTATATCTATCAAAATCATCATGTGTAGTAGTAAAAGGCAACCCATCAATATAATCCTTAATAAGCACAAACTTCTCCGATATAGTGTAGTTTGGAGAATTCAAAAAGATAATAGGACTATCATGTGTGGGTGCAATAGCAACAATTTCATGTGTAACATAAGGAACTATAGCAAGTTCATCTCCATGAGCATAATTCATATTGGCATCTTGGACACAAGCATAGCAAGCATCATCAAAAAGGGATATTTCAAAAGAATCAACGGGATCATAACAATCATCATAGCAATCATCCTTCGATAAGCATGAAGGGAAATTAAACAATGTATGAGTTGAAGAGTTATTCTCATTAGAAGGTGGGCACGGGTAGCTAATCCGCTCTTCCTCTCGTTCTTCGCTCTCCTCATCATCTTTTTCATCCAATGAGCTCACAGTTTCATCAATTTCTTCTTCCATAGACTCCTGCAAAATATTAGTCTCTTCTTGGACAGCGGAGTAGTCCTCAATATATGGTTCAACATAGGCATTAGAAGCATAATTATCATAGAAATATTTAAGTATGGCAAAATTTTCAGATTTGTAAAGAGTAGCATCATACTTTTCAAATCAAAGAAGCAATTTCGTAAGCACCCTTAAAAGCAACAAATTCTTCAATTTGTTGAACATCATAGTAATTATAAACACCCTTAGCATACGAAGATACGATTCCATTATCACTAAACTCACATTGATAGGGAAGGTGTTCTTAGGGTTTTCAGAACAACAAGTAAAATCATATATTTCACATAAATTACAAGCATAGCATTGCAAACGATGAATTTGACCCAGTAAAAGTTTCCCTTTTTCAGATATACGGTGTCTCACATAACAAGCATGCTCATCTAAAGATTTTCCCTCAACTAAGCTAGTTGGGGTTTCGGCACGAGCACATAGGGATCGAAGATGATCCAAGTAATAAGTTTCAGGAGTGTGATAGATTTTGAGTGGTTCTTCAACCATTGGTTCAGTAGGTACAACTAATTTTTTTTGGTATTTTGCGTTTCCTACCCATAACTAAAGATAGAAAACAACTAAGAATAGTAAATAAAAATTACTTAGTGATAAAGAAAAAAGCACACACGAGAATATTCACCCCATGCTATTGCTCCCCGGCAACGGCGCCAGAAAAAGGTCTTGATAACCCACAAGTATAGGGGATTGCAACAGTTTTCGATAAGTAAGAGTGTCGAACCCAATGAGGAGCTAAAGGCAGAACAAATATTCCCTCAAGTTCTATCGACCACCGATACAACTCTATGCACGCTTGACGTTCGCTTTACCTAGAACAAGTATGAAACTAGAAGTATTGTGTAGGTGTTTTTGGATAGGTTTGAAAGGTAATAAAGAGCACGTAAATAAAAGCTAGGGGCTGTTTAGGTAAAGACACAACTAAACTAGTTTTAGTAAAGAGCTTTTTGTTACGAGAAAGTTATTTGTCCCTAGGCAATTGATAACTAGACCGGTAATCATTATTGAAATTTTATATGAGGAGAGGCATAAGCTAACATACTTTCTCTACTTGGATCATATGCACTTATGATTGGAACTCTAGCAAGCATCCGCAATTACTAAAGATCATTAAGGTAAAACCCAACCATAGCATTAAAGCATCAAGTCCTCTTTATCCCATACGCAACAACCCCCTTACTCGGGTTTGTGTTTCAGTCACTCACGCAACCCACTATAAGCGAATCATGAACGTATTGCAACACCCTACAACGGGGATCCCTCACGCTTGCGTGACATGGAGAGCACCATAGGACAGCACTAATAATAAAACATGCAACTCAAACCAATCTTGATCATCAAATAGCCCATAGGACAAAACGGATCTACTCAAACATCACAGGATAGCCATACATCATTGGGAAATAATAAAGAGCGTTGAGCACCATGTTTAAGTAGAGATTACAAAAAAGAGGGGTTACACCGCTGCATAGAGGGGGGAAGAGTTGGTGATGATGGCGGTGAAGTTGTTGGTGAAGATTGCGGTGATGATGATGGCCCCCGTTTGCACTCCGGTGCCACCGGAAGCGAGGGGGAGAGAGCCCCCCTCCTTCTTCTTCCTTGACCTCCTCCCTAGATGGGAGAAGGGTTTCCCCTCTGGTCCATGGCCTCCATGGTGTGGGAGGGGCGAGAGCCCCTCCGAGATTGGATCTGTCTCTCTGTCTCTCTCTATTTCTGCGTTCTCAGATTCTACCCTTTCACCGTTTCTTATATTCCCGGAGATCCGTAACTCCGATTGGGCTGAAATTTTAACACGATCTCTATTCGGATATTAGCTTTCTTGCGGCGAAAGAAGGGAATCAAATGCCTTACGGGGTGGCGACGAGGGTCAGGGGCGCGCCCCCTGCCTCATGGCCCCCTCGGGCATCGTCTCGCGTGGATTTTTCTTCCCAAAAATCATATATATTCCAAAAAAAATCTCCGTCAGTTTTTATCCCGTTTGGACTCCGTTTGATATGGATATTCTGTGAAACAAAAAACATGCAACAAACAGGAACTGGCACTGGGCACTGGATCAATATGTTAGTCCCAAAAATAATATAAAAAGTTGCCAAAAGTGTATGAAAGTTGTAGAATATTGGCATGGAACAATCAAAAATTATAGATACGACGGAGACGTATCATAAATCCCCTCGGCGGTTACTTGCAAGGATAAAATCTCGTAGTGATAGGTAATAAGATAAATTGCAAAACAAAATAAAAGAAGTAAAATTGTAGCAAGGTATTTTTGTTTTTATATATGGTAAAATTAGACCCCGAGGCCATAGTTCTCACAAGAGGCTTCTCTCTCGAGCCCATAACATATGGTGGGTAAATAAATTATCGTTGGGAAATTGATAGAAAAGCGCATAGTTATGGCAATATTCAAGGCAATGATCATGTATATAGGCATCATGTCCGAGACAAGTAGAACAACTCTTGCCTGTATCTACCACTATTACTCCACCCATCGACCGCTATCCAGCATGCATCTAGGGTAATAAGTATAAAACAGAGTAACACTTTAAGCAATATGAGAAGATGTAGACAAAGTAAACCCGATCAATATGGATAAACCCCGTCAGTTTATCCTTAATGGCAACAATACAAATACGTGTCTTGTCCCCTACTTTATCACTGGGATAGAGCACCACAAGATTGAACCCATCACAAAGCACCTCTTCCATTGCAAGATATATAAATCAATCTAGTTGACCAAACCAAACGGATAGAAAAGGAGAGAAATACAAAGATATAACAATCATGCATAATAAAGTTCAAAAAAGACTCAATTAATATTCATGAATAATTTGATCATAAACCCACAATTCATCGGATCCCAACAAACACACCGCAAAATAAGATTACATCGAATAGAACTCCAAGAACATTGTATTGAAGATCAAAGAGAGAGAAGAAACCATCTAGCTACAAGCTATGGACCCATAGGTCTGTGGTGAACTACTCACGCATCATCGGAAGGGCAACAAGGATGATGTAGAAGCCCTCCATGATCGATTCCCTCTCCGGCAGAGTACCGGAAAAGGCCTCCTGATGGGATCACGGAAGAAGAGAAACTTGCGGCAGCGGAAAAAGTGTTTTGGGTGGCTCGTTGTTGGTTTCCCAATTTTAGAGAATTTATAGAGGTGGAATTAGGTCACATGGAGCCACGTGGGGCCTAGAAGGCATCAGGGCGCGCCTACCCCCCATGGGCGCGCCCTGTTGCCTTGTTGTATCCTCGCTTCTCGTCTGACCTTCCGAAGCTTCTAGGGTCTCTTTTGTCCAAAAAAATTGTCAAAAAGTTTCGTAGCGTTTGGACTCCATTTGGTAGCGATTTCCTGGAAAACCAAAAACAATCAGAAAACAACAACTGGCACTTGGCACCGGGTTAATAGGTTAGTCTTAAAAATGATATAAAATAGCATATAGTTGCATATAAAACATCCAAGATTGGTACCATAATAGCATGGAACAATAAAAAATTATGGATACGTTGGAGACATATCAATATCTCAACATTACCCTAACGCTACCGAATGTTAAGAGTGCGACCCTACGGGTTCGGGAATCCTGTAGACATGACCCAGACACCTCTTCGGTCAACAACCAATAACGGGATCTCGATGCCCATATTGATTCCTACATATTCCATGAAGATCTTTATCGGTTGAACCACAATGTTGGGGATTCAGTAAATCCTGTATACAATTCCCTTTGTCCGGCGATATGTTACTTTCCCAAGATTCGATCATCCGTATCTCCATACCTACACTACTAGGAAAAGGCCTACTAGTGGCGCACCAGTTTTGCCTACTAATGGCGCACTACTGGTGCGCCACTAGTATTTTTTACTAATGGCGCACCACTGGTGCGCCATTAGTATACCATGCCTAGAGGTGCGGCATTACTATCTGACTTAGTAATGGCGCACCATATAGAAGTGCGCTATTAGTAATAATTTTTTTCAAATATTTTTCAAATATTTTTTTAATTTTTTAATTTTTTTAATTTATTTTATTTTTTCTTAATCTCGGGTCACTATGGCTTAATCTCGGGTCAAATCACACTCCGTGGTCAAACTTCCTGAAAGGTCACCCATCCTCACACTACTCCAGCCCAAGCACGCTTAACTTTAGAGTTCTATCCAACCCCAACACCAGCTCACTTCACAGGCACTTGTTGATATATCTAGCATATCAATCTTATTAAACCTTGTTGATGTTTAGGACATTGTTCATGTTCATGAGTGATGAAATTTTGAAAAAATATTTCAAACTTCCGTTCATATTACGTATCATATTTTGGAAAAAAAATCCCGAAAAAAATCGAAACTATTTTTTTTCTGTTACTAGTGGCGCACCTAGCATACGGTGCGCCACTAGTAAGTTTGAATTTTTTTGAATTTTTTTGCCTCCAGATCTTAAAAGCCCCGTAACTTTTTTCTGTTCGGTTTTTGAGGATTTTGAAAATGTTTAACGGGGTTCCCCCGTTTAAATTCTGATGTAACTTTTCGAGTAGATGATTTTTCATATAGAAAACTTTTTAATCTGAGTTCGTATGCAAAAGTTATGCCCATTTTACAAATTCCAGAGAGATTTTGCAAATAAAGTCAAAATTCATATTTGTAAATTTTCCCAACAACTAGACCACATATCACATGGGAAACTTATTTTCTTTTATTTTTTTGACATTTTCATCATTTTCTTTTATTTTTTCTAAAACTGAAAAGGCGGTCCACAGGGGGGGGTGTGCATGCGAGGGAATTTTTGGGCCAAGTTAGTAATGGCGCACCGTGGAGTGGTGCGCCATTACTAGTTGAACTAGTAATGGCGCACCACTCCCACGGTGCGCCATTACTAGTTTTCAAAAAATATAAAAAAAATTGAAAAAAATTACTAGTGGCGCACCGTGGATGTGGTGCGCCATTACTAGTTTAACTAGAAATGGTGCACTATCCACTGGTGCGCCATTACTAGTTTTGAAAAAAAAATTGAATTTTTTTTACTAATGGCGCACCGTGGATGTGGTGCGCCATTACTAGTTTAACTAGTAATGGCACACTATCCACTGGTGCTCCATTACTAGTTTTAAAAAAAATCTTGTTACTAATGGCGCACTGTGGATGTGGTGCGCTATTAGTATTTGGACACTAATGGCGCACCAACACATGGTGCGCCATTAGTATATAGTAGTGCGCACCACATGTCTGATGCGCCATTAGTGTCAATTTCATCTATAGCCCTTTTCCTAGTAGTGCTAGTTCTATCTCATTACCGGGAAGTGTCTTTACTCGTTCCTAATACAAGATCCTCGATATTGAGATAGATTGGATAAATAGATCTAGCAAAAAACACAAAATAAAATAAATAAAGAAAAAGTGCAGCAAGGTATTTTTGGGTTTTTGGAATAATAGATCTGAAAACAATATGATAGAAAATAGACCCGATGGCCGTAGATTTCATTAGTGGCTTCTCTGGAGAAAATAGCATGCGGTGGGTAAACAAATTACTCTTGAGCAATTGATAGAAGAGCAAATAATTATGACGATATCCAAGGCAATGATCATGTATATAGGCATCGCGTCCAAGATTAGTAGACCGACTCCTGCCTGCATATACTACTATTACTCCACACATCGACCGCTATCGAGCATGCATCTAGTGTATCAAGTTTTCATGGAGAAATGGAGTAATGCAATAAGAACAATGACATGATATTGACAAGATCTATTCATGTAGGAATTAGACCCCATCTTTTTATCCTTAATAGAAACGGCACATGCGTGCCTTGCTACCCCTTCTGTCACTGGGTGAGAACACCACAAGATCGACCCCATCACAAAGCACATCTTCCCCTTGCAAGATAAATCAATCTAGTTGGCCAAACCAAACCAAAGATTCGGAGAAGAAATACGAGGCTATAATAATCATGCATATAGAGATCAAAGAAGACTCAAATAATATTCATAGATAGAACTGATCATAAACTCGCAATTCATCGGATCCCAACAAACACACCGCAAAAGGTCATTACATCAAATAGATCTCCAAGAACATGGAGGAGAACATTGTATTGAGAATCAAAAAGAGAGAAGAATCCATCTAGCTACTGCCTACGGACCCGTAGGTCTGTGGTAAACTACTCACGCATCATCGGAGGATCACCAATGAGGATGATGAACCCCTCCGTGATCATGCTCCCCTCCGGTAAGGTGCCGAAAAAGGGCTCTAGATTAGATCTCATGGTTCTAGAACTTGCGGCGACTGGAATTGTGTTTCGTCGACTCCCCAATAGTTTCTGGAATATTTGGGTATTTATAGAGCTGAGAGGCGGTGGAAAGGACCTCAGTGGGCCCCACCACCTATCAGGGCGCGCTAGGGGTCTTTGTCGCTCCCAGGAGGGTGGTGAGCCCCATAGGCCTTCCCTCGTGCACTTCCTTGGCTCCTAAGTTGTCTTCCGGGCAGAAAAAATGTCCAAAAAGTTTCGCTGAAAAAACAGCAACTGGCACTAGGCACTATGTCAATAGGTTAGTCCCAAAAAATGATACAAAGTTGCTATAAAATGAATGTAAAACATCCAATAATGATAATATAACAATGGAACAATAAAAAATTATAGATCCGTTGGAGAAGTATCAGTATCCCCAAGCTTAATTCCTGCTCATCCGCGAGTAGGTAAATGATAAAAACAGAATTTTTGATGTGGAATGCTGCCTAACATGTTCATCACATATTCTTTTCTTTTGTAGCATGGACATTTGTACTTTTAGATGGTTCAAAGTAATAGTCTATAATTGACATGAAGACTTCAATACTCAAGCATGTCAACAAGCAACCATGTCTTTCAAAATATCAACACTAAAGAAAGTTATACCTAGCCCATCATGTTGAATCATTGATCCATTCATGAAACACACTCAAATATTAGCTACATACAATGCAAAAGTATGATCATTGTGCTCCCTAGTTGGTGCTTTATAAGGGAAGACGGAGACCCAAATAAAAATAAAAATTGCATAAAAGTAAATAGATAGGCCCTTCGCAAAGGGAAGTTGTCGGTGTCAAAACCGGCAGATCTCGGATAGGTGGTCCCGAACTATGGATCTTGGATTGATGGGGAACAAGGGACGCGGGACACGATATTTACCAAGGTTCAGGCCCTCTCTAAGAGGTAAAACCCTATGTCCTGCTTGATTATATTGCTTGTGTATATGGGGATTACAGAGTTGATCTACCACGAGATCAGATGAACTAAACCCTTAACTAGTAGGATGGTGATAGTTCTCCCTTAGCCTCTACGGACTAAACCCTCTGGTTTATACAGACACGAGGGGTATTAGGGTTCACATATAGTCAGTTACATCAGGGGAATGCCAGATCTTCCATCTTGACTTGAAGCACACACCAAGGCACAAAAGGTCTTCAGTTCGGATACTGTGCGGCCCAACAATCCGGCCATGAGAGATAGGCCGGCAACCCAAGGACCCCTAGCCCAGGACTCATAACGCTTAGTCACACAATTCGAACTACCGAACAAAGTATCAGAATGGATATGTTCTCAAAAGGAAGAAGAGAAATTTACAGATGAAAGGTTTACGTAGGGCCTTGATGTGTGGGTTAACTCCCGAATTGTGCCCTACTGCACGTCTGCGCCTTTGCTTCTGTTGGAAGGGACAACATCATGGCGTGGTTGTCCGGTGGCGGGTCGTTGAAAAGGAGTCTTCGAGAGATTGTTGCACTGGTGGGGCTTGATGTCGGATAGGTCCTATATGGTTCTTGTTCGTCATCCGAAGACGCATTGTTCCATGGTACGGTCGAACCAAACTCTTGGTGTTTAAGCCCCACAACTATCCATGGTATTTTGAGCGCGAAGTTGTGATGTTGGGGCACATAATGTGCCATTGTCTTGGTCATGCTATGGGGGGTGGGCGTGCCCCTATGCATGTCAAACGCTGGGAGGCCCCTTGGCTAGAGATAAGGCCCGCGCTCGCTTGCTAGCCTCTCGTTCCTTGACAGTGAGATGGTGCTTCGGGCCTTCGTATTCGGCCACCAAGGCCACAATGTGTTCCTCAGTCCGAGATGACGCCTCTTAGACCAGGCATTTTCAGTTTGAGGTAGGCATAATGGGGGACAACATTAAAGCGGGCGAATGCTATTCGGCCTAGAAGGGCGTTGTAGCCGCTGCGGAAGGGGGCGATGTCGAAGATTAAGTCTTCGCTCTGGAAGATGTCCGGAGATCCGAATACTAGTTCCAAAGTGAGAGTGCCGAAATAGAGGGCTTGGGTGCCGGGGATGACCCCCTTGAAGGTGATGTTGCTGGGTTTGATCCTTGACGTGTTAATTCCCATTTTCCTGACTGTATCTTCATAGATTAGGTTGAGGCTGCTGCCTCCATCCATGAGGACTCTAGTAAGGTGCGGTATCCATCGATAATGGGATCTAGGACCAGGGTCGCCGTTCCTCCATGACGAATACTGGTCGGGTGGTCCTTGTGATCGAAGGTGATCGGACATGCTGACCATGGGTTAAATTTCGGGGCTACAGGCTCTGTGGCGTAGACGTCCCAAAGTGCGTGCTTCCTCTCCTTCTTGGGTATATGAGTGGCATAGATCATATTCACTATTTTGACCTTAGGGGGGAATTGCTTTTGGCCTCCACTATTCGGCCTGCGGGGTTCCTCATCATCCTCGTTGCGGGGGCTTTTGCCCGTGTCCTTGGTTGTAGGTTTGCCGGCCTGCTTAATAACCCAAAAATTACGGTTGGTGTGGTTGCCAGGCTTGTCCGAGGTTCCATGGATCTGACAAGGCCTATCCAAGATGGCATCCAACTTGGTGGGTCCGTCCTGGTTTCCTTTAGAGGGCTTCTTCTATGGCCCTGACTTGGAATTGCGGAATCTAGCATTTACTATCATGTCATCACCCTCGGCGCCGTTGTGTCGACGCTTATTTTTATTGCACCGTGGCTTTCCGTTGTCGTCCCAAACTTCCGAAGTGCCGAGGTCTTCTGGGTTGGTGCTTCTATGAGCCAACCAGCTATCTTCGCCTGGACAAAAGCGGGTCATAAGGGAGGTAAGAGCCGCCATTGTCTTTGGCTTATCCTGACCGAGCTGGCATGCGGGAGATTCGTCCTCAATAATGTGCCTGAACGCGGATATGGCATCAACATCCGGGCAATCGACTATCTAATTCTTTTTGGTCAAGAACCGATTCCAGAATTGCCGGGCTGACTCACCAGGCTACTGGACCACATGGACCAAGTCATCGGCGTTCGGAGGCCGGACATAGGTGCCTTGAAAGTTGGCACAAAAAGCATCCTCGAGCTCTTCCCAGCTCCCTATGGATTCTTCAGGCAGGCTGTTCAACCAATGCAGGGCTGGTCCTTTGAGCTTTAGTGGTAGATATTTGATGGTGTGGAGATCACGTCCTCGTGCTATATGAATGTGGAGAAGAAAGTCCATCCACACGGTCGGGTCTGCAGTTCCATCGTATAACTTGATATTTAAGGGTTTAAACCCCTCTGGGAACTGGTGCTGCATCACTTCGTCGGTAAAGCACATAGGGTGAGCAGCGCCCCTTATTCGTGTTGGAAAACGTTGCATGGAAAACAAAAAAAAATCTACGCACACGCAAGATCTATCCATGGAGATGCAAAGAAACAAGAGGGGAGAGTGTGTCTATGTACCCTCGTAGATTGTAAGAGGAAGTGTTTAGTAACGCGGTTGATGTAGTCGAACTTCTCCACGATCCAACCGATCGAGTACCGAATGTACGACACCTCCGTGTTCAGCACACGTTCAGCTCGGTGACATCCTCACCTTCTTGATCCAGCAAGACGACGAAGTAGTGGATGAGTTCTGACAACACGACGGCGTGGTGACAGTGGTGATGATGCTATCTCCATAGGGCTTCGCCTAAGCACTATGAAAATATGACCGAGTGATGAAACTGTGGAGAGGGGCGCCGCCGCACATGGCTAAGAGATTGTCGTGGGCTATGTGTGGGCCCCCTCCCACATATATATAGGTGGGGAGAGGGGAGGCGGCCAGGAGGCACCCCAAGTGGGGCCGAATCCCACTTGGTCTCCTACCCCTAGTCGCGCCCCCTGCCATGTTTGTGTGCGGGAGGAAGGCAAGGGGAGGTGGCGCCCCGCTTTCCTTTCTCACATGAGGAGGGAAAGGCAGGAGGGGCCAACCCTCCCCTTTCCTTCCCCTAGGGTCGGCGGCCAGGGAGAGGGCGCGCCAGCCCCCTTTCTGGCTTGTGTGTCCCTCCCCTTGGCCCATTAGGCCCATAGACCTCCCCGGGGTGTCCGGAACCCCTTTCGGCGATCCGATGACTACCCGGTGCACTTCGAAACTCTTCAGGTGTCCAAATAGTATCATCCTATATATCAATCTTTACCTCCGGACCATTCCGAAGCACCTCGTCATGTCCGCGATCTCATCCGGGACTCCGAACAACATTCGGTCGCCAAATCATATAACTCATATAACACTATATCGTCAACGAACGTTAAGCGTGCGCCCCCCTATGGGTTCGAGAACTATGTAGACATGACCGAGACACCTCTCCGGTCAATAACCAATAGCGGAACCTGGATGCCCATATTGGCTCCTACATATTCTATGAAGATCTTTATCGGTCGAACCTTATGACAACATATGTAATTCCCTTTGTCTGTCGGCATGTTACTTGCCCGAGATTCGATCGTCGGTATCTTCATACCTAGTTCAATCTCGTTACCGGCAAGTCTCTTTACTCGTTCCGTAATACATCATCTTGTAACTAACTCCTTAGTCACTTTTCTTGCAAGACTTCTTATGATGTGTACTACCGAGAGGGCCCAGAGATAGCTCTCCGATACACGGAGTGACAAATTCTAATCTCGATCTATGAAAACTCAACAAACACCTTTGGAGATACCTGTAGAGCATCTTTATGATCACCTAGTTACGTTGTGCCGTTTTAGCACACAAGGTATTCCTCTAGTATTCAGGAGTTGCATAATCTCATAGTCGAAGGAATATGTATTTGACATTAGGAAAGCAATAGCAATAAACTGAACAATCATATGCTAACTTAACGGATGGGTCTTGTCCATCACATCATTCTCCCAATGATGTGATCCCGTTATCAAATGACAACACATGCCTACAGTTAGAAAACATTAACCATCTTTGATCAACGAGCTAGTCTAGTAGAGGCTTACTAGGGACACGGTATTTTTGTATGTATTCACACATGTATTTAGTTTCCAATCAATACAATTATAGCAAGAATAATAAACCTTTATCATGAATAAGGAAATATAAAATAATAACTTTATTATTGCCTCTAGGGCATATTTCCTTTAGTCTCCCACTTGCACTAGAGTCAATAATCTAGATTACATTGTAATAAATCTAACACCCATGGAGTCTTGGTGTTGATCATGTTTTGTTCGCGGAAGAGGCTTAGTCAACGGGTCTGCTACATTAAGATCCGTATGCATTTTGCAAATCTCTATGTCTCCATCCTCGAACTTTTCACAAATGTAGTTGAAGTGTCTCTTGATGTGTTTGGTTCTCTTGTGAAACCTGGATTTCTTTGCCAAGGCAATAGCTCCAGTGTTGTCACAAAATATTTTCATTGGACCCGATGCATTGGGTATTACACCCAGATCGGATATGAACTCCTTCATCCAGACTCCTTCATGCGCTGCTTCCAAAGCAGCTATGTACTCCGCTTCACACATAGATCCTGCCATGACGCTCTGCTTGGAACTGCACCAACTGACAGCTCCACCATTCAATATAAATATGTATCTGGTTTGTGACTTAGAGTCATCTGGATCAGTGTCGAAGCTAGCATCGATGTAACCATTTACGACGAGCTCTTCGTCACCTCCATAAACGAGAAACATATCCTTGATCCTTTTCAGGTACTTCAGGATGTTCTTGACCGCTGCCCAGTGATCCACTCCTGGATTACTTTGGTACCTTACCGCCAAACTTATGGCAAGGCACACATCAGGTCTGGTACACAACATAGCATACATGATAGAACCTATGGCTAAGGCATAGGGAATGACTTTAATTTTCTCTCTATCTTCTACAGTGATCGGGCTTTGAGTCTGACTCAATTTCACACCTTGTAACACAGGCAAGAACCCTTTCTTTGACTAATCAATTTTCAACTTCTTCAAAACTTTATCAAGGTATGTGCTGTGTGAAAGTCCTATTAAGCGTCTCGACCTATCCCAATAGATCTATCTTGATGCCCAATATATAAGCAGCTTCACCGAGGTCTTTCATTGAAAAATTCTTATTCAAGTATCCTTTTAGGCTATCCAGAAATTCTATATCATTTCCAATCAACAATATGTCATCCACATATAATATTAGAAATGCTATAGAGCTCCCACTCACTTTCTTGTAAATACAGGCTTCACCGTAAGTCTGTATAAAACCATATGCTTTGATCACTTCATCAAAGCATATATTCCAACTCCGAGATGCTTGCACTAGTCCATAGATGGATCGCTAGAGCTTGCACACTTTGTTAGCACCTTTATGATTGACAAAACCTTCTGGTTGCATCATATACAACTCTTCTTTGAGAAATCCATTAAGGAATGCAATTTTGACGTACATTTGCCAAATTTCTTAATCATAAAATGGGGAAATTGCTAACATGATTCGGACATACTTAAGCATCACTACGGGTGAGAAAGTCTCATCGTAGTCAACTCCTTGAACTTGTCGAAAACCTTTCGCGACAAGTCGGGCTTTGTAGACAGTAACATTACCATCAGTGTTAGTCTTCTTCTCGAAGATCCATTTATTCTCAATGGCTTGCCGATCATCGGGCAAGTCCAGCAAAGTCCACACTTTGTTCTCATACATGGATCCTATCTCAGATTTCATGGCCTCAAGCCATTTATCGGAATCTGGGCTCATCATAGCTTCTTCATAGTTCATAGGTTCGCCATGGTCTAATAACATAACTTCTAGGACAGGATTACCATACCACTCTGGTGCGGAACGTGCTCTGGACGACCTACGAGGTCCAGTAGTAACTTGCTATGAAGTTTCATGATCATAATCATTAGCTTCCTCTCTAGTTTGTGTAGGCATCATGGGAACAGATTTCTATGATGTGCTACTTTCCGATTCAAGAGAAGGTACAATTATCTCATCAAGTTCTACTTTCCTCCCACTCACTTCTTTCGAGAGAAACTCCTTCTCTAGAAAGGATCCATTCTTGTCAACAAAGATCTTGCCTTCGGATCTGTGGTAGAAGGTGAACCCAATAGTTTCCTTAGGGTATCCTATGAAGACACACTTCTCCGATTTATGTTCGAGCTTATCAGGCTGAAGCCTTTTGACATAAGCGTCGCATCCCCAAACTTTAAGAAACGACATCTTAGGTTTCTCGCCAAACCACGGTTCATACGGTGTCGTCTCAAAGGATTTATACGGTGCCCTATTTAACGTGGATGCGGCTGTCTCTAATGCATAACCCCAAAACGATAGTGGTAAATCGATAAGAGACATCATAGAACGCACCATATCCGATAAAGTACGGTTACGATGTTCGGACACACCATTACGCTGTGGTGTTCCAGGTGGCGTGAGTTGTGAAACAATTCCACATGGTTTTACATGAAGCCAAACTCGTAACTCAAATATTCACCTCCATGATCATATCATAGAAACTTTCGCCCTATTCGGATTACCTCCGCTCCACAGCTCCACTCCAGGAGCGGGTGGAGTTACAGCGTTAAAACGCGCAACGCCTGTTTCCTGGCTCCACATCTCCTCGTATTTCGTGGAGCAGGTGGGATTCCGAACTGGGCCTTTATTTTCTTGTTACAATGATTATCTCCTTCACTCTGAAATTCTTTGAACTTTTCAAATGTTTTAGACTTGTGTTTCATTAAGTAGATATACCCATATCTACTCAAATCATCTATGAAGGTCAGAAAATAACAATACCCGCCGCGTGCTTCAACACTCATCGGACCGCATACATCAGTATGTATTATTTCCAATAAGTCATTAGCTCGCTCCATTGTTCTGGAGAACGGAGTTTTAGTCATCTTGCCCATGAGGCATGGTTCGCAAGTATCAAATGATTCATAATAAAGTGATTCCAAAAGTCCATTCACATGGAGTTTCTTCATGCGCTTTACACCAATATGACCTAAACGGCAGTGCCACAAGTAAGTTGCACTATCATTATCAACTTTGCATCTTTTGGCATCAATATTATGAATATGTGTATCACTACGATCGAGATTCAACAAGAATAGACCATTCATCAAGGGTGCATGACCTTAAAAGATATTACTCATATGAATAACCGTCTCGCAATAAACAAGATTCAGATCTAATGTTCATGCTCAATGCTGGCACCAAATAACAATTATTGAGGTCTAAAACTAATCCCGAAGGTAGATGTAGAGGTAGCATGCCGCCGGCGATTACATCGACCTTGGAACCATTCTCGACACGCATCGTCACCTCGTCCTTGGCTAGTCTTTGTTTATTCTGCAGCTCCTGTTTCGAGTTACAAATATGAGCAACAGAACCAGTATCAAATACCCAGGCGCTACTATGAGCATTAGTAAGTTACACATCAATAGCATGTATATCAATTATACCTTTGTTCACTTTTCCATCCTTCTTATACTCCAAGTATTTGGGGCAATTCCGCTTTCCAGTGACCATTCCCTTTGCAGTAGAAGCACTCAGTTTCACGCTTGGGTCCAGCTTTGGGCTTCTTCCCGGGAGTTTCAACTTGCTTACCATTTTTCTTGAAGTTCCCTTTCTTTCCCTCTTGCCCTTCTTCTTTAAACTAGTGGTCTTGTTAACCATCAGGACTTGATACTCCTTCTTGATTTCTACCTCCGCAGACTTAAGCATTGCAAAGAGCTCAGGAATCGTTTTCATCATCCCTTGCATATTATAGTTCATCACAAAGCCTTTGTAGCTTGGTGGCGGTGATTGAAGAACTCTGTCAATAACACTACTAACTGGACGATCAACTCCCAACTGAGTCAAGTGGTTATGATACCCAGACATTTTGAGTATGTGTTCATTGACAGAACTGTTCTCCTCGATCTTGCAGCTATAGAACATGTTGGAGACTTCATATCTCTCAACCCAGGCATTTGCTTGAAATATTAACTTCAACTCTTGGAACATCCACTGGTACATCGCCGTGCTATACAAACGGTTTTTAACCCCTTTTCGCGACGGCATTTGGAACCGTCGCCAAGTGAGTGTGGGTGTCGGTGTCAAAACCGGCGGATCTCAGGTAGGGGGTCCCGAACTGTGCGTCTAAGGCAGATGATAACAGGAGGCGGGGGACACAATGTTTACCCAGGTTCGGGCCCTCTCGATGGAGGTAATACCCTACGTCCTACTTGATTGATCTTGATGATATGAGTATTACAAGAGTTGATCTACCACGAGATCGAAGAGGCTAAACCCTAGAAGCTAGCCTATGGTATGATTGTTGTTGTCCTACGGACTAAACCCCTCCGGTTTATATAGACACTGGAAGGGCTAGAGTTACACAAAGTCAGTTACAAGGGAGGAGATCAACATATCCGAACGGCCAAGCTTGCCTTCCACGCAAAGGAGAGTCCCACCCGGACACGGGACGAAGTCTTCAATCTTGTATCTTCATAGTCCAACAGTATGGCCAAGGGATATAGTCCAGCTGTCTGAGGACCCCCTAATCCAGGACTCCCTCAGTAGCCCCTGAACCAGGCTTTAATGATGATAAGTCCGGCGCGCAGATTGTCTTCGGCATTGCAAGGTAGGTTCCTCCTCCGAATACTCCATAGAAGATTTTGAACACAAGGATAGTGTCTGGCTCTGTAAAACAAATTCCACATACCACCGTAGAGAGTATAATATTTCCACAAATCTAATCTCCTGACAACTTTTCATAACGTGACATCATGCCCTGGCCTCGGTCATTATTCGAACCGTTTTTCCAACCAGCCACTGCACGTGTTGCGAGGCGGTTCTATTGGTTCGTCTTGTCAAAGCAGAGATCGTGTCCTCTTATCACGGGATTCTTATCAATATGGGTGTGGGTAACCCAATCATGCTCGTTAGTACGACTCCTTGATTTTAGGCAAGTTCCAAACGGCCACGCGGAGGATGCTTGATATTCGCCCTCTTTATAAAGGGGCCAAAGCCTGTCCTTTTCTTATCGCGCTCAATCCCTCCCTTCCCCACCCCGAGTTCCAACACCCAGGGCTCAGGCGAAGTGCTTCGGACCTTCAATCATGTCCGGATCCAACCTTCAGGGCCGGTGGATGGCTTCCTCTGCCACAGAGGAGGACATCAAGAAGATAAGGGAGGCCAGGTATCTGACCGCCGAAATCTTGCACAGGCTGCCTACCCGAGGACATGTCATCCCCACTCCCGAACTCAAAGAGAGTGTCGTATTTGTTTCTCACTTCCTCCGAGGGCTAGGCTTTAGTCTTGATCCCTTCGTCAGAGGGCTCATGTTCTATTATGGGCTCGACTTCCACGATTTAGCTCTGGATTCCATACTTCACATCTCGTCATTTATCGTCGTATGTGAGGCCTTCCTCCGCATCACCCCACACTTCGGCTTATGGCTCAAGACCTTCAATGTGAAGCCGAAGATGATCAATGGGTGACACACAGAATTCGGAGGTGCCACAATAAGCAAAGGCGTCGATGCCCCATGGCCAAAGGGTTCCTTCCCGGAGATATCCAACTTATGGCAGCGGGAGTGGTTTTACATCACAACTCCCTGAAGTACTAAGTGGGTGGCTGCCCCCGCCTTCCATTCGGGCCCCCACCACAACTGGTGTCATGGGTCAATAAGGGGCTAGACTGGGGGCCGGTTAATGACGTGCCGACATTGCAAAGTCGCATCCGAGATCTCCTCAAGAGGGACGTCGGTCTCGTCAAAGTAATGCAAATTATGCTAGTTCGTCGGGTCCTGCCATGCCAACGTCGATCTCTTCGTATGTGGGAGTTCAACCCGGAAGGACCACGAACTATTCAACAGTTCTTCGGCGGGACGCTCGAAGAGATGTATAAATTGTTCTTCAGATCATGAATAAAGTGTCCAGACACCACCGAGGATGCGGGTTTCAACTGTAATGGTCCAGATATCCAGGTAAGTATTTCCACGACCGAACACACTGTCTTTTCATTTGCCATAACATAATTATGAAAGAATTGCTCTTAGCCAGGACTGGGTAAGAAAGGCAAAGATGGTCAGGTGTTCGGCCCCCCTTCCCGAGGGCTCGCCGGATCCTGTACTAGCCAGGATGCTGGAGTACGCACCTTATCAAGTGCCCTCGGGGGAAGATAAAAGGAGAGACGAAGAAGCCAAAAGCGAGCCTCATGTATTACTCATCCAAATCGGGGGAATTAGTACCTCCACGAAGGAGGATAATCGGGGAGAAGAATCCGGAATTCCCTCTTCCCAAGGAAGGAAAAGTACCGCTCCTGAAGACTTGGAAACAAAGGTTTCCAAACAAAGGAAGAAACCCTCGCCAGGAGGCCCTGCCTCGGAGGGCGTCCTTGCCGCTCAGTGCCCGCAAGGGGGTCAGCCCTCCACCGAGCTGTAAGTGAACAAAAGTACTTTTGGTAAATATATTTTGCCTTATCTCCACGGATAATAACCGAGACGTATGTCTTGCAGTCCGGATCATAGCCCTTCCCGACAGAGTTCGTCTTCGGGGGATCTTCTTCCGGAGATGATGGAGAGCGAAACGCCTCCCCTTGTCTCCCCACCTCCTGGGGCGAATGACCCTGAGGTGTCATCACAGAGGATTTCTCCTGATCCGCCAAGGCTAGAAGGTATCCCTTCGGCTACCCGGAGTCCGGAGTATTTGGCTCCTAAGGGGAGCGACAGAAAGAGTCTGGGATTGTCCGGTGCGCAATGGGACGCACTGATGAATCTTTTGGAGCAAGCGGCAATTTCAGAGGAGCATCGTACCTTAATGGGTACTGTGATCGAGAGGATCTCATCCGCCAAAAGTGGGTTGCATGAAGCTTTTGTGAGCCTGCTAAGAGGCTTTGAGGTATGCAAAGTAATATATAAAATTTTGACGGTACCGCACTCGCTAGGTGTGCTCTATACCGACAGTAGCCCCTGAGACTCTGGTTGCTGTCGAGAGGCGGCAAACAAAGAATCATAATCCCAGGTAATTATCATGCTTCTATCCTATGTAGGTGGCTGACGGTTCAGTGGCTGGCCGGACTACCGAGCTTGCCGGACTAAGCCGGCAACTTGACGCGGCATATGCCGACATTGCGCTTGTGAACAAGCGGCTTGACGAGGCACAGGGTATGTATTTTTGGGTCGTCAACAGATATTAAGAGGAGCATGATGCTAGTATCTAATGTATGTTGTGACTGCAGATGGAGCTGTCGCCGTGGAGACCCTTCGGGCGGAACTTGCCCGAGCCAAGCAACAAGCCAAGAGAAGTGACGCGGCCGCCCTAAAGGCGGCCGAATACTTAAGAGCCGAACAGGCTGCTCATCGCAAGAGCAAAGATAAAATAGCCAAGATGGCTGTTGAGTTGAAAGATGCCGCCGACCGATATGAGCTTCTTAAAAAGGAAAGCCAAGTGAGAGCGGCTGACCTGAAGAGAGCCGTGGTGGCAGCCAAGGAAAACCGTTCTAAAATCAGAGCGGCAGAGGAGGAGCTCCGTCAAGCCGGAGATATCACGGCTGGGAAGCCCTTTTTGTTGCGGATGAAGTTCGGAGATCCGAAGTATGCCCCTCGGGATCGATTATGGAGTGCTGCAGACATGTATGCGGACTTGGCAATGAGTGCTGCTGATGTGACTGTGTTTTTCAAAGATCAAGAAAATCACGAAGTAGAGAAGTTGTTCTGGTCACAGTTCAGTGCTCCGACGCGTCCGCTGCTCTTAAATGAGCAAATGGCCGAGTGGGCGGAGCTCCATAGGTTGTCCGGTCTTGCTATGAGGTCTGTCATGGATCATCTTTGGCTGGAAGGGCCAAAGCCGAATAGTTATTTTTGTTTAGTGCAACGATTCCTTGGTGCTGTGTAGCGTATTGATGCCATAAAGATGTCGGCGTGCATAGAGGGTGCACGGATGGCTCTTGCCCGTGTTAAGATATACTGGGCAGAGATGGATGCTACAGCTATTGCAACCCAGGGTTTTCCCGTAGGCCAGGTCTTGACCGAGAACTATTTAGGAGAAGTCCTAGAAGGCGCTCGGTTAATAGAGGCGCAGTGCTCGAAGAGTATCATGTTCGAGTGACATGTGTCCCAATTGTAAAAACAATATTCTTTGAATTATAAAGGCTATGTTTATACTTTTGCCTGAAAGTATTATGATGCCTCCCGTGCGGCCGTTTTATGTATGTATATAACCTGAAAGTTTGCAGTCGTCGACTTCAGCCCCCACGCACATAATGCGGGGGTGTTCGGAAAAGCACGTATTCACACTTGATCCAACGTCTTGGTCCATGAAGGAGGTGATAGCGCGGCGAACAAGGCAATCGGACTATATTGCTTTAACACTTTCACTTAGCCATAGGAGTTTGACAGTGGGGCTACTATATAGCCCCTGGTACCTCCGCGCTTATCCGAATACGGTGCGCGTACATACATGACCGGGAAACCGGTCCTTCGTTAATGCGAAGGAATCGCGAAGATTCCACTGAGTCATCGAGTGGTTGACCAGTCTCGCGATTTATCATGACAGTCAGTTTTCGGCTTTCTCTACTGAGGTGCTCACCCAGATGAACCAGGGCACAATCACAGTAGTTCTCCCTGTGCCACCTTAGCCGATAGAGCGGAACGTAAGGTAGAAAAACACGGGAGCCGGGCAAAGCCAAAATTTGACCAAAGACATGATTCGGAACTGATGCATATAAGGCCAAACTCATGACGCCGAACACTCCCTAAGGTATTCGGACTTTACAACATATACCGGGCTGAGCAAAGCCCTTGATAATGAAACCTGAATTTCCAGGTACGTGCATTAGTCTGATGTGGCGAAAATGCCAATAACGTCAGCATCCCTCTTGGCTGTGTTAAGTATCCGGAGGGCGTAAAGCAACAAGAGACAGCGAGAAAGGTTTACACAGGGTCTTAATCTAAAAAGAAACCTTTGAGCGGGGCCCTGCTGCACGTCTGCGCCTGTGTCTCCGTTGTGCCATGTCCTGGAAGGGTGTAGCACGATTGTCATTTGCAAGAGAGAAAAAAACCCAGGTGAAAGCCTACGTGCGGAAAATTGGTTATTATTAATAAACCATTGAAATTCAATCTAAGTAAGGTCAAACCGAACTATAGTCCTTTTTACATGTGGGAAGCCCCTAGCGCCACCTATGGGGGTATATCCATCGACCCAATCTCGGGTTTATCTGAACTGTTACAGCGAGGGGGGTGCCGGACTCGTGTAGCCGTGTCTGCGGTCTTGACAAACGATCATTTATTCTGGTTGGAGGGGTCGTTCAGTGTTCGGCTGCGAAATCCACCGTACATTCCTTCGCATGTAAGGAATGCTCTGAGTTTCCGTTAACTATGATGATGCCACGTGGACCGGGCATCTTGAGCTTAAGATAAGCATAATGCGGTATTGCGTTAAAACGAGCAAAGGTTGTTCTTCCGAGTAGTGCTTGATAGCCGCTTCGGAATGGAGTGATGTCGAAGGTTAATTCTTCACTTCAGAAGTTGTCGGGAGAACCGAATACAACCTCTAGTACTATAGAGCCCGTGTAGCGGGCCTTTGGGCCTGGTACTACTCCTTTAAAGGTAGTATTGCATTGGCTGATTCTTGTTGGGTCTATCCCCATTTTGCGGACTATGTCTTGATATATCAGATTAAAACTACTACCACCATCCATAAGGACTCGGGTGAGATGGTATCCGTCAATTATTGGGTCTAGTACCAAAACAGCCGATCCTCCATGCCGGATACTAGTCGGGTGATCCCTGCGATCAAAGGTGATTGGGCAGGCCGACCAAGGGTTGAACTTGGGGGTAACGGGCTCTACGGTGCATACGTCTCGGAGCGCGCGTGTGCTCCTCCTCTTTGTTACATGAATCATGTTCATTGTTTTGACTTCTGGTGGGAATTTTTTCTGTCCCCCAGTGTTTTGTTGGTGAGGCTCATCCTCGTCTTCACTTGGTGTCTCCCTCCCCTTATGTTCGGCGTTTAGCTTGCCGGCCTGCTTAAAGACCCAGCATTCTCTGTTGGTGCGATTTGCAGGTTTATCGGAGGTGCCATGAATCTGACATAATATGTCCAGAATCTTGTTTAGGCTAGACGGTCCATCTTTGCTGCCTTTGAATGGCTTTTTCCGTTGACCTGGTCGAGAGCCCCTGAATCCGGCGTTTACCGCCGTGTTGTCTGGGTTGTCTTCATTGCTTCGACGCTTGCTTTTATTGCATCGTGGTTTTCCATTGCCATCCCTGACTTCGGATGTGCTTGGGTCACTGGTGCCGCTGCGGGCTAGCCAACTATCCTCGCCCGCGCAAAAGCGGGTCATAAGGCTTGTTAGGGCTGCCATTGTCCTTGGTTTTTCCTAGTGTCTGGCAAGCCATTCGTCCCGGACACTATGTTTGAAAGCCGCTAAGGCTTCTGCGTCCGGGCAATCGACAATTTGATTCTTCTTAGTTAGGAATCTGTTCCAAAGCTTTCGGGCTGACTCTCCGGGTTGTTGAATTATGTGACTTAAATCATCTGCATCCGGAGGTCGGACATAGGTCCCTTGAAAATTAGCCCTGAAAGCGTCCTCGAGCTCTTCCCAACTTCCAATTGAGTTTTCGGGGAGGCTTTTCAACCAGTGCCTAGCTGGTCCTTTCAACTTTAAGGGCAAGTATTTGATGGCGTGGAGATCATCTCCACGAGCCATGTGGATGTGAAGGATAAAATCCTCAATCCAGACCCCCAGGGTCTGTTGTTCCGTCGTATGACTCTATGTTCACGGGTTTGAATCCTTCTGGGAATTCATGATCCAGTACCTCGTTGGTGAAGCATAGGGGGTGCACATCACCCCTGTATTTGGGTGTGTCTGACGGTTGTAGTGTTCAGTTTTGATTCCGAACCATTATTCTGTCAGTATAGTCATTTGGGCGGCGATGATTCTGTGTCGGAACACGCTTCGTAGGTCCGTAAATGGACCTGGTCAAACCGGCTTTTTGTGTAGGTCCTCATGTAGGTCGTGGGCTGACTTGTGTACATCATAGTTAGTCGCCCTGTCGCGACCACGGGGTGGCCGGTCTGGTTGATCGGCCGTTTTATTTTCCGGCTGAGTGGGCTCTAAGGCCTCATCGCCGAATTCAGGCAACAGCTTGCGCTTTGGATAGCTTTTTGTGTGGCGATTACCGCCGTAATTTTCTTCCGTGTCAAGCACTTTATTCCATCTGCTGTTGAGCATATTCTGCGCGGTCTTAAGCCTTTGCTTCTGCTTCTTCAGGCTCCGCGCGGTTTCAATGAGCCTTTTATGAAGGTTCTCTTGTTGCAAGTGTCTTTCAGGGATGATGTGTGCATCGTCGTCCGGACTATTCATGTCTCCAGAGACAGGTTGATGAGTTTTACCCTCAGGGTTGTCGTGACCTGACAGCGGCTCCGTACTATGTTCGCCGTCCACTGGTTCACCCTGCTCCACCGCTGGGTTCATGTGGTCGTTGTCTCCTTGGGGGTTGACCGGGGTGTTACTCTTTCTTGCACTGTTATCGCTGTTTTTGCCGGGGCGGGACTTGGAGTGGCGCTTACGCCGTCGCTTTGGTTGCTTCTCGAGGGAATTGTCCTTCGCTGCTTCCTCCCGTTCCTCGTCATCATTTTCTTGGGGTGTATCCACCATGTATATATCATGTGATGAAGTGGCAGTCCAGCGCCCTGTGGGCGGTGGTTCCTGTTCGTTTCCCGCATCGTCGTCCATACCGTCGATGTCTTGGGAGCCGAAATCAAGCATGTCGGTTAAGTCGTCGACAATGGCTATTAAGTGGGTGGTGGGTGGGGAACGAATTTCTTCGTCGTCCGCTTTCCACTCGAGCCGGACATAGTTCGGCCAAGGGTCTCCTAACAAGGAGAGAGACCGTAATGAGTTTAGCACGTTGCCTAGGGCAGGTGCTAAAAGATATCTGCGGAGGTGAACTCCATGATTGGTGCCCAATCAGATTGGATGGGCACGGACACGAGCGGTTCGAAGTCTATGGCCGAGAACGAATCCGAGTGTGCGGCAACACAGGTCTCATAGGAGGTGAAGTCAGTATTCGGCTCTATCACCGCCGAGTGTGCGGCCTTTGTGGCGGGGTCCATCCACCCATCCTCGGACGGCGTGATCCGTTCCGGATTGAGGGCCGGAGTAGTTACAGGTGTGATCTCCCGAACACTGTCCGATGGCAGAGCTAAATCATGCTCATCGTGACTGTGCGGCGTACCCGGCATGGGTTCGAATCCGTCGAAGATCAAGTCTCCGTGGATGTCGGCGGTATAGTTCAAGCTTCCAAACCTAACCTGATGGCCAGGGGCGTAGCTCTTGATCTGCTCCAGATGGCTGAGCGAGTTGGCCCGCAGTACGAAGCCGCTGAATACGAAGATCTGTCCGAGGAGGAAAACCTCACCCTGGATCGCATCATTGACGATGATTGAAGGAGCCATCAAGCCTTATGACGAAGACACAGTGGAACTCTCAATGAAAGCACCAATGTCGGTGTCAAAACCGGTGGATCTCGGGTAGGGGGTCCCGAACTGTGTGTCTAAGGCGGATGGTAACAGGAGGCGGGGGACACAATGTTTACCCAGGTTCGAGCCCTCTCGATGGAGGTAATACCCTACTTCCTGCTTGATTGATCTTGATGATATGAGTATTACAAGAGTTGATCTACCACGAGATCGAAGAGGCTAAACCCTAGAAGCTAGCCTATGGTATGATTGTTGTTCTCCTACGAACTAAAACCCTCCGGTTTATATAGACACCGGAGGGGCTAGGGTTACACAAAGTCGGTTACATGGGAGGAGATCTACATTTCCGAACGGCCAAGCTTGCCTTCCACGCAAAGGAGAGTCCCACCCAGACACGGGACGAAGTCTTCAATCTTGTATCTTCATAGTCCAACAGTCCGGCCAAGGGATATAGTCCGGCTGTCCGAGGACCCCCTAATCCAGGACTCCCTCAGTGGGCGATAGGGGGGTCCTTCCCACACGACCCAGAAATCATCGGGGATAGGCCCTCCTGGGACACAGGCCGGGGCCATGTGCGATCGGGCGAGGCATCAAAACCCAATCATTTCCATAGGTATGTACATCCCACATGGTAACCTAAGAAAATCATTTCCGTAGGTATGTACATCCCACTCGGTGAACCCAGAAAATCATTTCTGTAGGTATGTACATCCCACATGGTGAATCCCAGAAAATCATTTCCGTAGGTATGTACATCCCACACGGTGAATCCTAGAAAAACATTTCCGTACATATGTATATCACACATAGTTCTTTGTGTGGAAACGTTTGTGCAAGATGGCCTAACGCAAACAGTTCACTCCCGGAAGCCGTGTGTGATGGTTAGTTGATCAAACACGCCTACTTTCTAGAAACCGTGCGGGTTGTTTCAGTTCATCGCCCACGGTGCTGTCTGAGTAACCGTCTGCAATAGAAAACCCCAATAAGCAAGGTAATTAGCCTATTATTGATAATCCATGTACTAATCAAACTGATATTTCTTATAAAACATGCCAGATATTTCATATCCATATAAAAGCAACTAGGATTTCATAATCGAATTACATCAGATAGCTTCGGCACTCAGTTACGCCATTACACAATAGCACCAAGTTTCACATGCAGCATCAAAAACCTTTGGAAAGTAGCATCATACACGGTAAATAGATAGATGAATCTCATCCGGGAAACTGTAGAAGCGGACGACAAATATTGAGCCTTCAGTGATGTTGAATGTCCTTGCAACTTTAGACCATTGGCTATGGATAATTGCCCGCCCAACCTTCGTCCTCTTCAGCAAGACTTCAATATTTTACCTTAGGTGTTGAATGAATACCTTCCTCGCCTCTTGACCATGCAGGTGGTTTGAGAGGTAACCATCGGTGAACTGCTTTGAAAAGTACTGAAAACAAAGCTATGCATAAATCGCTGTTGTAAATTTTGAAATGGCGCAAGGGGTAAAAATAAGGTAAAAGAGTTGGTACCATCCTATAGTTGACTGATGTCTTCTTCATTGTGCAAACAAAGATCTTGCTGTTATTCGTTGCAAGTTTCTTCATCCTAACAATCTTTCTGAGTTTCTTGACTTGACTGATATTCCTGGACTTCTCATTTCCCCATATGCAAAATGGGTCGAACAGTGGGTCTAAGCCTCTCACAACAGGACCTACATGTGCAAGACCAAATTTTAAGAAACCTAAATATTAGAATGATTCCTGCAACTGCACAATAATGTGCTATTAGCCAAAGGACCCTGCTTGAACAAACCTCGATGGTAAACCACAGTGTCTCCCATTGTTTCCCTGCAACACACATAAGGAAGATCTTGATCAGGTTAACTGAGAGTTGCCATACTATCAGTAGAATATGCATTGAATACAGCCAAATTCGATTGGTGTCACATGCATAACAATACAAAATTGTACCCACAGCAAATGAAAATCAAATTGCAGAACTGAACCAAACAGTTAAATGGACAGCAGACCAAATGAACCAAAATAGTTAACTGAGCACGACATTACAGAATGGAAACATGTACTAGAAGATAAGACAGTTAACAAAACAAAGAATGCTTGAGAACAGTACTATGAAATGTAGCAATTGTTGGACCAAAGTGTTAACGGAACATTACATTTCAGAGGACCAAACTATTAACTGAACATCAGATTGCGTATTAACATTACAGAGGAAAATCACTAGAAGGCACTGACGGTGGCCTCGATAAAACAGCACAAACTGTATTTTAAAGTACACAACCGCGTGGCGGTGTCGATGGTGGCCTCGAAGACGAGGTGCTCCTCCAAGATCTGGCGATCAACACGCATGGTAGCCATAGCGACCTTGTGCGCGCGTGCGGACGCATGCTACTGAGCTCCATGTTATACTACATGCAAAATGGTTGTGGGCGGTTCTTAATTGGAGGAGGGGGCAGTGATTTTGGTGGAAGGTGTCGCGCCGTCGATCGGGGCATGTGGGATGGGAAAGGAGGAGGATGGTGTGGGTGGGGTGTGGATTACCTGACCATATCGACGAGGCTGCGCGGGAAGAAGAAGGGTCGGTGGTGAGGAGGCCGCGCAACAAGAAGAAGGGTCGGCAGCGAGGAGGCCGCGCAGCAAGAAGAAGGCTCACCGGCGAGGAGGCGGCGATGCAAGAAGAAGGGTCGCCGGCGTGGAGGCGGCGCTACAAGAAGAAGGGTAGCCGGCGAGGAGGCGGCACTGCAAAAAGAAGGGTCGCCAGCGAGGAGGCTGAGCTGCCAGTAAGCAGCAGTGAAGGTTTGAAGTTGGAAAGCAAGGAGGAACAGTGGAAATGTGGCTTTTGGTAGGAGGGAGGGGCGGGGAGATAGATATTTCCGCGGTGGCAAAAAAATTTCGCTTGGTGCCGTGAGAAAGCGGCGCACAAGTGTGGTTCAAGCGGGGACGGTGGACTGTAGACGACGAAGCTTCCTGCATAAGCCAGACAAGACGGTGTGCCAAGATATTTTATATCGCATCCCACAGGATTCTTTCTAGTAAACTGTTTGTGGTATACCTAATTTTTTCATTATGTTTTGAAAGAAAACATGGTGTTACAGAGGGAAAGGATGGTGTTTGAATTGCTAGAACATTTACGTACAATGAACATGCAAGTAGTACATGAGTGTCGTGTTTAAATTTGGAATTATTCCAGGATTGTTTGGCATTTTTATGCATTAATTGAGTTTCTGGGCATTTAATGTGCATAATTCAAATTTGAACTACAGGCACATGCTCCAATGCACCAAAGTTTGTTGAAAAATCACATGTGTGTCTTTGGGTGAATTTATAGGTCCCATGCAAGAAATGGGAATGAAATTCAAACATCTGGGCGTCGTGGCTCGGCTGGAAAGATTGAGAAACTTGGCTTTTAAATTCGTGTAAATCCAAAACATGCCTGAAAATCATTAAACTTGACATGGTGTCATGACATGGCACCAACATGCTGCGGTAAATTTTTCGGCCGAATTGGGACAAGCTTTGGTGTAAGCTTCTTGCAAACCGGAGCTTCCCTCAAGAAGGCTCGTGGTTTCGAGAGTGAACGTGTCACCTCCATGTGCGAAACGAGATACGTACACTGCCTTCTCCCGCCTTAATTTTTTACACAGGCAGATTAGACCAAATAGAAGTATCGTGCTAAATTTTGGAATTATTCCGGGTTTGTTTGGCCTTTTTATACATTAATTGAGTTTCTATGCATTTAATGCGAATAATTCAAATTTGAACTACAAGCACATGCTCCATTGCACCAAAGTTGGTTGAAAAATCACATGTGTGTCCTTGGGTGTATTTATAGGTCTCATGAAAGAAATGGGAATGAAATTCAAACATCTGTGCGCCGTGGCTCGGCCGAAAAGATTGAGAAACTTAGTTTTTAAATTCCTGTAAATCCAAAACACGCCTAAAAATCATGAAACTTGGCATGGTGTCATGACATGGAACCAACATGCTGCGGTAATTTTTTTGGCCGAATTGGGACAAGCTTTGGTGTAAGCTTCTTGCAAACTGGAGCTTCCCTCAAGAAGGCTCGTGGTTCCGAGAGGGAACGTGTCACCTCCGTGTGCAAAACGGGATACGTACACCACCTTCTCCCGCCTTAATTTTTTACACAGGCAGCTTAAACCAAATAGAAGTGTCGTGCTAAATTTTGGAATTATTCCGGGTTCGTTTGGCTTTTTTATACATTAATTGAGTTTCTGCGCATTTAATGTGCATAATTCAAATCTGAACTACAAGCACATGCTCCAGTGCACCAAAGTTGGTTGAAAAATCACATGTGTGTCCTTGGGTGTATTTATAGGTCCCATGCAAGAAACGGGAATGAAATTCAAACATCTGGGCATCGTTGCTCGGCCAGAAAGATTGAGAAACTTGGTTTTTAAATTCCAGTAAATCCACAACACGCCTGAAAATCATGAAAGTTGGCATGGTGTCATGACATGGCACCAACATGCTGCGATAATTTTTTTGGCCGAATTGGGACAAGCTTTGGTGTAAGCTTCTTGCAAACTGGAGCTTCCCTCAAGAAGGCTCGTGGTTCCGAGAGGGAACGTGTCACCTCTGTGTGCAAAATGAGATATGTACACTGCCTTCTTCCGCCTTAATTTTTTTACACAGGCAGATTAGACCAAATAGAAGTATCGTGCTAAATTTTGGAATTATTCCGGGTTCATTTGGCCTTTTTAATACATTAATTGAGTTTCTGCGCATTTAATGTGCATAATTCAAATTTGAACTATAAGCACATGCTCCAGTGCACCAAAGTTGGTTGAAAAATCACATGTGTGTCCTTTGGTGAATTTATAGGTCCCATGCAAAAAATGAGAATGAAATTCAAACATCTGGGCGTCATGGCTCGGCCGGAAAGATTGAGAAACTTGGTTTTTTAATTCCCATAAATCCAAAACACGTATGAAAATCATGAAACTTAGCATGGTGTCATGACATGGCACCAACATGCTGCGGTATTTTTTGCTGAATTAGGATAAGCTTTGCTGTTAGCTTCTTGCGAACCGGAGCTTCCCTCAAGAAGGCTCGTGGTTCCAAGAGGGAACGTGTCACCTCCGTGTGCGAAACGAGATACGTACACTGCCTTCTGCTGCCTTAATTTTTTTACACGGGCAGATTAGACCAAATAGAAGTATCATGCTAAATTTTGGAATTTTTCCGGGTTCGTTTGGCATTTTTTATACATTAATTGAGTTTCTGCATATTTAATGTGCATAATTCAAATTTGAACTAAAAGCATAGGCTCCAGTGCACCAAAGTTGTCTGAAAAATCACATGTGTGTCCTTGGGTGAATTTCTAGGACCCATGCAAGAAATGGGAATGAAATTCAAACATCTGGGCATCGTGGCTCGACCGGAAAGATTGAGAAACTTGTTTTTTAATTCCTGTAAATCCAAAACACGCCTGACAATCATGAAACTAGGCATGGTGTCATGACATGGCACCAACATGTTGTGGTAATTTTTCTGTCCGATTTGCGAAGGCGCACACATTTACAATCAACAAAGTCATTTTGGAACAAGTGCTGCCACGTTACAAATTGGAAACACAAGTATTATTGAAACCGTGGGCGTTCTACTTACCATTTACGTGCCGCCACGCGTCCCCTTTTTATTGGCTAGGAGGTGCCGTGCGGGGTAGCTATTTGAGTACGGGAGGCGTGCGATCAGACCCCTTTGCATGCTCATCGGGAGGAGAGCCCTTTGACCGCTACCCGCCGTGCACCTCCCTCCCAACGTCTCCATTAATGGTGCCTGAGCCCCTGTTCTACGATGTGGCTATGTGTCTCACTGGACTAAGATTTAAGAGAGAAAAATGAAAATTTGAAAAGAAAGATTTGCACGGATCTTGATGTAAGATCTGACGGACCTATATAGCATCGACTGCGACTTATATCAAGCATGATGAATATAAGGACGACGACAGTGGATAATAATTGTCTTACATATTTAGGAACATAATTTAAAAAGCCACATGCGGCAACGCCCGAAATGGACAAGGGCAAAAGAAGAAGGAAGACAACGATCTGCCTCGCTGATCTCTACGTTGCTGCAGGCTGTGGGAACTAGTCTCCGCGGCGAGCGACAACGAGCTCTTTCTTGTCCTCAAGATGCTGCTTGAGAGCATCCACAGATTCCTCCACCAGCCTTCTACGCTCGATGCGCAGCATGGCATTCTCGCCCATAAGTTTCTCGACGATGACGCCGGTCCGCTTCAACAAGGCAGCGGTCTCCTCCTGCTGCTTCTCACTTCCGACGATCTTCGCCCTCAGCAGGTCACGCTCGGCCTGGAGCTTCGCATTGCTCTCATTTATTTGCCGGATGATGCTGGCAAAAGAGGCTTTCATGTCATCCTGCAACCTCGCCCAGCCGGAGATCTGATCCATCTAGCTATGGACGATCGCATGCATGCGCCTGTAAGAGTCCTCGCCTGCCCGCGAGACATTTTCCCAGGTTGTCACGACGCGAGAGGACATCTCTGGTGCATTCACGGCGCGGCAGGACATCTCTTCTACTTCTGCGGTGCGACCGAACTAGTCTGCCGCATCGACGGCGCGGCAGGACCTGCGTGCTGTTTCGGTGGCGTGGCGGGCCCTCTGTGTTGCTACGGCCGCGTGGCGGGACATGCTGGCTGCGTTCGCGGTGAGGCGGGACATCTCTCGTTGTTGGTGTCAAAACCGGCGGATCTCGGGTAGGGGGTCCCGAACTGTGCATCTAAGGCGGATGGTAACAGGAGGTAGGGGACACGATGTTTACTCAGGTTCGGGCCCTCTTGATGGAGGTAATACCCTACGTCCTGCTTGATTGTTCTTGATGATATGAGTATTACAAGAGTTGATCTACCATGAGATCGTAGAGGCTAAACCCTAGAAGCTAGCCTATGGTATCATTGTCTATTGTCCTACGGACTAAACCCTCCGGTTTATATAGACACCGGAGGGGGCTAGGGTTACACAAGGTCGGTTACAAGGGAGGAGATCTACATATCCGTATTGCCTAGCTTGCCTTCCATGCCAAGGAGAGTCCCATCTGGACAGAGGACGAAGTCTTCAATCTTGTATCTTCAAAGTCCAACAGCCCGACCAAAGGATATAGTCCGGCTGTCTAGAGACCCCCTAATCCAGGACTCCCTCAGTAGCCCCTGAACCAGGCTTCAATGACGATGAGTCCGGCGCGCAGTTTTGTCTTCGGCATTGCAATGCGGGTTCCTCCTCCGAATACTCCATAGAAGATTTTGGACCCAAGGATAGTGTCTGGCCCTGCAAAATAATTTCCACATACCACCGTAGAGAGAATAATATTTCCACAAATCTAATCTACTGACGCGTTTTGACAGCACAACGTTACATCATGGCCCGGTCATTATTCGAACCATTTTTCTCAACCAGCACCGCACATATCGCGAGGCAGTTTTCTTGACATGTCTTGTCGAAGCAGATATCGTGTCCCCCTTATTACAGGATTCTCATCAATACGGACGTGGGTAACCCAACCGTGCCCGTTGGTATGACTCCTCGATTTTAGGTGAGTCCAAAACGGACGCGAGGAGGACGCTTGACATTCACCCTCTTTATAAAGAGGCCAAGACCTATCCCTTTTTCCTCTCGCGCTCAATCGAATCCTTCCCTCGCCTCGAGTTCCAACACCCCAGGCTCAGGTCAGGCACTTCGGACCTTCAACCATGTCCGGATACACCCTCCAAGGTCAGCGGATGCCTTCCTCTGTCACAGAGGAGGACATCAAGAAGCTGAGAGAGGCCAGATATCTGACCGCCGAAATTTCACACAGGCTGCCCGCCCGAGGGCAGGTCATCCCCACTCCCAAACCCAGCAAGAGTGTTGTGTTCGTCTCTCACTTCCTTCGAGGATTAGACCTCGCTCTGGATCCCTTTGTTAGGGGACTCATGTTTTATTATGGGCTGGATTTCCACGATCTGGCCCCGGATTCCCTCCTTCACATCTCATCGTTCATCGTCGTATGTGAGGCCTTCCTCCGCATTACCCCTCACTTCCTCGGCATGATGCTCGAGGAGATGTACAAGTTGTTCTTCGGATCACAATAAAGTGTCCGGACACCACCGAGGATGTGGGTCTGAGCTGTAATCGCCCGGATACCCAAGTAAGTAATCCCATGGCCGAACACACTATTTATCTTATTCATCATAACATCATTCTGAAAAGTCGCTCTTTGACCAGGACTGGATAACAAAGGCGAAGATGATCAGGTGTCCGGCCCCCCTTCCCGAGGGCTTGGCCAATCCAGTACTAGACAGAATGCTGGAGCCGGCGCCTTATCAAGTGCCCTCGAAGGAAGATAAAGGGGGGAATAAAGAGGCCGAAAGCGAGCCTTGCTCACTACTCGTCCCAATCGGGGGAATGAGCGCCTCCACGAAGGAGGATAACCAGGGAGAAGAATCTGACATTCCCTCTCCCCGAGGAAAGAAGAGGACCACCTCTAAAGATTCGGAAATAGAGGTTTCCAAATGGTGGAAGAAATCTTCTCTAGATGGTCTCGCCTCGGGGGGTACCCTTGCCGCATAGTGTCCGCAAGGGAATAAGCCCTCTACCGAGCTATAAGTAAGTAATTGGTAGTGAAAATATCCTACCTTACTTCTGAAGACAATAACCAAAGCTTATATCTTGTAGTTAGGATCATAGCCCTTCTCGACAGAGTTCGTCTTTGGGGGATCTTCTTCCGGAGATGATGGAGAGCGAAACACCTCCCCCTGCCTCCTCGCCTCATGAGGCGGGCGACCCTGAAGTGTCGTCGCGGAGGGTTTCTCCTGATCCGCCAAGGCCAGGGGGAATCTCTTGGCCACCCGGATTCCTCAGTATTCGGCCCCTAAAGAGAGCAACAGAAAGAATCCGGGACCGTACAGTGTGTGGTCGGATGCACTGAAGGATCTTCTGGAGCAAGCGGCCATCTTAGAAGCGCATCGTATGCTAATGGGTACGGTAATTGAAAGGATTTCGTCCGCTGAAAGCAGATTGCATGAAGATTTTATGAGTCTGCTGAAAGGCTTTGTGGTACGTGAAATAGTGTATGTTTTTGATGGTACCACACATGTTAGGTGTGCCCTATGCAGATAGTAGCCCTGAGACTCTAGTTGTCGTCAAAAACGGCGGCAAACAGAGGATCATAGTCCCAGGTAATAACCAGACCGCCTTTATGTGCAGGTGGCTGAAGCTCCGATGGCTAGCCGGACTGATGTGTTTGCCGAGCTAAAGCGGCAACTTGATGCGGCAGATGCCAACATCGTGCTTGTCAACAAGCGGCTTGACGAGGCACAGGGTAAGTGATTTCTCCGATGATCAACACATAGTAAGAGGAGCATGATGCCAGTATCTTTAATATGTTGTGACTGCAGATGGAGCTGCCACCGTGGAGACCCTTCGGGCAGAGCTTGCCCGAGCCAAGGAACAAGCAAGGAATAGCGATGCGACCGCTCTAAGGGCGGTCGAAGAGCTGTGGGCCAAACAGTCCGCGCATCGCCAGAGCAAGGAAAGGATAGCCAAGATGGCCATTGAGTTGAAAGATGCTGCTGACCGTTACCAGCTTCATGAAAAAGAAAGCCGAGCAAGGGCACCGGACCTAGAGAAGACCATGGTAGCAGCCAAGGAAGCCCGCTCTAAAATCAGAGCGACGAAGGAGGAGCTGCATCAAGCTGCGGATATCATGGCTGGGAAGCCCTTCTTGTTGCGGACTAAGTTCGGAGATCCGAAGTATGCTCCTCTTGATCAACTATGGAGTTCTGCGGACGCCTACGTGGATTTGGCGGCAAGTGCTGCTGATGCGGCCAAGTACTTCAAGGATCAAGGAGATCGCGAAGTGGAAAAGCTGTTCTGGTCACAGTTCCGTGCTCCAGTGCATCCGCTGCTGTTGAATGAGTGAATGGCCGAGTGGGCCGAGCTCCATAGATTGTCCGGACTCGCCATGAGGTTGGTTGTGGATCATCTATGGCCGGGAGGGCCAAGGCCGAATAGTTACTTTAGTTTGGTGCAACAATTCCTTGGTGCTGTGCCGCACATTGATGCTATGAAGAGGTCGGCGTGCATAGAGGGTGCGCAGATGGCCTTTTCCCGTGTCAAGACATACTGGGTAGAGATGGAGGCCACCACTGTTGCAACACAGGGTTCGGCCGTGGGCCGAGTGGCTGCCGAGCACTACTTTGAAGAAGTTCTTGAAGGCGCTCGTTCGATAGAGGCTCAGTGCTCGAAGAATATTATGTTCTAGTGACATGTACTCCCATTGTAAAAACAATGTTTTATTGAGTTATCAAGGCTGTGTTTATACTTTTTCCTGAAAGTATTATGATGCCTCATGTGCGGCCATTTATGTATATATGTATATAACCTGAAAGTTTGCAGTCGTCGGCTTCCGCCCCCACGCATATAATGCAGAGGTGTTCGCAAAAAAGGCGTATTCACATTTGGTCCAACGTCTTGGTCCATTAAGGAGGTGGTAGCGCAGCGAACGAGGCAATCAGACTATATTGCTTTAACACTTTCACTTAGCCATAGGAGTTTGACGGTGGGGCTAATATATAGCCCCTGGTACTTCTGCGCTCGTCCGAATACGGGGCGCATACATACATGACCGGGAAACGGCCCTTCGTTAATGCGGAGGAATCCTGAAGATTCCGCTGAGTCATCGAGTGGTTAACCAGTCTCGCGCTATATCATGACAGTCAGTTTTCGGCTTTCTCTACTGAGGTGCTCATCCGGATGAACCAGGGCACAATCGCAGTAGTTCTCCCAGTGCTACCTTAGCCGATATAGCGGAACGTAAGGTACCAAAACATGGGAGCCGAGCAAACCCAACATTTGACCAAAGACATGATTCGGAGCTGATGCATATAAGGCCAAACTCGCGACACCAAACACTCCCTAAGGTATTCGGTCTTTATAACATATGTCGGGCCGAACAATGCCCTTAATAATAAACCCCGGGTGTCCAGGTACATGCAATATCCTGACGTGGCCACATGCCAATACGTCGGCATCCTTATCGGTTGTATTGAGTATCCGAAGGATGTGAACAACAAGAGACAGTAAAAAAGGTTTACGCAGGGTCTTAATATAAAAAGAAACCTTTGAGCGGGTCCTTGCTGCACGTCTGCACCTGTGTCTCCGTTGTGCCGTGTCCTGGACGGGTGTAGCACGATTGTCATCTATAAAAGAGAAGAACTTAGGTGAAAGTTGCCGTGCCAGAAAATTGGTTATTATCAATAAACCATTAAAATTCAAGATAAGTCAAGTTGAGCCGAACTAGCCCTGATTACACGCGGGAAGCCCCTGGTACCGTCTAGGAGGGTTTGATCATCAAACCAATCTCATGTATATGTAGTGGTGCACCGGACTCGTCTAACCGTGTCCGTGGTCTTGACGACCTATCATTTTTTCTGGTTGGTGAGGCCGTCTAGTGCTCGGCGGCTAAAGCCGCCGCACATTCTTCCGCGCGTAGAGAACGCTCAGTGTTTCCGCTAACTGTGATGGTGCCATGTGGACCGGGCATCTTAAGCTTGAGAGAAGCGTAATGCGGTATTGCATTAAAACGAGCGAAAGCTGCTCTTCCGAGTAGTGCCTGATAGCCACTTCGGAATGGAGCAATGTAGAAAGTTAACCTTTCGCTTCGGAAGTGGTCGAAAGAACCGAATACAACCTCTAGTAATAGAGAGCCCGTGCAGCGGGCCTCTAGGCCTGGTATTATTCCCTTGAAGGTAGTAGTACGCTGGCTTATTTTTGTCGGGTCTATCCCCATTTTGCAGACTGTGTCCTGATATATCAGATTTAGACCAATGCCACTGTCCATGAGGACTTGTGTGAGATGGTATCCGTTTATTATTGGGTCTAACACCAAGGCAGCCAATCCTTCATGCCGGATGCTTGTTGCGTGATCCCCGCGATCAAAAGTGATTGGGCAGGCCAACCAGGGGTTGAACCTAGGGGTGACGGGCTCTATGGCGTGTGTGTCTCAGAGTACATGTTTGCTTCTCCTCTTTGTCACATATATCATGTTGACTGTTTTAACCTCTCGTGGGAATTTTTTCTATCCTCCAGTGCTTTGCTAGCGAGGCTCGTCCTCGTCTTCGCTTGGTTTCTCCCCCCTTGTGTTCGGCGTTTAGCTTACCTGCCTGCTTGAAGACCCAGCATTCTCTGTGGGTGTGATTTGCAGGTTTATCGAGGTGCCATGAATTTGACATAGTTTGTCAAGAATCTTGTTTAGGCCAGATGGTCCGTCTCTGCTGCCTTTGAAAGGCTTTTTCCGCTGACCTGGTCGAGAGCCCCTGAATCTGGCGTTTACCGCCGTATTATCTGGGCTATCTTCTTTATTTCGACGCTTGCTTTTATTGTGTCGTGGTTTTCCATTGCCATCCCTGACTTCGGATGTGCTTGGGTCGCTGGTGCTACTGCGGGCTAACCAGCTGTCTTTGCCCGCGCAGAAGCGGGTCATGAGACTTGTTAGAGCTGCCATTGTTCTTGGTTTTTCTTGGCCGATGTGTCTGGCGAGCCATTCGTCTCGGACACTGTGTTTGAAAGTTGCTAAGGCTTCAGCATCCGGACAGTCGACGATTTGGTTCTTCTTGGTGAGAAACCTGTTCCAAAGCTTTTGGGCGGACTCTCCGGACTGTTGAATTATATCACTTAAATCGTCTGCATCCGGAGGTCGGACGTAGGTCCCTTGAAAATTAGCCCGAAAAGCATCCTCGAGCTCCTCCCAACTTCCAATTGAGTTTTCGGGGAGGCTTTTCAGCCAGTGCCGAGCTGGTCCTTTAAGCTTGAGGGGCAAGTATTTAATGGCATGGAGATCGTCTCTGTGAGCCATATGGATATGGAGGATAAAGTCCTCAATCCAGACCCCAGGGTCTGTGGTCCCGTCGTCGCCTCTATGTTCACTGGTTTGAATCCTTCTGGGAATTCGTGGTCCAGCACCTCATCGGTGAAACATAGAGGGTGTGCGGCACCCCTATACTTGGATGTACCATGCCGTTCGGACGGTTGTGGTATTTGGTTTTGATTTTGCGCCGGAGCACGCTTCCTAGATCCATAGATGGATCTGGTGGCGCAAGTCCTCACGTACATCGTGTGTTGACTTATGTGCGTATTTGTTATCCGCTCTATCGCGGTCACAAGGTGGTGGATCCGGCCAGTTGGCTGTTTCATTTTTTGGCTGTGTGGGCTCTAAGGCCTCGTCGTCGAATTCAGGTAACAGCTTGCGCTTTGGATAGCTCTTTGTGTGGTAACTTCCACCATACTTTGCTTCATTGCCGAACACTTTGTTCCACCTACTATTGAGTGTATTTTGTGCGGCCTTCAGCCTTTGCTTCTGCTTCTTCAGACTCCTCGCTGTGGCAATAAGCCTTCTGCGGAGGTTCTCTTGCTCCAAGTGCGTTTCCGGGATGATGTGTGCATCTTCGTCCGGACTGTTTTCCTCCCCAGAGGGGGTTTGATGAGGTTTATACTCGGCGTCGCCATGTTCGTATGTCGGATCCGTACTATGTTCGCCGTTTGTAGCTTCATCGTGCTTTGCCGCCGGGGCAATGTGGTCGTCGTTTCCTCTGGAGTCGACTGGAGTGTTATTTTCTCTTGCGCTGTTATTGCTGTTTTTGCTATGGCGAGACTTAGAGCGGCGCCGCTGACGTCGGCGCTTGGGTTGCTTCTTGGAGGGGCCATCCTCCGCTGTCTCTTCGCCGTTGCCTTCTTTGGGTGTATCCACCATGTATATGGCATGTGATGAAGTGGCTGTCCGGCGCCTTGTGGGTGCTGGTTCCTGTTCGTCTCCTGCATCTTCGTCCATGCCGTCGATGTCTTCGGAGTCGAAGTTGAGCATGTCGGTTAAGTCATCGACAGTGGCTACTAAGTGGGTGGTGGGCGGGCAGCGAATTTCTTCGTCGTGTGTATCCCATTCTAGCCGGACATAGTTCGGCCAAGGTTCTCCTGATAAGGAGAGAGACTTTAATGAATTTAGCACATCGCCGAAAGGCAAGTGCTGAAAGATATCCGCGGAGGTGAACTCCATGATCGGCACCCAGACGGATTCGATGGGCACGGATGCAGGCGGCTTGGAGTCCGTGGCCGGAGACGAATCCAATGATTTGGCGACACGGCTCTCGTAAGGGGTGAAGTCAGTATCCGGCTCCATCGCCACTGAGAGTGCGGCCTCCATGGCGGGGTCTATCCCTCCATCCTTGGATGGCGCAATTTGCTCCGGATTGAAGGCCGGAATAGTTGCAGATGCGATCTCTCAAACACTGTCCTACGGCAGAGTTACATCGTGCTCGTTGTGACTGTGTGGCGCACCTGACACGGGGTCGAATCCATCAAAGATCAAGTCTCCGCGGATGTCGGCAGTGTAGTTTAAGTTTCTGCATGTGACCTGATGGCCAGGGGCATAGCTCTCGATCTACTCCAGATGGCCAAGCGAATTGGCCCGTAGTGCAAAGCCGCCGAATACGAAGATCTGTCCGGGGAGGAAAACCTCACCTTGGACCGCATCATTACCGATGATCGAAGGAGCCATCGAGCCTTACGGTGACGGCACAGTGGAACTCTCAATGAAACCACCAATGTCGGTGTCAAAACCGGCGGATCTCAGGTAGGGGGTCCCGAACTGTGCGTCTAAGGCGGATGGTAACAGGAGGCAGGGGACGCGATATTTACCCAGGTTCGGGCCCTCTTGATGGAGGTAAAACCCTACGTCCTACTTGATTGTTCTTGATGATATGAGTATTACAAGAGTTGATCTACCACGAGATCGTAGAGGCTAAACCCTAGAAGCTAGCCTATGGTATCATTGTCTATTGTCTTACGGACTAAACCCTCCGGTTTATATAGACACCGGAGGGGGCTAGGGTTACACAAGGTCGGTTACAAGGGAGGAGATCTACATATCCGTATTGCCTAGCTTGCCTTCCACGCCAAGGAGAGTCCCATCCGGACACAGGACAAAGCCTTCAATCTTGTATCTTCAAAGTCCAACAGCCCGGCCAAAGTATATAGTCCGGCTGTCTGGAGACCCCCTAATCCAGGACTCCCTCACTCATGCTTCCGCTTCCATGCTCGCATCTCCTTGGTGGCAATCTCTCGACCCAGAACTCACGCTGGCCATGGCAGACGCAAAGGGAACGATGATGAATGACTTTGTTTTTGTGGATGAGGAGTTGAGGAGGAATGTGCAGTCATCTTGGAGTAGTAGTATTTATAACCGAGTAGTAATACACTCCTAAGTGGGAAACCGTTTAGGTTTTGATCGGTGTGAACACGTTTGCAATTTGGAACATGACGGGACGCATGCTCAAAATTTACTGACGGTTATAAGTGCAGCACTATTCCTGGAAGGCGTAACGTGGGCACGTACGCCTTCTCGACCGCGTACATTGCGTTTGCACCATAGGGTGCACCGGAATAGGCCATGTCAGCACACGTCTTGTTCCAACAACCGTGCACGCTCGTTATTACGATCATGCACGCTTCTTTTAATTAGAATGTGTGTGCCCGTCTAGCGCACACACGTTGATCTATCTAACTGTTTCAGTTTGTTGTGGCTAATCACAAACAGTTCATCCATGTGAAGTGTATGCCATCAATCGCAGACACTTTGATCTGGCTAACCCGTTTCTGTTATGTTGCCTAATCACAAACAGTTAATCCTTCTGAAGAGTATGCCCTCAATCACACACACCTTGATCTGGATGACCGTTTCTTTTGTGTTGCCTAATCACAAACAGTTCATCTGAGTGAACCGTATGCTGTATATCGCACACACCTTCATCAGGCTGCCCGTTTCTTTTGTTCTACCCCACGCAAGCAGTTCATTGGACTGAACAGTATGCCCTGCATCACAGACGCAACTAAAATCTGAACCTTGCTTGATGTCTCCTCCATCGCAAACGTTTTGCACCTTTTTTGACAGTTCTTTTACACCACTGTTTGCGATTATTGCATCGCAGACAGTTTCGTCGAAGGGTCTCTGATCGTAGTGTCGCGTTAGCAGCATCCTGCATTAGTGATGTCATATGTTCCACGAGGTCCCCGCCGACTTTCACGCGCTCGTGCACCTGCCAGCGCATGCGCCTGCGCGTGCATTGACGCGCACGCCCGTGCTGGTGCCCGTGCACCTGCCAGCGCATGCGCCTGCGCATGCACTGATGTGCGCGCCCATGCCGGTGCCCGTGCACACGAATGTCTCCGCCGCGCCGTTGACAGCGCCTGTACCCGCGCGGGTGCCAGTGCCCCCCTCAGCGGCATGGATGGCCGCCGTCGACCGCTTCCTTGCACCAACGCCAGACGCCTCCTCCCGCCAGTTGACTCGCTCCGAAGTCCAAAACATTTTGGCCTTCCTTGAAGCTAGGCCAACGTCCAGGAGTACGCCAACAACGGCGCAAGACACCGCCGTCGCCGTCAGTCAGTGGCCCGACGACACACAGAGCACGGCAGAGGAGCCGCTTCCCACCGCGAGATGCCCCCTCCATGTAATCTAATTTTGCCATGAAAAACGTTCGGATTGCCATGCTTAATCCGAACGTTTATCATTTCCGTTTATTTTATATCGATCGTCGTATAATTTAAAGTCAGAGTCGGACTGAATGAAATGTATGGTTTGATCGATTGAATGTTCTGCTAGAGCCGTATCAAATTAAATATAAAACGTCATCAAGCCACATGTATTCCTTGTCATCCAACGACCTAGACCGCTTCAAGGTCGAGCGCTCAACACGTTTAGCGTGCGGTTAATTTCATGCCAAAAATAGTGCTAATCACATGACAACACGCAAATAATATCCTATTAGTTAATATCCGCATGCACTTAATATACTTCCAAATTAACGTGCATTGCACATACACACTGACTAGTGCTGCTAGTACGTGAAACTGGTGCCGTGACTTGTGAACACGTCCAAATATGGTCAACGGCAACATCGCCCGTGAGTTCTTCCTGTTTGCTCGTGCGTCTAAACGCAGAAGGGGAGGAGAGAGAGAGCACACATGGAACCCACCAGTAAGTGAAGGTGAATAGTACTAAAAATAATATTACTTGTTATCCATTAATTAGGCTATGGTAATATAAAAACATTATGTGAACAAAGGGGGTACAACAAACATTGCTATTCTACGTATGTTGCCTATTGACGTGCGGCTTAAAGGCCCGGTCGCATGTTCGATCCTCGTCCTTTATTTTTTAATTTGTATATGGGTCCAAATTTGTTTCATGACATGTGGGCCCCTCGGTGTGTAGTTTGTAGCACTTTAATTTGTGGGTCGAAATTTGTTCCATTCCAAGTGGACTATCGGTGTGTAGTTTTGTAGATTATTTATAATAATTAAAGAGAACAACATAGTTTTTTCAATAATACCATGGTGCGACGTTGAAGGCGAGAAAGGACGTGCGAGAGAGCGATGACCGAGCCAGAGGGAAATCAACGAGGGGAGTTGCGTGGGTTGCAACGGTGTTTGGAGTAGTTGTGGGCCGAATGCTACGAAAATATAATCTAAACCGACTGGAATAAATGCCTACACAAATTAATCCAAGGTTGGAGTGCCCCTCGCAATGTAAATAGCTCCGGCTTTGCGAGGGATGGAGAGGTAGTAGCTTCAACGCGTGGAAGATACGGTGTGAGAAAGCGAGGTCAATCGAGAGACATATAGATAGAGAGACAAAGTGAGTGTGGTCCGACATTCATTGAACAAATATATATGCTCTGGAGCGATATTGTCCGATTGAGCTTTTTGGCAAGGGTGAGGGCTCTAAGATAGAGCTTGAGAGATGATCCAGTCACAGACGTGTAGATATATTTTGTGCGTGGGAGGAAGCAAGGTCAACCGATCACATAGGGTCGCCGTGCGATCGAAAGAGTGAGACAGGTTGGAGAGAGTGACCTAGATAGACGATGTGCGTGAGAGAGTATACAATGTGAATAGGTCGAATTGGGCTCAAACATGGTGATATATCGTTTTTTCCGAGAAAGAGAGAGGTCAATCGAGACATACGGAGAGAGAGAGAGAGATTGAGTGAGCGTGGCCCACCATGAGGTCGAAAGAGTGGCGGCGGCTTGGATGGACTGACCTAGATAGACAATCTGCGTGAGAGAGTATAGCGTGTGTCGATCGAGGCCCGAATAGGGAGATATATCATTTGTGTGTGAAAGAAAACGAGGTTAAACGAAACTCAGATAAAGAGAGCGAGATTGAGCGAGTGTGGCCCGCCGTGCGGAAGAAAGAGTGAGACAGTCTCGAGGGAGTGACCTAGATATACAACGTGCGTGCGTGCGCATGCACGAGAGGTTGGGGGTCTAGATAGGCAATGCATGTATTTAGCACGAGAGGGTGAGAGGGAGAGGGGGGAGAGAGAGAGAGAGCTCGGCATGGGGTGCAATGGCGGGTGTGTGAGGTAAATACATTTGGTAACAGAGTGGAAAAAGGGGTTGTCTAATTGAGATACTTGGAGATCGAAACATGGAGAGAAAGAATGAACGTGTGTTGGAAACCGATAGCTTCCTAAGGTGGTTAGGAGAGGAAGATTGACCGATATAGGAAGTATGTAGCGTTTGTGCGGGGGGGGGGGGGGGGGCTAAAAACAACATTTGAATGTACATAGTACGAGACTTAATATCGATGTTTCAATTCGGTGTACATTGTAAGATTTGAACCGAGGACCAGGCATACGGGTAATTATTTCGAATTTGTGCCATACTAAGTTTCGAAAAGTTGACATTGACTCAGTTTGTTGTGCTATTTTGTAGGTCATATGTTTGAATCCGTCCAAAAGTTTTCTCACTACCATGGTGTTCATCATATACATATGAATTTGTATTAAAAAAGTAGCGTGGATACAGTGAAATGTGAAATCCATGTTAGAATTGGAGATCGCTACGTGACACACTCTAATTCAAATAACTAACTACGTGACACACACTCTAATTCAAATAACTAATTATGTGACACACACTCTAATCCACGTTTGCGTGGGTACCATTTCGATTTTTTCAAATAACTCATTAATTAATTTATAGTACTCCCTCTGTTCACTTTTGTAAGACCTTGAAGACATTTCATACAATGTGCAAAATAGTTCATTTTAAGTTGTCTGAAATGACTTACAAAAGTGAACGGATGGAGTATCTCGTTTCGAATGACTAATTATTGCAAGGAAAACACGGGCATGGTAATACATACTGATTCGTTTGCAAATGAAAGAAGATTACTTTGCATTCTCAAATGTAGGTGCACCAGGCAGACCAGGGTCGTGTCGGGGTGGACGCTGCTTCGGTGCCTTAAAGGCAACTGCCTTTGGGTCACTGACATGTGGGCCAGCCACCTGTTGGGCCCACATGTCATGGACACAAAGGCAGGTGCCTTAAGGCACCGAAGCATAGTCCTGTTGGGGTGGTCGCGTGTGTCGGACGGACGCGTAGCACCCAGCCACCCACCCCCTCCCCCCAAAAGAGGACGACAACAATATAAGTTCGCGCTTCCACGTTTCGGAGTGAAATATCTTGCGGCCCCAATTCCAGCCCTGCAAAATCTCTCTTCTCCACTGTCCCCTTCCGTGCCCAGATTTTTCTCAAATCCCTAATTCGCCGCCAACCCTTGAATCGCCCCTCATCTCGTCTCTTTCCCCACCGTTCCCCACCTCTGTGCCGGATGACGATGACGAAGACGACGATCGCGCTTCACCACCGCACCGGAGCTACCTCATCTACGCCCTCGTCCACCGCACCGGGTGGTCCACCGACAACGTCGACCGCTGCAACCGACGTGCCTCACAGACACCGAGTTCCACTGCATCAGGTGCGCTTCACCGACATCGTCTCCTAGCTCACCAGGGCTACTTCACCGAGTACATCGTTGCACCTCCGCCCCCCCCCCGAGGCCGTTGGGGCTTCACCAACGGTCTCGCTACCGCATCGCAGCGCTCTGCTGCCACTCAAGATCTGCATCCGTGCGCGGCCAGCCAACGCCAGCGCATCACCCTCAACGGCTCTGAAGTGACCCGCACTCTAGCTAGGCGAGCATGCCCAAACGCCGGCCCGAACTAGGTATCCACACATCACTCCCTTGTGCACTATTCCGACGATGTTTGGATATCCTTTCACTGCTCTCTTAGCTTACACGCCTATGCAACTCTGACTTTAACTCTTATTTATTCTGGAGATATCATCTGAAACAAGTAAATCCATTTTTAGTGAAGCATGACGGTGCTACGGGATCTGGTACACATCCTGCACACCCATATAACCTTGTAAGTATTTGTCCTCTAGTACAACATCGAGATCGATTACTCTTATTTGATCAACCATTCGCCGTGTCAAAAATGCAGAGGGGGATGTAAGGAGCACAAGGCCTGCACATCCAAGAAAGTGGTAACATGGACTTGTACATGGAACATCCCAAGCACAAGCAGAGCTGCAGTGAGCCTGTACAACGAGCTAGCGTAAGTCCCTGCATTTCATTTAATTCGTACTGGCATTCGTGTATGATTTGTGCGCAGTGGCTGATCCACGAATTCAAGTTACCAGGGGCGAACATTTAACTTAAAAAATACGAAGGCAGTTGCACTCCGGAAATCAACATAACTTGAGAAATGTGAGGCTACATGCATTTTGAAAACCAGCTAATGATCCAAAGTAGTTCAGATTATAAATACTAAATGATGCAAGCACTAAAAACACAAAATGCAACATGGTGTACAAGGACTACAAACATGGTCTGTACCTGCTTAAATTATTCGTTCTCTAGCTGAAAATATCGAAGTGTAATTGCACGTATAACCAGTGCGCAAACTGCATATCAATATATCTATCCTGCACAAGTATGCCAATAGTTTCAAACAACAGATTAGAAAAGTATTTATGCTATGTTGTCATGATACGGAGACTTTTTGGTAGATGGCCTCGACGTTTCCTCAAGCTATGAAAATGCACTATAATTTTCTTGTCATCAATGCATGCAAATCTCTGTCTCTCTCAACATAGTAGATCATCATTAGACACTAAATCCTTCAATGAGCTTGCAAAATGCTTGCATTAGATCCCTCATTAGACACTATATGTTCATCACCAGGAGCATGTAAAATGTTTGCATCAAATCCTTCATTAGCAGTCTGTTCATTAGACACTTCAGGCTCAAGAACAACATGAGCGTGTATGTTTGCACCGGAAACTTGATTAGATACATCAGATTCAGTCAGTGCAGTATTGACTGGGGGATTTATAAAATAAGTAGAAATTGGTTTCATTTTCTCATAGATTCCCTACATACAAGCAGTTTTACAACACCGTCAGGTTTAACTATTGGCCAGAAATTGAAGAGTTGAATTAGATATAATCAGGGATGTGATGTACCTGCTCGTTGTGCATGCTACTCCTAAAAGCTGCGACTACCCGTTTGCGCAAGCTCAATGCCATGCCCGTGCTGCCGCCGCTGCCTCCCACGCAGGCTACACCCAGGTTTGGACCTTCATCTTCTTGTCCTTCCGTTCACTTGAAGCCCGGCGACCGCCCTCCAACGAGGGTGCGAGGAAGTGTTGTGTAGGTCTGTCTAGCGGCGGCTAGGTTAGGAGCGAACCAGACTAGAGGCTGGAGCGAATGAATTGGGATTTTTCCTGCTGTCGATCGATATGGGAGGCGCTCGTTTGGGCCGCGAGCCTGCTATAGGGCCTGCCTTGCAGTTATGTTATTGGCCCATCCAAATTGAAACATTTTTCTTCATTTTTTTACATAGCCTGCTCGTGCGTTGGGACGAACAAAACTAGCATGGGCCAACCTGGACGACTCAAACTAGGTGCACACTTTCCAGCCACCTGAGGCGGCCGCCCATACCAGCCCCTATGGTGGCGTCGCCCCTTTTTGCGTGTATGATTGGATAGTGAAAAATATTCCAATGGCGCTTTTGATTTACCCACGGAATGGTTGAATTGCTTGTTTCTATGAACTGAGTTTGCCAATAATGTGAAGGATGCCAGTCTTTTCATCCTATTGTAGATTGCTTAGATCTCGATATGCCAAAGGTAATCACATGAAATATACAGTAAAAGCTAGTGTGATGTGTTTGGCTACAACTAGTCTGACTACACGTCCTCATATAACATATCAAGGACGCACCATCTTACCAGATTAACCATTCGACTTACCCATGTAGTGTGGGAATAAAGAAGTATTGGGACCACATATCCAAGCAATTGATGCCATGGACTCCTTCGTACAACCTTGTAAGCGAAAAAGAAGTTGCAGTGTGCCTGTACAAAGAACTAGCGTAAGTTTAGTTACCTGCTTCTCGGAATTTTAGTTAGCCACTTATTGCAAAATTGTTCAATTACGTTGCTTGGCTTAATTTAGTTTGCTACTGATTACATAATGGCACAGCCTGTTAATCATATTGTAGACTGCGCCTATCTATGTGTTTGATACTTACTGTTAAGAATTACCTGTTTGCCTTAACTTAAATATCTACTTGTTTGTTTAACTGCTTTGCTGCTGCAACAGCGGGTTACAATGATGTTAATAACTACTTTTTAGCATCCAATTGAAACTCTTTAATTCCTTGTTTGCTTAACTGGTTTGCTGTTATAACTCCCAGTTGAGATGTTTTGCTAACTTTAACTTTTCTGAATCCAATCAGAACTTTAATGGCAAAACAGGTTAGCCCAAGATCAAAGAGCGAGGTCCCCATGGACGTTGCATCATCCCACAGCAGTGGCACTGGCCCAATCGTGCATTATGAACTGCCAACTACTGATGATCTAGAGGCTAAACTAGTGGTAGAAAGAGATTCTGCTTCTGCACTTAGAGATGAAGTTGACATGTTGAGGAAGAAAACAACACAATCACAAGCAGTACTCAAGACAACCATTAAATATTTGGTGGATTTCAAAATGAAGCAAGCTGAGACTAACCAGATTGTTAAGGTCCTGAAGGAAAAAGGGAAATTAAATTCCTACTTGGTAAATCATACGTGAAATGATCTTTCCATAGTTGAATAACCTTTGTGTTGTCTGTTCATGTAATCAATCAAACCATTTGTTTTAGAGATCATGTAATAATTGTTTTTTTTGTTTTTTGGTTTGCAATTTTATTTGAGCACAAGTATGTATTAATTGATAAGACTCGGAGTCATTTCATTTGGATTGCCGTGCCAGACCTACAAATATGCCAATCGGGGTGAATGTGCATTCAGCTATAGTAGTAGTATAGATGGACCATAAGTGGCACGCATCGGAAAGGGCCAAGATGCTGGCTAAAAAAGGATGATGTTGTAGCCAAAAAAAGTACAACGGCTTGGCTTATGTATGTTAGTTGATATTATTGATCCATATACTCTATAAGTGTTTATATGTGTGTTAGTTCTGTACATTCTTGGTTGATTGGCTCGATATTTGAATCTTGATACATCGCTTGTGTACATATCTAAATGGGAGTACACATTATGTTGCGTGTGACATTTGAGTTGGACATGAAGTGTTCCAAATATTCGAATTCACCTTAAACTGGATTCTAGTTTCTGAATTTGAGTATCGGCATCTGTAAACCATATTCATATATGACAGTGGAATACATCTTTGTCGTCCTTTTGAAGATATATAAAAACACATAGAATGATTTATAAAGATTCATATAGGAATACAAAATGGATTCGAATTTAGTTGCCAGGGTAAACGTGGATGCTTATTGTCCCAAAATTCAAAAGAAGCAGCAAAATGTCCACTCCCACATTGGCTGCCCGAAGCCAAGTGTTTGGGAGATGGAAATTACTTTCTACCCATTACACGGACAATCCATCGGCTCGATTTCCACTGCTCTAAATAGGGGTAGGTTAGTAACTTCAATTAGACGTGACACGACCGCCTCTGAGCCCATTCCGACACGGTGGGCGTCAAACATGGGCGGCAAAACTCATTTGATTCAAGCTCGTCCGAAAGACCTCTGTTTCTCCCTCCATTCCCCATTCATACACGGTGGGCAGCAAAACAAACTCGACTCGGCCGAAATCGATGTAGGCAAATATTTTCAATAGGGGTAGGTTTGTAACTTCACTCAGACGTGACACAACCGCCCTACCTGTCAGCTCCGTTCATACACCATGGGCGCCAACCATGGGCGCGAACCACCCTCTCCTCGCCCGAAATCGCTCTGGGCAAATATTGGCGAGATGCGAGATTACCGTCCTATCCCCAACCGACGAGACGTCCAAATTTTAAACGGGGGCTAAGTTCGTAACTTTCCCATATTTCAGATAGGCCCGTCCCGAAAACATGGTTCCCCGTACCTCTCCCTCCATTTTCCCATTCATACACCGTCCGCGCTAGAACACCCCATCCCCACACCAGCCTCCGTCCGCCACCCCATCCATCGCCGCCGTCCTCCACCACATCCATCGCCACCGTCCTCCACCATGCCGGAGCGCCTACCAAGACCGCGTCGTCCCTGCTAGAGATGGACGCTTCTCATCCATGGCGACGGGCCAATAGCCTTGCATCGCGTCCTCTCGCTTCATCGTCGTCGTCATCCTCTTTGCCGGGGCCGCTCACACGACCTTCTCTTCCACCGCAACGGGACTTATCCCCCGATGCACCCGTCTATCGTCACAGACCTGCTTCAACGCCACCGACAGCCATCGCACCCCCGATGCCTACACGGCGCCGCAAGAGAGGTGGTACTTCATATCTCCTCAACTTTTTGATCTCAACCAGAAAATATATCTTAACTTGGTTACTCTACTTTCTTTTCAGCTCTTAGAATTTAGTTCTTAGTTCGAAGCAAACAATGGATGCTAAATATCATTTCTCCGGTTTGCAGCTTCAAATCTGCCATGGCACAGCCATAATATGGTTTAATTGATCATGTTGGCTTCATGGTGGTTTCTTTAATAGAAATCGGAGGGGAAACCCTCTTTTGCTAAAAAAAATATGCTTAGAGTTTTCCCCTTTTATGATCACTATATGATCAGAATACGTGCTTCGTGTCATAATAACACTGCTCCATCCATCAAGCTAAACAAGCTTAGTTGTTCAAATACGAATCTGATATTATTAAAACAGAGTTGTTTAATTGGTCAGCAAAATGTTCCTAAATTAGTTTCGAAAATGCATGTTCACCGCTCGGGTGTGTATCTCTACAGGGTGCCCACGGTGGGCCAGCCCACCCTGGGATTTTGGGTCGTCCCAGTCCCCGATTCCCCTCTGTTCTACTGCGCGCTTCCGATCTCTACTCACCCCCAGCTGCCTGCCTCGCCGGCGACTTGCCGTCCCCGGACGACATGACTCTAGGAGGAGGCGACGGACTAACAGGAGGCCAGGAGCCGCTCGCCCAACAGCGTCACCGCTGCCCGGGCGCGCCGCCGTGCCTACCTTCCCAGTTCGTTCAGGGCTCAGGCGTGTAGCACCCACCAAGCCAACCCGATTTATCCTGAGATACGTCCTCAACACTTAGCAGCCACTCCTCATCACCCATTTTCTAATTGATTCATTGCTCATTAGGCAGGACTGTCATTAGGGTTTGTTGTGTGCTCAGTGCTACCTACACTTAATGGTTGACATGTATTTCGGTAATCTTTAGTACCTCTAAAGTTCACAGGGTTTTCAAAATTCTGGCCCTCGGAACAGAAACTAGTCATTTTGGATTGTTCATTGTAGTGACATTGACCCAGATTACTACTGCAAGCCAGGTTTGTTGACAATTTTACTTGTCTTTCTTACTCATTCGATATAATATCCAATTATTCACGTCGATTAGTTGCAAACAATAAGTGCTAGACAAACTTCTTCATTCAGATTTTGGACGGTCTCTTACTGCAGTTACAATTCTGCATACTTGTCCTAGTAAGCTCACAAGTAAATGATTGATTCACTACATCTATGCTTGCCTTGTCATATTTGTTGTCAATATTCTTTTAGGGTGGACCACCTTGTTTCTAAATACTGGAACCGTAGACATGAGTGAATAGTATTTCTCTATCCGATCTCTTCCATCATGTGTGGGTAACGAACACTGCATTGTATAAAAAGAAAGTGTCATTTCTAGCTTTTACATAGGTTTCGATCTTTTAAATGGAATACAATCTTCCTACTTGCTTTGTGTCGCACTACCAACACTCCACCCTTGAAGCTAAACATTACGCCACTCATAATTGCTTAGTTTATTTGTTCAAATACGAATTTCATATGATTCTAATGTTCCTACTTCAATTTTGAAATGTGTGCCTGCTTGTTATAGAGACATAAGGGGTTTGTATTTCTGTGTGTGATCTGGTCAACAAAGTTGGGGAGGTGAACTTTGCATATGTAGGGGTTTATAGGGAGACACTCTCTGAGTTGAATCCGCAATGCATTCCATAGATAATTTGACTACTTTTTATGTTTTCATGAATCTCAAATTATGAACAAGATCATAATGATTATGAGCTTGCGCGCATGAAAAGAATAAAGCAGAACAATGCCATGGCTGTCAAACTTGGCATTAAGGGACTGAAATCAAGTCTGGATGCAATGCAATGCAAACGCTCTCCACCTACAGATTCATGCTCAGAATATGATCCTAATAGTGATTCTGAGCTAGAGGGAGACCTAAGTCAATGTAGCTCCCTAGTGGAGGAGTCAGAGGAAGATGCCCTATCTTATTCACCCATCAAGGTACTTGCTCTAACTTTCCAAGCTTACATTGCTCGCACATATCTTGCAACTGATGCTTTGCATTGCTTCTACTTTGTTGAACTGCCATTAGCTTAGTTTACACATCATGTATGTGAATACGCCATGCCTATCCATTTTCAGTACATATTCCATCTATCATCATACCATATTTATCCATTCAAATGTTGTTCTTGTGTATCAGACGTTCAAAAGGAAGAGGGCGATTGCTGATCGTGGAGGAGCACAAGCAAAGTATTTGGAAAAGGTAGTGGCACCTGATAAATCAAATAGCCCATTAGGTGTAGTTGCAATATCACTTGACCCACAAAATACCCCAATTCTAGCAGACTCTAGCCCTACTACACTGGTCATTTCTGATGCCCCAACTCAGCAGACCCCAACTGCAGCAAACAGTATGATTATGCCAGTTGACATAGCACCAGCTGTACGACGCAAAACCCCCATTCCAGCAAAGAGTACACCAAATCCAGTTGCCAAATCCCTTTTCGAACCAGAGAGAGCCCCAATTGCAGAAAATAGGATCCCTGTTCCATTTCTTCCCAGTTTAGAAGACGAAGCTTATGTTGTTGTCAGGAACTTTGTGCGCATCTTTCCTTCATGGAAAGATTATACCGCAGACACAAAACAATTTACAGTCTTCCTCCGCAACTTACGCGTAAGTAATATACTAATGTTATTCATGGTCATTACTGCATATGTTTCTACTGACAGAAGACACAAGATTTCATTCTTTTAAATAGGCGAGGAGCAAACTGGATTGTGATGACGAGCAAGGGTTGGTTGCGCTTTTCAAGCACTCATTGATGAAGTATCGTTCCTACCTGAGGCAAGCGCACTTCGATGGCAAGCCTCTGAATGAAATTTTTGTAAAGTCTCCGGTGCTACATTTATCCGACGGTGACTGGAATAATCTTGTTACACATTGGTCTCGGCTGTAGCGTAAGGTACTATCTATGATATCACATCACAATTTGAACTACAGTTCTGCATTTGCCTTAATGTCTCACTTGTACGAAAACTGTTAGCAGAAGAACATTCGTTCTCAAGGGACCACAGAATCTCGCAACTATACTGCACACTGCATTTCTCTTGTGAGTGCCTCTTGCCCTGTATGACCATACTTACTTTCATAGTTGTTTGACTATGTAGCATCACTGCACATGTTAGCCTCGTAATCGTCCATTTGGTGGACATTATAAGATCCATATGGACTCTTAGATAAATTTAGAATCAACCCAATGCTTTTGAAGAGGTTTAGCTCTGTAGTCCTCTTGTAAGGACTGAACGTGGTCTATCACTGTACTTGCATTAACAGCTACTCCCTCCGTCCCATATAAGAACATTTTGTACAGTACACCAGTGTTCAAAACACTCTTGTATTATGGGAAGAGGGATTGGTTCATTTTGTAGCATTCTGCATCTTATCTCCCTCGCCCACCATTTACTAAAAAATATCAGATCTATATTTAATCTTACCAACAAGTAGAATACACAGACAATGCCAGTGCAGAAGTGTAGCCCATTGCTCTTGTCAATACATTTTGTCCTGTAACGCTTGTACTTCCAGGGATTGGTAGTTGATTATGTAGCATCAATCAGCATCTTATCTTCATTATCCTCTATCCCTTCCAGTATTATCATATCTATAATTACTCTCTACAAAATGTAGAGTATAGGCAATGCTTATGAAGAAGATTATGTGCTGAAATTCTTGAGTTATCCTTCCCTTGACATGGAGAAGGGCATTATAAAGCCGGTGTTAACTGTTAATGTAAGTCAGTCCTTCTAAAGCCTTTATCCTCAACTGTTGTTTAATTTGCTCATACTCCATATCGTTTACTGCTGTTTAGTTTGCTGTTTCTACCAAAATGCATGTTCGTAAGAACTGTAAGTTCTAAGTTTTACTTGTAAAACCAAATTCCTTATTCATACCATGCACATTACTTAATACTCTCTATATGTATGCTTGTTTTTGTGGATCTATAATCCAGTGTGTGGTGAAGCAGCCCACGTTTGCACCTTGTCATCTCCTGTTTTATCTTACTGGTGTGGCTGATGATATGAACAACATGCCATGCACATTATCCAAAATAGATACAATGATTTTCTTTGCCCTTCATCTATGCTTGTTATGTTGACATGGTAATCCAGTAGTGTGGTGAAGCTCCTCGCATTATGAACAATGCCAAATTATGCTATTGATACTTTGAACTTACTCTTTATTTTCTAATTTGAAATTGGATAGAATTGACAGAACAGTTATCATCTTTGTTTATACACGTGCAAAACCTGTCATCTCTCTGCTTTGTTTCAGGTGATATGCCTGATGGCATGCACAAGTCTGCTGAAGGCTGTGAGACAAACCCAACATATATTGCAGCAAAGAAGGCAAAACATCTTGAAGATAGCGAGACAACCCCAAAGTCTTGTCTTGATGCAGTGTTCAAGTTACTTAAAACTAACAGTCAGACAAGCTCACAGAATTTGTTGTCTGAATCAGTTCGACTTCTTTAGTCCCAAGATCTGGCAGAAAGGCATTCTACAACTCAACTTCGACTTGAAGTCCTATCTCTAAGAAAGATTGCGGAGAACACCAATGAGAACCTCATCGCTAAACAGCTACACCTGGAAGCTATGACCGATATGCTAGGCCGGTCTCACAGCCTTGCTCAGCAGCTTGCGCAGCAGTTCCCCGCAAGGCTAACCTTTCTTGAACTATCTTAGAAGTGGTCTCGGTTCAGTATTATTTTGTTACGCTGCAATGGTGCCCAGTTTTTGTAATCTACTTCTTCGTTGCACTTTATGATCACTGGTGGCGAACTTCGGTGCCCAGTGGATGTAATATACCTTAAATCCTTTATTGTATAGTGTAGGTTTACTCTTAGTTACTATGCCATAATTTCTTTATTGTATAGAGTAGATTTGTTATTAATTCCTACTAGTTACTGCCATCATTCGCTATCCGAAAAAAATCAGATGTAGTCGACCGGACCGAAACATTCGACTCTAACGGGCCAGGTTTTTAGCGGGCCACAATTGGGCTGGCCTGCGTCTTTCTTGGGCCTGAATGATTGGGGCCTTCACACATTGCGCCAGGCCCAAACTTACACCAGCCTATATTTTAGTTGGGCCTTTTGTCGACCCGACGCTTAGTTTGGCCCAGGTAGCGTTGGGCCATTAACAGGCTGAATATTGTACTGGCCTGTTACGACCGAGATGAAACCACGGGCCTTTAGCAGGCCAAAATGCATGTTGGGCCTCAATTTTCACTAGTCGTCGACGGGCCTTCAGCAGGCCGAAATGTAGACCGGGCCGTTTTGGGCCCAGTTAGCTCACGGGCTGTTACCAGGCCGAAACATATCTCAGGCCTTAGTTGGCCCACTGATATCATGGGCCTTTAAGAGGCCGAAAGCTTAGCACAGGCATCAACGGGCCAAATTACGCGACATGCCTTTAACAGGCCCAAAGTCACGTTGGGCTTAACTGTTGCCACCTTTAGCACGGGCCGTTAGTGGGCCCGATGTCCCGTCAGATCATATATGGCCCATGGGCAGCACGGGCCATTCCCAGGCCGAAAGTCATACCGGGCTGAAATGGGCCCATGTCTACATCAGGCCTCTAACAGGCCGAAAGTCACTGGGCTGTAGTTGGGCCCAAATATTCGGCGAACAATTAACGGACCAGATCTGGCTTCGGGCTGCAAATGGGCCCAAATATTGGGCGAACAATTAACGGGCCAGATCTGGCTTTGGGCCGTAAATGGGCCCAAATATTGGGCGAACAATTAACGGGCCATATCTGGCTTCAGGCCGTAAATGGGCCTTTATTAAGCAGGCCATTATTGGGCTAGCCCACTAGTACCTGATTAAGTTCTACGGGCCTTTGACTGGGCCGGCCTTTTTAACCTATATGGGCCTCTGTTGGGCCCAGCCACGTGTCGACGTATCATAGGCATGTCTCCTCCAATGGACAGGCGACATCTGGCCCACTGACGAGCTGACAGGTGTTCCCTTCGGCCAATCAGAATTTTACACATGGAAATTTCCCATTAGTCAGGGCTGTTAATGGGTTACGGATCCAAAATCCGACCAGATAGCTTAACGACGTTCCGTTACAGTGGATGCCACGTGTCGGTCACCCTTGACGAAAGCACTTCTGTGACGCGCGATTTATCATCATGGAAGTGGACACTTCCGTGATGATAATTTTGGTAATGTCATGGAACACTTCTACGACAACACAGGTATGACTATCTTGATTCTTTCATAAAATCGTCATGGATGTACATGCATGACAAAAACGCGACCTACTGTGACAAACATGTATCATCACGGAACTATATTTTTTTGTAGTGACCTAAGTTTGATTGTGTTAAATCTTTTATGGATACCGCTGTTTTCCATAAATTTAGCACTAAATATGGACTTGACTCTAAGATAGTAGCTTCTTTCTGTGAATCCTTTGCTAATCATGTTGATCTCCCCAAGGAGAAGTGTTTTAAATATAATCATCCCATTGAAGTAAAAGTAGTTGCACCTATTAAAGTTTAAGAAAAGACTATCACTTATAATGATCCTATTGTTCCTACTTCTTATGTTGAGAAACCACCTTTCCTTGTTAGAATAAAGAATCATGCTAAAGCTTCAACTATGGTCAACAAAAGTATATTAAGACACCTAAACCCCCTGAGCAAGTTAAAGTTGAACCTAATGTTGCTATGGTTAAAGATCTCTTGGCCGATAATATTGATGGGCATGTTATTTACTTCTGTGATGAGACTGCTAGAATTGCTAAACCTGGTGCTAAAGATAAACATAGACCTGTCGTAGGCATGGCTGTCATTTTTGTTAAAATAGGAGATCATTGTTATCATGGCTTATGTGATATGGGTGCTAGTGCTGGTGCAATACCTATTTCCTTATACAAAGAAATTATGTATGATATTGCACCAGCTGAAATAGAAGGTATTGATGTTACCATTAAGCTTGCTAATAGAGATACTATTTCACCAATTGGGATTGTTAGAGACGTTGAAGTCTTGTGTGGGAAGGCTAAATATCCTGCTGATTTTCTTGTTCTTGGTTCCCCTCAAGATAGCTTTTGTCCCATTATATTTGGTAGACCCTTCTTGAATACCGTCAATGCTAAGATAGACTGCAATAAGGATATTGTTTCTGTTGGTTTAGGGGATATGTCTCATGAGTTTAATTTTTCTAAATTTCGTAGACAACCCCATGATAAAGAATTGCCTAGTAAAGATGAAATTATTGGTCTTGCTTCTATTGCCGTGCCTCCTACTGATCCATTAGAACAATACTTGCTAGACCATGAACATGATATGTTTATGAATGAAAGAAGGGAAATAGATGAAGTATTCTTTAAACAGGGACCTATTCTGAAACACAACTTGCCTGTTGAAATCCTAGGGGATCCTCCTCCACCCAAGGGTGATCCCATTTTTGAGCTTAAACCATTACCTGATACTCCTAAATATGCTTATCTTGATGAAAAGAAAATATATCCTGTTATTATTAGTGCTAACCTTTCAGAGAAGGAGGAAGAGAAATTATTGAAAACTCAGAAGAACCACCGTGCTTCTATTGGATATATTCTTGATGATCTTAAGGGCATTTATCCCACTCTATGTCAACACAAAATAAATTTGGAGGAAGAAGCCAAACCAGTTATTGATCATCAACGACGGCTGAATCCTAAGATGAAAGAAGTGGTAAGAAAGGAAATATTAAAGCTCCTTGAGGTAGGTATAATTTATCCCGTTGCTGATAGTCAGTGGTAAGTCCTGTCCATTGTGTCCCTAAGAAGGGAGGTATTACTGTTGTTCCTAACTATAAAGATGAATTGATTCCGCAAAGAATTATTACAGGTTATAGATGGTAATTGATTTCCACAAATTAAATAAGGCTACTAAAAAGATCATTACCCCTTGCCTTTTATTGATCAAATGCTAAAAATATTATCCAAACACACACATTTTTTGCTTTCTAGATGGTTACTCTGGCTTCTCTCAAATACCTGTGTCGGCGGATGATCAATCAAAGACCACGTTTACTTGCCCTTTTGGTACTTTTGCTTATAGACGTATGCCTTTTGGTTTATGTAATGCACCTGCTACCTTTCAAAGATGCATGATGGCTATATTCTCTGACTTTTGTGAAAATATATGTGAGGTTTTCATGGACGATTTCTCCGTTTATGGATCCTCTTTTGATGACTGCTTAAGCAACCTTGATCGAGTTTTGCAGAGATGTGAAGAAACTAATCTTGTCTTGAATCGAGAGAAATGCCACTTTATGGTTAATGAAGGTATTGTCTTGTGGCATAAAATTTCTGAAAGAGGTATTGAATTTGATAAAGCTAAAGTTGATGCTATTGAAAAGATGCCATGTCCCAAGGACATTAAAGGTATAAGAAGCTTCATCGGCCATGCCGGTTTTTATAGGAGGTTTTTTAAGGACTTCTCAAAAATTTCTCGGCCTCTAACTAATCTATTACAAAAAGATATTCCTTTTGTCTTTGATGATAATTGCGCAGAAGCATTTGAAATACTTAAGAAAGCATTGATTTCTGCACCTATTGTTCAGCCACCTGATTGGAATTTACCCTTTGAAATAATGTGTGATGCAAGTGATTATGCTGTAGGTGCTATTCTAGGGCAAAGAGTTGATAAGAAATTAAATGTTATTCAATATGCTAGTAAAACTCTACACTACAAGAAATATGTCAACTTGTGACCTTGACTATTGGTCACTGAAAGGTCATTGTTTTTCATTTGCGACCTTTTTTGACCAAAAACAGAAGGTCAAAAGCTGGCGGTCGTAAACTAAAATTAACGACCTTCTCTATGAGAAGGTCGTGGACGTTTACGACCAAAATATGCCTACTGTTTTGTTTTGGTCACTAGCAGCACCCCCAGGCCATGTAGGCGTCCGACGTGGCAATCTGATGTGGCACAAGAATCAGCCCGGTCCAATTCGGTTTTCTATATGGGCCTAGCCCAACAATTCGGCCTTTTTGATGTATTTTTTCTTGTTAATTTTCGCTAGCTACATGGGCTTGGGCCATTAATTCGGCCTTTTTTTCTAAGATGCAGCCTTTTACAGTCTACTGGTTTTTTTATTTTCGTCCTTTTTTTTCCACTGGTCCCACCAATTAGATTGGTCCCACTTGTCATGCTTATCACAAAATTGATCACACACATCAAAAATTTCAAAATATGTTAAACAACCATTATAACTTGTGAGGTTTCCATTTCACGGGTATTCAAAGCACATACACAATCATTGTTTCGAACAGACCAGAGAGCAAATGAAATTGGTCCAAAACAATACTGCATTAATCTATTACAATCGTTACAGTATATTACAACCCAGATATGCCTACTACTGCCTACAACTACAACACATAATATGCTACTCTTTGCTGATATACTTCACAGCTTCGGACATGGATTCGCACTTCACCTGTGCAAAAAATAAGAATGAACATATAAGAATAAGAACAGGTGCGGAACATCAAACATTAGCCAATGAGGGATCCAATAACTTATAATCAAGAATTGACAGCAAATGCCATGCACATAAATAATATGACTAACACTAACCAGTATGTGTTCATGGAGTTACTAAAATGTTCTCACTAGCTAGGAATTTTTTTTGTTATATAATATACTGACATGTCCAACTCTCTAAATTGATCATAGAAATGAAAACTGTAAGAATGAGTTTTAGAATCCAGGCATGTCAAATTTTAAGCACCAGCAGAATAGATCTAACAAACCAGACCATGATCATCATGCGCATCAGGATTTATGGTTCTAGCAAAACAGTAAAGAGATGGACATACACGCATCAAGCATACCAGCTACTACATCACCATTCTCGTGACCACAGACATCACCATTCACTAATAATTCCCATTGGGAGATCAAACTATGCATCCAACAAGCTACAGCAACAGGGAATGAAGAAAAATTTATGACCCGAGATGACGAATCAACTGGGTGCATATCAGTTTGAACAACCATGGCGAGACAACAACCGCATACTAATGTGGCGAATCAAATCTGCACGTAGGAGCAGCGCCGTTCATGGCATCCACATGAGGTCGCGCAGCATCAAGAACATGGCACATGACAGCAACAGACCTAGAGATCTAGGACGAGGGAGGGGGAGCTTACACTTGCGGATGCGGGCGGCCAGGTAACCGCACAAGGAGTAGGTGCTCTTCTGGAGGTGGAAGCTGCGGCGGCCGCAACGGATGCAGAATTGAAGAGGGTCCTCATGTAGCAGTAGCAGCAGCATGAAGAATTGAAGACCAACCAACAAAGCCTGCAATGCAAACAGAGAGGCATGAGGAAACTGAATCCAATCACATCAAATCAAATCGAGCTGCTGTACCTTGACCTTGAGGAAAACAAACCTCATCTCATGTCATCTCAGGGAAGAAGAAAAAGAAAAATATATGGCTGCTGCTCCATGACCATGACCTTGAATTGTTGCTGCTGCACCAGATCGAGGAAGAAGAAGACCTGCAAGAAAAGCAATAACTAGAAATGCACAAGCATGAATTCATGGAAGGACGGATGCAAGGCCAAACATCCAGCATACTGTTTCTTAATGCCCCAACTGTTCGGGAACGTAGTAATTTCAAAAAATTTCCTACGCACACGCAAGATCATGGTGATGCATAGCAACGAGAAAGGAGAGTGTTGTCTACGTACCCTCGTAGACCGAAAGCGGAAGTGTTAGCACAACGCGGTTGATATAGTCGTACATATTCACGGCCCGACCGATCAAGCACCGAAACTACGACACCTCCGAGTTCTAGCACACGTTCAGCTCGATGACGATCCCCGGACTCTGATCCAGTAGAATGTCGGGGAAGAGTTCCGTCAGCACGACGGCGTGGTGACGATCTTGATGTTCTACCATCGCATGGCTTCGCCTAAGCACTGCTACAATATTATCGAGGATTATGGTGGAGGGGGGCACCGCACACGGCTAAGAGATCAATGATCAATTGTTGTGTCTATGGGGTGCCCACTGCCCCCGTATATAAAGGAGCAAGGGGGAGGAGGTGCAGCCAGGCAAGGGGCGCACCAGGAGGAGTCCTACTCCCACCGGGAGTAGGGCTCCCCCCTTTCCATGTTGGACTAGGACTTGGGGGGGGAGGAGAGAAAGAAGGGAAAGGAAAGGGGGGGTCCCCCCTCCTTGTCCAATTCGGACTTGGGGGGAGGGGCGCGCGGCTGCCCCTTGGCCTCCTCTCTACTTTCTCCACGAGGCCCATTAAGGCCCATTAGGTTACCGAGGGGTTCCGGTAACCTCCCGGTACTCCGGTAAAATGCCGATTTCACCCGGAACACTTCCGATGTCCAAACATAGGCTTCCAATATATCAATATTTATGTCTCGACCATTTCGATACTCCTCATCATGTCCGTGATCACATCCGGGACTCTGAACAACCTTCGGTACATCAAAACATATAAACTCATAATGAAACTGTCATCGTAACGTTAAGCGTGCGAACCCTACGTGTTCGAGAACAATGTAGACATGACCGAGACACGTCTCCGGTCAATAACCAATAGCGGAACCTAGATGCTCATATTGGCTCCTACATATTCTATGAAGATCTTTATCGGTCAGACCGCATAACAACATACATTGTTCCCTTTGTCATCGGTATGTTACTTGCCCAAGATTCGATCGTCGGTATCTTAATACCTAGTTCAATCTCGTTACCGGCAAGTATCTTTACTCGTTTCTGTAATACATCATCCCGCAACTAACTCATTAGCTGCAATGCTTGCAAGGCTTTAAGTGATGTGCATTACCGAGAGGGCCCAGAGATACCTCTCCGACAATCGGAGTGACAAATCCTAATATCGAAATACGCCAACCCAACAAGTACCTTCGGAGACACCTGTAGAGCACCTTTATAATCACCGAGTTACGTTGTGACGTTTGGTAGCACACAAAGTGTTCCTAAGGTAAACGGGAGTTGCATAATCTCATAGTCATTGGTACATGTATAAGTCATGAAGAAAGCAATAGCAACAAACTAAACGATCAAGTGCTATGCTAACGGAATGGGTCAAGTCAATCACATCATTCTCCTAATGATGTGATCTCGTTAATCAAATGACAACGCATGTCTATGGTTAGGAAACATAACCATCTTTGATCAACGAGCTAGTCAAGTAGAGGCATACTAGTGACACTCTGTTTGTCTATGTATTCACACATGTATTATGTTTCCGGTTAATACAATTCTAGCATGAATAATAAACATTTATCATGATACAAGGAAATAAATAATAACTTTATTATTGCCTCTAGGGCATATTTCCTTCAGTCTCCCACTTGCACTAGAGTCAATAATCTAGATTACACAGTAATGATTCTAACTTCATGGAGCCTTGGTGCTGATCATGTTTTGCTCGTGGAAGAGGCTTAGTCAGCGGGTCTGCAACATTCAAATCCGTATGTATCTTGCAAATTTCTATGTCTCCCACTTGGACTAAATCCCGAATGGAATTGAAGCGTCTCTTGATGTGCTTGGTTCTCTTGTGAAATCCGGATTCCTTTGCCAATGCAATTGCACCAGTATTGTCACAAAAGATTTTCATTGGACTCGATGCACTAGGTATGACACCTAGATTGGATATGAACTCCTTCATCCAGACTCCTTCATTTGCTGCTTTCGAAGCAGCTATGTACTCCACTTCACATGTAGATCCCGACACGACGCTTTGTTTAGAACTGCACCAACTGACAGCTCCATCGTTTAATGTAAATATGTATCCGGTTTGCGATTTAGAATCGTCCGGATCAGTGTCAAAGCTTGCATCAACGTAACCATTTACGATGAGCTCTTTGTCACCTCCATATACGAGAAACATATCCTTAGTTCTTTTCAGGTACTTCAGGATGTTCTTGACCGCTGTCCAGTGATCCACTCCTGGATTACTTTTGTACCTCCCTGCTAGACTTATAGCAAGGCACACATCAGGTCTGGTACACAGCATTGCATACATGATAGAGCCTATGGCTGAAGCATAGGGAACATCTTTCATTTTCTCTCTATCTTCTGCAGTGGTCAGACATTGAGTCTTACTCAACTTCACACCTTGTAACACAGGCAAGAACCCTTTCTTTGCTTGATCCATTTTGAACTTCTTCAAAACTTTGTCAATGTATGTGCTTTGTGAAAGTCCAATTAAGCGTCTTGATCTATCTCTATAGATCTTAATGCCCAATATGTAAGCAGCTTCACCGAGGACTTTCATTGAAAAACTCTTATTCGAGTATCCCTTTATGCTATCCAGAAATTCTATATTATTTCCAATCAATAATATGTCATCCACATATAATATTAGAAATGCTACAGAGCTCCCACTCACTTTCTTGTAAATACAGGCTTCTCCAAAAGTCTATATAAAACCAAATGCTTTGATCACACTATCAAAGCGTTTATTCCAACTCCGAGAGGCTTGCACCAGTACATAAATGGATCACTGGAGCTTGCACACTTTGTTAGCTCCCTTTGGATCAACAAAACCTTCTGGTTGCATCATATACAACTCTTCTTCCAGAAATCCATTCAGGAATGCAGTTTTGACATCCATTTGCCAAATTTCATAATCACAAAATGCGGCAATTGCTAACATGATTTGGACAGACTTAAGCATCGCTACGGGTGAGAAGGTCTCATCGTAGTCAATCCCTTGAACTTGTCGAAAACCTTTCGCAACAAGTCGAGCTTTATAGACAGTAACATTACCATCAGCATCAGTCTTCTTCTTGAAGGTCCATTTATTCTCAATTGCTTGCCGATCAACGGGAAAGTCAACCAAAGTCCACACTTTGTTCTCATACATGGATCCCATCTCAGATTTCATGGCTTCTAGCCATTTTGCGGACTCTGGGCTCACCATCGCTTCTTCATAGTTCGTAGGTTCATCAAGATCTAGTAGCATGACTTCCAGAACAGGATTACCGTACCACTCTGGTGCGGATCTTACTCTGGCTGATCTACGAGGTTCGGTAGTAACTTGATCTGAAGTTTCATGATCATTATCATTAGCTTCCTCACTAATTGGTGTAGGTGTCACAGAAACCGGTTTCTGTGATGTACTATTTTCCAATAAGGGAGTAGGTATAGATACCTCATCAAGTTCTACTTTTCTCCCACTCACTTCTTTCGAGAGAAACTCCTTCTCTAGAAAAACTCCGAATTTAGCAACAAAAGTCTTGCCTTCGGATCTGTGATAGAAGGTGTACCAAATAGTCTCCTTTGGGTATCCTATGAAGACACATTTCTCTGATTTGGGTTCGAGCTTATCAGGTTGAAGCTTTTTCACATAAGCATCGCAGCCCCAAACTTTCAGAAACGACAACTTTGGTTTCTTGCCAAATCACAGTTCATAAGGCGTCGTCTCAACGGATTTCGATGGTGTCCTATTTAACGTGAATGCAGCCATCTCTAAAGCATAACCCCAAAACGATAGCGGTAAATCAGTAAGAGACATCATAGATCGCACCATATCTAATAAAGTACGATTACGACGTTCGGACACACCATTACGTTGTGGTGTTCCGGGTGGCATGAGTTGCGAAACTATTCCGCATTGTTTCAAATGTAGACCAAACTCGTAACTCAAATATTCTCTTCCACGATCAGATCGTAGAAACTTTATTTTCTTGTTACGATGATTTTCAACTTCACTATGAAATTCTTTGAACTTTTCAAATGTTTCAGATTTATGTTTCATTAAGTAGATATACCCATATCTGCTTAAATCATCTGTGAAGGTGAGAAAATAACGATATCCGCCACGAGTCTCAACATTCATTGGACCACACACATCTGTATGTATGTTTTCCAACAAATCCGTTGCTCTCTCCATAGTACCGGAGAATGGCGTTTTAGTCATCTTACCCATGAGGCACGGTTCGCAAGTACCAAGTGATTCATAATCAAGTGGTTCCAAAAGTCCATCAGTATGGAGTTTCTTCATGCGCTTTACACCGATATGACCTAAATGGCAGTGCCACAAATAAGTTGCACTATCATTATCAACTCTGCATCTTTTGATTTCAACAATATGAATATGTGTATCACTACTATCGAGATTCATCAAAAATAGACCACTCTTCAAGGGTGCATGACCATAAAATATATTACTCATATAAATAGAACAACAATTATTCTCTGATTTAAATGAATAACCGTCTTGCATCAAAAAAGATCCAGATATAATGTTCATGCTCAACGCTGGCACCAAATAACAATTATTTAGGTCTAATACTAATCCCGAAGGTAGATGTAGAGGTAGCGTGCCGACCGCGATCACATCGACTTTGGAACCATTTCCCATGCGCATCGTCACCTCGTCCTTAGCCAATCTTCGCTTAATCCGTAGCCCATGTTTTGAGTTGCAAATGTTAGCAACAGAACGAGTATCAAATACCCATGTGCTACTGCGAGCATTAGTAAGGTACACATCAATAACATGTATATCACATATACCTTTGTTCACTTTGCCATCCTTCTTATCCGCCAAATACTTAGGGCAGTTCCGCTTCCAGTGACCAGTCTGCTTGCAGTAGAAGAACTCAGTCTTAGGCTTAGGTCTAGACTTGGGTTTCTTCTCCTGGGCAGCAACTTGTTTGCTATTCTTCTTGAAGTTCCCTTTCTTCTTCCCTTTGCCCTTTTTCTTGAAACTGGTGGTCTTATTGACAATCAAAACTTGATGCTCCTTCTTGATTTTTACCTCCGCGGCTTTTAGCATTGCGAAGAGCTTAGGAATAGTCTTATGCATCCCTTGCATATTATAGTTCATCATGAAGCTTTTGTAGCTTGGTGGCAGTGATTGAAGAACTCTGTCAATGACACTATCAATAGGAAGATTAACTCCCAGTTGAGTCAAGTGATTATGATACCCAGACATTTTGAGTATATGTTCACTGACAGAACTATTCTCCTCCATCTTGCAGCTATAGAACTTATCGGAGACTTCATATCTCTCAATCTGGGCATTTGCTTGAAATATTAACTTCAAATCCTGGAACATCTCATTTGCTCCATGACGTTCAAAACGTCGTTGAAGACCCGGTTCTAAGCCGTAAAGCATGGCACACTGAACTATCGAGTAGTCATCAGCTTTGCTCTGCCAGACGTTCATAACATCTAGTGTTGCTCCTGCAGCAGGCTTGGCACTTAGCGGTGCTTCCAAGACGTAATTCTTCTGTGCAGCAATGAGGATAATCCTCAAGTTACGGACCCAGTCCGTGTAATTGCTACCATCATATTTCAACTTTGCTTTCTCAAGGAACGCATTAAAATTCAACGGAACAACATCACGAGCCATCTAGCTACAATCAAACATAGACAAGCAAGATACTATCAGGTACTAAGTTCATGATAAATTTAAGTTCAATTAATCATATTACTTAAGAACTCCCACTTAGAAATATATCCCTCTAATCCTCTAAGTGATCACGTGATCCAAATCAACTAAACCATGTCCGATCATCACATGAGATGGAGTAGTATTAATGGTGAACATCAATATGTTGATCATATCTACTATATGATTCACGCTCGACCTTTCGGTCTCCGTGTTCCGAGGCCATATCTGTTATATGCTAGCCTCGTACGTCTTCATGGCCCGACCGATCAAGCACCGAAACTACGGCACCACCGAGTTCTAGCACACGTTCAGCTCGATGACGATCCCCGGACTCCGATCCAGTAGAATGTCGGGGAAGAGTTCCATCAGCACGACGGTGTGGTGACGATCTTGGTGTTCTACCGTCGCAGGGCTTCGCCTAAGCACCGCTACAATATTATCGAGGATTATGGTGGAGGGGGGCACCGCACACGGCTAAGAGATCAATGATCAATTGTTGTGTCTATGGGGTGCCCATGCCCCCGTATATAAAGGAGCAAGGGGGAGGAGGTGCGGCCAGGCAAGGGGCGCGCCAGGAGGAGTCCTACTCCCACCGGGAGTAGGACTCCCCCTTTTCCATGTTGGACTAGGACTTGGGGGGAAGGAGAGAAAGAGGGGAAAGGAAAGGGGGGGCGCCGCCCCCCTCCTTGTCCAATTCGGACTTGGGGGGAGGGGCGCGCGGCTGCCCCTTGGCCTCCTCTCTACTTCCTCCACTAGGCCCATTAAGGCCCATTAGGTTACCGGGGGGTTCCGGTAACCTCCCGGTACTCCGGTAAAATGCCGATTTCACCCGGAACACTTTTGATGTCCAAACATAGGCTTCCAATATGTCAATATTTATGTCTCGACCATTTCGAGACTCCTCGTCATGTCCGTGATCACATCTGGGAGTCTGAACAACCTTCGGTACATCAAAACATATAAACTCATAATGAAACTGTCATCGTAACGTTAAGCGTGAGGACCCTACGGGTTCGAGAACAATGTAGACATGACCGAGACACATCTCCGGTCAATAACCAATAGCGGAACCTGGATGCTCATATTGGCTCCTACATATTCTACGAAGATCTTTATCGGTCAGACCGCATAACAACATACGTTGTTCCCTTTGTCATCCGTATGTTACTTGCCCGAGATTCGATCGTCGGTATCTTAATACCTAGTTCAATCTCGTTACCGGCAAGTCTCTTTACTCGTTTCTGTAATACATCATCTCGCAAATAACTCATTAGCTGCAATGCTTGCAAGGCTTTAAGTGATGTGCGTTACCAAGAGGGCCCAGAGATACCTCTCCGACAATCGGAGTGACAAATCCTAATCTCGAAATACACCAACCCAACAAGTACCTTCGGAGACACCTGTAGAGCACCTTTATAATCACCCAGTTAAGATGTGACGTTTGGTAGCACACAAAGTGTTCCTCCGGTAAACGGGAGTTGCATAATCTCATAGTCATAGGAACATGTATAAGTCATGAAGAAAGCAATAGCAACAAACTAAACGATAAAGTGCTATGCTAACGGAATGGGTCAAGTCAATCACATCATTCTCCTAATGATGTGATCCCGTTAATCAAATGACAACTCATGTCTATGGTTAGGAAACATAACCATCTTTAATCAACGAGCTAGTCAAGTAGAGGCATACTAGTGACACTCTGTTTGTCTATGTATTCACACATGTATTATGTTTCCGGTTAATACAATTCTAGCATGAATAATAAACATTTATCATGATACAAGGAAATAAATAATAACTTTATTATTGCCTCTAGGGCATATTTCCTTCACCAACTACTTAAAAACCATGGTAGTTCTAACCATATTAAATTAAAGGACAAAGTGAAGTCATGATATTGAGAGTTCCATCTTATAAAGCTTTCTGTTTAGCATATCCTAAATCACAGTCTATCTACCAATATATGAACTCTTTAGTTTTCAGAACCGAGGTTCACATATTTGGGCTGATTTGTACACTGTATTTTCAGTATTTTTTTACTTGAGACAAACTAAATGCTAACATCAGTGACAACAAGACTTAAACAGAAATAGCTATTGAAGAAACACGTTTACAAGATAGAATGAAAATGATTTACACCACAACATATAGTTCACATGTACTCGAGCTAGAGACTACAGAACACACATAATCACACATATGCGAATAGCGTACTACTCCATGGTTCAGGTTACACTAATAAACAAAATTATGCAAGCGACTAGACGAGGCAGCGATGGAGCAAGTACAGGGAGCAAGTACTCTTAAAATCTGAATCTTACAGACTTATACAACACCGGGAAATTCAGAGAAGAAAGGGAGAAAGAGATATTGCAGGAGGAGGTCGAGGATTATGCAAATTAACTGCCATGTTCCTAATGGACCCCTACCTGTCCCCAAATACGGGACTCGCTCACTTTCATATATACAAAACTAGGAGTTAGTTGTCTGTCCTGTTCCCAAATTTGGGACTCGCTGTTCAGGCATCCTATAATATAGCAATATATGCCCAGACAAGCAGTTGAAAAAAATACTTAGAAAGAACTTTCACTTAAAAAGACACCCTGCCTATAATACTAGCTATACAAGCCCAGACAATGTGTTAAAAAAATTCAGACAATGTGTTAAAAAAAGACACCCTGCGCAGGTAATGAGGTGATAAAAAGGACGCCGGCCAGCCCTTGATTTCTGAACAAGGGTCCAATGATGCCTGACTTGCACAGGTAAACTACTAGCAGCCTGATGCTTGGAGATGCATGCAGTAGGCTGGTGCTGTAACTTCAAAAAGAAACGGCACGGCGCGCATCATGCAGTAACTTTGAAAGTCGAAACGCTAAGATAACAACTAGATCTGCAGGGTCATAGTTAGGCAGCTAGCTGCAGGTGGGCGAAGAAATAGTGGATAGTGCTTGGTGCTACTAGATAGACAAATGTGAATTGTTATTCTAATCAATGCAAAGCATATAAGAGTGGCTGAGGGTGTGGTGATCTGAATCTACGGGTAGACAATCACATAGTGACATGCATACTCCATAAGGCCATATGACACAAATGGATCCACACATGTTTTGAATTGACAGCACATAACCTTGTAGAAATATGTAACAATAGAATAGAAGTAAATGCAACCTACAGGGTTTCTAGATATATTATACGAAGATAATATTACTCCAATGTTTGGTGTGTGTGGTTAGTGCTACTGGGACAAATGCATAAGGAAGCACAATGTTGAACAACCATAGTCGGCTATATGAACAGAAATAATAGCAAACATCTGCAGGTTTGGTCAGTGGTACAGCAATAAAACTCATGAACTACAGAAGCAATTGAGCCCATTAGGATTATAAGAGAAGGGCAACCATGTCTGGGTCCCTGGGGGCAGAAAACCCTTGCAAGGCATACTTTGCACCCGCAAGCACACACTATGCAAGTCATTTACACATCTATCATTGGATTCCTAAGCATGTATTGCATATATGTATCAAACTGAAGTGGAAGCAGTCATCTAGGCTGGCTGCAGCGGTCACATGCGATCGCGGTCTTGGCTGGCTGCTGCCATCTAGGCGCTGGGCGAAGCAGGCAATATGCATGGTGAGGGGAGGAGCAGCAGAGGCGGCAGCGGCCAGTGGGAGTCGCGCGGGGCACCAGGCACGGCCGCCCCTCTGTCTGGTGGGAGGCGTGGTGTGAGGAGGCTGGTGCTGATGGAGGCGGTGGCTGGAGATGGTGGCGCTGGTGGAGTGGTGGATGGAGGGGTGACGGAGGCGGCTGACCTCTCCTGGCCGGAGCCATCGTCCTCCTCGAGCATGGTGATGTGGAACTCCTTGGAGGTGAAGGGGAGCGGGCCAGCGGTGTACATGCTCTTGCGCCACTACGGTAGACGGGTACGATGGGGCCGTCATGGAGAGGAGTTTGCAGAGGAGGACCGCTGCCATGGCGCAGAGCTCGGCGGGGGTGGCTGTCGCCGCGAGCGACAAGGAGAGGCGCAACGCGCGGAGGCGATGGGAGCGGCCTTAGCGGCTGCCTGGTCGGCGTTGGAGGCCGACGGGTGAGCAGCGCGCCGGACGCCGTCGGGTCGCCGCCTAGTAGAACCGCATAGATGGCTCATCGCATGATGCGTCGGCCCACTCAGTGCGCCTCCAGCGCCTCTGACGGATGGATGCGGTTGGGGGCGTGCTGGATCTAATCTGGGACGGGGAAGAGGCGCGCCATGGCCACCGGCGACAGAGCTCCCTTCGTTTCTTCTTCTCTTGTCTTGTGATGAGTGGAGGGGAGGGGAGGGTGCAGACGGCTGCAGACCGTCGGCGAGGGGAGAGGTGGGTGGCGGAGGCGAGGGGAGAAGTGGGCGGTGGAAGGAAGGGGAGTACGGGGCAGCGGTGGAGGGATCTAGATCGGGGGAGAGGAGTGGGGGCAGGGAGGGATCTGGATCGGCTAGGGTTCACGCGCGTGTGAGAGAGAGAGGCTGCAGTGGGTTGGATGGACGAATGGATGGATGTATGGATGGACAGATGGACGGATGTTTGCCACGTCATCGATCCATGCCACAACGGATTCCACCAATCAGAATTCATCTTATGTTTCTTTTCTAGTTTTTATCCTCTTATTTAGGGCAAACATTCAACATATTAACCGCGTATAGTTTGTTCAAATGATCTCATATTGTGCACAAGGGTGCATCTTGGAATTCCAAACAATGTTGCCTAAGGGAGTTTTTATTTTCTTTGCACAGAAAATTCATTTTCCATTTTCTGAGTGCCTGAAATGAGTTTTTTTTGTGAAGGACCTACCATATATTTGTTGCAAAATTGGACCAAATTAATTTTATAAAATACTAGTCCATATTTAATGCACAATTGACCAAATGGTTGGGTGTTAAAAGTTTTTATCCACCTCTGGTGAAAAAGACAAATTTCTGCCGATACAGCTGGAAGCGGGTCAAATTTGAACTATGGTTGCCTCATAGTTTTCTCTTTATTTTTTCCAAAAATCATTTCTAGGTACATAGGTATCTATTTAGTCTGATAAACACCAAAAAAATTTCCAAGATTCAACCACTAGCTAGGAACGGTCATTCCCGCCGTTTTGACCGCATTTTGAAACGGGCATAAACAATTCAAAAAATTGGAAAACCTTCGCATTGTGTCATTATATGTGGCCAAGTTCCCAGGAAAAATAATAAACTTGAAATACGGCAATTATTTTAAAAAAGTGTTCTTAGAAACGAGCTATCATGTGTGGAGATCAATGCCTTTCAAGCCTGACGATCAATCTTATGGCCACATTCATGGCATAGTTTGTTCAAATGATCTCATATTGTGCACAAGGGTGCATATTGGAATGGCAAACAATGTTGCCTAAGGTAGTTTTCATTTTCTTTGCACGGAAAATTCGTTTTCCATTTTTCGAGTGCCCGAAATGAGTTTATTGTGTGAAGGACCTACAATATATTTATTGCAAAATTGGACCAAATCAATTTTCTAAAATACTAGGCCATATTTAATGCACAATTGACCAAATGGTTGCGTTTGAAAAGTTTTTATCCACCTTTGGTGAAAAAGACAAATTTCCGCCGATTCAGTTGGAAGTGGGTCAAATTTGAACTGTGGCTGCCTCATAGTTTGCTCTTTATTTTTTCCAAAAATCATTTCTAGGTACATAAGTATCTATTTAATCAGAGAAACACCAAAAAAATTCCAAGATTCAACCACTAGCTAGGAACGGTCATTCCCGCCGTTTTGACCGCATTTTGAAACGGGCATAAAAAATTCAAAAAATTACAAAACCTTCGCATTGTGTCAATATATGTGGCCAAGTTACCAGGGAAAATAATAAACTTAAAATACGGCAATTATTTTAAAAAAGTGTTCTCAGAAATGAGCTATCATGTGTGGAGATCAATGCCTTTCAAGCCAGATGATCAATCTTATGGCCACATTCATGGCATAGTTTGTTCAAATGATCTCATATTGTGCACAAGGGTGCATCTTGGAATTCTAAACAATGTTGCCTAAGGGGGTTTTCATTTTCTTTGCACGGAAAATACATTTTCCATTTTCCGAGTGCTCGAAATGAGTTTTTTTGTGAAGGACCTACCATATATTTGTTGCAAAATTGGACCAAATCAATTTTCTAAAATACTAGAACATATTTAATGCACAATTGACAAAATGGTTGGGTGTCAAAAGTTTTGATCCACCTCTGGTGAAAAAGACAAATTCCCGCCGATTCAGCAGGAAGCGGGTCAAATTTGAACTGCAGTTGCCTCATAGTTTACTATTTATTTTTTTCCAAAAAGAATTTATAGTTACATAAGTACCTATTGAATCATAAATACATGGTTTGGTGGCGAGACGTCGAGGTTTGGGCGGTGGCCGAGGCCCCCAACTCTAGAACGCGTAAACTCGCATGCCCGCCGCGTGGTCACCGCGTGACCGTGGCGTTTCCATGTGTTCTGGGCAGCCTAGGCATGTCTAGTGGGTTGGGCACTCCCCAGGTAGGTGCTAGGAAGAAAATTACAACATAATATTCTCACGAGGAGACCGATCGATGCTCAAACATGAATTAGCAGCCAAGTGTTTGATTAGTGGTACGGGAAATGTACATGGCTAATGGGCGTGAGTTTTGGCTGAGGATGATCAGTTACTAAGAAGACTGTCTTTACAAATTTTCAGCTCAAAAGGAGGAGCCTAGGTGGTACTTGCTTTGCAAAATACCACACTGGACATAAATACGAATGTTTTTTGAGGAACTGGGACAGTGGGAGAGGCTCCCACTGTCATATATATTAATAATTATAGCACATTTACAAGGAGTAGTTACATCATGCACATGTCTCCCCCCCATCTCTCTTTGGAGTGAGGGTATAAAAGATCTAAACAGTACAATTAATCAGAGGGTAGGGAGTCTAAAAGCAAGAAGATAAACTCCTTCTTGTTGTCTTTAACCCTATATTGAAGAAGACTAAACTCTTCTCTGAATCTGGCTAGCCAGGAATGGTAGGAGGGGCTTATATTTCTGAAAAGTTTATTGTTCCTTTCTTTCCAAATGCTCCAGGATGCTTGAGGAATGATTTCCATGAACAATGTCCTGCCCCAAATAAGTTTAGCTTGCTCTAGCCAGGACAATCTAGTGGCCTGATCTCCAAGGTCTATCCCAAAGGTTGACCAGCAGTTTCTGCTAAATGGGCATGTTAGGATCAAGTGATCAATGTCTTCTTCTTTTTGGCCACATAATAAGCAGTTCAGGTTTGTACCAATGTTATAGTGTCTTCTCTTCAACATGTTTTTAGTGTTTAATCTGTCAGACAACATAAGCCAGCCAAAGACCTTGAGTTTAGCAGAGACTTTTGATTTCCATAGCCAGTGGTAAGTTTTATGGGCCTTCATATTCCTGAAGCAGAATTTGTAGTATTTTCTTGCAGAGAAATCAGTTCCTTTCCAAGGGTAAGACCATATATCTTTTGCATTTTGGTTGTTGTCCAAAGTAATGTGGGCTACCAATCCTTGCATATCTTGTACTTCCTGCAGTGCTTGTGAAGATAGTGGCAGAAAGAATGCTTGTTCCAGGGATGTTATGGTTAAGAAGTCTTGGACTGAGCAATCTTCATTTCTCGCATAAGAAAATGCTCTAGGATGTGTATCAGAAAGAATGTCATCCAACCACAGATCTTTCCACATGAGAACATTGTTTCCACAGTTGACTGTAACTTTGGAGATTCCTCTTAAAATAGGAGTAAGCTTTAGAATGTCCCTCCACCAGAATGATCCACATGGATCTGAGGCATGTGGTATTTTGCTGGTATAGTATGTGGACCAGATCAATTCTACCCAAGGTAGGTCAAGATGGTTGTAAAACTTGTGTAAATATTTTAGAAGGAGAGCATCACTTTGCAGTTTAAGGTTAATGATTCCAAGCCCTCCACTCTGTTTTGGTCTAGAAACTCTGTCCCAGGCCGCCAAAGAGTTGCATTTTTCACCCTGTTCCGTGTTCTTTGTCCATAGGCATTTCCTTCTTAGTTTGTCTAGGAGCTCAAGGATTTTTGGAGGAGATCTTAGCGTGCAGAGTGCAAAGATAGTAAGTGAGGTGATGACCGTATTTAGTAAGGAAAGTTTGGATCCATAGGACATCAGAGATAATGTAGAAGTGAGTCTTCTTTCCATGTTGCAGACAATAGGCATTAGGTCCTGGACCGAAGGTTTTGAAGTACCAAGTGGTAATCCAAGGTATGTGAATGGCATCTTTCCAATTGTACATCCAAATATTTCTGCAATATCTTTACTTAGGGCATGACCACAGTTGATTGGAATCAATGTTGATTTATGAAAGTTAATTTTGAGGCCAATGGAAGTTGCATAGTCGGTGAGAATGTTTTTCATTGTATGAGCTTGATCGTGGCAGGCAGGCATGATGATAATAGTGTCATCAGCGTATTGGATGACAGGGAAATCAATTTGGTTTTGCCTAGGGAAAGGTAAATGAAGTAGACCATGTCTGAAGGCATCATTAATGGCTGCTTGCAAGAGATCAGCCGCAAGAACAAAAATGAGGGGTGAAAGTGGATCACCCTGTCGAACCCCACTTTTGCAGATAAATTGTCTGCCCGGAATTCCATTCAGTAGGACAGAAGATTTACCAGAAGAAAACAATGACTTGATCCATAAAAGCCATTTTTCATTGAATCCCATGTGCTTCATTATTTCCAGCATTGCATCATGCTCAATGGTGTCAAATGCTTTAGCAAAATCCAGTTTAAGGAGCACAATCTTCTTTTTGGAGTTTTAGCACTGGTATATGTACTCAAATGCCCAAGCAAGACAGTCCTGGATTGCTCTGCCTTTAATGAATCCATATTGATTCCTATGTATAATTTTCAGAATGAGCTTTTGCAGACGATTAGCTAGTAGCTTTGTGATCACTTTGAGACAACAGTTAAGTAGAGTGATAGGTCTAAAGTCATTGACTGTAGCTGGGGAGGCAATTTTAGGGATCAAGGTGATGTATCCTTCATTGATGCTTTCAAGGTTTAAAGTTCCAGCATGGAATTGATCACATAATTTGTAGAAGTCTTCCTTAATGATATGCCAACAGGACTTAAGAAATATTCCCATGAAGCCATCTAGACCTGGAGCTCTGTCTGCTGGCATTTCTTTAATGACATTGTCAATTTCCTCTCTGGAGAAAGGAACTGTTAATTGCTCTAAATCATTCCTCTTTTTTATAATGTTTGCAAGGTTAAACTTCATTTCATATTCTCCTGAGGTCCCCAATCTCTGTTTGAAACATTGGTAAATCAATGCTTCTTTCCCTTCAATTGTGGTGCCATTGTCTAGTTGAAGAGAGGGGATATTGTTCCTTCTATACCTCTCAGATGCCATGGACTTGAAAAACTTTGGGTCCTCATCACCAAATTTGGCCCATCTGATAGTACATCTCTTTCTCCAATATTGTTTTTGATACTCCAATAATCTGAGTAAATGATTTTTGAGAATTCTTCTGAAGTTACTCTCTTGGATTGTGAGATTTCTTTTGTTTTCCAGAGAGTCCAGGTCAGCCAGTGCAGAATTAGAGTTAGCAATAGCCGAAGCTAGTTTTGAAATTTTTTTACTCCATTTTTTGAGCTGATATCTAAGAGATTTCAGTTTCCTGGAAATTATTGTGGCATAGTTATCTGAAGGTACATGTTTGTTCCAGGAGGCATCTACTAAGTCCATAAAACGAGGATGTTGGATCCAATAAGACTCAAACCTGAAAAGGTTGCTTCTCGGTATGTTTGTTTCAATGGATATTACACATGGTATGTGGTCTGAAACTGGTTTAGAGAGAGGCTTTACAATAGTGTTGGGGTATGTATTAGTCCAGTTAGTTGAGGTGAAAAACCAATCCAATTGTTCTAGTAATGGATCTTCCTGCATGTTACTCCAGGTAAATGTTCTGCCTTTGAGAGGGAGTTCAATCGGACCCTGTGTTCGAATGAAATCGTTGAAAGTAATCATATCATTAATGTTTGCACCAGGTTTATTTCGGTTAGCTGGCTACGGATGTAGTTGAAATCCCCAACAAGGAGCCAGTCTTCATTAGGGGGAATATTAAGATTAAGTAACCAGCTTGTATAGTCAATCCTGGAGTCACCTTGACAGGGGCCATATATATTTACCAGGGTCCATATTTGGGCAGATTGGGTGGATTGAAATTTAGTAACAAGTGCAAATTCCTCCTCAATTAACACCGTGCCAGTAAAGATAGCACTATTCCATAAGGTGTGGGAGAAATAAAAGTGATAGACTACATAATAAAGGTCCATATCACAAGTGGCAATATAAAGTGACGGCCTTTCGCATTAAGATTTTGTGCATCCAACCATAAAAGTGCATGACAACCTCTACTTCCCTCTGCAAAGGGCCTATATTTTACTTTTATCTTCTACCATACATAAGAGTCATGGTGATCTTCACCTTTCCTTTTTACATTTAATCCTTTGGCAAGCACAATGTGTTGGAAAGATCCTGATATATATAGCTAATTGGATGTGAGTCTTCATGAACTATTATTGTTGACATTACCCTTGAGGTAAAATGTTGGGAGGCAAAACTATAAGCCCCTATCTTTCTCTGTGTCCGATTAAAACTTCATACCCATAAATATTGCGTGAGTGTTAGCAATTGTGAAAGACTAAAAGATGGTTGAGTATGTGGACTTGCTGAAAAGCTCTTATATTGATTCTTTCCTATGTTATGATAAATTGCAATTGCCTCAATGAGTGAGATTAGAGTTTGCTGGTTCTCAATGAAGTTTATGATTCATACTTGAAATTGCGATTGAATTGTTACTTAAGCATAAGAGATCATCTTACAATATATATATATATATATATATGTTGCTGTTCTAAGGCTGATCATGATGCCCTCATGTCCGTATTTTATTTTTATCGACACCTCTATCTCTAAACATGTGGACATATTTTTTGATTTCGGATCTCGCTTGAGGACAAGTGAGGTCTAAGCTTGGGGGAGTAGATACATCCATTTTGCATCATGCTTTTTTATCGATATTTATTGCATTATGGGCTGTTATTACACATTATGTCACAATACTTATGCCTATTCTCTATTATTTTACAAGGTTTACATAAAGAGGGAGAATGCCGGCAGCTGAGATTCAGGGCTGGAAAAGGAGCAAATATTAGAGACCTATGTCGGATGTGGGGTTCCGGCAAACCCTTAAGGTTCGAACACCGGGGTGCGCGCGAAGTCTTTTCCTCCCACCAATCTACGCCCTAGCTCGCTAAGATCTCGCGGACGAACTCGACGAACTCGCAACACAGAAAGACACGAGATTTATACTGGTTCGGGCCACTGTTGTGGTGTAATACCCTACTCCAGTGTGGTGGTGGTGGATTGCCTCTTGGGCTGATGATGAACAATACAAGGGGAAGAATAGCCTCCTCGTGTTGAGGTGTTCTTGTGCTTGGCTAACTTGTATGGGTGAGTGCTGGATGAACTGCTCTCTCCCCTACTGCGGTGGCTAGCTCTACTTATATAGGCCCTGGTCCTCTCCCCAAATATTGAGCGGGAAGGGAGCCAATAATGGCGGGCAAATTTGAAGGGGACAGCTAGTACAAGCCATCCTAACAAAGGTGGTCTCCGCCTGCAAAAGGCTCTGGCGGTGACACCGTTTTGGGCTCCATGATGACCTCCGTCTTGCCATCCTTCTGGTCTTGGTCTTGTTGCACCGATATGGCAACCTTTGCCTGATGCCTCGGTACTCCTCGCCTGCGCTGGCCTTCTTAGCACCAAAGAGGAGACAAGGACGCTACGCGTGCTGGCGCCCGCCTGGTGTCAATCATCATGGCTCACGTCACGCGAGCCTCGTGAGGTTCGTCTCGCCTTGATATCTCTGCTCCTCATGAGCCTGCCTGACTAGGCCACTCCAGAGGAGGTCTCGTGTCTCCGCCTCATGAGGCTTGGCTCCTCGCTAGGGTCTTGGATGCCTTGTTGATGAAGATGGGCCATACGGCCTGCTGGCTTAACCACACCGCGGGCCGCATGCAGGCAAGTTTGGGGACCCCCGTTCCCAGAACGCCGACAGTAGCCCCCGGGCCCAAGGTGCGCTCGGGCTTGGCTTCGCGGCGAAGCCAAGGGTCAAGTACGGATCACCGCGGGCCCTAAAAGCCTGCGGCCTCGGTTGACGCGTGGCGGTTGATCGGACGTGGGCATCTACGCTTCCCCACGCTGCCTCAACAACTACACGACTTGACAAGTCCCTGCGACATGCAAGGAAAACCATCATTACCTGCGATCGTGGGAGGTGCCGGTTGGCCTTGTCTTGCTATAAATGGGGAGGGGTGCGGAGCCCCCGTCGCCCATCTCTTCCTCGCGAGGCGCTCACGTCCTCGTGTCCATCTTGCCTTGGTGGCCTGCATTCACTCGGGAACTGCAAAAACTCGTCAGGAAGTGCGTTAAAAGATCCGTCGTTCACCCTGGCCCTGACCTGGCGCTTTGTATCGCGGTACCCTAGGGGCACAGACTAGGAGAAGCACGCCGGCTTTTGGGCTCGAACAAGGGTGGCTCGCGAGAAGGCAGAGAAGGGAGAAAAATGCTCGCAAGGGCACCTGCCTAGCCCCCTCGCGAGGCATGCAAGAGAGAGAACACGAGCAAATCTGAGCCAAAAAAATGCAGTGAGAGGTGAGGGGGTCAGATCAGCAAGGAATGCCAAAAGCAAACTTCGATTAAGGAAAAGCGAGCCAACTATGGAAAGCAAATGAAAAGCCGCGTCCGGCACCTAATCTAGTCTTCAAGTATTCTCACCAGCCCAGAACTAAGTGCTGCCACTTGGCGTGGGCAGGAGCCCTAGGGCCTGGGGCCGGCGCTCCTGAGACTCTGGGGCGTGTACAGCCCGAACTCATTATTACGTGAGTGTGTCACGGGTGATGGTTCTTCACAGGCATCGGGCCTTCTTCAAAGGCTTTGGGCCTTTCTTCACAGGATCTGGGCCTTGCTTCACAGGCTCTGGGCCTTGCTTCACAGGCTCTGGGCCTTGCTTCACAGGCTCTTGGCCTTGCTTCAAGGGTGGACTTCCTGAGGTGCTGGATGTTCCAGACGTTTTGGATTGGTACCCTGCCTTGTGTCTCCAGGCGCACAACGCTAGGCCTGGAGATGTGAACGACCTTAAATGGGCCCTCCCACATTGGTGAAAGCTTATGAAGCCCTTCCCTAGAGAGGACCCGCCTCAGGACTAGGTCGCCGTCTCGAGTGTCTTGGAGCGGATGTTGCGGCAGTGGTATCGCCGCAGTGCTTGCTGGTACCTTGCCGCCCGTAGCGCAGTTCGCGGCGACATTCCTCCCCCAGCACGAGGTCCATCCCCCGCGTGGCGTCCTGCTGCGTTTCGTCGAGCGCCAGGACCCGTGCGGGGCAATGCTTGACCTCGTGAGGAAGGACCGCTTCAGCTCCATAGATGAGGAAGAATAGAGTCTCTCCCATTGGCTTGGTGGCGGTGGTTCGGATGGACCATACTACGGACTGGAGCTCGTCGTGCCAGCCCCTGCCACAGGCCTCCAGCTTCTTCTTGAAGGTCCTAGTCTTGAGGCCCCTCAGGACCTCCGCGTTAGCACGTTTGGCCTGACCATTACTCCTGGGGTGGGCCACCGAAGCGTAGCAGATCTGCGTTCCAAGATTAGCATAGTAGGTTTTGAAGAGGTTGCTAGTAAACTGCGAACCGTTATCTGTGATGATGCGGTTGGGGACTAATACGTCTCCAACGTATCTATAATTTTTGATTGCTCCATGCTATATTATCTACTGTTTTGGACATTATTGGGCTTCATTAGCCACTTTTCTATTATTTTTGGGACTAACCTATTAACCGGAGGCCCAGCCCAGAATTGTTGTTTTTTGCCTGTTTTAGGGTTTCGAAGAAAAGGAATATCAAACGGAGTCCAAACGGAATGAAACCTTCGGAAACGTGATTTTCTCACCAGATAAGATCCAGGAGACTTGGACCCTCCGTCAAGAAAGCCACGAGGCGGTCACGAGGGTGGAGGGCGCCCCCCCCCCCCCTACGGCGTGCCCCCTGCCTCGTGGGCCCCTCGAAGCTCCACCGACGTACTTCTTCCTCCTATATATATCCACGTACCCCCAAACGATCAGATGCGGAGCCAAAAACCTAATTCCATCGCTGCAACTTTCTGTATCCACGAGATCCCATCTTGGGGCCTGTTCCGGAGCTCCACCGGAGGGGCCATCGATCACGGAGGGCTTCTACATCATCATCCAAGCCTCTCCGATGAAGTGTGAGTAGTTTACTTCAGACCTACGGGTCCATAATTAGTAGCTAGATGGCTTCTTCTCTCTTTTTGGATCTCAATACAATGTTCTCCCCCTCTCTCGTGGAGAGCTATTCGATGTAATCTTGTATTTGCGGTGTGTTTGTTGAGACCGATGAATTGTGGGTTTATGATCAAGTCTATCTATGAATAATATTTGAATCTTCTCTGAATTCTTTTATGTATGATTGGTTATCTTTGCAAGTCTCTTTGAATTATCAGTTTGGTTTGTCCTACTAGATTGGTTGTTCTTGCCATGGGAGAAGTGCTTAGCTTTGGGTTCGATCTTGCGGTGTCCTTTCCCAGTGACAGAAGGGGCAGCAAGGCACGTATTGTATCATTGCCATCAAGGATAACAAGATGGGTTTTTTATCATATTGCATGAAACTATCCCTCTACATCATGTCATCTTGCTTAAGGCGTTACTCTGTTTTTAACTTAATACTCTAGATGCATGCTGGATAGCGGTCGATGAGTGGAGTAATAGTAGTAGATGCAGAATCGTTTTGGTCTACTTGTCTCGGACATGATGCCTATATACATGATCATACCTAGATATTCTCATAACTATGCTCAATTCTGTCAATTGCTCAACAGTAATTTGTTCACCCACCGTAGAATACTTATGCTCTTGAGAGAAGCCACTAGTGAAACCTATGGCCCCCGGGTCTCTTTCTCATCATATCAATCTCCATCACTTTATTATTGCTTTGCTTTTACTTTTTACTTTGCATCTCTATACCAAAAATATTATTTATCATCTCTATCAGATCTCACTTTCGTAAGTGACCGTGAAGGGATTGACAACCCCTAAGCGTGTTGGTTGCGTTGAGCTATTGTTTTTGTTTAGGTACGAGGGACTTGTGCATAGCCTCCTACTGGATTGATACCTTGGTTCTCAAAAACTGAGAGAAATACGCTACTTTGCTACATCATCCTCTCCTCTTCGGGGAAATCCAACGCAGTGCTCAAGAGGTAGCAAGAAGAATTTCTGGCGCCGTTGCTGGGGAGTCTGTGCAAAAGTCAACATACCAAGTACCCATCGCAATCCCTATCTCCCACATTACATTATTTGCCATTTGCCTCTCGTTTTCCTCTCCCCCCCAATTCACCCTTGCCATTTTATTCGCCCTCTCTCTCTCCCTCCTCCCTCTCTTTCTCTATTTGCCTCTTTTTGCCCGTTTGCTTTTTGTTTGCTTGTGTGTTAGTTTTCTTGTTTGTCGCGATGGCTCTACCTAGATTTGGTGATCTTCACCTTAAAAGGTTAGAGGAGATCGAAAACAACGTCAGGAAGTTTATGGTTTTGCAATTTGAGCATAATAATTTCTTTAGAAATGAGCTTAAGGAACAAAAAAGTTTCATGAATTATATGAATAAAGAGCTCGATGATATGTCTAAATAATTTGATGGTATAAGATCCCAAATTGCCCATCTTGAAAAATTAACTGCTGAAATTTCGGATATGCAAGCTACCTTAGTCAATAAGATGGCCGCTAAACCGGATTCCTATGAAAATAATGATGAAGATCTAAAAGTTATTGATGTTTCCCCTATTAAATCTTTGTTTTGCAATATGAATCTTGATAATGATGGGACTGAATATGATCCACCTCTACCTAGAAGGCGTTCCAATAATTCTGAATCTTTTGATCTTGATGCTAAATTTGATAAAAGTGGGATTGAAGAAATTAAAACCCTAGATGTTGCTAAACCCACTATATTGGATTTCAAGGAATTTAATTATGAAAATTGCTCTTTAATTGATTGTATTTCCTTGTTGCAATCCGTGCTAGAATCTCCTCACGCTTATAGTCAAAATAAAGCATTCACTAAACATATCGTTGATGCCTTGATGCAATCTTATGAAGAAAAACTTGAATTGGAAGTTTCTATCCCTAGAAAACTTTATGATGAGTGGTAACCTACTATTAAAATTAAAATTAAAAATTATGAGTTTTATGCTTTGTGTGATTTGGGTGGTAGTGTGTCTACTATTCCCAAAACTTTGTGTGATTTGCTAGACTTCCATGATTTTGATGATTGCTCTCTAAACTTGCATCTTGCAGATTCCAATATTAAGAAACCTATGGGAAGCATTAATGATGTTCTTATTGATGCAAATAGGAATTATGTGCCTGTAGATTTTATCGTTCTTGATATAGATTGCAATCCTTCTTGCCCTATTATTCTTGGTAGACCTTTCCTTAGAACGGTTGGTGCAATTATTGATATGAAGGAAGGGAATATTAGATTCCAATTTCCATTAAAAAAGGGCATGGAACACTTTCCTAGAAATAAAATAAAATTACCATATGAATCTATCATGAGAGCCACTTATGGATTGCCTACCAAAGATGGCAATACCTAGATCTATTCTTGCTTGTTATGCCTAGCTAGGGGCGTTAAACGATAGCGCTTGTTGGGAGGCAACCCAATTTTATTTTTATTTCTTGATTTTTCCTCCTGTTTAGTAATAAATAAATTATCTAGCCTCTTTTTTTCTTGTGTTTTTTTGTTTTAATTAGTGTTTGTGCCAAGTAGAACCGTTGGGAAGACTTGGGGAAAGTCTTGTTGAACTTGCTGTAAAAAACAGAAACTTTAGCACTCACGAGAACTGCTGTCATTTTTATTTGGAAAGTGTTATTTAGTTAATTATTTTTGCAGATGATTAATAGATAAATTCCTCACATCCAGAAATTTATTTTAGAATTTTTGGGGTTCCAGATCTTGCGCTAGCTACATATTACTACAGACTGTTCTGTTTTGAACGATTCTGTTTTTCGTGTGTTGTTTGCTTATTTTGATGAATCTATGGCTAGTAAAATAGTTTATAATCCATAGAGAAGTTAGAATACAGTAGGTATAACACCCATATAAATAAAGAATGAGTTCATTACAGAACCTTGAAGTGGTCATTTGTTTTCTTTCGCTAACGGAGCTCACGAGATTTTCTACTTTAAGTTTTGTGTTGTGAAGTTTTCAAGTTTTGGGTAAAGATTTGATGGATTATGGAACAAGAAGTGGCAAGAGCCTAAGCTTGGGTATGCACATGGCACCCCAAGATAATATAAAGACAACTAAAATCCAAAGCTTGGGGATGCCCCGGAAGGCATCCCCTCTTTCATCTACTTCTATCAGTAACTTTACTTGGAGCTTTATTTTTATTCACCACATGATATGTGTTTTGCTTGGAGCGTCTTTTATGATTTGAGTCTTTGCTTATTAGTTTACCACAATCATCCTTGCTGTACACACCTTTTTAGAGAGCCATACATAATTTGGAATTTGATAGAATACTCTATATGCTTCACTTATATCTTTTGAGTTATATAATTTTGCTCTAGTGCTTCACTTATATCTTTTAGAGCACGGTGGTGGATTAGTTTTATAGAAACTATTGATCTCTCATGCTTCACTTAGATTATTTTGAGAGTCTTAATAGCATGGTAATTTGCTTAATAATAATATGCTTGGTATTCAAGATTTGTAAAACTTTTTTTTGAGTGTGTTGAATACTAAGAAAAAATTGATGCTTGATAATTGTTTTGAGATATGAGGATGGTGATATTAGAGTCATGCTAGTTGAGTAGTTGTGAATTTGAGAAATGCTTGTGTTAATTTTTTTTGATTCCCGTAGCATGCACGTATGGTGAACCGTTATGTGATGAAGTCAGAGCATGATTTATTTATTGATTGTCTTCCTTATGAGTGGCGGTAGGGGACGAGCGATGGTCTTTTCCTACCAATCTATCCCCCTAGGAGCATGCGCGTAATACTTTGCTTTGATAACTTCTAGATTTTTGCAATAAGTATATGAGTTCTTTATGACTAGTGTTGAGTCCATGGATTATACGCACTTTCCTTCCTTCCACCATTGCTAGCCTCTCTAATACCGCGCACTTTTCGCCGGTATCATACACCCACCAAATAGCTTCCTCAAAACAACCACCATACCTACCTATCATGGCATTTCCATAGCCATTCCGAGATATATTGCCATGCAACTTTCCACCGTTCCGCTCATTATGACACGCTCCATCATTGTCATATTGCTAGCATGATCATGTAGTTGACATCGTATTTGTGGCAAAGCCACCGTTCATAATTATTTCATACATGTCACTCTTGATTCATTGCATATCCCAGTACACCGCCGGAGGCATTCATACAGAGTCATATTTTGTTCTAAGTATCGAGTTGAAATTGTTGAGTTGTAAGAAAAATAAAAGTGTGATGATCATCATTTTTAGAGCATTGTCCCAAGTGAGGAAAGGATGATGGAGACTATGATTCCCCCACAAGTCGGGATGAGACTCCGGACGAAAAAAAGAGGCCATAAAAAAAGAGAAGGCCCAAACAAAAAAATGAGAGAAAAAGAGAGACGGGACAATGTTACTATACTTTTACCACACTTGTGCTTCAAAGTAGCACCATGATCTTCATGATAGAGAGTCTCTCATTATGTCACTTTCATATACTAGTGGGAATTTTTCATTATAGAACTTGGCTTGTATATTCCAATGATGGGCTTCCTCAAAATGCCCTAGGTCTTCGTGAGCAAGTGAGTTGGATGCACACCCACTTAGTTTCTTTTGAGCTTTCATATACTTATAGCTCTAGTGCATCCGTTGCATGGAAATCCCTACTCACTCACATTGATATCTATTGATGGGCATCTCCACAGCCCGTTGATACGCCTAGTTGATGTGAAACTATCTTCCCCTCTTTTTGTCTTCTCCACAACCACCCTTCTATTCCACATATAGTGCTATATCCATGGCTCACGCTCATGTATTGCGTGAAGATCGAAAAAGTTTTGAAAATGTCAAAAGTATGAAACAATTGCTTGGCCTGTCATCGGGGTTGTGCATGATTTAAATACTTTGTGTGGTGAAGATAGAGCATAGCCAGACTATATGATTTTGTAGGGATAGCTTTCTTTGGCCATGTTATTTTGAGAAGACATAATTGCTTTGTTAGTATGCTTGAAGTATTATTATTTTTATGTCAATATGAACTTTTGTCTTCAATCTTTTGAATCTGAATATTCATACCACAATTAAGAAGATTTACATTGAAATTATGCCAATTAGCACTCCGCATCAAAAATTCTGTTTTTATCATTTACCTACTCGAGGACGAGCAGGAATTAAGCTTGGGGATACTTGATACGTCTCCAACGTATCTATAATTTTTGATTGCTCCATGCTATATTATCTACTGTTTTGGACATTATTGGGCTTTATTATCCACTTTTATATTATTTTTGGGACTAACCTATTAACCGAAGGCCCAACCCAGAATTGCTGTTTTTTGCTTGTTTTAGGGTTTCGAAGAAAAGGAATATCAAACGGAGTCCAAATGGAATGAAACCTTCGGAAACATGATTTTCTCATCAGATAAGATCCAGGAGACTTGGACCCTCCATCAAGAAAGCCACAAGGAGGTCACGAGGGTGGAGGGCGCGCCCCCTGCCTTGTGGGCCCCTCGAAGCTCCACCGACGTACTTCTTCCTCCTATATATATATCCACGTACCCCCAAACGATCAGATACGGAGCCAAAAACCTAATTCCACCGTTGCAACTTTCTGTATCCACGAGATCCCATCTTGGGGCCTGTTCCGGAGCTCCGCCGGAGGGGGCATCGATCACGGAGGGCTTCTACATCATCATCCAAGCCTCTCTGATGAAGTGTGAGTAGTTTAATTCAGACCTACGGGTCCATAGTTAGTAGCTAGATGGCTTCTTCTCTCTTTTTGGATCTCAATACAATGTTCTCCCCCTCTCTCGTGGAGCTATTCGATGTAATCTTCTTTTTGGGGTGTGTTTGTTGAGACCGATGAATTGTGGGTTTACGATCAAGTCTATCTATGAATAATATTTGAATCTTCTCTGAATTCTTTTATGTATGATTGGTTATCTTTGCAAGTCTCTTCGGATTATAAGTTTGGTTTGGCCTACTAGATTGGTTGTTCTTGCCATGGGAGAAGTGCTTAGCTTTGGGTTCGATCTTGCGGTATCCTTTCCCAGTGACAGAAGGGGCAGCAAGGCACGTATTGTATCGTTGCCATCGAGGATAACAAGATGGGTTTTTTATCATATTGGATGTAACTATCCCTCTACATCATGTCATCTTGCTTAAGGCGTTACTCTGTTTTTAACTTAATACTCTAGATGCATGTTGGATAGCGGTCGATGAGTGGAGTAATAGTAGTAGATGCAGAATCATTTTGGTCTACTTGTCTCGGACTTGATGCCTATATACATGATCATACCTAGATATTCTCATAACTATGCTCAATTCTGTCAATTGCTCAATAGTAATTTGTTCACCCACCATAGAATACTTATGCTCTTGAGAGAAGCCACTAGTGAAACCTATGGCCCCCGAGTCTCTTTCTCATCATATCAATCTCCATCACTTTATTATTGCTTTGCTTTTACTTTGCTTTTACTTTTTACTTTGCATATCTATACCAAAAATACCAAAAATATTATTTATCATCTCTATCAGATCTCACTTTCGTAAGTGACCGTGAAGGGACTGACAACCCCTAAGCATGTTGGTTGCGTTGAGCTATTGTTTTTGTGTAGGTACGAGGGACTTGTGCGTAGCCTCCTACTGGATTGATACCTTGGTTCTCAAAAACTGAGGGAAATACTTACGCTACTTTGCTGCATCATCCTCTCCTCTTGGGGAAATCCAACGCAGTGCTCAAGAGGTAGCAGGGACCCCGAAGCGGCTTACGAGGCCCTTGATGAACTTGACAGCAGAGCTGGCTGGGATGGTACGGACGGCTTCCACTTCTACCCACTTGGTGAACTTGTCGATGGCGACATAGAGGTAGCGGTAGCCCCCTGGCGCCCGAGGGAACGGGCCTAGGATATCCAGCCCCCAGACCGCGAACGGCCATGTGAGTGGGATAGTTTGAGGGCCCTGAGCTAGCTGATGGATTTGCTTGGCGTGGAACTGGCAAGCTTCGCAGGATTTCACCAGCTCGATCGCATCGTTGAGTGCTGTAGGCCAGTAGAATCCACTGCGGAACACCTTGCCGATGAGGGTCCGTGATGATGAGTGGTGTCCGCAGTCCCCACCGTGTATGTCAATCAGCAACTCCCTTCCTTGATCGCTGGATATGCAGTGCAGCGTGACATCGTTCGGTCATTTCCTGTATAACTCGCCGTCTTGGATACAGTATGACGTGGCTTGCCAGGCCACGCGCTCTGCCTCCTCTTCCTTCTCCGGCAGCGTCCCGTGCGTTAAGTACTCCATGAATTCCTTGGTCCAGCATTCCTCCTGGGGCTCGAGCGCTAATAGCAGCCAAGCTCTTGAGGTCGGGCCACAGGCTGGGGCTCCCATGGCTGGAGGCTGGGGGAGCTCCTCCCGAGGTTGAGTCCTGCTTGAAAGAGGTGGCGCAGCTGATGGCTTGAAGAGCCACTCCTCAAAGATGCCTGGCTCCTGCGATTGCCGCTTGGATGCTCTCCTGGCGATGCCGCCGGCTTCCTTGTTGGTGCCCCAGGGCACGTGCTGCAGCTCCAGGCCCGAGAACTGCTTCTCCATCTTGCGCAGCTCTGCGAGGTAGGCCTCCATATGCTCGTCCTTCGGCTCGTACACCTTGTTGGAGAAGTTGACGAGGAGTTGTGAGTCGCCTCTGACGGTGAGGCGCTTCACCCCTAGAGCCGCCGCAGCCTTCAGGCCATCTATGAGGCCTTCGTATTCTGCGATATTGTTGGAGACCTTCTCGCCATGCTGAAAGCAGAGTTGCACAGCGTAGTAGAGCTTGTCATGGGTGGGCGAGATGAGCACTGCTCCAGCCCCCGCGCCCTGGTGCATGAAGGCGCCATCGAAATACATGACCCAACCGTCTGGAGCCTCACTTCCTGGGGAGGTGGACCGGTCTTCTCCTTCCTCAAGTGTCGGGGCATCCGTCCATTCTGCCACAAAGTCAGTGAGTGCGGCCCCCTTGATGACCCTGGTAGTGCTGAACTCCAACTGGAATGCTTGCAACTCGATGTTCCACTCAGTGACCCTTCCGGCTGAGTTAGGGCTCCTAAGTACCCTCTCCAATGGGTAGGCTGAGACGACCTTGATGGGGTGGCCCTGGAAGTAGTGTCGCAGCTTGCGCGAGGCCACCAGGAGTGCGAGCAGGAGTTTCTGGGGCATGGGGTAGCGTGCTCTTGTGTCCCGTAGTACGATGCTGACAAAGTACACCGGGTGTTCGACGAGGGCTGGCACACTGTCGAGGCTCGGGTCCTGTGGAGATCGGGGCATATCCTGAGGTGGAAGGATCCCTGAGAACTGATTGTCCTTAGGGGCTTCTGCGATGCCGCCCTGCTGAGCTTGGCCTTCCACCGCTGATGCCTTTGCTGCACCTTCCTGACCCCACGCCACTTCATCCCTGGCTTGGTGCGGCGCGCCCTAGGCTTGGCGCTCCTCCCGAACCGCCACCAACGCCGCGCTGGTGGAGTACAGGGTGGCAGCAAGGTAGAGTACCAGAGGTTCGAGGGGCCGTGGTGCCACCATCACTGGGGGGCTAGTAAGGTATTTCTTGAGGTCTTGGAAGGCCCGGTCGGCCTCCGGGTTCCACTCGAACGGGCCCTTCTTCTTCATGAGCTTGAAGGAAGGTAAGGTGCGCTCTCCCAATTTGGAGATGAAACGCCCTAACGCGGTCACCCGCCCCGCTAGCTTCTGCATCTCTTTTAGGGTTTGTGGTGGGCTCATGTCCTCGACGGCCTTGATCTTCTCTAGGTTAGCCTCGATCCCTCTCTGGGATACGAGGAATCCCAGCAACTTGCCGAAGGGGACGCCGAACACGCGCTTCTCCGGGTTGAGCCTCAAGTTCACCTGGCGCAGGCTCTCAAAGGTCTCCTCCAAGTCTTGAATCAATGTCCTCGCCTCGCGAGACTTGACCACTATGTCATCGACGTAGGCCTCTGCGTTTCTCCCGAGCTGCCCCCCAGAGCGATGTGCATCAACCGCTGAAAGGCAGCGCCCGTGTTGCGCAGCCCAAAGGGCATGTAGGTGTAGCAGTACACCCATGTGGTGTCAGGAAGGCCGTCTTCTCCACATCTTCCACCGCCATCTTGATTTGATGATACCCTGAGAACGCATCCAGGAAGCACAGCAGGTCACACTCGGCGGTGGAGTCGACAATCTGGTCGATGCACGGAAGTGGGAACGGATCTTGGGGGCAGGCTTTGTTAAGATTGGTGAAATCGACGCACATCCATTCCTTCTTGCCTTTTTTTGGCACTATGACAGGGTTCGCCAGCCATTCGGGGTATCGGACCTCTCAGATGGCACCTGCCGCTTCCAGCTTGCGTGTCTCTTGGACGATGAAGGCCTGCTTCTTAATGGACTGCCGTCTTGCTCACTGCTTCACGAGACAGATGTTGGGGCATACCCTTAGATGATGCTGGATCACCTCCCTCGGGACCCCTACCAGCTGATTGGGCTCCCATGCGAATATCTCCTTGTTCGCGCGCAAGAACCTCACCAGGGCTTCTTCTTGTTCTGGGTCAAGGCCGACTCCTATGGTAAAGGTGGCTCCTGAAGACCCGTCCTCGCTGACCGTCACCTGCTTGGTTTTCACCTTTTCTTTGGTGAATAGCTGCTTCTTCTTGGTGGGCACGGCCTTCCTGGCCGCGGGGGTACCAGCGTCGGCAGGTTGTGTTGCTGTCGCGATCTTGAAGGCGAGCCTGAGCGCCGTCAATGCCTCCTTAGTGTCCCCCTTGATGGTGAGGACGCCCTTGCTCCCTGGCATCTTCATGAGGTTATAAGCCAGGTGAGTCACCGCCATGAACTGAGCGAGAGCCGGATACCCGAGAATGGCATTGTACGGGAGACCGATGCGAGCGATGTCAAAGTCCACCAGCTCAGTGCGGTAGTTGTCGCGTGTGCTGAAGGTGACAGGGAGGCGGATCTATCCCAGAGAGTGGGCAGCTCCACCACCCACTCCCGAGAAGGGCTTGCTGAGGCCGAGCCGCTCGAGTGGCATGTGGAGGAGGATGACGGCTTCTACGGAGAGCAAGTTGAGGCCAGCACTGCCATCGATGAGGGTCTTAGTGACGGCCACGTTGCAGATGGTGGGCATGCAGAGCATCGGGAGCATTCCGGAGCCGACGGTGGAGTCGGGGTGGTCTTCTGAGCTGAAGGTGAGGTCGGCCTCTGGCGCAGCCCAACCCAGCGGAGCCCTCGGGCGCCTGGAGGTGGCCCCGATCTGACGAAGGAACGGCTTGGCGTGGCGGTCTGATGGTTATGCTTGAGAGCCGCCCAGCAGGGCCACGACTGCGTGGTGCGCTGGCACCGCGTAGCGAGCGGCGAAGAGGTCGCGGGGTTCCACCCAGGGGGCCACCATGGATCCAGGGAGGCCGAGCAGCCAGGCGTGCGGCTCACCGGCGAGGGCCATAGGGAACCAAATGGCCATGGAGATGATGGAGCGACGGAGTGATGAACTGATTGAAGGGAAGCTACGACGCACCCCTACCTGGCGCGCCAAATGTCGGATGTGGGGTTCTGGCAAACCCTAAAGGTTCGAACGCTGGGGTGCGCAAGAAGTCTTTTCCTCCCACCGATCTACGCCCTAGCTCGTTAAGATCTCGCGGACGAACTCGACGAACTCGCAACACAGAAAGACACAAGATTTATACTAGTTCGGGCCACCATTGTGGTGTAATACCCTACTCCGGTGTGGTGGTGGTGGATTGCCTCTTGGGCTGATGATGAACAATACAAGGGGAAGAGTAGCCTCCTCGTGTTGAGGTGTTCTTGTGCTTGGCTAACTTGTGTGGGTGAGTGCTGGATGAACTGCTCTCTCCCCTACTGTGGTGGCTAGCTCTACTTATATAGGCCCTGGTCCTCTTCCCAAATATTGAGCGGGAAGGGAGCCAACAACAACGGGGAAATTTAAAGGGGGACAGCTAGTCCAAGCCATCCTGACAAAGGTGGTCTCCGCCTGCGAAAGGCTCTGGCGGTGACGCCATTTTGGGCTCCATGATGACCTCCGTCTTGCCGTCCTTCTGGTCTTGGTCTTGTTGCACCGATATGGCAACTTTTGCCTGATGCCTTGGTACTCCTCACCTGCGCTGGCCTTCTTAGCACCAAAGAGGAGACAAGGACACTGCGCGTGCTGGCGCCGGCCTGGCGCCCGCCTGGTGTCGATCGTCATGGCTCACGTCACGCGAGCCTCATGAGGTTCACCTCACCTTGATATCTCTGCTCCTCGTGAGCCTGCCCGACTAGGCCACTCTAGAGGAGGTCTCATGTCATCCGCCTCGCGAGGCTTGGCTCCTTGCGAGGGTCTTGGATGCCTTGTTGATGAAGATGGGCCGTACGGCCTGCTGGCTTAGCCTGCGGGCCGCAGGCAGGCAAGTCTGGGGACCCCCGTTCCCAGAACGTTGACAACCTATTCTGCACAGCTCCAAAAGTCCTGAAACTTCACGGAAGCTATTTCCAGAATATATAAAAATACTAAGCACAAGAAGTTCCAGAGGGGGGCCACACCCTGGCCACGAGGGTGGGGGGAGCGCCCTACCCCCTGGGCGCGCCCCTACCTCCTGGGCCCCCTGGTGGCCTTCGATGCCCATCTTCTGCTATAGGAGTCTTTCATCGAGGAAAAAAATCAAAAGCAAGCTTTCGGGGTGAGACTCCACCGCCACGAGGCGCAACCTTGGCAGAACCAATCTAGGGCTCTGGCGGAGTTGTTCTACCAGGGAAACTTCCCTCCGGGAGGGGCAAATCATCACCATCGTCATCACCAATGATCTTCTCATCGGGGGGGGGGGGGGTCAATCTCTGTCAACATCTTCACCAGCACCATCTCATCTCAAGCCCTAGTTCATCTCTTGTATCCAGTCTTTGTATCCGAACCTCAGATTGGTACCTGTGGGTTGCTAGTAGTGTTGATTACTCCTTGTAGTTGATGCTAGTTGGTTTACTTGGTGGAAGATCATATGTTCAGATCCATTATGCATATTAATACCCCTCTGATTATGAACAAGAATATGCTTTGTGAGTAGTTACGTTTGTTCCTGAGCACATGGGAGAAGTCTTGCTATTAGTAGTCATGTGAATTTGGTATTCGTTCGATATTTTGATGAGATGTATGTTGTCATCCCTCTAGTAGTGTCATGTGAACGTCGACTACATGACACTTCACCATTGTTTGGGCCTAGAGGGAGGCATTGGGAAGTAATAAGTAGATGATGGGTTGCTAGAGTGACAGAAGCTTAACCCCTAGTTTATGTGTTGCTTCGGAAGGGGCTGATTTGGTTCCATATGTTTCATGCTATGGTTAGGTTTACCTTAATACTTCTGTTGTAGTTGCGGATGCTTGCAATAGGGGTTAATCATAAGTGGGATGCTTGTCCAAGTAAGGATAGTACCCAAGCACTGGTCCACCCACATATCAGATTATCAAAGTACCGAACGCGAATCATATGATCGTGATGAAAACTAGCTTGACGATAATTCCCATGTGTCCTCGGGAGCACTTTACATCATATAAGAGTTTGTCCAGGCTTGTCCTTTGCTACAAAAAGGATTGGGCCATCTTACTGCACCTTATTTAGTTTTACTACTTGCTACTCGTTACCAATTACCTTATCACAAAACTATCTGTTACTGATAATTTCAGTGCTTGCAAAGATTACCTTGCTGAAAACCACTTATCATTTCCTTCTGCTCCTCGTTGGGTTCGACACTCTTAATTCTCGAAAGGGCTACGATAGATCCCATATACTTGTGGGTCATCAAACTCCCATTAGGGCTTAAAGCATAATCCATGGTAAGGAGGGAAGGACCAGATGGGGTTGACTCCTGGTCTTCGGGCGTTAGAGTCGCTACCGATCTCGAAGCTGATGGTGCAGCAAGGGCCGATCCATAGATGGGATCGGGGAGGGGCCCCGAAGTTAATGCTTCAGCGGCCATGGTTGTTCGAGGTAGGGCTGAGAAGCCAATGAAGATCAAATCGCCCCAAGCATCAATGGCATACTCGAAGTTGCCAAACCTGATTTGATGCTTAGGGGCGAAGCTGCCGATTTGGCTGAGATGACCGGTCGAGTCAGCGTGTAAGACAATGCTGCCGAACGTGAAAAGTTGTCGCGGGGCGAAGATATCTCCATTGTTGATATTGATGACCCACAAGTATAGGGGATCTATCGTAGTCCTTTCGATAAGTAAGAGTGTTGAACCCAACGAGCAGCAGAAGGAAATGACAAGAAGTTTTAAGTAAGGTATTCTCTGCAAGCACTAAAATGATCGGTAACAGATAGATTTGTGATAAGGTAATTCGTAACGGGTAACAAGTAACAAAAGTAAACCGGGTGAAGCAAGGTGGTGCAATCCTTTTTGTAGGAAAGGGCAAGCCTGGACAAACTCTTATATAAAGGAAAGAGCTCCCGAGGACACATGGGAATCATCGTCAAGCTAGTTTTCATCATCCTCATATGATTCACGTTCGTTACTTTGATAATTTGATATGTGGGTGGACCGGTGCTTGGGTACTTCCCTTCCTTGTGTAAGCATCCCACTTATGATTAACCCCCCTCGCAAGCATCTGCAACTACGAAAGAAGAATTAAGGTACACCTAACCATAGCATGAAACATATGGATCCAAATCAGCCCCTTGCGAAGCAACACATAAACTAGGGTTTAAGCTTCTGTCACTCTAGCAACCCATCATCTACTTATTACTTCCCAATGCCTTCCCCTAGTCCCAAACAATGGTGAAGTGTCATATAGTCGACATTCAAATAACACCACTAGAGGAAATACAACATTCATCTCATCAATATATCAAACGAATACCAAATTCACATGACTACTTATAACAAGACTTCTCCCATGTCCCCAGGAACAAACGTAACTACTCACAAATCATATTCATGTTCATAATCAGAGGGGTATTAATGTGCATAAGGGATCTGAACATATAATCTTCCATCGAATAAACCAACTAGCATCAACTACAAGGAGTAATCAACACTACTAGCAACCCGCAGGTACCAATCTGAGGTTTTGAGACAAAGATCAGATACAAGAGATGAACTAGGGTTTGAGAGGAGATGGTGCTGGTGAAGATGTCGATGGAGATTGACCCCCTCCCGATGAGAGGATCGATGGTGATGATGATGGTGATGATTTCCCTCTCCCGGAGGGATGTTTCCCCGGCAGAACAGCTCTGCCGGAGCCCTAGATTGGTTCTGCCAAGGTTCCGCCTCAATACGGCGGCGCTTCGTCCCAAAAGCTTCGTCCTTATTTTTTCCAGGGAAAAAGACACCTTATACCAGAAGATGGGCAGCGGGGGGCTTCTAGGTGGCCCACGAGGCAGGGGGCGTGCCCAGGGGGTAGGGTGCGCCCTCCACCCTCGTGGACAGTGGGTGGCCCCCCTCTGGTGCTTTCTTCGCCCAATATTTTTAATATATTCCAAAACTGACTTTTGTGGAGTTTCAAGACTTATGGAGTTGTGCAGAATAGGTCTCTAATATTTGCTCCTTTTCCAGCCCAGAATTCCAGCTGCTGGCATTCTCCCTCTTCATGTAAACCTTGTAAAATAAGAGAGAAAAGGCATAAGTATTGTGACATAATGTGTAATAACAGCCCATAATGCAATAAATATCGATATAAAAGCATGATGCAAAATGGACGTATCAACTCCCCCAAGCTTAGACCTCGCTTGTCCTCAAGCGGAAGCCGATATCGAAAAATGTGTCCACATGTTTAGAGATAGAGGTGTCGATAAAATAAAATACGGACATGAGGGCATCATGATCATTCCTAGAATAGCAATATATATATATATATAGTAACATTATTTTGATCCCAGGATCAGAATAGTTATTCGGATCACGGTCGGCCCTATAAGGGCCCGATAGTGTGTTCCTAAGATCGCAAGAAACTGATTCGGACGGTACAAGGTAAAAAATCCACCCACCACCTCCTCCCCTAATCTCTCCCGATCCCGCATCTCCTCCACCGCCGCCTCCCTCACTGGCCCGCGCCGCCGTCAGCCCTCACCAGATCGGCCCGCCACCGCCGACGCCTCACCAAATCACCCCACCACCGTCGCCTCCCTCCCCAGTCGCACCGCCGCACCATCCCACCTTCTCCACCTGACACGCTGCCGTCCCGGGTCCCGACCACCTCCGTGGCACTATCCCACCACCTCCACCTGACGCATCACCGGCCCGGCTGCCCAGCGCAGCCACGACCCCAACCAACCATCTCCGGCCTGGAGCCTCCCCACCACCACTGCTACCCCATCCCGCCCCCACGGGAGGAAGGGGAACTCGCCGGCTACGTGGGAGAAGGCTAGGGAGATGCCCGGGTCACACAGGCATCGGCGTTGAGTAGCAGTAGGGCACCGCCATCGAATTTGTCAATGAGATGCGGCCCCTTCCCCGTCCAACTGCTACCGTCTCGCTGTCCAACCTCGTATGTGCGCGCAGTCCATCCTTGTTCGCTCGCTCACCACCAGAGGTGAGACCCCCCTGCCCTCCTCCTCCACCTCACGTCCTCCTTCCAGATTGCCGACGCGGCACTGACAGCAAGCGACACGGCGTACATCAATTTCACCTAGGGGGGCTCCCGCAGCTTCTCTGTTGAGCTCAATGGACCCCTGACCCAAGCCCAACGAGCTTCTGGATGTCTCCTCGGGGAAGAGCAAGTTCCAAGTGCGAAATTTGGTAATTTAGGTGGCTGGAATTCATGCTTGTGTGCGGCGGGCAGGCAGTTCAATCTGCTCCAGCAATTCAGTTTTTTTTTCATTTTTTCCATGTGCATCAGCAGATGAATATGAGTGTGCATGTCAAACGTGTATATAGACATTGAGAAAGTTTAGTATTGTTTCGTCTAGTTCACTCATGCAGCCATGCAGATCATTTCTTTTCAGGCCATCCTAGTCCAGCCCCGCAGCGGTAGGAAGGTCGATCCCATCGCGAGTTGCAGTCCATGACAGTAACCCGGTTCTGGGTTTGGAGTTCATCGATGGTGGAGGATCCCGGGCGGCAAGCCGGCGTCATTTTTCTGTGAAAATTGAAGTTAGGATGGTTCAGAAAGAAGGAGTACAGGTCAACTTCATTTGACATTTTCAATTCTCAGTAAAAAAAGACAGTTCGAGAAAGAAGAAAAATTGCCGGCTACTCCTCTTGCTTGATGTTCATGTGTTTAGTTCTTTACTGCTTTTTTCTTAATGTTTTGTTCAAAAAGTTTGTGTCTCCAGGGACCTACGTGCCGCTGGTGCTCGCTACCCGCATGAACAAAGAGAGGAAGAAGGTCACCATCAGGGAGAGGAGAAGGTCACGTGAGGTGCAGAAGGAAGGTCGGAGTTCAGAACGGTGTGTGTGTGTGTGTGTGTGTGTGATTTTTGTGGAGTTCAGAATGGTTTGTGCAGAAAGAAGGTGTGATTTTTTGTTGTTTTTTGGGGTGCATTCCAACATGGGGATGCAATCTCACTTCCGGTGTATGTTTTTCATCGCTTGCATCCCGACCACAGTTTAAACTGCAGGGCACAACCATGCCTTGCCCGTGCCATTGGTGTGGCCTTAGCAGAGGTGCAGCTGCTCCCCTTAATGAGCAGTAGTTGATATGCGGTCGTAGCGCTCGCGTCCAACTCTCCCTCTCTGGTTCTTTCTCCCCCGTTGGTGTTTATGTCTTAACATAGTAAACAATTCAACGAATGAACAACATCTCTATTGTTGATGCGTGTACATCTGTTTTGGTTTGGTGCACAACGACCCCGACGAGCCCCTGCACCCATGTTGCCATGTCAAAAAATGGATACAGAAAATGCACCATTTGTCTTGTACTATTGTGCTCAAATTTTAATATGTGCACAAAATTTTCTATAAATTCAATAGCATGCGAAGTTTGTGTTTCAGAAATTCATAAGTTCACGAGTACCACATACTGAAGAAAAAGATGGAGAAGTTCGATGATTATAAAAAACTCAGATTTTCCTCTTTATTAAACAATGAAAACAAGAATTTCAAAAATAAAATAACAAGAAGTTTAACTTTTTAAAAATAGAGCGCTTCAAAATTTCATATAAAAGATTAAGAAAAAATAAAACTAGGAAGTCCATATTAAAAAGATGGAGAAGTTCAATGATTATAGAAAACTCAGATTTTCCTCGTTATTAAACAATGGAGACAAGAAGTTCAAAAATAAAATAACAAGAAGTTCAAATTTTTAAAAATAGAGCGCTTCAAAATTCATAAAAAATATATTAAGAAATTCAGATAAATATTTATAAAAAATTCAGATATTTTCACGTAACGAGAGAAGTTCGATTGATAACTGCCAGAAGTTCACGTACTACACAGAGTGCATTTTGCATTAAAAAAAATAAGAAAGCAATGACTAAAAGTTTTGTTGTTATAAGTTCAACTCCTCGGTCGGAGAAAGTTAAAAAAAATTATTGTGAGAGGGGTTTGTACAAAATGAGTATCATTTGTGTAACACTAACGAATGGATGGGAAAATTACAAATGAAAATACGCACAGAAGTTCAACGTGAAAACAGCAGGAAGTTCAACTAATGCACTGAATGAATTTTACACGAAAAAGTTTTAAAATCGTCGCGAGTATGAAATAACGATCAACACGGGAAAGTTGCGTGTTTACAGCAGCTTTCCACCGGTATATCACTTGCTCAATTCCGTTCAGTGGATGGAGAGCTATGAGTAGTGCATGTAGAGCTACGAGCAAAAAAATCACGTGAAAAAACAGAGTGAAGTTCAGTTACACGCTCCGAGAAGTTCAGGTTCTTCACGCGGTGCATTTTCGAAGAATCTATTTCGCGATAAAGGCAGAACGCATGATCCCACAGTTTTCGAAATTACTTGAAAATGGCAAGAATCAGAGAAAACCATCAACATGAAAAAGTTTCGCATTTTCCGTAGCTTTTCAGCGGTATAGTATTTGCCCCATTCCGATAAAGTTTGTACAAATTATGGCGAAAATACATTTTTGCCATTTTTGAAACTGACTTAAAACCGTAAAGAATTGGGAGAAACAATACCTACCAAAAAGTTTTGCATTTGTTCAAGCTTTCCAACGCCATATCATTTGCTACATTCGGACACACGGTTAAAAAATTAGCTCGAAAATACGAACTCGGTAGGACTTGGACCATTTTCTAAATTACTCTTAAACCATTCAAAATTAGAAAAAAAAACTTTCAAGACAAAAAAGTAGAGCATTTTCATAAGCTTTCCAACACCGTATCATATGCCTCCATTGGATTAGCCGTTTAGAAATGACATCAAAAAAACGAACTCGGTTGTCTGGTTTACGAAATTTTATGTTTTTTCAAATTACTCTTTAACCATAGGGAATTATAGAAAACTTTCAACATGTGGAAGGAGCGATTTTGCAGCAACTTTCCAACGCCATATTATATGCCTCATTCCAATAAACGGTTTAGCAATGCGATCAAAATATGATTCACGTTTTTTGTGCGAAGAAAAAACAGTTTCCAAAACTGCTCTTAAACCGCTTATATTTTGCCAAAAGTTTAAGTTGGGTCATGATATTGGTGTCCATAGCTTTCCAGCGGTATATCGCAAGCCCCATTTGGGCAATGTTGGCGGAAGTTCAACCTAGTTCACAGGGAAGTTCAATGTACTACTAGCGTGGCAGGTCAGGTTGTGATCAGAATATTATTTTGATCCCGTGATCAGAATAGTGTTTATATATATATAGTCATATGATTTCTTATGCTAAAGTAACAATCTATTCACAATGTCAAGTATGAATCAGAAACTTCATTGAAAAACTAGCAAACTATAATCTCAGTCATTGAAGCAATTGCAATTTATCATAACATCGGAAAGAGTCAATATAAGAGCTTTGCAGCAAGTCCACATACTCAACTATCATTTAGTATTTCACAATTGCCAACACTCACACAATACTTATAGGTATGAAGTTTTAATCGGACATAGAGAAAGATAGGGGCTTATAGTTTTGCCTCCCAACCTTTTACCTCAAGGGTAACGTCAAAAATAATGCTTTATGAAAACCCACATCCAATTGGATATATATCAGGATCTTTCCAACACATAGTGCTTGCCAAAGGATAAAGTGTAAAAAGGAAAGGTGAAGATCACCATGACTTTTTTGTAAGGTATAAGCCAAAAATAAAAGATAGGCCCTTCGTAGAGGGAAGCAGAGGTTTTCATGTGCTTTTATGGTTGGATGCACAAAATCTTAATGCAAAAGAACGTCACTTTATATTGCCACTTGTGATAGGGACCTTCTCTGTTAGACCCGCTCTTCTCTCAACCCCGCGCCCCGCAACCGCGGTAGGGATTCTTGTGATCCCATAGGTGTCGTTTCCCACCGACACTCTGGTCGGGCTCCGGAGTAGGGATGATCTGCTTTTTGGCAGGGAGCCTGTGCACGATACTCGCAGCCAGGTACCCCGCTTCCCGGAGTTCCCTGACGTTCTTCTCCGTGACGAAGGAAGTCATCCACTTGCCCTGCGAGCCGGATCCGGCCATGGCTGGAGAGGTTGGGCGGTGGGAAAGATTGAAGGTTGGGCGCTGGAGCTCGAGGATGGGAAGGCTGAGGAAGGAAGAAGGTGTGGGGTAAAAAGATCAATCTTTATTCGCTTATATAGGCAGTGAATATCAAGCGCCCCCCCACAAGCCTTAAAACTCGCCTGTTCCCAAGGGGTCGTGCGAATGGCACAGTTGGATTACCCAAACCCGTATTGATGAAAATCCCACAATAAGGGGACATGATCTCTGCTTTGACAAGACATGTCAATGGAGGCTGCGCCTTGAAACACGAAGCGGGAGGCCAAAAAACGGTTGGAAATCATAAAAAGGGGATAGCTGATGACCCACAAGTATAGGGGATCTATCGTAGTCCTTTCGATAAGTAAGAGTGTCGAACCCAACGAGGAGCAGAAGGAAATGATAAGCGGTTTCCAGCAAGGTATTCTCTGCAAGTACTGAAATAAGTGGTAACAAATAGTTTTGTGATAAGATAATTTGTAACGAGTAACAAGTAACAAAAGTAAATAAGGTGCAACAAGGTGGCCCAATCCTTTCTATATCAAAGGACAAGCCTGGACAAACTTTATAAGATGTAAAGCGCTCCCGAGGACACATGGGAATATCATCAAGCTGGTTTTCATCACGCTCATATGATTCGCGTTCGGTACTTTGATAATTTGGTATGTGGGTGGACTGGTGCTTGGGTACTGCCCTTACTTGGACAAGCATCCCACTTATGATTAACCTCTATTGCAAGCATCCGCAACTACAACAAAAGTATTAAGGTAAACCTAACCATAGCATGAAACATATGGATCCAAATCAGCCCCTTACGAAGCAACGCATAAACAAGGGTTTAAGCTTCTGTCACTCTAGCAACCCATCATCTACTTATTACTTCCCAATGCCTTCCTCTAGGCCCAAATAATGGTGAAGTGTCATGTAGTCAACGTTCACATAACACCACTAGAGGAGAGACAACATACGTCTCATCAAAATATTGAACGAATACCAAATTCACATGACTACTAATAGCAAGACTTCTCCCATGTCCTCAGGAACAAAAGTAAGTACTCACAAAGCATAAACATGTTCATAATCAGAGGGGTATTAATATGCATATAGGATCTGAACATATGATCTTCCACCAAATAAACCAACTAGCATCAACTACAAGGAGTAATTAACACTACTAGCAACCTACTAGCACCAATCCTGGACTTGGAGACAAGAATTGGATACAAGAGATGAACTAGGGTTTTGAGATGAGATGGTGATGATGAAGATGTCGATGGAGATTGCCCTCCCCCGATGATAGGAGCATTGGTGATGACGATGGGGATGATTTCCCCATCCGGGAGGGAAGTTTCCCCGGCAGAACATGTAACACCCTGGATATGATTTACCTAATATGTAATCCAACTCTTGCCGTTTCCGGTGTTAAGTTATTTTATTTTCTCGGGTTCGGGTTTTGTCTCCTTGTGTTGTTGTCGTTGTCATGCATCTCATATCATGTCATCATGTGCATTGCATTTGCATACACGTTCATCTCATGCATTCGAGCATTTTCCCCGTTGTTCGTTTTGCATTCCATCGCTCCGTTCTCCTCCGGTGGTCATTTCTACCTTTCTTTCGCGTGTGGCGATTAAACATTTCCGGATTGGACCGAGACTTGCCAAGCGGCCTTGGGTTACTACCGGTAGACCTCCTGTCAAGTTTCGTACCATTTGGACTTCGTTTGATGCTCCAACGGTTAACCGAGGGACCGAGAAGGCCTCGTGTGTGTTGCAGCCCAACACCCCTCCATTTTGGCCCAAACCCCACAAAAACCCTCTCCATCATCTAGAGCGTTCGATTATGATCGCGTGGCCGAAAACCGCACCTCATTTCGGCTCTCCTAGCTCCCTCTATGCCTATATATATCTCCCTCTTTCGAAATCTCGAGTAAAACCCTAGTCCCCCTCCTCCTCCAGCCACCGGACAAAAATCCGGACGGCCGGACGTAGTCCGCCGCCGCCGCCGACCTACCACGCCGCGCCACATGTCCCCGGGGGGACCTCTTTGCCGCCTCCCACCGACGCAGGCCCGCAGGCCCAGCGCCGGCCCTCTACCTCGCCGACCAGGCCCCGAGGCCCCTCGCGTCGTCCGCCCCTCTTCCCCAGCTCCGGGCAACGAGCCGCCGCACCTCCGCCGCGGCGCCGCGCGCCATCGCCGGCGGGCCATCCCGCCACCTCGCCGGTGCAGCTCCGGTCGAGCGCCGCCCCTCGCCGTCCGCCCCTCGCCGCCCGCAATTCCGGCCTCAAGCTCCTCCTCCACGCCGGCCTCCCTCGCAACTCCGGCCGCCGTGCCTCCCAAGTCCGGCAAGTCCGGCGACGAACCTCGAAGTCCGTGCAACTACAGTAACCGGCGAGATCCCGATCCAGATCTGACCTAGGGTTGACTTTCTCCCGAAAACCCTAGATATTTTGCATTTTTCATCGTGCTATAACTTTGCATCCATAGATCCGTTTTGGGCATATAGCATATAAAAATGTTCATCTCAGAGAGTACATCATTTCATATCATTGCATCATTTTCATTTGAGTTCATCTTTATGCCAGAAATGTTGTTGGAAAAATGCTATTTGAGATAATTGTCAGATCTGTTGCTCCAAATAGCCATTTGTCATTTTTGCCATGATTAATGTGTGCATGATATGCCCCTGAGCTCTTCATGAGTTTTGTTATATGCTTTTCCATCTTTCCAGAGGTGCAACCCATGTATTTTTGTGATGTGTGTGGTGACTAGCACAAGGTTGCAAAGTGGAGCATTCGTTAATGCTGATTTCAGGGACTTAGCAATTCCACTAAGTCCTTGATCTGTTTATATCAATATGCCATATGTTCATGTTGTTTCCTAGTGATCCGTGCCTCTTTTGAGGAGGGTCAGTACGGATGTTTTGTTAATCTTGTAGTGCTCTATCCACCCATGTCTTTGTTTGCAATTATGGAGCACCCTAGCTTGAGTCAATTGAGCTCTACTTTTGCTATTTTGTGAATCTGGGCAGATTGTCTACTTGTTAGCGATTTTGCCGAGGATGTTGTAGTTGATCCGTGCATGCTATGTTATTGTTCCTGCCATGTCTAGCTTGTATAATGTGTATTCTTGATGGGTGTATGCTTAGATTGTCATGACTTGCTCTGTAGTGAGTGCATCGAGCTCGTAAACATGCCTACTTGATATCTGATTTTGCATGCTCTAGTTTTCACAGTCTGTGAACTGATTATGTTTTTGCCATGTTCACATGCTTGCAATTGTATTTTCTGATCCCTTTTGGCTCAAGGTCACTAAGGGACTTTTGTTAAGCTCTTTGAGTAGCTCCACGCCAGGCTTTACTTTGCCATGTTAAGTTCCTGTAGCATATAGTTTTCATGCTCCAAAGTGTGCTACCTGATCTGAAATTCCAGACAAGTGTTAATTTCACTAAGTCTGAAATCTGTTTACCAAATGCACTTTTTCCATGCTTGTTTGAACCTGCTAATGGATGAATTGGCCGTAGCTCAGTGTTCATCTTTTGTTAAGCATCATGAATGGATACCTGCCATATATTTTGATGCCATGTTTGGGTGCTGTAGCATGTTCATCTTGTTGCATTTAGATGGTTACTTGCTGTTTATCGCAGACCGGTGCCATATTTGAATTGCTTGTCATTTCCAAACCGTGACTCCGATTCCGGCGTTCTTTATATCGTTTTCAAGCGAAATCATCTCACCTTTCCAGTGGCACACTTGGATTTCCAATTTGAGGCCAGGTTCTTTCATTCCTTGTCAAATCTTGCATATGCATCGCATATCGCATCCCGCATAGTATACCATGTTTGCATCATGTTGTTTGAGCCTTGCACGTGATTGATTGTGTTCCGTTTGCTTGTTTGTCTTGTTCGGGTAGAGCCGGGAGACGAGTTCGCTAAGGAGGAGCCCGTTGAGTTTGCTTTCGAGGATCTAGTCAACTCTGACAACTTTGCAGGCAAGATGATCACACCCTCGAAATCACTATTATCTTTGCTTTGCTAGATGCTCGCTCTTTTGTTGTGCCTATGCTACGATGCCTACCACTTGCTTATCATTCCTCCCAAATTGCCATGTCAAACCTCTAACCCACCATGTCCTAGCAAACCGTTGAATGGCTATGTTACCGCTTTGCTCAGCCCCTCTTATAGCGTTGCTAGTTGCAGGTGAAGATTGGAGATCGTTCCTTGTTGGAACATTGTTTACTTGTTGGGATATCATTATATTATCTTGTTATCTTGATGCATCTATATACTTGGTAAAGGGTGGAAGGCTCGGCCTCTCGCCTAGTGTTTTGTTCCACTCTTGCCGCCCTAGTTTCCGTCATATCGGTGTTATGTTCCTGGATTTTTGCGTTCTTTACGCGGTTGGGTGATAATGGGAACCCCTTGACAGTCCGCCTTGAATAGAACTCCTCCAGCAATGCCCAACCTTGGTTTTACCATTTTCCACCTAGCCTTTTCCCTTGGGTTTCGCAGACTCAAGGGTCATCTTTATTTTAAACCCCCGGGCTAGTGCTTATCTAAGCGTTGGTCCAACCTAGAGCACCGTGCGGGGCCGTCCCTTGGCAACTTGGGTTACGTTGGCCCCCGTACGCTTAGCTTATCCGGTGTGCCCTGAGAACGGGATATGTGCAGCTCCTATCGGGATTTGTCGGCACAACGGGTGGTGTTGCTGGACTTGTTTTACCATTGTCGGAGTTGTCTTGTAGAACCGGGATGCCGAGTCTGATCAGTATGTCTCGGGAGAAGGTTTATTCCTTCGTTGACCGTGAGAGCTTGTCATGGGCTAAGTTGGGACTCCCCTGCAGGGATTTGAACTTTCGAAAGCCGTGCCCGCGGTTATGGGCAGATGGGAATTTGTTAATGTCCGGTTGTAGATAACTTGAACCTTAACTTAATTAAAATGAATCAACTGTGTGAGTTGCCATGATGGTCTCTTCTCGGCGGAGTCCGGGAAGTGAACACGGTGTTGGAGTAATGCTTGCCGCAGGTTGTCCTCTAGTTATTCGTTCGCGCTTTGCCTTCTCTTCTAGCTCTCTTTTGCGAACTGGTTAGCCACCATATATGCTAGTCGCTTGCTGCAGCTCCACATATTTTACCTTGCCTTACCTATAAGCTTAAATAGTCTTGATTGCGAGGGTGCGAGATTGCTGAGTTCCTGTGTCTCACAGATTACTTCCAAACCAGATGCATGGCCTAATGACTCCATTCCAGATGACGCGCTTGAGCTCAAGTGGGAGTTCGACGAGGACTCACGCCGTTACTATGTGTCTTTCCCTAATGATCAGTAGTGGAGCCCAGTTGGGGCGATCGGGACCATGTCGCATGTTGGGTTGATCTTTTATTTTGGCACCGTAGTCGGGCCATGTGTGATTGGATGATGTAATGCTATTTATGTACTTTGTTTGACGTGCCGAGTGTAAGCCAACTATGTACCTTCCCCTTTTATTATCTATATTACATGGGATGTTGTGAATATTGCCTTACTTGCGACATTGCTTTCAATGCGGTTATGCCTCTAAGTCGTGCTTCGACACGTAGGAGCTATAGCCGCATCGAGGGCGTTACAAGTTGGTAATCAGAGCCTTCCCCGACCTTAGGAGCCCCCACTGCTTGATCGTTTTTAGCAGCCATTGTTGAGTCTAGAAAAATGTTTTGAGTCATTTAGGAATTATATATCGGAGAGTTTAGGAATTCTTTTTACTCCCCAGTCCCTTCATCGCTCTGGTAAGGCTTCCTGACGTAGAGTTTTGACTCTTCTGTTCTCAAATTTCACTAAAAATAATTTAGGATCACGTGGGTATCTTGGAATCGTTCTGATGAATTTGTGATGAGAACATTGTTCTTGGTGCCTCCTGTCTTTAGGGGTTGTGGCAGTGTCCCGGGGAGTCGAGCTCCGAGGTGTTGTCGTCACAATTTTATCGTTGCGGTTCTGGAATACCTGAGTTTAGTACGCCGACATCGAAAATCTCTTTTATGCAGTTGTTGGTGAGATAACCTCGACGCCACCCAGTACTGGGGTGGGAGTTCGGGAGTATTGCCATAACTTGTATAACAGATGCTTTTCGAAGGTTGAGGTAGATGGCTTCCGAAGTTTTTCTCGGTTATGTGTTGAAGGATGGATACAGCTGGATGTAGGATTTGCTAGATTTGGGTGAGATATTATGCTTCCCCTGTATCCCCAACACCTGATTGCATAACCGGAAAGGTTCGGGAGTTTCATAGGTGGGAATTCTTGTAGCTCTAGTTCTTCTTCCACGGATATTTGGTTTGAGATTGGGATTTCTTACCGAGTATTCGTTCTTGATCCGTACCTTGTTGATTTATTCCTCTACCTAAATTCTAAGTGGCTTCTCAATTTATGGATATGTGACCATTTCAAGTGGAATGCATTCGTTCATTTTGTTCGGATGTGAAGACTATATGTTGCAATTTCATTCCGTTGGATTCAACTTCAATATTTATCTATCAATGTGCTAATGGATGTCAACCTCTTCAGGATGGCTCCTCCAACGCGCGCGACTCCGAATCCTGATCCGCCACCACCTCCACCTCCTCCGGAGGCATGGCAAGCTGTGATGGCCACAACCAATGCAAACACGCAGTTGATCATGCAAATTCTTCAAGAGCGCAACCAAGCGAACCAAGGCAACCAAGGCAACAATCAGAATCACTTTGCTACACTCAACCAGTTCCTTGCTAACGGGCCAAAGACTTTCAGCAATTGTGTTGAGGCAACTGATGCTGACGATTGACTCGTGGATCTGTGCAAGCATTTCGAGTGCAGTAACGTCAGGCCTAAGGACTTTGTCAAGTTCGCTTCCTTCCAACTCAAAGACCAAGCTGCAGAATGGTTCCAGCAGTACAAAGATTCTAGAGGAGGCCGTGTGATAACCTGGGATGAATTCCGTCAAGATTTCAAAGCTCATCATATCCCTCAGAGCGTGGTTGAAAGCAAGCGTGAGGAATTCCGCAACCTGAAGCAAGGTTCTTTGTCTGTCTATGACTACAACAAGTTGTTTCAGAAGCTCGCCCGCTTTGCTAAGCAGGACGTCCCTAACGAGAAGAGCATGATATACCAGTTCAGGGGTGGTCTCAAAGAAGAAATCCAGCTAGCCCTTGTTCTCTTTGAGCCCTTGAGGTACGATGAGTTCTACAACATGGCATTGAAGCAAGAGGCTGCTCAACTGAAGTGTGATGCTTCCAAGAAGGGAGTCAAAGATGCTACTCCTTCTTCCTCTACTCAAGTGGCCAAGCAGCAGAAGTATTGGCTTCCTCCTCCTCCGTTTCGTCAGCCGTATCAGCAGAAGACCAAAGGTGGAAGTGGATCTTCCCACCCACCCAACCCTGGCTTTCAGAACAAGACTTCATCTCAAGCTCCAAGATCGAGTGCTCTGTATCATCGTCCGCTTTCAGAGGTCACGTGCAACAAGTGCCAACAGAAGGGTCACTATGCCAACAAGTGTTTCAATCAGAGGTGCCTCCCTCCTCCTCCTCCTCCTGTGAGATCGGCAAGTACAGCTGTGGTCAAGCATAACCCCAAGCACGCCAAGGTTAACATGGTGAATGCAGCTCAGGCAGAGGACTCGTCAGATGTCATCATGGGTAACTTTCTAGTTAACTCTTTTCCCGCAAAAGTTCTTTTTGACACTGGTGCATCGCATTGTTTCATGTCAAGATCATTTGTTTCCAAGCATGACTTCGTTTCGCAAATATTGGTTAAACCTATGGGAGTGGTTTCTCTGGCTAAGTCTATGAGGGCTACTTCAATAGTCCCGGATGTTTCTATCATGATGGGTGATTTCAAGTTTCTAGCTTCTCCAATGGTCCTTGGTAACTCGGATATTGATCTTATTCTCGGGATGGATTGGCTTTCTAAGAACAAGGCTCAGCTTGATTGTGCAGCCAGGCAGATTCAATTGACTCATTCGTCTGAGGATGTAATTGTCTTTGCCGCTCGTGATGATACCATCCGTCTGTTTTCTCTCAATGAGAAGGGTGAACTGGATGCTATCTCACAAATTCCAGTCGTTTGTGAATATCAAGATGTCTTTCCAGAAGAGCTTCCAGGAATGCCTCCGCACCGGCCAGTGGAATTCGTCATCGATCTTGAGCCTGGCACGGAACCAGTGTGCAAACGTCCTTACAAGCTCGGACCTGAAGAGTTGAAGGAGCTGAAGAAGCAACTCGATATTCAAGAGCGAATGGGTCTCATCCGACCTAGTTCTTCTCCGTGGGGTTGTGGTGTTCTTTTTGTGAAGAAGAAGGATGGAACGGACCGACTTTGTGTTGAATACCGTCCATTGAACAAGAAGACTATCAAGAACAAATACCCACTTCCCAACATCAACGAGCTGTTCGAACAACTCAAAGGCGCCCAAGTATTCTCCAAGCTTGATCTCCATATGGGTTATCATCAGATTCGAATCCGTGAGCAAGATATTCCCAAGACGGCTTTCAGGACAAGCTATGGTTCATATGAATACACTGTCATGTCTCTTGGCCTCGTCAACGCTCCTCCAACTTTCTCTCGCATAATGAACTTCATCTTCAAAGCCTACACCAATGACTTTGTTTTGGTCTATCTCGAAGACATTCTGGTCTTTTCGAAGAACAAGGAAGATCATGCCAAGCACTTGCGTTTGGTACTCGATAAGCTCAGGGAACACCAGTTCTACGCCAAGTTCTCAAAGTGCGAATTTTGGCTCGATGAGGTTCTTTATCTTGGTCATACCATCTCTGCCAAGGGCATTGCGGTAAATCCTGAGAAGGTGTCTGCAATTGTGAATTGGGAACCACCTCAGAACGTGAAGCAACTCCGTAGCTTCCTCGGTCTCGCAAGCTACTGTCGAAGATTCGTTGAAAACTTTTCTAAGATCGCGAAGCCTCTCTCAAATCTTCTCCAGAAGCACGTCAAGTATGTTTGGTCTCCGGAATGTGACATCGCTTTCAACACTTTGAAAGAGAAATTGGTCATTGCTCCAGTTCTGACTCCTCTTAATGAATCCAAACCGTTCAAGGTCTTCTGCGATGCCTCTCTTCAAGGTCTTGGTGCAATGTTGATGCAAGAGAAGAAAGTTGTGGCTTATACCTCTCGCAAGTTGAAGCCCAACGAGAAGAAATACTCCACTCATGACCTTGAGTTGGCGGCAGTTGTGCATGCTCTTTTGACTTGGAGACATCTCTTATTGGGAAGAAAAGTGGACATATTCACTGACCACAAGAGTCTCAAGTACATCTTCACTCAGCCTAATCTCAACCTCAGGCAAACTCGATGGGTCGCATTCAAGAGTATAATCCGAGTATAGAGTATACTCCAGGCAAGGCCAATGTGATTGCTGACGCATTGAGCAGGAAGGCTTATTGCAACAGTCTGATTCTCAAGCCTTATCAACCCGAGCTTTGTGAAGCTTTCCGCAAACTTAATCTGCAAGTTGTTCCTCAAGGTTACCTCGCCAACCTTCAAGTCTCTCCTACCTTGGAAGACCAGATTCGCCAAGCCCAACTTCTTGATGCTATGGTGAGGGAGGTGAAGATTGGGATTGCCAAGAGCCAACCCAAGTACAAGTGCTACCACCTTGATGACAAGCACACTCTCTTCTTCGAGGATCGTATTATTGTGCCCAAAGGTGACCTTCATAAAGTTATCATGAACGAGGCTCACAATTCACTCCTCTCCATCCACCCTGGGAGCATGAAGATGTATCAGGACCTCAAGCAGGCTTATTGGTGGACTCGAATGAAGCGCGAGATTGCTCAGTTCGTGAATGAATGTGATGTTTGCAGAAGAGTGAAGGCAGAACACCAAAGGCCAGCTGGTCTCCTCCAACCTCCTGCCATTCCAGAATGGAAGTTTGACCACATTGAGATGGACTTCATGACTGGGTTTCCAAAGTCCAAACGTGGCAATGATTCTATATTCGTTGTCATCGACAAACTCACTAAAGTGGCTCACTTTCTGCCTATCAAAGAGTCTATCACTGCAGCTCAATTGGCGGAGCTCTATACCTCTCGAATTGTCTCTCTGCATGGTATTCCACAGGTGATCTCTTTAGACCGTGGCAGCATCTTCACCTCCAAGTTTTCGGATTCTTTTCAGAAGGCCATGGGCACCAACATCCGTTTCAGCACAGCTTTCCATCCTCAAACTAGCGGTCAAGTCGAGCGGGTCAACCAGATTCTTGAAGATATGCTCAGGGCTTGTGTGATCTCCTTCGGCATGAAGTGGGAAGATTGTCTTCCATATGCTGAATTCTCCTACAACAACAGTTTTCAAGCAAGTTCGGGCAAGGCACCATTCGAAATTCTGTATGGCAGGAAGTGCCGTACCCCTCTCAACTGGTCTGAAACTGGTGAACGTCAACTTCTGGGAAATGACTTAATCACAAAGGCAGAGGAAATGTGCAAAGTCATTTGAGATAACCTCAAAGCAGCCCAATCCCGCCAGAAGAGCTACTATGATAGTAAGCATCGTGATTTGGCTTTCGAGATCGGAGATCATGTTTACCTCCGCGTCTCTCCTATGAAAGGTACTCGTCGCTTCGGTATAAAAGGGAAGCTTGCCCCTAGATATGTGGGACCGTTCAAGATCGTCAGCAAGAGAGGCGATCTCGCCTATCAACTCAAGCTTCCTTCAAACTTTGCAAATGTGCATGACGTGTTCCATGTCTCTCAGCTCCGAAAGTGCTTCAAGACTCCTGACCGCACCGTCAACTTCGAAGACATTGAGCTCCAAGAAGATCTCTCTTATCGTGAGCACCCCGTGGCTATTCTTGAAGAGACTGAACGCAAGACTCGCAATAAGTCAATCAAATTCCTCAAAGTCAAGTGGTCACACCATTCTGACCGTGAAGCCACCTGGTAACGCGAGGATCACCTCCGTTCTGAATACCGGGCGTTCTTCCAGACCTAGATCTCGGGACGAGATCCTTTCGTAGTGGTGGAGTGTTGTAACACCCCGGATATGATTTACCTAATATGTAATCCAACTCTTGCCGTTTCCGGCGTTAAGTTATTTTATTTTCTCGGGTTCGGGTTTTGTCTCCATGTGTTGTTGTCGTTGTCATGCATCTCATATCATGTCATCATGTGCATTGCATTTGCATATGTGTTCATCTCATGCATTCGAGCATTTTCCCCGTTGTTCGTTTTGCATTTCGTCGCTCCGTTCTCCTCCGGTGGTCATTTCTACCTTTCTTTCATGTGTGGGGATTAAACATTTCCGGATTGGACCGATACTTGCCAAGCGGCCTTGGGTTACTACCGGTAGACCGCCTGTCAAGTTTTGTACCATTTGGACTTCGTTTGATGCTCCAACGGTTAACCGAGGGATCGAGAAGGCCTCGTGTGTGTTGCAGCCCAACACCCCTCCATTTTGGCCCAAAACCCACAAAAACCCTCTCCATCATCTAGAGCGTTCGATCATGATCGCATGGCCGAAAACCGCACCTCATTTGGGCTCTCCTAGATCCCTCTATGCCTATATATATCTCCCCCTTTCGAAATCTCGGGTAAAACCCTAGTCCCCCTCCTCCTCCAGCCACCGGACAAAAATTCGGATAGCCGGACATTGTCCGCCACCGCCGCCGACCTACCACGCCGCGCCACGTGTCCCCGGGGGGACCTCTTCGCCGCCTCCCACCGACGCGGGCCCGCAGGCCCAGCACCGTCCCTCTACCTCGCCGACCGGGCCCCGAGGCCCCTCACGCCGTCCGCCCCTCTTCCCCCGCTCCGGGCACCGAGCCGCCGCACCTCTGCCGCAGCGCCGCGCGCCATCACCGGCGGGCCGTCCCGCCACCTCGCCGGTGCAGCTCCGGCCGAGCGCCGCCCCTCGCCGCCCGCAACTCCGGCCTCAAGCTCCTCCTCCACGCCGGCCTCCCTCGCAACTCCGGCCGCCGTGCCTCCCAAGTCCGGCAAGTCCAGCGACGAAACTCGAAGTCCGTGCAACTACAGTAACCGGCGAGATCCTGATCCAGATCTGACCTAGGGTTGAATTTCTCCCGAAAACCCTAGATATTTTGCGTTTTTCATCGTGCTATAACTTTGCATCCGTAGATCCGTTTTGGGCATATAGCATATAAAAATGTTCATCTCAGAGAGTACATCATTTGATCTCATTGCATCATTTTCATTTGAGTTCATCTTTATGCCCGAAATGTTGTTGGAAGAATGCTATTTGAGATAATTGTCAGATCTGCTGCTCCAAATAGCCATTTGTCATTTTTGCCATGATTAATGTGTGCATGATATGCCCCTGAGCTCTTCATGAGTTTTGTTATATGCTTTTCCATCTTTCCAGAGGTGCAACCCATGTATTTTTGTGATGTGTGTGGTGACTAGCATAAGGTTGCGAAGTGGAGCATTCGTTAATGCTGATTTCATTCCACTAAGTCCTTGATCTGTTTATATCAATATGCCATATGTTCATGTTGTTTCCTAGTGATCCGTGCCTCTTTTGAGGAGGGTCAGTAAGGATGTTTTGTTAATTTTGTAGTGCTCTATCCACCCATGTCTTTGTTTGCAATTATGGAGCACCCTAGCTTGAGTCAATCGAGCTCTACTTTTGCTATTTTGTGAATCTGGGCAGATTGTCTACTTGTTAGCGATTTTGCCGAGGATGTTGTAGTTGATCCGTGCATGCTATGTTATTGTTATTGCCATGTCTATATTGTATAATGTGTATTCTTGATGGGTGTATGCTTAGATTGTCTTGACTTGCTCTGTAGTGAGTGCATCGAGCTCGTAAACATGCCTACTTGATATCTGATTTTGCATGCTCCAGTTTTCACAAAGTCTGTGAACTGATTATGTTTTTGCCATGTTCACATGCTTGCAATTGTATTTTCTGATCCCTTTTGGCTCAAGGTCACTAAGGGAATTTTGTTAAGCTCTTTGAGTAGATCCATGCCATGCTTTACTTTGCCATGTTAAGTTACTGTAGAATATAGTTTTCATACTCCAAAGTGTGCTGCCTGATCTGAAATTCCAGACAAGTGTTAATTTCACTGAGTCTGAAATCTGTTTACCAAATGCACTTTTGTCATGCTTGTTTGAACCTGCTAATGGATGAATTGGCCGTAGCTCAGTGTTCATATTTTGTTAAGCATCATGAATGGATCCTTGCCATGTATTTTGATGCCATGTTTGGGTGCTGTAGCATGTTCATCTTGTTGCATTTAGATGGCTACCTGCTGTTTATCGCAGACCGGTGCCATATTTGAATTGCTTGCCATTTCCAAACCGTGACTCCGATTCTGGCATTCTTTATATCGTTTTCAAGCGAAATCATCTCACCTTTTCAGTGGCACACTTGGATTTCCAAGTTGAGGCCAGGTTCTTTCATTCCTTGTCAAATCTTGCATATGCATCGCATATCGCATCCCGCATAGCATACCATGTTTGCACCATGTTGTTTGAGCCTTGCACGTGATTGATTGTGTTCCGTTTGCTTGTTTGTCTTGTTTGGGTAGAGCCGGGAGACGAGTTCGCTAACGAGGAGCCCGTTGAGTTTGCTTTCGAGGATCCAGTCAACTCTGACAACTTTGCAGGCAAGATGATCACATCCTCGAAATCATTACTATCTTTGCTTTGCTAGATGCTCGTTCTTTTGCTATGCCTATGCTACGATGCCTACCACTTGCTTATCATGCCTCCCAAATTGCCATGTCAAACCTCTAACCCACCATGTCCTAGCAAACCGTTGAATGGCTATGTTACCGCTTTGCTCAGCCCCTCTTATAGCGTTGCTAGTTGCAGGTGAAGATTGGAGATCGTTCCTTGTTGGAACATTGTTTACTTGTTGGGATATCGTTATATTATCTTGTTATCTTAATGCATCTATATACTTGGTAAAGGGTGGAAGGCTCGGCCTCTCGCCTAGTGTTTTGTTTCACTCTTGCCGCCCTAGTTTCCGTCATATCGGTGTTATGTTCCCGGATTTTTGCGTTCTTTACGCGGTTGGGTGATAATGGGAACCCCTTGACAGTCCGCCTTGAATAAAACTCCTCCAGCAATGCCCAACCTTGGTTTTACCATTTGCCACCTAGCCTTTTCCCTTGGGTTTCGCGGACTCAAGGGTCATCTTTATTTTAAACCCCCGGGCTAGTGCTTCTCTAAGCGTTGGTCCAACCTAGAGCACCGTGCGGGGCCGTCCCTTGGCAACTTGGGTTACGTTGGCCCCCGTACGCTTAGCTTATCCGGTGTGCCCTGAGAACGGGATATGTGCAGCTCCTATCGGGATTTGTCGGCACATCGGGTGGTGTTGCTGGACTTGTTTTACCATTATCGGAGTTGTCTTGTAGAACCAGGATGCCGAGTCTGATCGGAATGTCTCGGGAGAAGGTTTATTCCTTCGTTGACCGTGAGAGCTTGTCATGGGCTAAGTTGGGACTCCCCTGCAGGGATTTGAACTTTCGAAAGCCATGCCCGCGGTTATGGGCAGATGGGAATTTGTTAATGTCCGGTTGTAGATAACTTGAACCTTAACTTAATTAAAATGAATCAACTGTGTGAGTTGCCGTGATGGTCTCTTCTCGGCGGAGTCCGGGAAGTGAACACGGTGTTGGAGTAATGCTTGCCGCAGGTTGTTCTCTAGTTATTCATTCGCGCTTTGCCTTCTCTTCTCGCTCTCTTTTGCGAACTGGTTAGCCACCATATATGCTAATCGCTTGCTGCAGCTCCACATATTTTACCTTGCCTTACCTATAAGCTTAAATAGTCTTGATCACGAGGGTGCGAGATTGTTGAGTCCCTGTGGCTCACAGATTAATTCCAAACCAGATGCAGGGCCTGATGACTCCATTCCAGATGACGCGCTTGAGGTCAAGTGGGAGTTCGACGAGGACTCACGCCGTTACTATGTGTCTTTCCCTGCTGATCAGTAGTGGTGCCCAGTTGGGGCGATCGGGACCGTGTCGCATGTTGGGTTGATCTTTTATTTTGGCACCGTAGTCGGGCCATGTGTGATTGGATGATGTAATGCTATTTATGTACTTTGTTTGACGTGCCGAGTGTAAGCCAACTATGTACCTTCCCCTTTTATTATCTATATTACATGGGATGTTGTGAAGATTGCCTTACTTGCGACATTGCTTTCAATGCGGTTATGCCTCTAAGTCGTGCTTCGACACGTAGGAGCTATAACCGCATCGAGGGCGTTACAGAACAGCTCCGCTAGAGCCCTAGATTGGTTCCACCAAGGTTCCGCCTCGTGGCGGCGGAGTTTCGTCCGAGAAGATGGCTTCTGATTTTTTTTCCCATCGAAAGACTCCATATAGCAGAAGATGGCCACCGGAGGGCCACCAGGGGGCCCACGAGGTAGGGGGCGCGCCCAGGGGATAGGGTGCGCCCCCACCCTCATGGGCAGGATGTGGCCCCCTGGTGAAGTTCTTGCTCTCAGTATTTTTTATATATTTGGAAAACATATTCCGTGAAGTTTTAGGACTTTCGGAGCTGTGCAGAATAGGTCTCTAATATTTGCTCCTTTTCCAGCCCAGAATCCCAGCTGCCGGCATTCTCCCTCTTTATGTAAACCTTGTAAAATAAGAGAGAATAGGCATAAGTATTGTGACATAATGTGTAATAACATCCTATAATGCAATAAATATTGATATAAAAGCATGATGCAAAATGAACGTATCAACTCCCCCAAGCTTAGACCTCGCTTGTCCTCAAGCGAAAAGCCGGAATCGAAAAATATGTCCACATGTTTAGAGATAGAGGTGTCGATAAAAATAAAATACGGACATGAGGGCATCATGATCATTCTTAGAACAACAACTTATATAATTCTTGTCATATGATCTCTAATGCTAGAGTAATAATTCAATCACAATATCAAGTATGAATCGTAAACTTCATTGAAAACTAACAAACTACAATCTCAGTCATTGAAGCAATTGCAATTTATCATAACATAGGAAAGAGTCAATGTATAAGAGCTTTTCAGCAAGTCCACATACTCAACTATCATATAATCTTTCACAATTGATGACACTCACGCAATACTTATGGGTATGGAGTTTTAATCGGACACAGAGAAAGATAGGGGCTTATAGTTTTGCCTCCCAATGTTTTACCTCAAGGGTAATGTCAACAGTAATGGTTCATGAAAACTCACATCCAATTAGCCATATATACCAGGATCTTTCCAACATATTGTGCTTGCCAAAGGATAAAGTGTAAAAAGCAAGGGTGAAAATCACCATGACTCTTATGCAATGTAGGAGATAAAAGTAAGAGATAGGCCCTTCGCAGAGGGAAGCAGAGGTTGTCATGCGCTTTTCTAGTTGGATGCACAAAATCTTAATGCGAAAGAACGTCACTTTATATTGCCACTTGTGATATGGACCTTTATTATGCAGTCTGTCGCTTTTATTACTTCCATATCACACGATCGTATAAAGCTTATTTCCTCCACACCAATCAATCATACATATTTAAAGAGCAATTTTTATTGCTTGCACCGATGACAACTTACTTGATGGATCTTACTCATTCCATAGGTAGATATGGTGGACTCTTATGGCAAGACTGGTTTAAGGGTATTTGGAAGCACAAGTAGTATCTCTACTTGGTGCAATGAATTTGGCTAGCATGAGGGGGAAAGGCAAGCTCACCATGTTGGAAGATCCAAGACAATATAATTCATCTCAGATGTAAGAAAACATAACCCATTATGTTGTCTTTCGTGTCCAATGTCAACTCTTTGGCATGTCATATTTTAATGAGTGCTCATCATAAAAGATGTCCAAGATAGTATATTTATATGTGAAGACCTCTCTTTTTTATTACTTCCTATTAATTGCAATGATGGCCAAAACTGTGTTTGTCAACCCTCAACAACTTTTATTCATCATACTCTTTCTATGTGAGCTCACTACTCTCCATAAGACTCACATGATCTCTATGTTTCTTTTTATTTATTTCTATTTTCTTCTATTCACTTAGGATCATGGCAAAATAATCAAGCCCTTGACTCAACACTAATCTTTATTATATAGCTCACGGACTCGATTACATAGAAGGATAATAAAGCAAAACTCTTGACTAGATCATACTAAGAACTTTTATTCTACTAGATCAAGATATTACCAAAAAAGGACCGAACTAAGAAAAACGGTAAAGATAAAGTGATGGTGATACGATACCGGGGCACTCCCCCAAGCTTGGCAGTTGCCAAGTGGAGTGCCCATACCAGATACTCAATTCTTCTTTGTTGGTGGAGATGGTGGTGATTTTGTTGATGGCGTAGGCTTGTCGTCCTTCTTCCAAGGCATAGGCTCACCATCATAGAAAGATGACCGAGTCTCCGGGATCCTCAAATCTGCAGCCAAACTCATCCTTTTGAATCTATATTCATACTCACAGTTTTGGTTTTGCAGGTCATAGATTTGAGCTTGAGGGTGCTCAATTTTCTCGTGAAGCTTGAAGATGGTCTCCCCGATGTTGTCGGCATCCAGCTTGTGTTTGTTGGTGAATTCTGCGATCATCATGTGGTTGGAGTTGAGTCCACGCTCCACCATCCCCTGACACTTGAAAACTTGTTGCTCCATTGCTTCGAGCCTCGTCTCCACGCTTTCGGTCCCCTTCGGTCCCTCAGCATCACGGATGTGCAGCAACCCATCACACATCTCAATGGTTTGAGGGTTTCTCTGCACCTCCGCGAGGTAAGGGTTGATGACCTTCTCAAAGAACTTGTCCTTGGGAGCACTTGGAGACGCCATGATAATCTAGATCTGTCAAAAAAAACAGCTCGAAACAAAGACGGGAGATTTTTGCGTGATGCGGGAGTTAAAACCCCCGGGAGATTATATAATGATTTTTTATCGACCAAAATACGTGTCGTGTACGAAAACGGAGTCCGGAGAGCACACGAGGTGCCCACGAGGTAGGGGGCGCGCCCAGTAGGGTAGGGCGCGCCCTCCACCCTTATGGAGCCCTCGTTTCCTTCCCGGACTTCTGCTTATTTTTCTATTTTTCGAAATATTCCAAAACGGAGAAATATTGCCTTAAAAACTTTTTTGGAGTCGGTTTACTTACCGTACCACATACCTATTCCTTTTCGGAGTCTGAAACGTTCCGGAAAGTGTCCCTTATGTATTCCTCCGGGGTTACGGTTTCAATACCATTGGTTTCAACATTTATGGGATTACCTGAGATATAGTGTTTGATTCTTTGACTGTTCACCACCTTCGGATTTGTGCCTTCGAAGTTGTTGATTTTTATGGCACCCGAACGGTAGACCTCCTCGATAACGTAAGGACCTTCCCATTTAGAGAGATGTTTTCCTGCAAAAAATCTTAAACGAGAGTTGTATAGCAATACATAATCACCTACATTAAACTCACGCTTTTGTATCCTTTTATCGTGCCATCTTTTAACTTTTTTCTTTAAACAACTTGGCATTTTCGTAGGCTTGGGTTGTCCATTCATCAAGTGAGCTAATATCAAATAACCTCTTCTCACCGGCAAGTTTAAAATCAGAAGTAAGTTCTTTAATAGCCCAATAAGCCTTGTGTTCTAGTTCGAGAGGTAAGTGACATGCTTTTCCATAGACCATTTTTACGGAGACATACCCATAGGATTTTTATATGCAGTTCTATAGGCCCATAATGCATCATCAAGTTTCTTGGACCAATACTTTCTAGACCTATTAACAGTCTTTTGCAAAATTAATTTGAGTTCTCTATTACTCAATTCTACTTGATGTAACATCCCAAATTTTCAATTTGGAATGTTATACACTAGATCATCTTTGCATATCATATTTTATTGCATTTGGTTGATCCTAGAAATTCTACGCAACTCAAGGACCTTCGGAGAGAGTTGGGGATTTCGTTATTTTCATATTTGAGTTTTCTCAAATTTTGAAAATAGGATCATTTGATTTTATTTATTTTATCTTCAATTATTTCTATTGTCAAAATATGAGAGAGGGAATAAAATGACTTTCCCAAAATAAAGAAATATTGAGGATTTAATAAAAAAATCAAATAAGATTTTATTTTGGTTTTATTTGCTATTTTATTTGAATTTAGGAAAAATGCATGTTTTTCAAAATTGCATTTAGGCCCCCAAATAAATGTTCATCCTGTGCGGCTTGATTTTAGAAGCCGGGGAAAATTTATTTCGGGATTTTTGGAGTCCTTTAAGTATTCCTTTTGTTTTTTTTCTGAGCGTAATTATTTAAAAAAATCCGAACCGACCTTGGGCCGTGTCCGGCCAGGACTCCGCCTGGCCGAGGGCTTTATATAGCGCCACCCGGGCCGCCCCAGCCCAATGCCGCCGCCCCAAACCCTAGCCCGAGAAGCCCGCCGCCCCAGCCGCCGCCGCCCCGCCGCCGACGAGGTTGACCCGCCGCCGGTTTTTTTAGAAAACCGTTGGTTTTCACCGGTTTTTTCGGTTTTTTAGATTCGTTTTTTAGATAGATCGGTTTTTCTTTTCTCGGTTTAGTTAATTAGCGAGCGTTCGCTTGTTCGTTCGTTTTAATGAACGCATTCATCGTTTAGATCCAGATAACGAACGTTCGTTCGTTAATCTGTTCGTCGTTTTTCTTTTTCTCGTATTAAATCCGCGATTTTTCTGATCTCGATTCATGATCCGATTTTCGTTCTAGTATAACTTTTCGCTCATTTATCTGAATCAGGCGATTCAGGCGCGTGGAGTTTCGTCTCGAAACCCTCTTTCTGTTTAACCAACTCAAACAAGTTTTTGCCTCTGTAAAATTTGACCTAGATTCAGAATAGTAAACGAAGCTTGTTTCTTTTGCCGTTTGTCTTCCGTTGTTTCGTTCGATTTGATTCTTTTTGCCAACCGGAGTTCTTAAGTTGAACTTTCTGGTTAGATCTCTTATTTGAGTTTTACCTATGCATTAGTTGAGTACTTATTGTATGCTTGTTCGTTTGCGATAGAGTACCCGGAGTGTGCCGCTTGCTACTTCGAATCTCTAGGTTTTGCGGATCATCAGCAAGGCAAGTAACACTTTGATCATACCTCCTACTACCCAGTTTTTATTGCATTAGATCAATCCTCACACATTGCATGATTAGGATCTAATTAAATTGTGGGTTTGGGAAGTAGATGAGGTAGTACCTATCACCTGTTTTATTATCAAACCTTTGGGAGTTACTTCTACGTTTGCTTATTATGCCATGCTATGCTAGTAGACGTGGATTGGGTGAGTGAAATCCATGACAGATGTGAGTCTGATAAATTAATGGTTTATCTAAGGTGGCAACTTAAATACACATCTGGGTGGATTGAGGCACCTGGGTATTCCAGCGATTGCATGTTTTTCTTTTGGACCGCCACCCAGGCTCAAAGGGATCATGAGATTATTCATACTAGAAACTTCCGTGTGCAGCCACAAGCTACTATGGGCTCTAGCATAGTTGACTAAGTTGTGCGAACTCTTATAGTGGTAGACTAGCAGATGTAGGGGAAAGTAGGTGTAACGGTCTACCCGATCGTAAGGTGCTAGCGCTTCTGAAAGACTATGTCTCGGTCATCCGTTTCTCAAACACCATGAAGTGCGAGAATCCCAACGGAGGAGATCGAGTCTTGTGGGGAAAAGTGTGCAAACCTCTGTAGAGTGTATAAACTAATCATGGTTAGCCGTGTCCCCGGTTATGGACATCTTGAGTATCTAGTATTTGGATTATCATGTGAATCTCATCATGTTACTCTAATTAATTTGTTGGGTTTTTAATGATGATGTTTAATTGGGATTGAGAGGGTGTCTACACTCTCAATGTTTAACAACCACCATGATAGTTAAATAAAATTTATTCCTTTGTAGTAGGGAAAAATTGGCTTTACGCAAAACTGTAACCATAGAGCTTTCCACCAGCCAAATATGCATGTAGTATACTATTATTCCTTCATTGCTCTCTATGTGTTACATTGCCAGCATATTCCATGTGCTGACCCGTTTCGGGCAGCAATGTTCATGTTGCAGACTTTTCAGATGACGAGTAAGGTGCCTTTAGGTCGTGGTTCTATACTCAGTGATGCCGTTGGAGTTGATGGACTCACTTATCTTCCAAGCCTTCCGCTGTTATCGTTATTAGATGGCCTTAAGCCATATTTATTGTAATAAGTTCTCTTTTGAGACACTCGATGTAATAAGTGTGTGATTGCTACTCTGTTATAAATCCTTCAAGTACTATGTGGTGTCAGCATTACTGATCCAGGGATGACACCGGAGCACGGAGATTGGACCGTTTGAGGTCTGGTTGCTACACTTGACCACTAGACTGAGGGTGATAAGGAGATGCAATTCTATGATTAACATCATATTTAGCAAGCATTTTACGGAAAGCACCATGAATAAAATGTGAACCACCATCAGTCATTAAATATCTAGGGACTCCAAATCTTGGGAAAATAACTTCTTTAAGCATTTTAATAGAAGTGTTATGATCAGCACTACTAGTTGGAATAGCTTCTACCCACTTAGTAACATAATCAACAGCAACTAAAATATGTGTATAACCATTAGAGGAAGGAAAAGGTCCCATATAGTCAAAGCCCCAAACATCAAATGGTTCAATAACAAGTGAATAATTCATAGGCATTTCTTGACGTCTACTAATATTACCAATTCTCTGACATTCATCACAAGATAAGACAAACTTACGAACATCCTTGAAGAGAGTAGGCCAATAAAAACTAGATTGCAGTAACTTATGTGCAGTTCTATCTCCAGCACGGTGTCCTCCATAAGCTTCGGAGTGACACTTGCGTAGGATCTGTTCCTGTTCATGCTCAGGTACACAACATCTAATAACACCATCTACTCCTTTATAAAGATGTGGGTCATCCCAAAAGTAATGCCTCGAATCATAGAAGAACTTTTTCTTTTGCTGGTATGTGAAACTAGGTGGTATAAACTTAGCAACAATGTAATTAGCATAATCAGCATACCATGGAGCAGTGTGAGAAGCATTTATGAAATTTAATTGCTCATCAGGAAAGCTATCATCAATAGGTAGTGGGTCATCAAGAACATTTTCTAACCTAGACAAGTTGTCTGCAACGGGGTTCTCAGCTCCTTTTCTATCAACAATATGCAAATCAAATTCTTGTAGCAAGAGAACCCATCTAATAAGTCTAGGTTTAGCATCTTTCTTTTCCATAAGATATTTAATAGCAACATGATCAGTGTGAATAGTTACTTTAGAATCAACAATGTAAGGTCTAAACTTATCACAAGCAAATACAACTGCTAAGAATTCTTTTTCAGTAGTAGCATAATTTCTTTGAGCATTGTCTAGAGTTTTACTAGCATATTGAATAACGTTTAGTTTCTTATCAACTCTTTGTCCTAGAACAGCACCTACAGCATAATCACTAGCATCACACATAATTTCAAAGGGTAAATTCCAATCAGGTGGCTGAACAAATAGGTGCAGAGATCAATGCTTTCTTAAGTATTTCAAATTCTTCTACACAATCATCATCAAAGACAAATGGTATATCTTTTTGTAATAAATTAGTCAGAGGCCGAGAAATTTTCGAGAAGTCCTTAATGAACCTCCTATAAAAACCGGCATGACCAAGGAAACTTCTTATACCTTTGATGTCCTTGGGACATGGCATCTTTTCAATAGCATCAACCTTGGCTTTATCAACTTCAATACCTCTTTCAGAAACTTTATGCCCCAAGACAATACCTTCATTAACCATAAAGTGGGACTTTTCCCAATTCAAGACAAGATTAGTTTCTTCACATCTCTGCAAAACTCGATCAAGGTTGCTCAAGCAATCATCAAAAGAAGATCCGTAGACGGAAAAGTCGTCCATGAAAACCTCACAAATCTTTTCACAAAAGTCAGAGAATATAGCCATCATGCATCTTTGAAAGGTAGCAGGTGCACTACATAAACCAAAAGTCATATGTCTATAAGCAAAAGTACCAAAAGGGCATGTAAAAGTAGTCTTTGATTGATCTTTGGCTGACACAGGTATTTGAGAGAAACCAAAATAACCATCTAGAAAGCAAAAATGTGTATGTTTGGATAATCTTTCTAGCATTAGATCGATAAAAGGTAAGGGGTAATGATCTTTTTTAGTAGCCATATTTAATTTGCGGAAATCAATTACCATCCTATAACCTGTAATAATTCTTTGAGGAATCAATTCATCTTTATCATTAGGAACAACAGTAATACCTCCCTTCTTAGGGACACAATGGACAGGGCTTACCCATTGACTATCAGCAACGGGATAAATTATACCTGCCTCAAGGAGCTTTAGTATCTCCTTTCTTACCACTTCTTTCATTTTAGGATTCAGCCGGCGTTGATGATCACGAAATGGTTTAGCATCTTCTTCCAAATTAATTTTATGTTGACATAGAGTGGGACTAATGCCCTTAAGATCATCAAGAGTATACCCAATAGCAGCACGGTGCTTCTTCAGAGTTTTCAATAATCTCTCTTCTTCATGTTCTGAAAGGTTAGCACTAATAATAACAGGATATATCTTTTTCTCATCAAGATAAGCATATTTAAGAGTATCAGGTAACGGTTTAAGCTCAGACACGGGATCACCCTTGGGTGGAGGAGCATCCCCTAGGATTTCAACAGGTAAATTGTTTTTCAGAATAGGCACCTATTTAAAGAATACTTCATCTAATTCCCTTCTTTCATTCATAAACATATCATTTTCATGGTCTAGCAAGTATTGTTCTAAAGGATCACTAGGAGGTACGGCAATAGAAGCAAGACCAATAATTTCATCCTTACTAGGTAATTCTTGTTCTCGGTGTTGTCTACTAAATTTAGAAAAATTAAATTCATGAGTCATATCATCTAAACCGATAGTAACAACATCTCTTTTGCAATCTATGGTAGCATTAACAGTATTTAAGAAGGGTCTACCAAATATAATGGGACAAAAGCTATCTTGTGGGGAACCAAGAACAAGAAAATCAGCAGGATATTTAGTTTTCCCACACAAGACTTCGACATCTCTAACAATTCCCATTGGTGAAATAGTATCCCTATTGGCAAGTTTAATTGTGACATCAATACCTTCCATCTCAGCAGGTGCAATATCATGCATAACTTCTTGGTATAAGGAATAAGGTATTGCACTAGCACTAGCACCCATATCACATAAGCCATGATAACAATGATCTCCTATTTTAACAAAAATAACAGGCATGCCTACCACAGGTCTAGGTTTATTTTATCACGGGGTTTAGCAATTCTAGTAGTTTCATTACAGAAATAAATAACATGCCCATCTATATTATCAGACAAGAGATCTTTAACGATAGCAATATTAGGTTCAACTTTAACTTTCTCAGGAGGTGTATATGTTTTAATATTTCTTTTACGAACTACAGTTGAAGCTTTAGCATGATCCTTTATCCTAACAGGGAAAGGTGGTTTCTCAACATAAGAAGTAGGAACAATAGGATCATTATAAGTGATAGTCTTTTCTTCAACTTTAATAGGTGGAGCTACTTTTACTTCTATGGGAGGATGATACTTAAACCACTTCTCCTTGGGGAGATCAACATAAGCAGCAAAAGATTCATAGAAAGAAGCTACTATCTCAGACTCAAGTCCATATTTAGTGCTAAATTTACGAAAAATATCGGTATCCATAAAAGATTTAACACAATCAAAACTAGGTGTCATACCTGACTCCTTACCATTGTCGAGGTCCCAATCTTCAGAGTTGCGTTTAATTCTTTCCAATAAATCCCATTTTAATTCAATAGTCTTCATCATAAAAGAGCCAACACATGAAGTATTAAGCATGGTGCGATTGTTACCAGAAAGCCGAGCATAAAAATTCTGAATAATCATTTCTCTTGAGAGCTCATGATTGGGGCATGAATATAACATTGATTTAAGCCTCCCCCAAGCTTGAGCGATGCTTTCTCCTTCTCGAGGCCAAAAATTATATATATAATTGCGATCACGATGAACAAGATGCATAGGATAAAACTTCTGATGAAATTCCAATTTCAATCGTTTGTAATTCCAAGACCTCATATCATCACATAGCCTATACCATGTCGATGCATCTCCCCTCAAAGATAAGGGAAAGACCTTCTTCTTAACAACATCTCCGGATACACCTACAAGCTTAAATAATCCACAAACTTGATCAACATATATCAGATGTTCATCAGGATGTTTTGTTCCATCTCCTAAAAAAGGATTAGCTAGCATTTTTTCTATCATACCCAAAGGAACTTCAAAGCAAGCATTTTCATTTTTATTTTCGTTTTCAGTAGGTTCAGTAGGTTGAGGAGAAACTCTTTGCTCTACTGGTCGGGGTGAAGATACCCCGAACAAGCCCCTCAGAGGATTACCTTCCATGGTAACAAGTGACAGTAAATTTCAGCACACTATATAAATTTTTCCTTACCAAATTCCACCTACCAAAGGCACTTCACTCCCCAGCAACGGCGCCAGAAAAGAGTCTTGATGACCCACAAGTATAGGGGATCTATCGTAGTCCTTTCGATAAGTAAGAGTGTCGAACCCAACAAGGAGCAGAAGGAAATGATAAGCGGTTTCCAGAAAGGTATTCTCTGCAAGTACTGAAATAAGTGGTAACAAATAGTTTTGTGATAAGATAATTTGTAACGAGCAACAAGTAACAAAAGTAAATAAGGTGCAGCAAGGTGGCCCAATCCTTTTTGTAGCAAAGGACGAGCCTGGACAAACTCTTATAAGATGTAAAGCGCTCCCGAGGACACATGGGAATATCGTCAAGCTGGTTTTCATCACGCTCATATGATTCGCGTTCGGTACTTTGATAATTTGGTATGTGGGTGGACCGGTGCTTGGGTACTGCCCTTACTTGGACAAGCATCCCACTTATGATTAACCTCTATTGCAAGTATCCGCAACTACAACAAAAGTATTAAGGTAAACCTAACCATAGCATGAAACATATGGATCCAAATCAACCCCTTATGAAGCAACGCATAAACTGGGGTTTAAGCATCTGTCACTCTAGCAACCCATCATCTACTTATTACTTCCCAATGCCTTCCTCTAGGCCCAAATAATGGTGAAGTGGCATGTAGTCAACGTTCACATAACAGCACTAGATGAGAGACAACATACGTCTCATCAAAATATCAAACGAATACCAAATTCACATGACTACTAATAGCAAGACTTCTCCCATGTCCTCAGGAACAAAAGTAAGTACTCACAAAGCATAAACATGTTCATAATCAGAGGGGTATTAATATGCATATAGGATCTGAACATATGATCTTCCACCAAATAAACCAACTAGCATCAACTACAAGGAGTAATTAACACTACTAGCAACCTACTAGCACCAATCCCGGATTTGGAGACAAGAATTGGATACAAGAGATGAACTAGGATTTTGAGATGAGATGGTGATGATGAAGATGTTGATGGAGATTGCCCTCCCCTGATGAGAGGAGCGTTGGTGATGACGATGGCGATGATATCCCCCTCCGGGAGGGAAGTTTCCCCGGCAGAACAGCTCCGCCAGAGCCCTAGATTGGTTCCGCCAAGGTTCCACCTCGTGGCGGCGGAGTCTTGTCCGAGAAGATGGCTTATGATTTTTTTTCCCCATCAAAAGACTCCATACAGCATAAGATGGCCACCGGAGGGCCACCAGGGGGCCCACGAGGTAGGGGGAACGCCCAGGGGGTAGGGCGCGCCCCCCACCCTCGTGGGCAGGATGTGGCCCCCCTGGTGAAGTTCTTGCTCTCAGTATTTTTTATATATTTGGAAAACATCTTCCGTGAAGTTTCAGGACTTTTGGAGCTGTGCAGAATAGGTCTCTAATATTTGCTCCTTTTCCAGCCCAGAATCCCAGCTGCCGTCATTCTCCCTCTTTATGTAAACCTTGTAAAATAAGAAAGAATAGGCATCAGTATTGTGACATAATGTGTAATAACAGCCTATAATGCAATAAATATTGATATCAAAGCATGATGCAAAATGGACGTATCAATAACCCACAAGTATAGGGGATCGCAACAGTTTTCGCTAAGTAAGAGTGTCGAACCCAACGAGGAGCTAAAGGCAGAACAAATATTCTCTCAAGTTCTATCGACCACCGATACAACTCTATGCACGCTTGACGTTCGCTTTACCTAGAACAAGTATGAAACTAGAAGTACTTTGTAGGTGTAGTTGGATAGGTTTGCAAGATAATAAAGATTACATAAATAAAAAGTAGGGGCTGTTTAGGTAAAGAGACAACTAAGTTAGTTTTAGTAGAGAGCTTTTTGTTACGAGAAAGTTATTTGTCCCTAGGCAATCGATAACTAGACCGGTAATCATTATTGCAATTTTATATGAGGGAGAGACATAAGCTAACATACTTTCTCTACTTGGATCATATGCACTTATGATTGGAACTCTAGAAAGCATCTGCAACTACTAAAGATCATTAAGGTAAAACCCAACCATAGCATTAAAGCATCAAGTCCTCTTTATCCCATACGCAACAACCCCCTTACTCGGGTTTGTGTTTCAGTCACTCACGCAACCCACTATAAGCGAATCATGAACGTATTGCAACACCCTACAGCGGGGATCCCTCACGCTTGCGCGACACGGAGAGCACCATAGGACAGCACCAATAATAAAACAGGCAACTCAAGCCAATCACGATCATTAAATAACCCGTAGGACAAAACGGATCTACTCAAACATCATAGGATAGCCATGCATCATTGGGAAATAATATATAGCGTTGAGCACCATGTTTAAGTAGAGATTACAGCAGGTAAGAGAGAGGTTACACCGCTGCATAGAGGGGGGAAGATTTGGTGATGATGGCGGTGAAGTTGTTGGTGAAGATTGCGCTGATGATGATGATGGCCACGGTAGCGTTCCGGCGCCACTGGAAGAGAAGGGGAGAGGGGGGCCCTTCGTCTTCTTCTTCCTTGACCTCCTCCCTAGATGGGAGAAGGGTTTCCCCTCTGGTCCTTGGCCTCCATGGCGTGGGAGGGGCGAGAGCCCCTCCGAGATTGGATCTGTCTCTCTGTCTCTCTTTGTTTCTGCGTTTCTGATTCTACCCTTTCACCATTTCTTATATTCCCGGAGATACGTAACTCCGATTGGGCTGAAATTTTAACACAATCTCTATCCGGATATTAGCTTTCTTGCGGCGAAAGAAGGGCATCAACCGCCTTACGAGGTGGCCACGAGGGTCAGGGGCGCGCCTGCCCCCCTGGGGCGCGCCCCCCCCTGCCTCATGGCCCCCTCGGTCATCGTCTCGCGTGGATTTTTCTTCCCAAAAATCATATATATTCCAAAAAAATCTCCGTCAGTTTTTATCCTGTTTGTACTCAGTCTGATATGGATATTCTGCAAAACAAAAAACATGCAACAAATAGGAACTGGCACTGGGCACTGGATTAATATGTTAGTCCCAAAAATAGTATAAAAAGTTGCCAAAAATATATGAAAGTTGTAGAATATTGGCATGGAACAATCAATAATTATAGATACGACGGAGACGTATCAGCATCCCCAAGCTCAATTCCTGCTCATCCTCGAGTAGGTAAATGGTAAAAAAGATAATTTTTGATGTGGAATGCTACCTATCATAATCTTAATCATCTATCTAATCATGTCATGAATATTAAGACACGAGTGATTCAAAGCAATAGTCTATCATTTGACATAAAAACAATAATACTTCAAGCCTACTAATAAAGCAATCATGTCTTTTCAAAATAATATGGCCAAAGAAAGTTATCCCTACAAAATCATATAGTCTGGCTATGCTCCATCTTCACCACACAAAATATTCACATCATGCACAACCCCGATGACAAGCCAAGCAATTGTTTCATACTTTTGACGTTCTCAAACCTTTTCAACTTTCACGCAATACATGAGCGTGAGCCATGGACATAGCACTATAGGTGGAATAGAATGGTGGTTGTGGAGAAGACAAAAAGGAGAAGATAGTCTCACATCAACTAGGCGTATCAACGGGCTATGGAGATGCCCATCAATAGATATCAATGTGAGTGAGTAGGGATTGCCATGCAACGGATGCACTAAGAGCTATAAGTGTATGAAAGCTCAGACTGAAAACTAAGTGGGTGTGCATTCAACTTGCTTGCTCATGAAGACCTCGGGCGTTTGAGGAAGCCCATCATCGGAATATACAAGCCAAGTTCTATAATGAAAATTCCCACTAGTATATGACAGTGATAACTCAAGAGACTCTCTATATGAAGAACATGGTGCTACTTTGAAGCACAAGTGTGGTAAAAGGATAGTAACATTGCCCCTTCTCTCTTTTTCTCTCATTTTTTTATTTTTTTGGGCCTTCTCTTTTTTTGTCCTTTCTCTTTTTTTTCTCTTTTTTTTGTCCGGAGTCTCATCCCGACTTGTGGGGGAATCATAGTCTCCATCATCCTTTCCTCACTGGGGCAATGCTCTAATAATGATGATCATCACACTTTTATTTACTTACAACTCGATACTAGAACAAAGATATGACTCTATATGAATGCCTCTCGCGGTGTACCAGGATGTGCAATGATCTAGCATAGCAATGACATCTAAAAAATGGACAAGCCATGAAAACATCATGCTAGCTATCTTACGATCATGCAAAGAAATATGACAATGAACGCTCAAGTCATGTATATGATGATGATGGAAGTTGCATGGCAATATATCTCGGAATGGCTATGGAAATGCCATGATAGGTAGGTATGGTGGTTGTTTTAAGGAAGGTATATGGTGGGTTTATGGTACCGGCAAAAGTTGTGCGGTACTAGAGAGGCTAGCAATGGTGGAAGGGTGAGAGTGCGTACAATCCATGGACTCAACATTAGTCATAAAGAACTCACATACTTATTGCAAAAATCTATTAGTCATCGAAACAAAGTACTACGCGCATGCTCCTAGGGGGATAGATTGGTAGGAAAAGACCATCGCTCATCCCTGACCGCCACTCGTAAGGAAGACAATCAATAAATAAATCATGCTCCGATTTCGTTACATAACGGTTCACCATACGTGCATGCTACGGGAATCACAAACCTCAACACAAGTATTTCTACTAATCCACAACTACCCACTAGCATGACTCTAATATCACCATCTTTATATCGCAAAACTATTGCAAGGAATCAAACATATCATATTCAGTGATCTACAAGTTTTATGTAGGATTTTATGACTAACCATGTGAATGACCAGTTCCTGTCATCTCTCTAAATAGATATAAGTGAAGCAAGAGAGTTTAATTCTTTCTACAAAAGATATGCCCGTGCTCTAACAAATATAAGTGAAGCAAAAGAGCATTCTACAAATGGCGGTTTTCTATGTAAAGAGAAACATGCAATCCAAACTTCAAATGATATAAGTGAAGCACATGAAGCATTCTATAAAGCCATACTCAAAAGATATAAGTGAAGTGCATAGAGCATTCTATAAATCAACCAAGGACTACCTCATACCAGCATGGTGCATAAAAGAAAAATGAAAACTAAATGCAAAAGACGCTCCAAGATTGCACATATCGCATGAACGAAACGAATCCGAAAACATACCGATACTTGTTGAAGAAAGAGGGGATGCCTTACGGCGCATCCCCAAGCTTAGACGCTTGAGTATCCTTGAATATTTACTTGGGGTGCCTCGGTCATCCCCAAGCTTGAGCTCTTGCCTCTCTTCCTTCTTCTCACATCGAGACCTTCTCGATCATTGAACACTTCATCCACACAAAACTTCAACAGAAAACTCGGTAAGATCCATTAGTATAATAAAGCAAATCACTACTCTAAGTACTGTTGCAAAAAAATTCATATTTTGTTTTTCATTGTGTCTACTGTAATATAACTTTTTCATGGCTTAATCCACTGATATAAATCGATAGTTTCATCAAAACAAGTAAACTATGCATCAAAAACAGAATCTGTCTAAAACAGAACAGTCTGTAATAATCTGAACATTCACCATACTTCTGATACTTGAAAAATTCTTCCAAAATTAGGAAAAATAAAAAATTTGTATAGAAAGACAGTGCAAAAGAATCAGAACCATTTGATGTTCCAGCTAAAAATGTAAACTCGTGCACTACAGCCAAAGTTTCTGTCCTGCACCGTACAAACCAACAAGCATCTAAAAAATCCTAAAGGCAAACCTTGGCACATTATTTTTATAATACAATGGAATTGTACAAGGGGATAATTATTTTGTTGAAAATTTTTTGTAATCAAGATTCACAAAGTTGCCGTGAGCATGAACAAAGTTCAAGGAGCTCTCCCACTTCAACAATGCTTGTCTTTCCCACTTTCACTTTCCTTTTTGAAAAAGTTTTGGGTTCCCCTCTTTATTTTTGTTGTTTTTAAACTATATGAAAGCACTCAACAGAAATAAATGACTTTCTAAAACTTCCGGGTTGTCTCCCTGGCAGCGCTTTCTTTAAAGCCATTAAGCTAGGCATATAGTGCTCAAGTAGTGAATCCACCCGGATCCCAAGGCATATCAAAGCCAATTTTAATTAACAATGATTTGGCATTTAGTAGTGAGCACAAAGTAACATATATCATGTAACAACGAAGTCTAACTCTCTTCTTATGCATCGGCATGTCATAAAAGAACAATTCATGCACACATAGTAAAGGCCAATGCATAGTATAAACAGTTTCTTGCAATTTTATCGTGTTGGAAACATAGAGAGGTGGAGATATAGTTCCTCTCTCATAATAATTGCAAGTAGGAGCAGCAAGCACATGCATATTATATTCATCAAAATCATCATGTGTAACGGTAAAAGGCAACCCATCAATATAATCCTTAATAAGGGCAAACTTCTCCGATATAGTGTAGTTGGGAGAATTCAAAAAGATAATAGGACTATCATGCATGGGTGCAATAGAAACAATTTCATGTTTAATATAAGGAACTATAGCAAGTTCATCTCCATAAGCATAATTCATATTGGCATCTTGGCCACAAGCATATCAAGCATCATCAAAAAGGGATATTTCAAAAGAATCAATGGGATCATAGCAATTATCATAGCATTCATCCTTCGGTAAGCATGAAGGGGAATTAAACAATGTATGAGTTGAAGAGTTACTCTCATTAGAAGGTGGGCATGAGTGATCAATCCGCTCTTCCTCCTTTTGTTCTTCGCTCTCCTCCTCATCTTTTTCATCCAATGAGCTCACAGTTTCATCAACTTCTTCTTCCATAGATTCCTGCAAAATATTAGTCTCTTCTTGGCAGCGGAGACTTTCTCAATAAGTGCATTAATATCGGAATTGTATTCATAATTCTCATAGCAATATTTAAGGATAGCTAAATTTTCAGGTCTATAAACCGGATCATCAAAATCTTCAAACTCTTTAAACATAGATTCAATTTCATAAGCACCCATAAAAGCAACAAATTCTTCTATTTGTTCCACATCATAGTAATCATATATACCATTAGCATAAGAAGCTAAGGTTTTATTATCATTCAATTCGCATAAAAAGGGAAGGTGTGGAGCCTTCATCCTAGAGCAACAAGTATAATCATATCTCAAGCATAGTTGCCTAGCATACCAATTCAATATATGAATTTGATCGCATAACAGTTTCCCTTTTTGTGTCAAGCGGTAATCCCTAAAGTATTCAAGTTGATCCAACGTTACTCACATTACATAATTGAATGGGGGTTTCTCAGGATTATTAAAGTAGTACATAATATCTATCACATAACAAGCATCGAGGGTTTAAGGAGGTTCCCCATCTCCATGAGTAGAAAGTACACCTAATTTTTTTGGTATTTCGTGTTCCATATCCATAACTAAAGATAGAGAACAACTAAGAACAGCAAATAAAAATTACTTAGTGGTAATGCAAACAAGCACACACGAGAATATTAACCCCACGCTATTGCTCCCCGGCAACAGCGCCAGAAAAAGGTCTTGATAACCCACAAGTATAGGGGATCACAACAGTTTTTGATAAGTAAGAGTGTCAAACCCAACGAGGATCTAAAGGCAGAACAAATATTCCCTCAAGTTCTATCGACCACCGATACAACTCTACGCACGCTTGACGTTCGCTTTACCTAGAACAAGTATGAAACTAGAAGTACTTTGTAGGTGTTGTTGGATAGGTTTGCAAGATAATAAAGATTACGTAAATAAAAAGTAGGGGATGTTTAGGTAAAGAGACAACTAAGTTAGTTTTAGTAGAGAGCTTTTTGTTACGAGAAAGTTATTTGTCCCTAGGCAATCGATAACTAGACCGGTAATCATTATTGCAATTTTATATGAGGGAGAGGCATAAGCTAACATACTTTCTCTACTTGGATCATATGCACTTATGATTGGAACTCTAGCAAGCATCCGCAACTACTAAAGATCATTAAGGTAAAACCCAACTATAGCATTAAAGCATCAAGTCCTCTTTATTCCATACGCAACAACCCCCTTACTCGGGTTTGTGTTTCAGTCACTCACGCAACCCACTATAAGCGAATCATGAACGTATTGCAACACCCTACAGCGGGGATCCCTCACGCTTGCGCGACACGGAGAGCACCATAGGACAGCACCAATAATAAAACATGCAACTCAAGCCAATCACGATCATCAAATAACCCGTAGGACAAAACGGATCTACTCAAACATCATAGGATAGCCATACATCATTGGGAAATAATATATAGCGTTGAGCACCATGTTTAAGTAGAGATTACAGCGGGTAAGAGAGAGGTTACACCGCTGCATAGAGGGGGGAAGAGTTGGTGATGATGGCGGTGAAGTTGTTGGTGAAGATTGCGGTGATGATGATGGCCACGGTAGCATTCCGGCGCCACCGGAAGAGAAGGGGAGAGGGGGGCCCTTCGTATTCTTCTTCCTTGACCTCCTCCCTAGATGGGAGAAGGGTTTCCCCTCTGGTCCTTGGCCTCCATGGCATGGGAGGGGCGAGAGTCCCTCCGAGATTGGATCTGCCTCTCTATCTCTCTCTGTTTCTGCGTTTCAGGTTCTACCCTTTCACCGTTTCTTATATTCCCGGAGATCCGTAACTCCGATTGGGCTGAAATTTTAACACGATCTCTATCCGGATATTAGATTTCTTGTGGAGAAAGAAGGGCATCAACCGCCTTACGGGGTGGCCACTAGGGTCAGGGGCGCGCCTGCCCCCCTGGGGCGCGCCCCCTGCCTCGTGGCCCCCTCGGGCATCGTCCCACATGGATTTTTCTTCCCAAAAATCATATATATTCCAAAAAAATCTCTGTCAGTTTTTATCCCATTTGGACTCCGTTTGATATGGATATTCTTCGAAACAAAAAACATGCAACAAACAGGATCTGGCACTGGGCACTGGATCAATATGTTAGTCCCAAAAATAGTATAAAAAGTTGCCAAAAATATATGAAAGTTGTAGAATATTGGCATGGAACAATCAAAAATTATAGATACGACGGAGACGTATCAAAACGCCAGACGTAACATTTTGCCGCAAAAGCTGTCAGTAGACATACCTTATTTTTATTAAGTATTGTACCCTTGTGGTTGAAGGTTGTAACTTTTATACAGAGCCGGATACAGTTCTCTTGCTCAGAAGACTGCTTTGAAGTATGCGGAGAAGGAACCCGCCTTGCAATGTCGAACACAATCTACAAGCCGAACACATCATCATTGAAGACTGGTTCAGGGGCTACTGAGGGATTCCTAGACTAAGGGGTCCTCGAGAGACCGGCCCGTGTGTTGTGAGCCGGACTAATGGGCCGTGAAGATACAAGGTAGAAGGCCTTCCCCCGTGTCCAGATGGGACTCTCCTTTGCGTGGATGACAAGTTTGGTGTACAGATGTGTAGTTTCCTTTCTTTGTAAACCGACTCTGTACAACCCTAGGCCTCTCCGATATCTATATAAACAAAAGGGGTTAGTCCGTAGAGGCTATCAGAATTCATATAGGCTAGACACCTAGGGTTTAGCCATTACGATCTTGAGGTAGATCAACTCTTGTAACCCCTATACTCATCAAATACAATCAAGCAGGACGTAGGGTTTTACCTCCATTAAGAGGTCCCGAACCGAGGTAAACATCGTGTCCCCCTTGTCTCCTGTTACCTTCGATCCTCAGACGCATAGTTCGGGACCCCCTACCCGAGATCGTCCGGTTTTGACACCGACAGCCACCATCACCATCACCTCAACAAACCACCTATGAGTTACCCAAACTTGTAGCCATGTATCACATCCAGCAACCATTGTAAGACTAATTATCAAAAAACTATTCATCTTGATGTGTTCTTCAATGATTTCTTCTTGCGATGTGATCGCCATGTGTGAGTAATTGAGTAAGGTCATGGGTTGAGGCATAACCTTGCCACATTTGTTAAAACAATTTCGCGTCCAAAAGGTAAGTAGGTAACCAAAAAATCTTAGTTTGCCACACGTCAAGAAGCGTCTAGGAAGGATGTAGATAGAACCTTCGGTGTGCTTGAAAAGCTCTTTCAATAGTTCATGGCCCTACCGAGTACTGGAGCTCCAAGTTCTATGCAAAATCATGACTTGTTGCATCATTTTGCATAACATGATCATTGAAGATGAGAAACACGCCTGAGAACTTTTGGTACATCACCAAGGGGACTACTGTTGAGCTGGAGCATGATCCAAATATGATCCACGCATTCCTTGAAGTGCATCACAGGATCGAGAACTGGCAAGTTCATACCTAGCTCCAAGACGATCTTGTTGAGCATCAGTGCATCTTCGTACCACTTCCTAGTTGTGCTCATTAAATGTAGCAAATAAATTCTCAAATATGTCATTCTCATCAAACATAGCATCCCCAAGCTTGTGGCTTGGCATATTGATACGTCTCCAATGTATCTATAATTTTTGATTGCTCCATGCTATTATTTTATCTATTTTGGATGTTAATGGGCTTTATTCTACACTTATATATCATTTTTGGGACTAACCTACTAACCGGAGGCCCAGCCCAAATTGTTGTTTTTTGCCTATTTTAGGGTTTCGAAGAAAAGGAATATCAAATGGAGTCCAAACGGAATGAAACCTTCGGGAACATGATTTTCTCAACAAACGTGATCCAGGAGACTTGGAGTGTGCGTCAAGAAACGATCAAGGAGGGCACGAGGCAGGGGCGCGCCTACCCCCTCTAGGCGCGCCCTCCACCCTCGTGGGCCCCTCGTTGCTCCACCGACGTACTTCTTCCTCCTATATAAGTCCACATACCCCCCAAACATCCAGGAGCACCATGAAAACCTAATTCCACCGCCGCAACCTTCTGTACCCGAGAGATCCCATCTCGGGGCCTTTTCCGGAGCTCTGCCGGAGGGGGCATTGATCACGGAGGGCCTCTACATCAACTCCATGGCCTCTCTGGTGATGTGTTAGTTTATTTCAGACCTACGGGTCCATAGTTATTAGCTAGATGGCTTCTTCTCTCTCTTTGGATCTCAATACAAAGTTCTCTTTGATCTTCTTGGAGATCTATTCGATGTAATCTTCTTTGCCGGTGTGTTTGTCGAGATCCGATGAATTGTGGGTTTATGATCCAGTTTATCTATGAACAATATTTGATTCTCCTCTGAATTCTTTTATGTATGATTGGTTTATCTTTCCAAGTCTCTTCGAATTATCAGTTTGGTTTGGCCTACTAGATTGATCTTTCTTGCAATGGGAGAAGTGCTTAGCTTTGGGTTCAATCTTGCGGTGTCCTTTCCCAGTGACAGCAGGGGCAGCAAGGCACGTATTGTATTGTTGCCATCGAGGATAAAAATGGGGTTTATATCATATTGCATGAGTTTATCCCTCTACATCATGTCATCTTCCTTAAAGCATTACTTTGTTCTTATGAACTTAAAACTCTATATGCATGCTGGATAGCGGTCGATGTGTGGAGTAATAGTAGTAGATGCAGAATCGTTTCGGTCTACTTGTCGTGGACGTGATGCCTATATACATTATCATACCTAGATATTCTCATAACTATGCTCAATTCTATCAATTGCTCGACAATAATTCGTTTACCCACCGTAATACTTATGCTCTTGAGAGAAGCCACTAGTGAAACCTATGGCCCCCGGGTCTATCTTCCATCATATTAATCTACCAATACTTAGTTATTTATTTTGCCTTTTATTTTACTTTGCATCTTTATCATAAAAATACCAAAAATATTATCTTATCATATCTATCAGATCTCACTCTCGTAAGTGATCGTGAAGGGATTGACAACCCCTTTATCGCGTTGGTTGCGAGGTTCTTATTTGTTTGTGTAGGTGCGTGGGACATGAGCGTGATCTCCTACTGGATTGATACCTTGGTTCTCAAAAACTGAGGGAAATACTTACGCTACTTTGCTGCATCACCCTTTCCTCTTCAAGGGAAAACCAACGCAGTGCTCAAGAGGTAGCAAGAAGGATTTCTGGCGCCGTTGTCGGGGGGATTCGCGCCAAGTCAAGTCAAGACATACCAAGTACCCATCACAAACTCTTCTCCCTCGCATTACATTATTTGCCATTTGCCTCTCGTTTTCCTCTCCCCCACTTCACCCTTGCCATTTTATGCGTCTCCTTTCCCATTTGTTTTCTTGTACCATGGCCGATTTAAAAAGGGCTAAGGGTTCTCTCTCGGGTTTTACCTTGGATAGTCCTTATGTCCTCTCTAAGCTCATAAATAATGATGCTATGGAAAGACCTACCGGGGTTATCAATGAGGATTTGGATAATTTTGATGAAGATGATCCCGGAATTTTTCGTTATTTACTTGATGAATCTTTGAAAGATGCTTGGGATAGGCTATTAAGGATCCGAGCTAGCTATGTGCCACAATATCAAATTGAGGTTTACCTGAAAAGCTTTTATATTGGTCTACCCTCCTCGTTCAAGCAAGTTCTAGATTCTATTTTTGAAGAGGGTTTTTCTTGAGGGGGATCCCATTGATACTTATGAAAAGATGAAAACTATATTTGGGCACCCCATGTATGAGAAGGTTGAATCTACCTCTCTTTTGTGCTTTTATCAAAATGAAATTATCAAAGAAATGAAGACTAGCTTAGATGCCAATTTCTGTAACGTGCTTAATCTTTATTCCACCATTAATGGCCAACTATTATCTCAAAATAGAAAGATAAATGCTATAGAAAAGAAATTTTCTCTTTTCTTTCTAATACCAAAGGTAGCAATACCTAGATCTATCTTTGCTTTTATGCCTAGCTAGGGGCGTTAAACGATAGCGCTTGTTGGGAGAAAACCCAATTTTATTTCTATTCCTTTCTTTTTGCTCCTGTTTGGTAATAAATAATTTATCTAGCCTCTGTTTTGGTTGTGTTTTTTGTGTTTAATTAGTGTTTGTGCCAAGTAGAACCGTTGGGAAGACTTGGGGAAAGTCTTTTTGATCTTGCTGTAAAAAATAGAAACTTTAGCGCTCACGAGAATCGCTGCCATTTTTATTTGAAAAGTGATATTTAGTTAATTATTTTTGCAGATGATTAATATATAAATTCCTCACGTCAAGCAGTTTATTTTAGAATTTTTGGGGTTCCAGAGTTTGCGTTAGCTACAGATTACTACAGACTGTTCTATTTTTGAGAGATTCTGTTTGTTGTGTGTTGTTTGCTAATTTTGATGAATCTATGGCTAGTAAAAGAGTTTATAAACCATAGAGAAGTTGGAATACAGTAGGTTTAACACCAATATAAATAAAGAATGAGTTCATTACAGTACCTTGAAGCGGTGTTTTGTTTTCTTTCGCTAACGGAGCTCACGAGATTTTCTATTTTGAGTTTTGTGTTGTGAATTTTTCAAGTTTTGGGTAAAGATTTGTTGGATTATGGAACAAAGAGTGGAAAGAGCCTAAGCTTGGGGATGCCCATGGCACCCCAAGGTAAAATTCTAGGACACCAAAAAGCCTAAGCTTGGGGATGCCCCGGAAGGCATCCCCTCTTTCGTCTTCGTCTATCGGTAACTTTACTTGGAGCTATATTTTTATTCACCACATGATATGTGTTTTGCTTGGAGAGTCTTGTATGATTTGAGTCTTTGCTTTTTAGTTTACCACAATCATCCTTGCTGTACACACCTTTTGAGAGAGACTCACATGATTTGAAATTTATTAGAATACTCTATGTGCTTCACTTATATCTTTTGAGTTATATAGTTTTTGCTCTAGTGCTTCACTTATATCTTTTAGAGCACGACGGTGGTTTCATTTTATAGAAATAATTGATCTATCATGCTTCACTTATATTATTTTGAGAGTCCTTTAGAACAACATGGAAATTTTCCTTAATATAAAAACTTTCATAGAAGTGCATTGAATACTATGAGAAGTTTCATACTTGATGATTGTTTTGATATGGAGATGGTGATATGAGAGTCATGCTAGTTGAGTAGTTGTGAATTTGATAAATACTTGTGTTGAAGTTTGTGATTCCCGTAGCATGCACGTATGGTGAATCGTTATGTGATGAAGCCGGAGCATGATTTATTTATTGATTGTCTTCCTTATGAGTGGCGGTCGGGGACGAGCGATGGTCTTTTCCTACCAATCTATCCCCCTAGGAGCATGCGCGTAATACTTTGCTTGGATAACTTGTAGATTTTTGCAATAAGTATGTGAGTTGTTTATGACTAATGTTGAGTCCATGGATTATACGCACTCACACCCTTCCACCATTGCTAGCCTCTCTAATATTGCGCAACTTTCGCCGGTATCATACACCCACCATATACCTTCCTCAAAACAGCCACCATACCTACCTATTATGGCATTTCCAGCCATTCCGATATATATTGCCATGCAACTTTCCACCGTTCCATTATTGTGACACGCTTCATCATTGTCATATTGCTTGCATGATCATGTAGTTGACATCGTGTTTGTGGCAAAGCCACCATTCATAATTCTTCATACATGTCACTCATGCATCATTGCACATCTCGGTACACTGCCAGAGGCATTCACATAGAGTCATATTTTGTTCTAAGTATTGAGTTGTAATTCTTGAGTTGTAAGAAATTAAAGTGTGATGATCATCATTATTAGAGCATTGTCCCAAGTGAGGAAAGGATGATGGAGACTATGATTCCCCCACAAGTCGAGATGAGACTCCGGACGAAAAAAAAGAGGCCAAAAAGAAAAATAAAAGAAAGAAGGCCCAAATAAAAAAATAAAAAATGAGAGAAAAAGAGAGAAGGGACAATGCTACTATCCTTTTTCCACACTTGTGCTTCAAAGTAGCATCATGATCTTCATGATAGAGAGTCTCCTATGTTATCACTTTCATATACTAGTGGGCATTTTTCATTATAGAACTTGGCTTGTATATTCCAATGATGGGCTTCCTCAAAATGCCCTAGGTCTTCATGAGCAAGCAAGTTGGATGCACACCCACTTAGTTTCTTTTGTTGAGCTTTCATATACTTATAGCTCTAGTGCATCCGTTGCATGGCAATCCCTACTCACTCACATTGATATCTATTAATGGGAATCTCCATAGCCTATTGATACTCCTAGTTGATGTGAGACTATCTTCTCCTTTTTGTCTTCTCCACAACCACCATTCTATTCCACATATAGTGCTATATCCATGGCTCGCGCTCATATATTGTGTGAAGATTGAAAAAGTTTGAGAACATCAAAAGTATGAAACAATTGCTTGGCTTGTCATCGGGGTTGTGCATGATTTAAATATTTTGTGTGGAGAAGATAGAGCATAGCCAAACTATATGATTTTGTAGGGATAACTTTCTTTGGCCATGTTATTTTGAGAAGACATAATTGCTTAGTCAGTATGCTTGAAGTATTATTATTTCTATGTCAATATTAAACTTTTATCTTGAATCTTTCGGATCTGAACATTCATGCCACAATAAAGAAAAATTACATTGAGAAATATGTTAGAAAGCATTCCACATCAAAAATTCTTCTTTTATCATTTACCTACTCGAGGACGAGCAGGAATTAAGCTTGGGGATGCCTGATACGTCTCCAACGTATCTATAATTTTTGATTGCTCCATGCTATTGTATTATATATTTTGGATGTTAATGGGCTTTATTTTACACTTTTATATCATTTTTGGGACTAACCTACTAACCAGAGGCCCAGCCCAAGTTGTTGTTTTTTGCCTATTTTAGGGTTTCGAAGAAAAGGAATATCAAACGCAGTCCAAATGGAATGAAACCTTCGGGAACGTGATTTTCTCAACAAACGTGATCCAGGAGACTTGGAGTGTGCGTTAAGAAACGATCGAGGAGGGCACGAGGCAGGGGGGCGCGCCCACCACCCTCATGGGCCCCTCGTTGCTCCATCGACGTACTTCTTCCTCCTATATAAGTCCACGTACCCCCCAAACATCCAGGAGCACCATGAAAACATAATTCCACCGCCGCAACCTTCTGTACCCGAGAGATCCCATCTCGGGGCCTTTTCCAGAGCTCCGCCAGAGGGGGAATTGATCACGGAGGGCCTCTACATCAACTCCATGGCCTCTCCGGTGATGTGTGAGTAGTTTATTTCAGACCAACGGGTCCATAGTTATTAGCTAGATGGCTTCTTCTCTCTCTTTGGATCTTAATACAAAGTTCTCCTCGATCATCTTGGAGATCTATTCGATGTAATCTTCTTTTGCGGTGTGTTTGTCGAGATCCGATGAATTGAGGGTTTATGATCTAGTTTATCTATGAACAATATTTGATTCTCCTCTGAATTATTTTATGTATGATTGGTTTATCTTTGCAAGTCTCTTCGAATTATCAGTTTGGTTTGGCCTACTAGATTGATCTTTCTTGCAATGGGAGAAGTGCTTAGCTTTGGGTTCAATCTTGCGGTGTCCTTTCCCAGTGACAGCAGGGGCAACAAGGCACTGCCGGGGTTTCTGATCCACGGGCACCTATGGGACCGGCGGACCGGGTCCCTTTTGGTTCGGTGGGGGCGGAGGTTGCGCAAAGAGTAGATCGAGGCGAAGCATGCGGGCGGTTGGTCGTGCGAGGAGTAAATCGAAGCGAAGCACGCAAGCGATTTACCCAGGTTCGGGCCGCACGGATGCGTAAAACCCTACTCCTGCTTTGTGGATTGGTATTGATTTCTAGCTCGGGAGCGAGATCGAGCGTGAGTGTGTGGAATTGCTGAACCCCCTTCTACGTTGCCCCGGGCCTCCTTTTATATGCTCAAGGGGTTACCGACATAGGGCAACGGAGGGCAAAAGTGGGAAGGGTGCCGTGGGTAGGCACAGCTAGGTGCTGTAGTAGGCACAGCTAGCGGCTACAGTGTTATCATACCTAACCCTGACGGCAGGGGACAAGGGCATTAAATGCCCGTCTGTGTCGCCTAAACAGTACCGAAAGGGACCGCTAGGGACGCCACCGTCTTGCCACGATGGTTATCTTGTAAGCGCCTGCGTGCCACCGCACGCCCCTAGCTGCACAGCCTCCTGCCACGTGCGCTTGGGAGGGGCCCCGGAGCGACGCGTGGGCGGATGTGCTGGAGCGCGGGCATGGAGTGGGGGCTTGCCGCGGCAAGCGCCTTGCCGCGGCCGTCGACTTGTCGCTTCCGGGAGCTTGTCGCTCACCGGGCCTTGTCGGGGCGCGTAGCGCGCCGCGGCAAGTTCTTTGGAATGCCTTGGATGGCCTTCCCGGCAAGCGCCTCTTGCCGGGGCCTTGGGATGCTTCTGATGGCCTTCCCGGCAAGCTCCTCTTGCCAGGGTCTTGCCTTCTTCCCGGCAAGCTCCTCTTGCCGGGGCCTTGTCTTCTTCCCGGCAAGCTCCTCTTGCCGGGGCCTTGTCTTGAGTACTTTGTTCTTGAATGGTCTTCAAAGGGACCACGGAGGATCTTGGCGGTGACCTGGCAGGCCTTGCCGCGGGACGCTACGACTGCCCGTGCACAAGTTCGGGGTACTAAGGGTACCCCTACTTTAGTACACCGATAGGAGCCCCCGGGCCTGGGCCAGACACGGTGCCGAGCGCTGTTGGGCCAGGCCCAAGACAGTGCACGGGCACGCGCGGCCTAGGTCACGCCGCACATCCCTCCGCTTCCGCCACGCCCTCCCCGAACGGTACGCGTCAAACGCGACGCCGTGGGAGAGGTCGTGGGGGTTTCTTCGTCTGGGAATGCGGAACGTCCGCCCCTTCCCTCTTTATAAGCAGGGGAAACAGGGGTGATCGGCTCACTCGCCTGTTGCCGTTCCCAATCTCAGAGATGTCCGCCGCTTCCTCGCCTCCCCAAAGCAGAGAGAAAGAGAGGGCAGCGCTTCGCCCCCCACCGCCGCCAGCACCACCAACGCCGTCGACCCCCTCCACTGCTTCCGCCATGGCTCCGAAAGCCGACAGGGGGAAGACCGTGAAGACGACCGAGGCGCATCGGCTCGCGGCGCTGCGGAAGACGCGGGCTGTTTTCCCCCCCAGGCTCGGCGCGAAGGAGCTGTGGGAGGACTACTCTCTGTTTTGGTCGGCGGAGACGCGCGCGCATCCGCGCACAAAGGTGCTCCCCGCCGCCGCTTGCAAGGAGGCTCCGACTGGATACGCCTTCTTCGCATTGTTCTTCCACTGCGGGCTCTGCCCGCCTTTCTCTGATTTCTTCTGCGATGTCATGAACACCTATGGATTCCACCTCCTCGACTTCACCCCCAATGCCGTTCTGACAATGGCAGTTTTCGCGCATCTGTGCGAAAACTTTGTCGGAGTTCTTCCCAACGTAGCCCTCTTCCGCCATTTCTTCACTCCTCGAGTAGAGAGGGGAGAGCCTCTATCCGGCGGAATCGCCTGGATCTCGAGGACCGGCAAGAAGGAGACCTATCTGGAGGGAGAGTTCCGCGGCAAGTGGGAGGAGTGGAGGGCTGATTGGTGCTGGATTGTCGAGGAGAGTCCGCAGCCTTTCACCGCCCGGCGCCAAACTCCGGTGGCGCGCGGCGACGACTGGAGCGACCTGGCCCCGGAGGACGATAGGCTGGAGATCGCCGTCACCAGGATCTTGCGCCTCCGGAATGCCGGGCTCACTGTCGGCGCGGTTGGCGCAGACTTCCTCCGCCGCCGCATCGCCCCCCTGCAAGAGCGGGGGAGGCCAACTTGGGAGTTCAAGAACGCGGCAGACATTATGAGGCTGCGGCCGGGCCTCAACTTCAACTTCACAGTTCTGGAGCTCCATGCGATGCTGCAGGAGCTGTTCAGATATGACCCCCAGCATCCCGAGGTGTTCAGGTTGCCGGGGGGCGTCGTGCCTTTGTGCAACAACTCCGCGCTCGACCGCATCCGTGCAATGATGCCGGAATGCGACTCGCACGGGATTGTGCCAACTTGGCAGGAGCCTGCCGACGAGGTCGTGCAGCACTTCTTCGACAACTTGGTGGAAGTGGCAGTCCGCCCCGACGAGAAGGACGGCCTTACCCGCGACACCACCGACGCGGAGATGGCACACATCGCCACCAGGCTGGAGGAGGCGGCGGAAGCCGCGGCCGCGGGCGAGTTTGGGTTCACCACCGCGGAAGCAGACGCGGCAGAAGTGGTGAGCTGTGGCGAGCAAGGGGAGCCTGCCGGCAAGGAGGGGCTTGCCGGGCAAGACGCCGATCCGGGCGAGCCTGCGAAAGACACGGGCAGCTCGCGGCAAATCGACTCCTCTTCCTCCTTGCCTTCGGACAGCCCACCAGAAGCAGAGCCCCCAACGCCGCCCAGAAGGCGTCTCCGCAAGGTTGGCGACGTGGCGGAGCGGCAAGCGGGTCAACAGTCACCACGCCGCGTGACGCGCTCGACCACGGCAAACACCGTTGCCACGGGAGCGCCTCGTGCTACGACGGCAACTGGAGCGGCGTCCAGCCGGACCACCGCTTCGGTCCCTGCTGCTTCCCGTGCCGCGCCGACAGCCGGAGCGGGGTCTTCTCAGACCGCCACCACTGCTCCCGCTAAGCGGCCAAGGGAAGCTTCTCCTCCGCCTCCTCGCTCTGGGAGCGCGCCGGGCTTCGACTTCTCTGCGCTGAGCTCCGACGAGGAGGATGAAGAAGAGTAAGCTTCTCCTGCTGCACTCACATTTCTTCGGTTTTTGCTGTTGTTCTTGTTTCTCAATTGCGTCTCCCTGAACCTGCCCCTTTCTAGGACTCTGGCCCAGAGAGCGGCAAAGAGAGCTAAGGCCCCGGCGGTCATCATCGAGGATGTGCCAATTGCGACAACAGGTGGCGCGCCCGAGACAACCTTGCCGGACCTGGCGACTTTCCTCCATGGCAGCCCCCAGCGTAAGTGTGTGAACTATTTGCCGTGGTGAGGCGCGCATGGGTACTTGTCTTTGCTGATATCTGCTTGTTGACTTGTGTAGGAGCAGAGCAGCCTCACCAGGAGCGTCCGGAGACAGCCCCCGGCATGCCATCTGCTTCAACTACGCCGCCCAGGGAAAATTCTCCGGCAAGAGATTCTCCGGCAGGGGGTGGCTCTCCGGCAAGGGGAAGCTCTCCGCCAAGGGACGGCACCAGCATCCCCCCAGCGGCAGAGACCATGGCCACCGAGCCCAGCGCAGGTAATCTTCTTGCTTCAAAACTTCCCTTGGGTTCTTCTTCTTCTGATCTTCTTGAGTTTCTGGCTGGATTTTGCTTGACTCTTCCCCCCCTTTGCCGGCCGTCAGATCCATCCGCTGCGGAGCAGATGGAGACAGAGGTCGCCGCCGACGAAGCTGCCGGTGCTGGAGACGCCGCCGGCGCTGAGGCCGCCAAGGCTGGCGCCGCAGCAACTGGCGAGGAATCTGGCGATCGTACTGACGGCCCTGGGGCCGCAGGAGCGCCAGGCGCTACGCCGACCGCCGACCCATCCGCCGAAGCCGCAGCGCCCAGTACCGAGGAGCCCCAGCCGGACGCTTACTTGAAGGCCGGCGAAGGCGTCTTCATCAACCTCCCCTGGGCGTCAAGCTCCAGAGCACGGTCGAGGGGGAGGTCTTTGACGGGGAAGTGCTTGCTTCCGCGGGTCTGAAGCTGGTCGACGCGCCGAGCAGCAGCAGCAGCGAGCCCGAAGAGGAGCGGCTGCTGCGCAGGTTGATGTCGCTCTACCGCGCGCGACAAGCCAAGCTGGAGTCCCGCGAGGCGCTTGTCGCGAAGGCAGGAGGAGACATCGAGAAGCGCGCAGACGAGCTTGGGGGTTTCCACCGGGAAGCTCTCCGATCCCTGGCGGAGGAGCGGGAGCAGCTCGCTGAAGCGAAGAAGGCCTTTCTCCTCGAGAAGGCCGAAGCCGAGGAGCTGCAGCGACTTGCCGCCGTGAAGCTAGCCGCGGAAGAGGGTGAGCAGGCGCAGCGGAAGGTCCACCTCGACGCTCATGAGGAGGAACTTGCCGCGCGCGAGGAGAAGCTTGGCGGAGCCCTCAAGCAAGCGGAGGACGCTGCCGCCGCTGCCGAGGCCGCCAAAAAGGTGCTGGAGATGAAGGTGGTGCAGCTGGAGGCTGACCGCAAAGCATATGGCGAAGAGCTCAGCGCCGCCAAGGACTCCAACGCCGCCCTCGAGTCGAGGCTGGTCACTTTGACCAAGGCGCTGGACGTCGCCAAGGAGCGGGAGGCGGCCCTGAAGAAGGAGATCGATGCCGACAAGGCGTTGCTGGAGAGTGCTGCCACCACCCAAAACGCCTTTAGGGATACGGTGGAGCACTGGACGGAGAGCCTCGTGAACGCCGCCGGGGACATCGATAAGGAGCTGGCGCAGCTGGGGGTGGAGGACTTCGGGTACTCCTCCGACGAGAACCTCCAACCTAGCGCCAAGCTCACTATGTTCTTTTAAGGCGTGGCGACGGCGCTCCAGCAGATCCGGGATGAGATCCCGAAGCGGCTGGCCGACGAGTCGCGCGAGATCTGTGCGGGAGCCCTTCAGAAGGTGTTGATGAAGGTGGCCTTCCGCAATCCAGGCCTCCGCCTCCACAACGTCCTCAGATCCTTGCCGCCTGATATCGATCAGGAAGAGCTCAAGGCCCTCGTCGCACCCATTGTGGACAAGGTGAGCGGGATCAAGAGGGTCGAGGGCGACCGCGTCGACTAGGCCGTCGGCTTCCTTCTTTCCTTGTCGCTGCTAGCTATGTCATAGAAAACATTTATTAGAGCTGCGACAAGCTATTTTGTAATATAACTTTCTTCTGGGTAGCCATTGCAATGTTATTCCCTTTACTCGACTCCTCCCTTTGTATGTTTTTGCCCTACGCTTTTAGGGAACTTGCCAGTGCAGGCATCCAGACCGCGAGCGCTGAGCGCGGAACTGGCGGTGCCGCTACCGGCAAGAAACCTTGTCGCAGCCAGCTGCAGCTCACTTAAGTTGCTGAGCGGGGCTCGAAGCAAAGTAAGGGCGTGGCTAGTGTAGCAACTAGCCGTAGCTAACTTACGTTGTTGAGCAGGCTCAAAACAATGCAAGGGCGCGGCTAGTGTAGCAACCAGCCGCAGCTCACCTAATGTTGTTGAGCGAGCTCGAAACAACGCAAGGGCGCAGCCAGCTACGAGTTGGCTCCTCCGCGCACAGGTTTCCCATACAAAGTGCAGTCGTTCAAGGGAGATAACTTGAAATTTAAAAAATTTGGCTGCTCAAACTTTGGCAACTTAGCTTTTCTGTCGTTTGCTTCCCGGCAAGACGAAATTCTTGAACGACGCCCTGTCCATACCCTTTTCTTCTCCCTTCCCCCCGGCAAACCTGTGGGCGAGGGAACCTTTCTTTCCTTGGAAGAAAAGAAAGAAGAGAAAATAAGGATATAGGGCCTTGCGGCTCGTTATCGCTTACCGTGGGGTTGGTGCTGCACAAATGTCAGATCATATATGCCAGAAAATAGAAAGCATAAAATCGACAAAATGTGCGGAGCACACGAGCTCTGCTGCGCACGGGATCTGCGCCCGGCCTCATACAAAGGATTACATGCAACAGCGGCAAGACTTTGTACAAGAGGTGGTTGCCGGAACGGGTTCCGACAACCGCGCCTTACGGGTAAAACTTACGAAGATGCTCGATGCTCCAGGAATTACTCACTGGGATGCTATCTTCGGTCCCAGGGCGGACAGCGCCGGGCCTTGTGACTCGTTTCACCCGGTAAGGGCCTTCCCATTTCGGCGTCAACTTTGTATGTTTTTACCCCACGCTTTTTAGGGAACTTGCCGGCGCAGGCACCAGGGCCGCGAGCGCTGAGTGCGGAACATCAGCAGGCTGCTGGCGGTGCCGCTACCGGCAAGAAACCTCGTCGCAGCTAGCTGCAGCTCACTTAAGTTGCTGAGCGGGGCTCGAAGCAAAGTAAGGGCGCGGCTAGTTAAGCAACTAGCCGCAGCTAACTTACGTTGTTGAGCAGGCTCAAAACGATGCAAGGGCGCGGCTAGTGTAGCAACTAGCCGCGGCTCACCTAATGTTGTTGAGCGAGCTCGAAACAACGCAAGGGCGCAGCCAGCTACGAGTTGGCTCCTCCGCGCACAGGCTTTCCACACAAAGTGCGGCCGTCCAGGGGAGATAACTCAAAAATTAGAGATCTGGTTGCTCAGGCTTTGGCAACTTATCTGTTCTGGGTGTGTTGACGTGCATGGTGGTCTTGGATGTTCCGAGATCCACCAGCTCGATCTTGATCCAGCGAGTGCATGGTACCGTGAGTACCATGACGCTGTCGGTCCCGCGCCTCCTGAGATGGGCGCGGTGCATGCACGGACGCCGAGGTCTTGGAGTGCGCCCGGTCGTCGTGGGAGCCGGCTACGCCGCCGATGGGCAGCGCAGCCTTGCCCTGGGACCTGGCAGCACCGCGAGTTCCCTCGTCGACGCGTGTTCCTCCGCCGGCGCCTGCCCCATCGGCCGTTTGCTCCGGCGGTGGGTGGCTCGGCGCGGACGGAGCAGCTGCCTCCGAAACCTTCTTCTTCGGCGGCATGCAGATGAAGAAGATGAAGATCTAGCCCGAGAGGACGCCGGATCTGATGTTGATGAAGATGAAAAAGATCTGGCTCGCAAGGACGCCGGATCTGATTCACACAACTTCGACGCCCCCTACCTGGCGCGCCAGAGATGCCGGGGTTTCTGATCCACAGGCACCTATGGGACCGGCGGACCGGGTCCCTTTTGGTTCGGCGGGGGGCGGAGGTTGCGCAAAGAGTAGATCGAGGCGAAGCACGCGGGCGGTTGGTCGTGCGAGGAGTAAATCGAAGCGAAGCACGCAAGCGATTTACCCAGGTTCGGGCCGCACGGATGCGTAAAACCCTACTCCTGCTTTGTGGATTGGTATTGATTTCTAGCTCGGGAGCGAGATCGAGCGTGAGTGTGTGGAATTGCTGAACCCCCTTCTACGTTGCCCCGGGCCTCCTTTTATATGCTCAAGGGGTTACCGACATAGGGCAACAGAGGGCAAAAGTGGGAAGGGTGCCGTGGGTAGGCACAGCTAGGTGCTGTAGTAGGCACAGCTAGCGGCTACAGTGTTATCATACCTAACCCTAACGGCAGGGGACAAGGGCATTAAATGCCCATCTGTGTCGCCTAAACAGTACCGAAAGGGACCGCTAGGGACGCCACTGTCTTGCCACGATGGTTGTCTTGTCAGCGCCTGCGTGCCACCGCACGCCCCTAGCTGCACAGCCTCCTGCCACGTGCGCTTGGGAGGGGCCCCGGAGCGACGCGTGGGCGGATGTGCTGGAGCGCGGGCGTGGAGTGGGGGCTTGCCGCGGCAAGCGCCTTGCCGCGGCCGTCGACTTGTCGCTTCCGGGAGCTTGTCGCTCACCGGGCCTTGTCGGGGCGCGTAGCGTGCCGCGGCAAGTTCTTTGGAATGCCTTGGATGGCCTTCCCGGCAAGCGCCTCTTGCCGGGGCCTTGGGATGCTTCTGATGGCCTTCCCGGCAAGCTCCTCTTGCCGGGGTCTTGCCTTCTTCCCGGCAAGCTCCTCTTGCCAGGGCCTTGTCTTGAGTACTTTGTTCTTGAATGGTCTTCAAAGGGACCACGGAGGATCTTGGCGGTGACCTGGCAGGCCTTGCCGCGGGACGCTGCGACTGCCCGTGCACAAGTTCGGGGTACTAAGGGTACCCCTACTTTAGTACACCGACAGGCACGTATTGTATTGTTGCCATCGAGGATAAAAAGATGGGGTTTATATCATATTGCATGAGTTTATCCCTCTACATCATGTCATCTTCCTTAAAGCATTACTCTGTTCTTATGAACTTAATACTCTAGATGCATGATGGATAGCGGTCGACGTGTGGAGTAGTAGTAGTAGATGCAGAATCATTTCGGTCTACTTGTCGCGGACGTGATGCCGATATACATTATCATACCTAGATATTCTCATAACTATGCTCAATTCTATCAATTGCTCGACAGTAATTCGTTTACCCACCGTAATACTTATGCTCTTGAGAGAAGCCACTAGTGAAACCTATGGCCCCGGGTCTATCTTCCAACATATTAATCTTCCAATACTTAGTTATTTCTTTCACCTTTTATTTTACTTTGCATCTTTATCATAAAAATACCAAAAATATTATCTTATCATATCTATCAGATCTCATTCTCGTAAGTGACCGTGAAGGGATTGACAACCCCTTTATCGCGTTGGTTGCGAGGTTCTTATTTTTTTGTGTAGGTGCGTGGGACTTGAGCATGATCTCCTACTGGATTGATACCTTGGTTCTCAAAAACTAAGGGAAATACTTACGCTACTTTGTTGCATCACCCTTTCCTCTTCAAGGGAAAACCAACGCAGTGCTCAAGAGGTAGCACATATCATAAGCATAATCACTCTCATCATTAATAGTATGAATAGCACCAATGGTATAACAATTGCTATCATCATAGTTTCCCAAGTTGGTGCCAAAAAGATTTCCAAGATTATAAGAAGTATCATTATCTTACCAATCATAATCATCACAACAAGCAATAGGCATAACAAAATCATCATCCATAGTGCTCTCCGACATTGTGCCATAAGACAAAGAAGCAATATCATCATCAAGTGCATCACCTTCTACACTTATTTTTGATTCATTTTCATGAGGCACAACAATAATAGGAGCAACATTATTTGGGAGCGATACCTTTTTACCTCTATTCTTTCTTCTTTTCTTCTTCTTCACCACATCATGTGTGGGTTTAATTAATTTCTTCGAGCTTCTTATTGATGAGACTGGTTGAATAGGGAGCTCCTCCTCATCACCTATTTCATCATGAGAGACAATAGGAGGGAAAGTAGAAATCTTTACCCTTTCATTAGTATCCCTTTTATATTATATTGGTTTCCCCATCTTTCTATAGTTGGAAATATAAGCATTCTCATTGCAATTTACCATGCAAAACATATAGATATTTTTTAGATTAGTTTCAATATCATCCATGAGAATGAATACTTCAAACCAACATTTTTTATGTGTCAATTCTTCACTCCCCAAAAATAGACAAAGCTCATTATAAAGTTCAAGGGTGATCAAATTATTACAATATTTGGCCATGATTCGATCATGAAAAAGTTTGCATTGGAAATTAAGATGACCAACCTTATTTCAAAGTTCACAAGTAATAGGACAAAGAGAACATAATTTTGTAGCAAATTCATCTTTCACTTTGAGCAAAGAATTGGTTCTATCATGTTTATGCTTCTTGCAAAAACTATCTTCCCTATAAGGCACGTCTTCACAAATTCTTTCCACTCCACAAAAATTGACATGCTTATAAGAAACATTTTTATTATGACTAGTGCAATCATCAATAGTATTTTGGATATTAATAGAATTCATACTAACAACATTGCAATCATGCTCATCATTCAAATATTTCGTGCCAAACATTTTATTGACTTCTTCTAAAAACTGAGCACAATTTTCCTTTCCATCATTTTCAAGAAAGACATGATAAAGATGAATAATATGATGCAACCTTTGTTGGGGAATGTAGCATGCAATTTCAAAAAAAATTCCTACGATCACGCAAGATCTATCTAGGAGATGCATAGCAACGAGAAGGGGAGAGTGTGTCCACGTACCCTCATAGATCGAAAGCGGAAGCGTTAGGTTAACGCGGTTGATGTAGGCGAACGTCTTCACGATCCAACCAATCTTAGTACCGAATGCACGGCACCTCCGAGTTATGCACACATTCAGCTCGATGAAGTCCCTCGAACTCTTGATCCAGCAGAGGGTCGAGGGAGAGTTTCGTCAGCATGACGGTGTAGTGACGGTGATGGTGATGTGATCCGCGTAGGGCTTCGCCTAAGCACTACGACGCTATGACCGGAGGAGCAAACCGTGGAGAGAGACGCCGCACACGGCTTGGAACAATTGTCGTGTCTCCAAGGGGTGCCCTGCCCACGTATATAAAGGAGGGAGATGGAGGAGGCCGGCCCTAGGGGGCACGCCACAAGGGGGGAGTCCTACTAGGACTCCCAGTCCAAGTAGGATTCGGCCCCCTTTCTTTTCCTTCTCATGGAGGGGGAAAGGGGGGAAGGAGAGGGAGTAGGAGAAGGAAAGGCGGGTGGCACCCCCTTCCCTAATCCAATTCGGCCTCCTCCCTTGTGGGGGGTGCACCAGCCCCTTGTGGGCTAGTTAGCCTCCCTCCTATGGCCCATATGGCCCATATCTTTCCCCGGGGGGTTCCGGTAACCCCTCCGGCACTACAGTATGTACCCGATACACTCCGGAACCCTTCCGGTGTCCGAATACTACCTTCCATATATATCAATCATTACCTCTCCACCATTTCTAGACTCCTCGTCATGTCCGTTATCTCATGCGGGACTCGGAACAAACTTCGGTCACCAAAACACATAACTCATAATACAAATCATCATCGAACGTTAAGCGTGCAGACCCTAGGGGTTCGAGTACTATGTAGACATGACCGAGACACATCTCCGGTCAATAACCAATAGCGGAACCTGGATTCTCATATTGGTTCCTACATATTCTACGAAGATCTTTATCGGTCAAACTGCAATGACAACATACGTCATTCCCTTTGTCATCGGTATGTTACTTGCCCGAGATTTGATCGTCGGCATCCTTATACCTAGTTCAATCTCGTTACTGGAAAGTCCCTTTACTCACTCCGTAATGCATCATCCTGCAACTAACTCATTAGTCACATTGCTTGCAAGGCTTATAGTGATGTGCATTACCGAGAGGTCCCAGAGATACGTCTCCGATACTTGGAGTGACAAATCCTAATCTCGATCTATGCCAACCCAACAAACACCTTCGGAGACACCTGTAGAGCATCTTTATAATCACCCAGTTACATTGTGACGTTTGATAGCACACAAGGTGTTCCTCCGATGTTCGGGAGTTGCATAATCTCACAGTCAAAGGAATATGTATAAGTCATGAAGAAAGCAATAGCAATAAAACTTAACGATCATTATGCTAAGCTAACGGATGGGTCTTGTCCATCACATCATTCTCCTAATGATGTGATCCCGTTCATCAAATGACAACACATGTCTATGGTTAGGAAACTTAACCATCTTTGATTAACGAGCTAGTCAAGTAGAGGCATACTAGGGACACTTTGTTTTGTCTATGTATTCACACATATATCAAGTTTTCGGTTAATACAATTCTAGCATGAATAATAAACATTTATCATGATATAAGGAAGTATAAAATAACAACTTTATTATTGCTTCTAGGGCATATTTCCTTCAGTCTCCCACTTGCACTAGAGTCAATAATCTAGTTCACATAGCCATGTGATTTAACACCAATAGTTCACATCACCATGTGATTAACACCCAAAGGGTTTACTAGAGTCAACAATCTAGTTCACATCGCCATGTGATTAACACCCAAAGAGTACTAAGGTGTGATCATGTTTTGCTTGTGAGAGAAGCTTAGTCAACAGGTCTGCCAATTCAGAGCCGTGTGTATTTTGCAAATTTTCTATGTCTACAATGCTCTGCATGGAGCTACTCTAGTTAATTGCTCCCACTTTCAATATGTATCTAGATTGAGACTTAGAGTTATCTGGATTAATGTAAAAGCTTGCATCGACGTAACTCTTTACGACGAACTCTTTATCACCTCCATAACCGAGAAATATTTCCTTAGTCCTCTTAGATAACTAAGGATAACTTTGACTGTTGTCCAGTGATCCACTCCTGGATTACTATTGTACCCCCTTGCCAAATTCATGGCAAGGCACATAATAGGTTTGGTACACAGCATAGCATACTTCATAGAACCTATGACTGAGGCATAGGGAATAACTTTCTTTCTCTTTCTATTTTCTACCGTGGTCGGGTTTTGAGTCTTACTCAACTTCACACCTTGCAACACAGGCAAGAACTCCTTATTTGACTGTTCCACTTTGAACTACTTAAAAATCTTGTCAATGTATGTACTCATTGAAAAATCTTATCAAGCGTCTTGATCTATCTCTATAGATCTTGATGCTCAATGTGTAAGCAACTTCACCGAGGTCTTTCTTTGCAAAACTACTTTCAAACACTCCTTTATGCTCTCCAGAAAATTCTACATCATTTCCAATCAAAAATATGTCATTCACATATACTTATCATAAAGGATGTAGTGCTCCCACTCACTTTCTTGTAAAAACAGGCTTCACCGCAAGTCTGTATAAAACTATATGCTTTGATCAACTCATCAAAGCGTATGTTCCAACTCCAAGATGCTCGCACCCGTCCATATATGGATTGTTGGAGCTTTCACACTTTGCTAGCACTTTTAGGATTGAGAAAACCTTCTGGTTGCATCATATACAACTCTTCTTTAATCCATTAAGGAATGCAGTTTTAACATCCATTTGCCAGAATTCGGCAATTGCTAACATGATTCAGACAGACTTTAAGCATCGATATGAGTGAGAAAATCTCATCGTAGTCAACACCTTGAACTTGTCGAAAACCTTTTGCGACAATTCGAGCTTTGTAGATAGTAACACTACTATCAGCGCCCGTCTTCCTCTTAAAGATCCATTTATTCTCAATGGCTCGCCGATCATCGGGCATGTCAATCAAAGTCCATACTTTGTTCTCATACATGGATCCCATCTCAGATTTCATGGCCTCAAGCCATTTCGTGGAATCCGGGCTCATCATCGCTTCCTCATAGTTCGTAGGTTCGTCGTGGTCTAGTAACATGACTTCCAGAACAGGATTACCTTACCACTCTGGTGCGGATCATACTCTTGTTAAGCTACGAGGTTTGGTAGTAACTTGTTCTGAAGTTTCATGATCACCATCATTAGCTTCCTCACTAATTGATGTAGGAATCACTGGAACTGATTTTTGTGATGAACTACTTTACAATTCGGGAGAAGGTACAATTAACTCATCAAGTTCTACTTTCCTCCCACTCACTTCTTTCGAGAGAAACTCCTTCTCTAGAAAGGATCCATTCTTAGCAACGAATATCTTGCCTTTCGAATCTGTGATAGAAGGTGTACCCAACAGTTTCCTTTGGGTATCTTATGAACAACCATTTCTCCGATTTGGGTTCGAGCTTATCAGGTTGAAGCTTTTTCACATAAGCATCGCAGCCCCAAACTTTTAAGAAATGACAGCTTAAGTTTCTTGCCAAACCACAGTTCATACGGTGTCATCTCAACGGATTTAGATGGTGCCCTATTTAATGTGAATGCAGTTGCCTCGAATGCATAACCCCAAAACGATAGTGATAAATCAGTAAGAGACATCATAGATCGCACCATATCTAATAAAGTATGGTTACGATGTTCGGACACACCATTACGATGTGGTGTTCCAGGTGGCGTGAGTTGTGAAGCTATTCCACATTGTTTTAAATGAAGGTCAAACTCGTAACTCAAATATTCGTCTCCGTGATCAGATCGTAGAAACTTTATTTTCTTGTTACGATGATTCTCCACTTCACTCTGAAATTCTTTGAACTTTTCAAATGTTTCAGACTTGTGTTTCATTAAGTAGATATACCCATATCTGCTCAAATCATCTCTGAAGGTCAGAAAATAATGATATTTGCCGTGAGCCTCAATACTCATCGGACCGCATACATCGGTATGTATTATTTCCAATAAGTCAGTGGTTCGCTCCAATGTTCTGGAGAACGGAGTCTTAGTCATCTTGCCCATGAGGCATGGTTCACAAGCATCAAATGATTCATAATCAAGTGATTCCAAAAATCCATCTGATACGTCTCCAACGTATCTATAGTTTTTTATTGTTCCATGCTATTATATTATCTATTTTGGATGTTTAATAGGCTTTAATATACCTTTTTATATTATTTTTGGGACTAACCTACTAACCAAAGGCCCAGTGCAAATTGTTGTTTTTTTGCCTATTTTAGTGTTTTGCAGAAAAGGAATATCAAATGGAATCCAAACGGAATGAAACCTTCGGGAGAGTTATTTTTGGAACAAACATGATCCAGGTGACTTGGAGTGGATGTCAAGAAAGAAGCAAGGAGGCCACGAGGCAGGAGGGCGCGCCCTCCACCCTCGTGGGCCCCTCGCAGCTCCACCGACCTACTTCTTCCTCCAATATATATCCATATACCCTAAAAACATCCGGGGGCACCACGTAACCCTATTTCCACCGCTGCAACCTTCTATACTCGTGAGATCCCATCTTGGGGCCTTTTACGATGTTCCGCCGGAGGGGGAATCAATCACGGAGGGCTTCTACACCAACACCATAGCCTCTCCGATGATGTGTGATTAGTTTACCACAGACCTTCGGGTTCTTAGTTATTAGCTAGATGGCTTCTTCTCTCTCTTTGGATCTCAATACAAAGTTCTCCTCGATTCTCTTGTAGATCTATTCAATGTAATTCTTTTTGCGGTGTGTTTGTCGAGATCCGATGAATTGTGGGTTTATGATCAAGATTATCTATGAGCAATATTTGATTCTTCTCTGAATTCTTTTATGCATGATTTAATATCTTTGCAGGTCTCTTCGAATTATCAGTTTGGTTTGGCCTACTAGATTGATCTTTCTTGCAATGGGAGAAGTGCTTAGCTTTGGGTTCAATCTTGCGGTGTCCTTTCCCAGTGACAGCAGGGGCAGCAAGGCACGTATTGTATTGTTGCCATCAAGGATAAAAAGATGGGGTTTATATCATATTGCTTGAGTTTATCCCTCTACATCATGTCATCTTGCCTCATGCGTTACTCTGTTCTTATGAATTTAATACTCTAGATGCATGATGGATAGTGGTCGACGTGTGGAGTAATAGTAGTAGATGCAGAATCGTTTCGGTCTACTTGTCGCGGACATGATGCCTATATACATGATCATGCCTAGATATTCTCATAATTATTCGCTTTTCTATCAATTGCTCGACAGTAATTTGTTAACCCACCGTAGAATTTGCTATCTTGAGAGAAGCCACTAGTGAAACCTATGGCCCCCGGGTCTATTCTCCATTATTAATCTCCCGTCAACTAGCAATATATGTCGCCGTTTATTTTGCAATCTTTACTTTCCAATATATATCATAAAAATACAAAAAAAATTATCTTATTATCTCTATCGGATCTCACTTTCGTAAGTGACCGTGAAGGGATTGACAACCCCTTTATCGCGTTGGTTGCGAGGTTCTTGTTTGTTTGTGCAGGTACGAGGGACTTGTGTGTAATCTCCTACTGGATTGATACCTTGGTTCTCAAAAACTGAGGGAAATACTTACGCTACTTTGTTGCGTCACCCTTTCCTCTTCAAGGGAAAACCAACGCATGCTCAAGAGGTAGCACCATCCGCATGGAGTTTCTTCATGAGCTTTACGCCAATATGACCTAAACTGCAATGCCACAAATATGTTGCATTATCATTATCAACTTTGCATATTTTGGCATCAATATTATGAATATGTGTATCATTATGATCGAGATTCAATAAACCATTTATATTAAGTGTATGACCACATAAGGTTTTATTCATGTAAACAAAACAACAATTATTCTTTGACTTAAATGAATAACCATATTGCAATAAACATGATCCAATCATATTCATGATCAACGCAAACACCAAATAACATTTATTTTGGTCCATCACTAATCTCGAAGGTAGAGGGAGTGTGCGATGGTGATCTTATCAACCTTGGAATCACTTCCAACACACATCGTCACCTCACCCTTAACTAGTCTCTGTTCATTTTGCAACTCCTGTTTCGAGTTACTAATCTTAGCAACTGAACCGGTATCAAATACCCTGGGGTTACTATGAACACTAGTAAAGTACACATCAATAACATGTATATCAAATATTCTTTTGTTCACTTTGCCATCCTTCTTATCCGCCAAGTATTTGGGGTAGTTCCGCTTCGAGTGACCGTTCCCTTTGCAGTAGAAGCACTCAGTTTCAAGCTTAGGTCTAGCTTTGGGCTTCTTCACGGGAGTGGAAACTTGCTTGTCATTCTTATTGAAGTTCCCTTTCTTTCCCTCGCCCTTTTACTTGAAACTAGTGGTCTTGACAACCATCAACACTTGATGCTTTTTCTTGATTTCTACCTTTGCCGATTTCAGCATCGCGAATAGCTTGGGAATCATTTCCGTTACCCCTTGCATATATAGTTCATCACAAAGTTCTAGTAACTTGGTGATAGTGACTAGAGAACTCTGTCAATCACTATCTTATCTGGAGGATTAACTCCCATTTGATTCAAGCGATTATAGTACCCAGACATTCTGAACATATGCTCACTAGCTGAGCTAGTCTCCTCCATCTTGTAGGCAAAGTACTTGTTAGAGGTTTCATACCTCTTAACACGGGCATGAGTCTGAAATACCAATTTCAGCTCTTGGAACATCTTATATGCTCTGTGGCGTTCAAAACATTTTTGAAGTCCCGGTTCTAAGCCGTAAAGCATGGCACACTAAACTATCAAGTAGTCATCATACCGAGATTGCCAAACTTTCATAACGTCTGTATCTGCTCCTACAATAGGTCTGTCACCTAGCAGTGCGTCAAGGACATAATTGTTCTGTGCAGCAATGAGGATAATTCTCAGATCACGGACCCAGTCTGCATCATTGATACTATCATCTTTCAACTTATTTTTCTATAGGAACATATCAAAAATAAATAAAACATGGGAACTATACGCGAGCTATTGATCTATAGCATAGATATGCAAAAACTATCAGGACTAAGTTCATGATAAATTGAAGTTCAATTAATCATATTACTTAAGAACTCCCACTTAGATAGACATCCCTCTAGTCATATAAATGATCACGTGATCCATATCAACTAAACCATATCCGATCATCATGTGAGACGGAGTAGTTTTCAATGGTGAACATCTCTATGTTGATCATATCTACTATATGATTCACGTTCGACCTTTCGGTCTCAGTGTTCCGAGGCCATATCTGCATATGCTAGGCTCGTCAAGTTTAACCCGAGTATTCTACACGTGCAGAACTGGCTTGCACCCGTTGTATGTGAACGTAGACCTTATCACACCTAATCATCACGTGGTGTCTTGGCACGACAAACTGTCACAATGGTGCATACTCAGGGAGAACACTTATACCTTGAAATTTAGTGAGGGATCATCTTATAATGCTACTGCCGTACTAAGCAAAATAACATGCATAATGGATAAAAATCACATGCAATCAAAGTATGTGACATGATATGGCCATCATCATCTTGTGCCTTTGATCTCCATCTCCAAAGCACCGTCATGATCTCCATCGTCACCGGCTTGACATCTTGGTCTCCATCGTAGCATCATTTTCATCTCGCCAACTATTGCTTCTACGACTATCGCTACCTCTTAGTGATAAAGTAAAGCAATTACATGGCGATTGCATTTCATACAATAAAGCGACAACCATAAGGATCCTGCCAGTTGCCGATAACTTTTACAAAACATAATCATCTCATACAACAATTTATATCTCATCACGTCTTGACCATATCACATCACAACATGCCCTGCAAAAACAAGTTAGACATCCTCTACTTTGTTGTTGCAAGTTTTACGTGGCTGCTATGGGCTTCTAGCAAGAACAGTTCTTACGTACGCATCAAAACCACAACGATTTTTCGTCAAGTTTGTTGTTTTAACCTTCAACAAGGACCGACCGTAGTCAATATTGATTCAACTAAAGTTGGAGAAACAGACACCTGTCAGCCACCTGTGTGCGAAGCACGTCGATAGAACCAGTCTCATGAACGCGGTCATGTAATGTCGGTCGGGGCCGCTTCATCCAACAATACCGCTGAATCAAAGTAAGACGTTGGTGGTAAGCAGTATGACTATTATCGCCCACAACTCTTTGTGTTCTACTCGTGCATATCATATACACATAGACTTGGCTCGGATGCCACTATTGGGAAACGTAGCATACAATTTCAAAAAAATCCCTACAATCACGCAAGATCTATCTAGGAGATGCATAGCAACGAGAAGGGGAAAGTGTGTCCACATACCCTCGTAGACCGAAAGAGGAAGCATTAGGTTAACGCGGTTGATGTAGGCGAACGTCTTCACGATCCAACCGATCTTAGTACCGAACGTATGGCACCACTGAGTTCTGCACACGTTCAGCTCGATGACGTCCCTCGAACTCTTGATCCAGCAGAGGGTCAAGGGAGAGTTTCGTCAGCACGACAGCGTGGTGACGGTGATGGTGATGTGATCCGCACAGGGCTTCGCCTAAGCACTACGACGCTATGACCGGAGGAGCAAACTGTGGAGAGAGACGCCGCACACGTCTTGGAACAATTGTTGTGTCTCCAAGGGGTTCCCTACCCATGTATATAAAGGAGGGAGAGGGAGGAGGCCGGCCCTAGGGGGCACGCCACAAGGGGGGAGTCTTACTAGGACTCCCAGTCCTAGTAGGATTCGGCCCCCCTTTCTTTTCCTTCTCATGGAGGGGGGAAGGGGGAAAGGAGAGCGAGTAGGAGAAGGAAAGGGGGGTGGCACCCCCTTCCCTAATCCAATTCGGCCTCCTCCCTTGTGGGGGGTGCACCAGCCCCTTGTGGCCTGGTTAGCCTCCCTACTATGGCCCATATGGCCCATATCTTTCCCCCGGGGGTTCCGGTAACCCCTTCGGTACTCCGGTATGTACCCGATACACTCCGGAACCCTTCCGGTGTCCAAATACTACCTTCAAATGTATCAATCTTTACCTCCTGACCATTTCGAGACTCCTCGTCATGTCTGTGATCTCATCTGGGACTCCGAACAAACTTCGGTCACCAAAACACATAACTCATAATACAATTCGTCATCGAACGTTAAGCGTGCGGACCCTATGGGTTCGAGAACTGTGTAGACATGACCGAGACACATCTCTGGTCAATAACCAACAGCAGAACCTGGATGCTCATATTGGTTCCTACATATTCTACGAAGATCTTTATCGGTCAAACCGCAATGACAACATACGTCATTCCCTTTGTCATCGGTATGTTACTTGCCCGAGATTCGATTGTCGGTATCCTTATACCTAGTTCATTCTCGTTACCAGCAAGTGTCTTTTTACTCGCTCCATAATGCATCATCCCGCAACTGACTCTTTAGTCACATTGCTTGCAAGGCTTATAGTGATGTGCATTACCGAGAGGGCCCAGAGATACCTCTCCGATACTTGGAGTGACAAATCCTAATCTCGATCTATGCCAACCCAACAAACACCTTCGGAGACACCTGTAGAGCATCTTTATAATCACCCAGTTACGTTTTGACGTTTGATAGCACACAAGGTGTTCCTCCGGTATTCGGGAGTTGCATAATCTCATAGTCAAAGGAATATGTATAAGTCATGAAGAAAGCAATAGCAATAAAACTTAACGATCATTATGCTAAGCTAATGGATGGGTCTTGTCCATCACATCATTCTCCTAATGATGTGATCCCGTTCATCAAATGACAACACATGTCTATGGTTAGGAAACTTAACCATCTTTGATTAACGAGCTAGTCAAGTAGAGGCATACTAGGGACACTTTGTTTTGTCTATGTATTCACACATGTATCAAGTTTCCGGTTAATGCAATTCTAGCATAAATAATAAACATTTATCATGATATAAGGAAATATAAAATAACAACTTTATTATTGCTTCTAGGGCATATTTCCTTCAACCTTAATTCCATTTTTTGTACTTTTCTTTTTATAAACCAAACTAGTGATAAAACAAGAAACTAAAAGATTCGATTGCATGATCTAAAGATATACCTTCAAGCACTCACCTCCCTGGCAACGGTGCCAGAAAAGAGCTTGATGTCTACTACGCAACTTTATTCTTGTAGACTCGTGTTGGGCCTCCAAGCGTAGAGTTTTGTAGGACAGTAGCAATTTTCCCTCAAGTGGATGACCTAAGGTTTATCAATCAGTGGGAGGTGTAGGATGAAGATGGTCTCTCTCAAACAACTCTGCAACCAAATAATAAAAAGTCTCTTGTGTCCCCAACACACCAAATACAATGGTAATTTGTATAGGTGCACTAGTTCGGCAAAGAGATGGTGATACAAGTGTAGTAATGATAGTAGATATTAATTTTTGTAATAGTAACAATAAAAAATAGCAAGGTAGCAATTGATAAAACAGAGCACAAACAACATTCCAATGCTTGAAAATGAGGCCTAGGGTCCGTACTTTCGCTAGTGCAATCTATCAACAATGCTAATATAATTGGATCATATAACCATCCCTCGACATGCGACGAAGAATCACTCCAAAGTTCTTATCTAGCGGAGAACATAAGAAGAAATTGTTTGTAGCTATTCTTTCCAATCGATCTATGCAAGAGTTTGTACTAAAATAACACCAAATTATTCTTTCTGATCGATCTATCAAGACTTCGTACTAAAATAACACTAAGTTATTATTTCTGGTCAATCTATAAAGAGTTCATACTAAAATAACACCAAAGCAAATTCAAATTCATAATACTCAATCCAACACAAAGAACCTCAAAGAGTGCCCCAAGATTTCTACCGGAGAAACAAAAGACGAGAACGTGCATCAACCCCTCTGCATAGATTACCCCAATGTCACCTCAGTAACCGCGAGTTGAATGCCAAAATATATCTCAAGTGAATCAATATAACACCCCATTGTCACCACGGGTATTCATATCCAAGACATATATCAAGTGCTCTCAAATCCATAAAAGTATTCAATCTGGTAAGAACGAAATCTCAAAGGGAAAACTCAATTCATCTAGCTATCTAGCTACTATCTACGGACCCGTAGGTCTACAATGAACTACTCACGCACCATCGGAGAGGCACCAATGAGGATGATGAACCCCTCTGTGATGGTGTCTAGATTGGATCTCATGGTTCTGGAACTTACGGTGGCTGGAATTGTGTTTTGTCGACTCCCCTAGGGTTTCTGGAATATTTGGGTATTTGTAGGGCGAAGAGGCGGTGCGGGAGGCCACCGAGGTGGTTTGTGCCCCCCTCGGGGCACCCCTCCACTACTTCTTTGGCCCATGTTGTTCCTTCTGGTCCATAAAAATTCTCCAAAAAGTTTTGCTGCATTTGGACTCCGTTTGGTATTGATTTTCTGCAAAGTAAAAAACAAGCAAAAAATAGCAACTGGCACTGGGCACTATGTCAATAGGTTAGTCCCAAAAAATTATATAAAGTTGCTATAAAATGAATGTAAAACATCCAAGAATGATAACATAACAACATCCCCAAGCTACGTTGGCGACGTATCAGCATCCCCAAGCTTAATTCCTGCTCGTCCTCGAGTAGGTAAATGATAAAAACAGAAATTTTTATGTGGAATGCTACCTAACATGTTCATCACATATTCTTTTCTTTTGTAGCATGGACATATGGACTTTTATATAATTCAAAGCAATAGTCTAGTTTTGACATGAAGATTTCAATACTCAAGCATATCAATAAGCAGCCATGTCTTTCAAAATATCACCACTAAAGAAAGTTATCCCTAGCCTATCATGCTCAATCATTGATCCATTCATGAAACACACTCGTATATTAGCTACATCCAATGCTCAAGTACGATCATAGTGCCCCACTACTGCAGGATGCTGCTAACGCGACACTACAATCAGAGACCCTTCGAGAAACTGTATGCATGCCATAATCACAAGCGGTGATGTATGAAAACCGTCAGAAATGTGTAAAATGTTTGCGATGGAGGACGCATCAAAAATGGTTCAGATTTTAGTTGTGTGAGCGATGAAGGGCATACGGTTCAGTTCAATTAACTGTTTGCGGTGAGGAGGAACAAAAGAAACGGGCAGCCAGATGAAGGCGTGTGCGATACCCAACATATGGTTCACTCGGATGAATTGTTTGTGATTAGGCAACACAAAAGAAACGGGCGGCCAGATGAAGGTGTGTGCGATATACAGCATACGGTTCACTCGGATGAACTATTTGTGATTAGGCAAGAGAACAAAAATGGTTCAATATAACAAGATGTGTGTGATACACGGCAAACAGGTCTGTAATCACAAATGTGTGCGAAGACCGATAATAATGCAGACGATTGCTTCTAATAAGACGTATGTGATATGCTCTGTCTACACAACATCTATTGGCCATTGTGGGACGGACGGTCATCTGGATACGCCATAAGGATGTGAAGAGGCATTCCTGTCAGCAAGGACTAGCTGTTCCACCAGTAGCTCATGTAAGAAAACTATCAAGTTAAGTGTGCTCAGGCTAGAGGTCCTTGTTTTTTATTTTTGAACACATGTTAATTAAAGAAGGTCTACTACATTACTTTTTGCCAATGTGCGATACGTGGCATACAGTTCATCCATCCAACCTATTTGGGATGGAATAGGCCGTGTGTGTTGTGGGCAAATGCTTGCTAGTATTCAACCATTTGGGATTGATGAATTCATCACCGACGGGTTCCCTAGTGTGGTATGTGTTCATCTGATCATCATCTACGACTTGTGCTAGCTCGATGCTAAGTTTTCATTAATTGATGGCGTTTTATGAACACGCCACCGTTTCCCGCCATTTCCTCACATGTTTCCCACCACCCTGCTATATTACGCATAGGGGGCGCACGACGCACGGAGGCGACAAGCGCAGCCTGTAGCACATCCACCTTTTCCAAGCATGCTAACCCACCAAAGCGCCGCCTCTGCCATCGACCTCGTCGACGAGGAAAACGAGCAGGCGCCACGGCCCGTCGAGGCCGAGGTGCTCCCCGGCAACGCGATGGACGACGCCGTTATGCGCATCATCGCCAGGGTTGAGCAGACCTTTGCCGCATGGTGCTTGAGCGCCGCGGATCAAGATAGGCATGTCAGCGCCGATAGGCTGCAGCTCACCGCACAACATGATCGATGGCGCGCCGCAGAGCAAGCTAGGCGCGTCCGCGCTGATAAGCTGTGGCTCGCCGCACGGCGAGACCATTGGAGCGCCACAGAGCGAGAGGCGCGGTGCGCCGCACAGCAACAGCGGATCCATCGGCGCTTGCCTGTTGTCGACACGGCGTCGCAGCTGGGTACACATCCCGTCAGTACCCCCATTCCTCGCTAGGAGTGGGCAGAGGCCCTCAGCGCCGTACTTGCACCAGAGGTTGGCCGCGCCGTACTTGCACTGGACGCCTGCTACGCCATTCGCGTGGGTGCCGTTGTTCGCCTTGTCCGCGGCCCGCTGGATGCCAACGCGCTGGTCCGTAGGCTCGACCGCCTCCTTGGCCCAGGTGTCCACCTGGGTGCAGTAGAGGAACATGGCCGTCGCATCCTCGAGCTGGTGATCTCCGATGAAATAGCCAACTTGGAGCTCGAGATCGTGCTCCAGAGGTACTGCGAGCGTATCGACCGCTTGGACGAACGCCTGCACGAGTTCAGGCAAAGCCAAGAGCTACCCTAGGCAAAGGCTGTTGGTCATGGTCTCATGGATGTGTTTTATTTTGGAAATTCGTTTCGACGTGGATAGCTATGTATTCATAGCAATCATAGTATTGCTCTATTTCAATGTGTGTACTCTGTTTTCCATTCTTATATGTTCTGTTTCAATGTGTGTGTATACGCTTTCTATTCTGTATATGTGGATGATAACAGCTAGATTCAAATTAGTATACAAAAACAGATAGAAAATGGAATTCATAATATATATATATATATATATTAATTGTTCATTAGATCATCACAGAATATATATATATATATATATAATATCATCACATATACGTGATGATACTTAACTACTAGGTACAATGCATAAAATTAAAAACGATCAATACTAAAACTAATAATTCCTCCTGGGGCCAGTATTCCGGCAGCCCCTCGCCAGCAGCTCCCTGGTGTGCGGCGTCTTCCTAGTGCAGAGGTAGTACTCCGACTCCTCTGCCTCGCGGCGCTTGACGTACCGATGTGCCTCTTGCTGGCGGACGCGTGCGACCGATCTTACCATTTCGTTGGGCGCCCACCGGAGCTCCTCGTCGGTGGCATGCTGGAGCTTATCGGCCCACCTCCACGCAGCGACGAGGCACCCGGCGCCTATGACCTTCCTCGTGAAGTACCCGTCTTCGTACACCTCCTCGGCACGACGACGCGCCCGCCCCCACAATTCCGCCGCCTCCTTTTTCCAGGCGGCATCACGGGCTTCATAGGCCGCCTGGTACCTAGCTTCCTCCTCCATCATCTCCTTCTTGAACGCCACTTGCCTGGCTTTCTCAGTCGGCGGCAGCGACTTCCACAGACAAAGATTGTACTAGCCCCAAAACCAATCCAAAATTGGGGGGTCCGGGGCAACCTCGTCAGGCGGCGTGTAGGGGTCCTCATTGCTGCTAATCGAGTGAGCATCCTCGGGGGGCGGCGACTCCTCGTCGGCGCGTGGGAAGACCGGCGGCGCCATGGTAGAGATTTGAGAGAGAGAGAGGGCGAGCGAGGGGAGGATGTAGATGAGAATGCAGGCGGGACAACGTGAGCAAGGTAGTATTTATTGGCAGCCGGAATATAGATCGACGGGGACAGTACACACACCGGTCGCCAGAATTTATGAGTACTGTAGTTTGAATTACACACGATTCCCACAGCAAAATCCGTGTGCGAACATAATAGCCAAAATCCGTGTGTGACCATAATAGCTGACGGTTTCCAATGCAGAACCGTGTCTAATTAATGATCCCCGCCATTCACCTATCAAACCTTGAGCCGCGAGATAGAGTGCCAATCGTGTGGGGGGGCGTTTGTCTTGCGAGATCTTTACATTTTCTTTTTTGAACACCAGATATTTACATCGTCAGATGATTTTTTAACTCGCACACAAGTACACAAAAATATGATTTTTCAAACCGTTTTGGTTAGGCGTTGCATGTAGATGCAGTTCAAATTTGAATTACGGTCATTAAATGGTTAGAAAATCACTTAAATGTCTTTAGAAGGTCAAATGACCCCTGAAAATTTCCAAATTTTCACATGAAAGTTGTATTAGTGCACGTTAAACATAGGAAAAAAAATTAAGGTCGTAAGAGGAAGCTATCTCCCATCCGTCAGCAAACATGCATTGTTCCCTCTTGGAACCACGAACCTTCTAGTGAGTTGCTCCGGTTTGTGAGGGGTGTGTGTCCGAACTTTCGTCAAACATGCAAAGTTTTTTACCACATCATCTTGGTGGCATGACATTAAATCAAGCAAGGTTTCATGTTTTTCTGTTCATTTTTTAATTTTTTGGAATTAAAATGCCATGGCATACACTCCATGCATGTGCCCATGCCTTGACACCAATATGTTTGAAAATTCCTTCGAATTTACTGCACATGGAATTAACTCACACACAAGTACACAAAAATATGATTTTTCAAACCGTTTTGGTTAGGCGTTGCATGTAGATGTAGTCCAAATTTGAATTACGGTCATTAAATGGTTAGAAAATCACTTAAATGTCTTTAGAAGGTCAAATGACCCTTGAAATTTACCAAAATTTCACATGACAGTTGCACGTTAAATGTAGGAAAAATTTGAAGGCCGTAAGAGGAAGCTATCTCTCATTCGTCATCAAACATGCATTGTTCCCTCTCGGAACCACGAACCTTCTAGCGAGTTGCTCCGCTTTGTGAGGGGCGTGTGTCCAAACGTTCGTCAAACATGCCAGTTTCTTTACCACATCATCTTGGTGGAATGACATTACATCAACCAAGGTGTCATGTGTTTCTGATCATTTTTCTATTTTTTGAATTAAAATGCCATGTCACTCCATGCGTACGTATGCATGTGTCCATGTCGTGAGACCAATATATTTGAAAATTCCATCTAATTTACTGCACATGGAATTAACTCGTCGACAAGTACACAGATATGATTTTTCAAACCGTTTTGGTTAGGCGTTGCATGTAGATGTAATTCAAATTTCAATTACGGTCATCAAATGGTTAGAAAATCACTTAAATGTCTTTGAAAGGTCAAATGACCCCTAGAATTTTCTAAAATTTCACATTACATTTGTAGTAGTGCACGTTAGACGTAGAAAAAATTTCAAGGCCGTAAGAGGAAGCTATCTCCCGTTCGTCATCAAACATACATTGTTCCCTCTCGGAACCACGGACCTTCTAGCGAGTTGCTCCGGTTTGTGAGGGCTTTGTGTCCAAACTTTCGTCAAACATACCAATTTCTTTACCACATCATCTTGGTGGCATGGCATTAAATCAAGCAAGGTTTCATGTTTTTCTGATCATTTTTTAATTTTTTGAAATTAAAATGCCATGGCATGCACTCCATGCATGTGCCCATGCCTTGACACCAATATGTTTGAAAATCCCTTCTAATTTACTGCACATGGAATTAACTCACACACAAGTACACAAAAATATTATTTTTCAAACCGTTATGGTTAGGCGTTGCATGTAGATGTAGTTCAAATTTCGGTTACAGTCATTAAGTGGTTATAAAATCACTTAAATGTCTTTAAAAGGTCAAATGACCCCTGAAATTTACTAATTTTTCACACGACAGTTGTATTAGTGCACGTTAAACGTAGGAAAAAATTTGAAGGCCGTAAGAGGAAGCTATCTCCCGTTCGTCATCAAACATGCATTGTTCCCTCTCGGAACCACGAACCTTCTAGCGAGTTGCTCCGATTTGTGAGGGGTGTGTGTCCAAACGTTCGTCAAACATGCCAATTTCTTTACCACATCATCTTGGTGGCATGACATTACATCAACCAAGGTTTCATGTGTTTCTGATCATTTTTCCTATTTTTTTGAATTAAAATGTCATGTCACTCCATGCATACGTATGCATGTGTCCATGTCGTGAGACCAATATGTTTGAAAATTCCTTATAATTTACTGCACATTGAATTAACTCGCACACAAGTACACAGATATGATTTTTCAAACCGTTTTGGTTAGGCGTTGCGTGTAGATGTAGTTCAAATTTTAATTACAGTCATTAAATGGTTAGAAAATCACTTAAATGTCTTTAAAAGGTCAAATGACCCCTAGAATTTTCCAAAATTTCACATTACAGTTGTAGTAGTGCACGTTAGACGTAGAAAAAATTCCGTAAGAGAAAGCTATCTCCCGTTCGTTATCAAACATGCATTGTTCCCTGTCGGAACCATGAACCTTCTAGCGACTTGCTCCGGTTTGTGAGGGGTGTGTGTCCAAACTTTCATCAAACATGCCAATTTCGTTACCACATCATCTTCGTGCCATGATATTACATCAACCAAGGTTTCATGTGTTCCTGATTTTTTTTGGAATTAAAATGCCATGCCACTCCATGCATACGTATTCGTGCATATGTGTCCATGTCATGATACAAATCTGTTTGAAAATTCCTTCTAGTTTACTGCACATGGAATTAACTCACACACAAGTACACAAATATGATTTTTCGAACCGTTTTGGTTACGCGTTGCATGTAGATGTAGTTCAAATTTGAATTACGATCATTAAATGGCTAGAAAATCACTTAAATGTCTTTAAAAGGTCAAATGACCCCTAGAATTTTCAAAAATTTCACATTACAGTTGTAGTAGTGCACGTTAGACGTAGAAAAAAATTTGAAGGCCGTAAGAGGAAGCTATCTCCCGTTCGTCATCAAACATGTATTGTTCCTTCTCAGAACCACGAGCCTTCTAGTGAGTTGCTCTGGTTTTTGAGGGGTGTGTGTCTAAACTTTGGTCAAACATGCCAATTCTTTTACCACATCATCTTGGTGGCATGACATTACATCAACCAAGGTTTCATGTGTTTCTAATTTTTTTAATTTTTTTGGAATTGAACCGCCATGTCACTCCATGCTTAATTCTGTCATAGCCGTTAGACCAATATGTTTGAAAGTTCCTTCCAATTTACTACACATGGAATTAAATCGCACATAAGTACACGAAATATGAGTTTTCAAACCGTTATGGTTAGCGGTTGCATGTACTGAAGGAAATATGCCCTAGAGGCAATAATAAAGTTATTATTTATTTCCTTATTTCATGATAAATGTTTATTATTCATGCCAGAATTGTATTAAACCAGAAACATAATACATGTGTGAATACATAGACAAACAGAGTGTCACTAGTATGCCTCTACTTGACTAGCTCGTTAATCAAAGATGGTTAAGTTTCCTAACCATAGACATGAGTTGTCATTTTATTAACAGGGTCACATCATTAGGAGAATGATGTGATTGACTTGACCCATTCTGTTAGCTTAGCACTTGATCGTTTAGTTTGTTGCTATTGCTTTCTTCATGACTTATACATGTTCCTATGACTATGAGATTATGCAACTCCCGTTTACCGGAGGAACACTTTGTGTGCCACCAAACGTCATAACATAAGAGGGTGATTATAAAGGTGCTCTACAGGTGTCTCCAAAGGTACTTGTTGGGTTGGCGTATTTCGAGATTAGGATTTGTCACTCCGATTGTCAGAGAGGTATCTCTGTGTAACGCCCCGAGACCGATGTGCCAGGTGTCGTGCAGTTATTCGCTGTTGTTGCCTTGTCATTGCTTGCGTGTCATGCATTGCATATCTTGTCATCATTTGCATTGCATCATCATGTTTTCAAAACTTGCATCCGTCCCGGTCTCCTCGTTCCGTCCGTTGTCCGTTCTGAGCCCAGAAACACTTGCACGCGCCCGCGGCACCTCCGAATTAGTATTTTATAAGTGGCCGACAAATGTTCTCGGATTGGGTTGAAAGTTGGCATGTGGTCTTATTATAGTGTAGATAGACCGCCTGTCAAGTTTCATCGCATTCGGAGTTCGTTTGATAGCCCAACCGTTAAATTTATAGCGGCACCGTTGCCGGTATTTTCGCCGGACGTTTCGGTCTCCGGAACAGTCACCGGGCCTCACTTCTCTTCTCTCCTCTCAGCCCGAGGCCTCTCTTCACAGCCCACCTAGTCCCCCCTCTGTCCGAAGCCGCATGATCACGATCGTACGCTTCTAAAGCCCCCCAAACCCCCCAAAACCCTAGCCCCTTCCTATTTAAGCAACCCCCCTTGCCATTTTGGGCGTCCCTAGCCCCTAAACCTACCCAAACCCTCCTTCCACCTCTCAGCTGGCAGCCACCTACCCCCCTCCTCAATTTCAGCGCCGGTCTATCCCGCCGCCGCCACTTGGCGCGCCCTTGTCGCTGCAGCGCCGCCGCGAGCTATCTCCAGCCAACCCGCTCATGCCACCTCACCTCCCAACCGCCACCCGCAGCCATCCCTAGCACGCCACCTGTCCCCTGCTTCGCACCCCGCCGCCGCGGCCCACCCGGGCCCAGGGTCAGCCCGCCGAGCCCATCTGGAGCCACCGTGAGCCTGCTTCGCCTCCCCGTGGCTCCCGAAGCACGCCCGCACCAGCGCGTTGCGCTCGCCTGCCTCCTCCCGCCGGAGTCACCGTCGGCGACCCTCTCCGCTCGGGTGCTCTGCATCGCCACCAGGTTTACCTCACCCTGACCCCGTCTCCTCCATCTCCGTTTCTCTCCCTGCTCCCTAATCTCCCTCCTCTCTCTGCCTCGAACAGCAGTGCTGTCGCCGCCTTGGATCACCGGCGAGCCCAACTGGCCGGATCCCGTCGCCCACGTCGCCACGGCGGGTTCCGCCGGCCGGATCTGGCCGGGAGTGGCCAGATCCGCATTGCCTCGCCTGCCTGGCCTCCTCCAGCCCTGCCACGAGCCCACTGCTGCCGCGCCGTTGTGCTTTCGTTGCCAGAGTCGGCGTCCGTATCGCTGACCTCGTCCACGCAGGTGGGCCGGCCTCCGCTCCAACCGCGGCCCAGCACCGCTTCCAGTCGGGCCAGATCCGCGCCGCCCCTTCCAGCCTACCTCTTCACCGAACCGGGCCTCAGCCCATGGTGAGCGCCCCAGCAGCCTGCAGATTCGGCCTGTGGTGTTTTTTTTCAGTTCAGGAGGCTTTTCCTAATATTCCAGAGAAGACCTGTTTTGCGGAAAAGACCCTCATCTTCATGCATATAATAACTTAATAACCGTGCATCGGATTAAAATAAGTTATATATGAAACTTGCTTAGTTTTTCATGTAGTTTAATAATTTGTCATTTCATACATGGTTAAAATGTTTAAATTGCTGTTTGTGTAGATTTACTCTTATGCCATGCTAAAACGGTTTAATTCATAACTAAATAACCGTAACTCCAAATTTAATAAACTTTATATGTAAATGGGGTGGAAAAATGTCTTGTTTAACATGGTGGCTTTACTTTGCATGTTAAACAACTCTAAAATATGTTTTAGGACAGAACAGGACCTAACCTAATATATGCACATGAGGAGTTTCCGGATTTGTTGTTCGTTGCTTCCGGCCTCATTTAAACTTGACTAGATGGTATAGTTTTGTTATGCTTCACCTCTTGCCATGCTTAACAACATTTAATATTGTTGAGTACCTAACCGGGAGAGAACTAAATAATTGATGTGGTGTTCCGTCAATATGCATCCCGTTGCATATTGAGCTCCACTTAATTTGTAGGATTGTTTGTGCACTTTGCCATGCCATGTATCATTAAACCGGACATGCATCATACTTGTTTGCGCATCATGCCATGTTGTTGTGGTGGTTGTTTACTATGTTGTGTGCTTCTTTTCCGGTGTTGCTTCTTCGGGTTGGTTCCGGTAACGTCGCGTTTGTGAGGACCCGTTCGACTACGTCCGTTTGTCTTCTTCATGGACTCGTTCTTCTTCCTTGCGGGATTTCAGGCAAGATGATCATACCCTCGAAATCACTTCTATCTTTGCTTGCTAGTTTCTCGCTCTTTTGCTATGCCTATGCTGCGATACCTACCACTTGCTTATCATGCCTCCCATATTGTTGAACCAAGCCTCTAACCCACCTTGTCCTAGCAAACCGTTGATTGGCTATGTTACCGCTTCGCTCAGCCCCTCTTATAGCGTTGTTAGTTGCAGGTGAAGATTGAAGTCTGTTCCTTGTTGGAACATGGAGATGTTGTTCCTTGTTGGAACATGTTTACTTGTTGGGATATCACAATATATCTTATTTAATTAATGCATATATATACTTGGTAAAGGGTGGAAGGCTCGGCCTTATGCCTGGTGTTTTGTTCCACTCTTGCCGCCCTAGTTTCCGTCATATCGGTGTTATGTTCCCGGATTTTGCGTTCCTTACGCGGTTGGGCTATAATGGGAACCCCTTGACAGTTCGACTTAAGTAAAGCTCTTCCAGCAATGCCCAACATTGGTTTTACCATTCGCCACCTAGCCTTTTCTTTTCTCTTGGGAGTCGCGCTCCTGAGGGTCATCATTATTTTACCCCCCCCCCCCGGGCCAGTGCTCCTCTGAGTGTTGGTCCAAACTAGAGTCCTGTGCAGCGCCCCCTCGGGGAAACTCGAGGTTTGGTTTTAGTTGTATGGAGCGCTCATCTGAGTGTGCCCTGAGAAAGAGATATGTGCAGGTCCTATCGGGATTTGTCGGCACATTCGGGCGGTGTTGCTGGTTTAGTTTTACCCTGTCGCAATGTCTTGTTGTACCGGGGCGCCGAGTCTGATCGGAACGTCTCGGGAGGAGGTCTATCCTTCGTTGACCATGAGAGCTTGTCATGGGCTAAGTTGGGACACCCCTGTAGGGATTTGAACTTTCAAAAGCCGTGCCCGCGGTTATGGGCAGATGGGAATTTGTTAATGTCCGGTTGTAGAAAACCTGAACTTGACCTTAATTAAAAGGAATCAACTGCGTGTGTGACCATGATGGTCTCTTTCCGGCGGAGTCCGGGAAGTGAACACGGTATTGGAGTTATGCTTGACGTAGGTTGTTTTAGGATCACTTCTTGATCATACTTTTATCGACCGTGCTTTGCCTTCTCTTCTCGCTCTCATTTGCGTATGTTAGCCACCATATATGCTAGTCGCTTGCCGCAGCTCCACCTCATACCTTTTACCTTACCCATAAGCTTAAATAGTCTTGATCGCGAGGGTGCGAGATTGCTGAGTCCCCGTGGCTCACAGATACTTCCAAAACCAGCTTGCAGGTGCCGATGAGTCCGTGCAGATGACGCAACCCAGCTCAGGAGGAGCTTGATGAAGATCTTGTCCTTTGTGTTGTTTCGTTCTAGTTGATCAGTAGTGGAGTCCAGTTGGGGTCGATCGGGGACCTTTGTCGCATTTGGGGTTCTTCTTTTATTTTGGTTCCGTAGTCGGACCTTGAGTGTATTTGGATGATGTAATGCTTTATTCATGTAATTGTGTGAAGTGGCGATTGTAAGCCAACTATGTATCTCTTTCCCTTATTATATTACATGGGTTGTGTGAAGATTACCTCACTTGCGACATATGTCTTCAATGCGATTATGCCTCTAAGTCGTGCCTCGACACGTGGGAGATATAGTCGCATCGAGGGCGTTACAAGTTGGTATCAGAGCCTTCCCCGACCTTAGGAGCCCCCACTGCTTGATCGTTTTTAGCAGCCGTTGTTGAGTCTAGAAAAATGTTTTGAGTCATTTAGGAATTATACATCGGAGAGTTTAGGAATTCTTTTTACTTCCCAATCTCCTCATCGCTCTGGTAAGGCATCCTAACGTAGAGTTTTGACTCTTCTCTTCTCAAATTTCACTATAAAAAATTTTTTAGGATAACACGGGTATCTTGGAATCGTTTCGATGGTTTTGTGACGAGAACATTGTCTTGGTGCCTCCTGTCAGGGGTTTAGTGGAAGTGTCCCGGGGAGTTGAGCTCTGAGGTGTTGTCGTCATAATTTTATCGTTGCAATTCTGGAATACCTGAGTTTTAGCACGCCGACATCGAAAATCTCTTTTATGCAGTTCGTTGGTGAGATAACCTCGACGCCACCCAGTACTGGGGCGGGAGTTCGGGAGTATTGCCATAACTTGTATAACGGATGCTTTTCGAAGGTTGAGGTAGATGATTTCCGAAGGTTTCTTGGTTATGTGTTGAAGGATGGATACAGCTGGATGTAGGTTTTGCTAGTTTTGGGTGAGATATTATGCTTCCCCTATATCCCCAACACCTGGTTGCATAACCGGAAAATTTCGGGAGTTTATAAGTGGGAATTCAAGTAGCTCTTAGGATATCCTTCCGACGGATGTATGATATGAAATTGGGGTTCGACGTCTAGTGGTCCGCCTATTCACGGTTGGTTTTACAGTGGTCTCGTTGTGTCTTAAAGAGTCCTTGGCTATGCCGACTCGGGGACGCTTCGTATGTCATGTGCACTGCCTTGTACATGATGGTGTTGCACGATCGAGCCCGTGTAGGCCCCACCATGAAAACTTCGGACGAAATCTCTATCATATGTTTGTTCTGGCTTGTTCTGCAAGCCAATCCTTTGTTTTGTTTTTAGTTGTGGTATTCGAGTTGCTTCGAAGTCAAATGTTGATTCCATACCTTTCCCAAATGGTGTTCTCATATTCCTATGTGAATACTAGTCCTTCTTGGTCATCAAGTTTGTCATGCCAATCCCTTTTAACCGGTGTGTCTCTCTTCAAGTGGATCCGATCACTTCAACATTCGCAAGATCAATTATCAGTTCTTCTCAACGGCGTTTGTTTCATCCGTCTCCTAGTTGCCTTTGTTTTTCCCGCCCACCCACCCTTTTTCTTCAACGATTCAGATTTCTTATTAAAGTATCCTTTTTATTGATGTGAGGTCTCTCCATTCTTTTCTATCAATATTCTTATCCGGTGATTCTCATGAAGATACTAACGGAGCTTCTAGTTCATCATTCTTTTTTATTTATCTTCTCCGGTGGTTTCAATTCAAGCTTTGTTGATCATATCCTTTCCTCATTTCAAGGCTTTCTCATGCCGGTGCAATTCTTAATCGCTCACCTCTAGCTATACTATTGTTCCAGAGTGCTCAAGATATCTCAATGATTCGTGTTTTCCACTCTGCTTTCGTTCAACCTATTTCGAGGCTGTTATCCCATTCAAGCCATTTAATTCAACCGGTGCATTCTCTCTTTTAAATCATTTCAACGGTGTTTTCTTTTGAGTGGGCCCTAACCCATAGGTCTCTTCCCAGGATCTTACCTGACTCTTCTAATTTTCCGGAGCTTCTCAAATTCTTTTCTAAAATTTGACGTAAGAATGATTTATCATCAGTCAAATGTCTTCTACAAGATCTTCCAAATTCTTTTCATCGTTGGTTCAACCTCTTCGTTTGATTCTTCCGGTGTGCCTCAATAATTCTTGGTGGTGTTTCTCGTCGTCATTTGAAGACCGAAGAAGATTTTTCTCTTAATCTTGCTCCATTCTCTTCAAGTTTCGTGATTCTAGCTTGTTGCCATCCTCTCGTATTTGTTTTGATCGTGAGAATTCTTTTCACCTATCCGGAGCTATTCAAGATTCTTTTCAGTTTAATTATCCGGAGGCCATCATTTCGGGATTATTCATTCTCAGCTTTCAGCTATCATTCTCCAATTTTACCGGTGTTTCGCTCAAGTGATCTTTAATCGGCTCATGATCTCTTCGTTCTCATGTATCTAAATCCTCTCAAGCATCCTCGTTCGTTTTATAATTCGTCCCGGTGTTTTCTTTATCTTTTCTTCAATCATTTTAATTCTTACGGTGGTTCGTTCAAGAGTTTTCTTCCTTCGTGTATCATATCCCTTCATGTATCATATCTATGCATTCGTGCTTTTCAAATTCTACCGGTGGTTCCTTGAAGACCTTCTCAAGTTTATGGTATATCTCTCTTAATCTTTTCCACGAGAATAAGTAATATGTCAAATCCGTTGATTGTCATCAATTTAATTGATGAAGGATACAAATAATGTAATTCTTATTATTGTTTCATCGAGTTTATTTAATTCCTGTTTTTCAGAGTGGCTCATTATTCTTATTCTTGGTTCCAATAGCTCATCTTTCTTTCTCGGAGTTCCAAGCTCTAATTATCACGGAGATCCATCTAAATCATTACAAGGTTTCACTTTGTGTTTTCAACTTCTTTTTCTTTTCGTTTGATACACCTTCTCGAAGTGTTCATTGAGATTCCTTTCAGAGGAGTTCAAGCATTGTTCATCTTGTAATCCGGAGTGCAGTTCTTCCTATCTAATCTTTTGAGGTGGTGTTATATCAGTCTTGATAATGTGAGTTCATGTTTCATGATTCACATGTTGTTAAGAATGAGGTATTTTAAATCCATCAATCTCTTCGTTGGAATTATCTTGGGTTATAGTTCACCTAAAGCATTCCCTAAGGATTGTTACTATCTATGGTGCTTATAAATGCTCCAAGTTCTTCATTAATCCTCCCGGTGAAAGAATCTTCTCGTCTCCTTGTTCGTATCAATCCAATTTATCGTTTTCATTAGTGGCAGAATTTCACCTCGTAGTTTTGAGATGTTCTTCATAAGCCCACTACAAGCTTACTCTTTTCATTGTTGATGCAACAACTCCGTTCGACTTTTCTCCTGAGGATGCCTTTTCAAGCTCTTTTGTGGCAGAAGTTGGCATTTTCTTCTCCATTCTTTTATTTCAATTATCTATATTCTATTCTTTCGTTCCGGAGGCATTGTGATGTTGCTTTCTTCAACCATCATCTTGTGTCATCAAAGATCATGTTCTTCTTATGATTGTCCATTTAACCGGAGTATCGTACCCTCTTTTCAAGTTCTCTCATCTTATCAAATTTTGCTTCTCTTTTCTACCGGAGTGCTGTCCGAATTTGTTCTTCCTCGTTCCTCTTTCTTAACGAAGTGTTTTCAACTTTGTTCATCTCTGTTGTTTTCCTTTCTTTCAATTTGTTCAACCTCTCAAGGTTCTTTGGTTTCACTCGTTTGTCAAAGAAGCAACTTAGTCTTACCTCTTCTCTTTCTCTTCCGTTTGTCCCTCCGGTGCCATTCTAGATCTCGGGACGAGATCCTCTCGTAGTGGTGGAGTGTTGTAACGCCCCGAGACCGATGTGCCAGGTGTCGCGCAGTTATTCGCTGTTGTTGCCTTGTCATTGCTTGCGTGTCATGCATTGCATATCTTGTCATCATGTGCATTGCATCATCATGTTTTCAAAACTTGCATCCGTTCCGGTCTCCTCGTTCCGTCTGTTGTCCGTTCTGAGCCCAGAAACACTTGCATGCGCCCGCGGCACCTCCGAATTAGTATTTTATAAGTGGCCGACAAATGTTCTCGGATTGGGTTGAAAGTTGGCATGTGGTCTTACTATAGTGTAGATAGACCGCCTGTCAAGTTTCATCGCATTCGGAGTTCGTTTGATAGCCCAACCGTTAAATTTATAGCGGCACCGTTGCCGGTATTTTCGCCGGACGTTTCGGTCTCCGGAATAGTCACCGGGCCTCACTTCTCTTCTCTCCTCTCAGCCCGAGGCCTCTCTTCACAGCCCACCTAGTCCCCCCTCTGTCCGAAGCCGCATGATCGCGATCGTACGCTTCTAAAGCCCCCCAAACCCCCCAAAACCCTAGCCCCTTCCTATTTAAGCAACCCCCCTTGCCATTTTGGGCGTCCCTAGCCCCTAAACCTACCCAAACCCTCCTTCCACCTCTCAGCCGGCAGCCACCTACCCCCCTCCTCAATTTCAGCGCCGGTCTATCCCGCCGCCGCCACTTGGCGCGCCCTTGTCGCTGCAGCGCCGCCGCGAGCTGTCTCCAGCCAACCCGCTCACGCCACCTCACCTCCCAGCCGCCACCCGCAGCCATCCCTAGCGCGCCACCTGTCCCCTGCTTCGCACCCCTCCGCCGCGGCCCACCCGGGCCCGGGGTCAGCCCGCCGAGCCCATCTGGAGCCACCGTGAGCCCGCTTCGCCTCCCCGTGGCTCCCGAAGCGCGCCCGCACCAGCGCGTTGCGCTCGCCTGCCTCCTCCCGCCGGAGTCACCGCCGGCGACCCTCTCCGCTCGGGTGCTCTGCATCGCCACCAGGTTGACCTCACCCTGACCCCGTCTCCTCCATCTCTGTTTCTCTCCCTGCTCCCTAATCTCCCTCCTCTCTCTGCCTCGAACAGCAGCGCTGCCGCCGCCTTGGATCTCCGGCGAGCCCAACTGGCCGGATCCCGTCGCCCACGTCGCCACGGCGGGTTCCGCCGGCCGGATCTGGCCGGGAGTGGCCAGATCCGCATTGCCTCGCCTGCCTGGCCTCCTCCAGCCCCGCCACGAGCCCACTACTGCCGCGCCGTTGCGCTTTCATTGCCGGAGTCGGCGTCCGTATCGCTGACCTCGTCCACGCAGGTGGGCCGGCCTCCGCTCCAACCGCGGCCCAACACCGCTTCTAGTCGGGCCAGATCCGCGCCGCCCCTTCCAGCCTACCTCTTCACCGAACCGGGCCTCAGCCCATGGTGAGCGCCCCAGCAGCCTGCAGATTCAGCCTGTGGTGTTTTTTTTCAGTTCAGGAGGCTTTTCCTAATATTCCAGAGAAGACCTGTTTTGCGGAAAAGACCCTCATCTTCATGCATATAATAACTTAATAACCGTGCATCGGATTAAAATAAGTTATATATGAAACTTGCTTAGTTTTTCATGTAGTTTAATAATTTGTCATTTTCATCCATGGTTAAAATGTTTAAATTGCTGTTTGTGTAGATTTACTCTTATGCCATGCTAAAACGGTTTAATTCATAACTAAATAACCGTAACTCCAAATTTAATAAACTTTATATGTAAATGGGGTGGAAAAATGTCTTGTTTAACATGGTGGCTTTACTTTGCATGTTAAACAACTCTAAAATATGTTTTAGGACAGAACAGGACCTAACCTAATATATGCACATCAGGAGTTTCCGGATTTGTTGTTCGTTGCTTCCGGCCTCATTTAAACTTGACTAGATGGTATAGTTTTGTTATGCTTCACCTCTTGCCATGCTTAACAACATTTAATATTGTTGAGTACCTAACCGGGAGAGAACTAAATAATTGACGTGGTGTTCCGTCAATATGCATCCCGTTGCATATTGAGCTCCACTTAATTTGTAGGATTGTTTGTGCACTTTGCCATGCCATGTATCATTAAACCGGACATGCATCATACTTGTTTGCGCATCATGCCATGTTGTTGTGGTGGTTGTTTACTATGTTGTGTGCTTCTTTTCCGGTGTTGCTTCTTTGGGTTGGTTCCGGTAACGTCGCGTTTGTGAGGACCCGTTCGACTACGTCCGTTTGTCTTCTTCATGGACTCGTTCTTCTTCCTTGCGGGATTTCAGGCAAGATGATCATACCCTCGAAATCACTTCTATCTTTGCTTGCTAGTTGCTCGCTCTTTTGCTATGCCTATGATGCGATACCTACCACTTGCTTATCATGCCTCCCTTATTGTTGAACCAAGCCTCTAACCCACCTTGTCCTAGCAAACCATTGATTGGCTATGTTACCGCTTCGCTCAGCCCCTCTTATAGCGTTGTTAGTTGCAGGTGAAGATTGAAGTCTGTTCCTTGTTGGAACATGGAGGTGTTGTTCCTTGTTGGAACATGTTTACTTGTTGGGATATCACAATATATCTTATTTAATTAATGCATATATATACTTGGTAAAGGGTGGAAGGCTCGGCCTTATGCCTGGTGTTTTGTTCCACTCTTGCCGCCCTAGTTTCCGTCATATCGGTGTTATGTTCCCGGATTTTGCGTTCCTTACGCGGTTGGGCTATAATGGGAACCCCTTGACAGTTCGACTTAAGTAAAGCTCTTCCAGCAATGCCCAACATTGGTTTTACCATTCGCCACCTAGCCTTTTCTTTTCTCTTGGGAGTCGCGCTCCTGAGGGTCATCATTATTTTACCCCCCCGGGCCAGTGCTCCTCTGAGTGTTGGTCCAAACTAGAGTCCTGTGCAGCGCCCTCTCGGGGAAACTCGAGATTTGGTTTTAGTTGTATGGAGCGCTCATCTGAGTGTGCCCTGAGAAAGAGATATGTGCAGCTCCTATCGGGATTTGTCGGCACATTCGGGCGGTGTTGCTGGTTTAGTTTTACCCTGTCGAAATGTCTTGTTGTACCGGGGCGCCGAGTCTGATCGGAACGTCTCGGGAGGAGGTCTATTCCTTCGTTGACCGTGAGAGCTTGTCATGGGCTAAGTTGGGACACCCCTGCTGGGATTTCAACTTTCAAAAGCCGTGCCCGCGGTTACGGTCAGATGGGAATTTGTTAATGTCCGGTTGTACAAAACCTGAACTTGACCTTAATTAAAAGGAATCAACTGCGTGTGTGACCATGATGGTCTCTTTCCGGCGGAGTCCGGGAAGTGAACACGGTGTTAGAGTTATGCTTGACGTAGGTTGTTTTAGGATCACTTCTTGATCATACTTTTATCGACCGTGCTTTGCCTTCTCTTCTCGCTCTCATTTGCGTATGTTAGCCACCATATATGCTAGTCGCTTGCCGCAGCTCTACCTCATACCTTTTACCTTACCCATAAGCTTAAATAGTCTTGATCGCGAGGGTGCGAGATTGCTGAGTCCCCGTGGCTCACAGATACTTCCAAAACCAGCTTGCAGGTGCCGATGAGTCCGTGCAGATGACGCAACCCAGCTCAGGAGGAGCTCGATGAAGATCTTGTCCTTTGTGTTGTTTCGTTCTAGTTGATCAGTAGTGGAGTCCAGTTGGGGTTGATCGGGGACCTTTGTCGCATTTGGGGTTCTTCTTTTATTTTGGTTCCGTAGTCGGACCTTGAGTGTATTTGGATGATGTAATGCTTTATTCATGTAATTGTGTGAAGTGGCGATTGTAAGCCAACTATGTATCTCTTTCCCTTATTATACTACATGGGTTGTGTGAAGATTAACTCACTTGCGACATATGTCTTCAATGCGATTATGCCTCTAAGTCGTGCCTCGACACGTGGGAGATATAGTCGCATCGAGGGCGTTACACTCTGGGCCCACTTGGTAATGCACATCACTATAAGCCTTGCAAGCATTGCAACTAATGAGTTAGTTGCGGGATGATGTATTACGGAACGAGTAAAGAGACTTGCCAGTAACGAGATTGAACTAGGTATTGAGATACCAATGATCGAATCTCGGGCAAGTAACATACCGATGACAAAGGGAACAACGTATGTTGTTATGCGGTTTGACCGATAAAGATCTTCGCGGAATATGTAGGAGCCAATATGGGCATCCAGGTCCCGCTATTGGTTATTGACCAGAGAGGTGTCTCGGTCATGTCTACATAGTTCTCGAACCCGTAGGTTCCGCACGCTTAACGTTCATTAACGATATAGTACTATATGAGTTATGTATGTTGGTGACTGAATGTTGTTCGAAGTCCGGGATGAGATCACGGACATGACGAGGAACTCCAGAATGGTCCGGAGATAAAGTTTGATATATGGGATAATAGTGTTTGGTCACAGGAAGGGTTCCAGAATTCACCGGAAGGGGTTCCGGATGTTTCCCGAAATGTTTGGGTACGAGAACACTTTATTTGGGCCAAAGGGGAAAGCCCACAAGGTTTTTGGAAAGTGCAAAAGGAAGTTTGCGGAGTCGAGGGGCCAGACGCCAGGGTCCCTGGCGTCTAGTTCCAGACGCCGGGAACCCTGGCATCTGGCCCTGGAGTCCGAGAAGGACTCTTGCCTTTCGGGTGAAACCGACTTTGTGGAGGCTTTAACTCCAAGTTTCGACCCCAAGGCTCAACATATAAATAGAGGGGTAGGGCTAGCACCCAAGACACATCAAGAAACACCAAGCCGTGTGCCGGCAACCCCGTCCCCTCTAGTTTATCCTCCGTCCTAGTTTTCGTAGTGCTTAGGCGAAGCCCTGCGGAGATTGTTCTTCACCAACATCGTCACCACGTCGTCGTGTTGCCGGAACTCATCTACTACTTCGCTCCTCTTGCTGGATCGAGAAAGCGAGGACGTCACCGAGCCAAACGTGTGCAGAACTCGGAGGTGCCATGCTTTCGGTACTTGGATCAGTCGGATCATGAAGACGTACGACTACATCAACCGCGTTGATATAATGCTTCCGCAAACGGTCTACGGGGGTACGTAGACAACACTCTCCCCTCTCGTTGCTATGCATCACCATGATCTTGCGTGTGTGTAGGAATTTTTTTGAAATTACTACGTTACCCTACAGTGGCATCTGAGCCAGGTTTTATGCGTAGATGTCATATGCACGAGTAGAACACAAGTGAGTTGTGGGTGATATAAGTCATACTGCTTACCAGCATGTCATACTTTGGTTCGACGGTATTGTTGGATGAAGCGGCCCGGACCGACATTACGCGTACGCTTACGCGAGACTAGTTCTACCGACGTGCTTTGCACACAGGTGGCTGGCGGGTGTCAATTTGTCCAACATTAGTTGAACTGAGTGTGGCTATGCCCGGTCCTTGCGAAGGTTAAAACAGCACCAACTTGACAAACTATCGTTGTGGTTTTGATGCGTAGGTAAGAACAGTTCTTGCTAAGCCCGTAGCAGCCACGTAAAATTTGCAACAACAAAGTAGAGGACGTCTAACTTGTTTTTGCAGGGCATGTTGATGTGATATGGTCAAGACATGATGCTAAATTTTATTGTATGAGATGATCATGTTTTGTAACCGAGTTATCGGCAACTGGCAGGAGCCATATGGTTGTCGCTTTATTGTATGCAATGCAATCGCCCTGTAATGCTTTACTTTATCACTAAGCGGTAGCGATAGTCGTGGAAGCATAAGATTGGCGAGACGACAACGATGCTATGATGGAGATCAAGGTGTCGCGCCGGTGACGATGGTGATCATGAAGGTGCTTCGGAGATGGAGATCACAAGCACAAGATGATGATGGCCATATCATATCACTTATATTGATTGCATGTGATGTTTATCTTTTATGCATCTTATCTTGCTTTGATTGACGGTAGCATTATAAGATGATCCGTCACTAAATTATCAAAGTATAAGTGTTCTCCCTGAGTATGCACCGTTGCGAAAGTTCTTCGTGCTGAGACACCACGTGATGATCGGGTGTGATAGGCTCTACGTTCAAATACAACGGGTGCAAAACAGTTGCACACATGGAATACTCAGGTTAAACTTGACGAGCCTAGCATATAACAAATATGGCCTCGGAACACGGAGACCGAAAGGTCGAGCGTGATAGTAGATATGATCAACATAGTGATGTTCACCGTTGATAATACTCCATCTCACGTGATGATCGGACATGGTTTAGTTGATATGGATCACGTGATCACTTAGAGGATTAGAGGGATGTCTATCTAAGTGGGAGTTCTTAAATAACATGATTAAATTGAACTTAAATTTATCATGAACTTAGTACCTGATAGTATCTTGCTTGTCTATGTTGATTGTAGATAGATGGCCCGTGCTGTTGTTCCGTTGAATTTTAATGCGTTCCTTGAGAAAGCAAAGTTGAAAGATGATGGTAGCAATTACACGGACTGGGTCCGTAACTTGAGGATTATCCTCATTGCTGCACAGAAGAATTATGTCCTGGAAGCACCGCTAAGTGCCAAGCCTGCTGCAGGAGCAACACCAGATGTTATGAACATCTGGTAGAGCAAAGCTAATGACTACTCGATAGTTCAGTGTGCCATGCTTTACGGCTTAGAACCAGGTCTTCAACGACGTTTTGAACGTCATGGAGCATATGAGATGTTCCAGGAGTTGAAGTTAATATTTCAAGCAAATGCCCGGATTGAGAGATATGAAGTCTCCAATAAGTTCTATAGGTGCAAGATGGAGGAGAATAGTTCTGTCAGTGAACATATACTCAAAATGTCTGGGTATCATAATCACTTGACTCAACTGGGAGTTAATCTTCCAGTTGATAGTGTCATTGACAGAGTTCTTCAATCACTGCCACCAAGCTACAAAAGCTTCGTGATGAACTATAATACGCAAGGGATGAATAAGACTATTCCCGATCTCTTCGCGATGCTAAAGGCCGCAGAGGTAGAAATCAAGAAGGAGCATCAAGTGTTGATGGTCAATAAGACCACCAGTTTCAAGAAAAAGGGCAAAGGGAAGAAGAAGGGGAACTTCAAGAAGAACAGCAAACAAGTTGCTGCTCAGGAGAAGAAACCCAAGTCTGGACCTAAGCCTGAGACTGAGTGCTTCTACTACAACCAGACTGGTCACTGGAAGCGGAACTGCCCCAAGTATTTGGTGGATAAGAAGGATGGCAAAGTGAACAAAGGTATATGTGATATACATGTTATTGATGTGTACCTTACTAATGCTCGCAGTAGCACCTGGGTATTTCATACTGGTTCTGTTGCTAACATTTGCAACTCGAAACAGGGGCTACGGATTAAGCGAAGATTGGCTAAGGACAAGGTGACGATGCACGTGGGAAATGGTTCCAAAGTCGATGTGATCGCGGTCGGCACGTTGCCTCTACATCTACCTTCGGGATTAGTATTAGACCTAAATACTTGTTATTTGGTGCCAGCGTTGAGCATGAACATTATATCTGGATCTTGTTTGATGCGAGACGATTATTCATTTAAATCAAAGAATAATGGTTGTTCTATTTATATGAGTAATATCTTTTATGGTCATGCACCCTTGAAGAGTGGTCTATTTTTGCTAAATCTCGATAGTGGTGATACACATATTCATAATATTGAAGCCAAAAGATGCAGAGTTGATAATGATAGTGCAACTTATTTGTGGCACTGTCGTTTAGGTCATATCGGAGTAAAGCGCATGAAGAAACTCCATACTAATGGACTTTTGGAACCACTTGTTTATGAATCACTTGGTACTTGCGAACCGTGCCTCATGGGCAAGATGACTAAAAGGCCGTTCTCCGGAACTATGGAGAGAGCAACAGATTTGTTGGAGATCATACATACAGATGTATGTGGTCCAATGAATGTTGAGGCTCGTGGCGGATATCGTTATTTTCTCACCTCACAGATCATTTAAGCAGATATGGGTATATCTACTTAATGAAACATAAGTCCGAAACATTTGAAAAGTTCAAAGAATTTCAGAGTGAAGTTGAAAATCATCGTAACAAGAAAATAAAGTATCTACGATCTGATCATGGAGGAGAATATTTGAGTTATGAGTTTGTTCTTCATTTGAAACAATGCGGAATAGTTTCGCAACTCACGCCACCCGGAACACCACAGTGTAATGGTGTGTCCGAACGTCGTAATTGTACTTTACTAGATATGGTTCGATCTATGATGTCTCTTACTGATTTACCGCTATCGTTTTGGGGATATGCTTTAGAGACAGCCACATTCACCTTAAATAGGGCACCATCGAAATCCGTTGAGACGACACCTTATGAACTATGGTTTGGTAAGAAACCAAAGTTGTCGTTTCTGAAAGTTTGGGGCTGTGATGCTTATGTGAAAAAGCTTCAACCTGATAAGCTCGAACCTAAATCGGAGAAATGTGTCTTCATAGGATACCCAAAGGAGACTGTTGGGTACACCTTCTATCACAGATCCGAAGGCAAGACTTTTGTTGCTAAATTCGGATTTTTTCTAGAGAAGGAGTTTCTCTCGAAAGAAGTGAGTGGGAGGAAAGTAGAACTTAATGAGATAACTGTACCTGCTCCCTTATTGGAAAGTAGTTCATCACAGAAAACGGTTTCTACGACACCTACACCATTTAGTGAGGAAGTTAATGATGATGATCATGAAACTTTAGATCAAGTTGTTACTGAACCTCGTAGGTCAACCAGAGTAAGATCCGCACCAGAGTGGTACGGTAATCCTATTCTGGAAGTTATGTTACTAGACCATGACGGACCTACGAACTATGAAGAAGCGATGGTGAGCCCAGATTCCACAAAATGGCTTGAGGCCATGAAATCTGAGATGGGATCCATGTATGAGAACAAACTGTGGACTTTGGTTGACTTGCCCGTTGATCGGCAAGCAATTGAGAATAAATGGATCTTCAAGAAGAAGACTCACGCTGACGGTAATGTTACTGTCTATAAAGCTCGACTTGTTGCAAAAGGTTTTCGACAAGTTCAAGGGATTGACTACGATGAGACCTTCTCACCCGTAGCGATGCTTAAGTCTGTCCGAATCATGTTAGCAATTGCCGCATTTTATGATTATGAAATTTGGCAAATGGATGTCAAAACTGCATTCCTGAATGGATTTCTAGAAGAAGAGTTGTATATGATGCAACCAGAAGGTTTTGTCGATCCAAAGGGAGCTAACAAAGTGTGCAAGCTCCAGTGATCCATTTATGGACTGGTGCAAGCCTCTCGGAGTTGGAATAAACGCTTTGATAGTGTGATCAAAGCATTTGGTTTTATACAGACTTTTGGAGAAGCCTGTATTTCCAATAAAGTGAGTGGGAGCTCTATAGCATTTCTGATATTATATGTGGATGACATATTGCTGATTGGAAATGATATAGAATTTCTGGATAGCATAAAGGGATACTTGAATAAAAGTTTTTCTATGAAAGACCTCGGTGAAGCTTGTTACATATTGGGCATCAAGATCTATAGAGATAGATCAAGACGCTTCATTGGACTTTCACAAAGCACATACCTTGACAAAGTTTTGAAAAAGTTCAAAATGGATCAAGCAAAGAAAGGGTTCTTGCCTGTGTTACAAGGTGTGAAGTTGAGTAAGACTCAATGCCCGACCACTGCAGAAGATAGAGAGAAGATGAAAGATATTCCCTATGCTTCAGCCATAGGCTCTATCATGTATGCAATGCTGTGTACCAGACCTGATGTGTGCCTTGCTATAAGTCTAGCAGGGAGATACCAAAGTAATCCAGGAGTGGATCACTAGACAGCGGTCAAGAACATCCTAAAATACCTGAAAAGGACTAAGGATATGTTTCTTGTTTATGGAGGTGACAAAGAGCTCATCGTAAATGGTTACGTTGACGCAAGCTTTGACACTGATCCGGACGATTCTAAATCGCAAACCGGATACGTGTTCATATTAAACGGTGGAGCTGTCAATTGGTGCAGTTCTAAACAAAGCGTCGTGGCAGGATCTACGTGTGAAGCGGAGTACATAGCTGCTTCGGAAGCAGCAAATGAAGGAGTCTGGATGAAGGAGTTCATATCCGATCTAGGTATCATACCTAGTGCATCGGGTCCAATGAAAATCTTTTGTGACAATACTGGTGCAATTGCCTTGGCGAAGGAATCCAGATTTCACAAGAGAACCAAGCACATCAAGAGACACTTCAATTCCATCCAAGATTTAGTCCAGGTGGGAGACATAGAAATTTGCAAGATACATACGGATCTGAATGTTGCAGACCCGTTGACTAAGCCTCTTCCACGAGCAAAACATGCTCAGCACCAAGGCTCCATGGGTGTTAGAATCATTACTGTGTAATCTAGATTATTGACTCTAGTGCAAGTGGGAGACTGAAGGAAATATGCCCTAGAGGCAATAATAAAGTTATTATTTATTTCCTTATTTCATGATAAATGTTTATTATTCATGCTAGAATTGTATTAAACCGGAAACATAATACATGTGTGAATACATAGAAAAACAGAGTGTCACTAGTATGCCTCTACTTGACTAGCTCGTTAATCAAAGATGGTTAAGTTTCCTAACCATAGACATGAGTTGTCATTTGATTAACAGGGTCACATCATTAGGAGAATGATGTGATTGACTTGACCCATTCCGTTAGCTTAGCACTTGGTCGTTTAATTTGTTGCTATTGCTTTCTTCATGACTTATACATGTTCCTATGACTATGAGATTATGCAACTCCCGTTTACCGGAGGAACACTTTGTGTGCCACCAAACGTCACAACGTAACAGGGTGATTATAAAGGTGCTCTACAGGTGTCTCCAAAGGTACTTGTTGGGTTGGCGTATTTCGAGATTAGGATTTGTCACTCCGATTGTCGGAGAGGTATCTCTGGGCCCACTCGGTAATGCACATCACTATAAGCCTTGCAAGCATTGCAACTAATGAGTTAGTTGCGGGATGATGTATTACGGAACGAGTAAAGAGACTTGCCGGTAACGAGATTGAACTAGGTATTGAGATACCGACGATCGAATCTCGGGCAAGTAACATACCGATGACAAAGGGAACAACGCATGTTGTTATGCGGACTGACCGATAAAGATCTTCGTAGAATATGTAGGAGCCAATATGGGCATCCAGGTCCCGCTATTGGTTATTGACCAGAGAGGTGTCTCGGTCATGTCTACATAGTTCTCGAACCCGTAGGGTCCGCACGCTTAACGTTCGTTGACAATATAGTACTATATGAGTTATGTATGTTGGTGACTGAATGTTGTTTGGAGTCCGGGATGAGATCACGGACATGACGAGGAACTCCGGAATGGTCCGTAGATAAAGTTTGATATATGGGATAATAGTGTTTGGTCACCGGAAGGGTTCCGGAATTCACCGGAAGGGGTTCCGGATGTTTCTCTGGCGTCTGGCCCTGGAGTCCGAGAAGGACTCTTGCCTTTTGGGTGAAACCGACTTTGTGGAGGCTTTTACTCCAAGTTTCGACCCCAAGGCTCAACATATAAATAGAAGGGTAGGGCTAGCACCCAAGACACATCAAGAAACACCAAGCCCTGTGCCGGCAACCCCGTCCCCTCTAGTTTATCCTCCGTCCTAGTTTTCGTAGTGCTTAGGCGAAGCCCTTCGGAGATTGTTCTTCACCAACACCGTCACCACGCCGTCGTGTTGCCAGAACTCATCTACTACTTTGCCCCTCTTGCTGGATCGAGAAGGCGAGGACATCACCGAGCCGAACGTGTGCAGAACTCGGAGGTGCCGTGCTTTCGGTACTTGGATCGGTCGGATCGTGAAGACGTACGACTACATCAACCGCGTTGATATAACGCTTTCGTGAACGGTCTATGAGGGTACGTAGACAACACTCTCCCCTCTCGTTGCTATGCATCACCATGATCTTGCGTGTGCGTGGGAATTTTTTTGAAATTACTACGTTACCCTACATGTACATGTAGTTCAAATTTCAATTACGGTCATTAAATGGCTCGAAAATCACTTAAATGTCTTAGAAGGTCAAATGACCCCTGAAATTTTCCAAAATTTGACATGACAGTTGCATTAGTACTACAAAATTTCTCATTCATTTAAAACACCATCCGTTGGCACTTTATTCCAAATTCGTCTTTCACAGCTAATAAAAAATATCTACAACATCACACACAGTTGTTTTCTAGGAACCGTTTGCGATGAAAATATATGGGTCTATTTAAGTCTCCCTCCTTAAGCTTCGTCGGCTCGTCTGCTCTAGTGCCGGCAACCCCCGAATCCACAAATCCCGATCCCCATTCCCTCACCCCCCCTTCTTGCAAAGATGACGCCATGGAAACGCTTCGTGAAGGCCCATACGATGGCCGCATCCCCCCCCCCGAGCGCCGCCGCCTACGCCGAGAGTGTCGTCGCATCCGCATTGAGCGCAGCCGCTTCCGCTGAGAGGGCGTCTACGGCAGCCGACAGGGCAGCTGCAGCAGCCGGGACAGCTACAGCTGCTGCTGCGACGGCGGCTGCAAACGTCGAGAGCGCTCGAGCTGCCGTCTGTGCCGCTGATGTCACCTTGGCCCGGGTCAAGGCCATCCACACCAAGATCGAGGATGCACATGCCAAGATATTCCAGGCCACCTCGGACTACAGCATGCAACCCACGTCTGAAAAGGCGACGGTGGCCATGGAGCACCTGCTTCCTCATGAGGTCACCGAGCGGGAGTTGAAGATGCAGGAGGCGGCGGAGATCGAGGAGCGCCAGGAGGAGGAGTTGCGCGTGGCCGAGGTCGAGGTAGAGAAGAGTCTGTCCGTCGAGGAATCGGCGGTGGACTACCAACGCGAGCTCTGGCGCAACCACTACTACGAGTACTACAACCTTGAGGGCGTAGCCGAGGACGAGGACGAGGACGCGGTCGACTTCAGCTCGGGGGACGCGGAGTCCACCAACGGCGGCATGTCGCCAGGACAAGTCATCGACGTCTCATCTCACACCGGCAATGCATAGGCCGGCGCGGCGGCGGATTTTTAATTATGCATACTTAGGCTTTGTTTTTAATGCTGGTCTTTTGTTAGAGCAACGTTTAGGTCAACTGGCTCTGTGTAATTACTAAAATTGCTCGATTCAGTAAGTGTGGTCTGTCTGCTGTACGCTCTTTTGTGTGCCCAAATTAGCAAGCGATGTTAAATTATGTAATGACGTACCCAGAGAAATTTCCACCCAAATTTGAATTATCAAACTCATCCCATGCGCGTAAAGCAGAAGAATCGTTTGCGATGCACACAATCGTTCAAAGTGAATGGTCCGGCGGCACAACGCGCAAAGTTTCCCTCCACATTTCCAAAATTTTGGCCTACCGCCAAAATATCTTTCCCCGCCCCCCTTTCCCCCCTTCCCCACCCCCTTTTCTCCCCGACCACAAATCACATTTCCCCTGTTTCCTCCTTTCTTCCTTCCTTGCTAAGCTATAGCCGCTTCCTCGCTCTCGTCGTCTCGCATCCTACGCCGGGGTCGCCATGGTCTTCTTCAAAGACATCTCCAGCGGTTCCTCCTCCGGCGACTACTCCTTCACCGCCCAGGTATGCCTCTCTTCTCTCTCTCGGGCTATGACTTGGAATGAAGGATTTTTACCCGGAGGTCGATTTGAGTCGTTTCTTCCTCTTGTAGCTCCCTAAGACCATCAGTGGCAACGAATGGAGCGGGGTGGCTAAAGATCTATCTGCTCGTTGTCACCATCAACCTCCATGTGTGAAGCTACTTGCGTTTGATTCTGTGGACACTGGGAGGAAGTTTCTGGCATGTGCAGAGAAGGTTAGACCCTCCTCCGTTGTTACAAATCATTTGTTAGATGTGATTCAGACACTGTCACAGTCCCAACCCATTCATACCACACCTTCAACCAAACGCATCCTAAGACAGTGTCACAGTTTGTACCTAGTATCTTAAATTGTTGCCATCTCATCAGCGGTGCCATTAGAAAATTATTTGGCACCGCTTCAGCAGTTTATGCAGCCAACTTTGGTCCACACATCCGAGCTGCCAAGCAGTAAAATACTAAATCTTTATGGCACGAAGGAACTGGGCATCGGAGTAACTACGTGCTCCGGAGTCCGGGTCCCTGATTTTTTTTCCGCTGCATCGGCTCACCAGTTCAGGGCACCGGTGCGAGATGTAGCAACAGTTGTCTTTACACCAGTTTTGGCATACATAGTGGATGACCTTAGTGCTATTAGTTATATGTTACTAAATTTGTGCATGTATACACCTGTTAGTATCAATTTGCTGTCATCCAAACACTGTCGCTATGCTGTTGCAGTTATATTTACCTTCCTCATAAAATGTTCAATTTGTTATTTATTGTACATGAGTAAGAACTTGTAGCGTCATTGTAGTTAATTATAGCTTCTGATGTTCCAGAATTTGGTTGTTGTCTCAGTACCAATTATTTCATTTGCACATTGATCTTTTTGAGAAGATATGTCATAATTAACATGTTTCTTTAGTTTTTCAAAATAAGCATTGGTGATTTTCTATGTTGCTATAAACCCATTTCCCATACAATTGTTACTAATCTAGTTTTAAATATTATAGGATGAACGGAAGTGTTCTTACTTGGAGTGGGTTGATCAAGAGAGGCCAGAGTCTTTGAAGATGTGCCTAACGAAGCTCTCGAGCATGTATGAGGAAGTGAACACACGTAGGCTTACAGAAAGTCTTGTCAACGCTGAAGCATATTTCAAGATGCGGGATAAAAAGTTGAAGGTGGAGAATGAACTCAGATTTTTTAAATCAGACTTTGCTAAGATGGTGTTGGCGAAGGAGGAGTCACTTTCCCAGTTGGCCCGTGCAAAACGGGTTCTTACTGAACTGAAAGCAAAGGTGGATAAGACGAGCCTGGATGATCTCTATTAGGGAAATGAATATATTGTTCTTATGAAGTTGAACTAGCTATATGTTGTACTGTGCTGTTTTCATGTAGCTACCATACTGTGATGTTATAATATATTTATGTGCCTGATATGAAATTGGCAAACGGTTGTTCGATATGAAATGTGAATTTGCGTAATACTGGAATTATTAATTGTAAACTAATAAACCTGCTAAATGTGTCATGGACCTTTGCAAACGGTTCTAGCAGTAAAAGCTCTTGCGATGGATAGCCCAATGTCACGTGGTTTTCTTCATCAAATCGTGTGTGATATAGTTGATAAAAGCAAACAGTTAACCAAGGAAGACCGTGTGTGATAGTTACACCTTTCACGCACGAGCCTACACATAAAACTGTGTGGGATTTACGTCCGAACGGAAATGTTTTCACTGGATTGACTATGTGGGATGTACATAAGAACGGAAACATATTCCTTGGATTGACTGTGTGTGATATACAAACGAACGGAAATGATTTTCTAGAATACACCGTGTGGGATGTGCATACCTACGGAAATGATTTCTGAAATTTACCGTGTGGGATGTACATACCTACGGAAATGATTTCTGAGATTCACCGTGTGGGATGTACATACCTACGGAAATGATTGGGTTTCGATGCCTCGCCCGATCGCACACGGCCCCAGCATGGGTCCCAGGAGGGCCTATCCCCGACGATTTCTGAGTCATGTGGGAAGGACACCCTATCGCACACACTCACATGGCGACGGTTCCAACTGCCGTCGCGGAAAGGGGTTAAAAACCGTTTGTTTAGGACCGAAGCGCACCAGTGCCCCCTTAGTTGGCACTTTATAAGAGAAGATGGAGACTCAAGCAAAAATAAAAATTGCATAAAGTAAATAGATAGGCCCTCGCAGAGGGAAGTAGGGATTTGTAGAGGTGCCAGAGCTCAAAGCAAAAATTAAGAGATAAATTTTTTTGAGAGGCATACTTTTCCCGTCAACAAAAACGACAAAGTAATTCCCAACGCTTTCCATGCTAGATATATCATAGGCAGTTCCCAAACAGAAAATAAAGTGTATTCCTTTTTCCACCATTCTTTCACAATCCATGGCTAGTTGTATCCACGGGTGCCCTCCATACCAACGCTTTCCAAGGAATTTATTATTTGACAACGTAAAGTAAATTTCTTTTTCATTTCGGGACTGGGCATACCTAATACCTTTACCACACTCCCGTGTAATGACAAGTGAATAAACACTCATCTTGAGAATAACACATCTAGCATAGAAAATATTGGCCACCCCTTGTCGCTTCATGAGCGGTACGAGCACACAAAAGGGAAATCTATTTTGCAAATTAGAGATGGCACATGCAAATTTGCTTAGAACGACACAGAAATACCACATATAGGTAGGTATGGTGGACTCATGTGGCAAAACTGGTTTAAAGGATTTTGGATGCACAAGTAGTATTTCTACTTAGTACAAGTGGAGGCTTGCAAAAAGATTGAGAAGCAACCAACCAAGAAACAAAAAATCACATAAGCGAGTATTAAGCATAACTAACACCAAATAATGCACCACAAGTAGGATATAATTTCATTGCATAACTATTGACTTTCGTGCTTGCATAGGGAATCACAAACCTTAACACCAATATTCTCACTAAAGCATAATTACTCACCAACATGACTCACATATCACTATCATCATATCTCAAAACTATTACAAAGAATCAAGTTTATTTTGTCCAATGATCTTCTTGAAATTTTTTATTATATCCCTCTTGGATATCTATCACTTTGGGACTAATTCATATGTTTCTTTTGATAGCTCAAACAAATCTAAGTGAAGAACATGAGCATAAAAATTTTCGTCTCTCAAAATAATATAAGTGAAGTATGAGAGAATTTTCTTCAAAATTTTACTAACTCTCAAACAAATCTAAGTGAAGCATGAGAGCATTTCTTAAAAAATATTAAAGCACACCGTGCTCAAAAAGATATAAGTGAAGCACTAGAGCAATTCCATAGCTCAAAAAATTTAAGTGAAGCACATAGAGCAATTCTAACAAATCATAGAATAATTTTGGCTCTCAAATAGGTTTGTTCAGCAAGGATACTTGACACAAAGCAAAAAACAAAACAGGCAAAGACTCATATAATACAAGACGCTCCAAGCAAAACTCATGATATGTGACGAATAAAAATATAGCTCCGAGTAAAATACCGATGGTCGTTAGAAGAAAGAGGGGATGCCACTCGGGGCATCCCCAAGCTTAGTTGCTTATTTCTCCTTGAATATTATCTTGGGGTGACATCCCCAAGATTGGGCTCTTCTTACTCCTTATTCCTTCATCCATCATGATCTCACCCAAAACTTGAAAACTTCAATCACACAAAACTTAACAAAACCTTCGTGAGATCCGTTAGTATAACAAAGCAAATTACCACTCTAAGTACTGTTGCAAACCCATTCATATTTTATTATTGCATTATATCTACTGTATCCCAACTTTTCTATGGCCCATAACCCCTGATACAACCCATAGATTCATCAAAATAAGCACACAATGCATCAAAAACAGAATCTGTCAAAAATAGAACGGTCTGTAGCAATCTGAAAACTTAGTATACTTCTGTAACTCCCAAAATTTTGAAAATTAGGAGAACATAGGAAATTTCTATATCAATCTTGTGTAAAAAATTAAGAATTTTATCATGCTTCTGTAATTTTAAACAATCCTATTACTGGCGCACAAAGTTTCTATTTTCAACAAGTTCAAATCAACTATCACCCAACATGATCCCAAAGGCTTTACTTGGTAAAAACACTAGAATAGATCTCAAAGCAAATATGATAAAGAATAGAGGGCCGTAGATTTCACCAGTGGCTTCTCTCAAGAAATAGCACACGGTGGGTAAACAAATTACTGTTGGGAAATTGATAGAACCTCACATAATTATAATGATATCCAGGCAATGATCAATATATAGGCATCACATCTAAGATTAGTAGACCAACTCCTGCCTGCATCTACTACTATTAATCCACACATCGACCGCTATCCAGCATGCATCTAGTGTATTAAGTTTATGGAGAAATGGGGTAATGCAATAAGAACGATGACATGATGTAGACAAGATCTATTCATGTAGGAATATACCACATCTTGTTATCCTTAATAGCAACGATCAATACGTGTCTTGCTGCCCCTACTGTCACTGGGAAAGAACACCGCACGATCGAACCCATCACAAAGCACATCTTCCCATGGCAAGAAAAAACGATCTAGTTGGCCTAACTAAACCAAAGATTCGAAGAAGAAATACGAGGCTATGAATAGTCATGCATATAAGAGATCAAAACTCAAATAACTTTCATGGATAAATAGATCTGATCATAAACTCAAAGTTCATCGGATCCCAACAGACACACCGCAAAAAGAGTTACATCAAATAGATCTCCAAGATACCATTGTATTGAGAATCAAAAGATAGAGAGGAAGCCATCTCGCTACTGCCTACGGACATGTAGGTCTACAATGAACTACTCACGCATCATCAGAGAGGCACCAATGAGGATGATGAACCCCTCCGTGCTGGTGTCTAGATTGGATCTCGTGGTTCTGGAACTTGCGGCAGCTAGAATTGTGTTTTGTCGACTCCCCTAGGGTTCTAGAATATTTGGGTATTTATAGGGCGAAGAGGCGGTGCGGGAGGCCATCGAGGTGGGCACAACCCACCAGGGCGTGCCTGGGCCCCCAGGCGCGCCCAGGTGGGTTGTGCCCCCCTCGGGGCACCCACCCCTCTGGTACTTCTTTGGCCCATGTTGTTCCTTCTGGTCCATAAAAATTCTCCAAAAAGTTTCATTGGGCTTGGACTCCGTTTGGTATTGATTTTCCGCGAAGTGAAAAACAAGCAAAAATCAGCAACTGGCACTAGGCACTATGTCAATTGGTTAGTACCAAAAAATTATATAAAGTTGCTATAAAATGATTGTAAAACATCCAAGAATGATAATATAACAACATGGAACAACCAAAAGTTATAGATACTTTGGAGACATATTAACGGCACATGAAGAAGATTGGCAAAGAAGCTAGGATTGATTTAACCAATAAGAGTCTTCCTTCTTTTGTCATGGATGTTGCCAGCCCCATTAGTTTTCTTTCAATTCTCTGAACCAATGGTAAGCACTGCTCCATAGTAGGTTTTGACAGCCCAAGAGGTAGACCAAGGTATGTGAACGGGAAAGCACCTCTCTTACAGCCCATGTTGTTAATCAACATTTCAGTCATTTCTTCACTAATATTAATTGGAACCATATTGGACTTGTTATAGTTAACCTTTAAACCAGTGGCACTTGCAAAGATGTTGAGTAGAGCTTTAAGGCAGAGAAGTTGTTGAGTGTCTGCTTTCATGAGGACAAGAGTATCATCCGCATATTTCACAATAGGGAAGTATGGGCAACTTGTAACATGCAATGGTGAGCTCACAAGTTGTTTAGTCATGGCCAAGTTTAATACTGACTGGAGAAGAACTGCAGCTAAGACAAAAGGCAAAGGGGAAAAAGGTTCTCTTTGCCTAACTCCTCTCTTACAGTAGAATTTCTTTCTGGGTACCCCATTGAGAATAATTGAGGAAGATGCAAAGTTGAATAATAATTTCATCCAATTAATCCATCTGTTTCCAGAGCCTTTTGCTCTCAACATTTCCAAAATCGTTTGATGTTCTAAAGTGTCAAAGGCCTTTTCAAAATCAAGTTTAAGCACCACAACTTGCTCTTTTGATGCATGTCACTGATGCAAATACCCATATGCCCAGCCCAAGCAGTCTTGAATTGCTCTTTATTTGAGAAAACCATACCAATTGATGTGGACTATCTTCAATATAATCTTCTGTAATCTATTGGCCAACAACTTGGTAATGATCTTAAGGCAACTATTGAGTAGTGAAATTGGCCTAAAATCATTAGGACTTAAAGGGTTATCCATTTTTGGAATCAGTGTGATATAAGAAGAGTCTATGCTTTCCAAGTTTACATTACCCTCATAGAAATCATGGATTGACTTTCCGATGTCTGGCCCAATAATATCCCAACAAGCTTTGTAGAATTCATTGTTAAAGCCATTTGGACCTGGAGATTTATCATTTGGTAGCTCCTTCACTACATCATTAATCTCTTGATTAGTGAAAGGTCTCTCATACTGATTTTGGACACCTCATGCTGATTTTTATGCCATAATTTTGCATTGAATTTGAGTCAAACTGGAAATTTAGAAACTGAATCTTTTGACACTGGACAGGTGTGAAATGAAACTTTAATGAGATTTTTTTGAACACACTAACTACAGTTAGACTAAGGGTCAGTTCTTTTGAGGCTTATGAGTGGCTGCAAATATAAGCCCCAAAAAGAATTGCCCCTAAATGTTTTGACACACTAAAACTGCACTGAGTTAGATTTTTGTTGATTGTTAGAATGACAATTTAACCTAAATTTTTGTTGAGTGTTTGAACAACTAACTGAATTTTCAGTGCACTCCCTCTAACTAGGCTTTTTAGTGCATTTTTTGTTCACTGAAGGTAACTGAACTTTTTGCTGCATTTTTGGTGTGATGTAGCTAATTGAACTTTTTTACGAACAACTAATTGAATTTCAGTTGCACTGAATGTTTACTGTATTGCCAACTTCACCCACAACATTCACCCCCTTGCATTCACCACTCGCTGACTCTCTTTCACCACGGAGCTCCCCACCACTCTCTCTTTCTCTCTCAGCATTGATCTCTCTCACCACTGCTCAGGAAGATGAAGGGGGCGAGCTGGACGGCGCTGGTGGTGGGGTACACGCAAGGCGATATGGTGAAGTTTGCGAAGATGATGGAGATTACATCATGGTTCCCCAATGTCAACGATCTAATCCAGGGTAGCGACGAAAGCACACCAAGCGGATACTTGCGTCTGGTTTTGCTCCTCCCATCAAGATTCTAGTGTGAGTGATGGATGAGGCAGATCAAAAGATGTGAAAGTGCATCTAATCCCCAAGGTGTATTTCAATAATTCATGCCAACATATTCTGAAGAACTAACTATGCTTCAAGTTTATTTCAGACAAAGTTCTTCATAGAAACAACATTGGAATGGAAGGTGACCCCTAAAAAAACTTCAAGTGTTGGTCAAGCCATATGATTCTTCATTTTTATTTTTGTAATTCGAGGTCACATTGAGTCCTTAGGCATGTCGATACTACTAGAAGGGATGAGGGTGTGACAACGAGCTCTTTGCTCTAGGTACTTAAAGATCAAACTCCAAAAACTCCTCAAACCACCTCAAGAAATTCCACTATACCTACCTATTCTCTTTCACCTCGGTGCCACCAAACCACTTTCATCCGGAGCCACCGAGAAACTCATATAGGTGTTTGTTTCAAAACCTAATTTGTTCCGAGCCTCCAACATTCCACTCAGACTCACCGAAGCAACATGGTAAACCTTCTGTGATCATGTTAGAAATTCCGAGCAAAACCAGTCGAAACTTCCTAAGCGACTACAAAGAATGTACCACGTGCTAAAAAGGATATTTTTTTAAAGGAAGCTATGAAACGGTACTCCAGGATTTTTTTTGAGATAAATAGGTACTCCTAGATTTTTGAGAATTATGTACTCCTAGATTTTTTTTGAGGCAACTTATGTACTCCTAGATGACTTTCATATTAATTTCTTGACCCGAAGCATTCTATTGACCTGAAGCATGGCCGGCCGGGAATGAGCAACATGGTACCGAGCCTATCAAACACTCACCTGGCCCATTCGGCCCAGGGTCCAGGACGACCGCCCCCATTCCTCTCTCCATTCAAAATCCCCTCCCGTTCATTCCAAACTCCAGCCTCTCCAGTAATCGATCCCCTTTCTCTCCCTCTCCTTTCTCCAGCCAACAAACATGGTAAAGAAGCAGGAACCCTCCACCCCGGCGGCCGGCGGGACGCAGTGGAAGGGGCGGCTGCGCTCGCACCACGCGACTCCGCTCAACTCTCCGTCTCCGTGGATCCAGTCCCCATCCAGGAACCGGGACGAGGACGCGGAGGCCTCCAAGTTCAAGAAGCAGGCCGCCCCCACAACCCCGGGGAGAAGCCGATGCACCCGCGACGAGAGCGGCGGAGCTGCGGGACGACCTCCGAAGGCTCTCCCACGCCGGTCGGCGCGGCTTACCGGCCGGGATCCGGACCACCCTATTGTGCTCGACGAGGCGGAAGAGGTATAGGGGGGCAAATCTCTTCCTGGTTGCAGATACCGGCTCCAATCTGGGGGCACGGGATGTTACGTTTATGTGCTTAGTTTCCTCCTCTTCTGCGCATTTTAGTTGCCTGAGAAGGAGATTTGGCCACGTTGTTTAGATCTTTCTCCACTAGTTAGACAAAACCCAATTTTCTTCCCAAAATTTGTCACCATTTCTTGATTTCTGGGGATTCCGTGACAACAACCAACTATCAATGGTTTAACATATTCCAGTATGTCATGCTACCAAGTACAATCTTGCTCTATTCCTTATATATTCTACTTATCCAACAACAGATTAGTTTCTTCCACCCCCCAAAACAAAGATTAGTTTATATGCCACTAATAGTTTGTTCACCCGCCTCTTGATTTTATCCATTTCATGCCTGTCCGATCATCATATTAATAATCTAACATGCTTGCTAACTGGACTGCTTCATCCATTTCACGGTTGGCACTTGATTACAAATATCATAGTTCATCATTGGATGATTCTGTTCGGATCTTTCAATGGCATAGCTTGCGGCAACAGTGTTTAAGTTTTACCTTCTGTTGCAGGAATGCGAAGTCAGGGGTAACCAATGGGCGATTACGCCTGTTCAGAGATCTACACGGTTCCAACGAGGTGATAAGAGTGTGAGCAAGCCCTTAGTGGAGAAGCAAAGTCACCACAAACTGTTGCCGTTCACACCAAATCCCCGCGACATTCCCCATAACAGCAAGACTCAAAATGCTGTTAAGAAAGACAAAAAACTAGAGAATCCACCAAGGAGTAGCCAGAGAATTGCTGCAGTAAAAGCTTCTGCAAGGATGGAAAAACACAATAAGCTCCAGACAGTGTATGAAGATTCCCAAGATGCTCCTGCCAGGAGAAAGACTGCAGATGCATCTTACAAAAAGAGTGAGATGCAAGAGCCAAAGCCCAGTCGTGGTGAGGAGCTGACAGGAAAGAGGAAGAGAGGCACCGGAAGAAAGCAGGCATCAAGGAAACAAACTCACAAGGAGCACAAATCTGATTGTCAAGAAATTGTACCCATCACTGAACCCAGAAACATCATCCACAAGAAGAGTGAAAATAATCCTTCTTCCATAGTGCAGCCTAAAATTGGTGATGATATACTGATGAACACCAAGGAATGCAGTGAAGAGCTAAGCGGGATTAAAGAAGGGGTACAGCAACAGTGTTGCGCGTCAGATGAATGGACAGAAGAGCAGGACACTATATTGCGCCAGGCTTACTTCACTGCTCGACCATCCCCACATTTCTGGAAGAAAGTTTCTAAAATGGTATTTCCAATCCTTCGATTTTGTTCCTTTAGTGGTTTGATGATCATATCTTGGTAGTTGCAGACCTGTTTGATATCTAGTTGCACAAGCTGCCTTGAGAAAGCATAATAATAAATAATTAGAATGCTGCAGTTAAAATGTTGCTCTCAGAATGGGGTTTCCAGTTTTAAAAATGTGCATGAATGTGCATGAGTTATTCATGGATCTTGGTGCTAGACTTTGTGATATTCCACTGCATTGTTTTGTTGAGTTCCTTTTGTTAAGCAGTCAATATAAATCATGTATACAACATTGAATGTCCAACAACAACAACAATAACAACAAAGCCTTTCAGTCCCAAACAAGTTGGAGTAGGCTAGAGTTGAACATACTGAAAACACTTCCAGAGTCTAACTACAACATACCAGTAGTGTCTGAATGATGAATAAGTCAAATAGTAGCAGTAGGATAGTTGTATAGTTTGTTGGACTTCTGTGTTCTTCCATTTTTGGCTTTCTTTTCTGCCTTTGTTTGAAGGCTGTAAGTTCGGTGTCATTTGGATGTTTTCTTCTAATACGAGATGATGCATATTTAGGCGCGTATCTGAGAAATGAAAAATTGTAGAGAGCGTTCTCTGGGAATGTGGACAACTGGTAATATTTACAAGGGTTGGTTAATAATCATACTGAAACATAACATTTCACGCTGTATTTGTTTTTTTGCATTGAAGGGGAAGAATTAACAGTCAATAGAATGTTGTCTGTTTATTATTTAATGTGCACATGTGAGTGATCCTCTCATCACATGTTGACACCAACATGGATGTGAAAAACTGGTCATCAGAAGATTGTTAATGTTGCTAGATACAAGATACATGCAAAAACAAAAATACTTTGAGCACAGGTTCAAAAAATATAGTACTGTGAGCTTAGATAACTAACATTTTGGTGCTGCTCTTTTAGTAGTCTCACATGGAATTGATTTCAGCCATTTCTAGTGATGCTTACCACATGTCATATCCGACAACATGTCACGTTGCTTTGACAATCTATTTTGTACTTCAACATGTCAAGTAGTATGTCCTATAGATTACTCAGTATTTTCCTAGGTGACTTGTTACTTTATTATTTTTGTTAGTTCAGCAATTTGACACACATCCTTTCAGGTCCCAGGGAAATCTGCTGAAGACTGCTTCAATCGAGTTCATGCTGACCTCTCAACGCCCACTCCAATCGCCCCTCGTCCTCGAAGTAAAACACAGTTTTCTCCTCTAGCACATTTCACATTGTCTGATCCAAAGTTTCCAAACCTTTTGGAACCTCTAGCCGGAAGACCAAGGACTGCCAAACAAAAGAGCCTATTAGCACAGAAGACAGTGAGACATTTGCTGAAGAAGCATTCCCTCATTGACCAAGCTCAAGAGGCTGATCACTTCTCGCTATTTGAAACTTCACCGTCTGCTTTACAATTGAACATTCCTCTTGACGATTCTCCTGGGACCCCTGACAATTATCTAAAGTCCTTTTCCCTGCACAAGTACAGCGCGAGTTCTTCAGCACGTAAGAGACCGTTGTCAAGGTTGAAAACTAAGCAAGCTGAACCGAGTCCAGCAGTTCTGAAGCCTCTAAAGAATACTGTTTTGCATGAGAAGTACATTAATCAGTTGACCCGAAGAGATGGCGCAAAAAAGCCTCGTAAGAAGGCTGCTGGCACCAATGCAACTGATCCTGAGAGGCCTCTTTCGGAGCAACGAGCTGGTAGTGTGAAGGCTGCAAAGAATGCTCTCATTTCAGAAGCAACAGACTTCATAGGCCAGTTTAAGAAGTTGCAAGCCAATTCCCTTGCACACGTTCTGGAAAACAGTGAAGACGACGAGGATAATTCGGTGTAGTGTCATACTAGTGGTTCCAAGCTGCTTTTGGCATATAATACTTGCCCCTCAATGTTAAAGCAGCTAGATAGCATGTTATCAACTAACTTTAGCTAGTACAATAAGACTGTAAGAGACTGACGATACGTCACGGATTTTATCGCTCAGTGTATTCTGTCAAGGAAGCTATCAACGCATTTCTAGCATATGAAGGTCATGGTTATCACTTAGGATCACATACTACAACTTTTGTGTGAATAAAAGAACATACAACTCTGTTCACTTCATTTTTTGTACATTTCAGGCCCATTTACATTCAGTTAAACTGTTTGTGATGCATGCTTTATAATAAGACCAGAAATGGCATGCAAGGTAATTCTCAGAGCTAATAAAAGAATGTTATTCCCTATGTCAACAAAATATGGCTGATGATCGTACAGACAATGCGATATATACTGTTAATCATTCTTTTAATAAAGCCTATGCAGGTCAGGTGTTCCTCACTTCCTCTAATAGATTTATATTGCCTCAAATAGTCCTTTTTCACACAACAGCTCGAGGCGTGCAAGAGAAATACATCCATTTCGTTCTTGATATTCTTTTCCCACATAATTATAAATTTTCCGAAGTCCCTTAGTTCGAAACATAGGAAGGTTTTGCTTTTACCAAAAGATCAACCAAACGATTACATCCCACAATGGTTAATCCAGGCCACGAGTAGTTCTAAGGCATCATCATGCAAAAGGTATGCCATGTTCTGTCAACTAATTACACAACACAATTCGAAGACACACAATAAATTATTGGGAATAGAGAGTCTGAAAAGGCTAACAAAACATGCATAACAATAAACTAAACTAATGTCATCGCAAAATGGGTACTCGATCATAAGTAAACGCTCATCCAGACAAGGGGAGGTAGAAAGTACTACCTCCATCCGGGTTTATTCGTCGTCTTTGTTTTTATGCCATATATTGACTGTAGATTTGACTGATAAAATATAAGTTGTATGTCACAAAACTTATATTGTTGGATTCATATTCGAAACGGGTTTTCAGTGATACTATGTTTGATCTAAAATAAATCTGGACAGAGATAGTAACATTTAAGTGTTCTTCAGTAATCGAGGCCCACTACTTTTTCAGTTCACTAGTCTTTACTTATGTTGGTCATAGTGGAAGTAACTTAGCTAGTAACGTAATGCATCACAATACAAGTTTGCTTATGTGGCAAGCATTTAATGAGAAGATAGGTGTTTGCAGTAGTAACATAATGCACCTCAAAGCAAAATGAGTTTTTTTTTTGCAGGTGAAAGCAAAATGAGTCTACATCTAAATAAATGAAGACTGCACGACACCAATAACATATGCGTGATACTAGTATATGGTACTACCCACTATGAGTAGCCTAACATAATGCACCTCAAAGCAAAATGAGTCTACATCTAAATAAATGAAGTATTGCATGACACTACGCATACATTACTACTCATTATGTATATATTAGGGCATCTCCAACACCGACCCGCATACGTTCCGCATGCGTCCGGACCGTGTTGTCCGGACATCAGAAGTCATCCAATGCAGGCCTGTATTGGTCCGCGGCGCAGTCCGGACGTGATTTCTCCTGCAAACCAGAGACAAACGCATGGGGGGAGGGGGTGGGGGGCTTTGTGGGAGTCCGAACCAATCCCACGCTCGCTTTTGACACCCTTGGCCCACCAAAACCCCTTCTCTCGCCTGCGCACGTTCCTCCTGGCGCCAGCTGCCCGCATTCATACTGCTGTAGAGCGCGTCGCTCAACATTGAAGACGGCTCAAGGCGGAAGCGACCTCTCACTGTCTCCGCCATTGAAGCGGCGCGTCGGCCATGGGCACTGCCCGCGACGTGTCTTCGGTGTCCGCGCATGTTCAATGCATGCGTGACTGGACGGAACGGGACGGATATCTAACACGCCCGTTCAATGCCGCTGTCCGTCCGTATGCTGCCACTAAGCAGGCTCGTTGGCCGAGAAACCCACTCCGGCGCGTCCGAGGTCTCCGAGGACGAGGACGATACCACCATGGATACGGGCTCCGATGACACCACCCCGGCTCCCGCGCCTCATGTGCATGCCGGCTTCACCATGGAGCAAGAACCGACACACTACAACGTCGCCATTGCGGAAGTGCGGCTTGCGCTAGTGCCTTTGTCGGTGTTCCAGCAGGCGCAAGAGGAACAGTGGTACAACCTGTTCCTCATGGAGCAGCATCGGCTGGCGGAGGGCCAGATCTACGACAAGCGTGCGAGTGAGGATGTCGTGGCAAAACCTAACTTCGTCGCGGAGCAGCGTGCCATCTACAATGTCGTCCGCGCTCAAGCCGCCACTCGCCAGGAAGCGGCCGCCGTGGAGGCACGGTTGCAGGTGATCGCGGACGAGAACAACGCCAACTGCGCCTCCTACGCGCCGCCGACGAACCATCAGTTGGTCTCGTGGGATGGCGACAACATCGACGCCACCATTTCCATCATGGACCTCACGTCCACTGGCGACGGGCAGGTCGCGTACTCCTCCGAGGATGAGTAGACCACGGGAGGCAGCAGGACCTTGTGTCCCATGTGGGCCAGTTCGTCTCCCGTGCTCTACTCTTCCTCGCCGGAGACCGAACCTTCACTTCATCGATCTTATCGCCGGTGCTCATGGAGACGGCGGATGGAGGACAACACGGGCTTGGACGCCAGGCGCCGCCACCGTAGGATAAGTTTAGGGTCAGGTCATTTTCTTTTTCTAAATATTTGAAATGTAATGAAAATCCATCGTGATTGTATAAAACCCGTCATGTTTATATGAAATTCAATTTTGTTTGCACGAATTTCATCCGGTTTGTTGAAAAAGAGTTTGAAATGTATATGGCTACGCTTGGATAGTGGCCTCTCGCTTCCGTGTCTGTGGATTAGTCCCGGATGCGTGAGAAAATTTGCAAGTTGCCGTTGAAGATGCCCTTGCTACTCATTATTATGAAGGTACTGCAGTAACACATGCATGCCTAATCTAAGTTGATTCTCGCTGTTACCAGCCTAAGTAAAGCGCGGTGTAACATGGCCCGTACGCTGCCCCTCCGCCGGCTCAGGGACACCCAGTGCTCATCGCCAGGCTTGGCGGAGATGACGAGCCACTTCCCATTATTCACGCAGAGCTGGAGGGTCGGCGGGGAGGTGGAGTCGTCGATGCTGGCGAAGTCCATGACCGTGCCCTCGGCGGGGTAGCCGGACTTGTAGTCGTCCGTGGCGAGGTAGGCGTCCGGGTCAACGCCGAGGCCAGGGAAGCGGGCCTTGAAGGCGTCCATGCCGAGACGGGCGCTCGGCTCCGCGCCATCGTGGGGCCGCACGTCGGTGATGTCGGGGAACTCGGCGAGCGCGCCGGTGAACGGGTGAAGGAGGCGGACGATGCAGGTTGCCTCGTCGCGCATGACGAGGAGGCCGGAGGCCACGCTGAGGAGGCGGCTGGTGGAGAATATCTGGTGGTGGACTCTGACGACGCGGGCCCTGGCGGTTGCGTGGACGAGGCGCCGGCGCGACGGGGGCTCCCCTCGGTTGGGCAGCGGGAACCAGCCGTGCGGGCGGAACCGGCTATCCAGGACGCCGTGCGCCCGCGGGTCCTCCTTGAGCTCGCGCCAGGGCTTGCACACGGCCCTGAAGCGGAGATACTCCGACACGTTGTGGGAGAGGAGCCGGACGGCGACGTCGTCGGCGATCTCGGTCGTCAGGTTCGCCCAGTCCCTCCATTCGGTCTCTCCCGGATGGCCGGTGCGATGCGCGCCGTCGGTGGAGGAGCGGGGCTCATGACCGGGGAGGCGCGCGGCGGTACAGCGGCGCAGACCCTGACGCGGTCGCTTCCTCGGGTGGCCAGATCCGGCGCAAGGAGCCGGTGGATCGGCAAGGCCCAAGCGCCGCCGCTGCCCTCGCGTCATCATCCTCTCGGATCGCCGGCTCCGTCTGTTCTCCCTTGTGCGAGACTCCGATCTGACTTTCGCGGCGGCGCTGGCGTATTAACCCCTGCGAAAAAATATATATAATCTATACGGATTATTATGGATATTCTTTAGGTATCAGCAAAAGAATTACTAAATAAGACGAAATATATCGAAAATACACGACGGCAAATGGATTTAGGATAACCGAATTTAAAAATAGTAAAAAGAACCAAAAAAGGTGAAACTTTGTCGAAACAAGCATTGTCTAGTGTATCACTCACATGTAAAGTTTCGTGACAAAATGACTTTCGTGATATTCTGAACGAATAAAAGCAAAATTAATAATATATTAATCTTACTATTTACACAGTTTGTAGTTACAATTTTGTATTATTTGTCAATAATACCATAAAAGTCACTTTGTCGCGAAACTTTGTACATGAGTGATACACTAGACAATGCTTGTTTCGACAAAGTTTCATATTTTTCTTAAAAAAGTTATTAGCTATTTTTTTTTGCCTAATTGAGTGCACGGTACACCCATGTTTTAAAAGTCTGCACCGAAATATATAGACAACACATAAAGACAAATTTCTGGCTCAAAAACAACAACAAAACGATTTTTTGCAAAAAAAAAAACGCAAGCCTTTTTTGAGTTAACGAGGTTATTTTGATATTTGTTTTTTTACACACCACATATAAATATTTATTGTAATCTAAAAAGTATAAATATATCTTGCTGAAGATTCATACACACATGTTTATGTATATGTAAAAACAGAATTAGAAAATAAAAAATAGACCCAAGTTCTTGGTCATGTGGTGTCATTGTTGTACTGTTGAGTGTTCCGAGCTCAATTTAAGCTTTGTAATGTGTTCTTCTTCATCAATGAAATGCAATGTTGTTACTTTTCATGAAAAAGAAATATCACTTTAAAATTTAAACGTAGGTACATCCAAGTTTTCTTCCCTTCTCCTCGTAAACTGCAGTCAAGGCAAACTCTTTCCATCCAGGCTTCGTCGATGAGCCCATTTATCCGCCTTCCGTATTAAGTAAGGGTTCTTTTAGTCATCGCAAGGTTCATGCTCGAACGGATGGCAGTGTTATTTTTCGAGTTGGTCTTTCAAGCTCTGCTTCTCTTTGAGTTTGTCCATCTAGACGGAGCTTCGTTGTAGTTTCTTGGGGTAACAAGATTAAGGTTTCTTGTCATGTGTGCGCAATGGCTATATATCTTGTGTTAGGAGCATCAGACCGATTCAACGGAGACAAGCACGACTCCAGGGCGCTGGTCTTTAAGGACACATGCACAAAAGACTTTCATGCTATCATCAACAAGGTCGTGCTGGCTTCGGTAATAGAGCGGCGACAGCAGTGCATCAACAGCTCATTTTGGTGATGATAGTGCGCGTTTGGTAGTTCAAAAACCTCAATGTAATTATTATTATATTTAGGATGCTTTTGTACTTCTAGTGATTTTTTAAATAGAACTTGAGTTTTTTTTTTGCAAAAAAGAACAACAACAACAACAACATGCACACATGCAGGGGCGAATCTATTAGGGGTGCTTTAACAAGCTTAGCCCCCCCTCCAGCACTAAAAAAAAGTCTTTTACTACTAGTCTCAAGGCCAATTCAGTCACTTGCCAGCCCAACCCAACAAATATGTTCACACATACAGGCTTGCATAAATTTTAAGCCCATCCTTCATTTTCTGTCTATATTCGTCACTGCGCACATGTTACACCATTTTTGACGAATTCAATTACAAGTTTGTCCTGGCTCGTCGCTGATGCCATGGGTACCGATCAGTCTATGCTCACGTAAAGGAGGGGAAACAGACGGAGAAGTACAATAACAAACTATATGCTGGAATATTTACTTCGGTACCCATGAAACCCGGTAAGCACTAAAATTACTAAAAAAACAATTGCAAAAAAAATCCGATTTTGTTTTGCAAGCAAGATATACATGTGCATAATGTTCGTGCAAAATTTGATGAAGTTTGAACATTCGAGCAGCGCGTAGAAAAAAAGACAAAATCAGGCGTGAACAATGTTGTTTTCAAATGTTTCTCACATACCCGATCTTTTTCTCACGAGCTCCTCGAATATCCAAACTTCACAAAATTTTGCACGAACATCAAGTAATTGAGCATCTTGCATCACCAAAAAAATTGGATTGTTTTCCTTACTTTTTTCTTTTTACAGAGAACTATCAATAAATAATCTTCTACAAAACAATTTTAATTCTACTTCCAAAAGTCTGAATTGATGAGGGTTCAGGCAAGACACACCAGTAAATGGCAGGGTTCAGGTTGTAAAAGTGTACATGTTTGGTTGGGCTGTGTCAAAATTCGCTCTGGTATATACGGCATCTACCGATCCTTGGAACCACTCAAAAAAAAAGAAAAAAACGATCCTTGGAACCACGGCAAGTCCTTTTCAGTTTTGGCCAGCCCAGCTGCCATTTGTCACACTCGCAACACATGCCAATTACGTACGTTGCAGCTCGCAGGGTCGATGGCAGCGGCACCACAGAACTGTTACGGCAGCGCCTCCACCGCACACGGTCTATCATGTCCACGCAGCCTCCGCCGCGTCGGCGCGTCCCGACGTGCAAAATATCCCTCCGGCGATGCGGCCACCAGCTAGCTGCTGCCCTTCCGCACGCCCTGCTGCAGATATTTCTCCAGTCCGGTACGCGCAGATCACATACCAATCGCCTGCGTGCACCGCCCGCCATTGTGTGCTGTGCCATTTCGTCTCGTCGCCTGCACTGCCGGCGCCGTCATTCTAGCACGTTGCCATGGCCACCATCACCGCTCCTCCGGCCGCTCTGCAGCCACGCGAGCACGCGAGGCCGGGCCGCGCGCTCCGGTCACCTCCTCGCGCGTGGAGTGGGAGGAGGAGGTGCTGCCAGGTGATCAGAGCCACGGCGAGCTCCCGCGGCCAGCTCGAGAGCACGGCGCTCGGGGCGTCGGCGGGCGGCGAGGAGGGCGACGTGATCCGGAGGCTGCAGAACGGGCCGGACGTGCGCGGCGTGGCGCTGGAAGGCGAGAAGGGCCGGGCCGTGGACCTCACGCCGCTGGCCGTCGAGGTGATCGGCGAGAGCTTCGGGGAGTGGCTGCGGGATCAGCGGCGGGAGCGGGAGGGCGAGGACGGGGAGCAGCTGCGGGTGTCCGTCGGCCGGGACCCCCGGCTGTCCGGGTCGCGGCTCAGCGCGGTGCTGTTCGCGGGGCTGGCCAAGGCGGGGTGCGCCGTCTTCGACATGGGCCTCGCCACCACGCCGGCGTGCTTCATGAGCACCATACTGCCCCGCTTCAGCTACGACGCGTCCATTATGGTACACCCCCGCACTCCTGGTTTCTCTTTACGTTCACAGTGAAGGTGAACGGCGTCGTGGTTCTCAGCTTAGTCAAAGTATAATTAAGGAAGAGCATCCCATTTTTTACATGGTTAACGCATTAAAAAAGAACGCGGCCCAAAATTTAAGTTAATTACCCTGAAACTTCATGAATGAATCATCCTACGCTTGCAGATGACCGCGTCGCATCTCCCCTACACCCGCAACGGGCTCAAGTTCTTCACCAAGCGCGGCGGGCTATCCTCGGTGGAGGTGGAAGGGATCTGCGACCGCGCTGCACGCAAGTACGTCGCGAGGAAGATGGGCCTCGGCGGCGGCGGCCTCGGCATGCCTCCGGTGGTCATGCGCGTCGACCTGATGAGCGCCTACGCGCAGCACCTCCGGGACATCATCAAGGAGCGCGTCGCCCACCCGACGCACTACGACACCCCGCTGGAGGGCTTCAAGGTCATCGTGAACGCCGGCAACGGCTGCGGCGGGTTCTTCGCGTGGGACGTGCTGGAGAAGCTGGGCGCCGACACGACCGGTAGCCTGCACCTGGAGCCGGACGGCATGTTCCCGAACCACATGCCCAACCCGGAGGACGCGATGGCCATGTCGCTGACGCGCGGCGCGGTGCTGGCCCGCGGCGCTAACCTCGGCGTGGTGTTCGACACCGACGTGGACCGCAGCGGCGTGGTGGACGACGCGGGGGCGGCCATCAACGGGGACCGCCTCATCGCGCTCATCTCCGCCATCGTGCTGGCGGAGCACCCCGGGACGACGGTGGTGACGGACGCGCGGGCGGGCGACGGGCTCACGCGGTTCATCGAGGCGAGGGGCGGGCGGCACTGCCTGTACCGCGTCGGCTACCGCAACGTGATCGACAAGGGCGCGCAGCTCAACGCGGACGGCGTGGAGACGCACGTCATGATGGAGACCACCGGGCACGGCGCGCTCAGGGAGAACCACTTCCTCGACGACGGCGCCTACATGGTGGTGAAGATCATCATCGAGATGGTCCGGATGAGGCTGGCGGGGCTGGCGGGGCTGGAGGGCGGGGTCGGCGGCCTCATCCGGGACCTCGAGGAGCCCGCCGAGTCCGTGCTGCTGAGGATGGACATCGTGGGCGAACCCAAGAGCGCGAAACAGCGGGGCGTCGAAGCCGTCGAGGCTTTCAAGACATACATCGAGGTGCGTCTCGAGAACAGTTTACTAACTACTGCTGCATGATCCATGAAGCTAGCTAGCGAATAATCGGAAGATCTACGTACTACATTCTTCTGCTGATGTAGTCTACTCTTGCTTGTACCTGCATGGTTTAGGAAGGGAAACTTAGCGGTTGGGTGCTGGACGATTGCGGCGACTGCTCGGTTGATGAGGGATGCCTTGTGGACAACAACGATCATCCAATCGATGTTGACGCCTACATGTACAGGTATGCATGCCGCTGCTTGATTTGCGAAAATATGTACTACTTCCTCCGATCCATATTAATTGTCGTTGATTTAGCAAAAAGAAAATCTATGATAAAGAGCGGACATGTTTTAACTACAGTAAATTTCTCATTGATTTGTGAAAGCAGAGCAAAGTTCTATGACGAGTCTCAGAGACCGCTCGGGTGGGTTCACATTCGCCAAAGTGTTCATAACCCCAACATAGCACTCAACTTGCAGTCATGTGTTCCCGGTGGTTGCAGATCCATGGCGGTGGATCTGTTTGAAAGGTATTATAGCCACAGCAGCACTAAGTCATGATATTCAATTTGTTTCGACGCACTGAGTAATATTGTTTACTTCCTAACTACAGGTTCTTGTTGACAAGTGGAGTAAATGAGTTTGTTGACACCAGCGAAGTACAGAAATTTGTGAAGTAGATCTTAGCCTCGCAGCACTCTGTATATACGGGATTAATTCAGGACAGATCCTAGGTGGCAATAAAAGAGCATACCTCTACATGCTGAAAATTGTATGGGAAATGCCCTTTGGTTCTCGGGTGTATATTCACCCTATAAGAGAAATAAATTAAATAATTATGAAAAAGGTAAAGAAAAAGCAGACCTTTTTTGAATAAACTTGACTTTCTTTTGCACTACTATATAAATTTTCTTCAAGAAAAAACCCATTTCTTCTTCTTCTTTTTTTGCCCTAAAGGCGACGGGGGTTTTCCTTCATGGTATTTTTACGAGTACAATACAATGTTAACTTCATTTAAAAAATTCTAAATCAGAATTTTTTTACGTTTACAATTACTATCTTTTTGCATATAGGGCGTATATGCACCAAGAACCAAATGCTTGTATCTCATATTGCAGTGCCTACAATCTTCTCCCTCTTCAATTATGAATATTGTATTCTTTTGAACATAGAATAATCAATCCTATAATTAGCGGCGTGCATAGAAATATTAAATTTTAACACTATATAAGTGGTCATAATGATTTCTAACTAAGGGCATCTTTAAAGATTTGTGGCACGCAGGGGCGGGGGCACATACATTGTAGGCTGCTGATCTGGGTCAAGACACCCACATCTGTCTCCATATTTCGTGTATTTGTCTTCGTATACCTGTACCTACGTATCTGTATTGAGATTTCAAAACAAAAGCATTATACATGTTTTTGCGGGTCCGTTTTGAAAGGTACAAATATTTGGATGAACAGTGCCTGTAACAAGTGTCTACTAATGTAACGCCCTCGATGCGGCTATATCTCCCACGTGTCAAAGCACAACTTAGAGGCATAACCGCATTGAAAGCAATGTCGCAAGTGAGATAATCTTCACACAACCCATGTAATACATAAGGGAAAGAGATACATAGTTGGCTTACAATCGCCACTTCACACAATACATGAATAAAGTATTACATCATCCAAATACAATCAAGGTCCGACGACGGAACCAAAATAAAAGAAGACTACCCCAAATGCTACACAGATCCCCGATCGTCCCAATTGGGCTCCACTACCGATCAACTGAAAAACAGAACAACATAACGAACACGGTCTTCATCGAGCTCCTCCTTGAGCTTGGTTGCGTCACTTGCATGGTATCATCGGCACCTGCAAACTGGTTTTTGAAGTATCTGTGAGTCACGGGGACTCAACAATCTCACACCCTCGCGATCAAGACTATTTAAGCTTAAGGTAGGGTAAAAGGTATGAGGTGGAGCTGCAGCAAGCGACTAGCATATTTGGTGGCTAACATACGCAAATGAGAGCGAGAAGAGAAGGCAAAAGCATGATCGAGAAACTATGATCAAGAAGTGATCCTAGAACAACCTACGTCAAGCATAACTCCAACATCGTATTCACTTCCCGGACTCCGCCGAGAAGAGACCATCACGGTTACACACGCGGTTGGTGCATTTTAATTAAGATAAACTTTAGGTTTTCTACAACCAGACATTAACAAATTCCCATCTGCCCATAACCGCGGGCACGGCTTTCGAAAGTTCAAATCCCTGCAGGGGTGTCCCAACTTAGCCCATCACAAGCTCTCACGGTCAACGAAGGATATTCCTTCTCCCAGGAAGACCCGACCAGGCTCGGAATCCCGGTTACAAGACATTTCGACAATGGTAAAACAAGACCAGCAAAGCCACCCAGATGTGCCGACAAATCCCGATAGGAGCTGCACATATCTCGTTCTCAGGGCACACCGGATGAGCAAGACGTCGGGTAGGCCAGCCCAGAGTTGCCCCTGGTGGCCCCGGACATCGCTCAGTTGGACCAACACTTAGAGAAGCACTGGCCCGGGGGATTAAAATAAAGATGACCCTTGAGTCTTCAGAACCCAAGGGAAAGAAAAGGCTAGGTGGCAAATGATAAAACCAATGTTGGGCCTTGCTGGAGGAGTTTTATTCAAGGCGAACTGTCAAGGGGTTCCCATTATAATCCAACCGTGTAAGGAACGCAAAATCCGGGAACATAACACCGATATGACGAAAACTAGGGCGGCAAGAGTGGAACAAAACACTAGGCATAAGGCCGAGCCTTCCACCCTTTACCAAGTGTATAGATGCATTAATTAAATAAGAGATATTGTGATATCCCAACAAATATCCATGTTCCAGCAAAGAACAAACTCCAATCTTCACCTGTAACTAACAACGCTATAAGAGGGGCTGAGCAAAGAGGTAACATAGCCAAACAATGGTTTTCTAGGACAAGGTGGGTTAGAGGTTTGACATGGCAATATGGGAGGCATGATAAGCAAGGTGGTAGGTATCGTAGCATAGGCAATAGCAAAAGAGCGAGCATCTAGCAAGCAAAGATAGAAGTGATTTCGAGGGTATGGTCATCTTGCCTGAGATCCCGCAAGGAAGAAGAAACGAGTCCATGAAGAAGACAAACGGACATAGTCGAACGGATCCTCACAAACGCGATGTTATCGGAACTAATCCGAAGAAGCAACACCGGAAAGAAAGCAAACAACATGGTAAACAACCATCACATAAGCATGGCATGATGCACAACCAAGTATGATGCATGTATGGTTTAAATATACATGTCATGGCAAAGTGCAACAACCAAAACTACAAATTAAGTGGAGCTCAATATGCAACGGGTTGCATATTGACGGAACACCACATCAATTATTTAGTTCACTCCCGTTTAAGTACTCAACAATATTAAATGTTGGTTAACATGGAAATTTGGTGAAGCATAACAAAACTATACTATCTAAACAATTTAAATGGGGCCGGATATAACAAATAACGAATCCGGTAAATCCCCATATGCCTTAGTAATGTATTGCAACAACAATCTAAACATTTTAATTGTTGTTATCATGATGCGGGTGACATGAACAAGTTTATGCATTTTTTATTAAAAGTTGACAAGAGCATTATGAAGCATTTGTCATCGTGGCGGAAACGGAAGGGGTGCCACGGCAACGAATCCGAAAATGATGCCACGGCAACATATCGGTTCCGGTAACTCGATAGAGATGCCGGTGAAAAGAACAAGTGTGCGGATGTGTGGAACGAGTTAGAGATGATGGGGTGATCCCGGTTACCGGGTGTCCCATGAGACGACGGTATGGCAACGGGGAACATGCAAGACACATGTCGGGCACGGTGCAAATGCGAGCATTACATACAACACAAGCAATCATTCTCGGACGGTCGTCTCGGGGTTATACCTTCCCAAAGGAGCATTCTCAGAGCGGTTCGAGTTCGATGCGGTGTAGGGGAAGTAGACGTTCTCGGGAAGTTCGTAGTGGAAGTAGTCGTTCTCGCGTGCTTTAGGGTCGACGGTAGAGGTTCTCGCGATCTCGACGACGGTAGTGGTACATGTTTATGGTAGCACGAGTTTCCGTAGATGTTCATGTCATTGGTGTCGTGGTACTTGGGGTCTTCGGACTTGCCGGTCCCGTTCTTGCGATGGTAGTCGTTCACGTTCGTCTGGAGAGGTACTTGATGAGTCCAACGTCTTCGGGGCGACGGTAGTGGTACACACGAGGGTAGACGAACTTGATGGATCCGAGGGCTCCGGACGTCGTGGTACTTGTCGATCCGAGTCCTGAGACATACTAGGCATCGGTGCCTTCGAGGAACTCGGCGTGTCCAAAACATAGCAGAACGAGGCCCCGGTTGCGGTCGTGTGGACGTTCAGTGAAGACAAACTTGCCGGTCAAAACCAAATTGAAAACTAGACCAAGGAGGCCTCGGGTGGGCAGCAGCAAGGCAGTTCAGGGCGTGGTGTGGGGCTGCAGGCCGAGGTGGTACTTGGCGTTCACAGGGTTGAGCGGGACGCGGACGAAGCCGGGAGGCAAAAGAAAGGCAACGCGGCGAGGCCTGCGCTCACCGATGAAGCAGCGGCAGCAGCAGCAGCTTGGCATGGCGACGAGGAGGTCTGCAGGAGGCGGGACGGGCCGGAGGACATGGATCCCGTCGAAGGCGCGGCTCCGGGCAGAGGCAAGCAAGGAAAGGGAGCTCGGGGCGGTTGCATGCCTTCAGGAGCAAAGCGTGGGTGCGGGCGCGCGTGGAGAGGCTCGAGGTCGAGCTCCTGGTGCTCGACGAAGACGGCGCGAAGAGGAGCCCGGCAGGGGAACTGGTGGAGGAGGGGATGTAGGAGTTCGCTGAGGCGTGGCATCCAGAGAAGCAGCGGGCGAAGCCGACGCTCCGGCGTTGTTGCTCCTCTCCTCGTGGAGCTCCTGGACGAGGGGGCTCGGGAGCACGACGCGCGAGGCTGCAGGAAAGGTCCGGCGGAGGTCAAAAACGGAGCAGCAGGGCAAAGGCGCCGCGCTCCGGGTCGTCGAAGTCCAGCAGGGCCGTGGCGGCGGCCCCCGGTGAGGAAGCCGAACGGAGTCGGGGCGAGGCGCAGGGAGATGGCGGCTCTGGCCGGTCGTCCGGGTCGCGGAGATTCGGCGGGGGACGAGGGTATAGGGCGGCAGAGGCTCTCCTGGTGCTTGATGTGAACGTGCATGCGACGCTGCGGGAAGGAACGGGGAGACGATGTGATGGATCAGGCGAGCGCCGTGCGAGCGGATCGAGCAGGGCTCTCTCTAGTTCGACGCGCGGGTGTGGGTGGCGGCGAATGGGAACGAGAGAGGGAGAGGGTGGTTTAGGTCGGGCCTAGTGGCTGCTAGGGTTAGGTCCGGTGCGGGCTGGGCCTGCGGGGGAGTTGGCTGCTAGGGTTAGGTCCGGTGCGGGCTGGGCCTGCGGGGGAGTTGGCCTAGGGAGGCCTAGTAGAGAGAGAGGGCTTAGGTGGGCTGACGGATGATTGAGAGGCCTAGAATGCCAGATAGGCTGAACTCCTCTCTCTCATATCTGAAACAGGAAAAAAACAAAGAAGAGAAGAAAAAAGGAAGGAGGTGTTAGGGGAAGAAATTGGACAAGCGGATAATTTTCTTGGACTCACAAAAATGTGAGGAATTTAAATAAAATGGCAAGAGGATTTTTGGAGAACAATAGATTCGCACATGTTGAATTTAATTCAACATGTTTGAATTTTGAAACCCATTCGAAAGGACTCTAAATGGGCTGAGATTTTTAGAGGAGCCTCGATAAAAGGGATGAGAAAATATTGGCAAGGTTTGAAGATCAAACTCGAAGAGGAATAGACATGGAATATATTTTACACGTGTGTTATGGGTGATTCCAAAGATGGAATATTTAATATAGCTCCCTACTATCGGGAGGGTATGTTATAAAGAGAAGTCACCAGGTGAATTCCCTTGGTTTAAATGGATCAAAAATCCATGCCATTTATTTAGTTGAGTTGCAAAAGATTTATGAGAAGATGGCATGGTGACATGATGCAATGCAAAAATAAGAGGGCAGGCACAAATGAAACACACGGCGAAACCCGAAACATATGGAAGTCTTCTCGAGCATCGGTCTCGGGGCGTTACAACACTCCACCACTACGAGAGGATCTCGTCCCGAGATCTAGGATGGCACCGGAGGGAAAAAAGGAAGAAGAAGAGAAAAGGTAAAACTAAGTTGCTTCTTTGACAAACGAGTGAAACTAAAGAACCTTGAAAAGTTGAACAAATTAAAAGAAAGAATACAACAGAGATGAACGAAGTTTAAAACACTCCGTTAGAAAAGAGGAACAAGGAAGAACAAATTCGTATAGCACTCCGGTTGAAAAGAGATGCAAGACTTGATAGGATGAAAAGGATTTGAGCAAAGGGGCACAACACTCCGGTTAAATGGGTAAGCACGAAAAGAACACCATCCAAGATGATGAGAGAAAAGAGCAACATCACAACGCCTCCGGAAGAAATGAGAGGATGGAATGGAATGAATGGAGGAGAAAACAATATCTTCTATCTCAAATGATCTTGAAAATTATCTTTAGGGAAAGTTCGAGCGGAGTTGTTGGAAAACCAACAACGCAAAGACAAGGTTGTAGTGGGCTTATGGAGAACATTTCAAAACTATGAGGTGAAATTCTGCCACTAATGGATACAAAAGATTGGATTGATATGAACAAGGAGACGAGGAACTTATGAAGAACGTGTGTCATTTACAAGCACCATAATTAGCAACAATCCTTAGGGAAGGATTTAGGTGAAATATAACCCAAGATAACTCCAATGACGAGATTGATGGGTTTAAATATCTCATTCCTGACAACTTTTGAATCATGAAACATGAAGGGAAATTGTCAACAATGACATAACACCACCTCAAAAGATAAGGTAAAAAGAATTGCACTCCGGGTTGCAAGATGAAGAATACTTGAGCTTCTCTGAAAAGAATCTCGATGAACACTTCGAGAAGGAATTAAATCCTTGATGAACCATCATGTAGAACCTCCATGAAGAACTCCGGTAATAAAAGAATGATCAAACGAAAATGAAAGAGAAGTTGAAAACACAAGGTGAAGACTTGCAATGATTAGATGGATCTTCATGACGAGAAAATTGAGAGAGCTTGAAACTTCGGGAAAAGAAAAGATGAATCAAGTGAAACCGAATTTGACGAGCCTTCGGAATAAGGAATTAATCACTTGGATGAAACACGAATAAGAATTATGTTATGCATATCCTTCACCAATATAATTGATGACAAGCAACGGATTTGGCATCCTACTAATTCTCGTAGAAAGGAATGAGATAGATATAGTGCAAACTTGAGAAGGTCTTCAACGAATCACCGGTTGGTTTGAAACAACGAATAAATTGATATGATAAACGAAGGAAGAAAAATCTTTGAAGAACCACCGTAAGAATTGAAAACGATTGAAGAAAAGATAAAGAAGCACCAGGAAGAATTAGAGAAAAAATGAAGATACTTGAGGGAATTTAGATACAAATGAACGAATAAAATACGAACTGATTAGAGAATACTTGAATGATGCACCAGTAAGATTTGGAGAATGAGAGCTGAAGTCTGAGAATGAGTAAGTCTTCTGAAAAGATGGGCTCCAGAGAATCAAATTGAAAAGAATCTTGAATTGCTCCGGATAGGTGAAAAGAATTCTCACAATTAAAAACAATTATGAGAGGATGGCAACAAGCTAGAATGACGAATCTTTGAGAGAACGGATAAGATTTGGAGGAAAACTCTTCTTCGGTCTTCAAATGTTGAGAATGACGACGAGAAAAACCACCATGAGTTGTTGAGACACTCTGGTATGAAAATTATAAAGGTTGAATCAACAATTAAAGAATTTGACAGATCTTGGAGAAATACATATGACTGATGATAACTCATTCTTACGTCAAACTTTGAAATGAATTGAGAATAACTCCGAAACAAACTCCAATCTTCACCTGCAACTAACAACGCTATAAGAGGGGCTGAGCAAAGCGGTAACATAGCCAAATAACGGTTTGCTAGGACAAGGTGGGTTAGAGGTTTGACATGGCAATATGGGAGGCATGATAAGCAAGGTGGCAGGTATCGTAGCATAGGCAATAGCAAAAGAGCGAGCATCTAGCAAGCAAAGATAGAAGTGATTTCGAGAGTATGGTCATCTTGCCTGAGATCCCGCAAGGAAGAAGAAACGAGTCCATGAAGAAGACAAACGGACGTAGTCGAACGGATCCTCACAAACGCGACGTTATCGGAACTAACCCGAAGAAGCAACACCGGAAAGAAAGCAAACAACATGGTAAACAACCATCACATAAGCATGGCATGATGCACAACCAAGTATGATGCATGTCCGGTTTAAATATGCATGACATGGCAAAGTGCAACAACCAAAACTACAAATTAAGTGGAGCTCAATATGCAACGGGTTGCATATTGACGGAACACCACATCAATTATTTAGTTCACTCCCGGTTAAGTACTCAACAAGATTAAATGTTGGTTAACATGGCAATTTGGTGAAGCATAACAAAACTATACTATCTAAACAATTTAAATGGGGCCGGATATAACAAATAACGAATCCGGTAAATCCCCATATGACTTAGTAATGTATTGCAACAACAATCTAAACATTTTAATTGTTGTTATCATGATGCGGATGACATGAACAAGTTTGTGCAATTTTTATTAAAAGTTGACAAGAGCATTATGAAGCATTTGTCATCGTGGCGGAAACGGAAGGGGTGCCACGGCAACGAATCTGAAAATGATGCCACGGCAACATATCGGTTCCGGTAATTCGATAGAGATGCCGGTGAAAAGGACAAGTGTGCGGATGTGTGGAACGAGTTAGAGATGATGGGGTGATCCCGGTTACCGTGTGTCCCATGAGACGACGGTATGGCAACGGGGAACATGCAAGACACATGTCGGGCACGGTGCAAACGCGAGCATTACATACAATACAAGCAATCATTCTCGGACGGTCGTCTCAGGGTTATACCTTCCCAAAGGAGCATTCTCAAAGCGGTTCGAATTCGATGCGGTGTAGGGGAAGTAGACGTTCTCGGGACGTTCGTAGTGGAATTAGTCGTTCTCGCATGCTCTAGGGTCAACGGTAGAGGTTCTCGCGATCTCTACGATGGTAGTGGTACATGTTTATCGTAGCACGAGTTTCCGTAGATGTTCATGTCATCGGTGTCGTGGTACTTGGGGTCTTCGGACTTGCCGGTCTCGTTCTTGCTATGGTAGTCGTTCACGTTCGTTCAGAGAGGTACTTGATGACTCCAATGTCTTCGGGGCGACGGTAGTGGTACACACGAGGGTAGACGAACTTGACGGATCCGAGGGCTCCGGACGTCGTGGTACTTGTCGATCCGGGTCTTGAGACATACTAGGCATCGGTGCCTTCGAGGAACTCGGCGTGTCCAAAACATAGCAGAACGAGGCCCCGGTTGCGGTCGTGTGGACGTTCAGTGAAGACGAACTTGCCGGTCAAAACCAAATTGAAAACCAGACCAAGGAGGCCTCGGGTGGGCAGCAGCAAGGCAGTTCAGGGCGTGGTGCGGGGCTGCAGGCCGAGGTGGTACTTGGCGTTCACAGGGTTGAGCGGGACGCGGACGAAGCCGGGAGGCGAAGGCAAGGCAACGCGGCGAGGCCTGCGCTCACCGGTGAAGCAGCGGCGGCAGCAGCAGCTTGGCATGGCGACGAGGAGGTCTGCAGGAGGCGAGACGGGCAGGAGGACATGGATCCCATCGAAGGCACGGCTCCGGGCGGAGGCAAGTGTAACGCCCTCGATGCGGCTATAGCTCCCATGTGTCGAGGCACGACTTAGAGACATAACCGCATTGAAAGCAATGTCGCAAGTCAGGCAATCATTACAACATCCCATGTAATACATAATAAAAGGGGGAGATAACATAGTTGGCTTACACTCACCACGTCACATCAGAGTACATAAATAACATCCATCAAACAAACACTCATGGCCCGACTACAGCGCCAAAATGGAAAAGAACCCAACATGCGACAAGGCCCTGAATCGAACCCCAACTAGGCACCACTACTGATCATCAGGAAAGGAAACATAATAACGCTGAGAGTCCTCGTCGAACTCCCACTTGAGCTCGTACTCGTCACCTGGAGCGGAATCACCTGGACCTGCATCTGGAATTATAGTATCTGTGAGCCACAGGGACTCAGCAATCTCGCACCCTCGCGATCAAAACTATTTAAGCTTATAGGAAGGATAAGGCAAGTATGTGGAGCTGCAGCAAGCGACTAGCATATGTGGTGGCTAACTTATCCGCAAAAGAGAGCGAGAAGAGGAGGCAAGGCGCGAGCGAGAAACTAGAGGAACAACCTGCGCAGGCATAACTCCAACTCCGTGTCCACTTCCCGGACTCCGCCGAGAAGAGGCCATCACGGTAACACACACAGTTGGTTCATTTTAAATTAATTAAGGTTCAGTTATCTACAACCGGACATTAACAAATTCCCATCTGCCCATAACCGCGGGCACGGCTTTCGAAAGTTCAATCCCTGCAGGGGGTCCCAACTTAGCCCATGACAAGCTCTCACGGTCAACGAAGGAATAGACCTCCACCCGAGTCACACCGATCAGACTCGGTAACCCGGTACAACAAGACAATTCGACAGGTTAAAACAAGACCAGCAACACCGCCCGAATGTGCCGACAAATCCCGATAGGAGCTGCACATATCTCTTTCTCAGGGCACACTCAGATGAGACATCCTACGAGTAAAACCAACCCTCAAGTTGCCCCGAGGTGGCCCTGCAGTCTACTCGGTCGGACCAACACTCAGAGGGAGCACTGGCCCGTGGGGGGGCTAAAAAAATAAGATGACCCTTGGGTCTGCAGAACCCAAAGGAAAGAAAAGGGTAGGTGGCAAATGGTAAAACCAAGGTTGGGCATTGCTGGAAAAGCTTTAATCGAGGCGAAATATCAAGGGGTTCCCATTATAACCCAACCGCGTAAGGAACGCAACATCCGGGAACATAACACCGATATGACGGAAACTAGGGCGGCAAGAGTGGAACAAAACACTAGGCGAGAGGCCGAGCCTTCCACCCTTTACCAAGTATATAGATGCATTAAGATAACATAGTAATATAGTGATATCCCAACAAGTAAATAAATGTTCCAACAAGGAACGGCTCCAATCTTCACCTGCAACTAACAACGCTATAAGAAGGGCTGAGCAAAGCGGTAACATAGCCAATCAACGGTTTGCTAGGACAATGGTAGGTTAGAGGTTCAATCATGCAATTGGGAGGCTGACAATCAAGTGGTAGGCATCGTAGCAGTGGCAAAGCAAAAGAGCGAGCAAACTAGCATAGCAAAGATAGTAGTGATTTCGAGGGTATGATCATCTTGCCTGCACAGTCGTCAGAGTTGACTGGATCCTCACAAGCAAACTCAACGGGCTCCTCGGTAGCGAACCCGTCTCCCGGCTCTACCCAACAAGACAAACAAGCAACAAGGATACAATCAACCACGTGCAAGACCAAGCAATATGATAAAATGATGATATGCTATGCGGGATGCGATGCGGGATGCAAAATGCAAGATATGACAGGAAATGCATGAACCTGGCCTCAACTTGGAATTCCAAGGGTGCCACTGGATAGAGGGGCTGAAATCGCTTGAAAACGATATAAAGATCATTGGAATCGGAGTTACGGTTTGGAAATGGCTAGCGTTTTACGAAACGAACCGATCTGCGATATACAGCAAGTAGGCTCCTAAATGCAACGAAATGAACATGCTACAGCCACCAAACATGAAAAAAAATACATGACAGTGATGTACACAAGATGGTTAACAAAACACTATCACTGAGCCATAGGCAAATTCATCCATTAAGAGGTTCAAACAAGCATGGCAAAAATGAATATGCAAAACAGATTCCAGACTTAGTGAAATTAACACTAGCCTGAAATTTCAGATCACGAAGCCCTCTTCGGAGCAGCAAAACAACATGATAGATGACCTGAACATGACAATTAAGAACATGGCATGGAGCTACTCAACAAGCTTAACAAAACACCCAAAGTGACCTGGGGCCAAAAGGGTTCACAAAATACTCTACCGAGCTCACGAACATAGCTCGAACACAATCAGTTTTCAGACTTAGTGAAAACTGAGACATGCTGAAATATAACCCACGAAGGCATGTAAACGAGCTCGATGCACTCACTACGGTGCAAGTCATGGCAAGGAAAGCATATAACCAGCAAGAAGGCACAATATGCTAGCTACACATGGCAAGAACAAAGGCATAGCATGCATGGATCACTAACGGTAGTATCGGCAAAATCGCAAACAAGTTGACGATCTGCCCAGGTTAACAACGAAGCAAAAGTTGAGCTCGATTGAGTCAACCTAGAGCACTCCATATATGCAAACAAAGACATGGATGGATAGAGCATAACATAAATATCAAAACTCCCTTACTGATCTTCCTCAAAAGAGGCACGGATCACTAGGAAACAAGCTGGACATATAGCATCATGAACTAAAATATCCCAGACTTAGTGAAAATCACTAAGTCCCTGGAATCAGCAATCTCAGGCACCTCCCTTCGCAAGCTTGCACAAGACAACACACACATCCTAAAAATGCATGGGTGGCACCTCTGGAAAGAAGACAAAATGCTTAACAATTCATCCCAAAGGGGCACAGGCATATCATGCACGAATTAAACATGGCAAAAATGACAAAAGTGCATGATGAACTAACGGATCTGCAATTTTACTCACGAAGCCTCCTTCTAACAGCATTTTGGGCAACAATATGACCTCAAATGCAAATGATGCAATGGAATGAAATGATGTACATGTCGAGACGAAGATTTTGATATATCATACGCCCAAAACGGAGCTACGGTTGCGGAGATATAAGCAGTCAAAGTTGCATAAAATAATTAGACGGGGGAGGGGAAAGTCAACCCCTAGGGTTTCAAAATTCCAGATCTGAGATCCAGATCGAGGCACGGGAACCGAGGCGGCCGGGGTACTGTAGCTCGCCGAAGTCGGAGCTCGCCGGAGACGCGGGCCGCCGGTCGGGGAGGAGGTTGCCGGGGGCGGCGCCGGCGTGGAGGCGGGCGGCGCGGCGCGGCGCCGGGGACGGGGAGGCGGCGGCGGCCGGCTCGGACGGGGAGGCGTGCGCCGGCGGCGGAGTTGCGGCGCGGCGGCGGCGGCTGCTCCGGCCGCCGGAGCCGGAAGGGGCGGCGGCGCTGGAGGCGGGGAGGCGCGGGGCGCCTGGGCCCGGGAGGCGGCGCGCGGGGGTCGGGCGCGGGCTAGGCGGGCCGGCGGCGATGCGGTCCCGCCCTGGGGACAGGTGGCGGGCGCTGGGTGGCTGGCGGCGGCGGGCGGACGTTGTCCGGTCGGATCCGGACACGTCCGTCGGTGGGGGGGGGTTGATCTGTTTTTTTTTCGAGGAGGACGGGGAGGAATCTGAGATTAGGAATGGGGGGGTGTATATATAGGCATAAGTGGAGCTAGGAGAGTCCAAATGAGGTGCGGTTTTCGCCCACGCGATCGTGATCGAACGCTCTAGGACATGGAGCAGAGTTTGGTGGGTTTTGGGACAAATTTGGGGGGGTGTTGGGCTGCAACACACACGAGGCCTTTTCGGTCCCTCGGTTAACCGTTGGAGTATCAAACGAAGTCCAAATGATACGAAACTTGACAGGCGGTCTACCGGTAGTAAACCAAGGCCGCATGGCAAGTCTCGGTCCAATCCGGAAATGTTTAACCCCCACACACGAAAGAACGCTAGAAAAGGCCACCGGAGGAGAACGAAGCGCCGGAATGCAAAACGGACAACGGGGAAAATGCTCGAATGCATGAGATGAACATGTATGCAAATGCAATGCACGTGATGACATGATAAGAGATGCACGAAAAAGAAAAACAACACACGGAGACAAAGACCCGAACCCAAGAAATAAATATAACTTAATGCCGAAAACGGCAAGAGTTGGATACAAATATGGAAAGTATATCTGGGGCGTTACAGCAAGCGAGGAAAGGGAGCTCGGGGCGGTTGCATGTCTTTAGGAGCAAAGCGTTGGTGCGAGCGCGCGTGGAGAGGCTCGAGGTCGAGCTCCTGGTGCTCGACGAAGACGGCGCGAAGGAAGAGGAGCCCGACAGGGGAACTGGCGGAGGAGGGGATGGGGAAGCTCGCTGCGGCGCGGCATCCAGAGAAGCAGCGGGCGAAGCCGACGCTCCGACGTTGTTGCTCCTCTCCTCATGGAGCTCCTGGACGAGGGGGATCGGGAGCACGGCGCGCGAGGCTGCAGGAAAGGTACGACGGAGGTCAAAAACGGAGCAGCAAGGCGGAGGCGCCGCGCTCCGGGTCGTCGAAGTCCAGCAGGGCCGCGGCGGCGGCCCCCGGCGAGGAAGCCGAACGGAGTCGGGGCGAGGCGCAGGGAGATGGCGGCTCTGGCCGGTCGTCCGGGTCGCAGAGGACGAAGATTCGGCAGGGGACGAGGGTATAGGGTGGCGGAGGCTCTCCTGGTGCTTGATGTGAACGTGCATGCGGCGCTGCGGGAAGGAACAGGGAGACAAGGCGATGGATCGGGCGAGCGCCGTGCGAGCGGATCGAGCAAGGCTCTCCCTGGTTCAACGCGCGGGTGTGGGTGGCGGCGGATGGGAACGAGAGAGGGAGAGGGTGGTTTAGGTCGGGCCTAGTGGCTGCTAGGGTTAGGTCCGGTGCGGGCTGGGCCTGCGGGGGAGTTGGCCTAGGGAGGCCTAGTAGAGAGAGAGGGCTTAGGTGGGCTGACGGGTGATTGAGAGGCCCAGAAGGCCAGATAGGCTGAACTCCTCTCTCTCATATCTGAAACAGGAAAAAAAATAACAAAGAAGAGAAGAAAAAAGGAAGGAGGTGTTAGGGGAAGAAATTGGACAAGCGGATAATTTTCTTGGACTCACAAAAATGTGAGGAATTTAAATAAAATGGCAAGAGGATTTTTGGAGAACAATAGATTCGCACATGTTGAATTTAATTCAACATGTTTAAATTTTGAAACCCATTCGAAAGGACTTTAAATGGCCTGAGAATTTTAGAGGAGCCTCGATAATAGGGATGAGAAAATATTGGCAAGGTTTGAAGATCAAACTCGAAGAGGAATAGACATGGAAAATATTTTGCACGTGTGTTATGGGTGATTCCAAAGATGGAATATTTAATATAGCTCCCTACTATCGGGAGGGTATGTTATAAAGAGAAGTCATCAGGTGAATTCCCTCGGTTTAAATGGATCAAATATCCATGCCATTTATTTAGTTGAGTTGCAAAAGATTTATGAGAAGATGGCATGGTAACATGATGCAATGCAAAAATAAGAGGGCAGGCACAAATGAAACACACGGCGAAACCCGGAATATATGGAAGTCTTTTCAAGCATCGATCTCGGGGCGTTACAATTAAAATGGTAGCCTTGTGTTGAAATCGTTCAGTCTATTCTTCTCTCTCTCTATCTGCTCTTGAAATACCCTCTGCTCCTCTTCTTATAACTCTTGTGTTCTAGCAGTAGTGCCATAGATGAGAAGGATCCAGGCTATTCTGTTGCAAGTAGCTCAAAGATGGGACGACGGAGCGACAATAGGAGTATTTCGTAGGCTTCTATGGCACATGTTAGTCATTGTTGTATCTTTGATGTTCGCACAAGTTTTGCATATGGTTGCTAGTTATTCAATCTTTTTTTTTCTTTTAGGGTCTTCTACTAGTTTGTTATGTTTTAAGAACTTAGATCTTTGTTTTATCCAATCTTGCTAGTAAGGAAAAATTTGACGTTGGTTCTTAGAACACAAATAACAAATAATGATGTACGTATGTGGTTTACGGATCTAGGACGTGATTGTAAGTATCGAAAATTAAAACTTAGAAACTTCGGACAGTACGTTAGTTGCAGACACCGAAACTTGGGGCATTATTTTAGTTGTACAAAGTGAAACTTAGAGCACTTGAACTGTATGGTACCCTTTTTTTTGCGGATCAACTGTAAGCTATACTTAGAAGAATTCGAATACAGTTACTAAATATTTGAATATGGATTATTATATAAACATAAAACAAATGTACTCACATATGTATGTAAAATATAATTTAAGTTTGCGAAAATTAGTTACATATGTGAATGTCACATACAGTAAGAGAATTACATTATGAATTTGACCTCTGAAAATCTAATTGTTTTATAAATATAATGTGTAATTTTGACATGAATGTCACATACAGTAAGAGAATTACAATATGAATTTGATCTCTGAAATTTTTATTGTTCCATAGATATACTGTATAAACTTTGAGAGACTTCAATGATTGATAGTTCACCGCAACAATAAATGTATGCATTAATTATAATTTTTTTCTAGTTAACTTTGCACTGGTATAGTAGCACAACAATGAATTTGATAAGTTACTTGGATCAATAAATATTTTTTATTTAATGTTACCGGTATAATGAATAATGTTGATATGAGTTCTCAGGCAGTTCAAGGATGATGAAGGCGTTCGCAACACGGGATGCTATCAAACTTGCTAATGATATGGGACAATGACGGATCTAAATTGAAAGCGGTGCCCCAAAAGATGTTAATCTATGGAACTCTCAAACTTTTTCAAGAACCCACATTGCAGACCCTCTTCAGGAAATTAAGGAGATGTGCGGGAACTTTATTAGCCTTGTATAACTTTGTTAGGTGTGAGGCCAATATGGCTGTTCACCTTTGCGTCTAACAGACTAGTGAGGTTCAACGGAAATGTCTCTTGATAAATTTGTAATTTTTTCTTCTGTAATCGTATTACCCATGAACGTATTACCTTTGAGTAATTAATAAAGCTCTTGAATTATAAAAATGGACCGCAATATCTGGAGAACGTTTCCCGGGGCATCTTACTAGCAACACCAAACTTGTCATGCCAAAACAACTGAACTGGCTATGGCAATTTAGTAGGATTTGCCATGATCAGAGGCGAAAGGTGTCATGTAGTGTAAAATAAAGCAAAAAAGAAAATGCCACATTTGACAGAAAAATTACCGTTCATTGAATCGTGATCAGACGGCTTTGAAGACGTTTGCTGGTAGCCTAAAAACTATCTGACGTTAGTCAGTTATCATTTAAAAAAGTTCTTGTATATGAATTTGTTATCTCTAGAATATCATTTCCCTATCCTCAAAAAAAAAGAATATCATTTCCCCTTCCCTAAAAAAAGAATATCATTTCCCTTTTTTTTGGGTGCCCCCGCAGGGTCTTGGGTCCTTTCGTGCCGCTCTGCGAGCTCCTAGGGTTTCGCCACGCCGCCGTTGGCATGGCCGACTGGCCTCTCCCGTTCAACGGGGTGCGGCCGGACGCTGCGGAAGAAGGTCGCCTAGGGCCTCGCCGCCCAATGGATCCCGCCGCAAAGCAGGTCGCCCGAGGCAACAAATGGACCAGAGATCCACAGCTCGGGGACCTCGTCCTCGCCAAGGTCAAGGGTTACCCTTTCTGGCCAGCCAAGGTCCAGCCTACACCCCTGCCCTGCCTGCTACCCAGGGTTTTCCTCCCCCATTGCTAGCCAATTCCCTCCCCCTCTGCTTCTTTCCTGGCATCTCTGCCTGCCTGAATTCTGATATGTCCAGGATACTGACCATGTGCTTCAGTCTCCGGGGTTAATGCTTGTTCTCTATGCAGGTGAGCAGGCCGGAGGATTGGAATCAGGAGCCTGCTCCACGCAAGTTCTTTGTTCTCTTCTTCGGCACCAAAGAGATGTAAGACCGCACTCATGCTCATCAGCTACTAGCCCTTTTCGTGGCCATGTTTAACAGAATTCTAACCGCCAGTTCTACCATGGATGACTTATCCGATACATAAATGCCGCACTGCGCCACACTCTTGATAAATGCACCACTTCATATTTGCCTTTTTGCATCGCGCATCTTTTCAGAGTCATCTAGCAGCTGCACAAAAACTAACAGTCAAGATCACTTGCAGGAGACACTAACACTTTCCTGTAGATATTTAGTTTTTTATCCCCAATTTATTGCCTCTAATCTGTCTAAGTTCATCTGTGTCGAGGCACCGCCACGTGTGGGTAAGTAGTTACAATTTTCTTTTCTTTTTTGGGAACACAAGTACTCTGTCTGCTATAATGAGAATATATTTCTTATTTTTGGCAAGATGAATTTTACTTACTAATTCATGAATGATGGAAAAATACATAAGTACTCCCTCCGCTCACAAATATAAGATGTTTTAACTTTTTTCTGAATCGGATGTATGTAGATCCGTTTTAGTGTGTTTGTTCACTCATTTCAGTCCGTGTGTAGTCCATATTGAAATATCTAAAACATCTTGTATTTGTGAACAGAGGGAATACTATTTGAGGCCTCCACCACCACACTCTGTTATCATAAGACAAAACGATCATTTGATTCTGATTTAGAATTTTCAGTTTTCATTCTTCCTATGTTATTTTGCCTGATTGATACTTCATCTGACTTTGGGATTGGGTGGGCATCAATTAGATATTCTTCGGTATGTCTTTGTCTATACTAAATCTCCATATTATGGTGCAAAAGTTTAAGTCATGTGATTATTGGCTCCCCCAATGATCTAAGGTTATGCATTGTTGTGCAAGATCAGTCTAGGAGGTACAATTATTCATAGACCGAAAGATGAAAGTAGTACTTTTACTTTTGTTGAATTCTGAAGTTAACACTATTTCTTTCTAATTAGAGTAGTGTTTTTGATCATTTCAAAAAAGAAAAGAAAAAATAGTAGGCTTTTCGACTATTCATAATTACTTGTGACCATTCCTATGGTCTTTCATTTTCTCTCAGGTAGTAAAAATGAGAATGTTTTAAGTTCTATTGTAACTTAGCCCGTGCAGCAAACTGGCCTAGAGATTGTTGACTATTTTATTCTCTTTAGATCTGTTTAAATTACTTTGGTGCTAATAGAATAACTAAATAACTAAATTTGATTTATTCAGTCGGTTGATTTAGCTTATAAGGCCATATCCAACGCAGCAACGCTTAATTAGACGCTTACGGAAAGGGAATGTATTTTCGTGGAATGAAGCGCCGACTTATGAACCTAGCCTCCAATGCATTGAGCGATTGTGAGACACTTAGATAGTTAAAAAAACAATCAAAAACCCACTTAGCGTGCACAGGATTCGGCCGAAACGCCCAATGCAACGTTAGGCATTGACAAAAGGGATACGACCAGGAATCATGCCGATTCTGCCACAACGGCCAGGAATTAGAACCTGGCACCTACCACAAGCGCCTCCGTTGGAGATGATGGCCTAAGGTTCTCTCTACGTCGAGCCTTTATTTGATTGCTTTAAAACCCTGTAACCATTTCCTCGGGATACAAATTGGTTTGTTGTCATTGCTGTCTTCCACTTCTGTGTTCTCTTTGCTATTTTTAGCTTATTGTAACAACTCTTTGAAGGTTAAAGTATAAGTATTACTTTTTTGCTAATGAAAGAATATCTCCTGCAGTGCTTTTGTAGCTTTGCATGATCTCTTGCCATTTACGGAAGAGGTGATGAGTGACCTGGTAAATAAAGCTCGAGAGAAACAATTCCCGACAAGACATGCGAAAGGTCTTGAAGAAGCCTTGGTGGAGGTACAGATGGCCTACGATGAACTCCCAAAATCATCTGAAACTTCCAATGGTTTGTTTCCTAATCGAACTCCTGATCCGATTGAAAAACCTACAAAGCCCCTTGTAAAGCCACCTGCTGATGGCGGGACTCAAAAACTGGAACAGATTGATGATTTCCATGGGAGGTACCTGAGCCTCAAAAGAAAAGAGAGAGATGTCCCAAAATCATCTGAAACTGCGAATGGTTTGTTGCATGATCGAACTCCTGATCCGACTGAAAAACCTACGGAGCCCCTTGTAAAGCAACCTGCTGATGGTGGTACTCCAAAACTGGAACAAGCTGATGATTCCCATGGGAGGTACCCGAGCCTCAAAAGAGAAAAGAGAGTTCGGTTTGCTGGCATTGAGGAGAGGAACTTGGAGGATCCCTATGGCATACCAAAATGCATTGCTGCGCTTGAAGGATTGCCGGATTTACAAATGGAAGATGTGCTAAAAGCAGCTGACCTCTTCACCGACAACAAGGGTAATCGCGAAGTCTTCCTCTCTTTTTCAAGTAATGCATTACGGCTTGGCTGGGTAAGAAGGAAAATTCAGAACGCCTCATGAAATGGCTATGGAAATATGCCCCCTGGAGAAGACCTTTTGTATGCGGTTCTAGACACTTGTGGTGCTAAACTAATGCAATGTTAGTGGTAGCAAATTAGCATCTTAGTGCTAAGGTGTAGGGCTAACTTTTGTGTGTATGTATCCCTGGGCAGGTGTGCTAGTACTAACGCAATGTTAAGTAGCGCTTGATCACAAATCCTTTTAATTTAATTGAATATAACTAGTTGCATCATGAACCAAGCTGTTCGAGATTTATTACATATGGTTCATCGCCTTGCGACGTAGCCCCTTTTGCCATGGCATCTCGCATGTTTATTCCCAGCTTGCTGCATATGCTGTCAGATAATGGCACATCAACGATGTGTTGGGCATCTCCATCTGGTACATCGTGCATATTACTTTCTCTTGTATCTTCGGTATATCTCTCAGGTGATGACTTGTCACCATTAAGTAGCCGTATATGAAATTGTGCATTGCGCAACAAGCCGTAGAGATGTCAATTCTTTGTAGGATTGTGGCTTTTGCTGGGCTCTTCTTGGAAATGGATGAGCAAGGAATTGAGGTCCGTTGCAGAGCACGTCCACATGTATATATATATTCTCCCCTAAAAAAAGTATATATATCTTCTCTTCTAACTAGAAAAATGTAACGTTCCCTAATACGCTTCTTCTTTCGTCAAGCCGTCCTTAGCCGGGCGCGCCCATGTCTCATTTCTGGCGAATCCTCATTTGATGCCTGCACACGTGTATTTTGCAAACAGGCGCCTGCAGCGCGCTGCGCTGGGCCGGCCCATATAGATTTTTTCTTCTGTGTTTTTAATCCCCCAAAAATGCGCACACTTGTGGTGATTCAAACCAACGACCTCCCTCTTCAATACGGATTGGTGCAACCACACCACCAACCAGCCGGATCTGGTTAATTAGAACCTAGTTCTAAAAAAAGGTTAATTAGAACCTTTCCTTCCTTTTATTCTTTCTTTTCCGTTTTCTCTTTTTTAATTTTTATCATTTTGCCTTTTCCTTTTTTTGCTTTCTATTTTTTCTTTCATCTTCTTCCTGGGTCAATGAATTGTCTTGCATATACGTGACTTTTTCTTCAAATCAATGAAATTATTTTGAAATTCGATGAACTTTTTCAAATTGATGAACTTTTTCCAATTTTTTGTGTAATTGTTTTCAAATCTATGACTTTTTTCATTTTTCTAATGAATTGTTTTTCAAAATTTATGAACTTTTTTCAAATCCGCTGAACTGTTTTCAAAATCGATGAACTTTATTTTGGATTCCATGAACTTTTTCTAATTACGATGAACTTTTCTAAGTTTTGACGAAAATTTTCCAATTATGATGAACTTTTCTCAAATTCGTTGAATTTTTTTTTCAGATTCGATGAACTTGCTTCAAATTTGATGAAATTGAAAAAACAATATTTTTTTTCAAATTCGGAGAAAGATCATGCATTTTGAAAAGAGTTTCTTTGAATTTTTTTTTTGTAAAAGTGCACGCATTTAGCAAAAGCAGGAAAGAAAAAATGCGAACAAAGCCGTTACTGAGAAAGAGAAAAAAGAAAAAAAAAAGACGGTTTGGGAAGCATCAACACCAGGGGCTTCGCGGGGTGGAGAAAGAATAAAAGAAAGCAAACGAGAATAGTGACAATGGGTCGTTTGATGTCGTAGTGGTTGGGGCACTGCTATGTGAAGGTGAGGTCCCGGGTTCGGATCCATCCGGTTCCACACGCACCCTCTTTTCCTCTTTCTAACAGAAAAAGAGAAAAAACAAATGGGCCGGTCCGCTACGTGCCCTTGTGAGCGCCAGCATCTCTAATCGGCGCTAAAGCGTTGACTAGGAGCTCAAAGCGTAGGCCGCGCTCGCGTCAGGCGCTTCCCTAAACTGCCTTGTTGCTTTTTTGTTCCCATAAACATGTATTTTCTTCTATTTTTTCATGTTTCTTGTTTTATTTTCATTCCTGATTAAGCTCCAAATATTCATATATATATATATATACACACACACACATAAAACATTTGCAAAAGGAATGGAAAAGTGGAAACTCAGAAAGAAACAAAGAAAATGAAGAAAGATTGATAAAAACCAACAAAGAAACACAGAAAAATGAAGAAAAGTAAGAAAATAGGACACAAAATAAAACCCCATTAAAATAGAGAAGGAATTAAAACAAAAAGAAGAGGAAAAACCTGTAACAAACAGAAATAAAAATAGAGTGAAACGGTGGAAAAAACCCAGAGAAACTAGTGAATAAAGAAAGAAGAAAAAAAGAGTAAAACCCAATTATGAAAAAAGCTTGTTTCCATTAAAAAATGGTCGCCGTGTGCAGAAAAATGTTGACCATGTATTAAAATAATATTAATGTTGTATTTTGTAAATGTTAAATATGTATATAAAATGTAGATATACAACAAAAATGCAGAATATGTTTGGAAAGAAATAGACATAAAGTGCTTTTCAAAAAATATTAATCATGTATTTAAAAAATATTCAACATGTATATAAAATATATTTCTGATGTATACGAAAATATAGAATGTGTATCTAAAAAAGTTGACATGTGTTGACCTTTGCTAAAAATGGACAAAGAAAATGAAAAACAAAGAAATCCAATAAAAAAGCAAAAAAGGAGAAACAAAGAAAACCATAAAAGGAAAATGGAAACCAAAGAAAGCTAATGGAAAGGACTGGAAAAGTGAAAACTGGGAAATAAACAAAGAAAATGAAGAAAAACCGATAAAAACCAACAAAAAATAGAAAAACAAAGAAAAAAAGAAAATAGGAAACAAAATAAAACCCCACTAAAAGCGAAGAAGAAATTAAAATAAAACCAAAAAAACAGATAAAAAACCTGTAAAAGCCAGAACTAAAAACAAAGTAAACCGGTGGGAAAACCCCTAGAGAAACTCGTGAAGAAGAGAAGAAAAAAAAAGAGCAAAACCCAGTTATGAAAAAAAGTTTGTTTCCACTAAAAAATGGTTGCCATCTACAAAAAATTGTTGGCCATGTATTAAAATAATACTAATATTTTATTTTTAAAATGTTAAATGTGGATATAAAAATGTAGATATAGAAGAAAATGCACAATATGTTTGGAAAAAATTAGACATAGAAAGTGGTTTTCAAAAAATATTAATCATGTATTTCAGAAATATTCAACATGGATAGAAAATATTTTTTTATGTATACAAAAAATATAGTATGTGTATCTAAAAAAGTTGACATGTGTTGAACAAAAAAAGTTGTTAAAATGGACAAAGAAAATGAAAAACAAAGAAATGCAATAGAAACCAAAAAAGACAAACAAAGAAAACCATAAAAGAAAAATGGAAACCAAAGAAAGCTAATGGACAAGAATGGATCGGCCCAAGCTTATTTGCCTCCAAGACCAGCCAGCCAGGCCCCACTCAACACCGGCATTTTCAATTCGGCACGTCAGGCGATGAGCGCACCCCTCCCTCCCCCCACTCCCCCCCTTCCCTTTGCAGATGAGCGCACCCCTCCCTCCCCCCACTCCCCCCCTCCCCCGCTCTGGGCAAGCCCATTTCCCGTTAACTTTTTCCGAGAGCAACTAGCTAACGAGCGCTCTGAGCGCTTCCTTCGGATTTTATTTTTCTTCTATTTTTCCGCACGTGTTTTCGATTTTTTCGACATTTTAGTTTTTCACGGTCTTCCTTAGCTTTTTGAAAAAAAAAATCTTTTTTACATTTCGCGAGAGTTACGGTTTTACTTCCGCGAGAGGCACGATTTTTGTTTCACGAGAGTCACGGCCATGCCTCTCGGAAACAGAAAAAAAAATATGTTTTCTGTTTTTTCCTTTCGCGAGAGTCACGGTTTTACTTCCACAAGAGGCACGGGTGTGCTTTCGCGAGAGTCACGGCTGTGCCTCTCGGAAACAAAAAAAAACACGTTTTCTGTTTTTTCTTTCTTTCGCGAGAGGCACGGTTTTGCTTCCACGAGAGGCACGGTTGTGCTTTAGCGATAGTCACGGCCGTGCCTCTCGGAAATGAAAAAAATATGGTTTTTTTCTGCAAGAGTCACGGTTTTGCTTCCGCGAGAGTCACGATTGTACTTTCGTGAGAGTCATGACCGTGCCTCTCGGAAACGAAAAAAACGCGTTTTTTTTCCTTTCGCGAGTCACGATTTTGCTTCCGCGAGAGGCATGGTTGTGCTTTCGCGAGAGTCACGGCCGTGCCTCTCGAAAATGAAAAAAAAGTGTTTTCTGTTTTTTCCTTTCGCGAGAGTTACGGTTTTGCTTCCGCGAGAGGCACGTTTTTGCTTTCGCGAGAGTCACGGTCATGCCTCCTCGGAAACGAAAAAAATGAGTTTTCTCTTTTTTTTCCACGAGAGTCACGGTTTTGCTTCGGCGAGAGGCACGGTTGTGATTTCGTGAGAGGCATGGGCATGCCTCTTACCGAAAGGGAAAAACACGTGCTCCCGGTTCCGTTTTTCGTTCGATTTTTTCGTGAAACAAAGTTCATCAAAACTTATCAACATGGGGTCTAGTTTTGAAGATCTCGACGCGAGGAATCCAATGGTGAAAGCGATTCGAGATTCGGACACACGGTTTGAGAGATAAAACGTTTTGAATAAACAGATGTACAAAAAAAAGAAAACTCCTAGGTTGCGACATGTGACGCGCTGCATGTGCGCCACTTATCACGGTCAGGGAGATAGAATGATCTTTGCAATGAGTACTCAACTAGTGATTTCGACTTTTTCCAAAGGAAGCGCAGCAACCACCAGGGCATCTCAAGCGCTTGTCCACAAGTGCCCGAGGGCTCTACAGCCTTCTCAAATTCATTTGATGAACTTTTCTCAAATTTGAATGAATTCTTCATGAACTTTTCAATTTGGATGATTTTTTCTCAAAATCAATGATTTTTTCTGGAATTTGATGAACTTTTTTAAAATTTGATGACCTTTTTTCAAATCAATGAAGTTTTTTCAAGTTCAAGAATTTTTTCTCAAATTTCATGAACATATTTGAATTCATGATTTTTTTTCTTTTTTTGGCATTTTTTCTCTTTTTAAAATGCGATCGAGTGAGGCAGGAGGAATAAAATGCGCTCGCATCTACTCCCTCCGTTCCAAATTACTCGTCGAAGAAATAGATGTATCTAGAATAAAAATATATCTAAATATATCCATACCTACGACAAGTAATTTGAAACGGAGAGAACATGCGCTGGCTCACATGAATATGAGGCCCCCTCGACGTCAGCTAGTCTCGTTCATTTTCCCTAAAAAAAAGCTAGTCTCGCTCGTTCGGAAGAAATAAAGGGGAATTCTTAATTGAACTTCAGATTCATTAGGAAAAATATATTTTTAGATGCTCATATATATGCATATACATTCACCATTATGAACGGACGCACGCACATCCTATCCTTACAATCATATTTAAGAGACCGAACCGACATATCATCTTGAGAATGATGATGCTTGTACATACGCATATACACTCACCACTATAAACGGAGTCACGTACATCCTATCCTTACAATCACATCCGAGAGAGTGAAGGCACATTATCGAAAGGCTTGAAATAAATCCAGAAAAATGCAAGCACCAATGTAAAGTCTAAGACTTAAACCCTGATTGATTAGGGATACCATTATTCACCTAACCATCCAACCACAAACTTATTCGCCGAAGCCTTTTCTTTCAAACCATGGAATAAACCAAACCCTATTTTGGCGTGTTGTATATGTACTTGTAGAAACAGTTCCAATCAACGAAGGAGAAAAAGACCAGGAATGACACCGTTGCCACTAAGGGTCCTTTTGGGACTGCTCCGCTTTACCGATATCAGTTTCATTCTATCAAATTCAGTTTGGAGTAAGTTTCATTTGAGTTATAGTTCTACCAAAGAGCACTTTGGCCCAGTTCTTTTGACCGATTCTTCTAGAATCTTGAGAATCGACCCTCCACCCAGCTTCTCCCAGAATCTTGTATCCATATCTTTTTTACAATCCTAGTTATTCATATCCTAACTAGTTAGGATTGTAAAAAATATAGGTTCAAGATTCTGAAAAAAGCTGGGTGAAAGGTCGATTCTCAATATTATGATTGAATCGACCAAAAGAACCGAGCCTTTATCATATTTGGCTTCCAACTCAATTAGGGATGGGAGACGCTTAGATAGATGCTTATAAAAAGAGAAAAGTAAATATGATAAGGCTGAGAAAATATCTAAGCGCTCTCTGCTTCTACTTCCTCTGTTTCAAATTACTCGTCGCAGAAATGGATGTATCTAGAATTAAAATACATTTAGATACATCCATACCTGCGACAAATAATTTGAAACGGAAGGAATAGATGCTAACGGCACGTGCTAAGTACGAAACTACTTCACGGACGACATGTGGTTGCACGATCCTGGGCCGATGCCTGCTCCAACAACTTCCTGTACATTAGCGTTTTAAATGGATGCTGCGATATGGAGTGTCGTGCTGAAATGGTCCGCAATCGTCGTCTGTGTAGCAGTGCTCTGCTAAGTATGGACTAAACGACGTGTACGCTAAACTGTACTAGTCGCTAGCTGCATCCAAGCGCCTGCTGCTTTTTTGTGCGCCTATGCCAGGCCTGGCTGGGGATTAAATACCTTAGCTGTTTATCGGCCAAAATACGATTCCTAGCCTCGTGCACTAGCGCTCAGAGTTGGAGATGCCCTTACAGGAAAGGGATGTGTAAGTATTTTTTATCTCCCATTATAACGCACTGTCATATACTCCCTTCGTTCGGAATTACTTGTCTCGGATATGAATGTATTTGAAACTAAAATATATCTGGATACATCTATTTCTACGGCAAATAATTCCAAACGGAGGGAGTACTTACTAATGAAAGAAGAATAAACATTTTCTAAGTATGTGTAATGTATAGTACGTAGTACTTCATAAACACCGGTCTTGGTGAAGTCCAAGCTACCTGCGGCGTGCCTGGCAGCTTCTTGTAGTACAAAACATGTCCAGCATCCATACCCCTACCTGTCTGTCACACGATGCTATGCTAGTAGGGCAGGCAAGCACGCTCCTGGACGCCTTTGGTCGAAATCAGCAACAGCCGCAGCTTGCCTGACTAGATCGCTGGACCATGCGTGTTGGCAGGCGGGCTAGAATAGATGATCCAGACTCGAGCATGCGTACAGTCCGTCCATCGATTCGAGGCCACATGCATGTGTGCGACCGTAAGTCGTTCTTAACTGCGCAGCGGGATACATCTGTGATGCTGGTCATAATGGGCAGGAATTTAGAAGTAACATCACACACTTCAATGCAACTTTGCTTATGTGACATATATTTAATTAAGAAAAGGCTGCTTGTGGTAACTAGCTAAGTTACCGAAACATTACACACTTCAAGAAATAATGAATTTATGACCTAATAAATACATCGTTGCATGACACTATATACATGTTTCTACCCATTATAAAGATAGTAATATAGTCTAGAAAAGTGTGTAGGTTGCTAGCTTATGTTCCTGCCCATTGTGACCAGCCTGATGATTTGGGCGGTTCGGTTAGGCCATCTTTCAACACTCAATCCATGAGCCTTTTTATCAGGTGACAGCGACATAATCATGCCACCGACCAGCAGCCATGAGGGAGGCTGTTAACCACCTTTGGTTACAGAAAGTCCATGCATTCGGTAGCTTCTGCTGTCCGGCCCAGTACCAGATGATGTTCCTTCAAAGAGTAGTTAATGGTACACGGAAAGCCTCATCACTGCAACCGCATGCTCTGCTTAAAGCAATGTTTCATTTGCTCAGCATTCATTTCAAGATCTCGCACTCACTCAGATCTTTACGTAAGTACTCCTCTGTCAAGTGTCTAAAAAAGGTCTTATATTAGTTTGCAGAGATAGTAATTTTTGTGTAACTCTGGGTCAATTCTTGGTCTACATAACCATAACTAAGAGCGACTCTATCTTCATAATGTGTATGGAGCACACTCCATAATATTTTGGAGGCTGCGGAGGTGATGTGCAAATATCAAATCGATATAAATGTAACACATCGTCACACAGTGTTACGGACAGAAAAAAGAGAAAAACAATACTAAAAAACATACCATGACGTGTGTGGCGATGTTTTTCTTAGTCAAACAGTGCACAAAGGGGGGGGGGGGCATCTGAGCTTGTGACCCCCCGTACACCCGTTTGACCTAATTCCAAGCCTATAAATTCCCATAAATCCCAAAACCAACAGAGAGCCACCCGAAACAATTTTTCCGCCGCCGCAAACTTCTGCTATTTCACGATCCCATCTGGAGGCCTTTTCCGATACTCTGTCGGAGGGGGGTTGGGTCTCAGAGGGCTTCTACATCAATCTTGTTGCACCTTCGATGATGTGTGAGTAGTTCACGAAAGACCTACGGGTCCATGATTAGGTAGATGGCTTCTTCTCTCTCTTTGATCTTCAACACAATGTTCTCCTTAGAGTTCTATCTGATGTAATCTTCTTTTGCGGTGTGTTTGTTGGGATCCGATGAATTGTGGGTTTATGATTGGAATATTTATTGATACGAGTACAAGGGGATTGCCAACCCTCTTGCCCGTGTTGGGTGCAAGTATTTGCTTTTGTGTGTGCAGGTACTCCTGACGGGTGTTTCCTTGGTTCGACAACCTTGGTTCTCTACTGAGGGAAATACTATCCACTACTATATTGCTTCACCCTTTCTCTTTGGGGAAATCACAATGCAACTCAGAAGTAGCACCCTCCTTCAAGTAGAGGTTGAATGGCAATCCAGATAACAAGCTATTTGCACAGTCAGATTTGCAGATTGGGAACATCATCCTGTTACGCACATGACTCATTTTAGCCTTTGCCTCTATATAACCATTATCACAAAATTCATTCACATGTTCTAAGAACAACACAATTTCTAAGTCTTTGCCTCTATACAATCATTATCACACACATCTATATCAAGCACCCACATATGGCCGGTAGCGCGGTACAGAACCCACATACACATCTGACGGTGGCCTACCCTCGCGGCAGCATGTACCCCATACACCACATTCGACGGTGTCATGGCCCCGATCGGTGGTGCCGCGACCCCCCCACCCCCCGCACTAATACGTTTCCGTCGTATCTACTTTTCCAAACACATTTGCTCTTATTTTGAACTCTAATTTGCATGATTTGAATGAAACTAACCTAGACCGATGCTGTTTTTAGCAGAACTACCATGGTGTTGTTTTTGTGTAGAAATAAAAGTTCTCGGAATTGAACGAAACCTTTTGGAGAATTGTTTTGGAATAAAAGAAAAATACTGGGACAAAGACCCACTAGAGGGGGGCCACTGCTGCCCACTGGGCACCAGGGCGCGCCACCCCCCTTTGGCGTGCCCTGGTGGGTAGTGGGCCCCATGAGGCTCCGCTGACCCTAATCTGGATACTATAAATTCCTATTTTCCAAGAAAAAATAGGAGAGGAAGTTTCATCACGTATTACGATACGGAGCCGCTGCCACCTCCTGTTCTTCATCGGGAGGCCAGATCTGGAGTCAGTTCGGGGCTCTAGAGAGGGGGATCTTTCATCTTCGTCATCATCAACCATCCTTCATCACCAATTTCATGATGCTCATTGCCGGGAGTGAGTAATTTCTTCGTAGGCTTGCTGGACGATGATGGGCTGGATGAGATTCATCATGTAATCGAGTTAGTTTTGTTAGGGCCCGGTCCCTAGTATCCACTACGCTCTGAGATTGATATTGCTATGACTTTGCTATGCTTAATGCTTGTCACTAGGGCCCGAGTGCCATGATTTCAGATCTGAACCCTTTATGTTTTCATGAATATATTTGTGTTCTTGATCCGATCTTGCAAGTTGTATGCACCTGCTACGTGTTATGATCCGCATACCCCAAGGTGGCAATAATTGGGATTCTCTTTTAGGTGATTACCGTAGTTTGAGGAGTTCATGTGTTCACTATGTGCTAATTCTTTGTTCCGGTTCTCTAATAAAAGGAGGCCTTAATATCCCTTAGTTTCCTTATGGACCCCACTGCCATGGGAGGGCAGGACAAAAGATGTCATGCAAGTTGTTTTCCATAAGCATGTATGACTATATACGGAATACATGCCTACATTACATTGATGAATTGGAGCTAGTTTTGTGTCTCCCTAGGTTATGACTGTTACATGATGAATATTATCTAACATTATCACGGATCCAATGCCTATGAGCTTTTCACATATTGTTCTTGCTAAGTTACTACTGTTGTTGCTACTGTTAAATTTGCTGCAAAACTACTACTATTACCGTTAACACTATTATTGCCATTGCTACTAAATTATCATACTACTGTGCTACCGATCACTCTACTATAGATATTTAGTCTCCATGTGTGGTTGAATTGACAACTCAACTGCAAATGCTTACAAGTATTCTTTGGCTCCCCTTGTGTTGAATCAATAAATTTGGGTTGAATACTCCTCAAAAACTGTTGCGATCCCCTATACTTGTGGGTTATCAAGACCTTTTTCTGGTGCCGTTGCCAGTGAGCATAGCTATATTTGTTGAGTCACTTGGGATTTATATCTATTGATAACTATGAATAATCTTAAGGATGATAGAACCAAGATCATTCCCTCTAAGACGATGGGAGATAAGGAACTGTTATCTAGCTCTGCACTTGATTTACCTTCTGTTTTGAGTAAGCTTGCAACGCCACCACCTGCTATTAATCCTGATATGTCGCAAGTAATTGATGATGCTACTTCTGCTATGAATGATGCTAGTACTTTGCTTGATAAGAATGTGCCACTAGGTGAATTTCTTGATGAACTACTTGGTAGAGCTAAAGAAATTGAGACTGAAACTGATGAGATTACTGAAGCTGATGAAGTTATTGAAACTGAAAATTATGAAACACCTATTAGACCTAGCTATCCTAGATATGAATTGCCTAAGATGCCTAAGGGTTATGTTATGGATGGAGAGGTAACTAGGGACTTTCTTGCATGTAAGGACAGAGATGATCTTAAGAAATTACCATGCAAGTTGAAAGAAAAATCTTTGAATTCTAGAATGAAATATGACCTAAGTTTGCTACTTCACCTATCTTTATTACTAATAAGGATTATGAATTCTCCGTCGACCCAGAGTTAATTACTTTGGTTGATCTGATCCTTTCCATGGCCATGAAACTGAAACTGTTGTGGCACATCTTACTAAATTAAATGATATAGCCACCCTATTTGCTCATGATGAATTTTTTACTATTACTATATATTGTCAAGTTATTTCCTTTATCGTTAAGGGTGATGCGATACTACAAAAAAATACACTTCCGTGATGATACGTGTTTGTCACAGTAGGTCACATTTTCTGTCATGCATGTACATCCATGACGATTTTATGACAGAATCAAGATAGTCATACATGTGCTGTCGTAGAAGTGTTCCATGACAATACCAAAATTATCATCACGAAAGTGTCCACTTCCATGATAATAAGTGACGCGTCATGGAAGTGTTTTCGTCAAGGGTAACCAACACGTGGCATCCACCGTAACGGGTCGCCGTTAAGCTATCGGGTTCCGGTTTGGATCCGATAACCTGTTAACAGCCCCGACCAATGGGGTTTTTCCACGTGTAAAATTCTCATTCGTCGAATGATCCGTGTGTCAGCTCATCGTTGGGACAGATGTCATCCACTCATTGTATAGGAGGTGCGTATGATATGTTGGCACGTGGCAAGGCCCAATAGTGGCCCATTTAGGTGAAAGAGGCCGGCCCAGTCAAAATTAGCAGGCCGACCCATATAGGGCCTACTGGTGTCTGGTCCATTTAAGCCCACAACCCATATGAGATGTGCCAATTCGGTCCGTCAACGGACTGTTAACTATTTGACACCATTGCAGCCCATTGTCAGTTCGAGCATGTTAACAGCCTGCTATATATTTGGGCTCAATATCGGCCCCATGTGGTTTCGACCTGTTAAAGGCCCATTCAAGGGATGGGCCAATTTTCAGCATGTACGTCTTTTGGCCTTTTAGCGACCAATTTAAGTGTTGGGCCAATTTCTAGCCCGGTGTGTCTTTCAGCCTGTTAACGACCCATAAATGAGTTGGGCCATTTGCAGTCGGACATGAGTTTTGGCCTCTTAACGGCCCATGCTCTTCATGACCAATACCAACCCGGTTTGGCTTTCGGCCTGCTAAAGGCCCACAACACAGTTATGCCATATACAGTCCGACCCGACTTTCGGCCTCTTAGCGACCCATGCTCTTCATGGTCCAGTACCAGCCCGCTGTCACTTTCGTCCTGCTAAAGGCCCACAATACAGTTGGGCCATATATAGCCCTACCTTAGTATTGGCCTATTAACGGCCCGTGAAATCAAATGCGCCCACTTATTGCCCACTTCGATGTCGGCCTGTTAACGACCCGGGAGGTAACAGGGTCGAGCATTAACTATTGGCTCGTTTCAATTATAGTGGCCAAATAGAGCTTTCTGCCTGGTTACGGCCCATTAACATAATGGGCCTAGTAGAGTTCGAACATGTCTGTAGGCCCAATTAGATAACGTCGATGCCGGCCCAGCTATAATTTGAGCCCATTACGACGAGCAATTATGGACGAGACAAAAACCGATCAATCAATGGCCTATGAGAATTTTGGCCCATGCGAGCCCATTAGGGAAGACCATTAAGGGTAGTGGGCGGCTTCCTTCATTTGGGCCCATGACTGTTCATGCTAACTAATAATTTCACAGCTTTTTGCCTTCCTAGCGACCAGTTAGCTGGAATGCGAGGCGCACTAAGCAAACGTACGGCATACAAGGAAAATGTTGCACATCCAGCATATATTACAGGAAATTACATCCACTGGGCATCAAAGATTGATGCCAGTGCAAATAAATGAACAGAACTTAACGATCTACAACCTCAGCGCGGATGACGGCCATAAGCATATGAGCAAGTTCTTCCTTCTTTGCTACACTGTCTCTGAAAACATTGATCAGTTGTTGTTGCGCAAGAATGTGCACCTCTGATTCCTCCATGATTTCCATGATTGCTTCAACCAGTAATTCATTCACAAACATACATTTTTTCCGTTGGATTCGAGAGAGAGGAAACTCAGCAGATTCAGATGGCGATTTTGGCAGGCTTGTATTATTGATAGTGGAGAGTGTCTCGACCACTACATCATAACATAAATTAGGAGGGGGAACCAAACACATTAATCAAGAGTTATTGCCATATTACCCGGCCTAGATTTATCATAAAGAAACAATGGGGTTGTCTTGCTGCTTTCAGAGTTTGTCTTCTTATCTTCAATAGTCTGCACCAAATTAACACACTAGCATCGCTATCATTGGCCAGGTCAGATAATAGGAAAGCAACATTGACACAACGAACGTTTGGGCAACCAGACCACACCAGCCTACACCAAATTAACAAAATATGGCACAACTATCATCAACCAGGTAAGGTAATAGGAAAGCAACATTGACACAATGAATGATTGGGCAACCAGATGATATGTCCAATTTGCATCATGTTTTCTTGCTGTGATTTATGATACTTTTATCCATAATAAGATTTTTGGAGTAATTCTAATGCCTTTTCTCTCATAATATGCAAGGTATACACCAAGAGGAAGAATTCCGGCAGCTGGAAATCTGGACCTGAAAAAGCTACGTTAGGCTACCTATTCTGCACAACTCCAAATGAGCTGAAACTTCACGAGGATTTTTTATGGAATATATGATAATTATTGGAGCAAATAACTATCGGAGGGGCCCCACCAGGTGGGCACAACCCACCTGGGCGCGCCAGGCAGCCTAGGCGCGCCCTGGTGGGTTGTGCTCACCCAGGCCCACCTCCGGTGCCCATATTCTTGTATATAGGTCATTTTGACCTAGAAAAATGAGAAGGGGACTTTCGGGACGGAGCTTGGGCAGGAGCACTTTTGCCCTCCGGCGGAGCGATTCCGTTGGGGGAACTTCCCTCCTGGAGGGGGAAATCATCGTCATCATCATCACCAACAACTCTCCCATCTTGGGGAGGGCAATATCCACCAACATCTTCAACAACACCATCTCCTCTCAAACCCTAGTTAATCACTTGTGTTCATTCTTGTTACCGGAACTATAGATTGGTGCTTGTGGGTGACTAGTAGTGTTGATTACATCTTTTAGTTGATTACTATATGGTTTATTTGGTGGAAGATTATATGTTCAGACCCAATATGCTATTTAATGATCCTCTGATCATGAGCATGTTTATCATTTATGAGTAGTTACTTTTGTTCTTGAGGTCACGGGAGAAATCATGTTGCAAGTAATCATGTGAACTTGATATGTGTTCGATATTTTGATAGTATGTATGTTGTGATTCCCTTAGTGGTGTCATGTGAACGTCGACTACATGACACTTCACCATATTTGGGCCTAAGGGAATGCATTGTGGAGTAGCGATTAGATGATGGGTTGCAAGAGTGACAGAAGCTTAAACCCCAGTTTATGCGCTATTCCGTAAGGGACCGATTGGATTCAAAAGTTTAATGCTATGGTTAGAATTTCTTTCTTAATACTTTTCTCATAGGTGTGGATGCTTGCAGGAGGGTTATCATAAGTAGGAGGTTTGTTCAAGTAAGACCAGCACCTAAGCACCGGTCCACCCACATATCAAATTATCAAAGTAGCAAACACGAATCGAACCAACATGATGAAAGTGACTAGATGAAATTCCCGTGTACCCTCAAGAACACTTTGCTTATCATAAGAGACCGTTTTGGCCTGTCCTTTGCCTCAAAAGGATTGTGCTACCTTGCTTCACTTTTGCTACTACTATTGTTACTTGGTCGTTACAAATTATCTTTCTATCAAACTACTCTACTACTTACAATTTCAGCACTTGCAGACATTACCTTGCTGAAAACCACTTGGGTTGGGTTCGACACTCTTACTTATCGAAAAGAGCTACAATTGATCACCTATACTTGTGGGTCATCAAGGCTATTTTCTGGCACCGTTGCCGGGGAGTGAAGCGCCTTTGGTAAGTGGAATTTGGTAAGGAAACATTTATATAGTGTGCTGAAATTTATTGTCACTTGTTACTATGGAAAAAAAATCCTTTGAGGGGTTTGTTCGGGGTATCTTCACCTCGTCCGGAACCATAATTAGCTACCCCTCAACCTACTGCACCTACTGAAATATTGAATATGAAATTCCTTCGGGTATGATAGAACAACTGCTAGCTAATCCTTATGCAGGAGATGGAACCAAACATCCTAATATGCACTTGATATATGTAGGACAAATTTATGGATTGTTCAAGCTTGCAGGTTTACCCGGAGATGAAGTTATGAAGAAGGTTTTCCCTTTATCTTTGAAGGGAAAAGCATTGTCATGGTATAGGCTATGCGATGATATTAGTGAAGGAAATATGCCCTAGAGGCAATAATAAAGTTATTATTTATTTCCTTATATCATGATAAAAGTTTATTATTCATGCTAGAATTGTATTAACCGGAAACATAATACATGTGTGAATACATAGACAAACAGAGTGTCACTAGTATGCCTCTACTTGACTAGCTCGTTAATCAAAGATGGTTATGTTTCCTAACCATGGACAAAGAGTTGTTATTTGATTAACGGGATCACATCATTAGTTGAATGATTTGATTGACATGACCCATTCCATTAGCTTAGCACCCGATCGTTTAGTATGTTGCTATTGCTTTCTTCATGACTTATACATGTTCCTATGACTATGAGATTATGCAACTCCCGTTTGCCAGAGGAACACTTTGTGTGCTACCAAACGTCACAACGTAACTGGGTGATTATAAAGGAGCTCTACAGGTGTCTCCAAAGGTACATGCTGGGTTGGCGTATTTCGAGATTAGGATTTGTCACTCCGATTGTCGGAGAGGTATCTCTAGGCCCTCTCGGTAATGCACATCACTTAAGCCTTGCAAGCATTGCAAGTAATGAGTTAGTTGTGGGATGATGTATTACAGAACGAGTAAAGAGACTTGCCGATTACGAGATTGAACTAGGTATAGGATACCGACGATCGAATCTCGGGCAAGTAACATACCGATGACAAAGGGAACAACGTATGTTGTTAAGCGGTCTGACCGATAAAAGATCTTCGTAGAATATGTAGGAACCAATATGGGCATCTAGGTCCCGCTATTGGTTATTGACCGGAGATGTGTCTCGGTCATGTCTACATTGTTCTTGAACCCGTAGGGTCCGCACGCTTAAGGTTTCGATGATAGTTATATTATGAGTTTATGCGTTTTGATGTACCGAAGGTTGTCCGGAGTCCCAGATGTGATCACGGACATGACGAGGAGTCTCGAAATGGTCGAGACATAAAGATTGATATAATGGAAGCCTATGTTTGGATATCGGAAGTGTTCCGAGTGAAATCGGGATTTTACCGGATTACCGGGAGGTTACCGGAACCCCCCTGGGAGGTATATGGGCCTTAGTGGGCCTTAGTGGAAGAGAGGAGAGGTGGCCAGAGATGGGCCGCGCGCCCCTCCCCCCTTGGTCCGAATAGGACAAGGAGAGGGGGCCGACCCCCCTTCCTCCTCTCTCTCCTCTCCCCTCCTCCGTGAATCCTATTCCAACTAGGAAAGGGGGGGAGTCCTACTCCCGAAGGGAGGAGGACTCCTCCTGGCGCGCCTCCTCTTGGCCGGCCGCCCCCCCTTTGAACCTTTATATATGGAGGCAAGGGGCACCCCTAAGGACATAAGTTGATCCACGTGATCATATTCTTAGCCGTGTGCGGTGCCCCCTTCCACCATAGTCCTCGATAATATTGTAGCGGTGCTTAGGCGAAGCCCTGCGACAGTAGTACATCAAGATCATCACCACGCCGTCGTGCTGACGGAACTCTTCCCTGACACTTTGCTGGATCGGAGTCCGGGGATCGTCATCGAGCTGAACGTGTGCTAGAACTCGGAGGTGCCGTAGTTTCGGTGCTTGATCGATCGGGCCGTGAAGACGTACGGCTACATCAACCAAATTAACGCTTCCGTTGTCGATCTACAAGGGTACGTAGATCACACTCTCCCCTCTCGTTGCTATGCATCACCATGATCTTGCATGTGCGTAGGAATTTTTTTGAAATTACTACGTTCCCCAACAGTGGCATCCGAGCCTAGGTTTTATATGTTGATGTTATATGCATGAGTAGAACACAAGTGAGTTGTGGGCGATATAAGTCATACTGCTTACCATCATGTCATACTTTGGTTCGGCGGTATTGTTGGACGAAGCGGCCTGGACCGACATTACGCGTACGCTTACGCGAGACCGGTTCTCCCGACGTGCTTTGCACATAGGTGGCTTGCGGGTGACAGTTTCTCCAACTTTAGTTGAACCGAGTGTGGCTACGCCCGGTCCTTGTGAAGGTTAAAACAACACCAACTTGACAAACTATCATTGTGGTTTTGATGCGTAGGTAAGATTGGTTCTTGCTTAAGCCCGTAGCAGCCACGTAAAACATGCAACAACAAAGTAGAGGACGTCTAACTTGTTTTTGCAGGGCATGTTGTGATATGATATGGTCAAGACATGATGCTAAATTTTATTGTATGAGATGATCATGTTTTGTAACCGAGTTATCGGCAACTGGCAGGAGCCATATGGTTGTCGCTTTATTGTATGCAATGCAATCGCGCTGTAATGCTTTACTTTATCACTAAGCGGTAGCGATAGTCGTGGAAGCATAAGATTGGCGAGACGACAACGATGCTACGATGGAGATCAAGGTGTCGCGCCGGTGACGATGGTGATCATGACGGTGCTTCGGAGATGGAGATCACAAGCACAAGATGATGATGGCCATATCATATCACTTATATTGATTGCATGTGATGTTTATCTTTTATGCATCTTATCTTGCTTTGATTGACGGTAGCATTATAAGATGATCTCTCACTAATTATCAAGAAGTGTTCTCCCTGAGTATGCACCATTGCGAAAGTTCTTCGTGCTGAGACACCACGTGATGATCGGGTGTGATAGGCTCTACGTTCAAATACAACGGGTGCAAAACAGTTGCACACGCGGAATACTCAGGTTATACTTGACGAGCCAAGCATATACAGATATGGCCTCGGAACACGGAGACCGAAAGGTCGAGCGTGAATCATATAGTAGATATGATCAACATAGTGATGTTCACCAATGAAACTACTCCATCTCACGTGATGATCGGACATGGTTTAGTTGATTTGGATCACGTAATCACTTAGAGGATTAGAGGGATGTCTATCTAAGTGGGAGTTCTTTAAGTAATATAATTAATTGAACCTAAATTTATCATGAACTTAGTACCTGATAGTATCTTGCTTGTTTATGTATGATTGTAGAGAAATGGCCCGTGCTGTTGTTCCATTGAATTTTAATGCGTTCCTTGAGAAAGCAAAGTTGAAAGATGATGGTAGCAATTACACGGACTGGGTCCGTAACTTGAGGATTATCCTCATTGCTGCACAGAAGAATTACGTCCTGGAAGCACCGCTGGGTGCCAGGCCTGTTGCTAGAGCAACACCAGATGTTGTGAACGTCTGGCAGAGCAAAGCTGATGACTACTCGATAGTTCAGTGTGCCATGCTTTACGGCTTAGAACCGGGACTTCAATGACGTTTTGAACGTCATGGAGCATATGAGATGTTCCAGGAGTTGAAGTTAATATTTCAAGCAAATGCCCGGATTGAGAGATATGAAGTCTCCAATAAGTTCTATAGCTGCAAGATGGAGGAGAACAGTTCTGTCAGTGAGCATATACTCAAAATGTCTGGGTATAATAATCACTTGATTCAAATGGGAGTTAATCTTCCAGATGATTGCGTCATTGACAGAATTCTCCAATCACTGCCACCAAGCTACAAGAGCTTCGTGATGAACTATAATATGCAAGGGATGAATAAGACTATTCCCGAGCTCTTCGCAATGCTGAAAGCTGCGGAGGTAGAAATCAAAAAGGAGCATCAAGTGTTGATGGTCAACAAGATCACTAGTTTCAAGAAAAAGGGCAAAGGGAAGAAGAAGGAGAACTTCAAGAAGAACAGCAAGCAAGTTGCTGCTCAAGAGAAGAAACCCAAGTCTGGACCTAAGCCTGAAACTGAGTGCTTCTACTGCAAGCAGACTGGTCACTGGAAGCGGAACTGCCCCAAGTATTTGGCGGATAAGAAGGATGGCAAGGTGAACAAAGGTATATGTGATATACATGTTATTGATGTGTACCTTACTAATGCTCGCAGTAGTACCTGGGTATTTGATACTGGTTCTGTTGCTAATATTTGCAACTCGAAACAGGGACTACGAATTAAGCGAAGATTGGCTAAGGACGAGGTGACGATGCACGTGGGAAACGGTTCCAAAGTCGATGTGATCGCGGTCGGCACGCTACCTCTACATCTACCTTCGGGATTAATATTAGACCTAAATAATTGTTATTTGGTGCCAGCGTTAAGCATGAACATTATATCTGGATCTTGTTTGATGCGAGACGGTTATTCATTTAAATCGGAGAATAATGGTTTTTCTATTTATATGAGTAATATCTTTTATGGTCATGCACCCTTGAAGAGTGGTCTATTCTTATTGAATCTCGATAGTAGTAACACACATATTCATAATGTTGAAGCCAAAAGATGCAGAGTTGATAAAGATAGTGCAACTTATTTATGGCACTGCCGTTTAGGTCATATCGGTGTAAAGCGCATGAAGAAACTCCATACTGATGGACTTTTGGAACCACTTGATTATGAATCACTTGGTACTTGCGAACTGTGCCTCATGGGCAAGATGACTAAAACGCCGTTCTCCGGTACTATGGAGAGAGCAACAGATTTATTGGAAATCATACATACTGATGTATGTGGTCCGATGAATATTGAGGCTCGTGGCGGATATCGTTATTTTCTCACCTTCACAGATGACTTAAGCAGATATGGATATATCTACTTAATGAAACATAAGTCTGAAACATTTGAAAAGTTCAAAGAATTTCAGAGTGAAGTTGAAAATCATCGTAACAAGAAAATAAAGTTTCTACGATCTGATCGTGGAGGAGAATATTTGAGTTACGAGTTTGGTGTACATTTGAAACAATGCGGAATAGTTTCGCAACTCACACCACCCGGAACACCACAGCGTAATGGTGTGTCCGAACGTCGTAATCGTACTTTACTAGATATGGTGCGATCTATGATGTCTCTTACTGATTTACCGCTATCGTTTTGGGGTTATGCTTTGGAGACGGCCGCATTCATGTTAAATAGGGCACCATCAAAATCCGTTGAGATGACGCCTTATGAACTATGGTTTGGCAAGAAACCAAAGTTGTCGTTTCTGAAAGTTTGGGGCTGCAATGCTTATGTGAAAAAGCTTCAACCTGATAAGCTCGAACCCAAATCGGAGAAATGTGTCTTCATAGGATATCCAAAGGAGACTATTGGATACACCTTCTATCACAGATCTGAAGGCAAGACTTTTGTTGCTAAGTTCGGAAACTTTCTGGAGAAGGAGTTTCTCTCGAAAGAAGTGAGTGGGAGGAAAGTAGAACTTGACGAGGTAACTGTACCTGCTCCCTTATTGGAAAGTAGTGCATCACAGAAAACTGTTTCTGTGACACCTACACCAATTAGTGAGGAAGCTAATGATAATGATCATGAAACTTCAGAACAAGATACTACTGAACCTCGTAGATCAACCAGAGTGAGATCCGCGCCAGAGTGGTACGGTAATCCAGTTCTGGAAGTCATGCTACTAGATCATGATGAACCTACAAACTATGAAGAAGCGATGGTAAGCCCAGATTCCGCAAAATGGCTTGAAGCCATGAAATCTGAGATGGGATCCATGTATGAGAACAAAGTGTGGACTTTGGTTGACTTGCCCAATGATCGGCAAGCAATTGAGAATAAATGGATCTTCAAGAAGAAGACTGACGCTGACGGTAATATTACTGTCTACAAAGCTCGACTTGTCGCAAAAGGGTTTCGGCAAGTTCAAGGGGTTGACTACGATGAGACTTTCTCACCCGTAGCAATGCTTAAGTCTGTCCGAATCATGTTAGCAATTGCCGCATTTTATGATTATGAAATTTGGCAGATGGATGTCAAAACTGCATTCTTTAATGGATTTCTGGAAGAAGAGTTGTATATGATGCAACCGGAAGGTTTTGTCGATCCAAAGGGAGCTAACAAAGTGTGCAAGCTCCAGCGATCCATTTATGGACTGGTGCAAGCCTCTCGGAGTTGGAATAAACGCTTTGATAGTGCGATCAAAGCATTTGGTTTTATACAGACTTTTGGAGAAGCCTGTATTTACAAGAAAGTGAGTGGGAGCTCTGTAGCATTTCTGATATTATATGTGGATGACATATTACTGATTGGAAATGATATAGAATTTCTGGATAGCATAAAGGGATACTTGAATAAGAGTTTTTCAATGAAAGACCTCGGTGATGCTGTTTACATATTAGGCATAAAGATCTATAGAGATAGATCAAGACGTTTAATTGGACTTTCACAAAGCACATACCTTGACAAGATTTTGAAGAAGTTCAAAATGGATCAAGCAAAGAAAGGGTTCTTGCCTGTGTTACAAGGTGTGAAGTTGAGTCAGACTCAATGCCCGACCACTGCAGAAGATAGAGAGAAAATGAAAGGTGTTCCCTATGCTTCAGCCATAGGCTCTATCATGTATGCAATGCTGTGTACCAGACCTGATATGTGCCTTGCTATAAGTCTAGCAGGGAGGTACCAAAGTAATCCAGGAGTGGATCACTGGACAGCGGTCAAGAACATCCTGAAGTACCTGAAAAGGACTAAGGATATGTTTCTCGTATATGGAGGTGACAAAGAGCTCATCGTAAACGGTTACGTTGATGCAAGCTTTGACACTGATCCGGACGATTCTAAATCGCAAACCGGATACGTGTTTACATTAAACGGTGGAGCTGTCAGTTGGTGCAGTTCTAAACAGAGCGTCGTGGCGGGATCTACGTGTGAAGCGGAATACATACCTGCTTCGGAAGCAGCAAATGAAGGAGTCTGGATGAAGGAGTTCATATCCGATCTAGGTGTCATACCTAGTGCATCGGGTCCAATGAAAATCTTTTGTGACAATACTGGTGCAATTGCCTTGGCGAAGGAATCCAGATTTCACAAGAGAACCAAGCACATCAAGAGACGCTTCAATTCCATCCGAGATCTAGTCCAGGTGGGAGACATAGAGATTTGCAAGATACATACGAATCTGAATGTTGCAGACCCGTTGACTAAGCCTCTTCCACGAGCAAAACATGATCAGCACCAAGGCTCCATGGGTGTTAGAATCATTACTGTGTAATCTAGATTATTGACTCTAGTGCAAGTGGGAGACTGAAGGAAATATGACCTAGAGGCAATAATAAAGTTATTATTTATTTCCTTATATCATGATAAAAGTTTATTATTCATGCTAGAATTGTATTAACCGGAAACATAATACATGTGTGAATACATAGACAAACAGAGTGTCACTAGTATGCCTCTACTTGACTAGCTCGTTAATCAAAGATGGTTATGTTTCCTAACCATGGACAAAGAGTTGTTATTTGATTAACGGGATCACATCATTAGTTGAATGATCTGATTGACATGACCCATTCCATTAGCTTAGCACCCGATCGTTTAGTATGTTGCTATTGCTTTCTTCATGACTTATACATGTTCCTATGACTATGAGATTATGCAACTCCCGTTTGCCAGAGGAACACTTTGTGTGCTACCAAACGTCACAACGTAACTGGGTGATTATAAAGGAGCTCTACAGGTGTCTCCAAAGGTACATGTTGGGTTGGCGTATTTCGATATTAGGATTTGTCACTCCGATTGTCGGAGAGGTATCTCTGGGCCCTCTCGGTAATGCACATCACTTAAGCCTTGCAAGCATTGCAAGTAATGAGTTAGTTGCGGGATGATGTATTACAGAACGAGTAAAGATACTTGCCGGTTATGAGATTAAACTAGGTATAGGATACCGACGATCGAATCTCGGGCAAGTAACATACCGATGACAAAGGGAACAACGTATGTTGTTATGCGGTCTGGCCGATAAAAGATCTTCGTAGAATATGTAGGAACCAATATGGGCATCCAGGTCCGGCTATTGGTTATTGACCGGAGACGTGTCTCGGTCATGTCTACATTGTTCTCGAACCCGTAGGGTCCGCACGCTTAAGGTTTCGATGACAGTTATATTATGAGTTTATGCGTTTTGATGTACCGAAGGTTGTTTGGAGTCCCGGATGTGATCACGGACATGACGAGGAGTCTCGAAATGGTTGAGACATAAAGATTGATATATTGGAAGCCTATGTTTGGATATCGGAAGTGTTCCGGGTGAAATCGGGATTTTACCGGATTACCGGGAGGTTACTGGAACCCCCCGGGAGGTATATGGGCCTTAGTGGGCCTTAGTGGAAGAGAGGAGAGGTGGCCAGAGATGGGCCGCGCGCCCCTCCCCCCCTTGGTACGAATAGGACAAGGAGAGGGGGCCGTCCCCCCTTCCTCCTCTCTCTCCTCTTTCCCCCCCTCCGCGAATCCTATTCTAACTAGGAAAGGGGGGGAGTCCTACTCCCGGAGGGAGTAGGACTCCTCCTGGCGCGCCTCCTCTTGGCCGGCCGCCCCCCCTTTGAACCTTTATATACGGAGGCAAGGGGCACCCCTAAGGACATAAGTTGATCCACGTGATCATATTCTTAGCCGTGTGCGGTGCCCCCTTCCACCATAGTCCTCGATAATATTGTAGCGGTGCTTAGGCGAAGCCTTGCGACAGTAGTACATCAAGATCGTCACCACGCCGTCGTGCTGACGGAACTCTTCCCCGACACTTTGCTGGATCGGAGTCCGGGGATCGTCATCGAGCTGAACGTGTGCTAGAACTCGGAGGTGCCGTAGTTTCGGTGCTTGATCGGTCGGGCTGTGAAGACGTACGACTACATCAACCAAGTTAACGCTTCCGTTGTCGATCTACAAGGGTACGTAGATCACACTCTCCCCTCTCGTTGCTATGCATCACCATGATCTTGCGTGTGCGTAGGAATTTTTTTGAAATTACTATGTTCCCCAACAATTAGATCTTGGAATTGGAATCGATTGAATTTGGAGTTCCACCAAAATTTTTGTCCTATGCATCGAGTTCGTCGTGATCGGAATTATATATATAATTTTTGGCCTCGTGAAGGAGAAAGTAACGCTCTAGCTTGGGGGAGGATTAAGTCAATGTTATATTCATGCCCCAGTCATGAGCTCTCAAGAGAAATTATTATCCAGAATTTTTATGCTCGGCTTTCTTGTAATGATCAAACCATGCTTGATACTTCTTGTGTTGGTTCTTTTATGAAGAAGACTATTGAATTCCGGTGAGATCTTTTAGAAAGAATTGAACGCAACTATGAAGATTGGGAACTCGACGAAGGTAAAGAGTCAGGTATTAAACTTAAGTATGATTGTGTTAAATCTTTTATGGATACCGATGCTTTTCAAAACTTTAGCACTAAATATGGACTTGACTCTGAGATAGTAGCCTCCTTTTGTGAATCATTTGCTACTCATGTCGAACTTCCTAAATAGAAGTGGTTTAAATATCACCCACATATTAAAGAAGAAACTAAAGAACCAGTACCAATTAAAGAAGAAACTATACTTTATAATGTTGATCTAGTTGTTCCTTCTGCTTATATTGAGAAACCACCTTTCCCTATTGGGATAAAGGAACATGCTAAAGTTTCAACCGTGGTTAACAAAAGCTATATTAGAACACCTAAACCTGATGAACAATTTAAAGTAGAATCTAGTATTGCTATGGTTAAAGATCTCTTGGAAGAAGATATGGATGGGCATGTTATTTACTTTTGTGAGAAGCTGCTAGAATTGCCAAACCTGATAAAAAGGACAAACATAGACCTGTTGTTGGCATGCATGTTATCTCAGTTAAAATAGGAGATCACTGTTATCATGGTTTATGTGACACAGGTTCTAGTGTAGTGCTATTCCTTACACATTATATCAATAAATTATGAATGACATAGCACCCGCAAAAATAGAAGACACAAATGTTACTATTAAACTTGCTAATAGAGGCACTATATCACCGATTGGGATTGTTAGAGATGTTGAAGTCTTGTGTGGGAAAATAAAATACCCTACTGATTTTCTTGTTCTTGGTTCCCCACAAGATGACTTTTGTCCCATTATCTTTGGTAGACCTTTCTTGAACACCGTTAATGCTAAGATAGATTGTGAGAAACAAACTGTCGGTGTTAGTTTTGGTGATGAGTCTCATGAGTTTAATTTTTCCAAGTTTAGTAGAAAGCTTCATGAGAATGAATTACCTAGTAAGGATGAATTAATTGGTCTTGCTTCTATTGCTGTTCCACCTACTATTCCTTTAGAACAATATTTGCTAGACCATGAAAATGATTTACATATGCATGAAAGAAATGAAATAGAGAAAATTTTCTTTGAACAACGTCCTCTGCTTAAACACAATTTGCCTATTGAAACTCTAGGAGGTCCTCCTCCACCTAAAGGTGATCCTGTGTTTGAATTAAAGCAATTGCCAGACACTTTGAAATATGCTTATCTTGATGAAAAGAAAATATATCATGTTATTATTAGTGCTAACCTTTCAGAACATGAAGAAGAAAGATTATTGAAAGTTTTGAGAAAGCACCGAGCTGCTATTGGATATACTCTTGATGATTTAAAGGGCATTAGTCCCACTCTATGTCAGCACAAAATTAATATGGAACCTGATGCTAAATCCGTTGTTGATCACCAACGTCGGTTAAATCCGAAGATGAAAGAAGTGGTAAGAACAGAAATATTAAAACTTCTGGAAGCAGGTATAATCTATCTTATAGCTGATAGTAGATGGGTAAGTCATGTTCATTGTGTTCCTAAGAAAGGAGGTATAACTGTTGTTCCTAATGATAAGAATGAACTTATTCCACAAACAATTGTTACAGGCTATAGAATGGTAATAGATTTTAGAAAATTAAATAAAGTGACTAGAAAAGATCATTACCCTCTGCCTTTTATTGATCAAATGCTTGAAAGATTATCTAAGCACACACACTTTGACTTCCTTGATGGATATTCTGGTTTTTCACAAATACATGTTTCTCAACATGATCAAGAAAAGACCACTTTTACTTGTCCCTTTGGAACCTATGCTTATAGACGTATGCCTTTCGGTTTATATAATGCACATGCTACCTTTCAAAGATGTATGACTGCTATATTCTCTAACTTTTGTAAAAAGATTGTTGAGGTTTTCATGGATGACTTTTCTGTTTATGGGAAGTCTTTTGATGATTGTTTAAGCAATCTTGAGCGAGTTTTACAGAGATGTGAACAAACAAATCTTGTCTTGAATTGGGAGAAGTGCCACTTTATGGTTAATGAAGGCATTGTCTTGGGTCATAAAATTTCTGAAAGAGGTATTGAAGTGGACCAAGCTAAGGTTGATGCAATTGAGAAAATTCCATATCCTAAAGATATAAAAGGTATTCGTAATTTCTTAGGTCATGCTGGTTTCTATAGGAGAATTATCAAAGACTTCTCTAAAATTTCATCTTTTGCAAAAGGATATTCCTTTTGTTTTTGATGATGATTGTTCATAAGCCTTTGAAACACTCAAGAAATCCTTAATTTCTGCACCTATTGTTCAACCACCTGATTGGAACTTCCCTTTTGAAATTATGTGTGATGCTAGTGATTATGCTGTTGGTGCTTTTCTAAGACAAAGAGTTGATAAGAAACTTAATGTTATTCATTATGCTAGTAAAACTCTAGACAGTGCTCAAAGGAACTATGCTACTACTGAAAAAGAATTCTTAGCACTGGTGTTTGCTTGTGATAAATTTAGACCTTATATTGTTGATTCCAAAGTAACTGTTCACACAGACCATGCTGCTATTAAATATCTTATGGAAAAGAAAGATGCTAAACCTAGACTTGTTCGATGGGTTCTCTTGTTACAAGAATTTGATTTACATATCATTGATAGAAAAGGAGCTGAGAACCCAGTAGCTGATAATTTGTCTAGGCTTGAAAATTTGCCTGATGACCCACTACCTATTGACAATAGTTTTCCTGATAAGCAGTTAGCTGCAATAAACGTTGCTCGTAATACTCCTTGGTATGCTAATTATGCTAATTACATTGTTGCTAAATATTTATGACCTAGCTTTACATACCAACAAAATAAAAAATTCTTCTATGATTTAAGACATTACTTTTGGGATGACCCACATCTTTATAAAGAAGGAGTAGATGGTATTATTAGACATTGTGTACCTAAGCATGAACAGGGACAAATCCTACAGAAATGTCACTCCGAAGCTTATGGAGGACATCATGCTGGAGATAGAACTGCTCACAAGGTATTGCAATCTGGATTTTACTGGCCTACTCTCTTCAAGGATGCCCGTAAGTTCGTCTTACCTTGTGATGAATTTCAAAGAATAGGTAATATCGGTAAGCGTCAAGAAATGCCTATGAATTATTCACTTGCCGTTGAACCATTTGATGTTTGGGGATTTGATTACATGGGACCTTTTCCTTCCTCTAATGGGTATACACATATTTTGGTTGTTGATTATGTTACTAAATGGGTAGAAGCTATTCCAACCAGTAGTGCTGATCACAACACCTCTATTAAAATGCTTAAGGAAGTTATTTTCCCAAGGTTTGGAGTCCCTAGATATTTAATGACTGATGGTGGTTCATACTTTATTCATGGTGCTTTCTGTAAAATGCTTCCCAAGTATGATGTTAACCATAGAATTGCATCACCCTATCATCCTTAGTCTAGTGGTCAAGTTGAACTTAGCAATAGAGAAATAAAATTAATTTTGCAAAAGACTGTTAATAGGTCTAGGAAGAATTGGTCTAAGAAATCAAAAGATGCACCTTGGGCTTATAGAACAACATATAAAAATCCTATGGGTATGTCTCCATATAAAACGGTTTATGGAAAAGCTTGTCATTTGCCTCTTGAGTTAGAACATAAAACATTTTGGGCAGTCAAAGAACCCAACTATGATTTCAAACTTGCTGGTGAAAAGAGGTTATTTGATATTAGCTCATTAGATGAGTGGAGAACCCAAGCTTATGAAAATGGAAAATTATTCAAAGAAAAAGTAAAAAGATGGCATGACAAAAGAATCCAAAAACGTGAGTTTAAAGTCAGAGAATATGTTCTTTTGTACAACTCTCATTTCAGATTCTTTGCCGGAGAACTCCTCTCAAAATGGGAAGGCCCCTATGTTATCGAGGAGGTTTACCAGTCTAGAGCCATCAAATAAATAATTCCGAAGGTACTAACTGAAGGTTGTCAATGGGCAACGAATAAAGCATTATATCTCAGGTACGCCTATTAATGTTGAAAGTAATGTTATCCAAACTTTGACACAGGAAGTACACATAAAAGAGTCCTTCCGGAACACTCCAGAATCATGAAAATAAGGAGGTACGTGATACGATAAGTAAACGAACTCTGAAAAATCCGCAAAAATATTTTTTATCAGTTTTGGAATATTTAAAAAATGGAAATAAAGAAACTTTCAGGAAGCGTCCCCTGGTGGGCACAAGACACCAGGGAAGCTTGCCTGGCGTGCCCAGGTGGGTTGTGCCCACCTGGGACACCTTCCGGACTCCGATTTTCTACCGTATGCTTGTTCTCCAAGATAAAAAATCTATATATACTTCCCGAACCTGTTGATCACCGTATCGTGGAGAAATCTTCTGTTCTCTTTTCTTGCTGTTTTCTGTCAGATCCCATCTACCATGGCCTCTTCAAGTCCCTCTGAGGACAAGTTCTTCAAGAACGTCATCAACCCATATCTGCGGGAGGTGGTGCAGCACCCTCAAACCATCCAGATGCATGAGGGGGTGCTGTACATCTGCGATGAGCAAGGTCCCAAGGGCACGGGAACCATGGAGGCCAGGCTTGAAGCCATGGAGCAGGAAGTCTTCCGGTGCAAGGGGATGGTGGAGCGTGGGCTCAATGCCAATCACCTCATGATCACGGACCTTTCCCGTGATCTCAAGGTAGATGTCAAGCCCATAAAGGACATCATCTTCACCCTCAAAGAGCAAATCAAGTTTCTCCAAAGCCAGATCTATGGTCTTCAAAACCAAGTCTTTGAATATTAGGCGAGGTTTAAAGGTATGAGTTTGGCTGCTAGTTGCAGGACCCGTGAGACTCACTCATCCTCTTATGATGGTGGACCACTGCCATGGAAATCGGAGGATAAGAGCTCTCCTTCATCACCATCATCTTCTTCACCACCAGAGGAGAATTGAGTATTGGGTATGGGCACTCCCCTTGGCTTCCGCCAAGCTTGGGGGAGGTGCCCCGGTATCGTATCATCCCACTATCTTTCCGCCTTTACTTATTTTAGTTCGATCCTTTGCTTTAGATGAATAAAAGTTTAGTTCGATCCTTTCTTCTTTGAGAGTTTGCTTAGTGATCTATCCTTGTAATCGTGTGTAAGTTATATAATAAAAGTTTAGTTTGAGTTTTTGCTTTCTTTACTTTCATATTGCAAATAAAAGAAAAGAAATAAAGAAAGAAAAAGAGAAAGGAAATAAATAAAGAAAAGATTATATACTAATCCTATGGTAGGTGATGGCGCCACATAAGGAAAGTACAAGTAGAAAATTTTATTAGAGATTGACAAACATAACATTAGTTAATGATGCAACTCATGAAAGAATTAATAAGGTATGAGAAGATTCACATATGAATATACTATCCTAGAAATCTTTTGTGATTGTGAGCCCTCATCAAAATATTATATGCCAAAATTGTTGACATTGGACAAGGAAGACAACTTAATGATTTATGTTTGTTTATATTCACATAGAAGTCATATTGTGATAGATCCTTCAACATGTGGTGCTTGCCCCTATCTTTGCTAGCCAAAAATTCCGCACTAAGTAGAGATACTACTTGTGCATCCAAAAACCCTTAAACCCAAATCTTATTTTCAAGTGTCCACCATACCTACCTAGGGATTGAGCAAGATCCCTCAAGTAAGTTCGAAAAAAGGCAATAAAAATTGCTTCTAAAAGTGTGAGATCATTTAGTGTAAGAGAAAATTGAGCGTTGCACGAACTTGTGATGGTGAAGAATAAAAGCGACAGACTTCATAATAAAGGTCTCTATCACAAGGGGCAATGTAACGTGACGTTCTTTTTCACTAAGAGGTGATGTCTACTACGCAACTTTATTCTTGTAGACACATGTTGGGCCTCCAAGCACAGAGTTTTGTAGGACATTAGCAATTTTCCCTCAAGTGGATGACCTAAGGTTTATCAATCCGTGGGAGGCGTAGGATGAAGATGGTCTCTCTCAAACAACCATGCAATCAAATACATGAAATATCTTGTGTCCCCAACACACCCAATACAATGGCAAATTGTATAGGTGCACTAGTTCGGTGAAGAGATGGTGATAAAAGTGTAATATGGATGGTAGAAATATATTTTTATAATTTGAATAAATAAAAACAGCAAGGTAGCAAATAGTAAACAGGCACAAAAACGGTATTGCAATGCTTGAAAACAAGGCCTAGGGTCCGTACTTTCACTAGTACAATCTCTCAACAGTGCTAACATAGTTGGATCATATGATTATCCCTCAAAGTGTAACGAAGAATCACTCCCGAGTTCCTATTAGCGGAGAACAAAAGATAGGAATTGTTTGTAGGGTACTAAACCACCTCAAAGCTATTCTTTCCGTTCAATCTATTCAAGAGTTCGTACTAAAATAACATAAAGCTATTGTTTCCGTTCGATCTATCCTAGAGTTCATACTAGAATAACACCAAAGCAAATTCATATTCATAATACTCAATCCACACAAATAACTACAAGGAGACCCCAAAGTTTTGTATCGGAGAAAAGATAATAAAAATGTGCATCAACCCCTATGCAAAGATTACCCCAATATCATCGCAGGAATCCGCAAGTTGAGTGCCATAACATATATCAAGTGAATCAATAAGATACCCCAATGTCACCTCAAGTATTCATACTACAAGACATACATCATTTGTTCCCAAATCTGAACATTCAATCTGACATGACAAAACTTCAAAGGGTAAAGATTCAATTCATCACAACAAGAGTATAGAGGGGAGAAACATCATATGATCTGACTATATTAACAAAGCCCATGATATAGATCACGAGAGAGAGAGAGAGATTTATCACATAGCTACTGGTACAGACCCTTAGCCTCGAGGGTGGACTACTCCCTCCTCATCGTGGTGGCCGCCGGGATGATGAAGATGGCCACCAGAGATGATTCCCCCCTCTGGCAGGGTGCCGGAACGGGTCTAGATTAGTTTTTGGTGGCTACGGAGCCCCGCGGCAGCGGAACTTCTAATCTAGGTTAACCCCGAAGGGTTTCAGAATATTTGGGAATTTATAGTGCAAAGAAGGGTTACGGGAGGCCACCGAGGTGGGCACAACCCACCTGGGCGTGCCAGGGGGCCCTGGCGCGCTTGGTGGGTTGTGCCCCCCTCGGGGCACCCCCAGGTGCTGCTTTGGCCCATCGGGAATCTTCTGGCCCATAAACAATTCACAAAAAGTTTCGCAGTGTTTGGAATCCTTTGATATTGATTTTCTGCATTGTAAAAAACAAGCAAAAAACAGTAAGTGACAATGGGCACTGGGTCAATAGGTTAGTCCCAAAAAATGATATAAAGTTGCTATAAAATGATTGTAAAACATCCAAGAATGATAATACATTGGCATGAATACCTCATAAATTACAGATACGTTGGAGACGTATCAAGGGGTTGAGCATACAAACAAATAAGCGCATGGCAACCTCTGCTTCCCTCTACGAAGGGCCTATCTTTTACTTTTATGTATTTACTTTTATGCAAAGAGTCAAAGTTTTCCTTCTTTTCCTTTTTATTTTTCTCCCTTGGCAAGCATCATGTGGCGAGGAAAGATCTAGGCACATATGTCCAGTTGAATATAGATAGCATGAGTTATTATTGTTGATATCACCCTTGAGGTGAATATGTTGGGAGGCGAAACTGTAAGCCCCTATCTTTCTATGTGTCCAGTTGAAATGTTTTGCTCATGTGTGCGCGGTGAGTGTTAGCAATCATAGAAGACTATATGATGGTTGAGTATGTGTACTTGCTCCAATGGCTCCGATATGTGACCCTTCCTGAAAAGATGATGAATTGTAGTTGCAAAGTTGACTGAGAACATAGTTTGTTGGTTTTAATAGAGTTTTTGCTTTATACTTCGATTGTGTGATGAACTGTTACTTATTCATGAGAAGTATATGATAAAAATTCTATGATAAGAGTCCTATGTTTAATTTTATTGATGTTATGATAATCAACATGATGCTTCTATGTCTGTATTTTGTTTTTACCGACACCTCTCTCTCAAAGCATGTGGACATGTTTTTCGATTTCGGTTTTTCGCTTGAGAACAAGCGAGGTCTAAGCTTGGGGGAGTTGATACGTCCATTTTGCATCATGTTTTTTACTGTTATTTATGATGTTTTTATCCATAATAAAGCTTTTTGGAGTAATTCTAATGCCTTTTCTCTCATAATATGCAAGGTATACACGAAGAGGGAGAATTCGGGCAGCTGGAAATCTCGACTTGAAAAAGCTACATCAGGCTACCTATTCTGCACAACTCCAAATGAGCTGAAACTTCACGAGGATTTTTTTATGGAAAATATGAGAATTATTGGAGCAAATAACTATTAGAGGGGCCCACCAGGTGGGCACAACCCACCTGGGCGCGCCAGGCAGCCTAGGCGCGCCCTGGTAGGTTGTGCTCACCCAGGCCCACCTCCGGTGCCCATCTTCTGATATATAGGTCATTTTGAGATAAAAAATGAGAAGGGGACTTTTGGGTGGAGCGCCGCCGCCTCGAGGCGGAACTTGGGCAGGAGCACTTTTGCCCTCCGGCGGAGCAATTCCGCCGGGGGAACTTCCCTCCCGGAGGGGGAAATCATTGGCATCGTCATCACCAACAACTCTCCCATCTTGGGGAGGGAAATCTCCATCAACATCTTCAACAACACCATCTCCTAGTTCATCTCTTGTGTTCAATCTTGTTACCGGAACTATAGATTGGTGCTTGTGGGTGACTAGTAGTGTTGATTACATCTTGTAGTTGATTACTATATGATTTATTTGGTGGAAGATTATATGTTCAGATCCAATATGCTATTTAATACTCCTCTAATCATGAGCATGTTTATCATTTGTGAGTAGTTACTTTTGTTCTTGAGGTCACGGGAGAAATCATGTTGCAAGTAATCATGTGAACTTGATATGTGTTCGATATTTTGATAGTATGTATATTGTGATTCCCTTAGTGGTGTCATGTGAACGTCGACTACATGACACTTCACCATACTTGGGCCTAAGGGAATGCATTGTGGATTAGCAATTAGATGATGGGTTGCGAGAGTGACAGAAGCTTAAACCTCAGTTTATGTGCTATTCCGTAAGGGACCGATTAGATCCAAAAGTTTAATGCTATGGTTAGAATTTATTGTTAATACTTTTCTCGTAGTTGCGGATGCTTGAGAGAGGGTTAATCATAAGTAGGAGGGTTGTTCAAGTAAGAACAAAACCTAAGCACCAGTCCACCCACATATCAAATTATCAAAGTAGCGAACACGAATCGAACCAACATGATGAAAGTGACTAGATGAAATTCCCGTGTACCCTCAAGAACACTTTGCTTATCATAAGAGACCGTTTTGGCCTGTCCTTTGCCTCAAAAGGATTGGACTACCTTGCTGCACTTTTGCTACTACTATTGTTACTTGCTCGTTACAAATTATCTTGCTATCAAACTACTTCGCTACTTACAATTTCAGCACTTGCAGACATTACCTTTCTGAAAACCACTTGTGATTTCCTTCTACTCCTCGTTGGATTCAACACTCTTACTTATCAAAAAGAGCTACAATTGATCCCCTATACTTGTGGGTCATCACCAGAACAACACTACAATTTAGTAATGTGCATGATATGAGATAGTAAACTCATGCAGCTCAGTATGTAAAACTACCAGGCAGTTTTCCTTACAAAAATCAACATTGTCGCCTTTAATTACACATTTTTCTACAAGTAAATTTAGGCACACAAAAGTATTAAAGAACAACATAGGTAATACTAGAAGTGGCATAATCACCAGCCTGTGGGATAACATTGGTTGATGGATGATAACTATGGAACAAAGTTACCTAAATAAAAGTCTCTTATTTGAACTATGGAACATCGTTAACTCCTGAACAAGACTCTTAATAGATCAGCATGAATATACAGTGAAATATGATAATCTATTTTCCATGCTTAGATGAATAACAAAGCCATAAATGTTGCACACAAGTAAGATGAGGGTACAACCTATATGGCCGCCATCCATAGGAGTGAGCATTATGTGCTGATTTGTCGATGGCCCTGCAGTTGTTGTGGCTGTCCATTGATGACCCACAAGTATAGGGGATCAATCGTAGTCCTTTCGATAAGTAAGAGTGTTGAACCCAACGAGGAGCAGAAGGAAATGACAAGTAGTTTTTAGCAAGGTATTTTCTGCAAGCACTGAAATTATAAGTAATGAGTAGTTCGATAGCAAGATAATTTGTAACGAGCAAGTAACGGTAACGGTAACAAAAGTGCGGCAAGGTAGCCCAATCCTTTTGAGGAAAAGGACAGGCCAAAATGGTCTCTTATGATAAGCAAAGTGTTCTTGAGGGTACACGGGAATTTCATCTAGTCACTTTCATCATGTTGGTTTGATTTGTTTTTGCTACTTTGATAATTTGATATGTGGGTGGACCGGTGCTTAGGTGTTGTACTTACTTGAACAAGCCTCCTACTTATGATTAACCCCCTCGCAAGCATCCGCAACTATGAGACAAGTATTAAGAATATATCTAACCATAGCAATAAACTTTGGATCCAAATTGGTCCCTTACGGAATAGCGCATAAACTAGGGTTTAAGCTTCTGTCACTCTCGCAACCCATCATCAAGTAACTACTCCACAATGCATTCCCTTAGGCCCAAATATGGTGAAGTGTCATGTAATCGACGTTCACATGACACAACTAAGGGAATCACAACATACATACCATCAAAATATTGAACACATATCAATTTCACATGATTACTTGCAACAAGATTTCTCCCGTGACCTCAAGAACAAAAGTAACTACACACAAATGATAATCATGCTCAAGATCAGAGGGGTATTAAATAGCATAATCGATCTGAACATATAATCTTCCACAGAATAAACTATATAGTACTCAACTACAAGATGTAATCAACACTACTAGTCACCCACAAGCACCAATCTAAGGTTCCAGTACAAAGATTGAACACAAGAGATGAACTAGGGTTTGAGAGGAGATGGTGTTGTTGAAGTTGTTGATGGATATTTCCCTCCCCAAGATGGGAGAGTTGTTGTTGTTGTTGATGATGATGACGATGATTTCCCCCTCCGGGAGCGAAGTACCCCCGGCGGAATCGCTCCGCCGGAGGGAAAAAGTGCTCCTGCCCAAGTTCCGCCTCGAGACGGTGGTGCTTCGTCCCGAAAGTCCTCCCCTTATTTTTTCTAGGTCAAGATGACTTATATACCAGAAGAGGGGAACCAGAGGTGGGCCGAGGAGGGCACAACCCACTAGGGCGCGCCTGGGCTCCCTAGCGCGCCCAGGTGGGTTATGCCCACCTAGTGGGCCCCCTCTGGTACTTATTTGCTCAAATATATATATTCCATAAAAATTCTCTGTGAAGTTTCAGCTCATTTGGAGTTGTGCAGAATAGGTGGCCTGGCGTAGCATTTTCAGGTCCAGAATTCCAACTGCCGGTATTCTCCCTCTTGGTGTGGACCTTGCATATTATGAGAGAAAATGCATTAGAATTACTCCAAAACACATTATTATGCATAAAAACATTATAAATAACAGTAGGTAAACATGATGCAAAATGGGAGTATCAACTCCCCCAAGCATAGACCTCGCTTGTCCTCAAGCGAAAACCGATATCAAAAAACATGTCCACATGCTTAGAGAGAGAGAGGTGTCGATAAACACAAACTATGGACATAGAAGCATCATGTATATTATTATAACAATAACAAACTTTAACATAAAACTTTATGACAAAAATTTTATCATATAACTTCTATCATAAAATTCTCATGAATAAGTAACAATTCATCACAACATCGAAGTATGAAGGATAAACTCTATTGAAAACCAACAAACTATGTTCTCAGTCAACTTTGCAACTACAATTCATCATCTTTTCTGGAAGGGTCACGTATCGGAGCCTTTTTGGTAAGTCCACATACTCAATGATCATATAGTCTTCTATGATTGCTAACACTCACTGCATACACATGAGCAAAAAGTCTCAACCGGACACATAGAAAAATATGGGCTTATAGTTTTCGACACCCAACATATTCACCTCAAGGGTGATGTCAACAATAATAACTCATGCTACCCATAAACAACTGGATATATGTGCCTAGATCTTTCCTCACCACATGATGCTTGCCAAAAGAGAAAATAAAAAGGAATAGAGAGAAAAACTTTGACTCTTGCATAAAAGTAAATACATAAAAGTAAAAGATGGGCCCTTCGCAGAGGGAAGCAGAGGTTGCCATGCACTTTTTGTTTGTATGCTCAATCTCTTAGTGCAAAAGAATGTCACGTTATATTTCCCCTTATGATAGCAACCTTTATTATGCAGTCTATTGCTTTTATTCTTTTCCATCACAAGTTCGAACAATGCTCAATTTTCTCTTACAGTAAACGATCCAACACTTTTAGAAGCAATTTTTATTGCCTTATTGCACCGATGACAACTTACTTGAAGGATTTTACTCAATCCATAGGTAGGTATGGTAGACTCTCAAAACAATATGCGGGTTTAAGGGTTTTTGGATGCACAACTAGTATCTCTACTTAGTGCAGAATTTTTGGCTAGCAAATATGGGGGACAAGCACCACATGTTGAAGGATCTATGGCAATATAACTTCTGTGTGAATATGAACAAACATAAATCATTACGTTGTCTTCCTTGTCCGACGTCAACAATTTTGGCATATAATATTTTAATGGGGGTTCACAATGACAAAAGATGTCCAAGATAGTGTATTTGCATGTGAATCTTCTCTTCCCTTATTAATTCTTTCATGAATTGCATCATTGACCAATCCTATGTTTGTAAATATCCAATAAAATTTTCTACTTATAATCTTCCTTATGTGATGTCATTACTTACCATGAGATTAGCATATGATCTTTTTCATTTATTTCCTTTCTTTTTATTGAACATGAAAATGCAAAAAACAAAACTTCAACCTAAACTTTATTATGTATCTTGCACACGATTACAAGGATAGATCACTAAGCAACCACTCGAAAAGAAAGGATCGAACTGAACTTTTATTCATCTAAAGCAAAAAATAACTATGGATCGACCTAACATAAGTAAAGGCAAAAGATAATGGAGGTGGTACGATACCGGGGCGCCTCCCCAAGCTTGGCATAAGCTAAGGGGAGTGCCCGTACCCTATACTCAATTTTCCTTTGGTGATGAAGAAGGAGGTGGTGGTGATGAAGTAGTAGAAATCTTATCCTCAGGTTTCCATGGCAAGGGCTCACCGTCATAAGAGGAGGAGTGAGTCTCGCGGGTCCTGCAACGGGCAGCCAAACTCATACCTTTAAACCTTGCCTCATATTCAATGACTTGGTTTTGGAGATCATATATCTGCCTTTGCAGAAAGTTGATTTCCTCATTGAAGGTGAAGACGATGTCCTTCATGGACTTTCCATTCACCTTGAGACCACAGGTATAATCTGCGGTCATGAGGTGATTGCCATTGAGTCCATGTTCCACCATCCCATTGAGTCCGATTCCATAACTTCAAGCCTAGCCTCCACGGATCCCGTCCCTCTAGGCCTGGCACATTGTGGATTTGGAGCACCCCTCACGCATCACCTCCCGCAGATATGGGTTGATGACGTTCTCGAAGAACTTGTCCTTGGAGGAGCTCGAAGCGGCCATGATGAATTAGATCTGTCAGAAAATAGCGAGGAAAAGAAAACAGAAGATTTCTTCATGATACGGTGGTCAATAGATTCGAGGGGAATATAAAGATTTTTTATTTTGGGAAACAAGCAAACGGAAGAAAAATGGAGTCCGGAAGGTACCCGAGGTGAGCACAACCCACCTGACAGGCGCTCCCTGGTGTCTTGTGCCCACTAGGGGTGCCTTCCTAGTTGTTTCTTATTTTCCTAATTTTTAACATATTCCAAAACTGACAAAAAGTATTTTTGCGGATTTTTCGGAGTCCGTTTACTTACCGTATCACGTACCTCCTCTTTTTTTTCAAAATTCTGGAGTGTTCCAGAAGATTTCCTTTATGTGTTCTTCCGGTGTCATAGTTTGGATAATATTGCTTTCAACATTAATGGGCATACCTGAGATATAATGTTTTATTCTTTGCCCATTGACAACCCTCGGGTTGGTACCTTCAGCATTATTTATTTTGATGGCTCTAGATCGATAAACCTCCTCGATAACATAGGTTCCTTCCCATTTGTAGAGGAGTTTTCCTGCAAAGAATCTGAAATGAGAGTTGTACAAAAGAACATATTCTCCAACTTTAAACTCACACTTTTGGATTCTCTTATCATGCCATCTTTTAACCTTTTCTTTAAATAACTTGGCATTTTCATAAGCTTGGGTTCTACATTCATCTAGTGAGCTAATATCAAATAACCTCTTTTCACTGGCAAGTTTGAAGTCATAGTTGAGTTCTTTAATTGCCCAAAATGCTTTATGTTCTAACTCAAGAGGCAAATGACAAGCTTTTCCATAAACCATTTTATAAGGGGACATACCCATAGGATTTTTATATGTTGTTCTGTAAGCCCAAAGTGCATCATCTAATTTCTTAGACCAATTCTTTCGAGAGCTATTGACAGTTTTTTTGTAAAATTAACTTTATTTCTCTATTCTAAGTTCAACTTGACCACTAGACTGAGGGTGATAAGGTGATGCAATTCTATGGTTAACATCATACTTAGCAAGCATTTTATGGAAAGCACCATGAATAAAATGTGAACCACCATCAGTCATTCAGTATCTAGGGACTCCAAACCTTGGGAAAATAACTTCCTTAAGCATTTTAATAGAGGTGTTGTGATCATTGCTACTAGTTGGAATAACTTCTACCCACTTAGAGACATAATCAACAACAACCTATGAGTTTACCCATTAGAGGAAGGAAAAGGTCCCATGTAATCAAATCCTCAAACATCAAATGGTTCAACAACAAGTGAATAATTCATAGGCATTTCTTGACGCTTACCAATATTTCCAATTCTTTGGCATTCATCACAAGATAAAACAAATTTACGGGCATCCTTGTAGAGAGTATGCCAATAAAAACTAGATTGCAATACCATGTGAGTAGTTCTATCTCCCGCATGATGCCCCCCATAAGCTTCGGGTGACATTTCCATAGGATTTGTCCCTGTTCATGCTCAGGTACACACCATCTGATAATACCATCTACTCCTTCTTTATAAAGATGTGGTTCATCCCAAAAGTAATGTCTTAAATCATAGAAGAATTTTTTTATTTTGTTGGTATGTGAAGCTAGGTGGTATATATTTATCAACAATGTAATTAGCATAGTCAGCATACCAAGGAGTGTTATGAGAAACATTTATTGAAACTAATTGTTCATCAGGAAAACTATCATTAATAGGTTGTGGGTCATCAAGAACATTTTCAACCTAGACAAGTTGTCTACAACGGGGTTCTCAACTCCCTTTCTATTAATAATATGTAAGTTAAATTCTTGTAGCAAAAGAACCCACCTAATGAGTCTAGGTTTAGCATCTTTCTTTTCCATAAGATATTTTATAGCAGCATGATCGGTGTGAACAATCACTTTAGAATCAACAATGTAAGATCTGAATTTATCACAAGCAAACACCACTGCTAAAAATTCTTTCTCAATAGTAGCATAATTGTGTTGGCACTATCTAGAGTTTTACTAGCATAATGAATAAAATTTAATTTCTTATCAACTCTTTGTCCTAGAACAACACCAACAACATAATCACTAGCATCACACATAATTTCAAAAGGCAAGTTCCAATCAGGTGGTTGAACAATAGGTGCAGAAAGTAAGGCTTTGCTAAGTGTTTCAAAGGCTTCTACACAGTCATCATCAAAAACAAATGGAACATCTTTTTGTAAAATATTTGTAAGAGGCCTAGAAATTTTAGAGAAGTCCTTAATAAATCTCCTATAGAAACCAGCATGACCGAGGAAACTACGAATACCTTTGATATCTTTAGGACATGGCATTTTCTCAATTGCATCAACTTTAGCTTTATCCACCTCAATACCTCTTTCAGAAATTTTATGTCCCAAGACAATATCTTCATTAACCATAAAATGACACTTCTCCCAATTCAAGACAAGATTAGTTTGCTCGCATCTCTGCAAAACTCGATCAAGGTTGCTTAAGCAATCATCAAAAGAAGTTCCGTAAATGGAAAAATCATCCATGAAAACCTCATCAATCTTTTCACAAAAATCAGAGAATATAGCAGTCATACATCTTTGAAAAGTAGCAGGTGCATTACATAAACCAAATGGCATACGCCTATAAGCATAAGTTCCAAAAGGACAAGTAAAGGTGGTTTTCTGTTGATCAGGTTGTGAAACAGGTATTTGAGAAAAACAAGAATATCCATCGAGAAAACAAAAGTGTGTGTGCTTAGATAATCTTTCTAGCATTTGATCAATAAAAGGTAGAGGGTAATGATCTTTTCTAGTTGCTTTGTTTAATTTTCTAAAATCAATTACCATTCTATAGCCAGTAACAATTCTTTGTGGAATAAGTTCATTTTTATCATTAGGAGCAACAGTAATACCTCCCTTCTTAGGGACACAATGAACATGACTTACCCATCTACTATCAGCTATAGGAGAGATTATACCTGCTTCCAGAAGCTTTAATATTTCAGTTCTTACCACTTCTTTCATTTTAGAATTTAAACGTCGTTGGTGATCAACAACGGGTTTAGCATCAGGTTCCATATTAATTTTATGCTGACAGAGATTGGTACCACTGGTGTGCGTCGGTCCTAGACAAACGGTTTTTACCCCTTTCCGTGACGACATTTAGAATTGTCGTCAAGTGAGTGTGTGCGATAGGGTGTCCTTCCCACACGACCCAGAAATCATCGGGGATAGGCCCTCCTAGGACCCAGGCTGGGGCCGTGTGCGACCGGGCGAGGCATCGAAGCCCAATCATTTTCGTAGGTATGTACATCCCACACGGTGAATCCCAGAAATCATTTCCGTAGGTATGTACATCCCACACGGTGAATCCCAGAAATCATTTTCGTAGGTATGTACATCCCACATGGTAATCCGAGAAAATCATTTCCGTAGGTATGTACATCCCACACGGTGAATCCCAGAAAAACATTTCCGTTCGTATGTATATCACACACAGTCAATTCAAGGAATAAGTTTCCGTTCTTATGTACATCCCACACAGTCAATCCAGGGAAAACGTTTCCATTCAAACGTAAATCCCACACAATTTTATGTGTAGGCTCGTGTGTGAAAGGTGTAACTATCACACACGGTCTTCCTTGGTTAACTATTTGCTTTTATCAACTACATCACACACGATTTGATGAAGAAAACTGTGTGGCATTGGGCTATCCATCGCAACCGCTTTTACTGCTAGAACCGTTTGCAAAGGTCCATGAAACATTTATGTAACGTCCCAAGACCGGAGCTTCAGATGCCTTCCATGTTTCCGGGTTTCGTCCTGTGATTTGTTTGGTTCATCGCTTTCATCTTTGCATCATGTGCATTGCATCATGTCATCATGCCATCTTGTCATTTCTTTTCTTAACTCAACTAAATAAATGGCATGGATCCTTGATCCATTTAAACCGAGGGGACTCACATGGTGATTTCTCTTTATAACATATCCTCCTAATATTTAGGGAGCTATATTAAAATATTCCATTAACTTGGAATCACCCATAACACAATTGCACTACACTTCAACTCTTCCCTTACCCGACTCATCCTACTACCCTTCCGTTTTAACCTTTTAAGTTAAATTGCAATTGAGTTGCAATTTTACTTTCTCCATTAATGTTCATCTTGTTCCCATAAATCATATCTATTATGTAGGGCCATCCTATAAAAATTTAAGCCCATTTGGGTTTGGTTTGGTTAGGTTATAAATTCAGGCATGTTTGGATTAAATTCGAACATGTTTAAATTTATGGTCTGTAAAATTCCTCACACCACTTTTCTTTAATTGACCATATTCCAAGGACTCCAGAACTATTTTTGTCTCTCCCAAATTACTTTGCTACCTCTCTGTGCATTTATGCAATTTCTATTTTTTTTCTTATATGGGTAAGTAGAGTCTGAAGGAGGGAGAGTGAAAGAGAGCAGAGCCCAGCGGTCAGGCGGCCTGTTTCCCCGTGGCCCATTTGGCCAAGGCCTCCCACGCCAGGCCCACCTTCTCCTAACCCTAGGCCCAGTCACAACCTCCCTCCCCTCACGATCCCACTCCTCGTTTCCTCGCGCCGCCAGGGAACCGCTAGCCCGATCCATCTCTCCCTCTTGATCCCATCGCTCTCCCTCCGCCACCAGCGCCCGATCCCCTCATCCTCCTCTTCCTCACGCGCCTCCCTCTACAGCGCCAACCTCCCTCTTCCTCATGCGCCTCCCACTACAGCGCCTCAACGCCCCTCGCCCTCCTGCTTCTCAGCCGGCCTCTTTCCTCTCCTCCATGGCGCCTCCTGTCCGCCCAAGTCCCACTGGTTCCTGCTCCTGTTTCGAGCAGAGGAACTTGGAGGACGAAGCCCAGCTTCTCAGGAAGTCGCACCGTCCGCCTCTGATCTCAACTCCGGCAAGATCCGGGCATTCCCGCGCTGGAGCCGTCCTTCTCGCACCGTCGCGGCACCACCTCGCAACCCTGCCGGCGACCTCGGGCCTCTCCACGTGCGCCCGCACCCATGTTTTGCTCCTGAAGGCTTGCCGCTGCAGCGAGCTCCCTTGCCTCGCTGACATGTCCATGGGCCATGACCGCCGCTGCGGAGCGCCCAGCCTCAGGCAGATGTTATTCATGTCCGGCATCCTCCCGCCTTGCTGTTGCCGTTCGCACCTCCTCCCGTCCCCAACGTCCGTCACTGCCCCGCACCTCTCCCCGCGTCCAAGACGTGTTGTTGCCGCTGCTGCACCTCCGGCCTCCTGTCTTGCTTCTTTTGGACCAGCAAGAACGTCGCCAAGAACCGTACGTGGACGCATCGTCTCCAGGATTTTCGCCAAGTACCTCTACATGCAGACTCGCCAAGTACACGACCCGGATGCACCAAGGTTGACTATGAACGGCTACACGTCCGACCCCGTATTCGAACCTCAAGCGTCAAGTTCAACTATCGTTGTCGCGAATCCGACAAGACAAAGTGTATGACTACGCCCGATGATGCAACAAGTACCTCTACCCAACGGTCCCGAACATCTACGGACGTGAATGACTACCACCGCCGAAGTCCGCAAGTACAACTACTTCCACAACGCGCCGTGTACGACTACCGTCACTTGGGTTTGACAAGACTCCGAGTACCACTACGTTTGCCATGTACAACTACACCAAGTCTGGACCGACAAGTGCCTTGAGAACGTCTGTACCTCTTCCATCGCCGAGGACCGAAAGTACCACTACGTCCCATCAAACCCGAACCGTCTCGTTTGCATGCTTCGAAGGTATAACCTCGAGAAGACGTCCGTGAACGAATGCTTGCGATGTTTGAGATGCTCGTGTTTGCACCGTGTCCAATTTGTCACTCGTTTCCTTGTCGCCCACTCGTGGGACACCCGGAATCCGGGATCACCCCACCATCTCTAGCACGTTCCGAACATCCGCACCCTTGCTTCATTTGCACCGGTATCTCCGTGAGCTACCGGAACCGATATCGTGCCGTGGCATCATTTTCGGATTCGTCGCCGTGGCACCTTTTCTTTCCACCACGGTGACAAATGCTTCATAATGCTCTTATCAACTTTTAATAAAATTTGCATAAACTTGAACATGTCATCCGCATCATGTTAACAACATTAAGATGTTAAAAATTGTTGTTTGCTTAAAATTGCTAAATGCTTATGGGGATTTACCGGAATTCTTGTTTGGCGTTCCGGCCTCATTTAAACTTGCCTAAATAGATAATTTCTTTATGCTTCTCCTCTTGCCATGTTTAACAATATTTAATATTGTTGAGTACCTAATCGAGACTGAACTAAATAATTGATGTGGTGTTTCGTCAATATGCAACTCGTTGCATATTGAGCTCCACTTAACTTGTAGTGTTGTTTGTTCATATTGCCATGCCATGCATCATTAAACCAGACATGCATCATACTTGGTTGTGCATCATGCCATGTTGAGGTGATGGTTGTTTACTATGTTGTTTGCTTCTTTCCGGTGTTGCTTCTTCGGGTTAGTTCCGATAACGTTGCGTTTGTGAGGTTTCGTTCGACTACGTCCGTTTGTCTTCTTCATGGACTCGTTCTTCTTCCTTGCGGGATCTCAGGAAAGATGACCATACCCTCGAAATCACTTCTATCTTTGCTTGCTAGTTGCTCGCTCTTTTGCTATGCCTATGCTGCGATACCTACCACTTGCTTATCATGCCTCCCATATTGTTAAGCCAAGCCTCTAACCCACCTTGTCCTAGCAAACCTTTGTTTGGCTATGTTACCGCTTTGCGCAGCCCCTCTTATAGTGTTGTTATTGCAGGTGAAGATTTGGAGATCGTTCCTTGTTGGAACATGTTTATTGTTGGGATATCACAATATCTCTTATTTAATTAATGCATCTATATACTTGGTAAAGGGTGGAATGCTCGGCCTTATGTCTGGTGTTTTGTTCCACTCTCGCCACCCTAGTTTCCGTCACATCGGTGTTATGTTCCCGGATTTTGCGTTCCTTACACGGTTGGGTTATAATGGGAACCCCTTGACAGTTCGCTTTGAATAAAACTCCCCCAGCAAGGTCCAACCTTGGTTTTACCATTTGCACTAACAACCTAGCCTTTTCCCTTGGGTTACGCGGACTCAAGGGTCATCTTTATTTTAACCCTCCGGGCCAGTGCTTCTCTAAGTGTTGGTCTGAAATGGGCAGCCTGCGGGGCCACCTTGGGGCAACTCGAGGGCTGGTTTTACTCGTAGCTTGACCTATCCGGTGTGCCCTGAGAACGAGATATGTGCAGCTCCTATCGGGATTTGTCAGCACATCCGGGTGGCTTTGTTGGACTTGTTTTACCATTGTCGAGGATATCTTGTAACCGGGATGCCGAGTTTGATCGGAATGTCTTGGGAGAAGGAATATCCTTCGTTGACCGTGAGAGCTTGTGATGGGCTAAGTTGGGACTCCCCTGCAGGGATTTGAACTTTCGAAAGCCATGCCCGCGGTTATGGGCAGATGGGAATTTGTTAATGTCCGGTTGTAGAAAACTTGAAGTTGATCTTAATTTAAATACACCAACCGCGTGTGTAACCGTGATGGTCTCTTTCCGGCGGAGTCCGGGAAGTGAACACGGTGTTGGAGTAATGTTTGACGTAGGTTGTTAGGATCACTTCTTGATCATAGTTGTTCAACCGTGCTTTTGCCTTCTCTTCTCGCTCTCATTTGCGTTGTTAGCCACCAAATATGTTAGTCGCTTGCTGCAGCTCCACCTCATACCTTTTACCCTTCCTATAAGCTTAAATAGTCTTGGTCGCGAGGGTGTGAGATTGCTGAGTCCCCGTGACTCACAGATACTTCCAAAACCAGTTTACAGGTGCCGATGTTACCGAGCAGGTGGCGCAACCAAGCTCAAGGAGGAGCTCGATGAAGATCTTGTCCTTTGTGTTGTTCCGTTTCCATTTGTTCAGTAGTGGAGCCCAGTTGGGACGATCAGGGATCTGTGTAGTATTTGGGGTAGTCTTCTTTTATTTTGGTTCCGTAGTCGGACCTTGTTTGTATCTGGTTGATGTAATGCTTTATTCATGTATTGTGTGAGGTGGCGATTGTAAGCCAACTATGTATCTCTTTCCCTTTATGTATTACATGGGTTGTTTGCGAAGATTACCTCACTTGCGACATTGCTTTCAATGCGGTTATGCCTCTAAGTCGTGCTTCGACACGTGGGAGATATAGCCGCATCGAGGGCATTACAAGTTGGTAATCAGAGCCTTCCCCGACCTTAGGAGCCCCCTGCTTGATCGAATCGTTGGTGTTGTTGAGTCTAGAAATTTTTTTTGAGTCATTTAGGATTATATATATCGGAGAGTTAGGAATTCTTTTTACTCCTCAGTCCCTTCGTCGCTCTGGTGAGGCATCCTGACGTAGAGTTTTGACTCTTCTCTTCTCAAATTTCACTAAAAAAAATTTTAGGATCACGCGGGTATCTTGGAATCGTTTTGATTGTTTTGTGACGAGAACATTGTTCTTGGTGCCTCCTGACATTTAGGGGTTGTGGCAGTGTCCTGGGGAGTTGAGCTCTGAGGTGTTGTCGTCACAATTTTATCGTTGCAGTTCTGGAATACCTGAGTTTCGCCGACATAAAAAATCTCTTTTATGTAGTTGTTGGTGAGATAACCTCGACGCCACCCAGTACTGGGCGGGAGTTTGGGAGTATTGTCATAACTCGTATAGCGGATGCTTTTCAAAGGTTGAGGTAAATGATTTCCGAAGGTTTCTTGGTTATGTGTTGAAGGATGGATACAACTGAATGTAGGATTTGCTAGTTTTGGGTGAGATATTATGCTTCCCCTGTATCCCCAACACCTGATTGCATAACCGGAAAGTCTCGGGAGTTTATAAGTGGGAATTCAATTAGCTCTTAGGATATCTTTCTGACAGATGTATGATATGAAATTGGGGTTCGACGTCTAGTGGTCCGCCTATCCACGGTTGGTTTTACAGTGGTCTCGTTGTGTCTTAAAGAGTCCTTGGCTATGCCGACTCGGGGACGCTTCATATGTCATGTGCACTGCCTTGTACATGATGGTGTTGTATGATCGAGCCTGTGTAGTCCCCACCACGAAAACTTCGGATGAAATCTCTATCATATGTTTGTTCCGGCTTATTTTGCAAGCTAATCCTTTGTTTTTCTTTTGAGTTGTGGTATTCGAGTTGCTTCAAAGTCAAATGTTGATTCCATACCTTTCCTAAATGGTGTTCTCATACTCCGATGTGAATACCAATCCTTCATGATAATCGAGGTTGTCATGTCAATCCTTTTCAACCGGCGTGTTTCTCTTCAAGTGGATCCGATCTTTTTCTACATCCGCAAGTTCAATTCTAAGCTTTTTCTCAACGGTGTTTGTTTCATCCGTCTCCAAGTTGTCTTTGTTTCACCCACCCTCCCACCCTTTTTCTTCAAAGACTCGGAGTTCTTAATCAAGTATCCTTTTATTGATGTGAAGTATCTCCATTCTCTTCCGTCAATGCTTTTACCAGTGATTCTCATGAAGATTCTAACGGGGCCTCAAGTTCATCATTATTCGTTCTTTTCTTCTCCGGTGGATTCAAATCAAGCCTTTGGTGTTGATCATATTCCTTTTCCTCGTTTAAAATGCTTTCTCATGTCGGTGCTCTTCTTAATCATCCACTTCTCTTTATTCAATTGTTCCGGAGTGCTCAAGGTATCTCAAATATTCGTGTTTCCACTCTGCATTCAATCAAGCTCTTTCGAGATTGGTATCTCGTTCTAGCCATTTAATTCAACCGGTGCAATCTCTCTTTCAAGTAATTGTTCTACGGTGTTTCTTTTGAGTGGGCCCTAACCCACAGGTCTTTTCCCAGGACCTTACCTGACTCTTCTTATTTTCCCGGAGCTATCCTCAAATTTCTTTTCAAAGTTTGACGTAAGAATGAATTATCATTAGTCAAATGTCTTCTCCAAGTCTTTCAAATTCTTTTCATCATTGGTTCAACTTTTCTATTCTTCTTTATTCCGGAGTGTCTCAACAATTCATGGTGATGTCTCTCGTCGTCATTCTCGGATTTTGAAGACCGAAGAATAGTTTTTTTCCTCCATATCTTATCCGCTCTCTCAGAGATTCATGGTTCTAGCTTGTTGCCTTCCTCTCATAATTGTTAACGTTTGTGAAAATTCTTTTCACCCATCCGGAGCAATTCAAGAGTCTTTTCAGTTTGATTCTCCGAAGCCCATCATTTTAGAACATTTATTCATTCCCAGCTTTCAGCTATCATTCTCCAAATCTTACCGGTGCATCATTCAAGTATTTTCTTATCAGCTCGTGATCTCTTCATTCTCATGTATCTAAATTCTCTCAAGCATCTTCGTTCATTTGCTAAATTCTTCCCGGTGCTTTCCTTATCTTTTCTTTGTTCAGTTTTAATTCTTACGGTGGTTCGTCCAATATTCTTCTTCTGTCGTTTATCATATCAATTTATTCGTTGTTTCTACCCTTCCGGTGGTTCGTTGAAGACCTTCCCAAGTTTGCGCGATTTCTCTCTTAATCCTTTATACGAGAATAAGTAGCATTCCAAATCCGTTGTGTGTCATCAATTAAATTGGTGAAGGATACACATAACATAAGTCTTATTCTTGTTTAATCCAAGTGATTTAATTCCTTATTCCGGAGGTTCATCAAATTCTTGTTTTTCTTTTGTTCATCTTTTCTTTCTCGGAGTTCCAACCTCTCGCAATTATATCACTACGGAGATCCATCTAAATCATTACAAGGTTTCACCTTGTGTTTTCAACTTCTCTTTCCTTTTGTTTGATTTACCGGAATTCCTCATGATGGTTCATCAAGGATTTAATTCCTTCTCAAAGTTTTCATCGAGATTCTTTTCAGAGGAGCCCAAACATTCCTCATCTGGCAATCCGGAGTACAATTCTTTCTGCCGTATCATTGGAGGTGGTATTATGTCATTCTTGATAATTAGAGTTCATGTTTCATGAGTCACATGTTGTTAAGAATGATGTATTTTAAATCCATCAATCTCATCATTGGAGTTATCTTGGGTTATATTTCACCTAAAGCCTTCCCTAAGGATTATTGCTATTAATGGTGCTTATAAAGGACCCAAGTCTTTATTTATCCTCCCGGTGAAATAGTTTTCTCATCCCCTTGTTCTTATCAATCCAATCTTGTTTTTCGTTAGTGGCGGAATTTCACCTCATAGTTATGATATGTTTTCCATAATCCCACAACAAGCTTACTCTTTTCGTTGCGGATTTTCCCAACAATTCCGTTCGACCCTTCTCCTAAGGATGCCTTTTCAAGCTCTTTTGTGGCAGAAGCTGACATTTTCTTCTCCATTCTTTTTTTTCAATTATCTATCTTCTATTTCTTTATTCCGGAGGCATTATGATGTTGCTCTCTTCAACCCATCATCTCGTTTGTCAAGATCATGTTCAATTCCTTCCATTTTCAGTCGGAGTGCTGTCCAAATTATATCATTCTTTTCCCTTCTCTATCTTGTTTCAACCGGAGTGTTATGTCTATCATTCCTCTTCTAACCGGAGTCTTCATCCAAGTGCTTTCGTTTTGCCAAGCTCATATTCTTTACCTTCTATTTCCAACTGGAGTGTTGTCGTAATTGATCCTTATCGTTCCTTGTGCATCTCGTTCTACCGGATTGCTTGCATGCACTTCTTGTCCATTGCAATCCTTGTCTTTTGTCTTTCAACCTCCAAGGTTCTCGTTATGTGCCTTGTTCCTCTTTTACAACGGAGTTTTTTCAACTTTGTTCATCTCCGTTGTATTCGTTTCTCTAAGTTGTTCAACCTCTCAAGGTTCCTTGGTTTCACTCGTTTGTCAAAGAAGTAACTTAGTTTTACCTCTTCTCTTCCTTTTCCGTTTTCCCCGGTGCCATTCTAGATCTCGGGACGAGATCCTCTCGTAGTGGTGGAGTGTTGTAACGCCCCAAGACCGGAGCTTCAGATGCCTTCCATGTTTCCGGGTTTCGTCGTGTGATTTGTTTGGTTCATCGCTTTCATCTTTGCAACATGTGCATTGCATCATGTCATCATGCCATCTTGTCATTTCTTTTATTAACTCAACTAAATAAATGGCATGGATCCTTGATCCATTTAAACCGAGGGGACTCACATGGTGATTGCTCTTTATAACATATTCTCCTAATATTTAGGGAGCTATATTAAAATATTCCATTAACTTGGAATCACCCATAACACAATTGCACTACACTTCAACTCTTCCCTTACCCGACTCATCCTCCTACCCTTCCGTTTCGACCTTTTAAGTTAAATTGCAATTGAGTTGCAATTTTACTTTCTCCATTAATGTTCATCTCGTGCCCATAAATCATATCTATTATGTAGGGCCATCCTATAAAAATTTAAGCCCATTTGGGTTCGGTTTGGTTAGGTTATAAATTCAGGCATGTTTGGATTAAATTCGAACATGTTTAAATTTATGGTTTGTAAAATTCCTCACACCACTTTTCTTTAATTGAACATATTCCAAGGACTCCAGAACTATTTTTGTCTCTCCCTAATTACTTTGCTACCTCTCTGTGCATTTATGCAAGTTCTATTTTTTTTCTTATATGGGTAAGTAGAGTGTGAAGGAGGGAGAGTGAAAGAGAGCAGAGCCCAGCGGTCAGGCGGCCTGTTTCCCCGTGGCCCATTTGGCCAAGGCCTCCCACGCCAGGCCCACCTTCTCCTAACCCTAGGCCCAGTCACAACCTCCCTCCCCTCACGATCCCACTCCTTGTCTCCTCGCGCCGCCAGGGAACCGCTAGCTCAATCCATCTCTCCCTCTCGATCCCATCGCTCTCCCTCCGCCGCCAGCGCCTGATCCCCTCGTCCTCCTCTTCCTCACGCGCCTCCCTCTACAGCGCCAACCTCCCTCTTCCTCACGCGCCTCCCACTACAGTGCCTCAATGCCCCTCGCCCTCCTGCTTCTTAGCCGGCCTCTTTCCTCTCCTCCATGGCGCCTCCTGTCCGCCCAAGTCCCACCGGTTCCTGCTCCTGTTTCGAGCAGAGGAACTTGGAGGACGAAGCCCAGCTTCTCAGGAAGTCACGCCGTCCGCCTCTGATCTCGACTCCGGCGAGATCCGGGCATTCCCGCACTGGAGCCGTCCTTCTCGCACCGTCGCGGCGCCACCTCGCAACCCTGCCGGCGACCTCGGGTCTGTCCACGTGCGCCCGCACCCATGTTTCGCTCCTGAAGGCTCGCCGCTGTAGCGAGCTCCCTTGCCTTGCTGACACGTCCGTGGGCCATGACCGCCGCTGCGGAGCGCCCAGCCTCAGGCAGATGTTATTCATGTCCGGCATCCTCCCGCCTTGCTGTTGCCGTTCGCACCTCCTCCCGTCCCCAACGTCCGTCACTGCCCCACACCTCTCCCCGCGTCCAAGACGTGTTGTTGCCACTGCTGCACCTCCGGCCTCCTGTCTTGCTTCTTTTGGACCAGCAAGAACCGTACGTGGACGCATCGTCTCTAGGATTTTCGCCAAGTACCTCTACGTGCGGATTCGCCAAGTACACGAGCCAGATGCGCCAAGGTTGACTATGAATGGCTACACGCCGGACCCCGTATTCGAACCTCAAGCGTCAAGTTCCACTATCGTTGTCGCGAATCCGACAAGACAAAGTGTACAACTATGCCCGACGATGCAACAAGTACCTCTACCCAATGGTCCCGAACATCGACGGACGTGAATGACTACCGCCGCCGAAGTCCGCGAGTACAACTACTTCCACAACGCGCAGTGTACGACTATCGTCACTTGGGTTTGACAAGACTCCGAGTACCACTACGTTTGCCATGTACAACTACACCAAGTCCGGACCGACAAGTGCCTCGAGAACGTCTGTACCTCTTCCGTCGCCGAGGATCGAAAGTACCACTACGTCCCATCGAACCTGAACCGTCTCATTTGCACACTTCGAAGGTATAACCTCGAGACGACGTCCGTGAACGAATGCTTGCGATGTTTGAGATGCTCGTGTTTGCACCGTGTCCAATTTGTCACTCGTTTCCTTGTCGCCCACTCGTGGGACACCCGGAATCCGGGATCACCTCACCATCTCTAGCATGTTCTGAACATCCGCACCCTTGCTTCCTTTGCACCGGTATCTCCGTGAGCTACCGGAACCGATATCGTGCCGTGGCATCATTTTTGGATTCGTCGCCGTGGCACCTTTTCTTTCCACCACGGTGACAAATGCTTCATAATGCTCTTATCAACTTTTAATAAAATGTGCATAAACTTAAACATGTCATCCGCATCATGTTAACAACATTAAGATGTTAAAAATTGTTGTTTGCTTAAAATTGCTAAATGCTTATGGGGATTTACCAGAATTCTTGTTTGGCATTCCGGCCTCATTTAAACTTGCCTAAATAGATAATTTCTTTATGCTTCTCCTCTTGCCATGTTTAACAACATTTAATATTGTTGAGTACCTAATCGAGACCGAACTAAATAATTGATGTGGTGTTTCGTCAATATGCAAATCGTTGCATATTGAGCTCCACTTAACTTGTAGTGTTGTTTGTTTATATTACCATGCCATGCAACATTAAACCGGACATGCATTATACTTGGTTGTGCATCATGCCATGTTGAGGTGAAGGTTGTTTACTATGTTGTTTGCTTCTTTCCGGTGTTGCTTCTTCGGGTTAGTTCCGATAACGTTGCGTTTGTGAGGTTTCGTTCGACTACGTCCGTTTGTCTTCTTCATGGACTCGTTCTTCTTCCTTGCGGGATCTCAGGCAAGATGACCATACCCTCTAAATCACTTCTATCTTTGCTTGCTAGTTGCTCGCTCTTTTGCTATGCCTATGCTGCGATACCTACCACTTGCTTATCATGCCTCCCATATTGTTAAGCCAAGCCTCTAACCCACCTTGTCCTAGCAAACCGTTGTTTGGCTATGTTACCGCTTTGCTCAGCTCCTCTTATAGCGTTGTTAGTTGCAGGTGAAGATTTGGAGATCGTTCCTTGTTGGAACATGTTTATTGTTGGGATATCACAATATCTCTTATTTAATTAATGCATCTATATACTTGGTAAAGGGTGGAAGGCTTAGCCTTATGCCTGGTGTTTTGTTCCACTCTTGCCGCCCTAGTTTCCGTCATATCGATGTTATGTTCCCGGATTTTGCGTTCCCTACACGGTTGGGTTATAACGGGAACCCCTTGACAGTTCGCTTTGAATAAAACTCCTCCAGCAAGGCCCAACCTTGGTTTTACCATTTGCACTAACAACCTAGCCTTTTCCCTTGGGTTTCGCAGACTCAAGGGTCATCTTTATTTTAACCCCCCGGGCGAGTGCTTCTCTAAGTGTTGGTCCAAAATGGGCAGCCTGTGGAGCCACCTCGGGGCAACTTGAGGGCTGGTTTTACTCGTATCTTGACCTATCCGGTGTGCCCTGAGAATGATATATGTGCAGCTCCTATCGGGATTTGTCGGCACATCCGGGTGGCTTTGCTGGACTTGTTTTACCATTGTCGAGGATGTCTTGTAACCGGGATGCCGAGTATGATCGGAATGTCTTGGGAGAAGGAATATCCTTCGTTGACCGTGAGAGCTTGTGATGGGCTAAGTTGGGACTCCCCTGCAGGGATTTGAACTTTCGAAAGCCGTGCCCGCGGTTATGGGCAGATGGGAATTTGTTAATGTCCGGTTGTAGAAAACCTGAAGTTGATCTTAACTAAAATACACCAACCGCGTGTGTAACCGTGATGGTCTCTTTCCGGCGGAGTCCGGGAAGTGAACACGGTGTTGGAGTAATGTTTGACGTAGGTTGTTAGGATCACTTCTTGATCATAGTTGTTCGACCGTGCTTTTGCCTTCTCTTCTCGCTCTCATTTGCGCTGTTAGCCACCAAATATGCTAGTCGCTTGCTGCAGCTCCACCTCATACCTTTTACCCTTCCTATAAGCTTAAATAGTCTTGATCGCGAGGGTGTGAGATTGCTGAGTCCCCGTGACTCACAGATACTTACAAAACCAGTTTGCAGGTGCCGATGTTACCGAGCAGGTGGCACAACCAAGCTCAAGGAGGAGCTCGATGAAGATCTTGTCCTTTGTGTTGTTCCGTTTCCATTTGATCAGTAGTGGAGCCCAGTTGGGACGATCGGGGATCTGTGTAGTATTTGGGGTAGTCTTCTTTTATTTTGGTTTCATAGTCAAACCTTGTTTGTATCTGGTTGATGTAATGCTTTATTCATGTATTGTGTGAGGTGGCGATTGTAAGCCAACTATGTATCTCTTTCCCTTTATGTATTACATGGGTTGTTTGCGAAGATTACCTCACTTGCGACATTGCTTTCAATGCGGTTATGCCTCTAAGTTGTGCTTCGACACGTGGGAGATATAGCCGCATCGAGGGCGTTAGAATTTAGCAGGTTTATTAGCTTACAATTAATAATTCCAGTATTATGCAAATTCACATTTCATATCAAACAACTGTTTGCCAATTTCATATCCGGCACATAAATATATTATAACATCACAATACGGTAGCTACATGAAAACATCACAGTACAACATATAGCTAGTTCAACTTCACAAGAACAATATATTCATTTCCCTAATCGAGATCATCCAGGCTCGTCTTATCCAGCTCTGCTTTTAGTTTAGTAAGAACCCATTTTGCACGGGCCAACTGGGAAAGTGCCTCCTCCTTCACCAACACCATCTTAGCAAAGTATTTTTGTTTAAATCTGAGCTCATTCTCCAGCTTCAACTTTTTATCCCGCATCTTGAAATATGCTTCAGCATTGACAAGACTTTCTCTAAGCCTAGTTGTGTTCACTTCCTCATACATGCTCTAGAGCTTCGTTAGGCACATCTTCAAAGACTGTGGCCACTCTTGATCAACCCACTCCAAGTAAGAACACTTCCGCTCATCCTATAATATTTAAAACTAGATCAGTAAGAATTGTAGGGGAAATGGGTTTATAGCAACATAGAAAATCACCAATGCTTATTTTGAAAAAATGAAGAAACATGTTAATTATGACATATCTTCTCAAAAAGATCAATGTGCAAATGAAATAATTGGTACTGAGACAACAACCAAATTCTGGAACATCAGAAGCTATAATTAACTACAACGACGCTACAAGTTCTTACTCATGTACAATAAATAACAAATTGAACATTTTATGAGGAAGGTAAATATAACTACAACAACATAGCGACACTGTTTGGATGACAACAAATTGATACTAACCGGTGTGTACATGCACAAATTTAGTAACATAGAACTAATAGCACTAAGGCCGTCCACTATGTATGCCAAAACTGGTGTAAAGACAAATGTTGCTACATCTCGCACCGGTGCCCTGAACTGGCGAGCCGATGCAGCGGAAAAAAAATTAGGGACCCGGACTCCGGAGCACGTAGTTGCTCCGATCCCCTGTTCCTTCGTGCCATAAAGATTTAGTATTTTACTGCTTGGCTACTCGGATGTGTGGACCAAAGTTGGTTGCACAAACTACTGAAGTGGTGCCAAATAATTTTCTAATGGCACCGCTGATGAGATGACAACAATTTAAGATACTAGGTACAAACTGTGACACTGTCTTAGGATGCTTTGGTTGAAGGTGTGGTATGAATGGGTTGGGACCGTGACAGTGTCTGAATCACATCTAACAAATGATTTGTAACAAAGGAAGAGGGTCTAAACTTCTCTGCACATGCCAGAAACTTCCTCCCAGTGTCCACAAAATCAAATGCAAGTAGCTTCACTCATGGAGATTGATGGTGACAACGAGCAGATAGATGTTCAGCCACCCCACTCCATTCGTTGCCACTGATGGTCTTAGGGAGCTACAAGAGGAAGAAACGACTTAAATCGACCTCCTGGTAAAAATCCTTCATTCCAAGTCATAGCCCGAGAGAGAGAGAAGAGAGGCATACCCGGGTGGTGAAGGAGTAGTCGCCGGAGGAGGAACCGCTGGAGATGTCTTTGAAGAAGATCATGGCGACCCCGATGGTAGGATGGGAGATGGCGAGAGCGAGGAAGCGGCTATAGCTTAGAAAGGAAGGAAGGAGGAAACAGGGGAAATGTGACTTATGGTCGGGGAGAAAAGGGGGTGGGGAAGGGGGAAAGGGGGGCGGGGGTAGATATTTTGGCGGTAGGCCAACATTTTGGAAATGTGGAGGGAAACTTTGCGCACGGTGCCGGCGGGCCATTCACTTTGAATGATTGTGTGCATCGCAAACGATTCTCCTGCTTTACGCACATGGGATGAGTTTGATAATTCAAATTTTGGTCTCAAGGCATGGGCACATTCACGTTGAATGCGCGCGGTGCTGCCGGACCACTCACTTTGAACGATTATGTGCATCACAAATGATTCTTCTGCTTTACGCGCATGGGATGAGTTTGATAATTCAAATTTTGGTGGAAATTTCCCCGGGTACGTCATTGCATAATTTAACATCGCTTGCTAATTTGGGCACACAAAAGAGCATACAGTAGATAGACCACACTTACTGAATCGAGCAATTTCAGTAATTACACAGAGCCAGTTGACCTAAACATTGCTCTAACAGAAGACCAGCATTAAAAACAAAGCCTAAGTACACATAATTAAAAATCCGCCGCCGCGCCGGCCTATGAATCGCCAGTGTGAGATGAGATGTCGATGACTTGTCTTGGCGACATGCCGCCGTTGGTGGACTCCGCGCCCCCCCTGCTGAAGTCGACCGCGTCCTCGTCCTCGGCACCGCCCTCAAGGTTGTAGTACTCGTAGTAGTGGCTGCGCCAGAGCTCGCGTTGGTACTCCACTGCCGATTCCTCAACGGACAAACTCTTCTCTACCTCGACCTCTGCCACGCGCAACTCCTCCTCCCGGCGCTCCTCGATCTCCGCGGCTTCCTGCATCCCCAGCTCCCACTCGGCGACCTCATGAGGAAGCAGGTGCTCCATGGCCACTGCCGCCTTTTCAGACGTGGGTTGCATGCTGGAGTCCGAGGTGGCCTGAAATATCTTGGCGTGTGCATCCTCGATCTTGGCGTGGATGGCCTCGACCTGGGCCAGGGCGACATCAGCGGCACGGATGACAGATCAAGCGCTCTCAGCGTTTGCAGCCATCACCGCAGCAGCAGCTGCAACCATCTCGGCTGCTGCAGCTGCCCTGTCGGCTGCCGCAGACGCCTTCTCGGCGGAAGCGGCCGCGCTCAATGTGGATGCGGCGGCACTCTTGACGTAGGCGGCCGCGCTCTCGGCGCAGGCGGCGGCGCTTGGGGGGGGGACGCAACCATCGTATGGGCCTTCACAAAGCGTTTCCACGGTGTCATCTTTGCAAGAAGGGGGTGCAGGAATGGGGATCAGGATTCGTGGATTTGAGGGTTGCCATCACTAGAGCAGACGAGCCGGTGAAGCTTAAGGAGGTATACTTAAATAGACCCAGATATTTTCATCGTGAAAAAACTGTGTGTGATGTTGTAGATATTTTTTATTAGCTGTGAAAGACGAATTTGGAATAAAGTGCCAACGGATGGTGTTTTAAGTGAACGAGAAATTTTGTAGTACTAATACAACTGTCATGTCAAATTTTGGAAAATTTCAGGGGTCATTTGACCTTCTAAGACATTTAAGTGATTTTCTAGCCATTTAATGACTGTAATTGAAATTTGAACTACATGTACATGAAACAGCTAACCATAACGGTTTGAAAACTCATATTTCATGTACTTGTGTGCGATTTAATTCCATGTGCAGTAAATTGGAAGGAATTTTCAAACATATTGGTCTAACGGCTATGACACAATTAAGCATGGTGTGACATGGCATTTTAATTCCAAAAAAATAAAAAAATCAGAAACACATGAAACCTTGGTTGATGTAATGTCATGCCACCAAGATGATGTGGTAAAAAAGTTGGCATATTTAACCAAAGTTTGGACACACACCCCTCACAAACCAGAGCAACTCACTAGAAGGCTCGTGGTTCCGAGAGGGAACAATGCATGTTTGATGACGAACGGGAGATAGCTTCCTATTACGGCCTTTCAATTTTTTTCTACGTCTAACGTGCACTACTACAATTGTAATGTCAATTTTTTAAAATTCTAGGGGTCATTTGACCTTTTGAAGACATTTAAGTGATTTTCTACCCATTTAATGACCGTAATTCAAATTTGAACTACATCTACATGCAATGCGTAACCAAAGCGGTTTGAAAAATCATATTTGTGTACTTGTGTGCTAGTTAATTCCATGTGCAGTAAACTAGAAGGAATTTTCAAACATATTTGTATCACGACATGGACACATATGCATGAATACGTATGGATGGAGTGGCATGTCATTTTAATTCCAAAAAAATCAGAAACACATGAAACCTTGGTTGATGTAATGTCATGCCACCAAGATGATGTGGTAAAGAAATTGGCATGTTTAACGAAAGTTTGGACACACACCCCTCACAAACCGGAGCAACTCTCTAGAAGGTTCGTGGTTCCGAGAGGGAACAATGCATGTTTGATGACGAACGAGAGATAGCTTCCTCTTATGGCCTTAAAAAATTTTCAACGTCTAACATGCACTACTACAACTGTAATGTGAAATTTTGGAAAATTCTAGGGGTCATTTGACCTTTCAAAGACATTTAAGTGATTTTCTAACCATTTAATGACCGTAATTCAAATTTGAACTACATCTACATGCAACGCCTAACCAAAACGGTTTGAAAAACCATATCTGTGTACTTGTGTGCGAGTTAATTCTATCAGTAAATTAGAAGGAATTTTCAAATATATTGGTCTCACGAGATGGACACATGCATACGTATGCATGGAGTGACATGGCATTTTAATTCAAAAAAATAGAAAAATGATGAGAAACACATGAAACCTTGGTTGATGTAATGTCATGCCACCAATATGATGTGGTAAAGAAATTGGCATGTTTGACGAACGTTTGGACACACGCCCCTCACAAATCGGAGCAACTCGCTAGAAGGTTCGTGGTTTCGAGAAGGAACAATGCATGTTTGATGATGAATGGGAGATAGCTTCCTCTTACGGCCTTCAAATTTTTTCCTATGTTTAACGTGCACTAATATAACTGCCATGTGAAAATTTGGTAAATTTCAGGGGTCATTTGACCTTCCAAAGACATTTAAGTGATTTTCTAACCATTTAATGACCGTAATTCATATTTGAACTACATCTACATGCAATGCCTAACCAAAACGGTTTGAAAAATCATATTTTTGTGTACTTGTTTGTGAGTTAATTCCATGTGCAGTAAATTCGAAGGAATTTTTAAATATATTGGTGTCAAGGCATGGGCACATGCATGGAGTGCATGCCATGGCATTTTAATTCTGAAAAATTAAAAAATGATCTGAAAAACATGAAACCTTGCTTGATTTAATGTCATGCCACCAAGATGATGTGGTAAAAAAATTGGCCTGTTTGACGAAAGTTTGGACACACACCCCTCACAAACTGGAGCAACTCACTAGAAGGTTCGTGGTTCCGAGAGGGAACAATGCATGTTTGCTGACGAACATGAGATAGCTTCCTCTTACGACCTTCAAATTTTTTCCTACGTTTAACGTGCACTAATACAACTGTAATGTGAAATTTTGGAAATTTTAGGGGTCATTTGACCTTTTAAAGATATTTAAGTGATTTTCTAACCATTTAATGACCGTAATTCAAGTTTGAACTACATCTACATGCAACGCCTAACCTAAACGGTTTGAAAAATCATATTTTTGTGTACTTTTGTGTGAGTTAAAAAATCATTAGACGATGTAAATATATGGTGTTCAAAAAAGAAAATGTAAAGATCTGGCAAGACAACCGGCCCCCACACGATTGGCAGTCTATCTCGCGGCTCGAGGTTTGGTAGGTGAATGGCGGGGATCATTAATCAGACACGGTCCTGCATTGGAAACCGTCGGCTATTATGTTCACACACGGATTTTGGCTATTAGGTTCTGATACGTCCATTTTGCATCATGCTTTTATATCGATATTTATTGCATTATGGGCTGTTACTACACATTATGTCACAATACTTATGCCTTTTCTCTCTTATTTTACAAGGTTTACAAGAAGAGGGAGAATGCCGACAGCTGGAATACTGGGCTGGAAAAGTAGCAAATATTAGAGACCTATTCTGCACAACTCCAAAAGTCTTGAAACTTCACGGAGGCACGTTTTGGAATACATAAAAAATATTGGGCGAAGAAAGTACCGGAGGGGGGCCACCCACAATCCACGAGGGTGGGGGCGCGCCCTACCCCCCTAGGCACGCCCCCTGCCTCGTGGGCCCCCTGATAGGCCTCCGGTGCCCATCTTTGGCTATATGACGTCCTTCGCCCTAGAAAAAAATCACAAGCAAGCTCACGGGACGAAACTCCGCCACCACGAGGCGGAACCTTGGAAGAACCAATCTAGGGCTCCGGCGGAGCTGTTCTGCCGGGGAAACATCCCTCCGGGAGGGGGAAATCATCACCATCGATCCTATCATCGGGAGGGGGCCAATCTCCATCAACATCTTCACCAGCACCATCTCATCTCAAACCCTAGTTCATCTCTTGTATCCAATCTTTGTCTCAAAGCCTCATATTGGTACATATGGGTTACTAGTAGTGTTGATTACTCCTTGTAGTTGATGCTAGTTGGTTTATTCGGTGGAAGATCATATGTTCAGATCCTTTATGGATATTAATACCCCTCAGATTATGAACATGAATATGATTTGTGAGTAGTTACGTTTGTTCCTGAGGAAATGGGAGAAGTCTTGCTATAAGTAGTCATGTGAATTTGGTATTCGTTCGATATTTTGATGAGATGTATGTTGTCTCTCCTCTAGTGGTGTCATGTGAACGTCGACTACATGACACTTCACCATTATTTGGGCCTAGAGGAAGGTATCGGGAAGTAATAAGTAGATGATGGGTTGCTAGAGTGACAGAAGCTTAAACCCTAGTTTATGCGTTGCTTCGTAAGGGGCTGATTTGGATCCATATGTTTCATGCTATGGTTAGGTTTACCTTAACAATTCTTTTGTAGTTGCGGATGCTTGCAAGAGGGGTTAATCATAAGTGGGATTCTTGTACAAGGAAGGGCAGTACCCAAGCACTGGTCCACCCACATATCAAATTATCAAAGTAACGAACGCAAATCATATGAGCGTGATTGAGGGAGTCCTGGATTAGGGGGTCTCCGGACAGCCGGACTATATCCTTTGGCCGGACTGTTGGACTATGAAGATACGAGATTGAAGACTTCGTCCCGTGTCCGTATGGGACTCTACTTGGCATGGAAGGCAAGCTAGGCAATACGGATATGTATATCTCCTCCTTTGTAACCGACCTTGTGTAACCCTAGCCCCCTCCGGTGTCTATATAAACCGGAGGGTTTTAGTCCGTAGGACAACATACAATCATAGCATAGGCTAGCTTCTAGGGTTTAGCCTCTCCGATCTCGTGGTAGATCAACTCTTGTACTTCTCATATTATCAAGAATAATCAATCAGGATGTAGGGTTTTACCTCCATCAAGAGGGTCCGAACCTGGGTAAAACATCGTGTCCCCTGCCTCCTGTTACCATCCGCCTTAGACGCACAGTTCGGGACCCCCTACCCAAGATCCGCCGGTTTTGAGACCGACATTGGTGCTTTCATTGAGAGTTCCTCTGTGTCGTCACCGTTAGGCTTGATGGCTCCTTCGATCATCGATAGCGATGCAGTCCAGGGTGAGACTTTTCTCCCCGGACAGATCTTTGTATTCGGCGGCTTCTCATTGCGGGCCAACTCGCTTGGCCATCTAGAGCAGATCGAGAGTTACGCCCTGGCCACCAGGTCAGGTTTGGAAGCTTAAACTACATGACCGACATCCGCGGAGATTTGATCTTCGACGGATTCGAGCCCCCGTCGAGTGCGCCGCACGGTCACGATGAGCATGATTTAGCTCTGCCATCGGACAGTGTTCAGGAGACTGCACCGGCAACCGCTCCGACCCTCAATTCGGAGCCAATTGCGCCATCCATGGACGGGTTGATAGACTCCGCCACGGAGGCCGTATTCTCAGCGGCGATCGAGCTGAATATCGACCTTACCCTTCACGGGAGCCATGACGCCGAACTACCGGATTCTTCCCCGGCCATGGACTCCGTACCGCCTGCGCCCTTGCCTATCAAATCTGACTGGGCGCCGATCATGGAGTTCACCTCCGTGGATATCTTTCAGCACTCGCCCTTCGGCAACATATTGAACTCATTAAGGTCTCTCTCCCTGTCAGGAGAGTCCTGGCCGAACTATGTTCGGTAGGATTGGGATGCGGATGACGAAGAAATTCGCCGCCCACCCACCACCCACTTAGTAGCCACTATCGAAAATTTGACCGACATGCTCAACTTAGACTCCGAAGACATCGGCGGTATGGACGACGATGCGGGAGACGAAGAGGAACCACTGCCCACAGGGCACTGGACAACCACCTCATCATACGATATATACATGGTGGACACACCCAAAGAAGGCAATGGCGACGAGACAGCGGAGGATGACCCCTCCAAGAAGCAACCCAAGCGCCGACATCAGCGGCGCCGCTCTAAGTCTCGCCAAAGCAAAAGCGGTGACACTGGCACAGGAGATAATATCACTCCAGATAGTGCCGAAGACGACAACAATCCCCTCCAGTAAGATTTAGAGCAGGAGGATGGAGAAGCCAGCCCTCCCGAGAGAGCGGCAGATGGAGAGGCGAAGGATGAGAATTACATGCCTCCCTCCGAAGACGAGGCAAGCCTCGATGATGATGAATTTGTCGTGCCGGAGGACCCCGTCGAGCAGGAGCGCTTCAAGCGCCGGCTTATAGCCACGACAAATAGCCTTAAGAAAAAGCAGCAACAGCTTCAAGCTGATCAAGATTTGCTAGCTGAGAGATGGACTGAAGTCCTTGCGGCCGAGGAATATGAACTCGAACGCCCCTCCAAGAGTTACCCAAAGCGCAGGTTGCTACCCCGACTAGAGGAGGAAGCATTAAAACCTACATCTCCAGCATACGACGCGGTTGATCGGCCACCTCGTGGCCGCGACAAAGAGGCATTTCAGCCAAAAACACAGCTCGCACCCCGACGCCACTCAAATAAAAACGACAAGGCACGGGGAAACATGCTAGACCTGCGAGACGTATTGGAGGACAAAGAAAAACACGCAAGATCGATCTACGGATCACGAGAGCGCGCCACTACGCGAGACAATAACTGTCACGCCGGATACAGTAAAAGTAAATCCGGCCGGGCCGAACACAGCGGACAAGAATCATTCGAGCTGCGTCGCGACATAGCCCACTACAGAGGTGCCGCACACCCCATATGCTTCACAGACGAAGTAATGGATCACCAAATCCCAGAGGGTTTCAAACCCGTAAATATCGAATCATACGACGGCACAACATATCCTGTGGTATGGATCGAGGACTTCCTCCTGCACATCCACATGGCCCGCGGTGATGATCTACACGCCATCAAATACCTCCCACTCAAGCTCAAAGGACCAGCTCGGCATTGGCTCAACAGCCTGCCAGCAAAATCCATTGGCTGTTGGGAAGATCTGGAAGCCGCATTCCTCGATAACTTCCAGGGCACTTATGTGCGACCACCAGATGCCGATGACTTGAGCCACATAATTCAGCAGCCAGAGGAATCGGCCAGGCAATTCTGGACACGGTTCCTGACAAAGAAAAATCAAATCATCGACTGTCCGGATGCAGAGGCCCTAGCAGCTTTTAAGCACAACATCCGCGACGAGTGGCTCACCCGGCACCTTGGCTAGGAAAAGCCAAAATCTATGGCAGCCCTCATGACACTCATGACCCGCTTTTGCGCGGGAGAAGATAGCTGGCTGGCTCGCAGCAATAACATATCAAAGAACCACGGTACTTCAGATACCAAGGATAACAATGGCAGGTCACGTCACAACAAACATAAGTGCTGCGTCAACAACGACAATACCGAAGATACGACAGTCAATGCCGGATTCAGAGGCCCTAAACCCGGTCAGCGGAAAAAGCCATTCAAAAGAAGCACTCCGGGCCCGTCCAGTTTGGACCGTATACTCGATCGCTCATGCCAAATACATGGCACTCCCGACAAGCCAACCAACCACACCAACAGGGAGCGGAAGCGTGTGTTAAGGGATGTATATGCGTTGGAGCCAGTCGCCCCAAAGTTCAACCCATGGTCCTCCTGTCCGATCACCTTCGATCGCAGGGACCATCCCACTAGTATCCGTCATGGCGGATTTGCCGCACTGGTCCTAGACCCAATCATCGACGGATTTCACCTCACTCGAGTCCTCATGGACGGTGGCAGCAGCCTGAACCTGCTTTATCAAGACATAGTGTGCAAAATGGGTATAGACCCCTCAAGGATCAAACCCACAAAAACGAGCTTCAAAGGCGTCATACCAGGTGTAGAGGCCCATTGCACAGGCTCAGTCACACTGGAAGTGGTCTTCGGATCCCTGGATAACTTCTGAAGCGAGGAGTTAATCTTCGGTATAGTCCCGTTCCGCGGTGGCTATCATGCACTGCTCGGGCGAACCACATTTGCGAGATTCAACGCGGTACCGCACTATGCATATCTCAAGCTCAAGATGCCAGGACCTCGGGGGGTCATCACAGTCAATGGAAACACAGAGCGCTCTCTCCGCACGGAGGAGCACACTGCGGCCCTCGCAGCAGAAGCGCAAAGCAGCCTCTTAAGGCAATCCACCAGTTCGGCGATTAAAGACCCGGACACCTTCAAGCGCGCCCGGAGTAATCGGCAACAAGACCGCCTGGCATGTTCCGAGCTCGCATAGCAATGCGGCCCCCACCCCAGTCCCAGCCAAACGGTGAAATCCATGCCACACATGCATAATTACGCATTGAAAATACCATGGGCACAGGTGGGGAGGGGGGCATGACTACAGCACGCCCCAAGACGCGGCTCAACCTCACTAGGGCCTTCCTGCTTTGTTATTTTTCTCTCTTTCAGGACTTTAATCTCTGGAAACCCCGTCCGGCAGTACGATTGCCGGACACACGATGCAACAACCTAGGAGGCAGAAAGCTACGTCGCACCGCGGAACTCCCAAGTGGTCTCTGACAACAAGTGAAATACCTGCTTTAAATACCATTCCTCAGCTTGCCCTTGGAGGGGACATGTCAAATAGTCCTACTTTTTGCTTATCACACTACTTGTATCATTCTACTTTGACGCACCTTTTTGAATAAACAATGCATAGCACTAGACTATTACCGCATACTCTATTCCTTTTTTTATACATATATGTTCATTCATGACATTCAGCACCCGTACACTCTGGTACGGCCAATACGCCAGGGGCTTAAGCGTACCCCATAATACGGCGTGAGAAGTCCGAACACTTTCGACAGTGCGGCACCCCGAACTTATAGCATTATATGCATCAACTCTGAATCATGTCTTGGGTCAATAGTTGGGTTTGCCCGGCTCCCATGTTTTAGTACCTTACGTTCTGCTATATCGGCTAAGGTAGCACTGGGAGAACTACTGCGATTGTGCCCCGGTTCACCTAGGCTAAGCACCTCAATAGAGAAAGCTAAAACTGACTGTCATGATAAGGCGAGAGCTGGTCGCTGTTCGAGAGGTTTCGAGTCCCTAAAGACTTATGCCGCTTAGAGCGAGGAGTCGGCTTTGTCCGGCTTAAGGCGTGTATAGTGCCCTAAATTCGGCCTTCCGAACACTAGGGGCTTCGCCAAAATTTAAAATTGTAGACTTCTATGGCTAAGTGAGAGTGATAAAGCATTATAGTCCAATTGCCTTGTTCGTTGTGCTGAGCACCTCCCTCGAAGGACCCAACAGTGGGAAAAGGAGTGCTCAAATTTATCCCGAACACCCCAGCACTCATGGCATGGGGGCATAAGCCGACGACTGGACATCTCTCAGATTTGATAAACAGCCGCACAGAAGGTAATATTTTAAATTCAAACAAGCATTGCATAGCTCATATGAACAAGTTTTCATAATACAGGATCACACGAGCAAGTTGATTAAAAAATTACATCCTTCGTACACTCGTCCGCCACAAGACAGGCACCCTTCAGGACACCCTCATAATACATTTCGGGGTGGCGATGCTCCTTGCCCTGCGGCAGCCCCTCCTTAACCAGCTTCTCAGCGTCCATCTTGGCCCAGTGCACCTTTGCACGGGCAAAAGTCTGGCGTGCACCTTCGATGCAGATGGACCGCTTGATGACTTCCAGCCGTGGGCAGGCATCTACAAGCCGCCTCACCAGGCCGAAGTAGCTGTTGGGAAGGGAGTCGCCAGGCCACATCCGGACTATAAGGCCCTTCATGGCCTGTTCGGCCGACTTGTGCAGCTCGACCAGGTGCTTCAGCTGGTCGCTCATAGGCATCAGGTGTTCGGTCCCAGTATACTGAGACCAGAACAACTTCTCCGTCGAGCTTCCCTCCTCGGCCTGGTAATACTTCGCGGCATCCGACACACTGCGGGGCAAATCTGCGAATGCTCCTAGAGAGCTCCGGACTTGGGTAAGTAATAAGTAATTTACTTTCACATGCTTGCTTTGCATATTGAATGCCTTACCCGCCGCTATCTTCCTCATCGCCTCAATTTTCTAGAGGGCCTTTTGGGCTTCAGCCTTGGCATGCTTTGTGCTCTCAAGTGCCGCGGCAAGCTCGGACTCTCACGTCTCCGAGTCAAGCTCCAAAGCCTCGTGCTTCTTCACGACAGCCTGGAGCTCTTGCTACACCTCGCCCACCCGTGCCTCTTGTTTTTCCTACTCGGTGCGCTCCTTGGCCGCTTTGTTTTCGGCCTCGGACAGCGCTTGCCTCAGGGTCGCCACTTCGGTCGTGGCCCCTAGCACATTCATGATGATCCTGTCAGTTCACAACCACATTTTCTTTTTTATATAGACAAGGTATTACTTACCTTTGTTCTCCTCGAGCTGGCTCTTGGCAAGCCCGAGCTCTTTCTTGGACCGCTCGAAGTTCTGCTTCAGTGCGGCGACCTCCGCAGTCAGTGCGGCAGAGGTCGGCAGCGAAGCCTGCATACGCATACAGACATACTTATATTAGACTCCTGCAGATTTTTTTTGATCCTCCATTCGGCTTTTCTTTGTGAACACCAAACAGAGCATCAGGGGCTACTGTCTATGTGGTAATATTTTTCCTATATTTTAAATACTTACCTCAAAGCCTGTTAGAAGGCTGGTACAGGCTTCAGTCAGTCCGCTCTTGGCGGACTGAACCTTCTTGATCACCGCACTCATAATAGTGCGGCGCTCTTCGTCGATGGAAGCGCCGCGAAGCGCTCCCAGCAGATTGTCCGGTGCCTCTGGATGGACAGAGGTCACCGGCACGGACGGCTTACCCCTCTTGGCAGGGGGCCGCCTGCCCGAGTCCGGAACCACTAGAGGTTCTGGCACGGTGTCCGGCTGCGGGCCGAACTCGGAGCCCCTGGGAGCCCTGCTCCCTTTGCTCCTGGAGTCCGCAAGGTCGCCTTGAGGCGCCTCTGGGACTATCTCCCCCGGCCCGGTGCCCCTTGAGACAGTACCTCAGCATTGTCCGTAGGGCAAGGAGAGGTGGCGGTTGGAAGTGTATCACTATCCATGTCCGACGAACCGAAGGAACCATCCGACGATGATACGTCGATACGAGCTTGGGGCGGACTGCATAATCATATTCGACGTTAGGAGAAGCAGTGCAACAAAAGTATGCTATGAGTTACTCTGGTATCCGAATACTTACGACTTCGTCAGGGGCTTGGCCCTGAGCAGCCACTCATCTTCGCCGTCGGCGGCGGTGGTGGAACAGTCCGGAAGGAGAGTCCTTCCCTTCTTGGACCCTTCGGCCTCCCCGATTGGGGCGGCCTTCCTTTTCTTGTCTCCCCCGGCTAGAGGGGGAGAATCTTCATCTTCCTTCTCCTCGTTTTCATGGGAGGAGTACGTCTCGGAGTTATCGGACGATGAGTCCGATACCACCTGGCGCCGGGAACTCTTTCGGGTTCCCTTGGCCTTCTTCTTGGTCTTCTCCGGCACCTCATAAGGAGACGGAGTCCGCATCTCCGTCAGGAGAGCATTCGCAAGGTCTTCGGGCAGAGGGGCCGGACAGTTAATCTGCTCCGATGTCTCCACCCAGTCCTGTCAAAGGCATGGGAGCTCAGACCCCGCACATGGTTAAGCTATGGGAAATAAATACCCTGCCAGATGTACAGAACTTACCGGGTTCGCAAGGCGCTTCGTGCTTAGCCCGCGGTCCTCGGTAAGGGAAGGAGGGACCTCGGCGCCCTTGAACAACACCTTCCAGACATCCTTATGCGTCGTGTCGAAGAGCTCACGTAGAGTCTGGTGCTGGGCCGGGTCGAACTCCCATAAGTTGAAATCCCGTTGTTGACACGGGAGGATCCGACGGAAGAGCATGACCTGGACTATGTTGAGAAGCTTAAGTTTCTTGCTTGTCATATTCCGGATACACTTCTGGAGTCCTTCCAGCTCCACCGAAAAGCCCCAAGACAGGCCCTTCTCCTTCCAGGAAGTGAGCCGCGTGGGGACTCCAGATCGAAACTCGGGGGCCGCCACCCAGTTGGTGTCGCGTGGCTCGGTGATGTAGAACCACCCCGATTGCCACCCCTTTACGGTCTCCAGGAAGGAACCCTCGAGCCATGTAACGTTGGGCATTTTGCCCACCATGGCTTCACCGCATTCCGCTTGTTGGCCGCCTACTACCTTCGACTTGATATTGAAGGTCTTCAGCCATAGGCCGAAGTGGGGCCGGATGCGGAGGAAAGCCTCGCACACGACGATGAACGCTGAGATGTTGAGGATGAAATTCGGGGCCAGATCATGAAAATCCAGCCCATAATAGAACATGAGGCCGCAGATGAATGGATGGAGGGGAAACCCCAGTCCGCGGATGAAATGGGGGAGGAAAACCACCCTTTCGTGAGGTTCTAGGGTAGGGACGATCTGCCTTGTGACTGGCAGCCAGTGCGCGATGTCCGCGGCTATGTATCCGGCTCCACGTAGTTTTTTAATGTGTCCCTCCGTGACGGAGGAGGCCATCCACTTGCCTCCCGCTCCGGACATGTTTGGAGAGAGTTGAGGAGAAGGATGTGGACTTGGGCGCTGGAGCTCGAGTGCGCGAGAATGGATGAGCAAGGAGGAAGAAGGCATGGGTAGGAAAAGGTGAGATCTTATCCCTTTATAAGGGCGGACTAAACTATGCGCCCCCACTAGCCTGGTAAAACTCGCTTATCCCCAAGCGCCGTAATTGATAGCGTGGTTGGGTTACCCATGTCCGTATTGATGATAATCTCGTAATAAGGGGGAACACGATCTCTGCTTTGACAAGACGTGTCAAGAAACCGCCTCGCATTATGTGCGGGGCTGGTTAAAGAAAAACGGTTCAAATAATTACCGGACCGTGGCATGATGTCATGCTGCCAAAACGTGTCAGCAGATTAGATTTGTGGAAATATTATTCTCTCTACGGTGGTATGTGGAACTTATTTTGCAGGGTCGGACACTATCCTTGTATTCAAACTCTTCCGTGGTGTATTCGGAGGAGGAACCCGCCTTGCAATGCCGGAGACAACACTGCATGCCGGACTCATCGTCATTGAAGCCTGGTCCAGGGGCTACTGAGGGAGTCCTGGATTAGGGGGTCTCCGGACAGCCGGACTATATCCTTTGGCCGGACTATTGGACTATGAAGATACGAGATTGAAGACTTCGTCCCGTGTCCGGATGGGACTCTACTTGGCGTGGAAGGCAAGCTAGGCAATACGGATATGTATATCTCCTCCTTTGTAACCGACCTTGTGTAACCCTAGCCCCCTCGAGTGTCTATATAAACCGGAGGGTTTTAGTCTGTAGGACAACATATAATCATACCATAGGCTAGCTTCTAGGGTTTAGCCTCTCCGATCTCGTGGTAGATCAAATCTTGTACTACTCATATTATCAAGAATAATCAAGCAGGACGTAGGGTTTTACCTCCATCAAGAGGGCCCGAACCTGGGTAAAACATTGTGTCCCCTGCCTCCTGTTACCATCCGCCTTAGACGCACAGTTCGGGACCCCCTGCCCGAGATCCGCCGGTTTTGACACCGACAGTGATGAAAACTAGCTTGACGATAATTCCCATGTGTCCTCGGGAGTGCTTTCCTTCATATAAGAGTTTGTCTAGGCTTGTACTTTGCTACAAAAAGGATAGGGCCATCTTGCTGCACCTTGTTTACTTTTATTACTTGTTACCCGTTACAAATTACCTTATCACAAAACTATCTGTTACCGATAATTTCAGTGCCTGCAGAGAATACCTTACTGAAAACTGCTTATCATTTCCTTCTGCTCCTCGTTGGGTTCGACACTCTTAATTATCGAAAGGACTACTACTTATATTGAGAAACCACCTTTCCCTGTTAGAATAAAAGATCATGCTAAAGCTTCAGCAGTGGTTCGTAAGAGTAATACTAGAACACCTACACTATCTGAGTAAATTAAAGTTGAACCTAGTATTGCTATGGTTAAAGATCTCTTGGGCGATAATATTGATGGGCATGTTATTTACTTCTGTGATGAAGCTGCTAGAATTGCTAGACCTGACACTAAGAATAAACATAGACCTATTGTAGGCATGCTTGTTATTTCTGTTATAATAGGAGATCATTGCTATCATGGCTCATGTGATATGGGTGCTAGTGCAAGTGCAATACCTCATTCCTTATACAAAGAAATTATGCATGATATTGCACGTGCTGAGATAGAGGAAATTGATGTTACAATTAAGCTTGCCAATAGAGACACTATTTCACCAGTTGGGATTGTTAGAGATGTTGAAGTTTTGTGTGGGAAGGTTAAATATCCTGCTGATTTTCTTGTTCTTGGTTCCCCACAAGGTAACTTTTGTCCCATTATATTTGGTAGACCCTTCTTGAATACTGTTAATGCTAGGATAGATTGCAAAAAGGATGTTGTTACTATTGGATTGGGGGATATGTCTCAAGAGTTTAATTTTGCTAAATTTTGTAGACAACCCCATGATGAAGAATTGCCTAGTAAAGATGAAATTATTGGTCTTGCTTCTATTGCCGTGCCTCCTAATGATCCTTTAGAACAATATTTGCTCGACCATGAAAATGATATGTTTATGAATCAAAGAAGGGAAATAGATGAAGTGTTCTTTAAGCAAGGACCTATTTTGAAACACAACTTTCCTGTTGAAATTCTAGGGGATCCTCCTCCAGCCAAGGGTGATCCCGTGTTTGAGCTTAAACCATTACCTGATACTCTTAAATATGCTTTTCTTGATGAAAATAAGATATATCCTATTATTACTAGTGCTAACCTTTCAGAGCAGGAAGAAGAGAAATTATTGAAAACTCTGAAGAAGCACTGTGCTGCTATTGGATATACTCTTGATGATCTTAAGGGCATTAGTCCCACTCTATGCCAGCATAAAATAAGATTGGAGAAAGACTCTAAACCGGTTGTTGATCACCAATGACGGTTAAATCCTAAGATGAAAGAAGTGGTAAGAAATGAAATACTAAAGCTTCTGGAGGCAGGTATAATTTATCCCGTTGCTGATAGTCAGTGGGTAAGTCATGTCCATTGTGTCCCTAAGAAGGGATGTATTACTGTTGTTCCTAATGATAAAGATGAATTGATCCCACAAAGAATTGTTACATGTTATAGAATGGTAATTGACTTCCGCAAATTAAATAAAGCCACTAAAAAGGATCATTACCCTTTACCTTTTATTGATCAAATGCTAGAAATATTATCCAAACATACACATTTTTCTTTCTAGATGGTTATTCTGGTTTCCCTCAAATACCTGTGTCAAAAGAGGATCAAGAAAAGACAACTTTTACTTGCCCTTTCAGTACCTTTGCTTATAGACGTATGCCTTTTGGTTTATGCAATGCACCTGCTACCTTTCAAAGATGTATGACTGCTATATTCTCTGACTTTTGTGAAAAGATTGTTGTGGTTTTCATGGATGATTTCTCCGTTTATGGAACTTCTTTTTATGATTGCTTAAGCAACCTTGATCGAGTTTTGCAGAGATGTGAAGAAACTAATCTTGTCTTGACTTGGGAGAAGTGCCACTTTATGGTTAATGAAGGTATTGTCTTGGGGCATAAAATTTCTGAAAGAGGTATTGAAGTTGATAAAGCTAAAGTTGATGCTATTGAAAAGATGCAGTGTCCTAAGGATAATAAAGGTACAAGAAGTTTCCTTGGTCATGCCAGTTTTTATAGGAGGTTCATTAAAGACTTCTCAAAAATTTCCAGGCCTCTGACTAATCTCTTACAAAGAGATGTTCCTTTTGTCTTTGATGATGATTCGGTAGAAGCATTTGAAATACTTAAGAAAGCCTTGATTTCTGCACCCATTGTTCAGCCTCCTAATTGGAATTTACCATTTGAAATTATGTGTGATGCTAGTGATTATGCTGTAGGTGCTGTTCTAGGACAAAGAGTTGATAAGAAATTAAATGTTATCCAATATTCTAGTAACACTCTAGACAGTGCCCAAAGAAATTATGCTACTACTGAAAAAGAATTTTTAGCAGTTGTATTTGCTTGTGATAAGTTTAGACCTTATATTGTTGATTCTAAAGTAACTGTTCACACTGATCATGCTGCTATTAAATATCTTATGAAAAGGAAAGATGCCAAACCTAGACTTATTAGATGGGTTCTCTTTCTATAAGAATTTGATTTGCATATTATTGATAGAAAGGGAGCTGAGAACCCCGTTGCAGACAACTTGTCTAGGTTAGAGAATGTTCTTGATGACCCACTACCTTTTGATGATAGCTTTCCTGATAACAATTAGCTATCATAAATGCTTCTCATACTGCTCCATGGTATGCTGATTATGCTAATTACATTGTTGCTAAATTTATACCACCTAGTTTCACATACCAGCAAAAGAAAAAGTTTTTCTATGATTTAAGACATTACTTCCAGGATGACCCACACCTTTATAGAGAAGGATTAGATGGTGTTACTAGACGTTGTGTACCTGAGCATGAACAGGAACAGATCCTACACAAGTGTCACTCCGAGGCTTATGGAGGACACCACGCTGGAGATAGAACTGCGCATAAGGTATTGCAATCCGGTTTTTATTGGCCTACTCTTTTTAAAGATGCTCGTGAGTTTGTCTTGTCTTGTGATGAATGTCAAAGAATTGGTAATATTAGTAGACGTCAAGAAATGCCTATGAATTATTCACTTGTTATTGAACCATTTGATGTTTGGGGCTTTGATTATATGGGACCGTTTCCTTCCTCTAATGGGTATACACATATTTTAGTTGTTGTTGATTACGTTACTAAGTGGGTAGAAGCTATTCCAACTAGTAGTGCTGATCATAACACCTCTATTAAGATGCTTAAAGAAGTTATTTTTCTCATGTTTGGAGTCCCTAGATACTTAATGACAAATGGTGGTTCACATTTTATTCATGGTGCTTTTTGTAAGATGCTTGCTAAGTATGATGTTAATCGTAGAATTGCATCTCCGTATCACCCGCAGTCTAGTGGTCAAGTAGAACTGAGTAATAGAGAGCTTAAATTAATTTTGCAAAAGACTGTTAATAGATCTAGAAAGAATTGGTCCAAGAAACTTGATGATGCATTATGGGCCTATAGAACTGCATATAAAAATCCTATGGGTATGTCTCCGTATAAAATGGTTTATGGAAAAGCATGTCACTTACCTCTCAAACTAGAACATAAGGCATATTGGGCCATTAAAGAGCTCAACTATGATTTCAAACTTGCCGGTGAGAAGAGGCTTTTTGACATTAGCTCACTTGATGAATGGAGAACCCAGGCTTATGAAAATGCCAAACTGTTTAAAGAAAAGGTTAAAAGATGGCATGACAAAAGGATACAAAAGCGTGAGTTTAATGTAGGTGATTATGTTTTGCTATACAACTCTCGTTTAAGATTTTTGCAGGCAAACTCCTCTCTAAATGGGAAGGTCCTTACGTTATCGAGGAGGTATATCGTTCTGGTGCTATAAAAATCAACAACTTCGACGACACAAATCCAAGGGTGGTGAATGGTCAAAGAATCAAACATTATATCTCAGGTAATCCTATAAATGTTGAAACTAATGTTATTGAAACCATAACCCCGAAGGAATATATAAGGGACACCTTCCAGAACGTTTCAGCCTCCGAAAAGGAATAGGTATGTGGTACGGTAAGTAAACCAACTCCAAAACAATTCTAATAGCAATTTTTCTCCGTTTTGGAATATTTAAGAAAATAGGAAAATAAGAAGCAGTCCGGAAAGGACACGAGGCATCCACGAGGGTGGAGGGCTCGCCCCTGCCTCGTGGGCACCTCGTGCGCTCTCCAGACTCCGTTTTTTGTGCGATACTTCTTTTGGTCGGTAAAAATCCATCATATAATCTCCCGAAGGTTTTGACCACCGTACCATGCAAATATCCTTTGTTTTTGTTTCAAGATGTTTTTCTGACAGATCTAGATCACCATGACGTCTCCAAGTGCCCCCACGGACAAGTTCTTCGAGAAGGTCATCAACCCCTACCTCGCAGAAGTGCTACAACATCCTCAAACCATTGAGATGCGTGAGGGGTTGCTGCACATCCGCGATGTTGAGGGACCAAGGAGGACCGGAAGTGTGGAGACAAGGCTTGAGGAAATGGAGCAACAAGTTTTCAAGTGCTAGGAGATGGTGGAACATGGACTCGACGCCAATCATATAATGACCACGGAGTTCACCAACAGCCACAAGCTAGATGCCAAGAACATTGGGGAGGCCATCTTCAAGCTTCACGAGAAAATTGAGCGCCTCCAAGCCCAGATCTATGACCTACAAAACCAAAACTATGAGTATGAATATAGATTCAAGAGGATGAGTTTGGCTGCAGATTTGAGGATCCTGGAGACTCGATCATCCTTTTATGATGGTGAGCCTATGCCTTGGAAGATGCACGACGAGCCTACATCATCAACAAATCCACCATCACCACCCCTGAGGAAAGAGATATAAACACATGGGTATCGGCACTCCCCTTGGCAACTACCAAGCTTGGGGGAGTGCCCCGGTATCGTATCACCATCACACTTTTATCTTTACCATTTTTCTTAGTTCGATCCTTTTGGTTATATCTTGATCTAGTTGAATAAAGTTTTAGTATGATTTAGTTTTGAGTTTTGCTTTATGATCCTTCTATGTAATTGAGTACGTGAGCTATATTTATAATAAAGATTAGTGTTGAGTCAAGGGCTTGGTTATCTTTCTATGATCTTGAGGGAATAAAAATAAAAGAGAAGAGAAAGAATAAAAAGAAATAAAGAGATCATATGGATCTTATGGAGAGTAATGACTTCACATATAAAAAGTATGATGAATAAAAGTTGTTGAGAGTTGACAAACATAGTTTTGGTCATCGTTGCAATTAATAGGAAGTAATAAAGAAAGAGAGGTTTTCACATATAAATATACTATCTTGGACATCTTTTATGATTGTGAGCACTCATTAAAATATGACATGCTAAAAAGTTGAGGTTGGACAAGGAATACAACATAATGGGTTATGTTTTCTTACATCCGAAATAAATTATATTGTCATGGATCATCCAACATGTTGAGCTTTCCTTCCCCCCTCATGCTAGCCAAATTCTTTGCACCAAGTAGAGATACTACTTGTGCTTCCAAATATCCTTAAACCCAGCTTTGCCATGAGAGTCCACCATATCTACCTATGGATTGAGTAAGATCCTTCAAGTAAGTTGTCATTGTTGCAAGCAATAAAAATTGCTCTCTAAATATATATGATTTATTAGTGTGGAGAAAATAAGCTTTATACGATCTTGTGGTGTAGCGACCCGACCTCAAACTGTCAAGTCTCTGTGCTTCAGTGTCATCCCTGGATCGGTAATGCTGACACACACAGTACTCGAAGGATTTATAACAGAGTAACAATCACACACTTATTACATCAAATGTCTCAAAAGAGAACTTATTACAATAAATATGGCTTAAGGCCATACGATAACAGCGGAAGGCTTGGAAGATAAAGTGAGTCCATCAACTCCAAAAGCATAGCTGAGCTGCACGGAAACGACCTAACAAACCTTACCCCTCGTCTGAAAAGTCTGCAACATAATACGTTGCAGCCTGAAAACGGGCCAGCACATGGAATATGCTGGCAAACTAACACAGTAGAGCAAGAACAGAATAATGCTATCACTACATGCATATTTGGCTGGTGGAAAGCTCTATGGTTATAGTTTTTTGCGAAAAGCCAATTTGTCCCTACAACAAAGGAATATATTTTACTTAACTATCATGGTAGTTGAAACATCATTGAGAAGGTTCCTCCAACTCAATCCCAATTAAAGTGGTTAACAACCCAACAATATTATTTAATAGTGATGAGGCACTTATGATACTCCAAGTAATAGATACTCAAGATGTGCATAACCGGGGACACGACTAACCATGATTAGTTTATACACTATGCAGAGTTTTGCACACTTTTCCCCACAAGACTCGATCTCCTCCGTTGGATTTCTCGCACTTCATGGTGTTTGAGAAACGTATGACCGAGACACAATCTTTCAGAAGCATTAAACCCTTACTCCGGGCAGACCATACCAACCTACATCCCTCTACCTACTGATCCACCTCTTCGGGAGCTTCACGCAACTTACTCAACTATGCTAGAGCCCATAATAGCTTGTGGCTGCACACGGAAGTTTCTAGCATGAAAATATCTCAGTTCCCTTTGCCTGGGTGGCGGACCATAGGATTATCACACGGGTACTCCGGGATATCCTATGATAACACTGGATTCCCAGGTGCCCAACAAACAATCCACCCAGATGTGTATTCAAGTTGCCACCTTAAGTTGAACCCTTAATTAACAATCTCACATCTGCCATGGATTTCAGTCACCCAAACCATGTCTACGAGCATAGCATAGCAATATAAGCAATACGTAGAAGTAACTCCCCGGGTTTGAATATAACAGGGCAATAGGTTCTACCTCATCAACTACTTCCCAACCCACATGTTAATCACATCCTAACCATGCAATGTTTGAGGATTGGAACTAATGCATAAAAATTGGGTGATAAAGGGGTATGATCAAAGTGTTACTTGCCTTGCTGATGATCCGCAAAACCTAGGGACTCGTAGTAGCACGCTTCACACTCTGGGTGTTCTATCGCAAACGAACAATAGCATACATAAGCAATCAAGCAAAGAAACACGGGTAAATCTCAAATAAGAAGATCTAACCAGAAAGTTCAACTTAAGAACTCCGGTTTGCGAAAAGAATCAAATCAAACGGAGCAACCAAACTCAAACTGTGAAAGAAAAAAGATCCGTTTACTAATCTAGACTAAAGTCAAATTTTACAGTACCAAAATCATGTTCAAGTTGATTAAACGGAAAGAGGGTTTCGAGACGAAGATCTAGGCGCTTGAATCGCCTGATTCCGATAAACGAGCGAAAAGATAAACTGAAACAAAAACCGGATCAGAAAGCGCGATTGAAAATAATTGCGGAAAATCCGAGAAAAAGAAAACTGACGAACAGGCTAACGAACGAACGTTCGTTGTCTGTAACTAATGAGCGAAAGCCATTCGTTAAAACAAATGTACGGACAAACGTCCGCAAAGTAACTAAACCGAGAAAAACTGGCGAAATGATCTAAAAAACGAACTAGGGTTTCTAAAAAAACCGGACCGGTTTTTCTTAAAAAAAATCGAACGACACTTGTACCTCCAGCGAGGTCCGGCAAGAGGGTTTCGAGACAAAGATCTAGGCGTTTCGAGACAAAGTTGCCACCTTCTCCTGACATAACATGTCTAAGGAATCCAACTTCCTTCAACCAAAACTCAGATTTGCTGAACTTGGCATACAACTGGTGTTCCCTGAGTTTCTCGAGAACTAAACGCAAATGCTCTTCGTGCTCTTCCTCATTCTTCGAGTATACCATTATATCATCAATGAACAACACAACAAACTTCTCCAAATATTCCATGAACACCTTGTTCATCTTGCTCATGAAATAGGCAGGGGCATTAGTCAATCCAAACGACATGACCGTATATTCATACAACCCGTATCGTGTGGTGAATGATGTCTTTGGTATGTCCTTCTCTCGTATATTGAGCTGGTGATATCTAGATCGCAGATTGATCTTTGAAAACACCTTGCCTCCTTGCAGCTGGTCAAACAAATCATTGATCATCGGCAGTGGGTATTTGTTCTTGATCGTCACCTCATTTAACACACGATAATCAACAACCATTCTTAGATACTTATCCTTCTTCTCGACCAAAAGCACTGGGGCTCCCCATGGTGATGAGCTCCGTCGAATGTAACCCTTCTCCAATAACTCCTTGATCTGTTTCTTAATCTCCTCCAGATCATTTGCAGGCATCCGATATGGTCGCTTCGATATAGGCCCGGTGCCTGGCAATAGCTCTATCAAAAACTCGATGTCTCGATCTGGTGGCATGCCTGGTAACTCCTCTGGAAAAACATCCGGGTAATCCTTGACTACAGGCACTTCCTCCTAAACAATTCCCGTGAGGGTATTCACTTGGCTACTCCTTGGCGCATGCCTAGATACATACTTGATCCTTTTTCCCTCAGGGGTGGTGAGACAAATTGACTTACTAACATAGTCAATGCTTCCTCCGTACTTTAACATCCAGTCCAAGCCTAATATCACATCCAATCCTTGTGACTCCAAGATTATTAGGTTGGACGAAAAAACATGGCTACCAATGGTTAAGGGTATCTGGTCGCACCATCGACTAGCCATATACTCTGCTCCAGGTGAACTTACTAACAGATGGGTCCTAAGGGTTTGGGTTGGTAGTTTAAACTTATCCAGGAATTCCCTTGATATGTATGAATGCGATGCACCAATATCAAAAAGAAAAAGGGCGGTAAAAGACTTAACCAAAAACTTACCAATAACTGCGTCTGGCTGCTCTTCAACCTCCTCCATGTTGACGTGGTTCACTTGTCCTTTGTTGAATGGATTGGACTTCTTTCCAGCGCTCCCATTGCCGTTTCCATTCTTCGCTTCAGGGCACTCTGTGGCATAGTGTCCAGTCTTCCCGCACTTGAAACAAGTAACGTGGCTTAGGTCTCTCTTGGTGGGTGTGGCTGGATTGGAACGGTTCTGATTGTTGCTTGCTCCATTCCCATTCCCATTCCTTGGGCTAGTATGATTATGGTTACTTCCTCCACTGTGGGTGTGGCCTCCATGGTTATGAACAAGTCCTCCCATGTTCGGGGTTAGGCGAGGCTTCTGCCGAGCTCCTGAATTATACCTTCCTTGTCCATACTTCCTCTTACGGCTCTCAATCTGCTGCTGCTTCCCTTCAATCATAAGAGCCTTATCTACCAACTCCTGGTAGTTGTTAAATGTTGCCACCATCAACTGCATGCTCATCTCATCATTCAGCCCTTCCATAAACTTCTCCTGCTTTGCGGCATCTGTGGCCAGATCGTCAATGGCATAGCGAGATAACTTGCTAAACTCATCCGCGTACTGAGCCACAGTACGGTTCCCCTGGCGTAAGTTGCGAAACTCACACTTCTTCATACTCATAGCTCCAGTTGAGACATGGGCCATACGGAAAGCTTGCTGAAACTGATCCCATGTAACAGTGGCTATAGGGTAGGTGACAGTGTAATTCTCCCACCATGAGGCTGCTGGTCCATCCAACTGATGTGCGGCAAAACGCACCTTCTCAGCATCTGTACATCCTGCAGTGGTTAACTCCCTTCCAATCCTACGGAGCCAATCGTCTACCACTATTGGCTCGGTGCTACTGGAAAACACCGGCGGCTGCAACCTCAGAAAACGGGATAAGTTATCAACTGGTGGTGGTGGCGGTGGATTGTTGTTATTGTTGTTGTTGCCTTAGTTCTGAACTACCAACTGCATCAAGGTATTCTGCTACTGGATCAACTGAGTGAGCTCTGGTGGGAAAGTGAATCTGGGGTCACGTCTCGGAGGCATCTGATGGGTTTAGAGGGGAGAGATTAGAATAGAATGAGGTCTAATGAGAAAACACTACCCATATACACATGAGACAAACACAACCATTTCACTCAATCAAGCAAGCAAGGGCATACAATCGATCTAACTATCATTACAAAAGTGCTCGGACTATACTATATACATGGTGGAATACTACTACTGATGTGGTGGTCTACTAAAAATATTCCTCGGTTGAAGACTCCATGATGTCTGCTCCCGCTTCGTGTTCATAGTCATCATCGCTATCGCCGGGGTCCGTGTCGGTGTCGTCGATGATGATGTAGTCCTCCGGGCGAATCTCCTTGGGTTCTTCGTCTTCTCCTCCTGGTGCGGGGTCTCCCATGAATACTCCTAGCTTCCTTTCCAGATCGTCATTCTTCTCCACTAGTACGACGATTTCCTCCTCATAATCTTCACGAGTAGCCTTGAGTTCTTCCTCCAGTTCCGTGATCCTAGCCATCGCCTTCTTCAGGTCTATCATTCATGCGCACATCTGGTTCTCCTGGCGACGAATGTGTTGATTTAACTCCTGGATGAAAGCTGCAATTGATCTATCCTTCCTGGTGCTGATCATCTCCCATTGCTCATCTCGGCGCCCACAAATCTGATAGATAGTATCCTTAAGCGCCTTATGATAAACTTCTCCAATGCGTCCCATGGTGATGTGAGTTGCCATACTCTTCCCTAGACTCTAGGTTGGTGCATCGAAGGAAAACTCTATGGGCTTAGTGACTGGCGTGAATGTCCTTCCTGGAACTTGAACTTGAATCATCCATCGCTCCTCTTCTGGTAAAGTGGCGTTGTAAGTCCCGGTGAAGCCTGGTATTCCAATGTTCAGGTACCTAGTGACTTCCTTCAAGTGTCGTCCAAAGGGGGCGTCTTCATCCGGTTGTGCAAACTTGTTCCTTGCATCCGCCATCCTAAAGAGTAGAAAATGGAGAGGAGTCAGAAATGAGAAGAGAATAGTGATCTAGGGTTTTAGCTTAGTGGTCATGTCCTACACTCAGCGCGTGCTCTGATACCATCTTGTAGCGACTCGACCTCAAACGGTCAAGTCTATGTGCTTTAGTGTCATCCCTGGATCGGTAATGCTGACACACACAATACTCAAAGGATTTATAATAGAGTAGCAATCACACACTTATTACATCGAATGTCTCAAAAGAGAACTTATTACAATAAATATGGCTTAAGGCCATCTAATACGATAACATCGGAAGGCTTGGAAGATAAAGTGAGTCCATCAATTCCAACGACATAGCTGAGCTGCACGGCAACGACCTACCGAACCTTACTCCTTGTTTGAAAAATCTGCAACATAATACATTGTAGCCCGAAAACGGGTCAACACATGGAATATGCTGGCAAAGTAACACAGTAGAGCAAGAACAGAATAATGCTATCACTACATGCATATTTGGGTGGTGGAAAGCTCTATGGTTATATTTTTTTGCGAAAAGCCAATCTTTCCCTTCAACAAAGGAATATGTTTTACTTAACTATCATGGTAGTTGAAACATCATTGAGAAGGTTCCTCCAACTCAATCCCAATTAAAGTGGTTAAGAACCCAACAATATTATTTAATAGTGATGAGACACTTATGATACTCCAAGTACTAGATACTCACGATGTCCATAACCGGGGACATGGCTAACCACGATTAGTTTATACACTCTGCAGAGGTTTGCGCACTTTTCCCCACAAGACTCGATCTCCTCCGTTGGATTTCTCGCACTTCATGGTGTTTGAGAAATGGATGACCGAGACACAGTCTTTCAGAAGCATTAACCCCTTACTCCGGGCAGACCATACCAACCTACATCCCTCTACCTGCTGATCCACCTCTCCGGGATCTTCACACAACTTACTCAACTATGATAGAGCCCATAATAGCTTGTGGCTGCACACGGAAGTTTCTAGCATGAAAATATCTCAGTTCCCTTTGCCTGGGTGGCGGACCATAGGATTATCACACGGGTACTCCGGGATATCCTAGGACAACACTGGATTCCCCAGGTGGCCAACAAACAATCCACCCAGATGTGTGTTCAAGTTGCCACCTTAAGTTGAACCCTTAATTAACAATCTCACATCTGTCATGGATTTCACTCACCCAAACTATGTCTACGAGCATAGCATAGCAATATAAGCAATACGTAGAAGTAACTCCAAGGGTTTGAATATAACATGGCAATAGGTTCTACCTCATCAACTACTTCCCAACCCACATGTTAATCACATCCTAACCATGCAATGTTTGAGGATTGGAACTAATGCATAAAAACTGGGTGATAAAGGGGTATGATCAAAGTGTTACTTGCCTTGCTGATGATCCGCAAAACCTAGGGACTCGTAGTAGCACGCTTCGCACTCCGGGTGTTCTATCGCAAACAAACAATAGCATACATAAGAAATCAAGCAAAGAAACACGGGTAAATCATAAATAAGAAGATCTAACCAGAAAGTTCAACTTAAGAACTACGGTTTGCGAAAAGAATCAAATCAAACGGAGCAACGATACTCAAACTGCGAAAGAAACAAGATCCGTTTACTAATCTAGACTAAGGTCAAATTTTACAGTACCAAAATCATGTTCAATTTGATTAAACAGAAAGAGGGTTTCGAGACAAAGATAAACTGAAACAAAAATCGGATCAGAAATCGCGATTGAAAATAATCACGGAAAATCCGAGAAAAAGAAAACTGACGAACAGGCTAACGAATGAACGTTTGTTGTCTGTAACTAATGAGCGAAAGCCGTTCGTTAAAACGAACGTACGGACGAACGCCCGCAAAGTAACTAAACCAAGAAAAACCGGTGAACCGATCTAAAAAAACGAACTAGGGTTTCTAAAAAAAACCGGACCGGTTTTTCTTAAACAAACCGAATGGCGCTTATACCTCCGGCGAGGCGGGGCAGCGGCGGCGGGTGGCGCGGGGCGGCGTGGGCAGCGGCGGCGGCGGCGTGCTGCGCAAGGCGGCGAGCGGCTGCGGGGCTCCAGGGGGGCCCCGGGTTGGCTTATAAGAGGGGAGGTGGCGGCTTGGGGAAGGGGGCGGGGTGGCGGCGTGTCCGGGACGGACACGTCCTGGCGGCGGCGGCGCTGCTCGGGATTCCTCTCCCGAGCCGGTGCGGCGAGGCGCGCGGCTGGGCCGGCTGGGCCTCGGCCCAGTGCGGTCCGGCGGGAGTATTTTTATAAATAATTTCGCCGAAACTAAATAAATCCTAGAAAATAAAATAAAAATCTAAAAATGCCAAAACAAATTTTCACCATCTTAATAAAATATTTAGAACAAGATGAACATTTTCTTGGCCCTAAAATGCACCTTTGAAAAACGTGCAATTTTCTAAGTCAAATAAAATAGCAATAAACTCTGAATAAAATCAAATATTTGGTTTTAATATTTTCCTCCAATATTTTATTTATTTTGGATAAGTCATATTATCTCCTCTCATATATTTTAATATGAAATATTTTCGGAGAGAAAAATAATTAAAACCAAAAATCCTGGTTTCAATATTTGATAAAACTCAACTATGAAAACAGGGAAATCCCCAACTCTCTCCGAGGGTCCTTGAGTTGCTTAGGATTTCGAGGATTCGCGAAACAAAGTGCAATAAAATATGATATGCATAAATGATCTATGTATAACAAGCCAAATTGAAAATTTGGGATGTTACATGTGGTGTGGAATAAATAAAAGCGACAGACTGCATAATAAAGGTCCATATCACAAGTGGCAATATAAAGTGATGTTCTTTTGCATTAAGACTTTGTGCATCCAACCATAAAAGCACATGAAAACCTCCGCTTCCCTCTGCGAAGGGCTTATCTTTTACTTTTGTCTTATACCTTATACAAGAGTCATGGTGATCTTCACCTTTCCTTTTTACATTTTATCCTTTGGCAAGCACAATGTGTTGGAAAGATCCTGATATATATAGCTAATTGGATGTGAGTTTTCATGAATTATTATTGTTGACATTATCCTTGAGGTAAAAGGTTGGGAGGCAAAACTATAAGCCCCTATCTTTCTCTGTGTCCGATTAAAACTTCATACCCATAAATATTGCGTGAGTGTTAGCAATTGTGAAAGACTAAATGATAGTTGAGTATGTGGACTTGCTGAAAAGCTCTTATATTGACTCTTTCCGATGTTATGATAAATTGCAATTGCTTCAATTACTGAGATTATAGTTTGTTAGTTTTCAATGAAGTTTCTGATTCATACTTGAAATTGTGAATGAATTGTTACTTTAGCATAAGAAATCATATGACTATATATATATGTTGCTGTTATAAGAATGATCATGATGCCCTCATGTTTGTATTCTATTTTATCGACACCTCTATCTCTAAACATGTGGACACATTTTTCGTTATCGTCTTCCGCTTGAGGACAAGCGAGGTCTAAGCTTGGGGGAGTTGATACGTCCATTTTGCATCATGCTTTTATATCGATATTTATTGCATTATGGGCCGTTACTACACATTATGTCACAATACTTATGCCTTTTCTCTCTTATTTTACAAGGTTTACATGAAGAGGGAGAATGCCGGCAGCTGGAATTCGGGGCTAGAAAAGGAGCAAATATTAGAGACCTATTCTGCACAACTCCAAAAGTCTTCAAACTTCATGGAGGCACGTTTTGGAATATATAAAAAATATTGGGCGAAGAAAGCACCAGAGGGGGGTCACCCACCATCCACGAGGGTGGGGGCGCGCCCTACCCCCTGGGTGCGCCCCCTTCCTCATGGGCCCCCTGGCAGGCCTCCGGTGCCCATATTTGGCTATATGAAGTCTTTCGCCTGGGAAAAAATCATCAGCAAGCTCACGTAACGAAACTCTGCTGCCACGAGGCAGAACCTTGCTGGAACCAATCTAGGGCACCGACGGAGCTGTTCTGCCGGGGAAACATCCCTCCAAGAGGGGGAAATCATCACCATCGATCCTCTCATCGGATGGGGGTCAATCTCCATCAACATCTTCACCAGTACCATCTCATCTCAAACCCTAGTTCATCTCTTGTATGCAATATTTGTCTCAAATCTCATATTGGTACCTGTGGGTTACTAGTAGTGTTGATTACTCCTTATAGTTGATGCTAGTTGGTTTATTCGGTGGAAGATCATATGTTCAGATCCTTTATGCATATTAATACCCCTCTGATTATGAACATGAATATGATTTGTGAGTAGTTATGTTTGTTCCTGAGGACATGTATCGGATTTCGGGTTCCGGCAGACCCTTGAGGATCGAACACTGGGTGCACGTGGAGATCTCTCCCCTACCGATCTACGTCCAATCTCCTCGCGTGATCTAAGCTGGAAACAACGAATAACACAAGGGACACGAGGTTTATACTGGTTCAGGCCACCATTGTGGTGTAATACCCTACTCAAGTGTGTGGTGTGGTGGATTGCCTCAGGGGCTGATGATGAACAGTACAAGGGAAGAACAGCCTCACGAGAGGTGTTCTTGAGCTGGTGCGATGAACTGTTTGGGTGAGTTCAGTCGCCTCTCTCTCTCTGCTAGGGCTCTACCAGATCTCTGCCTGTCCTACTACTCTATGGTGGCTAGCTCTATTTATAAAGGCCCTGGGCCTCTCCCCAAATAATGAGCGGGAAGGGCGCCAACAATTGGCCATTTTGAAGGGGGACATCTAGTACAAGTTATCCTGACCAAAGGTGGTCTTCGGCTGCCAAAAGCACTGGTGATGACGCCGTCTTGGGCTCCACGGTGACCTCCGTCCTGCCGCTCTACTGGTCTTGGTCTCGTTGCACCGGAATGGTAACCTTTGCCCGATGCCTTGGCCTGTGCTTGCCCCCTTTGCACCAAAGGGGAAACAAGGACACTGCGCAGGCCGGCACCCGCCTGGTCTCGATCGTCATGGCTTGCGTCACGGGCTCCTCGCGAGGTACCTCTGCCTTGATCTCTCCGCCTCCTCGCGAGCCTCCCTGATGAGGCTGCCTCTGAGGAAGCTTCCGGTCATCTGCCCCGCGAGGCTTGGCCCCTTGCGAGGGTCTTGAGCTTGAGCTGATGAAAATGGTCCCCGCTGGGCCCCCACTTGAGCCATGCCGCAGGCCGCAGGCAAGCAAGTCTGGGGACCCCCATTCCAAGAACGCCGACAGTAGCCCCCGGGCCCAAGGCGCGCCCGGGCTTGGCCTAGTAGGGAGCGAAGAGGCAAGCGCGAAGCACTGCGGGCCCAAAAAGCCTGCGGCCTCGGGCGCCGCGTGGCGACTGATTGGTCATGGACGTCTGTGCTTCCCCATGACGCATCGGTGACGGCACGACTTGACATTCCCTGCATGCAGAGAAACCGGTCATGATTACCTACGATCGTGGTGCTCGGCGGTTGGCCTCCTTCGGCTACAAGTACGGGGCTGCGCGAGCCCCTTCAGTCCATCCCTTCCTGCTGCTCCTTTCCTTCTTCTTCCTCGTTCTTGCTCCTCCTTACGCCAATGGCACCAATCCGCCGGTTTTCTGCAGAAGAGAAGGGTAAGGCCCCCCCGAGAGGGTCCTGACCCACTTCTGCCGAAGAAGCGGCTGGTCCTCTGCCACCGAGATGAGGGTGCTCAGCAAGAGGCATCGAGGCCCTGGTACGAGCGGCCGCCGCCTGGGTTTCCGCTACCCTTGTACGCCCGCATCATGGGTCCTGGGGGAGAAGGCGTCGAGCGACATCGATGGTGCCGCCGTCGACGCCGGCGAGTCACGGTGGTGCGCGTCCTTCCTCTTGGAGTCCACGCCGAGCGCTCCTCTCGTGAGCTCGTGCTCCACACCGCCATGCCTCCAAGCTCTTGGATTCGCCTTCCTCCTTCCTTCGCCTTTGAGATGCCGCCGAGCGGGGCTCTGGAGCTCTGGCTGCAGCACGCTGACTGCAGTACCCTTGCGACCGGAGCGGAGGTCGCGGTCGTTGCTCCGGGCAAGGACTTCATGACCTAGGTCTGGGGCGAAATCGCGCGGGTCTGCCGGACGGTAGGTGCCCTCGTAATTCATCTTGAATATGACGGCGCCTCCCTGATGTTCTTCAAGGTCTTCGATGCTGAAGGACGCCGGCTGGAGTGCTGCCCCAGGGAGAGCGGCAGGGGCAACGAACTGGCGAGGACCAGGCCCGCCCATCGGTCCTCCAGCACCTCCTTAGGCAGCAGCGGAGGATCTGGGGAATCCAGCGGCTCCCCCGAGCTCCTCGCGACTCCGGAGACGAGCGACGATAGCTACGAGCCCCTGAGCTCACGCCGTGCTCGGAGCGGGGCAGCTGCGTCCAACCACCGACGCCACTGATCCGGATGGGGTTGGCGCCGATGTTGGGCAGCCCACTGTTGATGATGGCGTCCCTTGCGGAGGTGCGGGCGATTAGCGTTCCTTAGGATTAGTACTTTTGTTCCCTGCGAGGAATCGAAGCAACACCCCGTGGGGGTATGTTAGGCGCCTGCCATGTCTTTTGCGAACATTATATCTTAATATGAATCAATGTGAGGTGCTTCTCTTGTCTCGGCTCGGCTCCCCCTTTCTATCCTTACGAGGACTTGGCGCTCTACGCTGACAGGTCCCAGTCCCTAGGCAGGCTTCGGACGTCGCTGGTATGCCAGGCCGTGATGCCGTGGTCAAGGCCTGGAGGTGAGCGGCCCGAGGTCCGGTAAGAGCCCCGAGTCACGATGCTCGGGAGGTCCCCTTTAGCGCTCAAGCAGCCCTCGCTAGGCGAGAAAGGAAGGCAATGTCGCCATGACAGAGCCGCACTGGGCGAGGGTTAGGAACTGCGTTGGTCCAACTCCTGTAAGGGCGTGACTTATCTCTTGAGTCTGGTGTAGTTCCTCGATGAAGCGCCTGACCCGATTGGTGGCAGCTGAGGCGCTACTGGGTTAGGTCCTCGCGAGCTTCTTCCCACTCCCCCGCACTTTCCTTAATGCTCTACGTCCTCAGGTCTCGGCCCTCGAGCGAGCTCAGCCGCCGCTGGTATGACAGGTCGCGATGCCGTGGGTCAAGGCCAGGGGGTGAGGGATGGAGAGCCAGTAGGAGCCCATGAGTCGCGATGCTCAGGTGACCCCCTTTTAACGTGCAAGCAGTCCGTGCCGGAGAGAGGGAGAGACAGCTCGCGACGTCCCCAGCATTGCTCCTGGAGTGGGTCCTGCACACCAATCATGAAGAGAAACAAGACCTGTTGTTACGGTTGCAAGCCAATCTTTGGTCGCTCTGGGGAAGTGATTGGGGCACTGAGGGCCTAGTGAGGTGGCGCCTTGCGGGGCTGCCGCGGCCAGAGCTCGACCACTCAGATTTATCGGCGTTGCAGGGATGGACCCATGCACAAATGACATGCCAGAGCGAGCGGCTCCATAGGTAGGCGTCAATCGAGCAGGCGATTAGGTCGGGCACGTTAAGCACGCACGAGGAAATTCATTTTAAGTAGACGCGGGAAAAGCAAATGCCGCTGGGCCAGGCCCGAGCAGCTCGGGGTTGATGCAGCCCGAGGGGCGCCCCCAACAAGGTAGGTAAAGAGCATAAGCAAAACGGATACATGCCGTAGGGACGGACCCACGCGACCTGGGAATGATGCGGCCCTGTGGGTGCTCCCAGCTAAAAATGGAACTTAGAAAGATGTCACCTGGTGCCGTTGAAGATGAAGTGATGCTGAAGAAGCGGGCGATGCGCGATGAGGACGTCGACCCTCACGAGCCCCCAGGCCTAGGAGCCTCGGGAGGCTCCGGGGGCACAGGCGGGGTCTCCGAGGGCCATCTCCATCTCCACCAGGACCGCGCAATGCCTGACCTCCTGAGCCTCCAGAATGCTCCTCAGCAGGCGTTGATGAGCGGCGATCGCGTTCGGCAGGCCGAAAGGCATGAAAACATAGCTGTGAGGTGGACCCCCGCAATGCCCCACGCGCGAAGGCCAGAGGCACTCCTGAGATGCGGCTTGGTTGAGCTCTGACACGTCAATGCAGATGCGCAGCCCACCATCCTCACCTGGATGTGTGGCTACGGCTGGCAAGCGGCGGCTGCCGCGCATGAACTCCTGAGGGTTTGGTCTTCCTTGCCTTGTAGCTTCCTGAGGGAAACGTGCCTGGAAGCACCCCTCCAAGTGGTGCCCGAGCACCTCCCTCACGACCTTGGCAAGGTCGGTGGCTCTCCAAGAAAGAGCCCCCGAGCCCTGCCTGAGGAGGGCGCCGGGCGCGCCTTTCTATGCGAGAGAGGGTGGCGCTCCCTGATTGGGCGCAGATCCTAATGCAACACCTCCAGAGGAGCCTGCCTCCTTATGGCTTGGGCCAGGCGAAACCTTCTTCTTCTTAAGGGTCGCCTCGGGAAGTCTTCCGTTCCTGTGGTCCGGGTCTTCGATTGCTGCGGCTTGGAACGCGCGCTCTAGTGAACACACTGCGTCCCTTTCTTCACAGGGTACGGTGATGACTCCACCGCTTCCTGGCATCTTGAGGACATTGTATCCTTGATGAGTCACTACCATGAACTTGGCCAGGGCTGGGTACCCGAGGATGGCGTTGTATGGCAGACGGATGCGGGCAACGTCAAAGTCGATGAGCTCGGTGCGGTAGTTGTTGCGCTGCCCAAAGGTGACTGGAAGGCGAACCTGCCCTATTAGAACAGTGGAACCATTAGTGACTCCTGAGAAGGGCTTGGTTGGCTAAAGCTGATCGTACGACACTTGGAGATTGTCGAACATCTCGACGGACAGGATGTTGAGTCCTGCTCCCCCATCAATGAGGGTCTTGGTGACCTGCACGTTGCTGATGACCGGGGAGCAAAGCATCAGGAGGGCTCCGGCCGTTGCCGCGCACTTGAGCTGATCCGCTGAGCTGAACGTGATAGCGCACGCAGACCACCTGAGAGGGTGCGGGGCCTCAGGCTTGGGGAGGACTGCATTCACCTCGCGAGCAAACTGCTTAAAGATGCGCTATGAGGCTGGGGCCTGCGTGCCACCCAAGATGCAAGCGATTGCGCGCGGCTCCTGGAAGCCCCCAGCCTCCTCCTCTCGATGTTGTTCTTCGTTCCTCCTTGGTGGTGGTGCCAGAGGAGGAAGGCCTGCGTTGCCGTGTGGGCAATTTTCACGAGGCTGATCTCCCCAGCCAACCTCGCGAGGCTGGTCCTGCCAGCGATCCTCGCGAGGTCGGTCATGCCACCCTTGGCGAGGGCCACGGTCTTCCCATTGTCCGCCACCTCTTCCTCCTCCTCGGCCATAGCCCCTGTCGTTGCGCTCGGGGCGTCGGCCGATACGTCCATCTCTCACGGCCCTGAGCTCTTGACATTCATTGGTGTTGTGGGTGTGGAGGTCGTGGTACACGCAGTACTGGCTGCCCTTGGATGACTCAGGCTGATCCCTGCCTCGCTTGGTGTCTGGTTCCGCTGCTACCACGGCAGCCCCCTTGCGCTTCACGTCCTTGGCCTTGGGATTCTTCTCTTCTGGGTCGGCAGCCGGGAGTTCGAGGAGGGAAAGGCGCCCTTCCTCAGCCCTGGCGCACTTGGTCGCCAAGTTGAACAGCTCCAGGGATGTGCACAGGTCTTCATGGTTTGCTAGCTCCTCCTTCATCTTGATGTCGCGTACGCCATCTGAGAAGGCTGAGATGATGGCTTCTTCAGTCACCTTGGGGATCTTCAGGCGAGCGTTGTTGAAGCGCTGGATGTATTTCTGCAGGGTTTCCCCTTGCTGCTGCTTGATGCGGTGCAGATCGCTCACGGCCGGGGGCCGGTTGCGAGTGCCCTGGGAGTTGGCGATGAAGCGAGTGCGCATCTCGTCCCAGGAGGAGGTCGTGCCAGGAGGCAGGTTCAGGAGCCAGGTGCGGGCCCCGTCCTTGAGCGCCATGGGAAACCAGTTCGCCATGACCCTTTCGTCTCCGTTGGTGGCTTCGATGCATAGCTCGTAGAGCTGTAGGAACTCCGTGGGGTCCGCTGTGCCATCGTAGCGAGGGGGCAGGTCAGGCTTGAACTTGCCTGGCCATGCGACGCCGCGTAGCTCGGGGGTGAGAGCACGGCAGCCTGCTGTGGCCACCAGCGCCTTTTGCTGGTGCTGGGCTTGTTCCTGGGGATTCCCGCGCGCCGCCGCTTGGAGCAATGCGGGGTCTTGGCGTGGAGGTGCCGGGACGCGATCTTGGCGCGCCGGTGCTGGGAGCGCGCGAGCACCTTCTTGGGGACGAGGGATCTCTTGGCAGCTCCTTTCTTGCTGCGCAGGTGCCGGACGCGGAGGGTCTCGCCCTGGGGCTGCGCGCCTTGGAGCTAGGGCGCCTTCTTGGGGAGGAGGTGGTGGAGGCACCTCCTGATCCTCGCCTCCTGCGCGGAATGGAGGGTGAGGCAGGAGAGGGACGGCAAGGGCGAGCCCCCTGCGGCGCTGACGAGCTCGGTGATGCGGGCGAGCCAGTCCTCGTAGAGGTCGTCGACGGGGCGGTAGTGCAGGAGCTCTCTTGCCAGGAGCAGCGTGGCGTGCGTGTCCGTGGGGGTGCGACGGGCGTGGGACGACGAAGCGGCTGGAGTCAGCGACGGGGTGGCGGTGCGGCCCTCCCGCCGTATCGAAGGATGCTGGGACGAGGCCTGCTGCTCGTTCCCCGCCGGGCCGGTGGCGGCGTTGGCGGCAGGCGACGGGGAACTACGAGGGCGTCTGCCGACGGGCGCCGTCTGGGCGACGCGGGTGGCGAGAGCAGCCCGGATCTCGGCGCGAGCCCGACGAGCGTCAGCCATGGACTCGAGGGAAGATCGCACGCGAACAGCGGAAGAAAGATTCCGGCGCACCCCTACCTGGCGCGCCAAATGTTGGATTTCGAGTTCCGGCAGACCCTTGAGGTTCGAACACTGGGGTGCGCGCGGAGATCTCTCCCCTACCGATCTACGTCCAATCTCCTCACGTGATCTAAGGTGGAAACAACGAACAACACAAGGGACACGTTGTTTATACTGGTTCGGACCACCGTTGTGGTGTAATACCCTACTCTAGTGTGTGGTGTGGTGGATTGCCTCAGGGGCTGATGATGAACAGTACAAGGGAAGAACAGCCTCGCGAGAGGTGTTCTTGACCCAGTGCGATGAACTGTTTGGGTGAGTTCAGTCGCTTCTCTCTCTCTCTCTCTCACTCTCTGCTAGGGCTCTACCAGATCTCTGCCTGTCCTCCTACTCTGTGGTGGCTAGCTCTATTTATAAAGGCCTTGGGCCTCTCCCCAAATAATGAGCGGGAAGGGCGCCAACAATTGGCCATTTTGAAGGGGAACATCTAGTAGAAGTTATCCTGACCAAAGGTGGTCTTCGGCTGCCAAAAGCACTGGTGATGACGCCGTCTTGGGCTCCACGGTGACCTCCATCCTGCTGCTCTGCTGGTCCTGGTCTCGTTGCACCGGAATGGTAACCTTTACCCGATGCCTTGGCCTGTGCTTGCCCCCTTTGCACCAAAGGGGAAACAAGGACACTGCGCAGGCCGGCGCCCGCCTGGTCTCGATCGTCATGGCTTGCATCACGGGCTCCTCGCGAGGTACCTCTGCCTTGATCTCTCCGCCTCCTCGCGAGCCTGCCTGATGAGGCTGCCTCTGAGGAAGCTTCTGGTCATCCGCCTCGCGAGGCTTGGCCCCTCGCGAGGGTCTTGAGCTTGAGCTGATGAAAATGGGCCACGCTGGGCCCCCACTTGAGCCACGCCGCAGGCTGCAGGCAGGCAAGTCTGGGGACCCCCGTTCCCAGAACGCCGACAACATGGGAGAAGTCTTTATATAAGTAGTCATGTGAATTTGGTATTCATTCGATATTTTGATGAGATGTATGTTGTCTCTCCTCTAGTGGTGTCATGTGAACTTCGAATACCTGACACTTCACCATTATTTGGGCCTAGAGGAAGGCATTGGGAAGTAATAAGTAGATGATGGGTTGCTAGAGTGACAGAAGCTTAAACCCTAGTTTATGTGTTGCGTCGTAAGGGGCTGATTTGGATCCATATGTTTCATGCTATGGTTAGGTTTACCTTAATACTTCTTTTGTAGTTGCGGATGCTTGCAAGAGGGGTTAATCATAAGTGGGATTCTTGTCCAAGGAAGGGCAGTACCCAAGCACCGGTCCACCCACATATCAAATTATCAAAGTAACGGACGTGAATCATATGAGCGTGATGAAAACTAGCTTGACGATAATTCCCATGTGTCCTCGGGAGCGCTTTCCTTTATATAAGAGTTTGTCCAGGCTTGTCCTTTGCTACAAAAAGGATTGGACCATCTTGCTGCACCTCGTTTACTTTTATTACTTGTTACCCGTTACAAATTACCTTATCACAAAACTACCTGTTACCGATAATTTCAGTGCTTGCAGAGAATACCTTACTGAAAACTGCTTATCATTTCCTTCTGCTCCTTGTTGGGTTCGACACTCTTACTTATCGAAAGGACAACTGTAGATCCCCTATACTTGTGGGTCATCATGTTCACACACGGATTTTGCTACGGGAATCGTGTGTAATTCAAACTACAGTACTCATAAATTCCGGTGACCGGCGTTTGTACTTCCCCATCGATCTATATTCCGGCCGCCAATCAATACTACCTTGCTCACGTCGTCCCGCCTGTAATCTCATCTACATCCTCCCCTCGCTCTCTCTCTCTCTCTCTCTCTCTCTCTCAAATCTCTTCCATGGCGCCGCCGGTCTGCCCACGCGCCGACGAGGAGTCGCCGCCCCCAAGGACGCTCACTCGATTAGCAGCGACGAGGACCCCTATGCGTCGCCTGACGAGGTTGCGCCGGGCCCCCAATTTTGGATTGGTTTTGGGGCCAGTACAATCTTTGTCTGTGGAAGTCGCTGCCGCCGGCTGAGAAAGCCAGGCAAGTGGCGTTCAAGAAGGAGATGGCGGAGGAGGAAGCTAGGTACCAGGAGGCCTGTGAAGCCCGTGATGCCGCATAGGAAAAGGAGGCGGCGGAGCTTTGGGGGCGGGCGCGTCGTCGTGCCGAGGAGGTGTACGGAGACGGGTACCTCGCGAGGAAGGTCATAGGCGCTGGGCGCCTTGTCGCTGCGTGGAGGTGGGCCGATAAGCTTCAGCGTGCCACTGACGAGGAGCTCCAGTGGGCGCCCAACGAAATGGCAAGATCGGCTGCGCGCGTCCGCCAGCAAGAGGCAAATCGATACGTCAAGCGCTGCGAGGCGGAGGAGTTGGACTACTGCCTCCACACTGGGAAGATGTCGCGCACCAGGGAGCTGCTGGCGAGGGGCTGTCGGAATACTGCCCCAGGAGGGATTATTAGTTTTAGTATTGTTCGTTTTCAATTTTATGCATTGTACCTAGTAGTTAAGTATCATCACGTATACGTGATGATATTATATATATATATATATATATTCTGTGATGATCTAATGAACAATTAATATATATATATATTATGAATTCCATTTTCTATCTGTTTTTGTATACTAGTTTGAATCTAGCTGTTATCATCCACATATATAGAATGGAAAGCGTATATACACACACTGAAACAGAACATATAAGAATGGAAACAGAGTACACGCATTGAAACAGAGCAATAAACAGAGCAATACTATGATTGATGTGAATACAAAGCTATCTATGTCGAAACAACTTTTCAAAATAAACGCGTCCATGAGACCATGACCAACAACCCTTGCCTAGGGTAGCTCTTGGCTCTGCCTGAACTCGTGCAGGCGTTTGTCCAAGCGGTCGACACGCTCGCGGTACATCTGGAGCACGTTCTCAAGCTCCAAGTTGGCTATTTCATCGGAGATCACCAACTCAAGGATGCATCAGCCATGTTCCTCTACTACGCCCAGGTGGACACCTGGGCCAAGGAGGCGGTCAAGCTTATGGACCAGCGCGTTGGCATCCAGCAGGCTGTGGACAAGGCGAACGGCGGCACCCATGCCATTGGCGTGGCGGCGTCCGGTGCAAGTACGACGTGGCTGGCATCTGGCGCAAGTACGACGCTGAGGGCCTCTGCCCACTCCTGGCGAGGAATGGGGGTACTGACGGGACGTGTACCCAGGTGCGACGCCATGTCGATAGCAGGCAAGCGCCGATGGATCCGCTCTTACTGTGCGGTGCGCCGCACCTCTCGCTCTGCGGCGCTCCAACAGTCTCGCCGTGTGGCGAGCCGCAGCCTATCGGCGCAGACGCGCCTAGCTTGCTCTACGGCACGACATCGATCATGTTGTGCGGTGTGCTGCAGCCTGTCAGCGCTGACATGCCTATCTTGATCCACGGCGCTCAAGCGCCATGCGCCAAAGGTCTGCTCAACCCTGGCGATGACGCGCATCACAGCGTCGTCCATCGCATTGCCGGGGAGCGCCTCGGCCTCGACGGGCCGTGGCGCCTGCTCGTTTTCCTTGTCGACGAGGTTGATGGCAGAGGCGGTGCTTTGGTGGGTTGGCATGCTTGGAAAAGGTGGATGTGCTACAAGCTGCGCTTGTCGCCTCCGTGCGTCGCGCACCCCCTACGCGCAATATAGCAGGGTTGCGGGAAACAGACGAGGAAATGGCGGGAAATGGTGGTGTGTTCATAAAACGCCATCAATTAATGGAAAATTGGCCTCGAGCTAGCACAAGAAGTAGATGATGATCAGATGAACACGGGCCACACTAGGGATCTCGTCGGTGATGAATTCATCAATCCCAAACGGTTGAATACTAGCAAGCGTTTGCCCACAACACACACGACCTATTCCATCACAAATAGGTCGGATGGATCAACTGTATGCCATGTATTCGGATGACCCCCCGTCCTACAATGGCCAATAGATGTTGTGTAGACAGAGCATATCACATACGTCTTATTAGAAGCAATCGTCTGTGTTATTATCGGTCTTCGCACACATTTTGATTACAGACCTGTTTGCCGCGTATCACACACATCTTGTTATATTGAACCGTTTCTGTTCTCTTGCCTAATCACAAACAGTTCATCCGAGTGAACCGTATGATGTACATCACACAAACCTTGATCGGGCTGTCCGTTTCTTTTGTGTTGCCTAATCACAAACAGTTCATTCGAGTGAACCGTATGCTGTACATCGCACACACCTTCATCTAGCTGTCTGTTTCTTTTGTTCCTCCTCATCGCAAACAGTTAATTGAACTGAACCATATTCCCTTCATCGCACACGCAACTAAAACCTGAACCGTGTTTGATGCATCCGTCATCGCAAACGCTTTATACATTTATGACGGTTTTCCTACACCACCGTTTGCGATCATTGCATCGCAACAGTTTCTCGAAGGGTCTCTGATCGTAGTGTCACGTTAGTAGCATCATGTAGTAGTGGACTAATGCCCTTTAAACCATCAAGAGTATATCCAATAGCAGCTCGGTGCTTCTTCAGAACCTTCAATAATCTTTCTTCTTCATGTTCTGAAAGGTTAGCACTAATAATAACATGATATATCTTTTTTCTCATCAAGATAAGCATATTTCAAAGTGTCTGGTAATTTTTTTAATTCAAACACATGATCACCTTTAGGTGAAGAAGGACCTCCTAGAGTTTCAATAGGCAAATTGTGTTTAAGCAGAGGTCGTTGTTCAAAGAAAATTTTATCTATTTCATTTCTTTCATGCAGATGCATATCATTTTCATGGTCTAGCAAATAATGTTCTAGTGGATCAGTAGGAGGCACAGTAATAGAAGCAAGACCAATTATTTCATCCTTACTAGACAACTCCTTCTTATGATGTTTTCTACTAAACTTAGAAAAATTAAACTCATGAGACTCATCACCAAAACTAACACCGACAATTTGTTTCTCATAATCTATTTTAGCATTAACGGTGTTCAAGAAAGGTCTACCAAAGATAATGGAACAAAATTCATCTTGTGGGGAACCAAGAACAAGAAAATCAGTAGGGTATTTTATTTTCCCACACACGACTTCAACATCTCTAACAATCCCAAGTGGTGTGATGGTGTCTCTATTAGGAAGTTTAATAGTAACATCTATGTCTTCTATTTCAGCAGGTGCTATGTCTTTCATAATTTCTTGATATAAGGTAAAAGGAATAGCACTCACGCTAGAACCTATGTCACATAAACCATGATAACAATGATCTCCTATTTTAACTGAGACAACATGCATGCCAACAACAGGTCTATGTTTATCTTTTTCATCGGGTTTGGCAATCCGAGCAGCTTCATCACAGAAGTAAATAACATGCCCATCTATATTTTAAACCAGGAGATCTTTAACCATAGCAACACTAGGTTCTACTTTGATTTGTTCAGCAGATTTGGATGCTCTAATATAACTTTTGTTCACCACAATTGAAACTTTAGCATGTTCCTTTATCCTAACAGGGAAAAGTTGTTTTTCAATACAAGTAGTAGGAACAACTGGATCAACATTATAAACAATAGTTTCATCTTTAGCTATTACCGGTTCTTTAATTTCTTATTTAATAGGGGGTGATATTTAAACCACTTCTCCTTAGGGAGATCAACATGAGTAGAAAATGATTCACAAAAGGAGGCTACTATCTCAGAGTCAAGTCCATATTTAGTGCTAAACTTTTGAAAAGCATCAATATTCATAAAAGATTTAACACAATCATACTTAAGCTTAATACCTGACTCTTTACCTTCATCGAGTTCCCAATCTTCAGAGTTGCGTTTAATTCTTTCTAAAAGATCCCGCCTGAATTGAATAGTCTTCTTCATAAAGGAACCAGTGCAAGAAGTATCAAGCATGGATTGATCATCATGAGAAAGCCGAGCATAAAAATTCTGAATAATTATTTCCCTTGAGAGCTCATGATTGGGGTATGAATATAACATTGACTTAAGCCTCCCCGAAGCTAGAGAGATACTTTCTCCTTCACGAGGCCAAAACTATATATACAGTTCTGATCACAATGAACTAGATGCATAGGATAATTTTTTTGGTGAAATTCCAATTTCAATCGATTCCAATTCCAAGATCCAATATCATCGCATAGCCTATACCATGCCAATGCTTTTCCCTTCAAAGATAAAGGGAAAACCTTCTTCTTAGCTTCATCTCTGGGTAAACCTGCAAGCTTAAATAATCCACAAATTTCATCCACATGTATCAAGTGCATATCATGATGTTCATTTCCATCTCCTGCATAAGGATTAGCTAGCAGTTGTTCTATCATACCTGAAGGAATTTCATAACCAATATTTTCAATAGGTGCAGTAGGTTGAGGGGTAACTGTCGGTTTCAAAACCAGCCAATCTCGGGTAGGGGGTCCCGAACTGTGCGTCTGAGGATTGAAGGTAATAGGAGACAAAGGGAACAAGATGTTTACCCAGGTTCGGGCCCTCTTAATGGAGGTAAAACCCTACGTTCTTATTGATTGTATTTGACGAGTATAGGGGTTACAAGAGTTGATCTACCTCGAGATCATAATGGCTAAACCCTAAATGTCTAGCCTGTATGAATTCCGATAGCCTCTACGGACTAAACCCTCTGGTTTATATAAACACCAGAGGGGCCTAGGGTTGTACAGAGTCGGTTTACAGAGAAGGGAAATTATACATCCGGACACTAGGCTTGCCATCCACGTGAAGGAGAGTCCCATCCACACACGGGGGGATGTCTTTTGCCTTGTATCTTCACGGCCCATCAGTGTGGCCCATATCAAATAACCCGGACACCCGAGGACCCCCTAATCTGGGACTCCCTAAGTATCCCCTTAACCAGTCTTCAATGACAATGTGTTCAACACGTAGATTGTCTTTGGCATTGCAAGGCGGGTTCCTTCTCCGCATACAAAGCAGTCTTCTGAACAATAGAATTATATCCGGCTCTGTATAATAGTCTCAACCCTCACCACAAGGGTACAATACTTAATAAGGCATATCTACTAACAGCCTTTTCATCGCAATGTCACGTCTGGCCTTTTTATTATTTCAAACCATTTTTTGGCCTCCCGTTTCATGCTTTGAGGCGCAATCTCTATCAATACGGGTTTGGGTAATCCAACTATGCCATGCACACGTCCCTTGGGAATAGGTGAGTTTTAAGGCTAGTGGGGGGGGGGGCGTTTGATATTCATTGCCTATATAAGCGGATGAAGATCCATCTTTTTACCCCACGCCTTCTTCCTTCCTCAGCCTTCCCATCCTTGAGCTTCAGCACCCAATCTTCAACCTTTCCCACCGCCCAACCCTTCCAGCCATGGCCGGCTCTGGCTCGTAGGGCAAGTGGATGGTTTCCTCCGTCACGGAGAGGAAAGTCAAGGAACTCCGGGAAGCGGGGTACTTGGCCGCGAACATCGTGCATCGGCTCCCTGCCAAAAAACAGATCATCCCCACTCCGGAGCCCAATGAGAGGGTGGTGTTTATCCCCCACTTCCTCCGCGGACTAGGGTTTCCTCTCCACCCCTTCTTACGTGGCCTCATGTTCTATTATGGGCTAGATTTCCACGATCTAGCCCCAAATTCCTTCCTCCACATTTCGGCGTTCATCGTCGTATGCGAGGCGCTCCTCCACATTCCCACCACTACGGCCTATGGCGTAAAATCTTCAACGTGAAGCCGAAAGTGGTCGATGGGCAACATGCGGACTGCGGTGGCACCTTGGTGAGCAAGCTCCCCAATGTTACCTGTCCCAAAGGGGCCTTTGTGGAGATCGTGAAGGGATGGCAATAGGAGTGGTTCTACATCACTGAACCTCGTGGCACCACATGGGCCGCCACTCATGAGTTTAAATCCGGACCCCCAATGCGGCTTGCGTCGTGGATTAACAAGGGCCTAGATTGGGCATCGTCTGATGAGGTGATGATGCTGCAAGAGCGCATAAAAAATATGATGGAGAAGAACACCAGTCTCGCTGATGTGATTTAGGTGATGATTTTTCCCCGGATTCTCCCCTGCCAGCGCCGGCCTGTCCACATGTGGGAGTTCAATCCGGCTGGCCCTCGAACCCTGCAGCAATTCTTCGGCACGACGCACGAAGAGATCTGGAAGCTGCTTTTCAAGGCCCAGAAGTCGTGGCCAGAGACGACCGAAGACATCAGCCTTGACTGCGCTCATCCGGCCACCTGATGACCCACAAGTATAGGGGATCTATCGTAGTCCTTTCGATAAGTAAGAGTGTTAACCAACGAGGACCAGAAGGAAATGGTAAGCAATTTTTAGTAAGGTATTCTCTGCAAGCACTGAAATTATCGGTAACAGATAGTTTTGTGATAAGGTAATTTGTAACGGGTAACAAGTAATAAAAGTAAATAAGATGCAGCAAGATGGACCCATCCTTTTTGTAACAAAGGACAAGCCTGGGCAAACTCTTATATAAAGGAAAGCGCTCCCGAGGACACATGTGAATTATCGTCAAGCTAGTTTTCATCACGTTCATATGATTCGCGTTCGGTACTTTGATAATTTGATATGTGGGTGGACCGGTTGTTTGGTACTGCCCTTACTTGGAAAAGCATCCCACTTATGATTAACCCCTCTTTCAAGCATCCGCAACTACAAAAGAAGTATTAAGGTAAACCTAACCATAGCATCAAACATATGGATCCAAATCATCCCCTTACGAAGCAACGCATAAACTAGGGTTTAAGCTTCTGTCACTCTAGCAACCCATCATCTACTTATTACTTCCCAATGCCTTCCCCTAGGCCCAAACAATGGTGAAGTGTCATGTAGTCGATGTTCACATGACACCACTAGAGGAGAGACAACATACATCTCATCAAAATATCGAACGAATACCAAATTCACTTGACTACTTATAGCAAGACTTCTCCCATGTCCTGAGGTACAAACGTAGCTACTCACAAATCATATTCATGTTCATAATCAGAGGGGTATTAATATGCATAAAGGATCTGAACATATGATCTTCGACCAAATAAACCAACTAGCATCAACTACAAGGAGTAATCAATATACTACTAGCAACCCACATGTACCAATCTACGGTTTTGGGACAAAGATTGGATACAAGAGATGAACTAGGGTTTGAGATGGTGCTGGTGAAGATGTTGATGGATATTGACCCCCTCCCGATGAGAGGATCGATGGTGATGACGATGGTGACGATTTCCCCCTCCCGGAGGGATGTTTCCCTGGCAGAAAAGCTCCACCGGAGCCCTAGATTGGTTACGCCAAGGTTCCACCTCGTGGCGGCAGTGCTTCATCCCAAAAGCTTGCTTATGATTTTTTCCAGGACAAAAGACTTCATATAGCCAAAGATGGGCACCGGAGGCTTGCCAGGGGGCCCACGAGACAGGGGGCGCGCCCAGGGGGGTAGGGCGTGCCCCCACCCTCGTGGATGGTAGGTGGCCCCCCTCTAGTGCTTTCTTCGCCCAATATTTTTTATATGTTCTAAAATTGACTTCCGTAGAGTTTCAGGACTTTTGGAGTTGTGCAGAATAGGCCTATAATATTTGCTCCTTTTCCAGCCCATGATTCAAGCTGCCGGCACTCACCCTCTTCGTGCAAACCTTGTAAAATAAGAGAGAATAGGCATAAGTATTGTGACATAATGTGTAATAACAGTCCATCATGCAATAAATATCGACATAAAAGCATGATGCAAAATGGACGTATCAACTCCCCCAAGCCGAGACCTCGCTGGGGCCGGAGATGGTGGAGAGCGAGATGCCTCCGCAAGCCTCCCGGCCAACTGCCATGGACAACACCAAAGTGTTGTCCCGAAGAGCCTCTCCGGGCCATGGCGAGGTGCAGGAGGCCGCCCAGACGGCGCCAGAGGGTAACACCTCGGCTGCCGAGAACATGGGGGAACCAACCCCCATGGAGACTTGTGACGGGGGCCATGACCAATCCGGCCCCAGCCGAATATTGTTTCAGAGACCAGTACGGCTCCGGAATCGAGCGAGCAACCTCCTTTGAAAGGGGGGGGAGCATCGACTCCACTGGTGACCTCTATGAATCCAGAGGCGCCAGACACTCTTGTGGAAGCGCTTCAGCGTGCTTCCATTATGGAGGAGCACCGTACCCTTATGGGTACGGTGGTTGAGAAGGTTCAACCCACCAAAAGTGGGTTGAACGAAGCCTTTACCAGCCTATTAACAGGCTTTGAGGTATGTGATGTAATATTCTTAGCTGCTTTGCATATGCAAAAAATATGCCTGTGTATAGATATTAGCCCCTGAGACTCTGTTCGACTTTTGCAAAGAAGTGCTGAATAGAGGATCAAATAGTACCCGCAGGAGATAATATACTTGTTTATTTTGACGTATAGGCTTCACTATTAGCGGCAACCACCCAGGCCGCCGAAGTGTCCGAACTTAACTGGAAGCTGGAGCGGGCCGATGAGGACCTCGTCCGCATCAACAAGCGGTTTGATGAGGCGCAAGGTATGTTTTGAAAAAAAGTTTACGCCCCCATAGTAATATGCCAATGCAGGGTCTAATCTCCTGCATTATCCTGATCATATTTGCAGGTAGTGCGACCGAGGTCGAGACCCTGAATAGCGCCCTTGCCCAAGCCAAGGAGCAGGCACGGGTGAGCCAAGCGGCCGCTGACAAAGCGGCTGCGGATTTAGAGGCCGAGAAGGTCACCCGCTGGAAGTATGAGGAGCGGGTGACAGACGTGGAGCAGGAGCTTCAAGATGCCGCCAACAAGTGTGAGACCTTGGAGGAGAAGAATAAGGCCCAAGCGGACGATCTCACTGATGGTAGCTGGAACTACGTCGGTATTTCCCTGGAGAGGGAGGGATGATGTAGCACAACGACAATAGGTATTTCCCTCAGTTATGAAACCAAGGTATCGAACCAGCAGGAGAACCAAGCAACACAACGTAAGCAGTGCCTGCACACAAATAACAACACCACTCAACCCGACGTGTTAAAGGGGTTGTCAATCCCTTCCGGGGTACGACGTCTCAAGATAGGCAAACGAACATGAGGTAAATTGTAGTAGATTGATAGATCGAACGTCAAATAAAATAAATAAAGATAAAATGCAACAAGGTATTTTTGTATTTTTTTGTTTAATAGATCTGAATAAAAATGCAAAGGAAAAGTAGATCGCAAGGCAAATATATGAGAAAGAAGACCCGGGGGCCGTAGGTTTCACTAGTGGCTTCTCTCGAGAAAAATAACAAACGGTGGGTAAACACATTATTGTTGGGAAATTGATAGAACTTCAAATAATTATGATGATATCCAGGCAATGATCATTACATAGGCATCACGTCCAAGATTAGTAGACTGACTCATGCCTGCATCTACTACTATCACTCCACACATCGACCGCTATCCAGCATGCATCTAGTGTATTAAGTTCATGGAAAATGTAGTAATGCAATAAAAACGATGACATGATGTAGACAAGATCCGTTTATCTATATGGCAGTAGATATAGATCTCGTCTTTTTATCCTGAGTAGCAATGGTACATACGTGTCGGTTCCCTTTCTGTCACTGGGATCAAGCACCGCAAGATCGAACCCACTACCGGGCACCTCTTCCCATTGTAAGATAAAGAGATCAAGTTGGCCAAATAAAACCCAAATATCGGAGAAGAAATACGAGGCTATAAGAGATCGTGCATATAAGAGATCAAAGAAACTCAAATAACTTTCATGGATAGAAAAAGATATGACTGATCATAAACTCGAAGTTCATCAGATCCCTACAAACACCCCGCAAAAGAGTTACATCATTTGGATCTCCAAGAGACCATTGTATTGATAATTTGGCGAGAGAGAGAAAGCCATCTAGCTACTAAACGGACCCGAAGGTCTACAAAGAACTACTCACGCATCATCGGAGAGGCACCAATCGAGGTGGTGAACCCCATCCGAGATGGTGTCTAGATTGGATCTGGTGGTTCTGGACTCTGCGGCGGCTGCATGAATATTTCATCGATGCCTTTAGGGTTTTTGGAATATTGTGGTATTTATAGAGCAAAGAGACGGTCCGGGGGGCACCTGAGGTGGACACAACCCACCAGGGCGCACCTGGGCCTCCTGGCACGCCCTAGAGGGTTGTGCCCCTCGAGGCACCCCCAGGTGCAACCAGGGCCCATTGCCTTCCTTCTGGCCCGTAAAAAATCTCTATAAAGTTTCATGGCATTTGGACTCCGTTTGATATTTATTTTTTGTGATGTAAAAAACATGGAAAAAAACAACAACTATCACTTGGCACTATGTCAATAGGTTAGTACCAAAAATGATATAAAAATGACTATAAAATGATTATAAAACATCCAAGATTGATGATAAAACAGCATGGAACAATAAAAAATTATAGATACGTTGGAGACGTATCAGCATCCCCAAGCTTAACTCCTACTCGTCCTCGAGTAGGTAAGCGATAAAAACAGAATTTTTGATGTGGAGTGCTGTTCATCATGTCATATTATATTCTTTTCTTTATAGCATGGACATTTGGACTTTTATGTGATTCAAAGCAATAGTCTAGTTTTGACATAATAATTTAGATACTCAAGCATATCAACAAGCAACCATGTCTTTCAAAATATCAATGCTAAAACAAGTTATTCCTAGCCCATCATGCTCAAACATTGATCCATTCATGAAACACACTCGAATATTAACTACACCCAATACTTGAGCATGATCATATTGCCTCCTAGTTGGTGCTTTTATGAGAGAAGATGGAGACTCAAATTTCAAAATAAAAATTGCATAAATTAAAAGAAAGGCCCTTCGCAGAGGGAAGTAGGGATTTGTAGAGGAGCCAGAGCTCAAAGCAAAAAAAATAGAGATAAAACATTTTGGGAGGTGTATCCATCCCACCAACGAAAACGACTTAGAGTTCCCAACACTTTCCATGCTAGATATGCCATAGGTGGTTCCCAAACAAAAAATAAATTTTATTCCTTTTTCCACCATAACTTTCACTTTCCATGGCTAACCGTATCCACGGGTGCCCTCCATACCAACACTTTCCAAGGAATTTATTATTTGACAACATAAAGTAAATTAATTTTTTTCATTTCGGGACTGGGCATCCCTAATACCTTTGCCTTACTCTCGTGCAATGACAAGTGAATAAACACTCATGTTGAGAATAACACATCTAGCATTGAAAATATTAGCCACCCCTCACTGATCCGTGAGCGAAACAAACGCACAAAAGAGAAGTTTATTTTGAAAATTAGAGATGGCACATGAAAATTTGCTTAGAACGGCAAAAGAATACCGCATATAGGTAGATATAGTGGACTCATGTGGCAAAACCACTTTAAAGGATTTTGGATGCACAAGTAGAGGTCATACTTAGTGCAAAATGAAGGCTAGCAAAAAGATTGAGAAGCGACCAACGAAGAAATGAATAATCTCAGAAGCAAGCATTAAGCATAATTAACACCGAATAATGCACCACGAGTAGGATGTAATTTTCATTGCATGATTATAGACTTTCGTGCATGCATAGGGAATCACAAACCTTAACACCAATATTCCTACTAAAGCATAATTACTCATCAACATAACTCACATATCACATCGTCATATCTCAAACTATTACTAAGAATCAAGTTTATTTTGTCCAATGATCTTCATGACATTTTTTTACTTTATCCTTCTTCGATATCTATCACTTTGGCACTAATTTTCATGTGTTGCTTTTCATAAGCTCGAACAAATATATGTGAAGATCATGAGCATAACAAATTTTCTTTCTCTCAAAATAATTTAAGTGAAGCAAGAGAGAATTTCTTGAAAATTTTACTAACCTTCAAACAAATCTAAGTGAGGCAAGAGAGTATTTCTTCAAAAATAACAAAGCACACCGTGCTCAAAAAGATATACATGAAGCACTAGAGAAAGTCCTAGCTCATAAAAGATTTAAGTGAAGCATAGAGAGCAATTCTAACAAGTCATTATATAATTTTGACTCTCTCAAATAGGTGTGTCCAGCAAGGATTGATGACTTAAAACACAAAATAAAACAAGCAAAGACACATATCATACAAGACGCTGCAAGCAAAACACATATCATGTGACCAATAAAAATATAGTCTCGAGTAAAATACCGATAGTTGTTGGAAGAAAGCGGGGATGCCGCTCGGGGGCATCCCCAAGCTTAGTTGGTTGCTCATTCTTGGATAATAGCTTGGGATGTCGGGGCATCCCTAAGCTTAGGCTCTTACATCCTTCCTTCATCCATCGTAAGATAACCCAAAACTTGAAAACTTCAATCACACAAAACTCAACAAAAACCTTCGTGAGATCCATTAGTATAAGAATAATAAACCACTACTATAAGTGATGTATCAAACCAATTAATATTTTGTTTTTGTATTATATCTACTGTATTCCAACTTTTCTATGACAAAAACTCATCAAAGAAAACCATAGAGCCATCAAAATAAGCACACAACACAAAGAAAATAGAATCTGTCAAAACATAATAGTCTGTAGCAATCTGACTATTTCAAGTACTTCTGTAACTCCAAAAATTATGCCAAATTAGGACAGCCTGAGAAATTTGTATATTGATCTACTCAATTGGAATGGGTATTTTATCACTCTCTGGTAAAAAATTATAATTGTTTTCGTGAGTGCAAAACTTTCTGTTTTTTCAGCAAGATCAAACAACTATTGCCAAGAAGATCCTAAAGGCTATACTTGGCACAAACACTAATTAAAACATAAAAAACACAATCATAACAGTAGCATAATTGTGCTAACACTCAAGAACAGAAAGAAAAAAGCAAAAATAAATTTTATTCATTGGGTTGCCTCCCAACAAGCGCTATAGTTTTACGCCCTTAGCTAGGCATAAAGCATGGATCTAAGTTTTGTCATCTTTGTCCAACTATTCAATCAAACACTTAGAATCCCTTAAAGATTCAGCATAAATATTTGAAATAACAACACTCCTAGGAATAAATTCAAAGATTTCATTCTTACAAAAAGGATCCCTTATCACTTCAACAAAATTAGGGTGAATACTAATCATCTTAAGATCTAATTTATTGCTATCACTAGAAGTTCCACCCTTGTTCCTAGATCTCATACTCTTTACAGGAGTTTCCTCAATAATTTTAGTGATAGTAAAAGTCGTGCTTAGATTACTAAAGATTTCTTCCAATTTATCGATCCGAGACGGACTTTCTTCTATTCTTTCATGGATTAAAGTACCCCTCTCTTTTAACAACTTAAAGATATCGCCCGCTTTTGACCCAAGATTAGTAGAAAAATTATGCATATTTTTATGTATAATTTCCATATGATCTTCGGTGAGCATTTTCTTTTCAATAACATCTAGTCTTTCCATAACATGCTCAAGAGTCAAAATTGTTTCATTAACCATAAGAGGTGGTGAGCCCACTAAATTTCCCATAGCATTAAGAGCATCCAAAGGAGGACTCATTAAGAAATTTCCACCAGTAATCGTATCAAGGAGGAATCTATACCAAGTGGTGATGCCAACATAAAAACAACGCAGAAGCACAATGGTAGATTGCTTACGGATAGATCTATTATGAGCATTGCAAATTCTATACCAAGCATCTTTTAAACTTTCTCCTCCCCTTTGTTTAAAGTTGAGAACCTCGTTCTCGGGAGTGCAAGCAATAGAGGAGGAATTATCCATAACGGCAAACAAGATCTCACATACAAAAACAGATCCGACAAGAAAACGGTGAACGGAAAAAGAGAGGCGAATAAAACGGCAAATTTTTGTGAAGTGGGGGAGAGGAAAATGAGAGGCAAATGGCAAATAATGTAAATTGCAAGGAGATGAGATTTGTGATTAGGAACCTGGTTATTTTGAAGATCCTCCCCGGCAACAGTGCCAAAAATTCTCCTTGATGGTAGCTGGAACTACGTCGGTATTTCCCTGGAGAGGGAGGGATGATGTAGCACAACGACGGTAGGTATTTCCCTCAGTTACGAAACCAAGGTATCGAACTAGTAGGAGAACGAAGCAACACAGCGTAAGCAACACCTGCACACAAATAACAACACCTCGCAACCCGACGTGTTAAAGGGGTTGTCAATCCCTTCCGGGGTACGGCGCCTCAAGATAGGCAAACGAACGTGAGGTAAATTGTAGTAGATTTATAGATCGAATGCCAAATAAAAGAAATAAAGATAAAATGCAGCAAGGTATTTTTGTATTTTTTGGTTTAATAGGTCTAAATAAAAATGCAATGGAAAGTAGATCACAAGGCAAATATATGAGAAAGAAGACCCAGGGGCCGTAGGTTTCACTAGTGGCTTCTCTCGAGAAAAATAGCAAATGGTGGGTAAACAAATTACTGTTGGGCAATTGATAGAACTTCAAATAATTATGATGATATCCAGGCAATGATCATTACATAGGTATCACGTCCAAGATTAGTAGACCGACTCATGCCTGCATCTACTACTATTACTCCACACATCGACCGCTATCCAGCATGCATCTAGTGTATTAAGTTCATGGACAAACGGAGTAATGCAATAAGAACGATGACATGATGTAGACAAGATCCGTTTATCTATATGGCGGTAGATATATATCTCGTCCTTTTATCCTTACTAGCAACGATACATACGTGTCGGTTCCCTTTCTGTCACTGGGATCATGCACCGTAAGATCGAACCCACTACCGGGCACCTCCTCCCATTGCAAGATAAATATATCAAGTTGGACAAACAAAAGCCAAATATCGGAGAAGAAATACAAGGCTATAAGAGATCATGCATATAAGAGATCAAAGAAACTCAAATAACTTCCATGGATATAAAAGATATGACTGATCATAAAATTGAAGTTCATCAGATCCCAACAAACACACCACAAAAGAGTTACATCATATGGATCTCCAAGAGACCATTGTACCGAGAATTCAGCGAGAGAGAGAAAGGCATCTAGCTACTAACTACGGACCTGAAGGTCTACAAAGAACTACTCAGGCATCATCAGAGAGGCACCAATGGAGGTGGTGAACCCCATCCGAGATGGTGTCTAGATTGGATCTGGTGGTTCGGGACTTTGTGCTGGCTGGATGAATATTTCGTCGATGCCTTTAGGGTTTCTGGAATATTGTGGTATTTATAGAGCAAAGAGGCGGTCTGGGGGGAACCCGAGGTGGGCACAACCCACCAGGGCGCACCTGGGCCTCCTGACGTGCCCTGGTGGGTTGTGCCCCCTCGGGGCACCCCCAGGTGCAACCAATGCCCATTGCCTTCCTTCTGGCCCGTAAAAATCCCCGTAAAGTTTCGTGGCATTTGGACTCCGTTTGATATTGATTTTCTATGATGTAAAAAACATGGAAAATGGCAACTGGCACTTGGCACTATGTCTATAGGTTAGTACCAAAAATGATATAAATTGACTATAAAATGATCATAAACATCCAAGATTGATAATAAAACAGCATGGAACAATAAAAAATTATAGATACGTTGGAGACGTATCACTAACCAAGGCTCTTCAGGAGGCCAAGGAGGCGCGGACCGAGTCCCAGGCGGCTCGCGAGGAGAACAAGCAAGCCGGAGAGATAGCAGCTGGTAAGCCCTTTCTTTTATAGAGTATATTTCGCGATCAGAGATATGTCTTGCTTAATCGACTATGGAGTTCTCCAGACGCCTTTGCTGATCTCCCAAGGAGTGCGGCCGACGCCGCGCAATTCTTCCTGTCCCAGGAGGGAAACACCACGGGGAAGCTCTTCTGGTCCCACTACCCGGCGCCAGAAAGGCCAGCACTGCTAAACAACCAGATGATGTAGTTGGCTGAGCTGCATAGGATGTTCGGTTTGCCCATGAAGGACATCATAGTCCGACTATGGCCAGGCGGACCCATTCCGAGCAGCTACTTCGGCTTGGTCAAGCGACTTGGCGAGGCCCTGCCCCGGGTTGAAGCTGTGAAGCGCTCGGCGTGCATAGAGGGTGTGCGGATGGCCTTTTCCCGCGTCAAGATGCACCGGGAGAAGATGAAGGCCGTTGTGGGAGTCCTGGATTAGGGGGTCTCCAGATGGCCAGACTATCTCCATTGGGCGGACTGTTAGACTATGAAGATACAAGATTGAAGACTTCGTCTCGTGTCCGGATGGGACTCTACTTGGCGTGGAAGGCAAGCTAGGCAATACGTATATGGATATCTCCTCCTTTGTAACCGACCTTGTGTAACCCTAAGCCTCTCCGGTGTCTATATAAACCGAAGGGTTTTAGTTCGTAGGACAACATACAATCATACCATAGGCTAGCTTCTAGGGTTTAGCCTCTCTGATCTCGTGGTAGATCTACTCTTGTAACACCCATATCATCAATATTAATCAAGCAGGACGTAGGGTTTTACCTCCATCAAGAGGGCCTGAACCTGGGTAAAACTTCGTGTCCCTTGCCTCCTGTTACCATCAGGCCTAGACGCACAGTTCGGGACCCCCTACCCGAGATCCGCCGGTTTTGACACCGACATTGGTGCTTTCATTGAGAGTTCCTCTATGTCGTCGCCGTTAGGCTTGATGGCTCCTACTATCATCGATAGCGATGCGGTCCAGGGTGAGAATTTTCTCCCTTGACAGATCTTCGTATTCAGCGGCTTTGCACTGCGGGCTAATTCGCTTGGCCATCTGGAGCAGATTGAAAGCTACGCCCCTGGCCATCAGGTCAGATTTGGAAGTTTGAATTACACGGCCAACATCCGTGGGGACTTGATCTTCGACGGATTCGAGCCATAGCCGGGCGCGCCGCACTGTCGCGATGGGTATGACCTAGCTCTGCCACCGGACAGTACCCAGAGGCCGCGCCCACATCAGCTCCGACCCTTAGCTCGGAGCCAGCTACGCCAATCGAGGACGGGTGGCTAGACACCGCCTCAGGGGCTGCAGTCTCAACGGCGATCGAGCCAAACACTAGCATAATCCTCTGCGCAGCCCGTGACTCCAAGGTGTCGGACTCTCTTACGGACCCCGAACCATCCGCGCCCCTGCCAATCGAATCCGAATGGGCGCCGATCATGGAATTCACCGCCGCGGATATCTTTCAGCACTCGCCCTTCGGAGACATTCTGAATTCACTAAGGTCTCTCTCTTTGTCACGAGAGCCTTGTCTGGATTATGGCCAACAGGATTGGGATGCGGACGACGAAGAAATTCGACGCCCACCCACCACCCACTTTGTAGCCATTGTCGATGATTTAACCAACATGCTCGACTTCGACTCCGAAGACATCGACGGTATGGACGACGATGTAGGAGACGAACATGAACCAGCAGCTATAGGGCACTGGAAAGCCACCTCGTCGTATGACATATACATGGTGGATACACCCAACGAAGGCAACGGCGACGAGATGGCGGAGGATGACCCCTCCAAGAAGCAACCCAAGCGCCGACGTCAGCGGCGCCGCTATAAGTCCCACCAAAGCAAAAGTGGTGATACCGGCACAGGAGATAATAACACTCCAGATAGCGCCGAAGATAACAACAATCCCCTCCAGCAAGATTTAGAGCAGGAGGATGAAGGAGCTAGCTCTCCTGAGAGAGCGGCTGGCGGAGAGGAGGAGGATGACAATTACATGCCCCCCTCCGAAGACGAGGCAGGCCTCGGCAATGATGAATTCGCCGTACCAGAGGATCCCGTCGAACAAGAGCACTTCAAGCACAGGCTTATGGCCATGGCAAACAGCCTGAAGAAAAAGCAGCAGCAGCTTCAAGCTAATCAAGATCTGCTAGCTGACAAATGGACTGAAGTCCTCGCGGCCGAGGAATATAAACTCGAGCGTCCCTCCAAGAGTTACCCAAGGCGCAGGTTACTACCCCGACTGGAGGAAGAAGTGTATGATACGGCTGATCGGCCACCTCGTGGCCGCGATAGAGAGGCATTCTAGCCAAAAGCTCAGCCTCCACCCCAACGCCATCCAAATAAAAAGGCAAGGGGAGATACGCCAGACCTGCGAGACATATTGGAGGACAAAGCAAAGCATTCAAGATCGATCTACGGATCACGAGAGAGCACTACTCTACGAGAAGGTAAGCATCACGCCGGATACAGTAAAAGCAAATCTGGCTGGGCCGAACACAGCGGGCAGGACCCATACGAGCTGCGTCGCGATATAGCCCAATACAGAGGCGCCGCACACCCCTTATGCTTCACAAACAAAGTAATGGAACATCAATTCCCAGAAGGTTCCAAACCTATAAACATTGAATCATACGACGGCACAACAGATCCCGTAGTATTGATAGAGGACTTCCTCCTCCACATCCACATGCCCCGCGGTGATGACTTACATGCCATCAAATACCTCCCACTAAAACTCAAAGGACCAGCGCGGCATTGGCTTAATAGCTTGCTAGCGGACTCCATTAGCTCTTGGGAAGATCTGGAAGCCGCATTCCTCGACAACTTTCAGGGCACTTATGTGCGACCACCAGACGCCGATGACTTGAGCCATATAATTCAGCAACCAGAAGAGTCGGCCAGGCAATTCTAGACTCGGTTCCTTACAAAGAAAAATCAAATCATTGACTGTCCGGATGTGAAGGCCTTAGCGGCTTTCAAGCACAACATCCGAGACGAGTGGCTATCCCGGCACTTTGGTCAGGAAAAGCCGAAATCCATGGCAGCTCTCACGACGCTCATGACCCGCTTTTGTGCGGGAGAAGACAGCTAGTTGGCTCGCAGTAATAACATATCAAAGAACCATGGTACCTCAGATAACAAGGACGGCAATAGCAGGTCACGTCGCAACAAGCATAAGCGCCGCATTAACGGCAAAAGTACTGAGGATACGGCAGTCAATGCCGGATTCAAAGGCTCTAAACCCGGTCAGTGGAAAAAGCCATTCAAACAAAGCATGTCGGGTCCGTCCAGCTTGGACCATATACTCAATCGCTCGTGTCAAATACACGGCACCCCTGACAAGCCAGCCAATCACACCAACAGAGATTGTTGGGTGTTCAAGCAGGCCGGCAAGTTAATTGCCGAAAACAAGGACAAGGGGCCGCATAGCGATGACGAGGAAGAACCCCGGCAGCCGCACACTGGAGGACAGAAGAGGTTTCCCCTGCAAGTGCGGACGGTGAACATGATATATGCAACCCACATCCCTAAGAGGGAGCGGAAGCGTGCGCTCAGGAACGTATATTGGTTGGAGCCAGTCGCCCCAAAGATCAACCCTTGGTCCTCCTGTCCGATCACCTTCGCTCGCAGGGACCACCCCACTAGAATCCGTCACGGTGGATTCGCCGCACTGGTACTAGACCCAATCATCGACGGATTTCACCTCACTCGAGTCCTTATGGACGGCGGCAGCAGCCTGAACCTGCTTTATCAGGACACAGTACGCAAAGTGGGTATAGACCCCTCAAGGATCAAACCCACAAAAACGACCTTTAAAGGCGTCATTCCAGGCGTAGAGGCCCACTGCATAGGCTCAATTACACTGGAAGTGGTCTTCGGATCCCCGGATAACTTCTGAAGCGAAGAGTTAATCTTCGATATAGTCCCGTTCCGCAGTGGTTATCACGCACTGCTCGGACGAACCGCATTCGCTAGATTCAATGCGGTACCACATTATGCATACCTCAAGCTCAAGATGCCAGGACCTCGTGGAGTTATTACAGTCAATGGAAACACATAGCGCTCTCTCTGAACAGAGGAGCACACCGCGACCCTTGCAGTAGAAGCGCAAAGCAGCCTCTCAAGGCAATCTACCAGTTCGGCGTTTCAAAACCCGGACACCTTCAAGCGCGCTCGGGGCAATCGGCAGACAGACCACCTGGCGCGATCTGAGCTCATGTAGCAATACGGCGGCCACCCCAAACCTAGCCCAACGGCGTTATTCGTGCCGCGCGTACATAATTACGCATTAAAAATACCATGGGCACAGGAGGGGAGGGGGGGCACAACTGCGGCACGCCCCAAAACGCGGCCAAACCGCACCAGGGGCTTCCCGTTTGGTTATTTTTCTTTTTCTTTCAGGACTTCAATCTCTGGAAACACTGTCCGGCAGCTCTATTGCCAAACACATGATACAACAACCAAGGAGGCCGACAACTACGAAATTCCCAGGTGGATTACAGATTTCATATAATTCCTCAGCTCGCCCTTGGAAGGGACATAGTCCTACTCTTTTGCTTATTACACCATCTGTATCACTCTGCTTTAATGCAATTTTTTAATATACAATGCATGACATTACGAGTATTATCGCATTTTTGTTATATATACATATCTATGTGTTCATTAATGACGCCTAGCAACCGTACACTCTGGTACGGCCAATGCACCAGGGGCTTACGTACCCACTATATGGTGTGAAAAGTCCGAACACTTTCACCAGTGCGGCACCCCGAACTTATAGCATTATATGCATCAGCTCCGAATCATGTCTTTGGTCAAATGTTGGATTTGCCCGGCTCCTATGTTTTGGTACCTTACATTCCGCTCTATCGGCTAAGGTAGCGCTAGGAGAACTACTGCGATTGTGCCCCGGTTCTGCCGGGCCGAGCACCTCAGTAGAGAAAGCTAAAACTGACTGTCATGATAAGGCGAGAGACTGGTCACTGTTCGGCGAGGTTTTTCGAGTCCCTAAAGACTTATGCCGCTTAGGGCGAGGGGCCAGCTCCGTCCGGCTTACAGGCGTGTATCGCGCCCCAAATTCGGCCTTCCGAATACCAGGGGCTTCGCCGAAATTTAAAATTATAGAATTCTATGGCTAAGTGAGAGTGATAAAGCATTATTAGTCCGATTGCCTTGTTCGTTGTGCTGAGCACCTCCCTCGAAGGACCCGAACACCCCGGCAGAGTCTCGCCGAACACATGGGAACAAGAGTGCTCAGGTTTATCCCGAACACCCCGGCACTCGTGGCATGGGGGCAGAAGCCGACGACTAGCCATCTCTCAGATTGGATAAATAGCCAATCAGAAGGTAATATTTTAAATTCAAACAAGTGTTGCATGGAGCATATGAAACAAGTTTTCACACATACAGGACAAAACGAGCAAGTCTCATTCAAATATTACACTTTGTGAACACTCATCCGCGATAATACGGGCACCCGGCAGAACACCCTCGTAGTACATCTTGGGGTGGCGGTGCTCCTTGCCCTCTGGTGGCCCCTCCTTGATCAGCTTCACGGTGCCTAGCTTGACCCACTGCATTTTTACACGGGCGAAAGCCCGGCGTGCACCTTCTATGCAGACGGATCGCTTGACGACCTCCAGCCGAGGGCAGGCATCCACAAGCCGCCTCACCAGGCCGAAGAAGCTGTTCGGAAGGGCATCGCCAGGCCACAACCAGACTATGAAGCCCTTCATGGCCTGATCGGCCGCCTTATGTAGCTCGGCCATCTGCTTTAGCTGGTCGCTCATTGGCACCGGATGTTCGGCCTCAGCATACTGAGACCAGAACAGCTTCGCCGTCGAGCTTCCGTCCTCGGCCTGGTAGAATAGTGCGGCATCGGACACACTGCGGGGGAAATCTGCGAATGCTCCTGAAGAGCTCCGGATTCGGGTAAGTAATCAGTAATTCACCTTTACATGCTTGATTTGCATATAGAAAGCCTTACCTGCCGCTATCTTCTTCATCGCGTCGATCTCCTGAAGGGCCTTCTAGGCCTCGGCCTTGGCACTCTTCGCGCTCTCACGGGCCGCGGCAAGCTCAGACTCTTGCGTCTTCAAGTCAAGCTCCAACGCCTCGTGCTTCGTCACGAGAGCCTGGAGCTCTTGCTGCACCTCGCCCACCCGAGCCTCGTGCCTCTCTCGCTCGGTGCGCTCCTTGGCCACTATATTTTCAGCCTTGGTCAGCGCTTGCTTCAGGGTCGCCACCTCGGTCGTGGCCCCTGGCAAAACATACAATGATCCTGTCATTTTGCAATCGCGTCCTTTTTATATACATATATCTATAGACGGGGTATTACTTACCTTCGTTCTCCTCGAGCTGCCTCTTGACAAGGCCGAGCTCTTTCTTGGACCCATCGAGGTCCTGCTTCAGTACGGCGACCTCCGCAGTTAGTGCGGCGAACGCCAGCAGAGAAGCCTGCATATGCATATTGACATACTTATATTAGACTCCTGCGATATTATTTGATCCTCAGTCCGGCTTTTCTTTGCGAACACCGAACAAAGCATCAGGGGCTACTGTCTATGCGGTAATACTTCTACTACATTTTAAAACACATACCTCGAAGCCTGTTAGAAGGCTAGTACATGCTTCAGTCAATCCGCTCTTGGCGGACTGAACCTTCTGGATCACCGCACTCTTGATAGTGAGGTGCTCCTCCTCGATGGAAGCGCTGCGAAGCGCTTCCAACATAGTGTCCGGCGCCTCTGGATGGACAGAGGTCACCGACACAGGCGTCTCACCCCCTTAGAAGGGGACCGCCTGCCCGAGCTCGGAACCGTTGGAGGGTCCGGCGCGGTGTTTGGCTGAGGGCCGAACTCGGAGCTCTCGGGGACCCCGTCCCCTCGGCTCCCGGAGTCCGGAAGGTCGCCTTGAGGCGCCTCCGGGACTGTCCCCCCCTCGGTCCGGTGCCTCTTGAGACAGCACCTCGGCATCGTCGGCTGGATGAGGGGAGGTGGCGGTCGGGACTGGATCGCTATCCATGTCCGACGAGCCCAGGGAGCCGTCCGAGGACACCTCGATATTGGCTCGGGGCAGCCTGCACAATTGAGTTTGGCGTTAGGGAAAGCAATGGGACAAAGGAATCCTATGGGTTACTTTGGTATCCAAATACTTACGATCTCCCCTGGGGCGTGGCCCTGCGCAACCACTCATCTTCACTTTCGTCGGTGGTGGTGGAGCTGTCCAGAAGGAGCGTCCTTCCCTTCTTGGACCCTCCGGCCTCCCCAGTTGGGGCGGCCTTCCTTTTCTTGTCACCCCCAGTCGGTGGGGGAGCCTCTTCTTCCTCTTCCTCATCTTCGGGGGAAGAGTGCGCTGCAGAGTCATCGGATGGTGAGTCCGACGATGCCTGGCGTCGGGAACTCTTTCGAGCTCCCTTGGCCTTCTTGGTCTTCTCCGGCACCTTATAAGGGGCCGGAGTCAGCATCTTCGTCAGAAGAGCGTCTGCGGGGCCTTCTAGCAAGGGAGCCGGACAGTCGATCTGTCCGGCCATCTTCTGCCAGTCCTGTCAAAATCACGGGAGTTTAGATCCCGCCTAGAGTCAATCTTTATAAAAATAAGTATCCTGTGAAAGGTAAAACAACTTACTGCGCTGGCTTGGCACTTCGCGCTGAATCCGCGATCCTCAGTAATGGGGGGAGGGACCTCGGTGCTCTTGAACAGCACCCTCCAGGTATCTTCATGAGTCGTGTCGAAGAGCCAGTTCAGAGTTCGGTGCTACGCCGGATTGAACTCCCACAAAGTGAACTCCCGTTGTTGGCACGGGAGTATCCGGCGGACGAGCATAACCTGGACTATGTTTACGAGCTTGAGCTTCTTATCCACCATGTTTTGAATACATGACTGGAGTCCGGTCAGCTCTTTTGAATTACCCCAGGACAGGCCCTTCTCCTTCCAGGAGGTGAGCCGCATGGGGGTTCCAGATCGGATCTCGGGGGCCTCTACCCATGCGGGGTCGCGCGGCTTGGTGATGTAGAACCACCCCGATTGCCATCCCTTTATGGTTTCCACAAAGGAGCCCTCGAGCCATGTTCTGTTGGGCATCTTGCCCACCATGGCGCCTCCACACTCCGCTTGGCGGCCGCCCACCACCTTCGGCTTGACGTTGAAGGTCTTCAGCCATAGGCCGAAGTGGGGCTTGACGCGGAGAAAGGCCTCACACACGACGATAAACGCCGAGATGTTGAGGATGAAGTTCGGGGCCAGATCATGGAAATCTAGGCCGTAATAGAACATGAGCCCCCGGACAAAGGGATGGAGAGGGAATCCCAGTCCGCGGATGAAATGGGTGAGGAATACGACCCTCTCATGGGGCCTGGGGGGTGGGGATGAGTTGCCCCTCATCTGGGAGCCGGTGCGCGATGTCGTCGGGCAGGTATCCGGCTCTCCTCAGTTTCTTTATGTCTCCCTCCATGACGGAGGAGACCATCCACTTGCCTCCCACTCCGGACATGGTTGGAGAAGGTTGAGATGGAAGTGAGGACTTGGGCGCTAGAGCTCGAGTGTGCGGGAGCGGATGAGCAGAGGAGGAAGAAGGCGTGGATAAAAAGGTGAATCCTTATCCCTTTATATGGGCGAACAAAACTAAGCGTCCCCACTTGCCTGGTAAAACTCGCTTATCCCCCAAGCGCCATAATTAATGGCGCGGTTGGGTTACCCACACCCGTATTGATGAGAATCCCGTAATAAGGGGACACGATCTCTGCTTTGACAAGACGTGTCGAAAAACTGCCTCGCGTTATGTGCGGGGCTGGTTAAAAGGAACGGTTCGAATAATCACCGGGCCATGATGTAACGTCATGTTGCCAAAACAAGCTAGCGGATTAGATCTGTGAAAACATTATTCTCTCTACGATGAAATGTGGAACTTATTTTGCAGGGTCGAACACTATGCTCGTATTCAAATTCTTCTGTGATGTATTCAAAGAAGGAACCCGCCTTGCAATGCCGAAGACAACTGCGCGCCGGACTCATCGTCATTGAAGCCTGGTTCAGGGGCTACTGTGGGAGTCCTGGATTAGGGGGTCTCCGAATGGCCGGACTATCTCCATTGGCCGGACTGTTAGACTATGAAGATACAAGATTGAAGACTTCGTCTCGTGCCCGGATGGGACTCTACTTGGCGTGGAAGGCAAGCTAGGCAATACGTATAGGGATATCTCCTCCTTTGTAACCGACCTTGTGTAACCCTAACCCTCTCCGGTGTTTATATAAACCGAAGGGTTTTAGTCCGTAGGACAACAATCACAACATACAATCATACCATAGGCTAGCTTCTAGGGTTTAGCCTCTATGATCTCGTGGTAGATCTACTCTTGTAACACCCATATCATCAATATTAATCAAGCAGGACGTAGGGTTTTACCTCCATCAAGAGGGCCCGAACCTGGGTAAAACTTCGTGTCCCTTGCCTCCTGTTACCATCCAGCCTAGACGCACAGTTCGGGACCCCCTACCCGAGATCCGCCGGTTTTTACACCGACAGCCGTCGTCGTGGCTGTTGCGGGTCCACCCGAGGGCAAGGACTACTGCAAGCCGGAGCGATACTTCGAGGACGTCCTGGAGGGTGCCCGTTTAATAGAGGGTCAATGCTCGAAGGATATTATGTTTGAATGAATGTATCCGGGCTGCCCAGACTTTTGTTTATGAAACAAGGCTTGTATAATATACTTGTGCTTTTATCTAAAATTATTTTCCTCATGTTCGGCCGTTCTTATATCTGAAAGTTTGCCAGTCGTCGGCTTCAACCCCCACATAGATACTACCGGGGTGTTCGGAGTAGCACTTGACCACACTTGACCCAACATCTTGGTCCGTAAAGGAGGTGATCGTGCAGCGAACTAGGCAATCGGACTATGCGGCTTTATCACTCTCACTTAGCCATAGGAGTTTGACAAAAGGGACTCTGAGCTAGCCCCTGGTCCACGTGCGGCTTTCCGAACTTGGATGCTTTTGGCGCGTGACCGGGTGAGGCCAGTCCTTCATGTAATACAGACAAAATCACGAAAGATTTAGTAAGTCACCGATCCGCTGACCAGCTCTCGCTATATCATGACAGTCAGTTTTCGGCTTTCTCTATGAGGTGTTTGACCGGACAAACCAGAAACACAATCCCAGTAGTTCTCCCTTTACTACCTTAGCCGAACAAGCGGAACATAAGGTGGTAACCACAGGAGCCGGGCAACCCAACTATTGACCAAAGACATGATTCGGAGTCGATGCATATAATGCGGTATTCACGATGCCGAAGTGTACTATAGAATTGTTCGGACTTTTTGTTTTTGAAAAATATATGTGGCCGAATAGAGCCCCTGGCAATTTATGTCGAGGTGTGTATGTCAATATGTCATGAAGACGGAGTACAGATTATGAAATAAGCCAATACCGAATGAGGTTGGTCAAGACTGTTTCCGCTATGATTGATACGTCAAACGTGCTCTTATAGAGAGTGGCCTAATCATCAAGGCTATTTTACATGCCGAGAATTTGAGAACAAGGGAAAGCTGTATACAGGTCCTAAAAAGAAAGGGTGGTCTTGAAGATCCTTTGGACACCCTCCGCACGTCTGTGCCGCTTTTCACCTTGGTGTAGGATCCTTTGAGAGGATCAGCGATCGAGTATACATAAGGGGTCTGGAGAAGGGCCCTTGGTACCATTGAAAAGTGATTTGGGTTTTGAAGAACCTGAAAAATAAAAAGTAAAAAGGAGAAAAAAAAGGAAGAACATGAAGGTCCGAATAGGGTCGAGACGTATTGTGGACTTCGTCCTTTGTGTGCCTCCGTCCTTGCCCATGGTATTTTTAGTGCATAGTTATGTACGCGCAGTACGTATGCCATGATTAAGTGGGGGTATTGATGGAGGCCGAATTGCTAATCTAGTTCTAGACGAACCGGATTGTCGTTCTGCAGGGGGCTTGATGGCTGATGAAGTATTCGGCTTGATAAGGCCACCCTGTGCCTCAGATGCGAGGGCCGCGGTATGCTCCTCAGTACGGAGGGAGCGCTCCATGTTTCCATTGACTGTTATAATGCCGCGTGGTCTGGGCATCTTGAGCTTTAGATAGGCATAGTGTAGGACTGCATTGAAATAGGCAAAAGCGGTTCATCCGAGCAGTGCATGATAACCACTGCGGAAGGGGACGATGTCGAAGATTAAATCTTCGCTTCAGAAGTTATCCGGTGAGCCGAAGACTACCTCCAACGTTATTGACCCTGTGCAGCAGGCCTCTGCGCTGGGTATTACTACTTTAAATGTGGTTTTAGTGGGCTTGATCCTTGAGGGACCAATGCCCATTTTACGAACAATGTCTTGATAGAGCAGGTTAAGACTGCTGCCGCCATCCATGAGGACCCGCGTGAGGTGGAATCCGTCGATGATTAGATCAAGGACCAATGCTGTCGAACCTCCATGATGGATACTGGTCGGATGGTCTCTGTGGTAAAAAATGATCGGACATGCCGACCATGGGTAGAATTTTGGGGCAACTGGCTCTATGGCATAGACGTCCCTTAGTGCAGGCTTTCGCTCCCGCTGATGGATGCGAGTGACGTAGATCATATTCACTATTTTTACCTCGAGGGAAATTTATTTTCCCCCTTGTGTTTGTTGGGCGAGGCTCATCGTCATCCTCGCTGGGCGGCTCTTTCTTGTTATGTTTAGTGTTTATCTTACCGGCCTATTTAAAGACCCAACAATTTTGGTTGGTATGATTTCCAGGCTTGTCCGGGGTGCCATGAATCTGGCAAGGCTGATCTAGTATTCTGTCCAAACTGGATGGACCATCTTTGTTTCCTTTGAATGGCTTCTTCCGCTGACCGGGTTTAGAGCCACTGAATCTGGCATTGACCATCGTGTCTTCGGTATCTTCATTGTTGCTTTGACGCTTGTGTTTGTTGCGTCGTGGCTTGCCGTTGCCATCTCTGGCTTCGGTGGTGCCAGGGTCGCTGGTGATGTTGCTTCTATGAGCTAGCCAGCTATCTTCTCCCATGCAAAAGCGGGTCATGAGTGCGGTGAGAGCTGCCATGGACTTCGGTTTTGCTTGGCCGAGGTGTCGGGCGAGCCACTCGTCACGGGTGTTGTGTTTAAAGGCCGTGAGGGCTTCAGCATCCGGACAATCGACAATTCGGTTCTATTAAATTAAGAACCTGGTCCAGTGTTTTCGGGTTGACTCTCCAGGTTGCTGGACTATGTGATTGAGGTCATTGGCATCTAGAGGCCGGACATAGGTACCTTGGAAGTTGTCTCTAAAGCATCTTCCAGGTCTTCCCAACTACCAATAGAGTTCTCTCGGAGGTTGTTTAGCCAGTGTCGTGCTGGTCCTTTCAGCTTTAAGTGGAGGTATTTGATGACATGGACATCGTCACCGCGGGCCATGTGGATATGGAGAAGGAAATCTTTGATCCATACCATGGGATCTGTCGAGTTGTCATATGATTCGTTTACGGGTTTAAACCCTTCTGGGAATTGGTGCTGCATTACCTCATCGGTAAAGCATAAGGGGTGTGCGGTGCCTCTATATCAGGCAACATCCCGACGGAGTTCGGATGACATCCATATGCGGTTTTCAGCCCTGGTGAGGTTAGGCCTACCGTTCCAGGATTGACAGTCGTCTTCTCGAGTTGGGGCGCGCCCCCTTGATCCTTAGATTGATCTTGTTTGGCATGCTCTATTGCTCAGGTCTTGTCGTAAGTTATAGGTGTATCCTGGAGCCACAGTCTCTCAGCCTTTATGGCGAGGTGGTGTGGGTAGGCGTTCGGCGTAGGTGGCCGCTTTATCTCGCCCATGTGGTGGCCGGTCTGGTTCATCAATGCAGTAATGTTTTGACGAAATTGGCTCGAAGGCCTCGTCATCGAATTGTGGTAGCAGCTGACGCTTTTGATAACTCTTTGTTGGGCGTTGGAGGCCATATTCTTCGGCAGCTAGGACTTGGGTCCATCTTTCGTTGAGTGTATCCTGTTCGGCTTGGAGCCATTGCTGCTGCTTTTTTAGGCTTCTTGCAGTAGCAATTAGTTGTCGCTTAAAGCGCTCCTACTCGATGGGTTCCTCTGCCACGATGAAATCTTCATTGCCGAAGCTAACATCATCCTCAAAGAGTGGTAGATAGTTTCTATCTTCCGAATCCTTGTTCCCGACCGGATCATCGGGGTTAACTTGCCCCTCGTCCACGTCATCCTGTTCGGATGTGGGCTCGATGGGGGTGATACGTCCATTTTGCATCATGTTTTCTTCCTGTTATTTATAATGTTTTTATCCATAGTAATACTTTTTGGAGTAATTTTAATGCCTTTTCTCTCATAATTTGCAAGGAACACACCAAGAGGGAGAATTCTGGCAGCTGGAAATCTGGACCTGAAAAACCTCTTCTGGCTACCTATTCTGCACAACTCCAAATAAGTTGAAACTTCACGGAGATTTTTTATGTAATATTTAAGAAATACTGGAGCCAATAACTACCAGAGGGAAGCCACCAGGTGGGCACAACCCACCTGGGCATGCCAGGCACGCCCTCGTGGTTTGTGGACTCCTCGTCCCACCTGTGGTACCCATCTTATGGTATATAAGTGATCTTGACCTAGAAAAAATGGGAGGACTTTTGGGACAAAGCGTTGCCGCCTCGAGGCGGAACCTGGGCAGGAGCACTTTTGCCCTCCAGCGGAGCGATTCCGCTGGGGGAACTTCCCTGCCGGAGGGGGAAATCACCGTCATCATCATCACCAATAACTCTCCCATCTTGGGGAGGGCAATCTCCATCAACATCTTCAACAACAACATCTCCTCTCAAACCCTAGCTCATCCCTTGTGTTCAATCTTGTTACCGGAACTATAGATTGGTGCTTGTGGGTGACTAGTAGTGTTGATTACATCTTGTAGTTGATTACTATATGGTTTATTTGGTGGAAGATTATATGTTTAGATCCATTATGCTATTTAATACCCCTCTGATCTTGAGCATGCTTCTTATTTGTGAGTAGTTACCTTTGTTCCTGAGGTCACGTGAGAAATCATGTTGCAAGTAATCATGTGAACTTGATATGTGTTCAATATTTTGATAGTATGTATGTTGCTATTACCTTAGTAGTGTCATGCGAACGTCGACTACATGACACTTCACCATATTTGGGCCTAAGGGAATGCATTGTGGAGTAGAAATTAGATGGTGTTTTGCGTGAGTGACAAAAGCTTCAACCCTAGTTCATGCGCTATTCCGTAAGGGACTGATTGGATCCAAAAGTTTAATGCCATGGTTAGAACACAAATCGAACCAACATGATGAAAGTGACTAGATGAAATTCCAGTGTACCCTCAATACCCTAGTTCAACCCTATTTCTTGTAGTTGTGGATGCTTGCGGGAGGGTTAATCATAAGTAGGAGGTTTGTTCAAGTAAGAACAGCACTGAAGTAGCGAACACAAATCAAACCAACATGATGAAAGTGACTAGATGAAATTCCAGTGTACCCTCAAGAACGCTTTGCTTATCATAAGAGACCGTTTTGGATTGTCCTTTGCCTCAAAAGGATTGGGCTACCTTTCTGCACTTTTGTTAATATTATTGTTACTTGCTCGTTACAAATTATCTTGCTGTAAAACTACTCTGCTACTTACAATTTCAGCACTTGCAGACAATACCTTACTGGAAACTAGTCATTTCCTTCTGCTCCTCGTTGGGTTTGACACTCTTACATATCAAAAAGAGCTACAATTGATCCCCTATACTTCTAGGTCATCAAGGCTATTTTCTGGCGCCGTTGCCGGGGAGTGAAGCGCCTTTGGTAAGAAAACATTTAAATAGTGTGCTGAAATTTATTATCACTTGTTACTATGGAAAACAATCCTTTGAGGGGTTGGTTTGGGGTATCTTCACCTCGTCCAGAACCACAATTAGCCACCCCTCAACCTACTACACCTACTGAAAATATTGAATATGAAATTCCTTCGAGTATGATAGAACAACTGCTAGTTAATCCTTATGCACGAGATGGAACCGAACATCCTGATATGCACTTGATATATGTGGAACAAATTTGTGGATTTTTTAAGCTTGCAGGTTTACCCATGGATGAAGTGATTAAAAAGGTTTTCCTTTTATCTTTGAAGGGAAAAGCATTGGAATGGTATAGGCTATGTGGTGATATTGGATCATTGAATTGGAATCGTTTGAAATTGGAGTTCCACCAAAAAAATTATCCTATGCACCTAGTTCATCGTGATCGGAATTATATATATAATTTTTGGCCTGCCTTAAGTCAATGTTATATTCATGCCCCAATCATGAGCTCTCAAGAGAAATTATTATTCGGAATTTTTATGATCGGCTTTCTCGTAATGATCAAACCATGCTTGATACTTGTGCTGGTTCATTTATGAAGAAGACTATTGAATTTTGGTGGGATCTTTTGGAAATAATTAAACGCAACTATGAAGATTGGGAACTCGACGAAGGTATAGAGTCAGGTATTAAAATTAAATATGATTGTGTTAAATCTTTTATAGATGCCGATTCTTTTCAAAAGTTTAGCACTAAATACAAACTTGACTCTGAGATAGTAGCCTCCTTTTGTGAATCATTTGCTACTCATGTTGAACTCCCTAAGGAGAAGTGGTTTAAATATAACCCACCTATTGAATAAGAAGTTAAAAAACCAGTGCCAGTTAAAGAAGAAACTATACTTTATAATGTTGATCCAGTTGTTCCCTCTGCTTATATTGAGAAACCACCTTTCCCTGTTAGGATAAAGGAACATGCTAAAGTTTCAACTGTGGTTAACAAAAGTTATATTAGAACACCTAAACCTGATGAACAAATTAAAGTTGAACCTAGTATTGCTATGGTGAAAGATCTCTTGGACGAAGATATGGATGGGCATGTTATTTACTTCTATGAAGAACTTTCTAGAATTGCTAAACCTGACAAAAGAGATAAACATAGACCTATGGTTGGCATGCCTGTTATTTGAGTTAAAATAGGAGATCAATGTTATCGTGGTTTATGTGACATGGGTGCTAGTGCAAGTGCTATTCCTTACACTTTACATGAAGAAATCATGAAAGACATAGCACCTGCTGAGATAGAATAAATAGATGTTACTATTAAACTTGCTAATAGATACACCATATCACCAATTGGGATTATTAGAGATGCCGAAGTCTTGTGTGGGAAAATTAAAAACCCTACTGATTTTCTTGTTCTTGGTTCCCCACAAGATTACTTTTGTCCCATTATCTTTGGTAGATCTTTCTTGAACACAGTTAATGCTAAGATAGATTATAAGAAACAAACTGTGCTTTGGTGATGAGTCTCATGAGTTTAATTTTTCCAAGTTTAGTAGAATTCATCATGAAAAAGAATTTCCTAGTAAGGATGAATTGATTGGTCTTGCTTCAATTGTTGTTCCACCTACTGTTCCTTTAGAACAATATTTGCTAGACCATGAAAATGATTCACATATGCATGAAAGAAATGAAATAGATAAGATTTCCTTTGAAGAACGTCCTCTACTTAAACACAATTTGCCTATTGAAACTCTAGGAGGTCATCCTCCACCTAAAGGTGATCCCGTGTTTGAATTAAAACAATTGCCGGACACTTTGAAATGTGCTTATCTTGATGAAAAGAAAATATATCCTGTTATTATTACTGTTAACCTTTCAGAACATGAAGAAGAAAGATTATTGAAGGTTCTAAGGAAGCACCAAGCTGCTATTGGATATACTCTTGATGATTTAAAGGGCATTAGTCTCACTCTATGTCAGCACAAAATTAATATTGAGCTTGATGCTAAACCCATTGTTGATCACCAACGTCGGTTAAATCCGAAGATGAAAGAAGTGGTAAGAACAGAAATATTTAAACTTCTGGAAGCAGGTATAATCTATCCCATAGCTGATAGTAGATGGGTAAGTCTTGTTCATTGTGTCCCTAAGAAAGGAGGTATAACTGTGGTTCCTAATGATAAGAATGAGCTTATTCCACAAAGAATTGTTACAGGCTATAGAATGGTAATTGATTGTAGAAAATTAAATAAAGCAACTAGAAAAGATCATTACCCTTTGCCTTTTATTGATCAAATGCTTGAAATATTACCTAAGCACACACACTTTTGCTTCCTAGATGTATACTCTGGCTTTTCACAAATACTTGTTTCTCAACCTGATCAAGAAAAGACTACTTTTACTTGTCCCTTTGGAACTTATTGTTATAGACGTATGCCTTTTGGTTTATGTAATGCACCTACTACCTTTCAAAGATGTATGAATGCTATATTCTCTGATTTTTGTGAAAAGATTGTTGAGATTTTCAGGGATGACTTTTCTGTTTATGGCAAGTCTTTTGATGATTGTTTAAGCAATCTTGAGTGAGTTTTGCAGAGATGTGAACAAACAAATCTTGTCTTGATTTGGGAGAAGTGCCACTTTATGGTTAATGAAGGCATTGTCTTGGGTCATAAAATTTCTGAAAGAGGTATTAAAGTGGACCATGCTAAGGTTGATGCAATTGAGAAAATGCCATATCCTAAAGATATAAAAGGTATTCATAGTTTCTTAGGTCATGCTGGTTTCTATAGGAGATTTATCAAAGACTTTTCTAAAATTTCTAGGCCTCTTACAAATCTTTTGCAAAAGGATATTCCTTTTGTTTTTTATGATGATTGTTCAGAAGCCTTTGAAACACTCAAGAAAGCCTTAATTTCTGCACCTATTGTTCAACCACCTGATTGGAACTTGCCTTTTGAAATTATGTGTGATGCTAGTGATTATGTTGTTGGTGATATTCTAGGACAAAGAGTTGATAAGAAACTTAATGTTATTCGTTATGCTAGTAAAACTCTAGACAGTGCTCAAAGGAACTATGCTACTACTGAAATGAATTCTTAGCAGTGATGTTTGCTTGTGATAAATTTAGACCTTATATTGTTGATTCCAAAGTAACTGTTCACACAGACCATGTTGCTATTAAATATCTTATGGAAAAGAAAGATGCTAAACCTAGACTTATTTGTTGGGTTCTCTTGCTGCAAGAATTTGATTTACACATCATTGATAGAAAAGGAGTTGAGAACCCGGTAGCTGATAACTTGTCTAGGCTTGAAAATGTGCTTGATGACCCATTAGCTATTGATGATAGTTTTCTTGATGAGCAGTTAGCTGCAATAAATGTTGCTAATAGTACTCCTTGGTTTGCCGACTATGCTAACTATATTGTTGCTAAATATTTACCACCTAGCTTTACATACCAGCAAAAGAAAAAATCTTCTATGATTTAAGACATTACTTTTGGGATGACCCACATCTTTATAAAGGAGCAGATGGTATTATTAGACGTTGTGTACCTGAGCATGAACAGGGGCAAATCCTACGGAAATGTTACTTCGAGGCTTATGGAGGGCATCACGCTGGAGATAGAACTGCTCACAAGGTATTGCAATCTGGATTTTATTAGCCTACGTACACTCTTCAAGGATTCCCGTAAGTTTGTCTCTTCTTGTGATGAATGTCAAAGAATAGGTAATATCGGTAAGCGTCAAGAAATGCCTATGAATTATTCACTTGCTGGTGAACCATTTGATGTTTGGGGATTTGATTACATGGGACCTTTTCCTTCCTCTAATGGGTATACACATATTTTGGTTGCTGTTGATTATGTTACTAAATGTGTAGAAACCATTCCAACTAGTAGTGCTGATCACAGCACCTCTATTAAAATGCTTAAGGAAGTTATTTTCCCAACGTTTGGAGTCCCTTGATATTTAATGACTGATGGTTGTTCACACTTTATTCATGGTGCTTTCCTTAAAATGATTGCCAAGTATGATGTTAACCATAGAATTGCATCACCCTATCATCCTTAGTCTAGTGGTCAAGTTGAACTTAGCAATAGAGAAATAAAATTAATTTTGCAAAAGACTGTCAATAGGTCCAGGAAGAACTGGTCAAAGAAATTAGATGATGCGCTTTGGGATTATAGAACAGCTTATAAAAATCCTATGAGTATGTCCCCATATAAAATGGTTCATGGAAAAGCTTGTCATTTGCCTCTTGAGTTAGAACATAAAGCATATTGGGTAATCAAAGAACTCAATTGTGATTTCAAACTTGCTGGTGAAAAGAGGTTATTTGATATTAGCTCTTTAGATGAATGGAGAACCCAAGCTTATGAAAATGCAAAGTTATTCAAAGAAAAAGTTAAAAGATGGCATGACAAAAGAATCCAAAAGCGTGAGTTTAAAGTTGGAGAATATGTTCTTTTGTACAACTCTCGTTTCATATTTTTTGCAAGAAAGCTCCTCTCAAAATGGGAAGGCCCATATGTCATCGAGGAGGTTTACCGGTCTGGAGCCATCAAAATAAATAACTCCAAAGGTACCAACCCGAAGGTTGTCAATGGGCAATGAATAAAGCATTATATCTTAGGTATGCCTATTAATGTTGAAAGTAATATTATCCAAATGATGACACCGGAAGAACACATAAAAGAGTCCTTCCGGAACACTCCGGAATCGTGAAAATAAGGAGGTACATGATACGGTAAGTAGAGGGACTCCGAAAAATTCACAAAAATATTTTTTATCAGTTTTGGAATATTTTAGAATTTTGGAAATAAAGAAACTTCCAGGAAGCATCCCCTGCTGGGCACAAGACACCAGGGCACGCCAGGCTTGCCTGGCGCGCCCAGGTGGGTTGTGCCCACCTGGGACACCTTCCGTACTCCGTTTTTCTACCATATGCTTGTCCTCCAAGATAAATATATATATATATACTTCTTGAACCTGTTAACCATCGCATCACGGAGAAATGCTCTGTCCTCTTTTCTTGTTGTTTCCTGCATAGATCTGAAAATATGTCCTCCCAAGACTCTGAGGGTGAGAGCTATGTTGCCAATCTCATCACAAACCCCAAGTCCTATGGGGAAGGGGGCACTATAACTGGACCTCCGAAGAATAAGAAGATGAATTGGTTCCTTTCTGGTTCAAGGATGAGAGCATGGAGGCGTTATGCAAGAGGATAATAAAACTCGAGATAGATAATTGTGAGTAGATGATGGAAAATTTTATTCTCCGTCAGAAGCTGGAGGAAGCAAAAGGGAAACCCCACATTTTCTCACCACCACCATTGCCATGGAAATCCGAGGACAAGATCTCTTCTTATCCACCACCATCATCATCTTCACCACCAAAGGAGAACTGAGTATCGGGTATGGGCACTCCCCTTGGCTTCTGTCAAGCTTGGGGGATGTGCCTCGGTATAGTATCTTCCCACTATCTTTTTGATTTTACTTATCTTAGTTCGATCTTTTGCTTTTAGATGAAATAAAAGTTTAGTTATATCCTTTCTTCTTTGAGAGTTTGCTTAGTGATCTATCCTTGTAATCGTGTGAAAATTATATAATAAAGTTAGTTTGAGTTTTGCTTTCTTTACTTTGATGTTGCAAATATAAGAAAATAAATAACAAAGGAAACAAATAATGAAAATATTATATACTAATCCTATGGTAGGTAATGGCACCACATAAGGAAAAGTATAGGTAGAAATTTTTATTAGAGATGGACAAACATAGCATTAGTCAATGATGCAACTCATGAAAGAATTAATAAGGGAAGAGAAGATTCACATATAAATATACTATCCTAGAAATCTTTGTGATTGTGAGCCCTCATCAAAATATTATATGTCAAAATTGTTGACGTTGGATAAGGAAGACAACTTAATGATTTATGTTTGTTCATATTCACATAGAAGTCATATTGTCATAGATCCTTTAACATGTGGTGCTTGCCACCTATCTTTGCTAGCCAAAAATTCCGCACTAAGTAGAGATACTACTTGTGCATCCAAAAACCCTTAAACCCAAATCTTCTTCAAGTGTCCACCATACCTACCTAGGGATTGAGCAAGATCCCTCAAGTAAGTTGTCATCGGTGCAAAAAGGAAATAAAAATGGCTTCTAAAAGTGTGGGATCATTTAGTGTAAGGGAAAATCGAGCATTGCACGAACTTGTGATGGTGAAGAATAAAAGCGACAGACTGCATAATAAAGGTCGATATCACAAGGGGCAATGTAACGTGACATTCTCTTGCACTAAGGGATTGATCATACAAACAAATAAGCGCATGGCAACCTCTGCTTCCCTCTGCGAAGGGCCTATCTTTTACTTTTATGCAAAGAGTCAAACTTTTCTCTCTATTCCTTTTATTTTTCTCCTTTGGCAAGCATCATGCGGTGAGGAAAGATCTAGGCACATATGTCCGGTTGAATATGGGTGGCATGAGTTATTATTGTTGACATCACCTTTGAGGTGAGTATGTTGGGAGGCAAAATCATAAGCCCCTATCTTTCTATGTGTCCGGTTGAAACGTTTTGCTCATGGGTACAAGGTGAGTGTTAGCAATCATAGAAGACTATATGATGGTTGAGTATGTGGACTTGCCTAAAGGCTCCGACACATGACTCTTCCTGAAAAGATGAAGAATTTTAGTTGCAAAGTTGACTGAGAACATAGTTTGTTGGTTTCTAATAGAGTTTTTGCTTTATACTTCGATCGTGTGATGAACTATTACTTATTCATGAGATGTATATGATAAAAGTTCTATGATAAAAGTCCTATGTTTAATTTTGCTATTGTTATAATAAACATGATGCTTCTGTGTCCGTATTTTGTTTTTATCGACACCTCTCTCTCTCCAAGCATGTGGACATGTTTTTGATTTTGGTTTTCGCTTGAGGACAAGCGAGGTCTAAGCTTGGGGGAGTTGATATGCCCATTTTGCATCATGTTTTCTTACTGTTATTTATAATGTTTTCATCCACAATAATGCTTTTTGGAGTAATTCTAATGCCTTTTCTCTCATAATTTGCAAGGAACACACCAAGAGGGAGAATTCCGACAGCTAGAAATCTGGACCTGAAAAAGCTACGTCAGGCTACTTATTCTGCACAACTCCAAATAAGCTGCAACTTCACGGAGATTTTTTATGGAATATTTAAGAAATACTGGAGCCAATAACTACCATGTGGGCACAACCCACCTGGGCGCGCCAGGCCTGCCAGGCGCGCCCTGGTGGGTTGTGGCCTCCTCGGCCCACCTCTGGTGCCCATCTTATGGTATATAAGTGATTTTGACCTAGAAAAAAGGGGAGGACTTTCGGGACGAAGTGCCGCCGCCTTGAGGCGGAACTTGGGCAGGAGCACTTTTGCCCTCCGGCGGAGCGATTCCGCCAGGGGAACTTCCCTCCCGGAGGGGGAAACCATCGTCATCATCATCACCAACAACTCTCCCATCTTTGGGAGGGCAATCTCCATCAACATATTCAACAACACCGTCTCCTCTCAAAACCTTATTCATCCCTTGTGTTCAATCTTGTTACCGGAACTATAGATTGGTGCTTGTGGGTGACTAGTAGTGTTGATTACATCTTCACTAGAAAAAAAATACACTTCTGTGATGATACGCGTTTGTCACAGTAGGTCACGTTTTATGTCATGCATGTAAATCCATGACAAATTTATGACAGAATCAAGATAGTCATACCTGTGCTGTCGTAGAAGTGTTCCATGATATTACCAAAATTATCATCATGGAAGTGTCCACTTCCATGACGATAAATCGCGCGTCACAGAAGTGCTTTCGTCAAGGGTGACCGACACGTGGCATCCACCGTAACGGAACGTCGTTAAGCTATCGGGTTCGGTTTTGGATCCGATAACCCGTTAACAGCCCCGACCAATGGGGATTTTCCACGTGTAAAATCATCATTGGCTGGAGGGGACACGTGTCGGCTCGCCGTTGGGACAGATGTCATCCACTCATTGGACCCAAAGACCCTATGATACGTTGACACGTGGCATGGCCCAACAGAGGCCCATTCCAGTGAAAAGGACGACCCTTTTGACTTGGTCAAAAGGTGGCGGGCCGGCCCACGGCAAGCCTGTTAACGGCATGTTTGCATATAGCCCATTTACAGCCCGCTAACCCAGGGCCCGTTTACGGCCTATCCGAATTAGGCCCAGTAGCGTCATCTGGGCTGTCCAATATAATTCCAGCCTGTTTTAACTTCCGGCCCATGTATGGCCCATGACGTCTTTTTGGCCCATATGAGGCCCTTAGTAACCCTCGGCCATTAACGGTCCGTGGTAAAACTGGCCCGTAATGAACAGTGTATCACTTTATACCCATTAACGGCCCATTATTCCATTGGGACGTTTCCAGCCCATGTTATCTTTCGGCCTTCTCAGGGCCCATTTATTCTTGGGCTCATTCCCAGCATTCGTTTACTTTCGGCCCGTTACTATCATTTTCTGCTTGTGGGCCAAATTTAGCCTGTGGTTACAGTCGGCCCGTTTGTGGCTTGTTAATATGTCGGGCCGTTTTCATAGCGTCATCAAATACGACCGATTAACGACGGCCCGTTATTGTCGGCCCGTTATGGTCAGCCCATGAATAGACGATTTCAACTCTAGCCCATTTACGGCCATAATGTGGTCTGTTATTGGCCCATGTTTGGCCAACCGATCATACGACCCATAGAAGGCCCATTGATGATACGGCCCGTAGAAGGCCCATTGTGTCTATAGCCCGTATAAGGCCCATTGTTTCTACACCCCGTAGAAGTCCCATTGTTTCTACGGCCCTTAGAAGGCCCATTGTATTTACGGCCTATAGGAGGTCCATGTTAACTACAGTAAATATGTAGCCCATGGTTAATGTGGCCTAGTTTTAAAAATAGGATATTGCGGCCACTAGCAAACCGCGGAAAAAGAACTGCATTGACTACAAGAAAACAAATAAACAAGACAATAAGGAAATAAATAGGCAAGCAACTTACGCTAGGCTATCACGGCTATTACACATATTACATCCACTGGGCATCAAAGTTCGTCACGAGTGCAAATATAGGGAACAAAGCAGCATATAAACGCCGCAGCAAAACAAGTCTAGAACTGAAACCACTTCAGAAGAGCTCAAGAAACAATATCATGGGTTCCCATTATGCTGGCAAGATGCTTAGCAAGCTTATTAACTTTCTCTTGTTTGGCGCTTAAATCCTCCAGCACTTGCTGTTGCACTAGAAAGTATGCATCTGAATTCTGCAGGGAATTCCTCAGTCCTTCGGCTTCCTGCCGCATAACATCTGATCGATGTCTTTCAGCTTGAAATTGAGACTCAAGAAGCCGAATAGATTCATGCAGCGAGTTCAAAGAGCTAGTGCCAACAGTAGTAGCCAGTAACTCGAACACTACATCAAGACAAGACTTTGGGGTTGTCTCAATGTCTTCAATATAGTTTTTATCAGCTTTCTTGGAGACCAACAGGGATGTCTCACTATCTTGAACCTTATCTGCATTACTTCCTGTACCATTGCATAATGGGGTACTCTCCAATATTTTATCCGCATTCTAAAAGAGAAACAAACAAACACATCACAGGTTTACAATGTAGTATATGAAACTCATTTTGGTAAACCAGTTCAGTAGTAAGGTGGACAGGAGAACAGCATGAAACAAACATATATCTATGTAGTATGGTCACTGTATGGTCTATATCATTCTAGTTTATGTTGCCAAATCAAGATAGATACAATTCAAATCATATCTATTTAAGAACAAGCAGCTTAGACAGAATATAAGTGTGGGAAACTACACGGCAATAACAACACATGTAAGGTGCATGGCATGAGAATATAACTGTTTATTCAATTGAAACTGAAATCAACATAGAGCAAGTAACAACAGCAAACACGTTAAAGAAACAGGTTTAAAACATACCTGTTGCACCATTGGAGTTTCAATTGCATCCTTCAAATTTGAAATTAGTTGGTATGAGTAAATACAGTGATGCAAGAGCAAAGTAGTATGAACCATAGCTACGGAACCTGGCCTGAGAACAATTCTTCTTCTGCTTTAAGCGTTGACTTGGGGTTCGGAGTGGTGGTCCTCGTGCTTTGGGCACTACAGTTGCCTTACTAACTGCTCGTGTTTGGGTGCTTTGTGGTGGAGACGGTGCTGTGTCAACGGGAACTGGGTTACTATCTGCTGGGGTTGGGGTTAGAAGGGGTGTAGCTGGTTCTCTGTCCAACTGGTAGGGGTACAATCTACGTGAGTCTGGGTTATGTGTGGTGGGGCTGGTTCTTGGGAAAGTACAACCGTGGTTCTATCTCCATCGACGGGTAGCACGATCTTTTCTGAAGACCGTGTTTTTACTCCCACGGATGCTGCCATCACCCCCTCCAATTGAAATGGCTGATAAACAAGAAAAGTAATTGAATGTACATACATTGTAAGATAGACAGGTGCAATGGATAGTAGGGAAGAAAACAAGGCATGAAATAATTCACATTTATGTTGTCTAACCAAACAGAATAGCAGGACATAATTTCACATATATGATGGCTAATTAAACAGGATAGCATGACACAATTTCACATGTATGATGGCTAACTAAACAGGATAGAATGACATACTTCAAAGTATGATGACTATGTAAACAGGATGACATGATATAACTATACGATGTGTCTATTAAAGTGGTTGGCATGCCATAAATCACAAACATGCCATCGATGGAAACATGATGGCATGATATAATTCACGGATAGAATGACATAATTCAAAAATATGATGACTATGTGAATAGGATGATATGATATAACTATATTATATCTTTAGAAAATGGGTTGGCATGCCATAATTCAGATACATACTGTCTATGTAAACATCATGGCATGATATAATTCAAATATATGATTTATATATATACTAAGGAAGTGAGCAGAGGGCAATCGCATATATGATGTGTCAACTAAGGAGATGGCATTCAATATCGTGTATATGATGTAAAAATAAGCATTGCAATACAACATATGCATGATATGAGTAATATAACCCTGCCAAGTTTGAGCATACACCTCAGGGGGATAATAGGACTGGTCATCTGCCTCTGAATCCTCCTCTGAAGAGCTATCTGTAACCAACAAGATATCTGCTTCACCAGGTAGCATTGTCTGCTATGAAGACCTTGTTTTCACTCCAGATTTCTCCATCACCACTACAAATGGCTGATGCACAGGAAGAGCAGTTGAATATACAAACATTGTCGACAAAAGCAATGATAAATACAAAAAAGGACGGCATGATATAATTCACATATATGATGCTTGGATAAACAACATGGCATTGCATAATTCACATATATAATGCCTTGCAACAAGATAACATTGCATAATTCACATATATAATGTCTTGCAACAAGATGGCATTGCATAATTCACATATATGGTAATTCACACAAAGCATGTCTAAACCTATCAAATGACATAGCAATGCAAGATACCATACGCACGATATGAGCATCATAACCCTGCCAAGTTAGAGCATGCACCTTGGGGGGAAATAGGACTGGTCATCTGTCTTTGAATCCTCCTCTGAGGAGCTATCTATAACCAGCAAGACATGCGCTTCGTCAGATAGCATTGTCTGCTCTGAAGACTGATACATCTCCAACGTATCTATAATTTTTGATTGCTCCATGCTATTATATTATCTATTTTGGATGTTAATGGGCTTTATTTTACACTTTTATATCATTTTTGGGACTAACCTACTAACCGGAGGCCCAGCCCAAATTGCTGTTTTTTTTGCCTATTTTAGGGTTTCACCGAAAAGAATATCAAACGGAGTCCAAAGGGAATGAAACCTTCGGGAACGTGATTTTCTCAACAAACGTGATCCAGGAGACTTGGAGTGGGCGTCAAGAAACGATCAAGGAGGGCACGCGGCAGGGGGCGCGCCTACCCCCCTGGGCGCGCCCTCCACCCTCATGGGCCCCTCGTTGCTCCATCGACGTACTTCTTCCTCCTATATATATCCACGTACCCCCAAACATCCAGGAGCACCACGAAAACCTAATTCCACCGCCGCAACCTTTTGTACCCGAGAGATCCCACCTCGGGCCTTTTTCGGAGCTCCGCCGTAGGGGGAATTGATCACGGAGGGCCTCTACATCAACTCCATGGCCTCTCCGGTGATGTGTGAGTAGTTTATTTCAGACCTACGGGTCCATAGTTATTAGCTAGATGGCTTCTTGTCTCTCTTTGGATCTCCATACAAAGTTCTCCTCGATCTTCTTGGAGATCTATTCGATGTAATCTTCTTTTACGGTGTGTTTGTTGAGATCCGATGAATTGTGGGTTTATGATCCAGTTTATCTATGAACAATATTTGAATCTCCTTGGAATTCTTTTATGTATGATTGGTTTATCTTTGCAAGTCTCTTCGAATTATTAGTTTGGTTTGGCCTACTAGATTGATCTTTCTTGCAATGGGAGAAGTGCTTAGCTTTGGGTTCAATCTTGCGGTGCTCGATCCCAATGACAGAAAGGGAAACGACACCTATTGTATTGTTGCCATCAAGGATAAAAATATGGGGTTTATATCATATTGCATGAGTTTATCCCTCTACATCATGTCATCTTCCTTAAAGCATTACTCTGTTCTTATGAACTTAATACTCTAGATGCATGCTGGATAGCGGTCGATGTGTTAATAGTAGTAGATGCATAATCATTTCGGTCTACTTGTCGCGGACATGATGCCTATATACATGATCATACCTAGATGTTCTCATAACTATGCTCAATTCTATCAATTGCTCGACATTAATTCGTTTACCCACCGTAATACTTATGCTCTTGAGAGAAGCCACTAGTGAAACCTATGGCCCCCGGGTCTATCTTCCATCATATTAATCTTCCAACACTTAGTTATTTCCTTTGCCATTTATTTTACTTTGCATCTTTAGTTCTCTTTATCACAAAAATACCAAAAATATTATCTTATCATATCTATCAGATCTCACTCTCGTAAGTGACCGTGAAAGGATTGACAACCCCTTTATCGCGTTGGTTGCGAGGTTCTTATTTGTTTGTGTAGGTGCGCGGGACTCGAGCGTGATCTCCTACTGGATTAATACCTTCGTTCTCAAAAACGGAGGGAAATACTTACGCTACTTTACCACATCACCCTTTCCTCTTCAAGGGAAAACCAACGCAGTGCTCAAGAGGTAGCAAGAAGGATTTCTGGCACCGTTGCCGGGGAGATTCGCGCCAAGTCAAGTTAAGATTTGACTCCTAACAACGAGCCATTTCTGGCACCGTTGCCGGAGTCTACGCACAAGTCAAGACATACCAAGTACCCATCACAAACTCTTATCCCTCGCATTACATTATTTGCCATTTGCCTCTCGTTTTCCTCTCCTCCACTTCACCCTTGCCCTTTTATTCGCCCTCCTTTTCCGTTCCCCTTCTCTTTTTCTATTTGCCTTTTTTGCATGTTTCTTGTGTGTTGGATTGCTTGCTTGTCATGATGGCTCAAGATAATACTAAATTGTGTGACTTTACCAATACCAACAACAATGATTTTCTTAGCTATGCAGAATCGTTTCGGTCTACTTGTCTCGGACGTGATGCCTATATACATGATCATACCGAGATATTCTCATAACTATGCTCGATTCTATCAATTGCTCGACAGTAATTTGTTTCGGTCTATGTGTGGAGTAATAGTAGTAGATGCAGAATCGTTTCGGTCTACTTGTCTCGGACGTGATGCCTATATACATGATCATACCTAGATATTCTCATAACTATGCTCAATTCTATCAATTGCTCGACAGTAATTCGTTTACCCACCGTAATACTTATGCTCTTGAGAGAAGCCACTAGTGAAACCTATGGCCCCCAGGTCTACCTTTCATCATATTAATCTTCCAACACTTAGTTATTTCCTTTGCCGTTTATTTTACTTTGCATCTTTATTTCTCTTTATCATAAAAATACCAAAAATATTATCTTATCGTATCTATCAGATCTCACTCTCGTAAGTGACCGTGAAGGGATTGACAACCACTTTATCACGTTGGTTGCGAGGTTCTTATTTGTTTGTGTAGGTGCATGGGACTTGAGCGTGATCTCCTACTGGATTGATACCTTGGTTCTCAAAAACTAAGGGAAATACTTACGCTACTTTGCTGCATCACCCTTTCCTCTTCAAGGGAAAACCAATGCAGTGCTCAAGAGGTAGCAAGAAGGATTTCTGGCGCCGTTGCTGGGGAGATTCGCGTCAAGTCAAGTCAAGATCTGACTCCCGACAACGAGTCATTTTTGGTGTCGTTGCCAAGTCAAGACATACCAAGTACCCATCACAAACTCTTATCCCTCGCATTACATTATTTGCCATTTGCCTCTCGTTTCCCTCTCCCCCACTTCACCCTTGTCGTTTTATTCGCCCTCTCTTTTCCGTTTGTCGCTTTCTTGCTTGCCTTGTCATTATGGATAGTCCTCTATCTTCTCTATTGTCTCCCAAGAATGAAGTTCTTAATTTTAAACAAAGGGAGGGAGAAAATCTAAAAGATGTTTGGTATGGAATTTGCAATGCTCAAAATAGATCTATCAGGAAGAAATCAACTTCCGTTCTTCTCCGCAATTTTTATGTAGGCACTACTCCTTGGTACGTATATATTCTTGGTACCATTACCGGAGGGAATTTCTTGGGTAGCCATACTTATGATTCTTATAACGCCATGATAGATTTGTTTGGCTCACCACCTCTTTTGGTTAATGGAACTATGTTAACTTTGGAACATGTGATGCAAAGGCTTGAAATTATTGAGAATAAAGTTGCTACTGTAGAGTTGATTGAGAATTTGGATAAAAAGATCCACAACCAAATTACCCAATATGGATCTAAGGTGGGAGTTACTCTGGAAATTTTTAAGGAAAAAGAACCCATACTTCATGAAAGAATAGATCAAGATTCTACTAGAATCGATAAACTTGAGGGAATTATCACCAACTTGGGGTCTGCTTTTTCTTCTGATAAAAACAATCCAAATCCTCCCAGTAAAATTGCCAATCTTGTTTATTTTCCTAAAAATAAGGGTGAATCCTCTAGTAAGGAAACTGCGGATTTAAAATCAATAAGTGTTCATCCCAATCTTTTTGCTATCATTAAGGAACCGTTTGCTACAAATGATTTTCTTGATTTTGTGCCTAGGAGTTTGATAATTAATAAAAAGAAATAAACTCCTAAGAGTTATAGGTGTCTCATTGAAGAATTACCTACCAAAGATGGCAATACCTAGATCTATCTTCGCTTTTATGCCTAGCTAGGGGCGTTAAACGATAGCACTCATTGGGAGGCAACATAATTTTATTTTTATTCATTGCTTTTTGCTCCTGTTTAGTAATAAATAATTTATCTAGCCTCTGTTTTGGTTGTGTTTTTTGTGTTTAATTATTGTTTGTGCCAAGTAGAACCGTTGGGAAGACTTGGGGAAAGTCTTTTTGATCTTGCTGTAAAAAACAGAAACTTTAGCGCTCACGAGAATTGCTGCCTTTTTTATTTGGAAGGTGCTATTTACTTAATTATTTTTGCATATGATTAATATATAAATTCCACACGTCCATCAATTTATTTTAGAATTTTTGGGGTTCCAGAAGTTGCGTTAGCTACAGATTACTACAGACTGTTCTGTTTTTGACAGATTCTGTTTTTCTTGTGTTGCTTGCTTATTTTGATGAATCTATGGCTAGTAAAAGAGTTTATAAACCATAGAGAAGTTGGAATACAGTAGGTTTAACACCAATATAAATAAAGAATGAGTTCATTACAGTACCTTGAAGTGGTGTTTTGTTTTCTTTCGCTAACGGAGCTCACGAGATTTTCTATTTTGAGTTTTGTGTTGTGAAGTTTTCAAGTTTTGGGTAAAGATTTGATGGATTATGGAACAAAGATTGGCAAGAGCCTAATCTTGAGGATGCCCATGCACCCCAAGGTAAAATTCAAGGACACCAAAAATCCTAAGCTTGGGGATGCCCCGGAAGGCATCCCCTCTTTCATCTTCGTCTATCGGTAACTTTACTTGGAGCTATATTTTTATTCACCACATGATATGTGTTTTGCTTGGAGAGTCTTTTATGATTTGAGTCTTTGATTTTTTAGTTTACCACAATCATCCTTGCTGCACACACCTTTTGAGAGAGACTCACATGATTTGAAATTTATTAGAATACTCTATGTGCTTCACTTATATCTTTTGAGCTATATAGTTTTTGCTCTAGTGCTTCATTTATATCTTTTAGAGCATGGTGGTGGTTTTATTTTATAGAAATAATTGATCTCTCATGCTTCACTTATATTAGTTTGAGAGTCCTTTAGAACAACATGGAAATTTGAGTGTGTAGTTATGGAAGCATGGTATGAATGCCACTACCTCATCGGGATTGGGACGGAGGCCGAATTGCTAATCGAGCTCTTGATGAGCCGCGCTGTCCTATTGCAGTGTAGTCCGGACCATCTTAATGATGTCCAGGGGCTCGGCAGCTAGACTATGATGCTGCTTGAGAAGGCCGCTTTGTACCTCTGCTGCTAGGGCGGCGGCGTGCTCCTCTATCCAGAGGGAGCATTCTGTGTTTCCGTTGACTGTTATGACGCCGCGCGGACCGGGCATCTTCAGCTTGAGATAAGCATAGTGTGGCACCGCATTGAATCTAGCAAACACGGTTCGTCTGAGTAGTGCGTGGTAGCCGCTGCAGAAGGGGACGACATCGAAGGTTAACTCCTCGCTTCGGAAGTTGTCCGGGGAACCGAAGACCACCTCCAGCGTGATTGAGCCCGTGCTGAGGGCCTCAATGCCTGGTGTGACTCCTTTAAAGGTAGTCTTTGTAGGTTTATTCGTGAGGGATTAATGCTCATCTTCCGCACTGTATCTTGATAGAGCAGGTTGAGGCTGATACCACCGTCCATTAGGACTCGTGTTAGGTGAAATCCGTCGATGATTGGGTCGAGGACCAGTGCGGCTAAACCGCCATGCTGGATACTAGTTGGGTGATCTCGACGATCGAAGGTGATCGGGAACGACGATCATGGATTGAATTTTGGGGTGACTGGCTCTACCACGTATACGTCCCTAAGTGCTCAATTGCGCTCCCTTTTGGGGATGTGTGTAGCGTATATCATGTTCACTGTTTTGACTTGAAGGGGGAATTTCTTCTGCCCTCCGGTGTTCGGCTGCCGGGGCTCGTCGTCCTCGTCCTCACTTTGTGATCCCTTTTCTTTGTTTTCAGCATTTAATTTGCCAGCCTGTTTGAAAACCCAACAGCCTCTATTGGTGTGATTGGTTTGTTTGTATGGGGTACCATGTATCTGGCACGGACGATCGAGTATGCGATCCAGGCTGGATGGTCCCTCGCTGTTCCTTTTGTATGGCTTCTTTCGCTGTCCGGACTTGGAGCCGCTGAATCTGGCGTTAACGGTGGTGTCATCGGTGTTGTCGCCATTGCTTCGGCGTTTGTGTCTGTTGTGCCAGATCTTTCCAGAGCTGTTCTTGGCCTCAGAGGGGCCTGTCTCGATGGCTGTGTTTTTGCTACGAGCGAGCTAGCTGTCCTCACCCACGCAAAAGAGGGTCATGAGTGCCGTAAGGGCTGCCATGGACTTCGGCTTTTTCTTGGCCAAGGTGGCACGCTAGCCACTCATCATGAATGTTGTGTTTAAAGGCCGCTAGGGCTTCGGCATCCGGACAGTCAACGATCTGGTTCTTTTTGGTTAGGAACCTAGTCCAGAATTTTCTGGCTGATTCTCCAGGTTGTTGAACTAAGTGGCTTAAGTCATTGGCATCGGGTGGCCGGACATATGTACCTTGGAAGTTGTCAAGAAAGGCCTCTTCCAAGTCCTCCCAGCTGCCGATGGAATTCTCGGGCAGGCTATTCAGCCAGTGTCTAGCTGGCCCTTTGAGTTTTAGTGGGAGGTATTTGATAGCATGGAGGTCGTGTCCACGAGCCATGTGGATGTGGAGAATAAAGTCCTCAATCCATGCTGTAGGGTCGGTTGTTCCGTCGTATGATTCAATATTGACGGGCTTGAACCCCTCAGGGAATTCATGATCCAGCACCTCATCTGTGAAGCAGAGAGGGTGTGCGGCGCCTCTATATCGGGCCGCATCACGGCGCACCTCTGATGGAGTGCGTCTGCGGTTATCGGCCCGGGTGTGACTAGGTTTGTCACGCCCGAATAGGTAGCCATCATCCCGAGTCTGGAAGCGTCCTCGTGATCAGTAGATTGATCTGGTGTGTTATGCTCTACTGTCAAGCTCCCGCCGAAGGTCATATGTATGGTCCCGAGCTGTTCTGTCCTTGTTTTTGCGAGGTGGTGGGGCGGTCTATAGTTCGGCCTGAGTTGCCGCTTTATCCCAACCGTGGGGTGGTCGGTCGGCCGCACTATCCCGACCGCGTGGTGGTCTGTCCGCATTGCGTGAGGGAGGTATGGGATTTGGTGCCTCCTCATCGAACTAAGGTAGTAGTCTACGCTTTGGGTAACTCTTGGCTGGGCCGTTGAGGCCATATTCTTCGGCTGCCAGGACATCAGTCCACCTATTGATGAGTAGGTCTTGATCAGCTTGAAGCTGCTGTTGCTTCTTCTTCAGGCTTGTTGAAGTGGCTATTAGTTGGCGCTTGAAGCGCTCCTACTCAAGGGGTGCCTCAGGCACGATGAATTCCTCATTGACGAGGCTCTCATCATCCTCGGAGACTGGACGATAACTATCATCGTCTGGGTCATTGGGCATGGTCTGATTATCAGGGTTATCTTGCCCGTTGTTTTGTTCCTCATGTTCGGATGCAGCCCCGACAGGGTCATCATTGTTTTCGGCGTCGCCCGGAGTACTATTCTCTCCGGTGCCAGTATTTCCGTCATTTGAGCCACGGGGCTCAGAGCGGCGTTTAGGGCGCCGATGCTTGGACTGTGTCTCAGAAGGTTTATTCGCAACTGGATCTCCTTTGTCATTGTCGCTAGCTTTTTTAGGTGCGTCGACCATGTACACGTCGTACGAAGAGGTGGCCATCCAACGTCTAGTAAATGGCGGGTTTTGGCCTTGCTCCTGATCGGCATTGTTGTCCATACCGTCGATGTCTTCGGAGCCATAATCGAGCACGTCGGTTAAGTCATCGACAATGGCTATGAAGTGGGTGGCGGTTGGGAAAAAATTCCCATCATCAGCCTCTGGCTCGAACCGAACATAGTTTGGCTATCAGTCCTTTTCCAAGGACAAGTTCTTTAAAGAGTTTAGCACGTCACCCAAAGGTGAGTGCTGGAAAATGTCTGGGACGCTAAATTCGAAAATCGATAACCGATCCAGCTCGGTGTCCGCAGGCGTACAAGATCCGGAACTTATAGCCGGAGACGAATCCGGAGTTCCATTGACGCAGATATTGCGAGGTGCTGAGTCCTTGTGCGGCTCCAACGCCGCGGACTCTGTGGCTTTGGATGGCACGATCTGCTCCGGTTCTAAGCCTGTTGCAGCAACAGGGACCATCTCTTGGATGTGATCTGATGAAGATTTAAGTCATGTTCCTTGGAGCGGGGGGGGGGGAGCGATCGCTGCGGTCTCAAATCCATTGAAGATCAAATCTCCACGGATATCCGCGATGTAGTTCAGGCTTCCTAATCTAACCTGCTGGCCAGGGGCATAGCTATCGATCTGCTCTAGATGGCCGAGCGAGTTGGCCCGCATTACAAAGCCGCCGAACACGAAAATCTGTTTGGGGAGGAAGGTTTCTCCTTGGACAACGTTGCTATAGACGATTGAAGGGGCCATCGAACCTTTCGTCGACGACACAGTGGAACTCTCAATGAAAGCACCAATGTCGGTGTCAAAACCAGCAGATCTTGGGTAGGGGGCCCTGAACTGTGCGTCTAGGATCGATGGTAACAGGAGACAGGGGACACAATGTTTACCCAGGTTCGGGCCCTCTCTATGGAGGTAATACCCTACGTCCTGCTTGATTGATATTGATAAATATGAGTGTTACAAGAGTTGATCTACCACGAGATCATAATGGCTAAACCCTATAAGCCTAGCCTATATGACTATGGTAATGAGTATATCCTTTCCGGACTAATCCCTCCGGCTTATATAGACACCGAGGGGATCTAGGGTTTACATAGAGTTGGTTACATAAGAAGGAATCTTCATAGTTGGTCGCCAAGCTTGCCTTTCATGCCAAGAAGAGTCCAATTCGGACATCGGTACAGTCTTCGGTCTTCATGTCTTCACAGCCCATCAGTCCGGCCCATGGATAACAGGCCAGACGCCCGAGGACCCCTTAGTCCAGGACTCCCTCAAGTGCATGCTCAAATCCAGAGTGATGGTAGCAAACTGTGGATAGACCCAAAACAAATGATATCATGCAGATAATAACTTTAGTTAAAAATACAGATAATGGCTCCTTTAATGTTTGTTTGCACCCAACATGAAACTCATAGTAGACACCCGAGATTAACCAGATAGTAGATAGATAGTATTGATTGCTGCCCCAATATGTACCCCACAACCATTTAAAAACTCAAGTTTCAGCATAAGTTTGGACCTGAGTCGGAGTCTAATAGGTGAACACAACGATAAAGTAGCATGTCATCATATTAAGCGATGCATAACGTAAGCAGACATGGAAGAGTGCGACCTCTCTTGTGGACCCGTGTAGTCCTCAAGGTCATCCGCTCAGTTGATGATGGTAATGCAGTTGTCGTGGCTGCCGGTGGCGGGGAAGAAGATCTGAGGCGGAGAAAGACAGTCTGGAGAGCAGATCCCTGTTGTGGTGAACCCTTCCATTGTTGGAGTAGCTGAGCTGGGGTGGAACACAGCACCGCAGGAGCAGGACAAACCACACAAGGTTTTCTTTGACACATATCTGTAACAGAAGTAACTATGTAAGGGCTTGTTTGAATTTGAGGATTCTAACAATGCAGGGATAGGAAATAGACAGGAATATGATAGGAATGCATGTGCAAAAAAGAGAATTTAAAAACACAGGATTTCTGCCAATCTGGGTGTTTGGTTCACAAGAACTGGAAGATCACAAGATGCAAAGAAGCATGGTGAGATTAAGTCAAACCACAAGAAGTGTACAACCTCTTTGGCAAAGCCATGTCCATCTCAGCATGATTGGGTTGGCCGGTGAGGATGCTCCGGCTGACTTGGCTGTCGGAGGAGGGGAAGAAGATCTTAGGCGTCTGGAGATGGAGCCCGAGGTACTGCTCCGTTGTGATGGAGGGTTTCGTCGTTGGCGCAGCTCCGGTGAGTTGTACAACGCCGAGGCTAAAGCAGGACAAGAGAGACAACGTTAACCTGAGTGGAATTCTAATAGCATCTCCAATAGATGACGCAAAGTACATAACCGCAAAGTGCTAGATGTATACGTCAGCCACTCATCTCTGAACTTAACTGTCGAAACTGAATTTAACTGACGAAACTGAACTTAACTGCCGAAAGTGAATTTTGCTGTGGAAACTAAATTTTACTGTCGAAACTGAACGCACTAGAGGTGAGGCTACAAGTCAGTCGACTGACTTTTTCATCTCTGGTCAGTCGATTTTGCAGCCGTTGGATACGAAATCAAGGGCCTGCAGTTCATCTTCAACCTCCACCCCCTGAGCCGCCAGCCACCACCGGCCAAACAGCCGCCAGCCGCTGCCCGCGGCCGGCGGTGCGCCGCCCTGCCCGCCCCGAAAACACTCGCCACCGCCGGTCCGCCGCCACCCCGGCCATCCCTGTAGTCCCCCCCCCCCCCGTGCCGAGCTTTTTCTCCGGCGATCCCCACGCCACCGCCCCACCCTGAACCCTAAGATGTATAGTGGGGTACCTCCCCGGTGAGACCCCTCCCCGCTGCGGCTGGTTCTTCCTTAACTCCGGTGAGCCCCCCACCCCCTGAAAATCGACTGACCCAAAAGTTGATTCAGTCGACCGAAGTGTAGCTAAATCGGAGCAGCATCACAAGCAAGAGCAAGAGCGAGAGCAGCAGCGCGAGCAATAGCAAGAGCAGTCCAGGCAGGGGACCAAGAGCAAGAGCAAAGCAGCAGCGTGAGTGAGAGCTAAAGCAGCAACAGCTCCTACTGATGTGGACGTCGCCGCCGAGGGAGCGACGCCGTGGAGGAAGTGGCCGGCGATGCCACCGTGGATGGAGCCGTGCCGTGTCGGCTCGGTATCGAGCGCCGACAGCCCCGTGAGATCGAATCAAGAAGAAAATGCGGTGATTAATGTACAACCTCTTTGGTGGCGCCGATTAGGATGCAGCTTCATCCAAGGAAACGATGATGATGATGCTCTTCCGGTGGTGCAGGTGAAGACGGCGGTGTGGGAATGGAGGTGGCACAAAAGACGAGGGGAACATCGGGGCAGCTCCTTAGAGGTGGAGGATGGGGTGGCTGAACCGGTGGGACGACCAGATCGACGATGGATCCTCATCGGGTACGATGGATGAGGGACGTCGAGGTGTTGCTGTGGACGACGTCGTCGGGGAAGAGGCTCCGGCTAGGTGGCGACGGAGGAGGGTGTGGGGCTTTGCGGGTTTTGCCGGCCTCGGTGTACGAATGGGTGGGCAGATGGAATGGGAGTGGGGAACCATGGCTTAGGGACGCTCTTGTTTGAAATGTGGGGTAAGTTACGGAAGTACCCCCACTGATTTGAGGCGGTTCTTTCGGTTCAGGGGTATCACGGGCATTTCGCGTGTCGGGATTTCACAGGAGGTGGGAGTTTTCGTGCGCGTTGTAATTTTGGAATAGCAAGGAGCGGGTTGAGATGGAGGGAGTTGTCGGAGCACGAGACAAAGATATATCTTAAATATTTCGGGCTAACAAGGCGCGGGTTGAAGAGGTGGGAGTTTCGCAGCATGATAAACAGAGACGCTAGCTTGTAATTTCGGCATAACAAGGCGCGGCTTGAAATTTCGAGAGAACAAGCTTAACGTCTACCAAAAAAGACAATTTAGACTAGTATGATATATTACGTACAATGTGTTTAACACGCACAACACACACACAGACACCATTTAGACTAGTAAGGTACACGTGCATTGCACACATGTGATTTGGCAACCAAATTATGAATAAATACCACATTATAGCATGTAAGCTTTGAGTCATATATGCATGATGTAGATGTTCGTTTAATTCTTATAGTTCATTTCATTCAAAATCATCTAGTTTTTATAAGAAAGCTAATATATTTTAAGATTCATGGAATTGTGCGTTGTAAGGCATAAAGTAAAAACAAATCATGTAGAAAAGCATTTGGGCAATTCTGATACGGAAGATTCTAGAACAAAGAGGAAGTGCTTGTATTTTGAGGTTTGTGCATTATGCTTAAGTTCAACCATAGAGTCTTCTAGATTGTACATGTGGAAAAATCTGGTAGAATCTAGATGATATCCAATGGCCAGTAGTGCTCAAATTTGCCAGCTCTGCACCATCAAATTAGCTTCATCCAACGACCATTTTCAAAGTTAAAGTTATCCGCACACTATATAAAAAATATAATATATAATATAATACATATAGGGGTATAGATATAGATATGTGATGCGAAAGCCACCCATCATCTCCAATTAGAATAGTGTGTCCATGAACAGATGCAATGTGGCCAAACGATGTCTGCCATTGGTATCTCAAACTCAAACCAATATGGCCTTGTTCAATGTGTATACATTGCAACATGATCGTTTCCAAACCACACCGCGCAGATCTCCATTATATTCATGCATGCATGGGTTTCAAACATCATGATCTCTTATTCAAATATTTGAATTCAACTTTACATTGATTATGACCTCACCTAGTCTTTTACACCCACACATTGGTCTTCTCTTTATAATTGTACCACTAAGTTTCTCTCGTGCATGCACGCACACACACTACCAGACGGCATTATCCATCGCACGCATGCAATCTTTTTCTTCAGGTCGGTCTCCCATGAAGGCACACACACATCCCCCTCTCCATCATCTCGGGCATTCTTTATCTCTCACGTGCATGTGCAACGATCGATGTTCCTCTATGTGTGTGTGTATAGCTAGGTCTTTCATAGTTTTCCACATAAACCGATCATTCTATATATCTAGTGAGGTCTCACCCTCTTTCCCACGTCCACATCAATTAATCTATACCTCTATATATAGGATTACATATATAGCTAATACACCCACATTAATTATATATCCAACGCCCCCCTCTCATCATCCATGCCTTCCGCTTCATCTCTCAGCGCGCGCACAATGGCGAAGACAGGGGCAGCAAGGGCCCTGCCCCCCCTAACATCACTATATATCGAGGCTAATATGAATGTGATCATTAGACAATTGCTGGTTAAAATGGTTTAAGTTGATGAATTGGCCCTCCTTGTAAAGGATTAGCAATGCTTGGCCCCTAGCTCATGGGACATTTTTCATGGCTCCGCCATTGCGCGCAACAGTGCACGTTCTCGCCCCCTCTCTCTAAATATCGATCTCGCAGTTGTGCACTCCTTCATAGTCTCCCTCCACTCGGCCCCTCGCACCATCTTCTAGCCCCCCACCGGATTTTTCCATATGTACAATCTAGCAGACTCCATGGTTGAACTTAAGCATAATGCACAAATCTCAAAACAACAGTGGTTCTCCTTTGTTCTAGAATCTTCCGTATCATAACTGTCCAAACTTTTTTCTAGTTGAATTGCCATTATTTGTTTCTACTTTATGCTTTACAACGCACAGTTCCATGAATCATAAAATAGATTAAGGGCTTCTTTGATTCAAAGGATTCTCGAAGGAATTTTGGAGGATTGTAATCATTAGGAATTTTTCCTATCTTGGTTGTTTGATTCGTAGGATTGTAAACCATAGGAATTTTTCCATATGATTCGTTTGCACTAGATTTCATAGGAAACATCCCATCCACTCAAACCTCTTTGAAAGAATTCTGTGTTTTTCTATGCGCAATCAAACACTCGTACCATCCTATAGGATTCAAGACAACATTCCACTCTAATCCCATGTTCTTCCTATTCCCGCGTTTTGGAAATCCTACGAATCAAAGAGGCCCTAGGTTTTTTGTAAAAACTAATTGATTTTGAATGAGATGAACTATAAGAATTAAATGAAGGTCTACATCAGGCATATCTGACTCAGAGCTTACATGCTACAGTGTGGTATTTATTTGTAATTTGGTTGCAAAATCTGACGCGTGCAATGCATGTGTACCTTACTAGTAATTCGAGTATGTGCAAAACACAATGGCACGCTACATAGTGTCTCTCTTATAGTTCATGAAGCCACGTGGCACATGTGGAGGCGTTGTCGCGACATCCTTGTGTGGATTGATCACTGTGACGAGCTGTTGGTTCCAGAAGAATGTACTCGTCCTCCCTGAGACGCACTGGCGGTACATGCACGAAGCGAAGATGTGCACCCATGCCACGCAGGCACTCATTCCCTCGCACGCACACGCGGGTACACGGGCGGACACAATTTTGTACCAAGATCCACCCCATGTGATAATTTGACGCGTGTAAAGTCCTTCACTTCATTGATGGCCAATTAATACAGCGCATGCAAATTGAGTGGACGTGAGGGCGGAAGAAAGACATTACTACTCCACTGCGTGCATGCGAGTAGTTAAATCATGGGTTGATAGTAGTACTTCCATTGGTCTCCTTCGTATTTTGTGCCAATTTTTGATAGTAACATAATATTTACGCATCTGAGCAGTGTAGTCTACTTGAAATTTATGTTCCACTAAACTCATCGGGAGCCGTTTCGGGCCTCGAAACCAAAAACCATCAATTAATCTTTACCTTGTTCCCATCACATTCGAAAGTACTAGTGCTACAATTAAGCGCAAGCCTGCTCACACCTACCAGTATGTACCAAAACTGAACGTGTTCCCACTATGCAGGTTTTAGTACTAGTGCTAGTACTTAGGTAATAAAAAGGGGAACTACCTAACCAAAAATTACTCTGCCTTCCTCCTCATAAGTCCTCCTTCTTCGTCCGTCCTTGCCATGGCCGGTGTGCAGAGCTCTAGGTCGAGAACTACTCATAACAAGGGAGCGACAACCAAGGCTGCGGAAAAAAAGAGAGGGCTCGCCGCCATGCAGAGACCTTGAAAGATCTCTCACAGGCAGGCGATGGCTCCCAGGAGCGCCCTAGACGCGGAGGCGAACATGCGGCGCTGGAGTCGTTATCCCTCGCCCGATCAGCTCAATAAGCACCTCAATAAGTAGAAGGACTTCATCCACGGCTTGGTGGAGCTACTGAAGGAGAGCCTTGGCGACATGCCCGCTGAGCTCAATCAGCAGGGGGAGTTGACTGCCGGCTTGGTGATGCTGCTGAAGAAGAGCATTGCCTTGGAGAAGAAGGCGACCGGCGAAATCCTGCAACTTCAGGAGGACAAGGCGAAGCTCTGCCACGAGCTCGACCTGCTAATGGAGGAGAACACCGGCTGGAAGAAGCTGCATGAGAGTAGTAGTTCCTCGATGAAGATTTTGCAGGCCCTCGTCATGGAATAGAAGGAGGAGTTGGTGAAGCTCCGCATCGAGCACCCGGCTGCTGTCAAGGTACGTTATGCGGCCGTGGAACAGATGATGAAGGCTCGCATCGATAAATCCCGCGTCATGGACACAATGATGAAGATGGCGGAGGAGACGCGCAAGGAGATGGAGGTCGTGGAGGCGATGAAGAAGCAGTTACGACTCCGCGGCGAGCAACCCTTCATGTAGCGAGAGCAGCGCCCTAGACTTGTGTGTCCGTCTTCCTTCTTTTTTGGGGGTGATAATCCTCCTTCTTTTTCTCGTGTGTTTCTTATTTTGCTTCGGGTGTTTGGCCACATGTGTCACCTTCTCTGCGAGGCATGAATAGAAAAATGCTAAAAATGAGACGACTAGCAAATTAGAACATTCTTTATCGCCAATAGAACAATGCCTCTTGCTAGTAATATATAATAAGAGTACAGAGTAGAGGATATGGCACTGGGCTGCCGTGTTTCGTGCTCCTCCATTGTACTCCAGTGGAAAACTTGAGTATACCGCACGGTTCTTTGCTCCTCCTCAGGTCGTCGGCACATTTATATGAGAAGTCAAATCACAAGGCCCCGCCAAATCACAAAGGCCCTCGCCTCTCGTGAAAAGGACCAAGCTAGACTGCCCCGACCTCTGGCCTTTTAAAAAATGTATACATTTGTATAGTAGTAGTATCGATGGATAGCGCCATGGAGCAAAACTAACAAGATGTAATTAAAGAAAAAATGTGGTACATATAGCAACCGCTCGTTGCCAAATTATGCATATACTATATGACACTACCCACTATGAAGGTACTAGTAACATAGACTAGTAACTGTTCTATGTTACTCTCCACTATGACCAGCCAAAGTCGAGGTGCGGATACCAATGAGGGCCTGGTTGTGTCTATACTTGGACAACTCGCCCGACTGCATGCGCACCAGGCAGACGAAGCTTGTGTCGTGTTGGTGCCGTGTGCGGCCCGCACATTAACCAAAACCTCGCGCCTCCATCTTAGCCTCCGCGTATAAAACATCTCAATCTCAAGGCTAAGGAGCAACATGAAACCTATGATAGAGCCAATCGGATGGTTGAGAACACTACAATTCGTAGCTACAGATGCGTGTGTGAGAGAGGACGAGTGCGTGCGTGTGTGAGAGAGTACAAATGCATGTGGGTGGCATCGACCTAGGGAGCAGTGACGGTGCGTGCGAGAAGTCGCGAGAGATAGGTGTAAGGCGTCTGAAAAAAAGACTAGTCTATAGCTCGCCACGAGGCTATTCCTGTCGAACGCCAAGCGTAAGATATGTATCCAACTGTGCAAGTTTTTGCACGTACACATCAGTAGAAAAAGTACTAGTACCATGGCATACATTACACCATGGCCGTCAATAAATTTTGAGCGCGTCTTGTCACATTCCAAATTACTACTACCACCACGCTATATTTAATTGCAAACTTGTTCACACCGATCACAACCTAAACGGTTTCCCACTTAGGAGCGTATTAGTAGTACTCCTACTCGGTTATAAATACTACTATGCTAAGATGACTGCACATTCCTCCTCAACTCCTCATCCACAAAAAACAATCAAGTCAATCAAGCCATAGCCAGCATGAGTTCTGGGTTGAGAGATTTCCACCAGGGACATGTGAGCAAGGAAGAGGAAGCACGAGAGATGTCCCGCCTCGCCACGAAAGCAGCCGACATGCCCAGCCGCGCAGCAGTAGCAACACAGAGGTCCCGCCGCGCCACCGAAGCAGCACGGAGGTCCTGCCGCGCCGTCGATGTAGCAGACTGGTCCGGCCACGCCGCGGAAGCAGCAGAGATGTCCCGCCGCGCCGCCGAAGCAGCAGGGAGGTTCCGCCACGACACGGCGGCCTGGGAAAATTTCTTGCGGGCAGGCGAGGACTCTTACAGGCGCATGCATGCGATAGTCCATAGCCATATGGACCAGATCTTCGGCTGGGTGAGGATGCAGGACAAGGCTACCGGCGTCATCCGGCAACTAGGGGAGGGCAATGCGAAGCTCCGGGGCGAGCGTGACCTGCTGAGGGCGAAGATCACTGGAAGGGAGAAGCAGGAGGAGGAGACCGCTGCCGTGTTGCAGAGGACGGGCGTCATCATCAAGAAACTTATGGACGAGAATACCATGCTCCACATCGAGCGCAACAAGCTGGTGGAGGAATCCATGGATGCTGCCAAGCAGCGTATTAAGGACATGAAACTGATGAAAGAGATCATCGCCCACCACGAGAACTAGTCTCCGCGACCTACAGCGCATAAAGAAAGTAGAGAGCAGCGAGCCAAATCGGTGTATGCGTCTTCCTTCTTCTTTTGCCCTTGTTTATTTCCGGCGTAGCCGCATGTGGCTTTTCTAATTATCTTCCTAATTATGTAAGACAATTATTATCCACTCTCTTCGTCCTTATATATATTCATCAGTCTTGCTATAAGTCGCAGTAGATGCTATATAGGTCCGTCGGATCTTACATCAAGATCCGTGCAAAATTTTCTTTTCAGATTTTCTTTTTTCTCTCTTAAATCTCAGTCGAGTGAGACATTGCCATGCCATTAAACAGAGGCTCGGGCGCCATTAATGGAGACCTTGGGAGAGAGGTGGACGGCAGATGGAGGTCAAAGGGCTCTCCTCCCGATAAGCACGCGCAGGGGTCTGATCGCACGCCTCCCGTACTCAAATAGCTACCTTGCACGACGCCTTCTAGCTAATAAAAAAAGGGGACGCGTGGCGGCACGTAAATGGTAAATAGAACGCCCACGGTTTCAATAATACTTGTGTTTCCGATTGTAACGTGACAACACTTGTTCCAAAATGACTTTGTTGATTGTTAATGTGTGCGCCTTCCAAATCGGACAGCAAAAAATGCCATCGATCTGTGAAGTGCCTACTCAAAAATGCAATTAGATATCTAAAAAATGCCATTGTTAAGTTAGATGTTTGATCAGAAATGCCATTAGACATTGTTATTTTCACGTCAAACCCATTGACCATGTTACATGACAAAAATAAGCCAATTCTCACAATGATAAGTTAATGGTGTCTAGCACAACACACCCCTCAAATAAAACTAAGCACCCTAGAATTCTTTGACAAAACTAAGCATCCTAAAATTCTTTGACAACTAAACCGCTGGCTATATGATGTTGGCCATATATATTGTACGTATATAATGTCAAGAAACGAGTGGTAGTACTATACCAACTAAAAGGTGAAATGTACGAAATATAACGAGAAGAAACATAACATAGTTCTGCTGGGGGCTCAGCACAACACACCCCTCAAATAAAACTAAGCACACCAGAAATTAAACTAAGCAACTAATCTGGTAGACACTGCATTAGAACCACCATGAGCAAAGACACTGCATTAGAACCACCATGAGCAACGACACTGCCACCTTACTCGGAGTCCTCGTCCACGTCCTCGACTTCGTCCTTGTCCCTCTTCCTCTTGGGCGATACTTCTTTGCTTGAACCGCACACTTGGCTCTTGCTCTTCATCCAACCCTTGTAGATATTGAAACAAAGGTAGCCATCCATAGTGGATGTGGTATATATCTAGTACAGTCCACTGCCATGCACGATGAAACGTGTGCGGAGCTTTCTTCAGTTCACCGTACAAAGGAGGAACCATGGCTCCTGCCAGGGTCAACATTGAAAGCTGATCAAGGGAGGGCACCAGCCCTTCCTTCTGGAGGTCGAAGGGGTCGCCTACAACGAGGCCTATCCGACCCAGGATTTCCTTATCATTCCTAAAGTCTAAAGTAACGAATTTGACTCGGCCGCCCTTGAGTAAGTTCTTAAATTCCTCGTAGTCAACATTGGCATGGCATATGTGGTAGACCAAGCATAAGTCATGCACGCAAACCTGGATCACGGCGGGCTTCTTCTTCTCTGCCTCCTTTAGTTTCTTCTCGCTTCCCAGGACTATCCTGTACTCAACATCTAGCCTAGCGACCCACTCATCATTTGAGTTTTTGAACATGCGTTTGAAGCAAGCAAGGCATTCTTTCACCGTTGTGGAAGAACGGGTGTAGATGATGTCGAACTCATCGCCCGTGATGGTTCTAACCTTGTACTTACCGCCGATCGTGGAGATTTGGGACGCCATGGATTTGGGAGGAGGGTTAGGATTAGTGGAACTGCCGTAATGTGAAGGACGGGACGACTAGTAGCGGTTTATTGATTGTAAAAATGTCGAGTGGGGGGCGCATGCGAATGGCAGGGTAGTGGCTTGCCTGGTGGATAAATGGATTCATGCACAGTACTATGGGGGCTCAACTAGATGTCATGTCTACTCGACGCCCAATTAAATGGCTTTCGATGTCATGTCAAGTGTCGGGAAAATTACAGGTTATACGAAGCTTTCCATTCTCCCGTGATACGGGCTTCCGAGAGCCCTTGGATCTGAGATCGAACGGTCATGGCGTGATTCTAGACCTATGGGTGAATATCCTATCCTGGAGGGTTATTCTGCAAATTTTCAGCAACTTAGCATGCGACCGTTCGATCTCAGATCCAAGGGTTGCCAGCAGCCCGTATCATGGTCGCGCCTACCACGACCGTCGCCTCGCTCGCGCGGTCGCGCCCTTGGAGATTTAACACGATGCGTTAGGCTATTTGATGTTGGCATGTCATACATAGTCATCACTTAGTCACTCATACAACAAGGTTAGCTATAAGGTTGGCTATGAGAGTATTTTTTGTTTACTTCTCTCTATCTCTTTCTTCGTAGTATTTATTGCATTTGCCAAGGAGTGACCTCTTCCAATGAAATGGTGCTTAGATGAGGTGCTATGGGCATTAAATGGATTAGCAACTCAAGTCCCCAATGCATAGGTGCTTAGTTTTTTGTTGCTAAGTTTGCTTCATCTAGGTACACACGCTTATCACTGTTTCTTCCTGGGGTCACCAAACTAGTCTCTCTCTTCTTAATTAAATTGCCACATCAGACTTTACGCCTATGTGGCAGGCTTAGCACCTGTAGGATCAAGTACAATAGTGGGCTATAAGCCCGCTTTACATGGCATTTTTGCATATGTGGGGGAAAGAGGCAAGGAAAAAGTGGAGGAGTGGGCTCTCAAGAAAGAGCTAGCCTCTACATGGTGGAGCATCAGGAGAGGCACCTGTATGGAGGTGGTCAGGAATCGGGAGACTCAAGCCGGTCGTAGCGCCGCAATTAAAATGATAATGGCAAGTGAAATCACCGGGCCCCACCTGTCCAGCAGTAACTCACTGTCAAATCACATAGCCCTACGTTTGCAGTAGCCTACTCCCTCATCTTCTCACGTCTCTGTCGAACCGACTAGGCGGAACTGCCCCGCCTACCGCGCGGGAAAAGCCCCGCCCTCAACTTTTAAATACTCCCTCCGTTCCTAAATATTTGTCTTTCTAGACATTTCAAATGGACTACCACACACGGATGTATGTAGACATATTTTAGAGTGTAGATTCACTCATTTTTCTCCGTATGTAGTCACTTGTTAAAATATCTAGAAAGACAAATATTTAGAAATGGAGGGAGTGGTACAGTATACTAATGTTGTATCCATGGATTGCGCCATGGAGCAAAGCCTCAAGAAAATGGAGGTACACATGTACGGAGTATACAGCACGCCGTCGCATTCGCGTCGCACCCCAGACGGTCGGTCAGTCTGGCACGCCGCTCTCCGAATGGAACACGCCTCATATTGCGTTTGCACACACATGTGGGACCGCAATTGAGAACTGACCGTAGGCACACTCCCCGGCCCCGCAAGTCGGGTGAGTTAATAGAACAACATACATTGGTACCTGGACGATCCCTGCAAGACAGGGAAGATCAGTTCGTCCATGCATGTGACCAGACTCCAGCAGACATGCCCGGATTGGCTATCGTCTACATATCATGCAGGCTATGTTGTACAGAGCTGTAGTTCTGGTGAGAAATCTAAAAAAAGGTTTCTTGTCATCTCGCAAAATTAGGTGTCATGTGCTTCAGATAACTGCGAGGGTTAAACAGCGACAACTGAGTTGGGCTAGTCATTGGGGGCACATGCACGAAGACTACTCGGCTGCCATCTAGGTCAAGCCGGCTATGTTAATTAGGACATCTATCGACGGACCCCTTTTCTACGAGTTTATCTTTAATTTGAGCTTTGATCCTCGTCTAGTTTGTCCGTCAGGATTCATCTTGTCTCCTTTGGGCAGTGAGGTTATGATTTCTTGTCATGTGGCATTTTTCATGTTATTTGTTATAATCCGGTGCTTCAGATCAAAATGACGACAACTACGCCTCCGGGACACGTGCATGAAGACTTCTCGACAGTCATTGCCGAGGTCAAGCCGGCTCTGGCCGGTAGACAAAAGAAAACTAGTACTCCACTATATAGGCAGGAGCCTCCGCGCTTGCTTGCTAGTGTTGCTCTCTTCACACTGTCTCGTCCTCTCCAGATCTAAACATGATAGAGGTGGCCACACTCTCTCTCTCTACTCACCGCTGGTCACAGATCCAGCCGGATCCTCTCCGCCGGGGAAGGTGAGAAGGTGCAACGTTCATGCAGTCGTCCTCGGCGACGGCTCTTACCCACTGCCGGCGCATCCCGGTCAGCGTGCCTTGTCGTTCTCTCCCAAGCATCACTGGTGAGGGAGGGCCTCCCACCCCTTCTTCCTCGTTGCCGTAATGTGGACAAATTTGGCCTCCCACCGCCCACCTAGCGAAATCCTGACAACCCTCAGGTATAACTTCCTTCGAAACCGGCCTTACTCTACTTCCCGAGCTCCTGACATCGCTGCATTTGTATCTTTTACTATTTCTCAGGCCCCCTCGTGTAGATAGGATCGATCGGCTATTCGTAAACCACCTAATTTTTTACTGTTAAGAGGTAAATCTAGTTCATGCACTCGAATCTAGTAGTACTTGGTTCAAACAAGGAAGAAGGGGGTGGGGGAAGATTTGTTACCTGAATCTAGGACTTGGTCCAAAGAGGAAATAATGGGGGCGAAAAGTAGCAGAGATTGGCTATCCAACTGTCTCTAGGTCTAATATGGAAATAAAGGGAACACAGTACAAACTCAATATAAACCCGATCTATTGGTTGAAAAAGGAAAGAAAGTGGGGACTGGGGGACAAGTCAACAGAGCAAGTCCAGCACTAGATTTTCTAGCCTCACACAGTATAAGGTGGCTATATACTGAAAAAATGGGACCAACCCAGATATCCTATTCTGATGTTTGTTGCCCCGAGCCGCTCTTAAGTAATGCCACTAGTAAAATGTAGCAGTCGCACTATTAAAAGTAAGGACACGTTAAACCAATGTTGTTTTCTATGTAATGCCTCCAGTAATATGAATCAATGGCACTTTTTTCATGTCCTGCTAAATTTCCCATTAAGATAAGTTGCTCCTTTTCGTTAGAGATGCAACTGTCCCGGTCCGCCTACTCTCCAAGAGCTTCATGACCAACCTTGATGTTGCTCAATTTTATTGCAACTAATGAAGAAGAAGCTCTGTGGGTTTCATTTTCTGATGGAAATGGAACCAGTGCTGGAGCCCTTTTCTTAAAAGAAGAAGAAGAAGAAGAAGCTGCTAGCTCATGGGACATTGCTTCATTTTAGGTGAACTGCACCAAAAGGTCCCATGAATTGAATCATCCATGTTGGTGACTGGTGTCATCCCTTCTACGATGGCGTTGACTGCAGATATGGTTCCCATCACGAGGTATGTTCCGTTTTGGTCTGGCTGTTTGCCAAAGATCATGCATGTTGATCCTGCTCTTGTGCTACTGTTTTGGCACTGCCATGATAAAGCAGTAATGTTATTATTTTGCACCTTAATCTAGTGGCACTATTAATTTGACGCAATGTTTTGGCACCGCTAGTGCCACTGTTTTTTTATATATCGAAACAGGGGGTTCCCTATGATTTCATTAAAGAAACCCAACCATAGAGAACCATTATCCAACAACATCTCAGTTTAAACGGGCAGTTATGCAACTACTACTAGAATGGACTGAGTACTAGCAGGAGACAAGTTCGCCACAAGCTAGGCAGGTAGGGGGACACAGCACCAGCTTGACCAAGTTTGGATTACAACCCAAATGCTACCACAGAAACATCAGGGGGGAAGATGGGGACTGAAAGAGCCAGCTTCAGCATCCCAGTCTAAGCACCCCCGACCTTCATCCTTGCGATGCACGGTACACCTTGTTTGCCACCTGCTCGACCCTAGTGTCACTGATAAAATAAGTAATAATACAGTTAAAATAGAGCGAGTGTCCTCTCTATCATTTCATTTCCAATGTAGATAAAGAAAGTGCTTCTCTTTGTTAATGTATGTTTCATCAACTAGTCCCATTGTTAATGTTTAAGCGTTTCTGCAAACTGGGGTGTTTAATTTTAGTTGATCTGCACAAAAATAGAGATTTGAATGTCTCAAGGCCTCTCCTTGTACTACCAATGTACACTGATGTTCATCACTGGCAGAAGGTGTATCGGGGAGACTTGGGTCGATTTCCAGTATGATGTAATATTTTTCTTCTGTTTATTAGTGTATGTTTCATCAACTAGTGCCACTATAATCTAATCACGTCTTTTCATTATCTGTGCAAACAGGGTTATTCAGCTGCATTTTGGTGGAGCTGCACAAATGTATGGATGGAACCGGCATATATGCAGAGTGCGAGGTGCCAAGTAAAAATTACCGACACCAACCCTGCTCCATCTAAGCATTGGCATCCACCACCATCAGTGGGATGTGTGGCGCTCACTATGGACGGATCTTTCTCGGCAGCAAATCCTCTAACCAAATACTAGTAGCTTAGACTTAAAAAATACTAATAGCTTATATTGGCAGTTTTCTAGGGGTGTACTCTTTTCTGAAAGAAGCACCAGTCTATTTTTCTTTATTTGTACACAGTGTCACAACTTTGACCTAAAGGTCCAGAGCTATTTTAGGGTGATTGGCGTAGTACTCGGAGACTGATTGTAAGCATGATTTTTATTAGTTGTCACACTGATTGTAAGCATGAGTAGATGGAATATTAGGTTAGTGTGAAGCTTACCTTAAACCCTACCGACGCTATTGAAATGAGGCGAGCGTCAAGGGAACCGTGGAGAACGGCGGGGAAGCGACGTCGCGCCATCCGACCTCCTCTTGTGGTGGGAGAACGAATACTCCTGTGGCTCCGGCTGGCTCTGCACCCTCACGAACGGCACACCATACTCGATCGATTCGTTGTCCTCTGGGTGCTCGACCTTCGACCTGTATGCCCACCACCTCCACCTAACTTTCGCCTCGGGCGAATCTGTCTGCTCCATCACCCAGAGGAGATACTCGATGAACTCGAAGGACCGCGGCGTGACTGCCGCCGAGGAGTACATCGCCGCCCTCATCGTCGTCGTCTCGCTCTTTCGCATACATTGCCACATGGACCTCACCGTCCTTGAAATCTCCCACTCATTGTCAAACCAAGTAAGGATCTCCTTCAACCTAGCTAACTTTGCCTAGTCACCGCCGGTGATCTGCCAGATTTGCTGCTGCATCCCCTCCATAGATCCTCGTCCGAGGAGAGAGGAGGTGGTTTTGCAATGGAGAAGAGGGAGAGGCGAGACGGTGGTTTTGGAATGGAGATGATGGAGAGGAGAGTAGGTGGTTTTGCAATGGAGAAGAGGGAGAGGAGCATGCGACAATGATTTAGGATTGGACGAGAGGGTCGGCGCGCTGTGACTGGATCAAAATCAAAATCAATTTATCCTTTAATTAAGAAAGCGACCCCACATTAACTAGTCTCCCTTTTATTCTAGGTCATAATTGACCATGATTTTCACAAATAAAATATATGTTATATATTGCAAAAATAATATAATTTGAAAGTACATTCAGATACAAACCAAACGATACAATTTTTGGTGACATGCATTCACATTTTTCTTGTCAAATACAATACGTGGTCAAACTTTGACCCAAAATACGCAAAACAAAAAAAAATACTTCCAAGACCAGCGCCGCTCTTACGCTCTTCTCCTCTTAAACCACTGCCGCTCCTCTCCTGTTCCAATCTAAAGCCAGTGCCGCTCCTCTCCTCTTCCATTTCAAAACCACTGCCCTCCTCTCCTGTTCCAATCCAAAACCAGCGTCGCTCCTCTCCTGTTCTAAACCAAAACCAGCGCTGCTCCTCTCCTCTTCCATTCAAAAACCACCGCCGGCGAGTGAAGGTGATGTGAAGAAGTAGATCGATGGAGGAGTACAACCCATACGTGAGGATCGCATACGGCGACCCTGTGAAGCTAGATAGGATGTTGGAGATACAGTCTTGGTTTGACAACAAGGACCAACTAGCGGCGACGGCGACATCCATGGCCAAATATCCGCAACAGAGCGAAAAGGCGGCGATACTCCCGGAGGGAGTTGTGCGGGAGTACATAGAGCTGCTCCTCTGGGCCATGGAGCAAACAGATTCACCGAATCCGATCGTGAGGGAGCGGTGGTGGGAGTATCGATCCCAGATGGAGCATCCACCAGAGATTGAAGGATCGAGCATCTACAGGGTGCCGTTTGTGAGGGTGTCGTGCCAGAGTGAGCCGGTGGAGTCTTCGTCGACCGAACCCAACTGCAACAGGAGAAAAACAGTTGGCCCGACGATGCTTCCCCGCCATCCTCTCCCTCGCCGTTCACATCGTCTCACGGGGCGGCTGTCTGCCGCCAAGGAATAGGAGGGATTGCCCCTCCCAGACCAATAGTCGGGCAGGTTGTGAATAGTCAGGAGGAGCTTAGGGTTGTTAGTATTTGCAGGTTGTGAATTGTGTTTTGTGTTGTGTATTTTGAGAGTACTTTCATATATGAATGTCTTTTGAATTTCAGATTTGCAGTATTGAGCATATGAAGTATTTTATGAATTCTAGAGATCTATTTTTAGCACTTAAAAAATGTAGTTTCATAGGAGTATAAAAGTGCAGACAATGTGATTCTCACAGAATAAATTGTAAGTTTCAGTTTCAGATAAGAAACTGCAAGTTCAGTTTCAGATAAGAAACTGCAACTTTCAGAGTCAGAGCATTTATATTAACACGGCCTTTTCAAACAGTGTTAACATCATGCTGGAAGTTTTATTCATGGTCGAAACTGGAACTATCGGCCAGTTAACATCATGTTGATCAACATTCATGCATATCACATCTTCATATGATGCATAGTCAAAAAGATATGATATTTTCAAAATGCCCACACAATGTCAATTGTGTGAAAAATAGAGAAAACGAGGGACGAAGTTTTGACAAGTGTAGGACGTGGTGTGCATAGATGACAATTGGGACCCACATGTCAATAAAGGCAGAGGCAAAAAATTTGGAGATATTTTCTCTGCACAGGTGGAATCAAACCCGGGCGGAACAGCTGTCGGGTAGTGTCACTCGGCCACTGGGCTAGTTCAGTTGTTTCGTTACTAATAAGGCACTTCCTCAGGTGGTCGGATCTCCTCCTGCGCCTTTGTGCGCTCGCCGCGATGCCGTTGTCTACTGTTGTGAACATGCTGAACAAATGAGAGGAATCTGGAGAGGACCGTACGCAAGCAAGTGCCTCATCAAAAAAATACTTCCTCCTAATGCTATACTAACGTTGGGGACCATGGGTTTGTTAACATAGTTACATTTTTTAGGTGCTTCAACGTAGTTATTATAGAAGATAAATTCACAATGAAGCTGGGGAGCTGGCACGTATCATTTATTATCACTGGGGCAGCAAGTATCAACTGGGTTTTGGGCTGCCCCGTCTAGGCTTTCTTTTTTAACATGCGCAGCCCACGACCCACCAGGCATATAGTGCTCAAGAAAATGGCCTGTAATTTTTTAGGAAAAACATAAATGGGCCGCATGGACGCTACATTATTTGTTCACCCAGCCCAGCTAATGGACTGTAATTCACAAAAAAAAGAGATCAAATGGACTGTAAATTCTACCTCGCAAAAAAAAGACTATAAATTCTGAAGAAATAGGTTGAATACGTGCCACATTTTTGGAGGCTAAAATGTGGGGCCAATAGGCCGAAGCCAATGCAAGTCATTGTCAACTTAGTCAACAAATGATTCTGACATCGTTAGCCATTGGATTTACATCCAACGACCGTCATCCATCTTCAATCTCTCGTCTTCTTCCTCCAGCGTGGCCGGGACCACCTGCTCCCGCCTCCTGCTGCTAGCAGCTCTACTTAGCACGCTTCGCTGTGAAGCGCTACTCCACTGTTGGCCAGGCCATCCCTCCACCCCTCCACACCTCCTGTTCTTCTCCACCGACTACCGAACCACACCGCACCAGAACTAGTTAACCCTCGTACACCTCTCCATCTACAACTCTACTCCCGCGTCTTCCCATCTCCGACTCATTGTTGTCCGGGGCCTCACCATAGTCGACCACCTTGGATGCGCTCGGCGCGGAGTGGTCAACATGGTCAACAAACGACACCATCGGAAGTAGACTGTGCGTGGAGAGGCTGACAGCTGGGTCCACGGCCGCACGCAAGGAAATGCCTCCTTATTACGCGCAAAATAATGATTCCTCCACCTGATAGCTGGGACCCACCGGAAGGGCCTCTGTATTTCGTGAAAAAAATGTTCCCACCACTGACAGGTCGGACCCACCAGCTATATCTTCGCACGCAAGGAAGTGCCTCCTTATTACGCACAAAAAAATGAATACACCCCCTGCTAGTTGGGACCCACCTTGGTGGGAGACTGACTTGTGGGCCTACTAAGTTGACGGGGACGGAGTGCTTTGTCAACTTAGTCAATATGGACGATTCTAGCTCCAATGACCGTACGATGTCCATCCAACGGCCGTAGTGCTTCTTCAACCTCTGGTCTTCTAGCTCCAGCCGCCCAAAGCAGCGCCGGTCGTGCCGCATGCTCCTGCCTCCCGTGGCCGGCTGTGCTGCCGCGGAGGCCTCACTGCCCCTACTATTCCCACCGCTGGCCAGGCCCTGCGGCGATGGCAGCCTCACACCACAGCCGAACCAGTGAACCCTCGTACTCCTCTCCGCGCGGGCTTCCACTGCCACGTCTTCCCCGGCTCCGCGTCGTCCCATTCCTAGGCCTCACCGTCGTCCACCGCCCTGGTGCTCTCAGTGCGACGTGGTCAACGTGGTCAAGGAACGACTTCCATTGGACGTGGACTGTACGTGGAGAGACTGACAGCTGGGTCCACGGCCGCAGCAAGGAAGTGCCTCCTTATTACGCGCAAAATAATTATTCCTCCACCTGACAGCGGGGACCCACCAGATGGGCCACCGTATTTCGCGAAAAAAATGTTTCCCCCTGACTGTTGGGACCCACCAGCTACATCTTCGCACGCAAGGAAGTGCGTCCGGGCAAAAAAAATGATTCGCCCCCCTGACTGCTGGGACCCACCAGCTACATCTTCGCACGCAAGGAAGTTCCACACAGTCGGGACCCACCTGGTCGAAGCGTACGTAGCATTGTCATTCTGGTCGCGGACGTGTACGTACATATTGGTCGATGTAGAGGCACGCACGTGTCGTAGTAGAGGCGCGCACGTAGCATGTACACGTGTGTACAGCGGCCAGTGTGCAAGAAAGAAAATACGGCCACGTACGTACGTATGAGCAGGGTCTCGAACGCCTACTCGTGCATATGTACGGCCAGGGCTCGTGTATATGGCTGGGTCAGAATGGAGAAACTGCGTCGTCGTTGTGTTCATGGGGAGCCAACCGGCTGGGTCAGAACGAATTGCGTCATCGTGTTCATCGGGAGAGCTTGGACGGAAAAACCGATGGAAACAAGGCCTAGCGTACCGCGGAACGGAGGAAACGGCCTTGTGTTCGACCGACCATGTTCGAAACGGGATCCTGTTCATCGGGAGGGGTCTGGCGTACCGCAAAATGGAGAAAATGGACCTCCTACGGTCGAAACGGGGGTCCTGTTGATTGGGAGGGGTGTGGCGTAACGCAAAACGGAGGAAACGGACTTGTGTTGGAGCGCTACGGTCAAAATGGGGGTCCTATTCATCGGGAGGGGTGTGGTGTACCGCAAAACGGGACTCCACGGGATACTGTTCATCTCCACCGTCGACCCCCTCCAGCCTCCACAGGCTACTGTTCATCCACCGTCAACCTCCTCCAGCCTCCACCTGCGACTGTTCATCCATGGGCTCATGTTCATCCAGCCTCCACCGCGCGCTACTCCACCGGCTACTGTTCAACCAGCCCTCTCCACGGGCTCCTGTTCAACCACCCCTCCACGGGCTACTAATCATCCAGCCCTCCACCGTCTACTATTCATCCTGCCCTCCATGGGGTGGTCCTGTTCATCCAGCCCTCCACGGGGTCCTGTTCATCCAGCCCCAACCGACTCGATCGATCGGGGTCCTGTTCATCCAGAGGCAACACCACGGCGTCCTGTTCATCCACCCCCACCGGGAACTGTTCATCCAAACCCCCCAGCAATGCTCACTGTTCATCCAGAGGCAACACCATGGGGTCATGTTCATCTACCCCCGCCGGGAACTGTTCATCCAACCCCCCCCCCCCCAGCAACGTTCATTGTTCATCCAGAGGCAGCATCGATCGGCTTCAGTTAGCAGCAGAAGCAAAGGAATCGCTCGATCAAGTTCAGTTAACACCCATCGATCGATCGCTCGGGTTCAGTAACGCGTAGCCTGCAGTGCAATCGCTCGGGTTTAGTTAGAGCCCAACGCCTCGCTCGGGTTCAGTTAGAGCCCAATGCCTCGCACCCACGCACGTGCGTGTACGAGAGAAACGCGCATCGCTCGGCCCCGACCACCCACCGTAACCGGGAACACCCTGATATTTTCCTCACCCTCGCTTCTACCATAGTTTTTTCCGTCATGGACGGCCCAAAGAATGTCATGCAGCTGCGTCTCCGGCCCGCCCAGGACGAAAAGCCCATTTTCTGTCATGATTTTTTGTCATAGAAGTAGGACCCCACCACATCTATGATGATACCGGGTTTTGTCACAATTATCGTCATAGAAGTGTCATAAGTATGACAGGAAAAAAATTCGTTCGACCCAAAATGTCACGGATGTATCTTTTTTTGTAGTGCTTGTAGTTGATTGCTATATGGTTTATTTGGTGGAAGATTATATGTTCAGATCCATTATGCTATTTAATACCCCTCTGATCTTGAGAATGATTATTATTTGTGAGTAGTTACCTTTGTTCTTGAGGTCACAAGAGAAATCATGTTGCAAGTAATCATGTGAACTTGATATGTGTTCGATATTTTGATAGTATGTTTGTTGCTATTCCCTTAGTGGTGTCATGTGAACGTCGACTACATGACACTTCACCATATCTGGGCCTAAGGGAATGCATTGTGGAGTTGCAATTAGATGGTGGGTAGCGAGAGTGATAGAAGCTTAAACCCCAGTTTATGTGCTATTCCGTAAGGGACCGATTGGATCCAAAAGTTTAATGCTATGGTTAGAATTTATTCTTAATACTTTTCTCGTAGTTGCGGATGCTTGCGGGAGGGTTAATCATAAGTAGGAGGTTTGATCAAGTAAGAACAACACCTAAGCACGGGTCCACCCACATATCAAATTATCAAAATAACGAACACAAATTGAACCAACATGATGAAAGTGACTAGATGAAATTCCCGTGTACTCTCAAGAACGCTTTTCTTATCATAAGAGACCGTTTTGGCATGTCCTTTGCCTCAAAAAGATTGGGCTACCTTTCTGCACTTTTGTTATTATTATTGTTACTTGCTCGTTACAAATTATCTTGCTATAAAACTACTCCGCTACTTAGAATTTCAGCACTTGCAGACAATACCTTACCGGAAACTACTTGTCATTTCCTTCTGCTCCTCGTAGGGTTCGACACTCTTACTTATCGAAAAGAGCTACAATTGATCCCCTATACTTGTGGGTCATCAGGGGGCTTCGGGGTCTACGGCGTGCTTTGGAGTGTTATTGTCTCTGGTGCCGGTATTACTGTCTTTGCCACGACGCGATTTTGAGCGGCGTCGCTGGCGTTGACGCTTTGGTGGTGCCTCATCAGGTTTGTCCTCAACCGGATCCTTCCTGTCTGCACTATCATCCTATTTGGGTGTATCCACCATATACACATCGTATGTGGAGGTGGCCGTCCAGCATCCGGTAAACGGCGGGTCTTGGCTTTGTTCGTCTCCGGCATCGTCGTCCATGCCGTCGATATCTTCGGAGGTGTAATCTAGCATGTCGGTTAAGTCCTCGATGGTAGCTATGAAGTGGGTGGTGGGTGGAACGTAAAATTTCCCGCCCTCAGCCCCTAATCCAGGCTGGGCATAGTTCAGAGGTGATTCCTCTGTAATGGCGAGGGACCGCATTAAGTCTTGAGCCTCGTTTAAGAGCGGGGATTGGACGGGGAAACGAGAGTCCGCGGGGCTAGCCAGGGCGAAGGCCTCCTGGCCACGCTCACTTGGTGCGGACTTCTAGAGTTCAGAGCTAGAGTCCGGGGGTGAGTCCGACCTTTCGATGATGGGGGAGCCCAATATGATTCTGAATTTGCAAAGGACACAATTGCCTCCGGATCTCCGGTAGTGAGCTCCGTAGCAGAGAGTCCGGCGGGCTCCAAACTCCCATATTCGGACCCGGTGATCTGCTCCGGATCTGAGGCCAGAGCGGTAGTCAGGGCCACGAACCCTTCGAAGACCAAATCTCCTCGGATATCAGCGACATAATTTAGGTTCCCGAAACTGATCTGATGCATAGATGTCGATATGTTCGAGGTGGACAATTGAGTTCGCACGCAGAACGAAGCCGCCGAACACAAAAATCTGGCCGGGAGGAAAGTTTCCCCGGAAATGACATCATTATTGATGATCGAATGAGCCATCGAACCTTCTGTCGCGGCATAGTGGAACTCTCAATGAAAGCACCAATGTCGGTGTCAAACCCGGGCGATCGGGTAGGGGGTCCCGAACTGTGCGTCTAAGGATCGAAGGTAACAGGAGAAGGGGGACACGATGTTTACCCAGGTTCGGGCCCTCTTAATGGAGGTAAAACCCGATGTCCTGCTTGATTGTATTTCATGATATAGGGGTTACAAGAGTTGATCTACCTCAAGATCATAATGGCTAAATCCTAGATGTCTAGCGTGTATGAATTCTGATAGCCTCTATGGACTAAACCCTCCGGTTTATATAAACACCGGAGGGGCCTAGGGTTGTATAGAGTCGGTTTACAGAGGAAGGAAATTATACATCCGGATGCTAGGCTTGCCATCCACGCAAAGGAGAATCCCATCCGGACATGGGGGAAGGTCTTCTGCCTTGTATCTTTATGGCCCATCAGTCCCGCCCATATCAAATAGCCCGGACACCTGAGGACCCCTTAATCCAGGACTCCCTCAGTAACTAATTGTGGTTCCAGTTGAGGTAAAGATACCATGAACAAACCCTCAAAGGATTGTTCTCCATAGTAACAAGTGACAACAAATTTCGGCACATAGTAATAATTTTTCCTTACCAATTTCCACTTACCACGAGCACTTCACTCCCCGCCAATGGCGCCAGAAAAGAGCCTTAATTACCCACAAGTATAGGGGAGCAATCGTAGTCCTTTCGATAAGTAAGAGTGTCAAACCCACCGAGGAGCAGAAGGAAATGACAAGTAGTTTTCAGCAAGGTATTTTCTGCAAGCACTGAAATCATAAGTAATGAGTAGTTTGATAGCAAGATAATTTGTAACGATAAAGTAAAGGCAACGGTAAAAAAAGTGTAGCAAGGTAGCCAAATCCTTTGGAGGAAAAGGACAGGCCAAAACGGTCTCTTATGATAAGCAAAGTTTTCTCGAGGGTACACAGGAATTTCACATGGTCACTTTCATCATGTTGGTTTGATTTGTGTTCACTACTTTGATAATTTGATATGTGGGTGGACCGGTGCTTAGGTGTTGTTCTTACTTGAACAAGCCTCCTACTTATGATTACCCCTTGCAAACATCTGCAACTACGAGAAAAGTATTAAGAATAAATCTAACCATAGCATTAAACTTTTGGATCCAAATCAGTCCCTTATGGAATAGCGCATAAACTAGGGTTTAAGCTTCTGTTACTCTCATACCCATCATCTAGTAACTACTCCACAATGCATTCCCTTAGGCCAAAATATGGCGAAGTGTCATGTAGTCGACGTTGGCATGACACCACTAAGGGAATCACAACATACATACCATCAAAATATCGAGCACATATCAAGTTCACATGATTACTTGCAACAAGATTTCTCCTGTGACCTCAAGAACAAAAGTAACTACTCACAAATTATAATCATGCTCAAGATCAGAGGGGTATTAAATAGCATAATGGATCTGAACATATAATCTTCCACCGAATAAACCATATAGTAATCAACTACAAGATGTAATCAACACTACTAGTCACCCACAAGCACCAATCTAAGGTTCTGGTACAAAGATTGAACACAAGAGATGAACTAGGGTTTGAGAGGAGATGGTGCTATTGAAGATGTTGATGGAGATTTTCCTTCCCAAGATGGGAGAGTTGTTGGTGATGATGATGACGATGATTTCCCCCTCCAGGAGGGAAGTTCCCCCGACAGAATCGCTCTACCAAAGGGCAAAAGTGCTCCTACCCAAGTTCCGCCTTGAGACGGCGACGCTTCATGCCGAAAGTCCTCCCCTTCTTTTTTCAAGGTCAAAATGACTTATATGCTAGAAGAGGGGCACCGGAGGTGGGCCGAGGAGGGCACAACCCACCAGGGCGCGCCTGGGCACCCTGGCGCACCCAGGTGGGTTGTACCCACCTGGTGGGGCCCCTCTGGTACTTATTTGCTCCAATAATTCTTATATATTCCATAAAAAATCTCCATGAAGTTTTAGCTCATTTGGAGTTGTGCATAATAGGTGGCCTGACATAGCTTTTTCAGGTCCAGAATTCCAGCTGCCGGAATTCTCCCTCTTTGTGTGGACCTTGCATATTATGAGAGAAAAGACATTAGAATTACTCCAAAAAGCGTTATTATGCATAAAACATTATAAATAACAGTAGGTAAACATGATGCAAAATGGACGTATCATCCATGTCGAGCACGCACATTCGATGCAGGGAACTATTGAGTGGGGACTATAGCTCCCTTCTGGTGTATGCTTGCCTTGTTGGAGCAGCTGCGGTGAGAAGGAAGACGGTGTGGCTGAAGATGCAGAAAACGCAAAATGTTAAGAACGACACATATCTCTGATCTAAAGAAATACCCTAAGAGATCAATAGTAAGGTACTAGAGTGGTCACACGTGTGTTGACTGAAAACTAAATTGGGGTCACACGATTTTATTTTATTTGGCACTGTCCGATCTATGCCGGATGGCTTGATGGCCGTCTTGTGCCACCCGGATCACACTGTTAAGAATCTTCCCAGAAGAGCCAGTGACCACCGGCAGAGCAGCCTGCCTCCGCCGCCCCTGGCCACGAGAGCTCCAACCAAAATCCCGCTCGCCGCCCCACCACACTGTCGTGGTTGCGCTGCCCCCGGCTAATCCACAAAGACTCACTATCATCCAGATTCGGCGGCGGCAGTACCTTCAACTCACGCAACTCTAAGATAGCCACCTAAGCGCTTCTTTCGCGGCGAACTTGCGCCCCGTACCCTTATATTAGACATCAGCCAACCGGCAACCTAGGAGCTTCGCCGCCTCAAGAGGTGTTGCTTCCCATTGGGAATCGATTGGCCCAGAATAAAAATTTAGACAACTGATGCATGAATGAAGTGATTTGAGATGAGTGTACGACTTATCTTGCGGCCTGGTGAAGTAGGCAGCTCCAGTTGCCGAGTCGGTGAGGCCGGCACAGTTGCGGTGGCTACCGGCGGCAGGAAAGCAGAGATGTCACGATGGTCGACGGCTATGGGGAAGCAGTGTGTTCGCACACGAACACGTCACGTGTACCCTCGACGCCAGGGGTGATGCACCGCAGCTCACGTCGAAGGAGTCTCACCGGAAGCGCGATTCGCAAGACAACCGGAGAGAACTTTTGAGGACCCGAAACCCCACACTCCCGGGAGGGACCCCGTCGGGGAGTGCGGCGACTATGGGCTTCCCTAGGTCGGTCCAACCGCCCCTAGAGCCTCGGGATTCACACCTCTCCAACATGAAGAACGACGAAGAACGAGGAAGCAAAAACAGGGGAGAGAAAAAATGTAGATGAAAAGTAGTAGATGTGCTTTTTGCGATTGTGTGTTGTTCAATCGGCTGTCACCTCTCATCTATTTATGAGGCGGCTGGACTTCCCGTACAAGAAAAGGACTAAAAATTCCGTCCAAAACATCAAAAACACTAACTTAACTCAGACAGGAATCTTTGGTAATTTCCTGGACCAACTCGGTCTCACAGATTGGTTCATTTTGGTCCCACCGAGTGAACTTTGCCAACTCTCTGTATCCTTTTGTAATTTCTCGGATCAACTCGGTCTCACCGATTGGTTTGCTTCGGTCCTACCGAGTCAACATTGCCAACTCTCTGGTAAATTTTCGGACCAACTCGGTCTCACCGATCAAATCAACTCGGTCGGTCCGAAATGACTCGGCAGCTTCTGTTTCTGACCTTGTTTTGCCTCCATAGGTTGCATACGACCTCGTATTAAGAAGATTTTTATATAAAAATCCACCATTTCGACGAGACGCACAACTTTCATGTTGAAACGTTTTCCATCAGAGGCCATCTTGATTAAGTTTTATGCCTTTATTTACTCTGGTGTCAACATGAGCATCTCTGAACTTGTCATAACTTTTGAGTCCGAGCTCCGTTTTAGACCATCTTCATATCCATCTTGATCTTCTCGAAGAGAGACATTCCAAGGTGACTTCCAATCATAAGTTTGAATTGGTCTTGATATAACCTATGCTAATTTTATGACTGTGCCAATTTTGAGCGTCAACGCATGCCCCCCTGTTTTTCGGCATAGCTAGCATGCCGGAAAATAACTTGTACCATGTTGGTTCTAAGGACGATGTCAACACTTCATCGGCCATTCTGCATCTTCTTAGGATGATAAGTATATATCGGCCATTGCTTGTTTGAGCCTCTTGATGCAAACTTGGGTGAAAAACTTCTCAACTTCTATAACAATCCGGTGATAAGGTTCCATAGATATGTATATCAAGGTCATCCTCCGAACCATATTGTTCACCCTTTTGCTAGGATTTTGTAGATAATCAACAATACTTTCTCCAATCCTTACTTTCACCTACATAAAAATTTAATTAGTGGCCGAAGCTGTGGACTTCGGTTCGACCTTACCTATGTTGACGAGACTAAGCATCGGCTATTGAGAGAAATGCAATACAATATGATTAACATAGTAGCCGGATGTTTGCTGTGCCAATTCTTTCGAATTGTCATGTCTAAATATATGAACAATTTTAAAGCAAGCCAAGGTAAATTTTGCATCTAGACATACCCCAAGATAAACTATGAGTGATTCGTCAAAACATTGATAAACCCTGGAGATTTCTTGCAGTACTCATAACGAATCACCGAAAGCCTCAGTATGTAGAGCACTTATAGCAAGTAAAAGACTCAATCCGAATAACAATGCATATTCGGCTTCCATTAATGGTGCATAGAAATATTCTAAGAGGCATGAGGCTTAAAAAACAGTACCATAAAGAAATATATAAACAACACCATCACTTTGGCCATTGCTACGAATTGAACCATCAAAGCATAATCTCCATAATACTAGAAAGACAAGGCTAATATCAACATTATGCATGTCATTAATCTGATGTTTAGTAATAAAATCAGCTATGATTTGGCCTCTTATAGATCTCAGAGATGCATAAGCCAAATCATATCCAAACAAAGTATAAGCCCACTAGCCAATTCTGCAACTATGAATTGGCCTATGCAGCATATATTCAATGACATCGGTCACTATGTCCCAACTCCATTCAATCATAATATAGGCATACATATAAATTTCCATGAGCACGTACCTTGTCTTGCTCTCCAACCAAACTAAGGATGATGCTAGCATGGTACACCGGCCTTGCTTTGTCATATTCTCAGGGCGATAAATAAATATCGGCCACCTCCATAAGGTTCATGTAGAATTCATCCACCAAAGCATGTATAGCCGAAATAAACAAATGAAATAGCAAATCAAGTATTTCGGCTCTTTGGATCAGCAACAAACTTGTAGCTAATCAAATTTATAGTGATTTGGTAATACCATCTCATGATATAGAAGATTATGTTGCATCCATGGAGGGTAATTGATCATACCTAGGGATGAGTTCCATGGCAAAGACATCAATGGCATGGTTGAAGAAAATGGATGATGTGCCAACCGAAGATTTCGATGTTGTGATGCACTCCTTTGGCTTAATTGTTTGTTGCTTCAATCCTTCTGTCTATTCATTTTTATTGTACTTCTTGTAATGGAAGCTTGCACATAATTCTCATTTTGGGTACTTCCTTTCGGAATCCATGCCATATTCCTTTCCTCAAGTTCTTGTGCACTAAGTTTCTGCAATTTCTTCTTTTGCCAATATGATAAGCCGAGTGGGCACCCCGACTGTGATTTTGTTTGAAGCAATGGCGACTCTTGTTTTACCTTGTGCACTCTCAACTTCTTTTCTTCAGATTTGGCACTTTGACTTTCAATAATTGGTTGCTTCATCTCATTGCCTTTAGTAGCCAATGTCAACACTTTAATTGGCTCTTTGTTATTTGAGATCAAATCTGAAGTAGCACACTTACGACCATCTCTTTTAACACGGTACACTTGTTTGACCACCTCTTTCTTATTCTTTGAGCTCCGGACCGATTCCTTATGATTGAAACAGTCTTTAACATATAATTGTTCAAATGGTGATCTTCTCGGAGATGCATACTATGGGTGAGATGGTCTAAAATAAGATGGAGAGTGTGCCCTTGTATCATACATGTCCCATGATGGATATGGATCTACATTAGCATAGGGGTGCATCCACGGTATTGGCACTGGCGGCCCAAAATAAGGATATGAATGTGTTGCATTAAAATGCTCACTTTGCCAATACCGATCCTCATATTTGCGACTTGGGGATGATCTTGGTTTCTTTGCATGATTTGGCCGATAAGCATTCTTCTCTTCACTCTTCTTTTGATATTTATGCAATAGTTCAGCGAAGGTGATTTTTGATCTCTTATACTGGCGCTTATTTCGGCCTTTGTTTTCTTTTGGTTTGCTTTCATCGATCATTGGATTTGCTTGTTGCCCCCCAGTCCTTAGAGTCTTCATTGTAGCTTCGATGGAATTCTCTCCCTCAAGATTATGTTCATTATGCTCTTCAAAAACTTTTTTACTTGAAAGCTTGATCCCATCACCTGCAGCTTTTACCTTCTCTTTAAATGGATCGGCTTGAAGTAGCCGATGAAAAAAATTCTGCCATCGGGACCAATCGGAATAGACTGGTCATCTCTTGGTGTCTCAACAAATTTCAATCGTCCTTTATCAATGGCTGATTTAACTATTTGACGAAACATGTTGCAATCCTCAAAATTATGCTTGGACGAATCATGCAACTTACAATACATTCGTCCTTGGACAGATGGTTCAACATGATGATCAAGAATTCTAATGTAATTATTTCTCAACAACAAATCAAATATTTTATCACACATGCTTGAATTGAAGGTAAACTTTTTATTCTCTAGCCGATCTTGTTGTGAGAACGGCTTTGGAGTTAAGCAAACGAATGGTTCAGATTTTGCATCACCCCATTCGGCTATGCATTGTGTTTTGCACTCTATCTCCGATGTCTTTGGATAAGAAACTATACTGGCATCAGTTTGCTCAGAAGATTTTAATCTTGGCTTTAAATTTCTGAAATGAAAATAGCTAGAACATACATGTCTCAATTGAGACCAAGTGTAAGCCAAGTATGAAGCAAGCAAAGCTACCCAATTAGATATGAACTTTAAATAAAGCAATGGGAAAAGCTTTGGCTGCAGTAATAAGTCACTATCAGTCTCTTTGAATGGTACAATATATTGACCGATATGCTTAGTAACAATTTTATTGCTAACAAGTAAATTGCCCTTCTTCATTGGTCTTTGAAAATTACTTATGAGAATATTTCTTATAGATGCATCAATAATGAAGTTGCGACCAAATCTGAAAATAGGTAAATTACTCGCTATGCATACCTCTTCAAATACGTTGGGAGAGCATGATGGTGGTGTGACTTGAACAATATCTAGCTTCATCTTTGGATGACTCTCCAACGCCTTTTCATCATCTTTTTCTTTATTCCGTGCATCATTACCCTGAAGATCCTTATCAGCCAAACTTTGTTCGGCTACTTGCTCTTGTGCTTGAGGCTTGTCAATTTCTATGGCACGGAACTCATAGGGCAGGAAGTAGGTTCCATTATCTTCAGAAAAATCAAGCACAGCCATTTTGCTATGCTTCCCATGCCTTTCTCAACAATGTTTGCCTCTTTGGATTTGATGGATTCGGAATCTTTACTACTTGATTCGGCTTTTTCAACTGACGCACTTTTAGTTTCTGAATCATCATTCTTTTCACCGGTTATATCAATTGGCAACACTTCTTTTCTTTGAGCTAATTCCCTATCAATTCTCTCTTGGCGAAGTACTTGCACCCTATCGCACAAAGCTTTAACTCCCCTCTCAATCTTAGTCTGCTCTAGATTAGTTTGCCCCCCAATGCTTTTACAATCTTTCGGCAATGATGTGTTAGTGTTGCCGAAATTTTGCAATTGTGTAGGGGGTGTATAATATGCTACGGTACTAGGTGGAGGTGTATGCACTGCTGTATAACCATGTGCTCTTTCGCCAATTCTATCAATGCATGTAGTTTCATCTTCTTGCAAAACTCTAGCCTTTATTGCAGCATAATCAGGAAACAACCCATTTTCATATTGTTCAAGGCAAAGAGCACTAATTCTCTTGTTTTGTGCCAAGCTCTTTTTTAACGCAGCCACAACCGCTTCTGGAAGGGATTGCTCCGCAATACTTTCAGATTCTTTCGGCAATGATTCGTGAGTGTTGCCGAAATTCTCGAATTGCGTAGAGTATGCATTATATGCTACAGTATTTGATGACGGCACATGTGTTCCTGTAAAATTTTCACTTATTCGGCTATGACCATGAAGATGCAGGGCCGAATTATGAACATCTACAGTTGCATACGATGCTGAAAAATTACTAACATGAGGTGTAGCATATGATGGTTGAGAGTAACTGGCCGAATAGCTAGTAGTAGCATGGCCAATTCTCTCATCCATCGGCAAGGTTAGATTCACATACTGCAAATTAGTTGCCGATGAATAAAAACGTGAAACACATTCTTCTATGCTATTGGAAATTTTAACATGAGGTGTTTCAAGTTGATTAACCGAACCCAACATGTTGTCCATCGGCATATGGATTTGTGGGGTTGCCAATGCATGAGAATTAGGATACATAGGTTGTATGTTACTAGTATCATAAGAAGTTGAAACATATAAATTACTTTGAATTGGCCTATGCATGTAATTAGATGCATTATTGAAAAAACTAGGGCTGGCCGATAGAGTATAATCATTAAACGATCTAGTAACATCATATGAGTTATTTGCATCTACAGTAGGGAATTGGGTATTCATATTACCTTTGTAGATTGCAAACCCTAGATGACGATCTCTTCGTAGCAAGAACGGGCCGGAGACCGTTCAAAGCTTCGTCCCAGCGGAGTCGCCAAAAAGTGTGTTCGCACACGAACACGTCACCATGTACCTCCAACGCCGAGGATGATGCACCGCAGCTCATGTCGAAGGAGACCCGTCCGGAAGCGCGGTACGCAGGCAATCCAGTGGGCGCTTTTGAGGACCCGAAACCCCACACGCCCAGGAGGGACCTCGTCTGGGCGTGCAGCGGCTATGGGCTGCCCTAGGTCGACCTGATCGCCCCTAGGGCCTCGAGGTTCACTGCCCTGCAACAAGAAGAACGAACGAAGAACGAGGAAGAAGAAGAACAAGGGAGAGAGGTAAAGGTAAAGGTAAAAAGTGGTAGATGATTTGATCGATTGTGTGTTGTTCAATCGGCCGTCACCTCTCATCTATTTATGAGGCGGCTGGACTTCCCGTACAAGAAAAGGACTAAAAATTCCGTCCAAAACATCAAAAACCCTAACTTAACTCCGACAGGAATCTTCGGTAATTTCCCGGACCAACTCGGTCTCACCGATTGGTTCATTTCGGTCCCACCGAGTGAACTTTGTCAACTCTCTGTATCCTTCTGTAATTTCTCGGATCAACTCGGTCTCACCGATTGGTTTGCTTCGGTCCTACCGAGTCAACATTGCCAACTCTCTGGTAAATTTTTGGACCAACTCGGTCTCACCAATCAAATCAACTCGGTCGGTCCGAAATGACTCTGCAGCTTCTGTTTCTGACCTTGTTTTGCCTCCACAGGTTGCATACGACCTCGGATTAAGATGATTTTTATATCAAAACCCACCGTTTCAACGAGACGCACAACTTTAATGTTGAAACGTTTTCCATCAGAGGCCATCTTGATTAAGTTTTATGCCTTTCTTTACTCTGGTGTCAACATGAGCATCTCTGAACTTGTCATAACTTTTGAGACCGAGCTCCGTTTTAGACCATCTTCATATCCATCTTGATCTTCTCGAAGAGAGACATTCCAAGGTGACTTCCAATCATAAGTTTGAATTGGTCTTGATATAACATATGCTAATTTCATGACTGTGTCAATTTTGAGCGTCAACACAGCGTTGGGGCCCTGGACACATCCGAAGTTGGAGCCGCTCCGACGCCGTGCACAACGGCGGCGGTGAATCGGCTCCGGTACGGTTCACGTGGCCGTCGTCGAGGCAGCACCGTACAGTTCACGATGGCAAATGGACTGCGTCTCCGGCATTGGGGAGGAGGGCAGCGGTGAATTTGGTGCGGTGGGAGTGCCATGGAGGAGGGGCTGAGGTTTCGCCGCTGGGGAGAAGGGAGCTTCCGAGGAGAAGGTGATTTGGCGTCCATGATGTATGAATGGGAATTGGGAGGGAGAACCATGTCTTACGGACGCATTTGTCTGAAATATGGGGGGGAGTTACAGTTCTACCCCTGCCTTTAGGCTTCTGGGCTTGGGTCTATGTACTGAGGGTCGGGGATAGTAGAGTAACTTTGCTTCTCCCAAATAGTGGGCACGAGCGATTTCGGGCGAGGAGGGCATGTTTTGAAATAGTGGGCGCGAGCAATTTTAGGCGAGGAGGGCGTGTTTTGAAATAGTGGGCGCGAGCAATTTCGCACGAGGAGGGTGTGTTTTGAAATAGTCGTCTCGAATAATTTCGGGCGAGGAGAGGGTGTTTTGCCACCCATGGTTTATGAATTATTCGGCACCTATCCTTTCGACCGAGGAGAAGGCACGCTTGGATGAAGTTACGAACCTACCCTCGATGTGCAATGGGCCAATTGATGTGTGTCCCACATAGGCCGGTAATTTTGCGTCTCCCATTTATTAGCTCGGGCAAATACCACCGAGCAGAGGGTACTTCTTTTTTAGATGGTGAGATGATGCTCGGGACTAATGTGTTTTTACATGCTTGTTGCTAACGATTTACTATATGACAAAAAGTTGACCCACTCAAAATGGGAATCAAATCCAAAATGAAATATCTCGATTCAAAGAAATAGCTCGTTCACCAGGTCAAAATAGTGAACTAAATCCATAATTGAACACCTCGATTGAGTAGCATGTTGTACAGTATTATAGTACTCCATAAACATGTTGAAAGTCAAATTAATGACCTTGTTTGATACGCATATCTCCGTTCATGTGTGGATTAGAGACAACATGTTCTCCAATTCAAATATTTGAATGCAAATTTATATCAAAACATGGTTTATATCAGTCTTTGATGCATAAACGCGACCTCCCCCTCTCCCGGACTCCTATTCTCTCTCTCACCGACAATCTTCAATTCTATCACACGCATCCAAACACAAACTTTGTCGGTCCCTCTCCCTCTCTCTCTCTGTGTGTGTGCGGGGGGGCTTTCTAGTTCGCATGGACACTCCATGTATAGGTCTCTCTGGCACACTATGTATGATTCTCTAGTCCAAGCTAAATATCTTGGGTGCACTCATCGTACGCACACAAATTTCCTGGCTCATTGCGCGTAACTCTCTCACGCACCACTCTACCGTCTCGGAGCTCTTCCCTCTCTCTCTCAAACTCTCCATCTCCCTGGGTCACACATACACATGCATATCTCACTCGCACTCGATAGACCCTTATAAAACTCTCTCTCTCTCTTGTTCTCTCTCCATCTCACAGGCACACACACACAATCCCACGCCTAGCCAAGTATGATTGTCTCTCACTCAATTGTAGGCACACACAGTCCCCCTATATGTATATGACTAATTCTTAGTCTCCATCACAAATATGTACATTGTCTCTTTACCTCACTTGGTCTATCTCGATTTCTCTCGGGGCATCTTTCTATCGCACACACACCTCGTCCCTCGATCTCCCACCCATATAGTCCCCTCACGATCTCGAGGGTATCTCTCTATCACAAACACACCCTCTCTCCCTCCCCATGCATCCATCTTCTCCATGCATGCCTCTCGACCTTTGTCCCCTGTTGGCCAGACCTCTATTGGACATGTGCTATAGGGGTGTCTCTCTCCGTTGCAAACAATCACACACTAGCTATCTTCGTGTATCTCTTCACCTCGCTTTTCTATCTCGCAGATGCATGTGTGATATGTTTGCATAAGAAACGAACACACAGACACTCTCTAATTTATTGCTTGCTCTCCCTTTCTCTTTCACACACACACACACTCTTTTTGCACACTCACTCGTTCTCCTTCACACGCACTTTATCTCTCTCGACTTAGGCATTCACTTCGGTCCATAGCATATAGATTTATTGAAAAGTCAAACATCACAAAGTTAGACCATGTACGTGGAGAAAAACATTTACATGAGATGTAGTTTCGTATGATGTATCTTTGGTATTGTAGATATAAATAATATTTGCGTAAACCTGGTCAAAGGTTCCAAAGTTTGACTTCTAAAAAATTATATGCACTGCATTATCGAACGGATGGAGTATCTCTTTCCCCCTCTCAGCTATCTGATGCACCACTCAGCCGTATCGGGGCTCCTCTATCTCTCTCAAACTTTATATCTCCCTGGTTCACACATACACATATCTCGCTCACGCTACATAGACACATGCATCTAACACTCTCCTCCTTTTTCTGTCTCTATGTGACACCCCCCTAAGTACCATAATCCCTCACTCCATCATAGGCACACGCACTCCCCCCCTAAGTATGACTATCTCTCACTAGCCATCAGGAACACACGTATTGTCTCCTTCCATCCATACGTCTATCTTGATATCTCTTGGGGTATCTTCTATTGCACACACACCTTGTCACTCGATCTCCCACCCATGTAGTCCCATCAAGATCTCCAGGGGATCTCTCTATCACAAACATACACTCTCTCCTCCCCATGTGTGCATTTTCTCCATATGTCTCTCTCAACCTATCTCCCTTGTTTGTCAGACCTCTCTTGGACATGTGCTAGGGATCTTTCTCTCTCGGTTGCAAACAACCACACACTATCTCCTCACCTCACTTCCGTTGTCGAAGATGCATGTGTGATATGTTTGCATAAGACACACACGCTTTTTCTCTACTTTATCGTGTGTTGTCCATATCTCTTTCACACACGCACAGATACTTTTTTTCACTCACTCTTTCTATTTCACACACAATCTCTCTCTAGTTAGGTACTCTCCCACGTCCATAAACTTATGGATGCTTTGAAAAGTCAAACCTCAGAAAAGTTTGGCCAGGTATATGTGGAGAAAAACATTTACATCTGGAACGATCATTAGATTCATCACAACATGTACTTACTTCATACTATCATTTATCTTTGGCATTGTAGATATAAGTAATTTCTTTATAAACTTGGTCAAAGTTTCAAAAGTTTGACTTTAAAAAAATATAGACACTACATTATCAAACGGAGGGAGTAGCTCTCTCTATCTCTATCTCTCTCTACTGTATATCTCTCATGGCCTCCCCTCTCACTCGATCTCTCTATACCGAGGGATTATACGGTCACTGTGTCAACGTATAGTTCCGTATATTATTTAGTTAACCGGTCAACCAGTCCACTTGCTACCTTGTCAGCTCGTGTTCTATATCTTCGTGTGCTGGGCCATGTGGCAGTGGGTGAAAATAAGTAAACTAGAGGCTCATCTGACACGCGGTGAAGTAAACAAAGTTGAAACCACTTGCGGTAGCACCTCACACGCTAGTAAATTGAGGGCACACTTCTTCCGCGTGAAGGATGCACTCGTGCACACTTCATCACTATGCGGCGGCATGCACACAAGGACGCGCTCGCACACACCCATCACACAATACACACCAGCACACGTGTACACCGGCGTCACTGCCGGCTGAGATGGATGGCGAAGCAGCCAACAAGCGGAGGCGGCTCAAGCCAAAACCGCATCCGGCGATCCTGGACTTCATCAGCAGCCTCCCCGATGACATGCTGCTCGTCATCATCGGCCTCCTCCCCACCAAATCTGCCATGCGTACCACCCTACTCTCCCGGCAGTGGCGCCCCCTCTGAGGCCGCGTCCCCTCAACCTCACCGTCGACAACTGCCTCTGCGACGGGGATTGCAAACGCATGGCCACGGTCTCCAAGATCCTTTCATCGTACCCTAGGCCAGCCAAACACCTTGACATCCGCATGTTCAGTACCAACTTCAAGGTCCAAGCCAAGTTCGATAAGTGGTTCTTATCCCCCGCCCTAGATCAGCTCGAGTAGCTCAGGTTTGAAGTTGGATGATGTCGCTCTCTGCCGCCGTCCACGCTCCGCCTCATGCCAATGTTACGCCGCACTAGCTTCAGCTCCTGCTATTTTTCCCAGATTAATGCCGCACACCCGCCCTTCTTCTACCTCAACTAAAGCAGCTCGACCTCATCGACGTCGGCATCTTGAAGAAGGCTATGGAGCACCTGCTCCTCAGCTGTACTATGCTCGAGTACCTTCGTCTTCGGCAGATCCATGGGTTCATTATCCTCCACATCGCCTCAATGAATCTCCGATGGATTTATGTGTCTTGCTTGGCCCCGCAACAAGAAATCAATTGGGAAGAGATCACTCCAGCTGTTCCATGTTATGGTCATTGAGAATGCGCCTTTCCTTGAAAGATTGCTTGTATCTGGTCTAGAAGGTCCAACAAAAATTAGGGTCACTGACACGCCGAAATTGACAGTGTTGGTGTACTCGTCTGCCAAATTCTCCGAACTCTTTATTGGATCCGTAATTGTTTAGGTACAACACACCTTCTTCTCCGTCTTCTTGAAATTCACATTTTTAAATTTCTTCTTGATGTATTTACAACTGTCTTCCAGAAAATGGTTCCCACAAGCGTGACCCAGTCTGTGCGCACAGTGAAGATCTTGGCAATAAAATCTATCGGCTCCAATCTGGATCAAGTTGTTGGATTCCTTACATGCTTTCCGTGCATGGAGAAGCTACTGATGAGGTGAAACTTCTTTCCTATTACTAAATGGTAATCACAACGTAGCTCAATTTTTTTCGTAATATTCCCAAATTACGATGACAAGTGTAGTGTTCAGAACTGCATCTACGCACTGCACTGAAAGAAATATTTTTAGTATTTTTTCTCACGTGGCGACCTGCATCGTTGTTTTGTTGTACTACTAGTAGCCTACGCTAGTCATAGTGTCAAGTAACTTACACTAGTAACTCTATGGTTAGCCTAAGGCCAAGTACTACCTCTGTCCTGGTTTACTCTTTGTATTTTGTAGTATCAAAATTTGACCATAGATTTAACTGACAAAATGTTAATGCACGTCACTAAAAATTATATCGTTGGATTCCTATTTGAACATAATATCAAATGGTATAATTTTTGGTGACATGCATTGGCATTTTCTTAGGTAAATCTATGATCAAAATTTCACACTAAATACGAGGTAGTACAAAAGTGGGCTATAACGTCCCTCCACTATGTAGGCCCAAACATGTGCCAAATTCACTTCTGATGCATTTGGCATTGATGCCCTTCCATTTCTCACCTAGTGCCCCAATATGGATCACCTACTTTGCTTCGGTGCCAAATTAACTCACGTAATGAAAAAACACTTGCGTGGGAGAGGGAGAGGACTGAGGGAATAAAAAACACTTGTTTGGGAGAGGGAGCGGCTAGTGTAGTTGGTTTGATTGATTTGTTTATACATGTGGGTCTATGTGCACTGCGGCGCCAACTCTCTCACATCGCTAGAGCGGTGCCAAAATATTTTGATTTGACATCAGTGCGTATTATGTGGCATACTATTGAGAAATATGACATCAGCCACATAGTAGAAGGTAACAAATGCCCAAGCTCTTCACGTGCTCCTAGGTAAATGAGAGGAAAGAGAAAGAGAGAGAGAGAGAGAGTGTGTGTGTGTGTGTGTGTGTGAAAAAATATCACTAGCCTTAGAGCCAACCCTGTCAAATTCTGGGTTCCGGCAAACTCTTGAGGTTCGAACACTGGGGTGCGCATGAAGAACTCTCTCTCTCTCTCCCTCTCGCTCGCTCGCTCGCACGATGATCTCAAGGCCTAGCTCGACGAAACCAAGGAACACGAGACACGGAGGTTTATACTGGTTCGGGCCACCATTGTGATGTAATACCCTACTCTAGTGTGATGGTGGTGGATTGCCTCGAGGGCTTGGGATGAACTAGTACAATGGATGAACTGCCTCTTGAGGAGAGGTGTTCTTGAGCTCGATGAGCTGCTGTGTGTGAGGACGGTCCGAATCATCCGTCCCCACTATGGTGGTGGCTAAACCTATTTATAGAGGCCCTGGTCCTCTTCCCAGATGTTAGGCGGGAAGGGATCCAAGAACGGCCAAGTTTGAAGGGGGACAACTACTACAAGCTATCCTGACAAAAGGTGGTCTTCGCCTGCCAAAGAATCTGGTGGTGACGCCGCTATGGGCTCCCTGGTGATCTCCGTCCTGCCGTCCTGCTGGCCTTGGTCTCGTTGCACTGATAAGGAAACCTTTGCCTGATGCCTCAGGACTCCTCGCCTGCGCCTGCCTCTTTAGCACCAAAGAGGAAACTGGTACACTGCGCCTGTTGGCGCCCGCCTGGCCTTGGTCGTCATGGCTCGCGTCACGTGAACCTCGCGAGGTGCCCCCTGCATAGATGTCTCCGCTCCTAGGGAGCCAGCCTAGTGAGGCTGCCCCCAGGGAGGTCTTGGCGTCGTCCGCCTCGCGAGGGTCTTGAGTTGTCGCTGCAGATGATGGGTCGTACCAGGCCGCTAGTGGAGCCACGCCGTGGGCCGTAGGCAGGCATGTCTGGGTACCTGATACATCTCCAACATATCTACTTTTTCTCACGCTTTTCCTCTTGTTTCAGACTCTAATTTGCATGATTTGAATGAAACTAACCCCAGACTGATGTTGTTTTCAGCAGAACTACCATGGTGTTGTTTTTGTGAAGAAATAAAAGTTCTCGGAACGGAACAAAACTTTTTGAGGATTCTTTATACCAATAATAAAAAATTCTAGAGCCAAGACCCACCGGAGAGGGGCCCCTCGTGGCCCTGCTGATGACCCCCCTGATACTATAAATTCACATTATTCTAGAAAAATATCAGGGAGAAAGAGTCATCGCGATCCACGAGACAAAGTCGCCACAAAGCCCTGTTCTTCCTCGAGAGGGCATCTGGAGTCCGTTTGGGGCTCCGGAGAGGGGGGTCTTCGTTCTTCGTCATCACCAACCCTTCTCCATCGCCAATTACATGATGCTCCCCACCGGGAGTGCGTAATTCCTTCGTAGGCTCGCTGGTCAGTGAGGACTTGGATGATATTCATCTTGTAATCGAGTTAGTTTTGTTAGGGCATGATCCCTAGTATCCACTATGTTCTTAGATTGATGTTGCTATGACTTTGCCATGCTTAATGCTTGTCACTTTGGGCCCGGGTGCCATGATTTCAGATCTGAACCGTTTATGAATTTATCATCATATCCATGTTTTAGATATGATCTTGCAAGTTACAGTCACCTACTACGGTTATGATCTGGCAACCTCGGAGTGACAACAACCGGGCCCACTCCTGGTGATGACCGTAGTTTGAGGAGTTCATGTATTCACTATGTGTTAATGCTTTGTTCTGGTTCTCTATTAAAAGGAGGCCTTAATATCCCTTAGTTTCCAATATGGACCCCGCTGCCACGGGAGGGTAGGACAAAAGATGGCATGCAAGTTCTTTTAATAAAGCACGTATGAGTATTTACGGAATGCATGCCTACATTATACCGATGAACTGGAGCTAGTGCCACATCGCCCTAGGTTATAAATGTCACATGATGAATATCATGCAACAAGTTACCGATCCAATGCCTACAAATTTATCCTTATTGTTTCTGCTAAGTTACTACTGCTATCACACTGTTACACTTGCTACAAACTACTGCTATCACTGTTAGTGTTACCGTTGCTACTGCCAGTGCTATCAAAACTATCCAACTACTTTGCTACTGATCATATTGCTGCAGATAATTAATCTCCAGGTGTGGTTGAATTGACAACTCGGCTGCTAATACCTTCAAATATTCTTTGGCTCCCCTTGTGTCGAATCTATAAATTTGGGTTGAATACTCTACCCTCGAAAACTGTTGCGATCTTCTATACTTGTGGGTTATCAAGACCTTTTTCTGGCACCGTTACCGAGGAGCATAGCTATATTTGTTGAGACACTTGGGATTATTATCATATTATCACTATGAAGAATTTGAAGGATCCAAATACTAAGATTTATCCCTCTAAGACGAGGGGAGGTAAGGAACTGTCATCCAATTCTGCTTTAGATTCACCTTTTGTTATGAGTAAACTTGCAACACCACCACATGCTAGAGATATTCTTGCTTGTAATGATAGAGATGATCTAGAGAAATTACTACAAAAGTATAAAGAAAAATCTTTGAATGCTAGAATGAAATGTGATCCTAAGTTTTCTACTTCACCTATCTTTATTGATGATAAGGATTATGAATTCTCTGTCGGCCCAGAGCTAATTACTCTGGCTGAATCTGAACCTTTCCATGGCTATGAAACTGAAACTGTTGTGGCATGTCTTACTAAGTTGAATGATATAGCCACCCTTCTTACTCATGATGAGAAAACTCGCTATTACTTTATTCTCAAATTATTTCCTTTCTCATTAAAGGGTGATGCTAAAGCTTGGTACAATACTCTTGCTCCTGGTTGTGTGCGTAGTCCCCAGGATATGATTTATTACTTCTTTGAAAAATATTTTCCTGCTCATATGAAACAAGCTGCCTTACAACAAATATTTAACTTTGTGCAAACTAAAGAAGAGAGTCTCGCACAAGCTTGGGGGAGGCTTCGCTAGTTACTTAATGCTTTGCCTGATCATCCTCTTAAGAAAAATGAAATACTTGATATCTTCTATAATGGACTAACCGGTGCTTCTAGGGACTTTCTAGATAGTTGTGCTGGTTGTGTTTTCAGGGAACGAACTATTGCTCAAGCTGAAGAATTATTGAATAACATAGTGGAAAATTATGATGATTGGACTATTCCTGAACCACCGCCTATACCCACTTTGAAGAAGAGGGGTATATTATATCTCAGTCCTGAAGATATGCAAGAGGCAAAGAAGTCTATGCAGGAAAAAGGTATTAAAGCCTAGGATGTTAAAAATTTACCTCCTATTGAAGAAATACATGGGCTTAATACACCACCAATGCCTAAGGTGGTAGAGGTAAATTCTCTTATGAAGTTTAACGAAAATGATAATCCTCACAATATGCATCCTAGTCAATGCCTTTATGAGCTTGAAAACTATATTAGGAAACAAGATCACTTCAATGCAAATGTTATGAAACAATTGAAATATAACTCTGATATGATTACTCACTTGAGTGACTTGTTATTTAGAATATCAAATGATGTTAGAGGTGTTGGAAAACATGCTTCTATGGTTCAAACTCAGTTAGAACAAGTTGCTAAATCTCAAAGAGAATTGCTTGATGAAATGAATCATAATATGCATGACTTTGTTGTTAGAGTTGCAACTAGAGGAGGTAAAATGACTCAGGAACAACTTTATCCCGAGGGACACCCTAAAAGAATTGAACAAGATTCACAAAGAGCTAACACTAGTGCACCTAGTCCTTCTAGAAAGAAAAATAAAAAGAAAAATGATAGGACTTTGCACACTTCTAGTGAACCTGGAATAGAGAAACCTCCTGATAATGAAAATGAAGTTTCTATCTCAGATGCTGAAACTCAATCTGGTAATGAACACTCACCTAATGATAATGAAAAGATAATGATGAGGTTCATGAAGACTCTCAACCAACCAATGATGAAGAACCAGATAATGATGTTGAGATAGAACCACCTGTTGATCTTGATAACCCACAACCTAAAAATAAAAGATATGACAAAAGAGACTTTGTTGCTAGAAAACACGGTAAAGAAAGAGAACCGTGGGTTCAAAAACCTATGCCTTTTCCACCCAAGTCAACTAAAAAGAATGATGATGAAGAATTTGAACGCTTTGCTGAAATGCTAAGGCCAGTCTTTTTGCGTACTCGCTTGACTGATATCCTGAAAATCCCTCATTATGCAAAGTATATGAAAGACATCATCACAAATAAGAGAAAAATACCGGAAGTTGAAATATCCACTATGCTTGCTAATTATACTTTTAAAGATGGAGTACCTAAAAACTTGGAGATCTGGGAATACCAACTATACCTTGCTCTATCAAAAAGAATTATGTGAAAACTGCTTTGTGTGACTTAGGAGCTGGTGTTAGTGTTATGTCTTTCTCTTTGTATAAAAGACTTGACTTGAATAAACTCACACCTACTGAAATATATTTGCAAATGGCTGAAAAATGAACTTCCATACCTATCGGTATCTGTGAGGATGTGCCCTTTGTTGTTGCTTATGTTACTATTTTGACTGACTTTGTTATACTTGAGATGCCCAAGGATGACAACATGCCGATTATCCATGGTAAACCCTTCTTGAATACTGCAGGGGCTGTTATTGATTGCAATAAAATCAAGGTCACTTTTCATATCAATGGTAATGAGCATACGGTGCACTTTCCGAAGAAACAATTCCAAGTGAATGGTATTAATGTTATTGAAAAATCTCTGACAATCACTATTGGAAGTTTTCAAATACCTCTACCTACTGTCAAAAAGAAATATGAAATGCTTATTGTTGCGGAAATGCATATCCCCATTGAGGTAACTTAGTGATTTACGAAAGTTCTTCGGTTTCATACTAATCGAAAGTGGTTGTTAATAAAACTTGATCAACCTTATTAATGAATAATTTTTGAACGGTATGAAGTTGATGAATTTAGTAAGCACTACTTTCTATCCTTACTTTTTATTCTCTGTTTTTATTAGTTAAATAAAATAAATGCCATGTTTTGTCTATTTTCTGAATTTCCTGTGCAATAAAAAAATGTCCCAAAAAAAGTTCTCGGAATGCCCTAAAAATTTTATTTGATTTTTTCTTGAATATTTAAGAATTTTTGGTGCAAAAATAATCAGAGAGGGGTGCACCAGGTGGGCACAACCCACCTGGGCGCGCCAGCACCCCCTGGCACGCCCTGGGGGTTTTGGTCCCCATGTGGGCCCCCTCACTTATCTCTTTAGCCCACATTGTCACCTACCTCCAGAAAAAAATCACTCTTGCTCTCTCTCCCGTGTTCTTGCTCATTTTGCTGCCATTTTCGATCTCTTTGCTCGAAACTCCATTTCCGAAACTGTTTCGGGAGATTATTGCTTGGTATGTGACTCCAACATTTGTCCAATTAGTTTTTTTAGTGATGTATACTTTGAATAATTAGCTACTCTTGGTGTTGTTGTAGATGCGCTTGCATGCTGAATTCTTAGTGTTTTAAGTAGATTGAATTCTTGCTATGGCCTCTATGTATCCCTATGAGTAGTTGCTAAAGTTTTGTGAAGTTCTGTTGGAAAAAAATTGTGAACTAAAAATTCAGATTTTTGTTCATAGGAAAAATTGTACGCGGACATAAATATCTTCAGGAAATATGGTTCAAGGAAGAACTCCAATGGTGTTATTGGGGAGTCTTCTGACAATGATCTCCACCCTCGAAGGTTGGCGGAGGTACGGCCGTGCGAATGGCCGCACATCCCGTTCCTGCAAGAAGCTGGAATTCATGAGTTCATGCAATTCATTGCCAATGCCAGTCTCACCGACTTCATCGCAGATGAGTGTGACCAACACTAAATCCTCACAAATAAGTTTGTTCAAAGCTTTAATTTCCTTCCTAGAAATAATCCTCCTGGAGTGAGCTTTGATTTATATGCTGAAAATCATCATATACCACCTACTGAGTTTTGTGACATATGCTTGATCCCTTCTCACGGGAGCTTGGCCGAGCCTAGGCCGGCTGAGTTTGAGGATTTTTGTCGAACTTTGACAGTGGGTGATGAGAGGAGAGTGTCAGCCATCACTGCCGGTGGTTTACATTTCCCTGCTGTCCGTTACTTTTCATATTTCATTACCAAATGCTTGCTTGCTAGGGAGAAGGTGGGTGCACTTAGTTCACCAGACCTTGCTATTTTACATCGTGCAATTGAGGGTGACAACACGTATAGCTTGGGAGCTACCGTGTCTCATCGCATGCACCTTAATAAATCCCAGGGTGAAATACATGGTGGGATTTTTGCTACTCGTTTGGCGGCTCACTTCGAGGTTGAGATATGCCCTCATGATTTCCCTCTTACCACAGTTTACCTAGACCGTGCAGCCATGGATCACCATCACTTTCTTGCACATGATAGTCCTGACATTGCCATTCCTTTTAACTTGGTTATAACATTGACACTCGTGATGTTATCCCCTTGCCTGCACCTGCTTTGTTTGATTCTTTTGCCAGGGCGGATACCGGATTATGCCTGCAGACATCCTTGCCTACTGGAGCGCTCACGCTGCTGCAGAGGCTGCACATGCACCTCCACAGTGGGATCACTGGATGCCTGCTCCTTAGCACTGGGATGAGTGGATGCCTGCTCCTCAGGATCCATACTACCCTCCAGGCTACTGATTCACTACCAACTTAGGCCAAAAGTCTAAGCTTGGGGGAGTACGTGTTTCTCGGCGAAAATATATTCATGTCCACTTATTCCGTTTGTCGGTGTTCACACTTTTTCATTGTATTATCCATGCTTAGATTTATTTTTCTTGCTTTCCTCTTGTGTGTTTGAAAAACTTTAGAAAAACAAAAAAAATAGTTGTAGTAATTTACTTTCTATGCATGATTAGTAGTAGTACTAAACAGAAAATCCAAAAAGATTTCCTTGTTCTTCTTTTGCTTGTTGGGAGCTTTCCCGTGTAAATAGTTTTTCTCATTTTTCTTTTTTATTGATTAGCTTGTTGAAGAAAACCAAAAACTCCAAAAATATTTCAGTGTGTTTCTCTAAATTTCTTTTCTTTTATTAGAGTTGTACTAAGGAGAAGATGCTACCTCTTAAGCACTGCGTTGGTTTTCCCTTGAAGAGGAAAGGGTGATGCAGCAAAGTAGCATAAGTATTTCCCTCAGTTTTTGAGAACCAAGGTATCAATCCAGTAGGAGATCACGCTCAAGTCCCACGCACCTACACAAACAAATAAGAACCTCGCAACCAACGCGATAAAGGGGTTGTCAATCCCTTCACGGTCACTTACGAGAGTGAGATCTGATAGATATGATAAGAGAGTATTTTTGGTATTTTTATGATAAATAGAAATAAAGATGCAAAGTAAAATAAATGGCAAAGGAAATAACTAAGTGTTGGAAGATTAATATGATGGAAGATAGACCCGGGGGCCATAGGTTTCACTAGTGGCATCTCTCAAGAGCATAAGTATTACGATGGATAAACGAATTACTGTCGAGCAATGGATAGAATTGAGCATAGTTATGAGAATATCTAGGTATGATCATGTATATAGGCATCACGTCCACGACAAGTAGACCGAAACGATTCTGCATCTACTACTATTACTCCACACATCGACCGCTATCCAGCATGCATCTAGAGTATTAAGTTCATAAGAACAGAGTAATGCTTTAAGTAAGATGACATGATGTAGAGGGATAAACTCATGCAATCTGATATAAACCCCATCTTTTTATCCTCGATGGTAAAAATACAATACGTGTCGTTCCCCTTTCTGTCACTGGGATCGAGCACCGCAAGATTGAACCCAAAGCTAAGAACTTCTCCCATTGCAAGAAAGATCAATCTAGTAGGCCAAACCAAACTGATAATTCAAAGAGACTTGCAAAGATAAACCAATCATACATAAAAGAATTCAGAGGAGATTCAAATATTGTTCATAGATAAACTGGATCATAAACCCACAATTCATCGGATCTCGACAAACACACCGCAAAAGAAGATTACATCGAATAGATCTCCAAGAAGATCGAGGAGAACTTTGTATTGAGATCCAAAGAGAGAGAAGAAGCCATCTAGCTAATAACTATGGCCCCGTAGGTCTGAAGTAAACTACTCACACATCATCGGAGAGACCATGGAGTTGATGTAGAGGCCCTCCGTGATCAATACCCCCTCCGGCGGAGCTCCGGAAAAGGCCCCGAGATGGGATCTCTCGGGTATAGAAGGTTACGGCGGTGGAATTAAGTTTTCGTGGTGCTCCTGGATGTTTGGGGAGTACGTGGATATATATAGGAGGAAGAAGTACGTCGGTGGAGCAACGAGGGGCCCACGAGGGTGGAGGGTGCGCCCGAGGGGGTAGGCGCGCCCCCCACCTCGTGCCCTCCTCGATCATTTCTTGATGCCCACTCCAAGTCTCCTGGATCACGTTTGTTGAGAAATCACGTTCCCGAAGGTTTCATTCCATTGGGACTCCGTTTGATATTCCTTTTCGGCGAAACCCTAAAATAGGCAAAAAAACAGCAATTTGGGCTGGGCCTCCAGAGCAATCAAAAATTATAGATACGTTGGAGACGTATCAAGCATCCCCAAGCTTAATTCTTGCTATTCCTCGAGTAGGTAAATGATAAAAGAAGAATTTCTGATGTGGAATGCTTTCTAACATATTTCTCAATGTAAGTTTTTTTCTTTATTGTGGCATGAATGTTCAGATCCGAATGATTCAAGATAAAAGTTTAATATTGCCATAAAATAATAATACTTCAAGCATACTAACTAAGCAATCATGTCTTCTCAAAATAACATGGCCAAAGAAAGTTATCCCTACAAAATCATATAGTCTCGCTATGCTCTATCTTCACCACACAAAATATTTAAATCATGCACAACCCCGATGACAAGCCAAGCAATTATTTCATACTTTTGATGTTCTCAAACTTTTTCAATCTTCACGCAATATATGAGCGTGAGCCATGGATATAGCACTATGGTGGAATAGAATGGTGGTTGTGGAGAAGACAAAAAGAAGAAGATAGTCTCACATCAACTAGGCATATCAACGGGCTATGGAGATGCCCATTAATAGATATCAATGTGAGTGAGTAGGGATTGCCATGCAACGGATGCACTAGAGCTATAAGTATATGAAAGCTCAACAAAAGAAACTAAGTGGGTGCGCATCCAACTCATTTGCTCATGAAGACCTAGGGCATTTTGAGGAAGCTCATCATTGGAATATACAAGCCAAGTTCTATAATGAACATTTCCCACTAGTATATGAAAGTGATATCATAGGAGACTCTCTATCATGAAGATCATGGTGCTAGTTTGAAGCACAAGTGTGGAAAAAGGATAGCAGCATTGTCCCTTCTCTCTTTTATTCTCATTCATTTTTTTATTTGGGCCTTTTCTCTTATTCTTTTTTTGGCCTCTTTTTTTCTTTTTATTTTTAATTTTTCGTCCGAAGTCTCATCCCGACTTGTGGGGGAATCATAGTCTCCATCATCCTTTCCTCACTTGGGACAATGCTCTAATAATGATGATCATGACACTTTATTTACTTAAAACTCAAGAATTACAACTCAATACTTAGAACAAAATATGACTCTATGTGAATGCCTCTGGCGGTGTACCGGGATGTGCAATGATGCATGAGTGACATGTATGAAGAATTATGAATGGTGGCTTTGCCACAAATACGATGTCAACTACATGATCATGCAAGCAATATGACAATGATGAAGCGTGTCATAATAATGGAACGGTGGAAAGTTGCATGGCAATATATCTCGGGATGGCTATGGAAATGCCATAATAGGTAGGTATGGTGGCTGTTTTGAGGAAGGTATATGGTGGGTTTAAGGTACCGGCGAAAGTTGCGCGATACTAGAGAGGCTAGCAATGGTGGAAGGGTGAGAGTGCGTATAATCCATGGACTCAACATTAGTCATAAAGAACTCGCATACTTATTGCAAAAATCTATTGGTTATCAAAACAAAGTATTACGCGCATGCTCCTAGGGGGATAGATTGGTAGGAAAATACCATAGCTCGTCCCCGACCGCCACTCATAAGGAAGACAATCAATAAATAAATCATGCTCCGACTTCATCACATAACGGTTCACCATACGTGCATGCTACGGGAATCACAAACTTCAACACAAGTATTTCTCAAATTCACAACTACTCAACTAGCATGACTCTAATATCACCATCTCCATATCTCAAAACAATTATCAAGTATCGAACCTCTCATAGTATTCAATGCACTTCTATGAAAGTTTTTATATTATTCGTAAAAGCAAATTTCCATGTTGTTCTAAAGGACTCTCAAAATAATATAAGTGAAGCATGAGAGATCATTTATTTCTATAAAATAAAACCACCGCCGTGCTCTAAAAGATATAAGTGAAGAACTAGAGCAAAAACTATATAGCTCAAAAGATATAAGTGAAGCACATAGAGTATTCTAATAAATTTCAAATCATGTGAGTCTCTCTCAAAAAGTGTGTACAGCAAGGATGATTGTGGTAAACTAAAAATCAAAGACTCAAATCATACAAGATGCTCCAAGCAAAACACATAGCATGTGCTGAATAAAAATATAGCTCCAAGTAAACTTACCGATAGACGAAGACGAAAGAGGGGATGCCTTCCGGGGCATCCCCAAGATTAGGCTTTTTGGTGTCCTTTAATTTTACCTTGGGGTGCCATGGGCATCCCCAAGCTTATTCTCTTGCCACTCCTTGTTCCATAATCCATCAAATCTTTACCCAAAACTTGAAAACTTCACAACACAAAACTCAAAATAGAAAATCTCGTGAGCTCCGTTAGTGAAAGAAAACAAAACACCACTTCAACATAATGTAATGAACTCATTCTTTATTTATATTGGTGTTAAACATACTGTATTCCAACTTCTATATGGTTTATAAACTCTTTTACTAGCCATAGATTCATCAAAATAAGCAAACAACACATGAAAAACAGAATCTGTCAAAAACAGAACAGTCTGTAGTAATCTGTAGCTAACGCAAACTTATGGAACCCCAAAAATTCTAAAATAAATTTCTGGACGTTAGGAGTTTAGCTATTAATCATCTTCAAAAAGAATTAACTAAATATCACTCACCAAATAAAAATGGCAGCAATTCTCGTGAGCGCTAAAGTTTCTGTTTTTTACAGCAAGATCAAAAAGACTTTCCCCAAGTCTTTCCAACGGTTCTACTTGGCACAAACACTAATTAAACACAAAAACACAACCAAAACAGAGTCTAGATAAATTATTTATTACTAAACAGGAGAAAAAGGCAAGGAATAAAAATAAAATTGGGTTGCCTCCCAACAAGCGCTATCGTTTAACGCCCCTAGCTAGGCATAAAAGCAAGGATAGATATAGGTATTGCCATCTTTGGTATGCAATCCATAATTGGCTCTCATAATAGATTCATATGGTAATTTAATTTTCTTTCTAGGAAAGTGTTCCATGCCTTTCCTTAATGGAAATTGTAATTTAATATTCCCTTCCTTCATATCAATAATTTCACTAATCGTTCTAAGGAAAGGTCTACCAAGAATAATAGGACATGAAGGATTGCAATCTATATCAAGAATAATGAAATCTATGGGCACATAGTTCCTATTTGCAACAATAAGAACATCATTAATTCTTCCCATAGATTTCTTGATAGTGGAATCCACAAGGTGCAAGTTTAAAGAACAATCATCAAAATCACGGAAACCTAGCAAATCACACAAAGTTTTTGGAATCGTGGAAACACTAGCACCCAAATCACACAAAGCATAGAACTCACGATATTTAATTTTAATTTTTATTGTAGGTTCCCAATCATCATAAAGTTCTCTAGGGATTGAAACTTCCAACTCAAGTTTTCTTCATAATATTGCATCAAAGCATCAACGATATGTTTAGTAAAAGCTTTATTTTGACTATAAGCATGAGGAGAATTTAGCATGGATTGCAACAAGGAAATACAATCTATCAAAGAGAAATTATCATAATTAAATTCCTTGAAATCCAAGATAGTGGGTTCAATGCTATCTAAACTTTTAATCTCTTCAATCCCACTTTTACCAATTTTTGCATCAAGATCTAAAAACTCCGAATTTTTGGAATGCCTTCTAGGTAAAGGTGTATCATCTTCAGTCCCATTATTATCAAGATTCATATTGCAAAACAAAGATTTAATAGGAGACACATCAATCACTTTTATATCTTCATCCTTATTATCATGAAAACTAGAAGAACACGCTTTCACAAAGCAATCTTTCTTAGCACGCATCCTAGCGGTTCTTTCTTTGCACTCATCAATGGAAATTCTCATGGCTTTGAGAGACTCATTGATATCATGCTTAGGTGGAATAGTTCTAAGTTTCAAAGAATCAACATCAAGAGAAATTCTATCAACGTTCCTAGCCGATTCATCAACCTTAAGCATTTTTTTCTTCAAGCAAAGCATTGAAATTCTTTTGCGAATTCATAAACTCCTTAACACTAGTCTCAAATTTAGAGGGCATCTTATTAAAATTTCCATAAGAATTGTTGTAGGAATTACCATAATTATTAGAGGAATTACTAGGAAACGGCCTAGAATTAAAATTACCTCTATACGCGTTATTACCAAAATTGTTCCTACCAACAAAATTCACATCCATAGATTCATTATTATTCTCAATCAAGGTAGACAAAGGCACATCATTAGGATCAGAGGAAACACTCTTATTAGCAAACAATTTCATAAGTTCATCCATCTTTCCACTCAAAACATTAATTTCTTCTATCGCATGCACTTTTTACTAGTAGATCTTTCGGTGTGCCATTAAGAATAATTAACAATAATATTGTCTAGGAGTTTAGTAGCTTCTCCTAAAGTTATTTCCATAAAAGTGCCTCCCGCAGCCGAATCTAAAAGATTTCTAGAAGCAAAATTCAATCCGGCATAAAAAATTTGTATAATCATCCAAAAATTCAAACCATGTGTAGGGCAATTACGTATCATTAATTTCATCCTCTCCCAAGATTGTGCAACATGTTCATGATCAAGTTGCTTAAAATTCATAATATCGTTTCTGAGAGAGATGATCTTAGCGGGAGGAAAATACTTAGAGATAAAAGCATCTTTGCACTTGCTCCATGAATCAATACTATTTTTAGGCAAAGACGAAAACCAAGCTTTAGCACAATCTCTAAGCGAAAACGGAAATAGCTTAAGTTTAACAATATCATTATCCACATCTTTCTTCTTTTGCATATCACACAAATCAACAAAGTTGTTTAGATGGGTAGCGGCATCTTCACTAGGAAGGCCAGAAAACGGATCTTTCATGACAAGATTCAGCAAAGCAGTATTAATTTCACAAGATTCAGCATCGGTAAGAGGAGAAATCGGAATGCTAAGAAAATCATTGTTGTTTGTATTGGTAAAGTCACACAATTTAGTATTGTCTTGAGCCATCGTGACAAGCAAGCAATCCAACACACGAGCAAACAAGAAGCGAGCGAAAAAGAGGTGAACGGAAAAAGAGAGGGCGAATAAAACGGCAAGGGTGAAGTGGGGGAGAGGAAAATGAGAGGCAAATGGCAAATAATGTAATGCGAGGGATAAGAGTTTGTGATGGGTACTTGGTATGTCTTGACTTGTGCGTAGAATCCCCGGCAACGGTGCCAGAAATGGCTCGTTGTCGGGAGTCAAATCTTGACTTGACTTGGTGTGAATCTCCCCGGCAACGGCGCCAGAAATGGCTCGTTGTCGGGAGTCAAATCTTGACTTGACTTGGCGCGAATCTCCCCGGCAACGGTGCCAGAAATCCTTCTTGCTACCTCTTGAGCACTGCGTTGGTTTTCCCTTGAAGAGATGAAAGGGTGATGCAGTAAAGTAGCGTAAGTATTTCCCTCAATTTTTGAGAACCAAAGTATCAATCCAGTAGGAGATCATGCTCGAGTCCCACGCATGTACACAAACAAATAAGAACCTCGCAACCAACGCGATAAAGGGGTTGTCAATCCCTTCATGGTCACTTACGAGAGTGAGATCTGGTAGATATGATAAGATAAATTTTTTGGTATTTTTATGATAAAGAGAAATAAAGATGCAAAGTAAAATAAACGGCAAAGGAAATAACTAAGTGTTGGAAGATTAATATGATGAAAGGTAGACCTGGGGGCCATAGGTTTCACTAGTGGCTTCTCTCAAGAGCATAAGTATTATGGTGGGTAAACAAATTACTGTCGAGCAATTGATAGAATTGAGCATAGTTATGAGAATATCTAGGTATGATCATGTATATAGGCATCACGTCCGCGACAAGTAGACCAAAACGATTCTGCATCTACTACTATTAACACATCGATCGCTATCCAGCATGCATCTAGAGTATTAAGTTCATAAGAACAGAGTAATGCTTTAAGTAAGATGACATGATGTAGAGGGATAAACTCGTGCAATATGATATAAACCCCATCTTTTTATCCTCGATGGCAACAATACAATACGTGCCTTGCTGCCCCTGCTGTCACTGGGAAAGAACACTGCAAGATTGAACCCAAAGCCAAGCACTTCTCCCATTGCAAGAAATATCAATCTAGTAGGCCAAACCAAACTGATAATTCAAAGAGAATTGCAAAGATAACCAATCATACATAAAAGATTTCAGAAGAGATTCAAATATTGTTCATAGATAAACTGGATCATAAACCCACAATTCATCGGATCTCGACAAACACACCGCAAAAGAAGATTACATCGAATAGATCTCCAAGAAGATCGAGGAGAACTTTGTATTGAGATCCAAAAAAAGAGAACAAGCCATCTAGCTAATAATTATGGACCCAAAGGTCTGAAGTAAACTACTCACACATCACCGAAGATGCCATGGAGTTAATGTAGAGGCCCTCCGTGATCAATGCCCCCTCCGGCGGAGCTCTGGAAAAGGCCCCAAGATGGGATCTCTCGGGTACAGAAGGTTGCGGCGGTGAAATTAGGTTTTCGTGGTCCTCCTGGATGTTTGGGGGTACGTGGATATATATAGGAGGAAGAAGTAGGTCGGTGGTGCAACGAGGGGCCCGCGAGGGTGGAGGGCACGCCCAGGGGGGTAGGCGCGCCCCCTGCCTCGTGGCTTCCTTGGTTGTTTCTTGACACCCACCCCAAGTCTCCTAGATCACGTTCGTTGAGAAAATCACGTTCCTGAAGGTTTCATTCCGTTTGGACTCCGTTTGATATTCCTTTTCTGCGAAACACTGAAATAGGCAAAAAAAACAACAATTTGGGCTAGCCCTCCGGTTAATAGGTTAGTCCCAAAAATGATATAAAAGTGTAAAATAAAGCCCATTAACATCCAAAATAGATAATATAATAGCATGGAGCAATCAAAAATTATAGATACGTTGGAGACGTATCAAGTGGCTTCAACTATCACTCCATTTTCTTGCATGACACGACCTGGATGCTGGATGTCCCACGTGTCGGCAAAAGGAGGAAGAAATTGACCAAATCTTCTTCACATTTAGACCGGAGGAGTAGGAAACACGGAAAGCCCTATGCCTACATCATACGTAGTGTACAATCCCACCTCATGCTATCACCATATTTCTCGACCTCCATGCGACACCTAGCTCTAGTTGATGGTATACTACTACTAGGACTAACTATTGTACTAGCATACTATTAGGTTGGCTCTATGTGATGTGGCAACTTCATATAACGGGATGTTGGCTATACTACTACGGTAATCACACTCCAATAAGTGACTCAAAAACCATTCATAAATTGAGTTTATCACATGCATATGCAAATGTACCATTCATTACATACAACAAGTCATCAACACACAATGACAACGGGGATACATGTTGGATTATAGATTATTTCCAACAAAACATTCTAGTAAATACTAAAGTTTTTATCACACAACAAATAACAAGCAATGAAATGAACTTCAGCTCAACCAATCCTCGGTGTTGGAAACTCTTGCTTTAAACCACAAGTAAGCCTATGGGAAGGGCCATCAATTGTCAATATCGAGACCAACGCAGGAGTCATCATCCAAGCTGAAGCGGCCTATATCAGGACACATATTGTGATAGCCAGGGTAAGGAACCATAGCAATGTTCGATGTATAGATACATTTGCTTCTCATAAATGGTAGTAACATTGTGCCAACAGTAGCTGGATCGCCTTTCACCATCATTGGATAGTTTAGTCCAAGGAAGAGCGAGTTTTCTCCAAGACTATCAATATTGAACTAGGGAGAAGGTGCTGGCACTAACACACTAGTATCCATCCCGAATACCCTGCAATGGAAGTTGGAATAGGTCGAGAGAGTGCGACCATGGGAGACAACACCTTCTTCCTTAGTAACATCAACAGTGCCCTTTATACAGACAAGAAGAGGTGATCCATCGGAATAAGTTGCTAGGCGCCACTGAATATGTAGGTCGTGCTCTTCCTCATGCTCGTGATTGATATGTCTCCAATGTATCTACTTTTTCTCACACTTCTCCTCTTGTTTTGGACTCTAGTTTGCATCATTTGAATGAAACTAACCCCAGACTGATGTTGTTTTCAGCATAACTACCATGGTGTTGTTTTTGTGTAGAAATAAAAGTTCTCGGAATGGAACGAAACTATGCGAGGATTTTTTATATCAGTAATAAGAATTACTGGAGCCAAGACCCACCAGAGAGGGGCCCCTGGGTGGGCACAACCCACCATGGCGCGCCCCCCTCTCCTGGCGCGCCCAGGTGGGTTGTCCCCACCTGGTGGCCCCGCTGACCCTGAAACCAACGCTATAAATTCCTATTTTTGGAGAAAAAATCAGGGAGAAAGAATTATCACGATCCACGAGACGGAGCCGCCACCAAGCCCTATTCTTCCTCGGGAGGGCAGATCTGGAGTCCGTTTGGGGCTCCGGAGAGGGGGATCTTCGTTCTTCGTCATCACCAACCCTTCTCCATCGCCAATTCCATGATGCTCCCCACCGGGAGTGAGTAATTCCTTCGTAGGCTCGTTGGTCGGTGAGGAGTTGGATGAGATTCATCATGTAATCGAGTTAGTTTTATTAGGGCATGATCCCTAGTATCCACTATGTTCTTAGATTGATGTTGCTATGACTTTGCCGTGCTTAATGCTTGTCACTTTGGGCCCGGGTGCCATGATTTCAGATCTGAACCATTTATGTTATCATCATTATATCCATGTTCTAGATCCGATCTTGCAAGTTATAGTCACCTACTACGTGTTATGATCCGGCAACCCCGGAGTGACAACAACCGGGCCCACTCCCGGTGATGACCGTAGTTTGAGGAGTTCATGTACTCACTATGTGTTAATGCTTTGTTCTAGTTGTCTATTAAAAGGAGGCCTTAATATCCCTTAGTTTCCAATATGGACCCCGCTGCCACGGGAGGGTAGGACAAAAGATGTCATGCAAGTTCTTTTAATAAAGCATGTATGACTATTTACGGAATACATGCCTACATTATATCGATGAACTGGAGCTAGTACCGTATGCCCTAGGTTATAACTGTCACATGATGAATATCATCCAACAAGTCACCGATCCAATGCCTACGAACTTTTCCATATTGTTTCTGCTAAGTTACTACTGCTATCATCACTGTTACGCTTGCTACAAAATTACTGATATCACTGTTACTGTTACTATTGCTGCTGCTACTACTATCAAACTACTTTGCTACCGATCACTTTGTTGTAGATAATTAATCTCCAGGTGTGGTTGAATTGACAACTCAGCTGCTAATACCTTCAAATATTCTTTGGCACCCCTAGTGTCGAATCTATAAATTTGGGTTGAATACTTTACCCTCGAAAAATGTTGTGATCCCCTATACTTGTGGGTTATCAGTGATCATCACCATCGTCATCTCCCCCTTGGTTATAAAATTTTTCAAGTATAGGTGGTGGAGTGTTCACAGGACCTTGGAAACACAAGAAGGTTAATTAGTACGGGGATACTAACTCGCATGCATGCGGATGAAACAATTCTAATTACGATGGAAGACAAACGTACCGAAACCATAAGGATTCCATGCAAAAAGAGTGCCACGAGTGGTGGCAGCAAACACAAGACGCTCATATTGAATTGCATCACAGTACTCATCTGTGTACAGAAATTGATTTTTGAGCAATATCCATTGAGGCGTGGAAGTAAGGACGGCAACAAGCTTGTCGGAGATAGCAACAACATCATAGTTCGTGTAATCCCAAGAGCGGTTGGGAACTCGACAAATTGGTATCTTCCATAGAAGACAGTCACCATGATCGTATTTTAACGTACGTAGATCATCTGTGTGCTCAACCACAGGGCACTCTAAGATTTTTGGAAGTGGAACCCGGTGATGAGTGTACACATTCACAAGTTCCCACTCGCAGTAGTGCCCAATATAAACAACCCAATCTCCATTTGCGCCTGCCCAGGCCTTACCACTAAGCGATGGCATCTTAACATCACATGTATCATTATCAAGTGGCATCAACTTGCACAAGGCGAGCCTTCCGTCGTCCACGCACCAGCGAGCAGGGTCATGGCGAAGAAGATAGGGGAGATAAAACCGCTCTTGGACCCTTGGGTTCTTTGTAATGATGTTATTTGTTGAGTCGAGAATGGTCTTGTACGAACCTGCCATGCTAGCCGATGTGATGACGTCGCACTGATCAATGAGTTCCTCCACCATGCCATCTTTCAGATCGGGTCAAGAATAACGGGGTCATTTCCGGCTTGTTCCCTCCATGGAGAAGATAATCGAACAATGGCAGAAGGAAGGGTGAAAGCAAATGGAGGGAGGAAGAGCGTGCGATAGCAGTTCCAAATCAAGAGGGAAAGGCGAAGAGGCGGTGGACGGTTTCCACGGTAAAGGAAGAGGTGCCTCGACCTACATAGACGTCCGTTTAGAAATAGTACAAAAGGACTCGTCGCCGTCTCACTGACATATTGGAACGAGACCACATGTCAACGAAACATGGTGTGTTATTTCTCGTGCAAAATGCGATCTGGCCGTGTTGGCCCGAGGTGCCGCATTATTTCTTGACTTTATTTTTTAATGGTGTGCTGTTTAGTTTTGTAGCACGACTAACTGGTATTGTATGCAGAGAAAATATAAACTACTCTACCACTACTCCACCACCGGTACTAGTATCAAAAAAGATATATAGGCTGGAGCTTCAGCGCTTGCTTGCTAAGGGCTGACCACTTGCTTCTCACACTATCACCCTCTCTCCAGATCTAAAAAAGACAGCGGTGCCCTCTCTCTCCCTCCTCACCGGTGGTCACAGATCCGCCAGGGAAGAAAAGAACATGCAGCGTTGACGCAATCGTCGTCGGCGAGCGAGGTCACGCACTAACGACAAGGCCGTCCTCTCATACCTAGCGCCCGTGTGGGATGGCCTCCATCCCCAAGATCTCTGCCATAGTGTCTGCGGAGGACGACGACCACGAGCGAAGCCACTTCCCGCCGACCCTCAGGTATGCTACCTCTTTTCGAACCATACCCTTGTTCTATTGCCCCATCATCCACGTCGCTGCATGTGGATCTTTTTCCACTCCACCATCTCCCCAATTTGCTATCCTCTGCTCTGTTGGTCACCCTACTTCATGCAGACTAATCCATGTCTGGTTTGAATAAGGAAAGGAAGGGAGAAAGTACTATCGAAGAGACTAGGTATCGAACCCCCATCTAGGTTGAAAAGGGGGAAATCAGTAGCTAAGGAACGAGTCTCATGTCTCTTGGTTGAAAAAGGGTGAAAAAGGGTAGAAAGGTATGACAATGCAATAGAGAATGACCAGGTCGATCAGTTTGTTGTCCTGACATAGGAAAAAGGTGGCTAAAGAGAACAAAAATGGGATGTAATCCACATATGCTGCATGGATATTTGTTGCTCTTGGCAACCATACCTCCCTCATCACTCTATGCGTCCGCGGAGGTACATCGTACTGGTGCGCCCACTGTCTGAATGGGCCTCCCATGCTCTTATTGCCACTTTTTTGTTGTTAGTATAAAACCAGCGGTAAAGTCAAGCAATGCTACTTCTAAAGTGATGCCACATTTAACTAATGCCGCACTCAGTCTAATGCCACCGATAAATTTAAGTAATGCCATTTAATGTCACTGGATTATTTTAGGGTTAGCTATTGATTGTGGATGTATTAAAGATTTTTCAGCTAAGGCATTCTAATGTTGTTGCATAGCCAGTATACCAACGATGAAACTTGTTACTACCTTCAGATTTTTGCACTGTTAATGCTTATAGATTACACACCTCGCTTTCATGAGATAAGTCAATTTTTTGTACAGTGTCACCAAAATGCCAAGGCGCCAATGTCATTTTATTTTGGTTAAAATGCACAAACAATTATGAAGAAAAGATGAAAGGTCAATAGTGGGCATGATACGTCCCCAATGTATCTACTTTTCCTAACGTTTTTCCTCTTGTTTTGGACTCTAATTTGCATGGTTTGAATGAAACTAACCCCGGACTCATGATGTTTTCAGTAGAACTACCATGGTGTTGTTTTTGTGTAGAAATAAAAGTTCTCGGAATGGAACAAAACTTTGCAAGGAATTTTTATATCAATAAAGAGATTTTCTGGAGCCAAGATCCACTGGATGGGGGCACCTGGGTGGGCACAACCCACCAGGGCGCGCCCCCCTCCTGGCACGCCTGGGTGGGTTGTCCCCACCTGGTGGCCCCGCAGACCTCAACCCTGATACTATAAAATCACATATTCAGAGACAAAATTAGGGAGACAAAATTATCACGATCCACGAGACGGAGCCGCTGTCACCTCCTGTTCTTCATCGGGAGGCCAGATCTGGAGTCCATTTGGGGCTCCGGGGAGGGGGATCTTTGTTCTTCGTCATCACCAACCCTTCTCCATCGCCAATTCAATGATGCTCCCCACCAGGAGTGAGTAATTCCTTCGTAGGCTCACTGTTCGGCGAGGAGTTGGATGAGATTCATCATGTAATCTGCTACCTCTTGAGCACTGCATTGGATTTCCTTGAAGAGGAAAGGATGATGCAGCAAAGTAGCGTAAGTATTTCCCTCAGTTTTTGAGAACCAAGGTATCGATCTAGTAGGAGGCTGCACGCAAGTCCCTAGTACCTACACAAAACAAATAACTCCTCGCAACCAACGCGATAAGGGGTTGTCAATCCCTTCACGGTCACTTACAAGAGTGAGATCTGATAGATATGATAAGATAATATTTTTGGTATTTTTATGATAAAGATGCAAAGTAAAATAAAAGCAAAGTAAAAAAGCGAAGGAAATAACTAAGTATTGGAAGATTAATATGATGAAGATAGACCCGGGGGCCATAGGTTTCACTAGTGGCTTCTCTCAAGAGCATAAGTATTTTACGGTGGGTGAACGAATTACTGTTGAGCAATTGAAAGAATTGAGCATAGTTATGAGAATATCTAGGTATGATCATGTATATAGGCATCACGTCCGAGACAAGTAGACCGACTCCTGCCTGCATCTACTACTATTACTCCACTCATCGACCGCTATCCAGCATGCATCTAGAGTATTAAGTTCATGAAAACAGAGTAACGCCTTAAGCAAGATGACATGATGTAGAGGGATAGATTCATGCAATATGATAAAAAAACCATCTTGTTATCCTCGATGGAAACAATACAATTCATGCCATGCTGCCCCTACTGTCACTGGGAAAGGACGCCGCAAGATTGAACCCGAAGCTAAGCACTTCTCCCATTGCAAGAATGATCAATCTAGTAGGCCAAACAAACTAATAATTCGAAGAGACTTGCAAAGATAACCAATCATACATAAAAGAATTCAGAGAAGATTCAAATATTGTTCATAGATAATCTTGATCATAAACCCACAATTCATCTGTCTCAACAAACACACCGCAAAAAAAAGATTACATCGAATAGATCTCCACAAGAGAGGGGGAGAACATTGTATTGAGATCCAAAAAGAGAGAAGAAGCCATCTAGCTAATAACTATGGACCCAAAGGTCTGAGGTAAACTACTCACACTTCATCGGAGAGGCTATGGTGTTGATGTAGAAGCCCTCCGTGATGGATTCCCCCTCCGGTGGAGCTCCAGAACAGGCCCCAAGATGGGATCTCGTGGATACAGAAGGTTGCGGCGGTGGAATTAGGTTTTTGGCTCCGTATCTGATCGTTTGGGGGTACGTAGGTATATATAGGAGGAAGGAGTACATCGGTGGAGCAACAGGGGGCCCACGAGGGTGGAGGGCGCGCCTGGGGGGGGGGGGGGGGGTAGGCGCGCCCACTACCTCGTGGCTTCCTCCTTTGTTTCTTGATGTAGGGTCCAAGTCTCCTGGATCATGTTCGGTGAGAAAATCACGTTCCCGAAGGTTTCATTACGTTTGGACTCCGTTTGATATTCCTTTTCTTCGAAACCCTAAAATAGGCAAAAACAACAATTCTGGGCTGGGCCTCCGGTTAATAGGTTAGTCCAAAAAATAATATAAAAGTGGATAATAAAGCCCAAAAATGTCCAAAACAATAGATAATATAGAATGGAGCAATCAAAAATTATAGATACGTTGGAGACGTATCAAGCATCCCCAAGCTTAATTCCTGCTCGTCCTCGAGTAGGTAAATGATACAAACAGAGTTTTTGATGTGGAATGCTACTTGGCATAATTTTAATGTAATTCTTCTTAATTGTGGTATGAATATTCAGATCCGAAAGATTCAAGATAAAAGTTTAATATAGACATAAAAATAATAATACTTCAAGCATACTAACAAAGCAATCATGTCTTCTCAAAATAACATGGCCAAAGAAAGTTATCCCTACAAAATCATATAGTCTGGCTATGCTCTATATTCACCACACAAAGTATTTAAATCATGCACAACCCCGATGACAAGCCAAGCAATTGTTTCATACTTTTGAAATTATCAAACTTTTTCAATCTTCACGCAATACATGAGCGTGAGCCATGGATATAGCACTATAGGTGGAATAGAATGGTGGTTGTGGAGAAGACAAAAAGGGAGAAGATAGTCTCACATCAACTAGGCGTATCAACGGGCTATGGAGATGCCCATCAATAGATATCAATGTGAGTGAGTAGGGATTGCCATGCAACGGATGCACTAGAGCTATAAGTATATGAAAGCTCAACAAAGGAAACTAAGTGGGTGTGCATCCAACTCGCTTGCTCACGAAGACCTAGGGCAATTTGAGGAAGCCCATCATTGGAATATACAAGCCAAGTTCTATAATGAAAATTTCTCACTAGTATATGAAAGTGACGAAATGAGAGACTCTCTATCATGAATATCATGGTGCTACTTTGAAGCACAAGTGTGGTAAAAGGATAGTAGCATTGTCCCTTCTCTCTTTTTCTCTCATTTTTTTATTTGGGCCTTTTCTCTTTTTTATGGCCTCTTTTCTTTCTCTTTTTTTATTGTTCGTCCGGAGTCTCATCCCGACTTGTGGGGGAATCATAGTCTCCATCATCCTTTTCTCACTTGGGACAATGCTCTAATAACGACGATCATCACACTTTTATTTTCTTACAACTCAACAATTACAACTCGATACTTAGAACAAAATATGACTCTATATGAATGCCTCCGGCGGTGTACCGGGATATGCAATGAATCAAGAGTGACATGTATGAAAGAATTATGAACGGTGGCTTTGCCACAAATACGGTGTCAATGATGGAGTGTGTCATAATAAACGGAACGGTGGAAAGTTGCATGGCAATATATCTCGGAATGGCTATGGAAATGCCACAATAGGTAGGTATGGTGGCTGTTTTGAGGAAGGTATATGGTGGGTGTATGATACCGGCGAAAGGTGTGCGGTATTAGAGAGGCTAGAAATGGTGGAAGGAAGAAAAGTTCGTATAATCCATGGACTCAACATTAGTCATAAAGAACTCATATACTTATTGCAAAAATCTACAAGTTATCAAAGCAAAGTATTACGCGCATGCTCCTAGCGGGATAGATTGGTAGGAAAAGACCATCGCTCATCCCCGACCGCCACTCATAAGGAAGACAATCAATAAATAAATCATGCTCCGACTTCATCACATAACGGTTCACCATACGTGCATGTTACGGGAATCACAAACTTTAACACAAGTATTTCTCAAATTCAGAACTACTCAACAAGCACAACTTTAATATCACCATCTTCATATCTCAAAACAATTATAAAACTTCAAACTTCTCATAGCATTCAAGACACTCATAAGAAAGTTTTTTACTATTCTTGAATACCAAGCATATTAGGGTTATTTAAGAAAATTACCACGCTATTTAAGACTCTCAAAATAATCTAAGTGAAGCATGAGAGATCAATAGTTTCTATAAAACAAATCCACCACCGTGCTCTAAAAGATATAAGTGAAGTGCTAGAGCAAAACTATATAACTCAAATGATATAAGCGAAGCACATAGAGTATTCTAACAAATTCCAAATCATGTATGGCTCTCTCAAAAGGTGTGTACAGCAAGGATGATTGTGGTAAACTAAAAAGCAAAGACTCAAATCATACAAGACGCTCCAAGCAAAACACATATCATGTGGTGAATAAAAATATAGCTCCAAGTAAAGTTACCGATAGAAGTAGACGAAAGAGGGGATGCCTTCCGGGGCATCCCCAAGATTTGGCTTTTAGGTGTCCTTAGATTATCTTGGGGGTGCCATGGGCATCCCCAATCTTAGGCTCTTGCCACTCCTTGTTCCATAATCCATCAAATCTTTACCCAAAACATGAAAACTTCACAACACAAAACTTAAAGTAGAAAATCTCGTGAGCTCCGTTAGCGAAAGAAAACAAAAGACCACTTCAAGATACTGTAATGAACTCATTATTTATTTATATTTGGTGTTAAATCTACTGTATTACAACTTCTCTATGGTTTATAAACTATTTTACTAGCCATAGATTCATCAAAATAAGCAAACAACACACGAAAAACAGAATCTGTCAAAAACAGAACAGTCTGTAGTAATCTGTAGCTAGCGCAAGATATGGAACCCCAAAAATTCTAAAATAAATTTATGGACATGAGTAATTTATCTATTAATCATATGCAAAACGAATTAACTAAATATCACTTTGAAAATAAAAATGGAAGCAGTTCTCGTGAGTGCTAAAGTTTCTGTTTTTTACAGCAAGATAACAAGACTTTCCCCAAGTCTTCCCAACGGTTCTACTTGGCACAAACACTAATTAAACACAAAAAGACACAACAAAAACAGAGGCTAGGTAAATAATTTATTACTAAACAGTAGCAAAAAGCAAGGAATAAAAATAAAATTGGGTTGCCTCCCAACAAGCGCTATCGTTTAACGCCCCTAGCTAGGCATAAAAAGCAAGGATAGATCTAGGTATTGCCATCTTTGGTAGGCAATCTATAAGTGGATCTCATAATAGATTCATAAGGTAATTTAATTTTCTTTCTAGTAAAGTTTTCCATGCCTTTCCTTAACGGAAATTGGAATCTAATATTTCCTTCCTTCATATCAATAATTGCACCAATCGTTCTAAGTAAAGGTCTACCAAGAATAATAGGACATGAAGGATTGCAATCTATGTCAAGAACAATAAAATCTACGGGCACATAATTCCTATTTGCAACAATAAGAACATCATTAATTCTTCCCATAGGTTTCTTAATAGTGGAATCCGCAAGGTGCAAGTTTAAAGAGCAATCATCAAAATCATGGAAACCTAGCAAATCACACAAAGTCTTTGCAATCGTGGAAACACTAGCACCCAAATCACATAAAGCATAGAACTCATGATCTTTAATCTGAATTTTAATAGTTGGTTCCCACTCATCATAAAGTTTTCTAGGGATAGAAACTTCCAACTCAAGTTTTTCTTCATAAGATTGAATCAAGGCATCAATGATATGTTTAGTAAACGCTTTATTTTGACTATAAGCATGAGGGGAATTTAGCACGGATTGCAACAAGGAAATACAATCAATCAAAGAGCAATTTTCATAATTAAATTCCTTGAAATCCAAAATAGTGGGTTTAGCAACATCTAGGGTTTTAATTTCTTCAATCCCACTTTCATCAAATTTAGCATCAAGATCTAAAAACTCTGAATTTTTGGAACGCCTTCTAGGTAAAGGTGGATCATATTCAGTCGCAACATTATCAAGATTCATATTGCAAAACAAAGATTTAATAGGGGACACATCAATAAATTTTAGATCTTCATCTTTATTTTCATAGGAAATAGAAGAACACGTTCTTATAAAGGCATCTTTCTTAGCACGCATCCTAGCAGTTCTTTCTTTGCACTCATCAATGGAAATTCTCATGGCTTTGAGAGACTCATTGATATCATGGTTAGGAGGAATAGATCTAAGCTTTAAAGAATCAACATCAAGAGAAATTCTATCAATGTTCCTAGTCAACTCATCAATCTTAAGCAATTTTCTTCAATCAAAGCATTGAAATTCTTTTGTGAACTAATAAATTCTTTAATATTAGATTCAAAATCAGAGGGCATCTTATTATAATTTCCATAAGAATTGTTGTAGGAATTACCATAATTATTAGAGGGATTACTAGGATAAGGCCTAGGATTGAAGTTTCCTCTATACGCGTTGTGACCAAAATTATTCCTACCAACAAAATTCACATCCATAGATTCATTACTGTTCTCAATCAAAGTAGACAAGGGCATATCATTAGGATCGGAAGAAACACTCTTACTAGCAAATAATTTCATAAGTTCATCCATCTTTCCACTCAAAACATTAATTTCTTCTATCGCATGCACCTTTTTATTAGTAGATCTTTCAGTATGCCATTGAGAATAATAAACCATAATATTATATAGGAGTTTAGTAGCTTCTCCTAAAGTGATTTCCATAAAAGTGCCTCCCGCGGCCGAATCTAAAAGATTTCTAGAAGCAAAATTCTATTCGGCATAAAAAATTTGTATAATCATCCACAAATTCAAACCATGAGTAGAGCAATTATTATCATTAATTTCATCCTCTCCCAAGCTTGTGCAACATGTTCATGATCAAGTTGCTTAAAATTCATAATATCGTTTCTAAGGGATATGATCTTAGCGGGAGGAAAATACTTAGAGATAAAAGCATCTTTGCACTTGTTCCATGAATCAATACTATTTTTTAGGCAAAGACGAAAACCAAGCTTTAGCACGATCTCTAAGCGAAAAAGGAAATAGCTTCAATTTAACAATATCATTATCCACATCTTTCTTCTTTTGCATATCACACAAATCAATGAAGCTATTTAGATGGGTAGCGGCATCTTCACTAGGAAGGCCAGAGAACGGATCTTTCATGACAAGATTCAGCAAAGCGGCATTAATTTCACAAGATTCAGCATCGGTAAGAGGAGCAATTGAAGTGCTAATAAAATCATTGTTGTTGGTATTGGTAAAGTCACACAATTTAGTGTTATCTTGAGCCATCGTGACAAGCAAGCAATCCAACACACAAGCAAACAAGAAGCAAGCGGGCAAAAGGAGGCAAATAGAGAAAGAGAGGGAGGATAGAGAGAGAGGGCGAATAAAACGGCAAGGGTGAAGTGGGGGAGAGGAAAACGAGAGGCAAATGGCAAATAATGTAATGCGGGAGATAAGGGTTGTGATCGGTACTTGGTATGTTGAATTTTGCGTAGACTCCCCGGCAACGGCGCCAGAAATGGCTCGTTGTCGGGAGTCAAATCTTGACTTGCGCGAACCTCCTCGGCAACGGCGCCAGAAATTCTTCTTGCTACCTCTTGAGCACTGCGTTGGATTTCCTTGAAGAGGAAAGGATGATACAGCAAAGTAGCGTAAGTATTTCCCTCGGTTTTTGAGAACCAAGGTATCAATCCAGTAGGAGGCTGCACGCAAGTCCCTAGTACCTGCACAAAACAAATAACTCCTCGCAACCAACGCGATAAGGGGTTGTCAATCCCTTCATGATCACTTACGAGAGTGAGATCTGATAGATATGATAAGATAATATTTTTGGTATTTTTATGATAAAGATGCAAAGTAAAATAAAAGCAAAGGAAATAACTAATATTGGAAGATTAATATGACAAAGATAGACCCAGGGGCCATAGGTTTCACTAGTGGCTTCTCTCAAGAGCATAACTATTTTACGGTGGGTGAACGAATTACTGTTGAGCAATTCACAAAATTGAGCATAGTTATGAGAATATCTAGGTATGATCATGTATATAGGCATCACATCCGTGACAAGTAGACCGACTCCTGCCTGCATCTACTACTATTACTCCACTCATCGACCGCTATCCAGCATGCATATAGAGTATTAAGTTCATGAAAACAGAGTAATGCCTTAAGCAAGATGACATGATGTAGAGGGATAAATTCATGCAATAAGATAAAAAAACCATCTTGTTATACTCGACGGCAACAATACAATACGTGCCTCGCTGCCCCTACTGTCACTAGGAAAGGACACCGCAAGATTGAACCCAAAGCTAAGCACTTCTCCCATTGCAAGAAAGATCAATCTAGTAGGCCAAACCAAACTGATAATTCAAAGAGACTTGCAAAGATAACCAATCATACATAAAAGAATTCAGAGAAGATTCAAATATTGTTCATATATAATCTTGATCATAAACCCACAATTCATCGGTCTCAACAAACACACCGCAAAAAAGAAGATTACATCGAATAGATCTCCACAAGAGAGGGGGAGAACATTGTAATGAGATCCATAAAGAGAGAAGAAGCCATCTAGCTAATTACTATGGACCCGAAGGTCTGAGGTAAACTACTCACACTTCATCGGAGAGGCTATGGTGTTGATGTAGAAGCCCTCCATGATGGATGCCCCCTCCGGCGGAGCTCTGGAACAGGGCCCAAGATGGGATCTCCTGGATACAGAAGGTTGCGGCGGTGGAATTAGGTTTTTGGCTCCGTATCTGATCGTTTGGGGGTACGTAGGTATATATAGGAGGAAGGAGTACGTCGATGGAGCAACAGGGGGCCCATGAGGGTGGAGGGCACGCCTGGGGGGGTAGGCGCGCCCCCTACCTCGTGGTTTCCTCCTTTGTTTCTTGACGTAGGGTCCAAGTCTCCTGGATCATGTTCGGTGAGAAAATCACGTTCCCGAAGGTTTCATTCCGTTTGGACTCTGTTTGATATTCGTTTTCTTCGAAACCCTAAAATAGGCAAAAAAAACAGCAATTCTGGGTTGGGCCTCCGGTTAATAGGTTAGTCCCAAAAATAATATAAAAGTTGATAATAAAGCCCAATAATGTCCAAAACAGTAGATAATATAGCATGGAGCAATCAAAAATTATAGATACATTGGAGACGTATCATAATCTAGTTAATTTTGTTAGGGCTTGATCCCTAGTATCCACTATGTTCTGAGATTGATGTTGCTATCACTTTGCCATGCTTAATGCTTGTCACTTTGGGCCCGGGTGCCATGATTTCAGATCTGAACCTTTTATGTTATCATCATTATATCCATGTTCTAGATCCGATCTTGCAAGTTATAGTCACCTCGTACGTGTTATGATCCGGCAACCCCGGAGTGACAATAGTCGGGGCCACTCCCGGTGATGACCGTAGTTTGAGGAGTTCATGTATTCACTGTGTGTTAATGCTTTGTTCCGGTTCTCTATTAAAAGGAGGCCTTAATATCCCTTAATTTCCAATGGGACCCTGCTGCCACGGGAGGGTAGGACAAAAGATGTCATGCAAGTTCTTTCCATAAGCACGTTTGACTATTTACGGAATACATGCCTACATTATATTTATGAACTGGAGCTAGTGTCGTATCGCCCTAGGTTATGACTGTTACATGATGAATATCATCCAACAAATTACCGATCCAATGCCTACAAACTTATCTTATATTGTTCTTGCTAAATTACTACTACAATCGTTACAATTGCACTTGCTACAAAACTATTGCTATCACTGTTACCGTTACCATTGCTACTGTCACTACTATCAAAATTATCATATTACTTTGCTACTGATCATGTTGCTGCAGATAATTAATCTCCAGGTGTGGTTGAATTGACAACTCGGCTGCTAATATCTTCAAATATTCTTTGGCTCCCCTTGTGTCAAATATATGAATTTGGGTTGAATACTCTACCCTCGAAAATTGTTGCAATCCCCTATACTTGTGGGTTATCAGGGCACCTCCTCCTCCGGCTGTTTTCTTGATTTGGTTGATCAAGTTTTTATATTTGATCGATTATCAAGATTGGGATAGCAATTTGTCAAGTCCCCTCGAGTTCGAAATGATATTTACCTTAAAGGCACATGGTTTGCAAAAAAAATTATACTGTCATTAGTTAATAATGCTAGTTACCTTCAGACTTTTGTATTTGGTTTAATGATGTTGCACATCTAGTATACAAATGTTGAAACTTGTTACCTTTACATTTTGTATTGTTAATGCTTATAGAAATCTTCTGGTGCTAGCTTAAGGAAATATGTTCAGTAAAACCATTGTATTGTACCTCGTAATAAAAAAACAACTCTACTGTTGCACTAGCCACCGGATTAGTGTATATTTGTACTATTCGAATGATGTTGCATTAGCGTATGGACATATATAAAGTGTGGCAAGCTTTCCCAGATATGTGCTCAAGAAAACTACTACCTATTTTTCTAAATACTAGACGTTTGGGTACTTTAAATTGAACTGGGAAAATGTCTTATATTAAGGAACAGAGGGTGTAGAGTTCACTCAAATTATACCGGTAAAGCTAGTCACACCTTTGTTAAAATTAATGTTCATTATGTTATCAGAGGAGGTTTGTATGTTTGTCTCTAATGCATGTCAATTACTTACCTGACATTGTGATGTAATGGTAAGTCATTTCTTTGTGTACAGTACTGTCACTAAATTGTCAAAGCGGTGATGGCATTTTATTTTAGTTCTGCACAAAATATGCTTAAAAGAAGAGGAAAGGTGAGGAATGGTTCAGTTTTTAAGAAAATACTATGTATGCCTTCCTGACATCAGCCGTTGTTGCCTTATTTATTCCTTCAAACAGTTGGTTAGAAACAGTCTTGCTACCTTTTCCCATTAAGAAATTGGAATGCTTATATTTGTGAGTCTATGCTTCAACTAGTGCCACTTTTATAGTAATCACACTTTCAATATCTGTGCAAACAGGGATGCTCGATTTTAGTGGAACTGCACAAAAAGTCCAAATGGTTTAACATTAGGAGCATGTTTTCTTCCAAACTATTATATCCAATTGGTGGCACTATGAGCTGTTCGTTACGAAGGTACATGGTTTGCTGCTATCTTTCTACTCTTTTTGTACTGTCATTAGATAGTAATATTAGTGGTTTGCATGTGAATTTATTGGCAAGGTGGACCTACATTGGAGGTGCAGGACATGATTCAATGATTGGATGCTCAATTTCGGTTGTATCGATTTCATCTCTTCCATCACTACGAACATGGATATCCTTGGTCTGATGAAGAATAGGCGCTATACTTCTGCTCTGTACCATCAAATCAATTCAGTACGAAATTGTCCAGGGCAAAACATGACAGTATCAAATTGTCCAGTGCAAAACATGATAGATGCTAAGCGGAAGAGACATGTTTAAACCGAAAATTAAAGGTGGGGTATACGTTTACTAGTTGCTTGACATTTGTGCAGACAGATTTCTGCCCGTTGCTATTTGGCAAACAAAAAAAGTGATCGCAATTTTGGTGGAATTGCACAAGAGAATAGTATAGTCACTACATGCAGTGCCATTTGAAAATAGACACAGAAAGATTGGATAGTCACTTCATGGACTGCACAAAAGTAGTACTGTGCTATTTATTGGACAACACTATGTGCTTCATTGCTTTGGTCTAATTACACAATGTGCATCATTTTGCCTAAGTTAAAGCTTGTATTTTGAAAATAGTCTCGCCTTGTGATCAAGAGAAGACCAAATCATATTGCAGTGGATGTTCCTCCATCATGTGTGGTTCATTCTCATGGTTCCAACTGTTGGTGAAACCACTTACGTTTGCAAGAGGAATTGTAGACTTCACAAAAAAAATGTTTTTCACTCTATACTGAATGTTGTCCCAGAGAAGCATCCATGTTAGTAGGAAGAACATATTTTTTTTCTAGATCTTTGCTTTTGGAGCTACATATTTGTATATGGTCTGTGAATCATTGAGATGCATTAACATGTTGATCTTATGTATGGGAATCGTACTAGTTGGTTGTGAATTTGGGCTACTAATGTGAACATATTACAATGCCAGGCCTGTGAGTCTCATGTGAACATTTCGAACGGATCGGCTCTTACTACTGTGCACATCATGATCCTTATTTCTGTGTTCTCGGTGTTTACAAGTTACTAGCAGTTCCTTATTTCTGTTTGCTCAGTGTTTACAAGTTAATGATCGATCGCTAGCTAGCCTACTAATACACTCCTGGCAGTTTTAGTTGTGATGCAAGATCCGAAGGTGGCAGTTTTTTGAATAAAAATGCCTACCTCTGAAGAAACTGACATGCTGTTCTGAAGAAAATGACATGCGAATCTGAAGAAACTGCCAGCAAAAACGTTCGCAAATGCCTTATCGCCCAGCGAATGTTCATCAGCTATTGCGATCCTACACGTACACTATCCGACCGACTCAATCCTACGCGAATAACCAGCGGATCACGCATGTACCTCATTTGGATGAATCGAGCATACTCGTTTGACCGTCATGCTGATGTGCGACCCAACACGGACGGAACGCACCACTGACGGGACGGGACGGGACGACACAGTCATAATTTCACTTCTTCTAGTTTTCCACGTCAAGCTGGCGTGCTAAGCCATGCGTGCTTATGCATTGAATTACGATGACCGCGATGACTGTCATGTTTCCCGCGTCACGCTGGTTCACGTACCTTCCGCCTATAATTACGGGTTCCCGGTGTCCTCCGGTGGCACCATCACCCAACTCACCATATCCTCATAAGCCCCCACCGGCCCGACGTCGCTCGCTACTTGCCCTCTCTCTTGCCACGTCCTTCATGCCCCGCCCGACCGCAATAGGCGACGCCGAAGGCGGTCACCACCGGAACTAGTGTTCGTTTTTTCACCGGAAGGCAAACGGAGGGAGGAGGCATTCTATCGGTCTTTAGATGGAAATGCAGAGTATGAGGACTTGTTGGAGCACGAACACCTGGTGGAGGTGCAGCGTATCGCCGATTTGCGCCGGCGGCGGGGCATGGAGCAGCAGTGCACCGACGCTCTGAGTCACAAGCAGAGCGCCCGCAGCTGAGCCGACTACGTGGAGGCCGGCGCCCGGCAAATAGCCCTGGAGGCTGTCGAGCACGCACGCGTTCGCAGCGCGGAGTTTTACTATCAGCTCATCAAGTGGGTTTCCCGCTTAGAAGCCGACGCTTCGGTGGACCACGCCGGCAAAGGGCCAACGCGCGCGAGCAACGCACCCTATTGCACCTCTGGCAAGTCCGGGGCGAGGAGGAGGACGTCGGTGCCTGTGTTTAGCATGTACCGCAGATAGCGGCCGACATCGTCTAGTTAGCTAAGAGTAAGTTAGTACTTGTACACTACTAGAGTATTACTGGGAGTAGATAGTTAACTTGGCTATGATGGTTGTCAACGTGGAAGTTCAGTACTCTATATCTGGATCAGACCTGTTACTTTGCTCCGAAAGTTGAACTTTTCGTTTGAACGTATGGAATGGGCTGTATTTGTCCGCCACGAGTTTAGAGGATGACTTTTGGGCCTACTAGGTTGACGCGTACACAATCAGGAGATGATTGTACGTGGAGACGATGATAGTAGGGACCTACCAGGGTCATGGCAGTACGCAAGCAAGTGCCTCCTTATTTCAAGCCAAAAAAATGGTTCCTCCTAATGGATTTCTGACATCTGGGTCCCATGCCATTGTCAACGTAGTCAATAAACGAGAGAATTGCACAACGAGCGGATGACATCAGGGACCCAACAGCTTGCCCAGTTATTTTTGTTTTTGAGACGGAAGCAGGGTGTCAACTGGGTTGTGCGGGGCACTTTGTCCTGTCTAGCCAGCCTTTTATTTTATGTTTACCACAAGACCAGCCTAGTAGTTTTTTTGTTTCTAAAAATGGCTAGCCCAGTTTTTTTGTTCTTTTGCAGAATACCCAACCGAGGCCTACTTGCTTTGTTAGCCCTGCTGAGCTGGAAATCTTTCAAGACGAGCAGAGCTTCATTCGGCTTGCCCAGAAAATGGGCTATCAGTAATGAGAAATGTCTTGTACATTTTTAAAACACATCAAACTAACAATTAGTTTCAAATTTATTTATTTTCATTTCGAGATTTTAAATTCCATTGATTTTTATGCACAGACAATTATTTGGATTTTATATTGATATAAATTTACTTTTCAAATTAGTTTGATTGTGACTCGAAATTTCGGGATTAAAAACAGTTCGAACTGCACCGAAATATGCAAAATTTCGTATAATTTTTTAACCGTGGCCACAATATGGGCTGTAATGCTAACAAAAAGAATATGGGCTCCAAAAAAACCTTAAGAATTAGTAAATGGGCTATGAATTATTAGAAATAATGGCAGATGGGTTGTATGCTATTTCCCACGGATCTAAGGCTGACTTGTGTGCCTACTATAGATTGACGCGCAAGCTTTCCTAAAAAAGGTTGACGCACACGCAACGTCGTGTCGACTTAGTCAACACGCGAGAGCAGTGACTATTGATGTCCATCCAACGGCTGTCATGCTTCTTCAATCTCTGCTCTTCCTGCTCCAACCGCTCAAACAAGCGCCGGCGGGACTGCCTGCTCCCTCCTCCCGTGACTGGCTGTGCTGCCACGCAGGCCTCACCGCCCCACCGTACTCCCATCGCTGGCCTTGTCATCCCTCTACTCACCCACACCTCATGTCATTCTCCGGCGACGGCAGCCTCACACTGCAGCCGAAGTAGTAAACCCTCGTACTCCCCTCCGTGTGGGAAACAACTGCCGAGTCTTCCCCAACTCTTGTCATTCCCTTCATAGGCCTCACCATCGTCCCTGCCTTTGTGATCACAACGCGGCGTGCTCAACGTGGTCAAGGAACGACTTCCATCGGAAGAGGACTGTACGTGGAGAGGCTGACAGCTGGGTCCACGGCTGCAGCAAGGAAGTGCCTCCTTATTACGCGCAAAATAATGATTCATCCACTTAACAACAGGGACCCACCAAAAGGGCCTCTGTATTTCACAAAAAAAACATTCCCCCCGCTGACAGCTCGGACCCACCAGCTATATCTCTTCACATACAAGTGCCTACTACACACAAAAAATGAAGACCGCCGCTGCTAGGCGGGACCCAGCATATTTGGAGGCTGACTTGTGGGCCTACTAAGTTGACGCGGATGCAGGGCTTTGTCAACTTAGTCAATATAAATGATTCTAGCTGCAGTGACCGTACGATGTCCATCCAACGGTCGTAGTGCTTCTTCAACCTCTGGTCTTCTTGCTCCAGCCGCCCAAACAAGCGTCGACGTGCCGCCTGCTCCTGCCTCCCATGTCCGGCTGTGCTGTCACCGCTGGCCATGCCATCCCTCTATACTCACCCACACCTCCTGTTATTTTCTGGCGACGGCAGCCTCACACCGCAACTGAAGCAGTCAACCCACGTACTCCCCTCCACGTGGGCATCCACTCCCGTGTCTTCCTCGGCTCCACGCCGTCCCCTTCCTAGGCCTCGTTGTCGTCCACCGCCCTGATACTCTCGGCGCGGCGTGGTCAACATGGTCAAGGAACGACTTCCATCGGAAGAGTACTGTACGTGGAGAGGCTGACAGCTGGGTCCACGGCAGCAGCAAGGAAGTGCCTCCTTATTACACGAAAAATAATGATTCCTCCACCTGACAGTAGGGACCCACCGGATGGGCCACCGTATTTCGCGAAAAAAACGTTCCCCCCTGACTGCTGGGACCTACCAGCTACATTTTCGCACGCAAGGAAGTGCCTGACAGTCGGGACCCACCTGGTCGAAGCGTACGTAGCGGTGTCATTCTGGTCGCAAACGTGTACGTACATACTGATCGATGTAGAGGCGTGCACGTGTCGTAGTACAGGCCCGCACGTAGCATGTACACGTACGTACAACGGCCAGCGTGCAAGAAAGAAAATATGGCCACATACGTACATACGGGCGGGGTCTCAAACGCCCACTCACGCATACGTACGGCCAGGGCTCATGTACGTGGCTGGGTCGGAACGGAGGAGCTGCGTCGTCGTCGTGTTCATGGGGAGGTAACGGAATGCGTCGTGTTCATCGGGAGGCAATGGAACGCGTGCTGTTCATCAGGAGCCAACTGGCTTGGATGGAACAGGCAATGGAAACGAGGCCTGGCGTACTGCAGAACGGAGGAAACGGCCTTGTGTTCGACCGGCCACAGTCGAAATGGGATCATGTTCATCGGGAGGGGTCTAGCGTACCGCAAAACGGAGGAAACGTACTTGTGTTGGAGCGCCTACAGTGAAACGGGGTCCTATTCATCCACCGTCTAATGCCTCGCTCTAGCCTCCACGGGCTATAGTTCATCCACCGTCGACCTCCTCCAGCCTCCACGGGCTACTGTTCATCCAGCCTCCATCGGCTACTATTCATAGAGCCTCCACGGGGTCCTGTTCATCCATCCCCAACCGGCTGGGGTGCGGCGGCCTCCTCGGGGTCTTGTTCATCTAGCGGCAACGGCCTACTACCACGGGGTCCTGTTCATCCAACCCCCACCGGGAACTGTTCATCCACAGCCAACCAACCGGCTCGACTCACCGCGCCTCGACTCGTTCTACGTAGCGCGCGCACAGTAGCAATGTTCACTGTTCATCGAGAGGCAAACCAACACCGTCTGGCTACGTCTCGCATGGGGGCTCAATCAGCTTCAGTAAGCTGCAGCAGTGATTGATCGCTCGGTTCAGTTAGCAGCAGCAACGAAGGAATCGCTCAAGTACAGTCACCAGCGAATGAATCGCTCGGATTCAGTTAATAGCCAAGGGATCGATCGCTCAGGTTCAGTGACGTGCGATCGCTCGGGTTCACTTAGCCAATGTCTTGCACACACGCGCGTACATGAGAGAAACGCGCAAACCACAGTGCATCGCTCGGCCCCAACCACCCACCATAACCGGGAACTCCCTGATATTTTCCTCGCCCTTGCTTCTACCATGATTTTTTCAGTCATGGACGGCCCAAAGAATGTCATACAGCTGCGTCTCCAACCTCTCCAGGACGAAAAGCCCATTTTCTATCATGATTTTTTGTCATAGAAGTAGGAGCCCACCACATCTATGATGATATCGGGTTTTGTCATAATTATCGTCATAGAAGTGTCATAAGCATGACAGAAAAAATTCGTTCGGCCCAAAATGTCACGGATGAGTCTTTTTTTGTAGTGCGAAGATATGGTATAATGCTCTTGGTACTAGTCATGTGCGTAGTCCCCAGGATATGATTTATTACTTCTCTAGAAAAAATCCTGCTCATAAGAAACAAGCTCCCTTACAGGAAATATTTAACTTTGTGCAAACTGAAGAAGAAAGTCTCCCACGGGTTTTGGGGAGGCTTCTTCAATTACTTTATGATTTTCCTAATCATCCTCTTAGGAAAAATGAAATACTTGATATCTTCTATAATGGACTAACCGATACTTCTAGGGACTACCTAGATAGTTGTGCTGGTTGTGTTTTTAGGGAACGAACTGTTGAACAAGCTGAGGAACTATTGAATAATATTTTGAAGAATGATAATGATTCAGAACTTCCTCAACCACCGCCTAAACCCACTCCGAAGAAGAGGGGTATTCTATTTCTCAGTCCTGAAGATATGCAAGAAGCAAAGAAATGTATAAAGGAAAAGGGTTTTAAATCTAAAGATGTTTAAAATTTACCACCTATTGAAGAAATACATGGTCTTGACACACCATCACAGGTGGCAGAGGTAAATTATCTTATAAAGTTTGATGAAGGTGACATTCGCTACAATAAATCTCCTGGTCGATGCATGTATGAATTTGACAATTACATTATTAAGCATGATTATTTTAATGCAAATGTTATGAAACAATTAAAACAAAATGCCTACATGATTGATCGCTTGAGTGACTTGTCGTTTAGAATTGTTAATGATGTCAAAGGTGTTCGTAAACATGTTTCTATGGTCCAAACTCAGTTAGAACAAGTTGCTAAATCTCAAGGTGAGTTTCTCAATGAAATGAATAATAATATGAATGATCATGCTGTTAGAGTAATGACTAGAGGAGGTAGAATGACTCGGGAGCCACTTTATCCTGAAGGTCACCCTAAAAGAATTGAACAAGACTCTCAAATAATTAATATTGATAAACCTAGTCCATCTAAAAAAAGGAAAAGGAAAATTATAGGACTTTGCATACTTCTAGTGAACCTGAGGTAGAAAAACCTTCTGAGGATGATAATGATGTTTCTATTTTTGATGCTGAAACACAATCTGGCCTAAGCATTTTAGCAAAGTGTTCAAATTCCTGAAAGATGCCCCCTATGCTAAATATATGAAAGATATTGTCACTAATAAAAGAAAAATACCTGAAGCTGAAATCTCCACCATGCTTGCAAACTACTCTTTTAAGGACGGAGTACCTAAGAAATTAGGAGATCCCGAAATACCAACTACACGATGCTCCATTAAAAGAAATTATGTCAAAAATGCTTTATGTGATTTAGGAGCCGGTGTTAGTGATATGCCTTTCTCTTTATATAAAAGACATGATTTGAATAAACTCACACCCACTGAAATATCATCGCAAATGGCTGACAAATCAACTGCCATACCTATCAGTGTTTGTGAGGATGTGCCTGTTCTACTTGCAATTGTTACTATTTTAACAGACTTCGTTATACTTGATATGCCCGAGGACTCGACAACATATCAATTATCCTTGGTAGACCCTTTCTGAACACTGCAGGGGTTGTTATTGATATCAACAAAAGCAAGGTCACTTTTCATATAAATGGTAATGAGCATACGGTGCACTTTCCTAAGAAACAATTTCAAGTGAATGGTATTAATGTTATTGAGAAGACTCCGACAATTACTACTGGAAGTTTTCAATTCCCTCTTCCTATTGTCAAAAAGAAATATGAAATACCCATTGTAAGGGATATGCATATTCCCATTGAGGTAACCTAGTGTCATACAAAGATTCTTCGGTTTCATGTTAATCGAAAGTACTTTGTTAATAAGACTTGATCAACCTTATTGGTGGATTATTTTTGAGAGACATGTGGTCGATGAATTTAGTAAGCACAACCTTCTGTACCCACCTTTTGTTTTCTGATATTCTTAGTTAAATACAATAAAATGCCATGATTATGTTGTTTTCTGAATTATCCGTGCAATTAAAAAATAGCCCAAAAATAAAAGTGCTCAGAATGACATGAAATTTTAACATGCTTTTTTGTGAATATTTGAGAATTTCTGTCACTAAAACACCACAGGGGGTGCCCCAGGTGCGCACTAGGCACCAGGGCGCACCACACCCCCAGGGCACACCCTGGTGGGTAGTTGGCCCATGAGGACCCCCTCACTTACTCTCTTAGCTCACACCGTCAGTCACCTCCAAGAAAAAAAGAACTATAACTCTCTCTCTTGTTCTTGCTCCCAAACCTGAGATTTTTTATCTCTTTGCTCGGAGCTCCATTTCCGAAACTATTTTGGGGGATTGCTACTTGGTATGTGACTCCACCATTCCTCCAATTAGTTTTTTGCTTTAGTGGTTTATATTTTGAGTAATTAGCTACTCTTGGTGCTACTGAAAATGAGCTTGCATGTTGAATTCTTTGAGTTCCAAGAAGTTTGAATGCTTGATATAGCCTCTAGACATCCATTTGAGTAGTTGCTATCAGTTTTGTGAAGTTTTATTGACATTATTTTGTGACCCAAAAATTTCAGAAATTTGTTCATAGGAAAAATGGATTTCTTCCGGAGGAGTTCCTCCAAAAGGAATGCCAAGGGAGTCATTGGAGAATCTTCGGATAGCGACCTAAACACTCCATGAAGGACGTAGGTCTGGCCATGCGAATGGCCACACAATGCCTTCATGAACGAAGTCAAGTTCTACCAAGAGTTCGCGCAATTCTTTGCAAATGTCGGATTGACCAACTTCCTTGTAGATGAGTGTGACCAACACCACATCCTTACAAAATCCTTTGTGCAAATTTTTCATTTCTTGAATAGGCTCGAACCCCCTGCGATGCGCTTTGATTTATATATTAAACATCATCAGATACCACTTACTGAATTCTATGAGATATGTTTGATTCCTTTTGATGGGGAATTAAGAGAGCCTAGACCAGCGGAGTTTAATGGTTTCCTCCACACCTTAACAGTGGGAGAGGAAAGGGGCGTGTCGAAAGCCACAACCACTAGTTTACAATTTCCTTCTGTGCATTACTTTGCTTTATTCGTAGGGAAATTTTGACTGCTAGAGAGCAAGCCAATATACTCAGTGCCCCTGACCTTGCCATTTTATATCGTGCAATTCATAATGACCACACCTATAACCTAGGGGCTATCATTGCACTCCGCCTTCACAACAATTTAACTAAGTGTAAAATTCATGTTGGTATTTATGCTACTCGCTTGGTTAGGTGCTTCCATGTTCCCATACACCCCCATGATTATTTATTGCCTAGATCACCAATGACCACCATTTTATTTATGCTCCTATGCCTCCTCATTACATTTGTTATAACTTGGTTTTTAGTGAGGATACATGTGATATTATTCCGTTGTTTGCACCTGCTTTGTTTGACTCTTATGCCAGGAATGGATACATTGTTGTCGGTGTCAAAACCGGGGATCTCGGGTAGGGGGTCCCGAACTGTGCATCTAGGCGGATGGTAACAGGAGGCAGGGGACACGATGTTTTACCCAGGTTTGGGCCCTCTTGATGGAGGTAAACCCTACATCCTGCTTGATTAATATTGATGATATGGGTAGTATAAGAGTAGATCTACCACGAGATCAGAGAGGCTAAACCCTAGAAGCTAGCCTATGGTATGACTGTATGTTCGTCCTATGGACTAAAACCCCCCGGTTTATATAGACACCGGAGAGGGCTAGGGTTACACAGAGTCGGTTACAATGGTAGGAGATCTACATATCCGTATCGCCAAGCTTGCCTTCCACGCCAAGAAAAGTCCCTTCCGGACACGGGACGAAGTCTTCAATCTTGTATCTTCATAGTCTAGGAGTCCGGCCGAAGGTATAGTCCAGCTATCCGGACACCCCCTAATCCAGGACTCCCTCAGTAGCCCCTGAACTAGGCTTCAATGACGACGAGTCCGGCGCGCAGATTGTCTTCGGCATTGCAAGGCGGGTTCCTCCTCCAAGTACTTCATAGAAGATTTTGAACACAAAGGTAGTGTCCGGCACTGCAAAATAAGTTTCCACATATTGCCATAGAGAGAATAATATTTACACAAATATAATCTGCTGACGTATTCCGTAGCGTGACACCACGGCCAAGTCTTTATTTGAATCATTTTACTGTTCCACCTCAGCGCGTTTAGCAAGGCGGTTTCCTTGGCACGTCTTGTCAAAGCAGAGGTCGTGTCCCCTTATTCCGGGATTCTCATCAATACGGGCGTGGGTAACCCAACCGCGCCATTGATTATGGCGCTTGGGAGATAAGCGAGTTTTACCAGGCTAGTGGGGACGCATAGTCATGTCCGCCCATATAAGGGGATAAGGATCCACCTTCTCATCCACGCCTTCTTCCTCCTTTGCCTATCCATTTCTGCGCACTCGAGCTCCAGCACCCCAGTCCGCACACCCCACCTCAACCTTCTCAAGCCATGTCCGGAGCGGGAGGCAAGTGGATGGTCTCCTTCATCACGGAGGGACACATCAAAAAACTGAGGAAGGCCGGATACTTGTCTAATGACATTGCGCACCGGCTTCCCGAAGAGGGGCAGCTCATCCCCACCCCTAGGCCCCATGAGAGGGTGGTGTTCCTCCCCCATTTCCTCCGCGGACTGGGCTTCCCTCTCCACCCATTTATCCGGGGGCTCATGTTCTACTATGGCCTGGATTTCCACGATCTGGCCCCGAACATTGTCCTCAACATCTCGGCGTTTATCATCGTGTGCGAGGCCTTCTTCTGCATCCGCCCCCATTTCGGCCTATGGCTCAAGACTTTCAATGTCAAGCCGAAGGTGGTGCGCGGCACCCAGGCGGAGTGCGGAGGCGCCATGGTGGGCAAGATGCCCAACGTCCTTTGGCTCGAGGGCTCCTTCGTGGAGTCCCTAAAGGGGTGGCAATCGGGGTGGTTTTACATCACCGAGTCGCGCGACCCTGAATGGGTCGCAGCCCCCGAGTTCCGATCCGGACCCCCTACGCAGCTCGCCTCCTGGAAAGAGACGGGCCTGTCGTGGGGTAAAAAAGGAGAGCTGACCGGACTCCAAACACACGTCCAAACCCTGGTGGACAAGAAGCTCAAACTTGTCAATGTAGTCCAGGTTATGCTCATCCGCCGGATCCTCCCGTGTCAACAACGGGCTTTCAACCTGTGGGAGTTCGACCCGGCACGGCACCGAACTCTGAGCAGGCTCTTTGACACGACGTACGAAGATGCCTGGAAGGTGCTTTTCAAGGGCGCCGAGGCCCCCGCATCCGCTACCGAGGATCGCGGATTCAGCACGCAGCGTCACGCTCGTGCGGTAAGCTGTTTTTACCTTTTATAGGGTATTAGTTTTTCATAGTTTGACTCCATGCGGGATCTAAGCTCCTTTACCTTTGACAGGATTGGCAGGAGATGTCCGGATAGATCAACTGTCTGGCTCCTTTGCCCGAAGGCCCAGCGGACGCTCGCTTGGCGAAGCTGCTGGTTCCGGCACCCTATGTGGTGCCGGAGAAGAAGGCCAAGAAGAAGGCCACGGGGACTCGAAAGAGTGCCCGGCGCCAGGAGGTGTCGGATTCATCATCCGACGACTCCAAGGCGCACTCCTCCCATGAAGACGAGGAGGAGGAAGAAGAGACCTCTCCCCCTCCAGCGGGGGGAGGGAAGAAAAGGAAGGCCGCCCCAACTGGGGAGGCCGAAGGGTCCAAGAAGGGGAAGACCCCTCCTCTGGACTACTCCACCAACGCCGACGATGGCGAAGAGGAGTGGCCGCACAGGGCCAAGCCCCTGGCGAGATCGTAAGTATCCGAATACCAGAGTGATTCATAGTATTCCCCCATTGCACAGCTTTTCCTTACGTTGAACATGTTTATGCAGTCCACCCAAAGACCGGCTCGACGTGTCGTCGAGCGGTTCCCTGGATTCGTCGGATGTGAATTCGCTTCCGACGGCTACCTCCCCCCATCCTACGGACGACGCCGCGGTGGCGTCCCAACAGGTTCCAAGCCAGGAGGAGGTGGTCCTGGAGGCGCCGCAAGGCGACCTCCCGGACTCCAGGCGTAAAGGGGATAGAACGCCCAAGGGCTCCAAGTCCGGCCTTGAGCCGGAGACCGCGCCGGAACCTTCAACGGTTTCCGACTCCGGTAGGAAGCCTCCTTCCAAGAGGAGCAAGCCTACCGATCCGGCGACCTCCGTCCAACCGGAGGCACCGGACAATTTGCTGGAGGTGCTTAACGGCGCCTCCATCGACGAGGAGCACCGCACTATTATGAGTGCGCTGATCCAGAAGGTTCAGTCCGCCAAGAGCGGACTGACTGAAGCCTGTGCCAACCTTCTAACAGGCTTTGAGGTAAGTAAAGAATATGTAAAAAATATTACCGCATAGACAGTAGCCCCTGATGCTCTGTGCGGCATTCGGAAAGAAAAGCCGAATAGAGGATCTAATAACATTTGTAGGAGTCTAACATAATCAAGTCAATATGCGTATGCAGGCTTCGCTGCTAGCCTCCGCCGCACTGACTGTGGAGGTGGACACGCTGAAGCAAAACCTCGCGCGGTCCGAGAACGAGCTCGGCCATGCCAAGAGGCAACTCGAGGAGAAGGAAGGTAAGTAATACCTTGTGCAAGTATATAGAGAAGATGTGGTTGCAAAAAATGACAGGATCAACGTGCTATTATAGGGGCCACGACCGAGGTGGCAACCCTTAAGAAAGCGCTGTCCGAGGCTGAAAACAGAGCGGCCGCAGAGCGCACAGAGAGAGGGAAGCAGGAGGCGCGGGTAGAGGAGGTGCAGAAAGAGCTCAAGGCTCTCATGAAAAACACGAGAGTTTGGAGCTTGACTCAAAGACGCAAGCGTCCGAGCTTGCGGCAGCCCTCGAAAGCGCGAAGTCTGCCAAGGCCGAAGCTCAGAAAGCCCTCCAAGAAATTGAAGCGATGAAGAAGATAGCGGCGGGTAAGGCATTCATTATGCAAAGCAAGCACGTGAAAGTGAATTACTTGTTACTTACCCGAGTCCGGAGCTCTCCAGGAGCATTCATAGATTTGCCCTGTAGTGCGTCTGATGCCGCCGCCTACTGCCGATCCGAGGAGGGGAGCTCGACGGAGAAGGTGTTCTGGTCTCAGTATGCTGAGGCCGGACACCTGGTGCCTTTGAGCGACCAGCTGAAGCAAATGGTCGAGCTCCACAAGGTGGCCGAACAGGCCATAAAGGGCCTCGTAGTTCGGCTTTGGCCTGGAGAGGCTCTGCCTGGGAGCTACTTCGGGCTGGTGAGGCGGCTGGTGGATGCCTATCCATGGCTTGAAGTAATCAAGCGCTCCGTCTGCATCGAAGGTGCCCGTAGGGCGCTTGCCCGTGCTAAAGTGCACTGGGGCAAGATGAATGCGGAGAAGCTGGTGAAGGACGGGCCGCCGCCGGGCAAGGAGCATCGCATCCCGGAAGCGTATTATGAGGGCGTCCTGAAGGGTGCCCGCTTTATAGCGGATGAATGCTCCACAGATGTAATTTTTGAGTAAACTCGCATTTGTGATCCTGTACGCTGAAAACTTGTTCATATGTGCTAAGCAACGCTTTTGAATTTAAACTATTACCTTCTGTGCGGCCGTTTATCAAATTTGAGAGATGGCGAGTCGTCGGCTTCTGCCCCCGTGCCACGAGTGTTGGGGTGTTCGGGATAAACATGAGCGCTCTTTTTCCCATTCTTGGGTCCTTCGAGGGAGGCGCTCAACACAACGAACAAGGCAATCGGACTATAATGCTTGAACACTCTCACTTAGCCATAGAATTCTATAATTTTAAATTTCGGCGAAGCCCCTAGTGTTCGGAAGACCGAGTTCGGGGCGCTATCCACGCCTAGGCCGGACAAAGCCGACTCCTCGCTCTAAGCGGCATAAGTCTTTAGGGACTCGAAAACATCTCGAACAGCGACCAACTCTCGCCTCATCATGACGGTCAGTTTTAGCTTTCTCTACTGAGGTGCTTAGCCCAGCTCAACTGGGGCACAATCGCAGTAGTTCTCCTAGTGCTACCTTAGCCGATATAACGGAACGTAAGGTACCAAAACATAGGAGCCGGGCAAACCCAACTATTGACCCAAGACATGATTCGGAGCCGATGCATATAATGCTATAAGTTCGGGGTGCCGCACTTGTGAAAGTGTTCGGACTTCTCACACCGTATTGTGGGGTACTTAAGCCCCTGGCGTATTGGTCGTACCAAAGTGTACGGGTGCAACATGTCATTAATGAACATATATTTGTAAAAAAGAGTAATGCACTAATAGACGGAAGCTATGCATTGTTTATTTAAAAAGGCTGCGATCAAAGCAGAACGATACAAATAGTGCAATAAGCAAAAGATGGGACTATTTAACATGTCCTTTCCAGGGGCGAGCTGCGGAATGTTATGTGAAACAGGTATACTGCTCGTTATAGAGACCACCTTAGACTTCCATAGTGCGGCGTAGCTTTCTGCTTCCCTGGTTGTATCGTTTGTGCGGTAATTGTACTACCGGACAAGCCTTCCGAAGAATGGAGTCCTGAAAATAAGAGAAAATTAAGAAATCGGCAGCCCCTAGTGCGGTTTAAGCCGCGTTTCGGGTGTGCCGTGATGGTGCCCCTCCCCCTGTGCCCATGGTATTTCCAGAGCGTAGTTATGTACGCGCAACACTGGTTTCGCAAGTTCGCGAGGGCTGGGGTTGGGGCCGCATTGCTACGCTTGCTCGGAACGTGCCAGGCGGTCTTGTTGTAGGTTACTCCGGGCGCGCTTGACGGTGTCTAGACGTTTAATGGCCGGACTGGAGAATTGCCTTGAGAGGCTGCCTTGTACTTCCGCTGCGATAGCCGTCGTATGCTCCTCCGTTCGGGGAGAGCGTTCGGTATTTCCATTGACCGTGATGACTCCTCGAGGGCCTGGCATCTTGAGCATGAGGTATGCGTAGTGCGACACCGCATTGAACTTGGCAAATGCGGTTTGCCCGAGCAGTGCGTGATAGCCACTGCGGAACGGGACTATGTCGAAGATTAACTCCTCGCTTCGGAAATTATCCGGAGATCCGAAGACCACTTCAAGTGTAACTGAGCCTGTACAGTTGACCTCTACACCTGGTATGACGCCTTTAAAGGTTGTTTTAGTGGGTTTGATCCTCGAGGGATCGATGCCCATTTTCCGCACTGTATCCTGGTAAAGCAGGTTCAGGTTGCTGCCGCCGTCCATAAGGACTCTAATGAGGTGAAATCCGTCAATAATTGGGTCTAGAACCAATGCGGCGAATCCGCCATGATGGATGCTAGTGGGGTGGTCCCTTCGATCAAAAGTGATCGGGCAGGAAGACCATGGGTTGAACTTTGGGGCAACTGGCTCCATCGCGTATACGCCCCTTAGCGCACGCTTCCGCTCCCTCTTGGGGACGTGGGTTGCGTATATCATGTTCATCGTCCGCACTTGTGGGGGAAAACCTTTCTGTCCACTGTTGTTCGACGGCCGGGGCTCCTCCTCGTCATCGCTATGCAGCCCCTTGTCTCTGCTTTCGGCATTTAACTTGCATGCCTGCTTGAACACCCAACAATCCCTGTTGGTGTGATTGGCTGGTTTTTCGGGGGTGCCATGTATCTGGCATGAGCGGTCGAGTATTCTGTCCAAACTGGACGGGCCCGGAGTATTTCTTTTGAATGGCTTTTTCCACTGACCGGGTTTAGAGCCTGTGAATCCGGGATTAACTGCCGTATCCTCAGCATTGTCGCCGTTAATGCGGCGCTTTTGCTTGTTGCGACGCGACCTGCCACTGCTATCCTTGGTATCTGAATTACCAGGGCTCTTGGTCATGTTATTGCTGTGAGCTAGCCAGCTGTCTTCTCCCGCGCAAAAGCGGGTCATAAGTGTCGTGAGGGCTGCCATAGATTTCGGCTTTTCCTGTCCTAGGTGCCGCGCAAGCCACTCGTCGCGGATGTTATGCTTGAAGGCTGCTAGGGCCTCTGCGTCCGGACAGTCGACGATTTGATTTTTCTTGGTTAGGAACCGTGTCCAGAATTGTCTGGCCGATTCCTCTGGCTGCTGAATTATGTGGCTAAGGTCATCGGCGTCTGGTGGTCGCACATAAGTGCCCTGGAAATTGTCGAGGAATGCGGTTTCCAGGTCCTCCCAACAACCAATTGATTCTGCTGGCAAGTTGTTAAGCCAATGCCGAGCTGGTCCTTTAAGCTTGAGTGGGACGTATTTGATGGCGTGTAGGTCATCACCGCGGGCCATGTGGATATGAAGGAGATAGTCCTCGATCCATACCGTAGGATTTGTTGTGCCATCGTATGATTCGATGTTCACGGGTTTGAAACCCTCGGGGATTTGATGATCCATTACTTCATCTGTGAAGCATAGTGGGTGTGCGGCGCCTCTGTATTGGGCTATATCACGACGCAACTCAAATGAGCTTTGTCTACTGTGTTCGGCCCGGCCGGATTTACTGTATCCGGAGTGACGATTACCGTCTCATGCCGTGGGGCGCCCACGCGATCCGTAGATCGATCTTGTTTGCCTTTCCTTGTCCTCCAATATATCTCGCAGGTCTGGCGCATTTTCCCGTGCCTTGGTATTTTTTGAGCGGCGCCGGGGTGCGGCTTGAGTGGAGGGCCAAGAGGCCTCTCTGTCGTGGCCACGGGGTGGCTGGTCGGCCGCATCATGCGCTGGTGATGTAGGTTTAGGTGCTTCCTCCTCTAATCGGGGTAGCAACCTGCACTTTGGGTAGCTCTTGGAGGGGCGTTCGAGTTCATACTCTTCAGCCGCAAGGACTTCAGTCCATCTGTTGGCTAGCAAATCTTGATCAGCTCTAAGCTGTTGCTGTTTTTTCTTGAGGCTGCTCGCCGTGGCCATAAGCCTGCATTTGAAACGCTCTTGTTTGACGGGATCCTCCGGCACGACAAATTCGTCGTCGTCGAGGCTTGCCTCGTCGTCGGAGGGAGGCATATAATTATCGTCCTCGACCTCTCTATCTGCCGCTCTCTCATGAGGGCTGGCTTCTCCATCCTCATATGCTGAATCTTGCTGGAGGTGGTTGTCTTCGGCACTATCTGGGGTGTTATTATCTCCCATGCCGGAATCACCGTTTTTTCTTTGGCGGGATTTAGAGCGGCGCCGCTGACGCCGGCGCTTAGGCTGCTTCTTGGAGGAGTCATCCTCCGCTGTTTCATCGACATTGCCTTCTTTTGGGGTGTCCACCATGTATATATCATACGACGAGGTGGCTTTCTAGTGCCCTATAGGCGCTGGTTCTTGATCGTCTCCTGCATCGGCGTCCATACCGTCGATGTCTTCGGAGTCTAAGTCGAGCATGTCGGTTAAATCATCGACAGTGGCTACGAAGCGGGTGGTGGGTGGGCTTTGAATTTCTTCATCATCCGCATCCCAACCTTGCTGACCATAGTTCGGCCAGGGCTCTCCTGATAAAGAGAGAGACTTTAGTGAATTCAGAATATCGCCGAAGGGCGAGTGCTGAAAGATGTCCGCGGCGGTGAACTCCATGATCGGCGCCCAATCGGGTTCGATCAGTAGGGGCGCGGAGGGCTCGGAGTTTGGAGAGGAGTCCGGCTCCTTGGAGTCACGGGCTTCGTAGAGAATAGGGCTGGTGTTCGAGTCGATCGCCGTAGAGATTGCAGCCCACGAGGCGGTGTCCAACCACCCATCCTCGATTGGCGCAGTTGGCTCCGAATTAAGGGTCGGAGCTGATGCGGGTGCGGCCTCCAGGGCACTGTTCGGCGGCAGAGTTAGATCATGCCCATCGTGACAGTGCAGCGCGCTCGGCTGCGGCTCGAACCCGTTGAAGATCAAGTCTCCGCGGAGGTCGGCCGTGTAGTTCAAACTTCCAAATCTGACCTGATGGCCAGGGGCGTAGCTTTCAATCTGCTCCGGATGGCCAAGCGAATTGGCCCGCAGTGCAAAGCCGCCAAATACGAAGATCTGACCGGGGAGAAAAGTCTCACCCTGGATCGCATCGGCGTTGATGATCGGAGGAGCCATCGGGCCTAAAAGTGATGACACAGAGGAACTCTCAATGAAAGCACCAATGTCGGTGTCAAAACCGGCGGATCTCGGGTAGGGGGTCCCGAACTGTGCGTCTAGGCGGATGGTAACAGGAGGCAGGGGACACAATGTTTTACCCAGGTTCGGGCCCTCTTGATGGAGGTAAAACTCTACGTCCTGCTTGATTAATATTGATGATATGGGTAGTACAAGAGTAGATCTACCACGAGATCAGAGAGGCTAAGCCCTAGAAGCTAGCCTATGGTATGATTGTATGTTCTTCCTACGGACTAAAACCCTCCGGTTTATATAGACACCGGAAAGGGCTAGGGTTACACAGAGTCGGTTACAATGGTAGGAGATCTACATATCCGTATCGCCAAGCTTGCCTTCCACGCCAAGAAAAGTCCCTTCCGGACACGGGACGAAGTCTTCAATCTTGTATCTTCATAGTCCAGGAGTCCGGCCGAAGGTATAGTCCGGCTATCCGGACACCCTCTAATCCAGGACTCCCTCAATCATCCTACCAGAGGACATTGTCGCCTACCGGAACGCATAGGCATCGACAGAGGAGGAGCCCCAGGAGTGGGAAGCTCAAGTGGTCACCACCTCAGCACTTACACATGGGACCAGATTGCTACTACAGATGGTGATTACCAAGCTAGGAAAAAGCCTACTTGGGGGAGTACGTATTTCCCACCGACATTAAATTCATGTTCACACACTTCATTCCAGTTGCCGGTGTTCATCCTCTTTCATTGTATAATCCATGTTAGATTTATTTTCTCGCTTTCTTCTTTTTGTGTGTTTGAAAAACTTTGAGAAAATCCAAAAATATTTCTTGCTTCTTTTTTAGTTTTGCTCAGACTCAACCGGTGCCTCCTCGTCGGTTTCTGCATCGAATTCCTTCTCCTCTCCCTAGTCACATGCGGTGGCGATGCACTTGAAGATGGATGCCATGCCTACAAGTGCCTTATGATGGTCGGAGACTACCATCATGAGAGTCTCTACCACCACTCTTCATGACTCCATTTTCATAATGAAAATGGGGACTGTGTGGCCCCTCTGATGTAGAAAAATTACCTCCAGGTATCTAAGAGCACATGCGTGGAGGTCATGGTTTGATTTGCTACTGATGTTGTCAAGGTGTTTGGACTGGAGCACATGAGAGAACCAATTGTCGAAGACATAACAAGACTCATGGTACTTGGATAATTAAAAGGATTTCCAAGTATGCTTGAATCTCTGTATTGCATCGGTGAAAAAGGAAGAACTACCGATATGCTCAACAAGGACTATACCAGGCCCATCATAAAACACCCATTGTCATTCTTGAAGCAGTTGCATCACAAGACATGTGGATTAGGCACTCTTTCTTTGGCATGTCAGGGTGTCACAATCTCATCAATGTGTTGTAGCAGTTTTCCATTGTTTGCAAGGTTGTGTGCGGGTCAAGCTCATGTGTGCAACTACACCATCAATGGGCACGACTACAACATGGGTTATTATACCATCAATGTGTTATGAAGGATGTGGAGAGAGCATTTGGAGTGCTCTGATACGTCTCCAACGTATCTATAATTTTTTATTGTTTCATGCTATTATATTATCTGTTTTGGATGTTTTATATGCATTAATATGCTATTTTATATTATTTTTGGGACTAACTTATTAACCCAGAGCCTAGTGTCAGTTTCTGTTTTTCCTTGTTTTTGAGCTTCGCAGAAAAGGAATATCAAACGGAGTCCAAACAGAATAAAACTTTCGTGATGATTTTTCTTGGACCAGAAGACACCTACAAGACTTGGAGATGAAGTCAGAAGATCCCTGGCTTGTGGCCCCCTCGGGAGTCCCCTGACCTCCTACCTTGGCCTATAAATTCCCAAATATTTCCAAACCCTCAGAAGCATCCACGAAAATATTTTTCCGCCGCCGCAACCATCTGTTCCGTGAGATCCCATCTTGGGGCCTTTTCCAGTGATCTGCTAGAGGGGGATTCAATCACGGAGGGCATCTACATCAACCCTATTGCCCTTCCGATGAAGCGTGAGTAGTTTAGCTCAGACCTACAGGTCCATATCTAGTAGCTAGATGGCTTCTTCTCTCTCTATGTTCTTCAATACCATGGTCTCCTTGATGTTCTTGGAGTCCTATCCGATGTAATCTTCTTCTGCGGTGTGTTTGCCGAGATCTGATGAATTGTGGATTTATGATCAGATTATCTATGAATATTTTTTGAATATCCTCTGAATTCTTATATGCATGATTTTATATCTTTGTATTTCTTTTCGAATTATCGGTTTGATTTGGCCAACTAGATTGGTAATTCTTGCAATGGGAGAGGTGCTTAGTTTTGGGTTTAATCTTGCGGTGTCTTCACGCAGTGACATAGTAGGGGTAGCGAGGCACGTATTGTATTGTTGCCATCAAGCATAAAAAGATGGGGTTTTCATCATATTGCTTGACTTTATCCCTCTACATCATGTCATCTTACTTAAGGCGTTACTCCGTTCTTTATGAATTTAATACTCTAGATGCATGCTGGATAGCGGTCGATGTGTATAGTAGTAGATGCAAGCAGGAGTCGGTCTACTTGACACGAACGTGATGCCTGTATGCATAATCATTGCATTGGATATCGTCATAACTTTGCGCTTTTCTATCAATTGCTCGACAGTAATTTGTTCACCCATCGTATTATTTGCCTTCAAGAGAGAAGCCTCTAGTGAAACCTATGGTCCCGGGTCTATTTACCATCATATATTTTTAGATCTATAAACCAAAAATATCTTGCTGTAATTTATTTACTTTTATTTTGTTTTCCATTTTAGTAATCTTTTGTACCTATCTCTGTCAGATCTCAACTTTGCAATTGACCGTGAAGGGATTGACAACCCCTTTATCGCGTTGGGTGCAAGTGTTTGATTGTTTGTGCAGGTACATAGATTGAAGACTTGTTTGTACCTTCTACTGGATTGATACCTTGGTTTTCTAATGAGGAAAATATTTATCTCTACTTTGCTGCATCACTCTAACTAAGGAAAAAACCAACACAAGCTCAAGAAGTAGCATGCTCCAAGTTCATTTTGCAGTTGTTCGTGAACCTCCTAAACGATGGGACGCGAAGACATTGTGGGAGGTAATGTCAGTGCATGTGATTATGCATAACATGATTATGGGTGATGAGGGTGAAAAGTTCACCATGATCTGGAATTCCAAAACATGAATGGCCCTATACAGCTTCCTGAGCATAATCCAACGACGTTCACGGATTTTCTTGAACTGTGTCGTCCTATTCACAATTCACAAATTCATGCACAACTTGAGGATGATTTGATTGAGCATCCATGGACATTTCATATGGACAATTAAAGCACGCACTCAAATAAGTTAAATTAAATTTGAACTATTTTATTTCAAAACTTTACGTTCGAATGATTTGAATTTCTGTCACATTGAAATATTTATTATCTTTGAGTCATTGATGCACCGTGATATTTATCTTTCATTGTTTTTTTTTGACGAAAAGATGGCCATAGGGCCATATTCCATGGATTAATTAGAAGGAGAAATACAAATTGCAGTAGAGCTACAGTTAAGGAGATCGGCGTGTTTTGGAGCTGATTTCCAGCCGGCACGACCAGTATACAACAACATCTTTCATTGTTTTCAATATCCCTTTCCCAGCGATTCAGTTAGACAAGCATTGGAACAGGTAAAATCCCGTAGAAATCAAGTTAGCTCCGCTCAACGTTGCATGCATGCATATGTATGCTTCATTTTCAATTTTGTGTACCCGAGTCCTCGAACGTGGCTATGAATGCAGGCACTGTGGAAGCACGACGCAAATCTGCATCGCACACCCGACCAGCGCGCCTGCCCAGCCACGCTAAATAATTGATTACTGTTCCACAGTGCGCACAGCAGGAGCGGAATACTTAGCAAATACGCAAAACCGGCATACGAGCGAGGCATAATTGCTCCGACCCATGATGACCAGACCCAGAGGTGGTGGTTGTACAACATCCAAAGACATACTCATACCCGCGCCGTACGGCGGTGCGGGTGACCGGACCGGGCGGTACGCCCCGCCCCCGTCTCCGTCTCCGACACCGGTCACAGCTCACAGGCTCAGCAGCAGGCCTTTATCCCACCCTGACCGTCGACGTACACCCACCGACCGCGGGGTAAAGAAAGTGGCAGGCTAATCCGCTGTTCATTCTTAAACCCAACCCAGCCCCAGATCCTGATCCCACTCGCCCGCTGCCGTGTCCTTCGCTCGTGCTCTCCTCCTCTCCCCCACCCCACCACCACACAGTCCTCTTGCTCGCTTCGCCAGTTCGCTCGAGCTTCGCTTCACTCCACTCCACTCCCCAGTGGACTCCATTTCCCAACACCCCGTCCGCCTCAGAGCTCGCTTGTCCGCTTCGCAGCGGCCGAGGCGGCGCACATGGCGCTGCGCCCTCCGCTCCTCCTGCTCCTCCTCCTCCTTCTCCAGCTGCTCGGCGCGCGCGCGGCGCTGCACGAGCGGGACGCGGCGGCGCTGCGGGACGTGCGGGCCGGCCTGCGGGACCTGCCGGGGTCGCGCTTCTTCGAGTCCTGGGACGACGGCGCGTCCACCCCGTGCGCCTACGCCGGCGTCGTCTGCGCGCCCGACGAGGACGACCCGTCCGGCGCGCTCCTGCGCGTGTCCGTGCTCACGCTCGGCACCGGCCTCTCCGACTCCCCCGGCCTGGCCGGCAGCGTCCCGGCCTCGCTCGCCAGCCTCACCGCGCTCACCGACCTCGTCCTCTACCCGGGCCGCGTCGGCGGCTCCATCCCGGAGGACATCGGGTCGGGCCTCCGGCGCCTCAGGCTCCTCTCGCTGTCCGGGAACCAGCTCACCGGGCCCGTGCCCGAGTCCCTGGCGGGGCTGCCGGAACTGCACACGCTCGACCTCGGCAACAACCGCCTCGAGGGCGCCATTCCCTCCGGGCTGCTGCTGCCGACTTCGCCGAGCCTCAAGGTGCTCATCCTGGCCAACAATGTCGGCCTCTCCGGCCAGATTCCCGACCAGTTCCCCAGCTCGCAGCTGTTCCACGTCGACCTCAGCCGGAACGCGATAACCGGCGCGCTCCCGCCGCTGCCGCCGACGCTCCGCTACTTCTCCGTGGCCGGGAACTCGATGGAGGGGAGCCTCGACGGAACCTTCGCCGGCAACGGCCAGGGTCCGGCCGACCTGGCATTCCTCGACCTGTCGATGAACGACTTCTCGGGCTCGATCCCGCCGGAGGTGTTCGCGCTCCCGAGCGCGTCGTCGCTGCTCCTGTCCCGCAACAACTTCACGGGGCCGCTGGCCGTGCCGGCGGCGCCCGCGTCGGCGACGCCGCCGTGGTCGGTGGTGGACGTGAGCCACAACGGCCTCACGGGCGAGGTCCCGGAGGCGCTGGCGGCGGCGGGGAGCCTGTACGTGAACAACAACAAGATCTCCGGCGAGGTGCCCGAGGCGGTGGCCCGCAGCGTGTTCGACGGGCGCATGACGACCTTCTACGCGCAGCACAACTTCCTGACGGGGTTCCCGGTGCCGCCGACGCCGCTGCCGGACTCCGCGGCGCTGTGCCTGTCCTACAACTGCATGGACCTTCCCTCCGCCTCCGCGGCCGACGGGTGCCCCACGATCGGCGGGCCCCTGGAGTCCAGGCCAGCGGACCAGTGCCGGAGCAGCGGAGGCGACGGCTGAGCCTTCGCCGCGCGCCGACGCGCCGTGGACTGACAGGCGGGGCTCGGTCGTCCCGTCTCCGGCTCCCGCGAGGCACGGGCGGGTCACTCACTCACTCACCCACCGGGTTCACGCATTTTGGTTTGTCCGGTTGTTGGTTCGGGCCGTGGTTTTTCATGTGATTTTGGTTTGAATTTACTCGTCGTCGGTCGCGCAACGGTCACGCGGCGGGCGACGAGGTTGGGTTGGTGTTGGTGCGTGCGTGTGTGCTGTTACTCACTCGCCGGTTTGGGAGTGTACGTTGCGTCCAAAAGGAATCCGTGGCGGCCTCGGCAGGGCAGTAATGCCAATTTAAGCATTTCGGCCCATGCCCTGCCTACCGCAAGAGGACAACCTAGTGTTGTGTTGGCGTTGCTACTATGTATAGATAGCTGGCTGCCTTGCTGATTGCACTGGTCTTTGTTTTTTTGAGTACCTGATTGCAGCTACGACTCCATCTGAGACGTCGAGTCGAAATGTTGTATTTTCAATAGGTTCGGTGTCATACAATCGTACTCCTATTTATTTGTTTTTTTGCGAATAATCGTGCTGCTGATTTTTAAAGTGCAACTGTCTATGGACGCCGATAAGTGTCACACGTGTGGGTATTAGAGTATCTGCCCACACATTTTGTGTGGTGTATAAAAGGAACAATCCACACACCTACGTGTGGACAAAACAAGTAATGTTCACACATCTTTTTTTTCCTTCCGATCCCTCTCACACATATGCGTATGGGCGAAATAGATAACGCCCACAGGCCCTGTACGTCAGGTCTCGTACCTCATGGTCCCCATACCCAGCGTGATAGTCACCGCGCGTCTCACAGTTGCCATGGTCCAGACCCTCGTCCATGTTCGTTTAACTGCAGTTGCCATGTCGGACAACTTCAGTTGCCATGGTTGCTCAACTGTAGTTGTCATGTATGGTCTGGTCTACTGCAGTTGTCATGATTTCAAAGGTTTAGAAGTTGCCACCTACTAACACTAGGCAGTTGCCATGTAGCACTACAAAAAGGCATGGTAAAAAAAACATATTCGGGTAAAAGAGAGAGTTGCCATGTGCTCACAAGCACGCTAGGGCAGTTGCCATATAAAGAGAAAGAGTTGCCATCTGCTTACGTGCACGCTAGGGCAGTTGCCATGTACCATGCAAAAACACCTGGCAATTCGGGTAAAAAAGAGTTGTCATCTGCTTACAAGCAAAGCTAAGACAATTGTCATGTACCCTGCAAAAACACATGGCAATTGCCAGCTTTGGGTGTGGGCGAGAAAATGGGCGTGTGGGCGAAGTGATAAACACCCACACACTATCCCCCTCTGCGTGCGTGAAAACTGATGTGTGGACGAATTGCTAAACGCCCACACACCAGCCCCCGTGTGATGAAAAAGGACGTGTGGACGATCGGATGAATGCCCACACACCAGCTTAGTCCTACGTGGCATATAAAAACTGCATATAAAAACTGCTAGAACATGCTAAGATTCGTGTAGAATTGGTTGGACGAGAATCTATACGTGTGGACGAGTTATTAAACACCCACACGTATGGGCGTTAGGGTTTTCGTTGTCTATTGCTTTTTTTTGCTGGACAAATCGTCGTACTATTATTTGTTTATATGCAGAGGCTACAGAGAAAGAACGTGGTAATCATTGCTCAAAATGACCCCTTTTGCATAAACGACCCTTCAAGATGACTGTGGTGCCTTCAAGCACTATGTTTAGGTCAGGGGCCACAGGAGATCTTTTACCGCCTGGCGTATTTAATTTTACAGGGACATGTAATAGAAACTGTTTGGTTGCACTATAGAAAAATGCAAAAGAAACCCTATAAGATTAGGTGTATAATATGTCACAGAAAGAAAAAGAAAAAACAATGGATTGGACTCAAGGTTTCTTCTTCTGCTGGGACTGCATACAAGGTCATACAGAAACTCATATCTCTACTCTTATAAAAGATTGAGTTGATGGTGATGGTGTGCCTGTCATCTATAGTATAGTCCGTCTGATCTATATCTGACGGATAGAAAGTAAACTATGATAATTTTGCAAAAGGATACCCGCACTTCTCCTTACACTTGCAAATAAGGACTTCCCTTATTCGTCATTTTCTCTCACAAGATAAACTACTCATACAAATGCATCTTGATGTTTCTGCAACGCATGAACATCTTGCTAGTAAGTTATAAAACCAGAAACCAAACATGATTTATAGGAAAAATGCTAAGGAATAAATTCTTCAAATCCCTATGAAATTCCTTTCAATGGAAGTTGCCCTTACATTCTGAACTTAGAAAACAAACCATATGAATCGATGAATTTAATCATCTTGCTGATCCTTGGCATCGGATTTTATAAAACAAGCCATATGAATTGGTGGATTATTATAATCTTACTGGACCCCTTATAATCTAGCCGCCGCCGCGGCGAACTCCCTCCTCCTCTTCCTCTATCGTCGCCGGGCTAAGCCCGGGGGCCGACGGTGGTGGCGGGGGATCTCCTCTCTCACGCGCCTTCAGGTTGGGGCAGGACCCCTAGGCATGTGGCGGCGCAGCCGATCTGGTTCTGCGGGGCGGCGGATGGCAGCGGCAGGTGGCGGGTAGCCGGCCCGTCCTCGGACGGCAACGGTTAGGCACGACGGGCGGCCCAACCACGGACGACGGCATGGGCTGCGGGCGCAGCGGCCGGCCTTTCGGGCGGCAGCAGTGTCGGCCAGCTAGGCTGCGGTGTCATGCATACCGCCTTCAGATCGGCGACGGCGGCGTGGAGGGCCTGGTTGTCTCGTCGGCGGCACCTCCGGTCAGATCTGTTCTGACCGATGCGGCCGGCGGTGGTGGTCATCTCTTCCGTCAGAGGTGGTCGGCCTGAGGCTGTGTGTTCGGATCTCCGAGTCCATGATCCAGTACTGGCTGCGAGTCGGGGAGACATAATTGTCGGTGAAGACAGAGCCAACGGTGGGCGATTGTGGCGTTCTACGCGTTACCTTGATGAAGGCATCATTTTGTAACTTATGTCGACCCACTCGTACTGCTCTGGGGGAAACCCTAGGATCTGGTCTTTCAGATCGGACGATAGCGGCACTATGGTGGTTTTTCTCTCTTGGGAGCATCATTTGTGGAGCAGTGCTGGTGGTCAGAGGCAGGAGGTGGAGCAGTTTTGTCTTGCACGGAGCTTCGGTGGAGATGTCAAGTCATACCTGGCCAACAGGTGTTAAGCTTTGTCATGCCTGGTCGGCAGGTGTTACGCACGACAGATCTTCCAGAGACTTCAAGCTGTGCCGGCTGGTGGTACTTGGCGGCATGGTGTTGAGGTGTACCGGCGACGACTGCAACATGCTCAACAGTTCGCGCGTAGGGTGGTGGGGCCATTGGGTGCCGTGGTGGCGTTGACAACAGTTAGATCGGGCAAGGATGATGCGTTAGTACAACTCTGAAGATGGAGTAGTGGCAGTTGGCGGCGGCGGCCTCTGAAAATGCGTCGGACCGGTGTGTGCCCGTGCCCCATACCTAGCATGTGGCTTGGTTGGGGCCTCTGGTCTTAGATGTTAGGTTTGGCTGCAAGATCTGTGGTATTAGACCCTGACTATCAGCATCCCTTCATCAACTGAATAAGAGTAGCGAGAGTTGTCGTCTAGACGGTGGCTTCAGACTTACTGTTGTATTTCTTTGTAAGGTCTTTTGTGAATAATTAATAAAATGACTGCATGCATCGTCTAGATGCAGAGGTCGTGGTGACCCTCCTTCTCTAAAAAAACTAGACCCCTTAAAGTGAGATTTTAGAAAACAAACCATATGAATTGGTGGATTATTATCATCCTGAGCCACTTAGCGTCAGATTTTAGAAAAGAAATCATATGGATCGGTCAATTTTTACCATCTTATTTATTGTGAAAACTCTACATGCATTATTTTAGAAAACAAATCACATTGATTGGTTAATTTTTATCATCTTATTTATTGTGGAAACTCCACATACATTATTTAGTAACAAAATTGTTACAATCATTCGTTATAACAGCCACCACGCAGGTCAGAGCACTATTCACAAGTAAACCATCATAACAATTAAAAATAATAATTTAGTTGTTTGTAAATGGTCTTGAAATTTTATTTTGAGTTAGTTTATTTTGCGTGTCGTTGATTTTGCTTTGTGATTCGTGTTGTTTTCGTTCTCTGGTTTGTTCTCTCAGGTGTTCGGTCTATGTTAAATTGACTGACCGCATATTTTCATCGGTTAATTCCTTAACGGGCCGAAGCCTACTATGAGGTTCGACCTAGCCTTCCCCTTTCTCTCTTTGTTTTTTTCTTCTGCTTTTCTCTTTTGATTTGTTTGTACTTCTTTTTTTACTTTTATGTATTACTTCATTTTATTTTTTATTTTTGTGTGTGGGTATTTTTGCGATGTTGGATGAGTGTAAATACATTCACACAAATACTATACAATATGTGCCAAAATTACACTATTTTATGATTAATCTTTGCATATTTAAAAAGTACAATTTCAGTACAAAATTGTGTGCAGTTTTATTAAGGAAATCATTTTATTTCTTCTTAAAAGGTAATACCAATTCTACTAATTCAATCTTTCTCATAAAAAATATTATATAATTTTGTTTTATTTTATTTTATTTTCATATCTTCTTTAAGGGTAATACCAATACTGCCAATTCATTCTTCGTAGAAACTTATTTTTTGCAAAAGTTCAACTATCATATGTTTACTCTTGCATATTTTTTAGAAGCGCAACTTTTGTGTATATTGTGTGCAAATTTGGTCATTGTTTTTTTGTAATACCAATGCCACTAATTCATTATTTCTTAAAAAACTTCATTGTTTTGATTTTGTAAATTGTGTGCAAACTTTTTGTTACTTGTTTTTTATTTTTCTATTTTACTGAAGAGTAATACCAATGCTAGTAATTTTTGCTTTCACAGAAAACATCATTTTTTTTGTTTTATTTTCTTTCTTCTTTAAGGGTAATACCAATGCTACTAATTCATTCTTCTAGGAAACTTATTTTTTCTGAAATTCCACAACTATATGTTTATTCTCATATATTATAAAAAAGCGCAATTTTTCTGTCTAAACTGTGTGAAATTTTTGACATTTGTTTTTCCATGTTCTTTTTTCTTAAAGGGTAATACCAATGCCTCTAATTCAATCTTAGTTAGAAAACTTAATTATTATTATCTGTTTTTTTTTTCTTTCTTCTTTAAGTGCAATACCAATGCCACTAATTCACCCCTTATCGGAAACTTATTTTTTTGAAACTCAACAATATTCTTATTCTTGCATATTATAAAAAAGCAAGTTGTGTGTAAATTGTGTGCAAATTTTGTATTTTTTATCTTTTTCTTCTTAAAGGGTAATACCAAAGCTACTAATTCATTCTTAGTTAGTCATTGTTTTGTTTGTGTTTTTGTTTGTTCTTTCTTCTTTAAGTATAATACCAATGTCACAAATTCGTTCCTTCTCGGGAAACTCAATTTTTATGAAACTCCAATATTATATTTTTATTCTTGCATATTATAAGAAAACACAATTTCTGTGTAAATTATGTGCAGATTTTGTCATTATTTATTTATTTATTATTTTCTTAATGGGTGATACCAATGTCACTAATTCTTTCTTCTTTATGAAACTTCATTATTCTGATTTTTAGAAGTGGAGACGTCGTGGATCAAATACCAATGCCACTAATTCAATCTTTCTGTAGAATACTTAGATTTTGCAAAAAAAAAAAGAAAACACACACACACACTCTTATAAGTTTATTCTTGCATATTTTAAAAAATTGCAGCAGTTTCCATGTAGATTGTGTGAATTTTTTATTATTTGTTTTATTTTTATTTAAGGGTAATATGTATGCCACCAATCCATTCCTTCTTAGAAAACTTCTTTTTGGAAAATTTTCACTATGGTATGTTTATTCTTGTATATTATATGTTCTACTAATCATAACTCTGAACTCTTGAGTGAACCTGAAGATTTTCTGTATTACTCTTGATTCCTAAAGGAATAGTCTATGCAAATTTACTACTTATATTGATCGGTCCAAGCTATTAGTATGTACATAAGCTAGCTGAATGTCTCTACATGAGGTTCTATGTTTACATGAGGTTGGGCTTCTGTCTTCAGAATAAAAATTCACAGTGAAATCTGAAATGTTTATAGCTACCGTGGTCAGGATACATGCTAACTACGCGTTGATGGGAATTTGTATTGTGCTTAGCACTAGGCAAAACAGCTAAACTGAAGATGAATATGTCCGCGTGTGGAACTGCTAATCCTGGGATTATAGTAGGAGACGTTGCCGAAGGATGCGGTGCGGAGCAACGGCCGGCTTGGACTCCACACACAAAATTGTGACTGACCCAATATAATTCTGAGTCAACTGACATCTAGCTTTTTTTTTGGCGGGTAAAATCTTTGCATTACTCAAATCTCAATGTCCTTCTAGCTGATTCCTCAAAAAATGAAATCTCGCAATCTCAAGCACCACCTTGTTGGCTTAGCGTCTAGCGTCTAATCTTATGAACCTGAAGCTTTGGAAGAGCTTAGTGACCCCAATGCCTCTTTCTTTAGATTAATGAAGATGGACATGCCGAGACTTTCACCGGCACTAATGCGGGGTGGATGGGCTCTAGGTCCGGCGTGACGACGAGCCTCGTGGGCTTGGGCGGATCCATTGATATGGGGCCGGATGACGAAACATGTGGGGGTGGCAGTATTAGAGGTGGAGAGGCCGCGGTCTGGTTGGGAAGGAGTAGTTCGGATTATGAAAATGTGTAGGCGCCATTTTGATTTTGGGTGGGTTTGGGGTGCCGGAAGACGACGTTGCGGTCATCCCGGACTTCCTTAGAGCCCCCCCCCCCCCCCCCCCCCCGACTTGGGTCCGACCTGGAGGATTTCGGACGTCCGAACCAGTCTGATCCAAAATGAGGGTCTGCGCTGGAGGCCTAAAAGTGTTCGGACCATCCAGTCTGAATATTCAGACATATATGGTAGATTTGGTGAGTCGTGTTGGAGATGCCCTAAGCTCCCTGCTATGATCTATACGAATGGGGAATCAATCTCTATGAATTGTTCAGTATATGTCATTAATTTGGCCAAATCACGGGTCGAATTCATATATCACAGTAAATGTATCACAGAGTATGAGCCATTTCGACAAAATTGGGGATGAAGGCATAAACCTAAGCCACAACCCGACGTTGGCATACGCCAACCATTTTCACCCTAGTCACTAAGCGGTAAGAAGGCAACGGAGACGGAGACGACGCTTTCAGGGGTGCGGCATCCCACTTCTTCCTGGACTCTCTCAAGCCGGAGACTGCCCAGCTTCTTGCTTGTAAAAAAGCGATGCAGTTGGCAATCCAAAGGAATATACAGAAGCTGCAGTTGGAAACGGACTCTCAGGTGGTCGCCGGGATGCTAGTTGAGAAGGAACGGAACTTATCGCCCGTGGGACAAGTAGTCGAGGAGGTGAAAGCTATGATCAAAACTAGAGATGAGTTCAAGCTAACCTGGGTCCGGAGGTCTGCTAATGGGGCTGCCCATTTGCTGGCGAAGTTAGGAGTTAGCACTAGAGCTTCGGCTATTTGGGACACAGTTCCCCCCATTGCATTCTCAGTACTATTTTAGATGAGATCCCTAGTGTAGTTTAATAAAGTGGGGTTGTGACTTAAAAAAGGCAATGGTAGAATTAACAACAATTTTTTTAAAGAGAGAATTAACAACAATTTATTTAACTAGGGTGAAACGATCTCGTTCGTCGAGTGACCGAACCTGGACCGAACGATTAAACTGAAGCGTTTTCCTTAAGATGCTACAGAACATCTTCAGTTCACTCACTGTTCCCTTTCAGAACAGGGGACTGACCTTGTCAAAAAATAAATAAAGAACAGGGGACTGACCTTGTCAAAAAATAAATAAAGAACAGGGGACTGACAGCAGTGCGTGAACCTTTACCAGGCCACTGCTTCTCTACTCAAACATGTCACCTCCTCGACTACTTGTCCCACGCGCCCTCAATGCCGGCAGCGACGACGGGCGCGGGGCGCGAGGATGAGGTGACCGACGGCTGGCAGCTGGTCACCTCGCGTAATGTTCCGCGCCGCCCGGCTTTGGCCGCCTCGACATTCAAGCCGCCGCCCATCCCACGCTGGCTCTTCGGTCGATGCTGCCGGTGCCTCGTCCTGGGGCACAGAGCCTCGATCTGCCGCGAACCCATCCGCTGCTCCCGTTGCCTTCAAAACGGGCACAAGTCAAGGGGCTGCTGCAAACAGTGGAAGCCGCTCCGCTTGCTGGACTCCCCTGCTGTGCCACCACCTCCACTGCCTCGCCTTGTTGCTGCTTCGGTTCAGGCATCGCCTTGCCCTGGTCGTGGTTGGGAAGATCCGTCGCTGCGCCCGCTGCTGCAGATCGCGGCTGTGCCGGCTAGGATGCCATGCCTTGGCGATGCTTCCCTTCGGCCGGAGGAGGACTTTGTCATCGTGCCGGCTACACCAGAGATGCAAGCCGAGTCTGCCATCCTCTCCTCCAACGCTGTTGTGGCATGGCTGGAGGGCGCACGGCAGGACATTTCCTACTGGCAGGTCGCCACGGAGCTCGTCGCGGCTCTGGGCGCTCGCCCGGCTGATGTTGAGGTGGTGAAGCACTATCCAGAGCAGTTCTTTGTCAGGTTGTGTATCAGCATCACTGTGCATAGGCTGTGTCTCGCGGCAGCCTCCCTGGAGCTGGCTACAACATCTTCGTGCGCGAATGGCGGCTGGAGTCGCATGCCGATAATGAGGATATGCTGCTCCACGTCCGCCTGTGCATGGAAGGCGTCCCACTGCACGGGTGGAACGAGTACATCGCCACCTTCCTCATCGGCCGCGGCTGCTCGCTGACTACATCGAGCCGTGCTCCCGACGCAAGGAGGACACGAGGGACTTGGCGCTCTAGGCATGGAGGGCCAACCCCAATGCCATCCCGAAAGTGCAGTGGCTCACGCTCCCTGCTCGTGGCCACCGTCGCCGTGGGCGGCGCGGCCTCCATCACCGCGTCATCATCCACCTCGACCTCCTTGAGGACCACTCCAAGGCCGCCGCCGCCGACGACAACCCGCCGCCACCAAAAGTCCACAAGTTCACCTGGTTCCGTCGCACCGTCGACGTCACGGTCGTCCCCAGGGACCGGCTTGTGCCACAAGGGCGTGAGGTGCGGCGCCAGGACAGACGGGATGACGATGAGGGCGACCACAATGGCCGACGCGGTCGCGGCAACCATGTTCGCGAGGGTTGGGGCGCCAGGGTGCGGCGCTCACTCTCCCGCAACCCTCGTGAGCGCCAGCGGGAGGTGGGTCAGGGCCGCACCAGGGAGCGCTCTGGCGGCCGCAGACATGCCACCAACTCCAGCGCCCCTATGCCGGTAGCCCTCAACGACGTGCCTGCACCGCTACGCGGCTCGGGCTCTGATACGTCTCCAACGTATCTATAATTTTTGATTGCTCCATGCTATATTAGCTACTGTTTTGGACTATATTGGGCTTTATTTTCCACTTTTATATTATTTTTGGGACTAACCTATTAACCGGAGGCCCAACCCAGAATTGCTGTTTTTGCCTATTTCAGTGTTTCGAAGAAACGGAATATCAAACGGAGTCCAAACGGAATAAAACCTTTGGGAACGTGATTTTCTCACCGAACGTGATCCAGGAGACTTGGACCCTACTCCAAGGAGTCAAATAGGCGGTCACGAGGGTGGGGGGCGCCCCCCTAGGGCGCGCCCCCTGCCTCGTGGGCCCCTCGATGCTCCACCGACGTACTCCTTCCTCCTATATATACCTACGTACCCACAAACGATCAGAACAGGAGCCAAAAACCTAATTCCACCGCCGCAACTTTCTGTATCCACGAGATCCCATCTTGGGCCTGTTCCGGAGCTCCACCGGAAGAGGGTCGTCATCACGGAGGGCTTCTACATCATCATAGCCTCTCCGATGAAATGTGAGTAGTTTACCTCAGACCTTCGGGTCCATATTTAGTAGCTAGATGGCTTCTTCTCTCTTTTTGGATCTCAATACAAAGTTCTCCCCCTCTCTTGTGGAGATCTATTCGATGTAATCTTCTTTTTGTGGTGTGTTTGTTGAGACCGATGAATTATGGGTTTATGATCAAGTCTATCTATGAATAATATTTGAATCTTCTCTGAATTCTTTTATGTATGATTGGTTATCATTGCAAGTCTCTTCGAATTATCCGTTTGGTTTGGCCAACTAGATTGGTAGTTCCTGCCATGGGAGAAGTGCTTAGCTTTGGGTTCGATCTTGCGGTGTCCTTTCCCAGTGACAGAAGGGGCAGCAAGGCACGTATTGTATCGTTGCCATTAAGGATAACAAGATGGGGTCTATTTCATATTGCATGAATTTATCTCTCTACATCATGTCATCTTGCTTAAGGCGTTACTCTGTTTTTAACTTAATACTCTAGATGCATGCTGGATAGCGGTCGATGAGTGGAGTAATAGTAGTAGATGCAGAATCGTTTCGGTCTACTTGTCACGGACGTGATGCCTATATACATGATCATGCCTAGATATTCTCATAACTATGCTCAATTTTGTCAATTGCTCAACAATAATTTGTTCACCCACCGTAGAATACTTATGCTCTTGAGAGAAGCCACTAGTGAAACCTATGGCCCCGGGTTTATTCTCATCATATCAATCTCCATCACTTTAATCTTGTTTTGCTTTTTTACTTTGCCTTTACTTTTTACCTTGCATTTTATACCAAAAATATTATATCTATCAGATCTCACTCTCGTAAGTGACCGTGAAGGGATTGACAACCCCTAATCGCGTTGGTTGCGAGTAGCTATCGTTTTGTGCATGTACGAGGGACTTGAGCATGGCCTCCTACTGGATTGATACCTTGGTTCTCAAAAAAATTGAGGGAAATACTTAGGCTACTCTGCTGCATCATCCCTTCCTCTTCGGGGAAAACCAACGCAAGCTCAAGACGTAGCAAGAAGGATTTCCGGCGCCGTTGCCAGGGAGTCTACGCAAAAAGTCAACATACCAAGTACACATCACAATCCCTATCTCTCGCATTACATTATTTGCCATTTGCCTCTCGTTTTCCTCTCCCCTACTTCACCCTTGCCATTTTATTTGCCCTCTCTTTATCTCTCTATCCTCCCTCTCTATTTGCCTCTTTTGCCCGCTTGCCTTTTTGTTTGCTCGTGTGTTAGATTGCTTGTTTGTCGCGATGGCTCAACCAATATTCGGTGATCTTCACCTTAAAAGGTTAGAGGAGATCAAAAAAACGTTAGGAAATTTATGGTTTTGCAATTTGAGCATAATAATTTCTTTAGAAACGAGCTTAAGGAACAAAAAAGTTTTATGAGTTATATGAATAAAGAGCTTGATGATATGTCTAAAGAATTTGATGGTATAAGATCCCAAATTGCTCGTCTAGAAAAGATGACTGCTGAAATTTCGGATATGCAAGCCACCTTAGTTAATAAGATGGCTGCTAAACCGGATTCCTATGAAAATCAAGATGAAGATCTAAAAGTCATTGATGTGTCACCTATTAAATCTTTGTTTTGCAATATGAATCTTGATGAAACTGAATATGATCTTCCTTTACTTAGAAGGCGTTCTAAAAATTCAGAGTATTTAGATCTTTATGATGAAATTGATGAAAGTGGGATTGAAAGAAATAAAAATATAGATGTTGCTAAACCCACTATATTGGATTTCAAGGAATTTAATTATGAAAGTTGCTCTTTAATTGATTGTATTTCCTTGTTGCAATCCGTGCTAAATTCTCCACATGCTTATAGTCAAAATAAAGCCTTCACCGAACATATTGTTGATGCCTTGATGCAATCTTATGAAGAAAAACTTGAGTTGAAAGTTTCTATACCTAGAAAACTCTATGATGAGTGGGAACCAACTATTAAAATTAAAATTAAAGATCATGAGTTTTATGCTTTGTGTGATTTGGGTGCTAGTGTCTCTACTATTCCCAAGACTTTGTGTGATTTGCTAGATTTCCGTAATTTTGATGATTGCTCTCTAAACTTGCATCTTGCGGATTCCACTATTAAGAAACCTATGGGAAGAATTAATGATATTATTATTGTTGCAAATAGGAATTATGTGCCCGTAGATTTCATTGTTCTTGATATAGATTGCAATCCTTCTTGCCCTATTATTCTTGGTAGACCTTTCCTTAGAACGGTTGGTGCGATTATTGATATGAAGGAAGGGAATATTAGATTTCAATTTCCATTAAAAAAGGGCATGGAACACTTTACAAGAAATAAAATAAAATTACCATATGAAACTATCATGAGAGCCACTTATGGATTGCCTACCAAAGATGGCAATACCTAGATCTATCCTCGCTTTTATGCCTAGCTAGGGGCGTTAAACGATAGCGCTTGTTGGGAGGCAACCCAATTTTATTTTTATTCCTTGCTTTTTGCTCCTGCTTAGTAATAAATAAATTATCTAGCCTTTGTTTTGGTTGTGTTTTTTGTGTTTAATTAGTGTTTGTGCCAAGTAGAACCGTTGGGAAGACTTGGGGAAAGTCTTGTTGAACTTGCTGTAAAAAACAGAAACTTTAGCGCTCACGAGAACTGCTGTCATTATTATTTGAAGAGTGATATTTAGTTAATTCTTTTTGAATATGATTAATAGATAAATTCCTCACGTCTAGAAATTTATTTTAGAATTTTTGGGGTTCCATATCTTGCGCTAGATACAGATTACTACAGACTGTTCTGTTTTTGACAGATTCTGTTTTTCGTGTGTTGTTTGCTTATTTTGATGAATCTATGGGTAGTAAAATAGTTTATAATCCATAGAGAAGTTGGAATACAGTAGGTTTAACACCAATATAAATAAAGAATGAGTTCATTACAGTACCTTGAAGTGGTCTTTTGTTTTCTTTCGCTAACGGAGCTCACAAGTTTTCTACTTTAAGTTTTGTGTTGTGAAGTTTTCAAGTTTTGAGTGAATTCTTTTGATGGATTATGGAAAAAGGAGTGGCAAGAGCCTAAGCTTGGGGATGCCCATGGCACCCCCAAGATAATCCAAGGACACCAAGAATCCAAAGCTTGGGGATGCCCCGGAAGGCATCCCCTCTTTCGTCCACTTCCATCGGTAATTTACTTGGAGCTATATTTTTATTCACCAACATGATATGTGTTTTGCTTGGAGCGTCTTGTATTATTTGTGTCTTTGTGTCTTAGTATGCCACAATCATCCTTGCTGTACACACCTTTTGAGAGAACCATACATGAATTGAAATTTTATAGAATACTCTATATGCTTCACTTATATCTTTTGAGCGTAGTAGTTTTGCTCTATGTGCTTCACTTATATCTTTTGAGCTAAGTAGTTTTGCTCTATGTGCTTCACTTATATCTTTTGAGCGTTATAATTTTGCTCCATGTGCTTCACTTAGATCTTTTAGAGCACGGTGGTGGATTTGTTTTAAAGAAACTATTGATCTCTCATGCTTCACTTAAATTATTTTGAGAGTCTCTTAATAGCATGGTAATTTGCTTAATAATAATATGCTTGGCATTCAAGATTTGTGAAACTTTCTTTTGAGTGTGTTGAATACTAAGAAAAGATTGAAGCATGATAATTGTTTTGAGATATGGAGGTGATAATATTAAAGTCATGCTAGTTGAGTAGTTGTGAATTTAAAGAATACTTGTGTTAAAGTTTGTGATTCCCGTAGCATGCACGTATGGTGAACCGTTATGTGATGAAGTCGGAGCATGATTTATTTATTGATTGTCTTCCTTATGAGTGGCGGTCGGGGACGAGCGATGGTCTTTTCCTACCAATCTATCCCCCTAGGAGCATGCGCGTAATACTTTGCTTTGATAACTTCTAGATTTTTGCAATAACTATATGATCTTTATGACTAATCTTGAGTCCATGGATTATACGCACTCTCACCCTTCCACCTTTGCTAGCCTCTCTAATACCACACACTTTTCGCCGGTATCATACACCTACCATATACCTTCCTCAAAACAGCCACCATACCTACCCATCATGGCATTTCCATAGCCATTCCGAGATATATTGCCATGCAACTTTCCACCGTTCCGTTCATGACACATTCATCATTTTCATATTGCATATCCCGGTACACCGCCGGATGCATCTATATAGAGTCATATTTTGTTCTAAGTATCGAGTTGTAATTGTTGAGTTGTAAGAAAAATAAAAGTGTGATGATCATCATTATTAGAGCATTGTCCCAGTGAGGAAAGGATGATGGAGACTATGATTCCCTCATAAGTAGGGATGAGACTCCGGACGAAAAATAAATAAAAAAGAGGCCAAAGAAGCCCATATAAAAAAGGCCCAAATAAAAAAAATGAGAGAAAAAGAGAGAAGGGACAATGTTACTATCTTTTTTACCACACTTGTGCTTCAAAGTAGCACCATGATCTTCATAGTAGAGAGTCTCTCATGTTATCACTTTCATATACTAGTGGGAATCTTTCATTATAGAACTTGGCTTGTGTATTCCAATGATGGGCTTCCTCAAATTGCCCTAGGTCTTCATGAGCAAGCAAGTTGGATGCACACCCACTTAGTTTATTTTTGAGCTTTCATATACTTATAGCTCTAGTGCATCCGTTGCATGGCAATCCCTACTCACTCACATTGATATCTATTGATGGGCATCTCCATAGCCCGTTGATACGCCTAGTTGATGTGAGACTATCTTCTCATTTTTGTCTTCTCCACAACCACCATTCTATTCCACCTATAGTGCTATATCCATGGCTCACGCTCATGTATTGCGTGAAGATTGAAAAAGTTTTGAAAAAGGTAGAGTATGAAACAATTGCTTGGCTTGTCATCGGGGTTGTGCATGATTTAAATACTTTGTGCGGTGAAGATAGAGTATAGCCAGACTGTATGATTTTGTAGGGATAACTTTCTTTGGCCATGTTATTTTGAGAAGACATAATTGCTTTGTTAGTATGCTTGAAGTATTATTATTTCTATGTCAATATAAAATTTTGTCTTGAATCTTTCGAATCTGAATATTCATATCACAATTAAGAAGATTTGCATTGAAATTATGCCAAGTAGCACTCCACATCAAAAATTCTCTTTTTATCATTTACCTACTCGAGGACGAGCAGGAATTAAGCTTGGGGATGCCTGATACGTCTCCAACGTATCTATAATTTTTGATTGCTCCATGCTATATTATCTACTATTTTGGACTATATTGGGCTTTATTTTCCACTTTTATATTATTTTTGGGACTAACCTATTAACCGGAGGCCCAGCCCAGAATTGTTGTTTTTTGCCTATTTCAGTGTTTCGAAGAAATGAAATATCAAACGGAGTCCAAACGGAATAAAACCTTCGGGAACGTGATTTTCTCACCGAACGTGATCCAGGAGACTTGGACCCTACTCCAAGGAGTCAAAGAGGCGGTCACGAGGGTGGGGGGCGCCCCCCCTAGGGCGCCCCCCTTCCTCGTGGGCCCCTCGATGCTCCATCGACGTACTCCTTCGTCCTATATATACCTACGTACCCCCAAACGATCAGAACAGGAGCCAAAAACCTAATTCCATCGTCGCAACTTTCTGTATCCACGAGATCCCATCTTGGGGCTTGTTCCGGAGCTCCGCCGGAAGAGGGCCATCATCACGGAGGGCTTCCACATCATCATAGCCTCTCCGATGAAGTGTGAGTAGTTTACCTCAGACCTTCGGGTCCATAGTTAGTAGCTAGATGGCTTCTTCTCTCTTTTTGGATCTCAATACAAAGTTCTCCCCCTCTCTTGTGGAGATCTATTCGATGTAATCTTCTTTTTGCGGTGTGTTTGTTGAGACCGATGAATTATGGGTTTATGATCAAGTCTATCTATGAATAATATTTGAATCTTCTCTGAATTCTTTTATGTATGATTGGTTATCTTTGCAAGTCTCTTCGAATTATCCGTTTGGTTTGGCCAACTAGATTGGTAGTTCTTGCCATGGGAGAAGTGCTTAGCTTTGGGTTCGATCTTGCGGTGTCCTTTCCTAGTGACAGAAGGGGCAGCAAGGCACGTATTGTATCGTTGCCATCGAGGATAACAAGATGGGGTTTATTTCATATTGCATGAATTTATCTCTCTACATCATGTCATCTTGCTTAAGGCGTTACTCTGTTTTTAACTTAATACTCTAGATGCATGCTGGATAGCGGTCGATGAGTGGAGTAATAGTAGTAGATGCAGAATCGTTTCGGTCTACTTGTCATGGATGTGATGCCTATATACATGATCATGCCTAGATATTCTCATAATTATGCTCAATTCTGTCAATTGCTCAACAGTAATTTGTTCACCCACCGTAGAATACTTATGCTCTTGAGAGAAGCCACTAGTGAAACCTATGGCCCCCGGGTCTATTCTCATCATATCAATCTCCATCACTTTAATCTTGTTTTGCTTTTTACTTTGCCTTTACTTTTTACCTTGCATCTTTATACCAAAAATACCAAAAATATTATATCTATTAGATCTCACTCTCGTAAGTGACCGTGAAGGGATTGACAACCCCTAATCGCGCTGGTTGCGAGTAGCTATCGTTTTGTGCAGGTACGAGGGACTTGAGCGTGGCCTCCTACTGGATTGATACCTTGGTTCTCAAAAAAACTGAGGGAAATACTTAGGCTACTCTGCTGCATCATCCCTTCCTCTTCGGGGAAAACCAACGCAAGCTCCAGACGTAGCAGGCTCGGTCAGCGGTGAGCATGTGCGTGCTCTCGAGCTGCTGCCCACGCAGGTGCAGGGCGCTGCCGCGGTTCGGGGGCACAGCCCCACTCGCCAGGCCTCTCCGCGCTCTGCCAGACGCCGCTCCCAGGCGAGCCTCACTCCCCAGGCATCTCCACCGCTATCTCCAACTACGGTGCTGCCGGCAAGCCTACGGTCCAAGCGCTCTGAAGATAGGAGTTCTCCCATGCGTCTCGCTGGGCCCAGCTCGTCACTGCTCGAGCTCTGCTCGCCTGTGACCCTGCTGCGCCCCCTGGCGTCCCCTTCCAGGCCACCGGGGTTTGAAGTGTTGGAAATATGCCCTAGAGGCAATAATAAAATGGTTATTATTGTATTTCCTTATTCATGATAATTGTCTATTGTTCATGCTATAATTGTATTATCCGGAAACCGTAATACATGTGTGAATACATAGATCACAACATGTCCCTAGTAAGCCTCTAGTTGACTAGCTCGTTGATCAATAGATGGTCATGGTTTCTTGACCATGGACATTGGATGTCATTGATAACGGGATCACATCATTCGGAGAATGATGTGATGGACAAGACCCAATCCTAAGCATAGCACAAGATCGTGTAGTTCGTTTGCTAGAGCTTTTCTAATGTCAAGTATCATTTCCTCAGACCATGAGATTGTGCAACTCCCGGATACTGTAGGAATGCTTTGGGTGTACCAAACGCCACAACGTAACTGGGTGGATATAAAGGTGCACTACAGGTATCTCCGAAAGTGTCTGTTGGGTTGGCACGAATCGAGACTGGGATTTGTCACTCCGTATGACAGAGAGGTATCTCTGGGCCCACTCGGTAATGCATCATCATAATGAGCTCAATGTGACTAAGGAGATAGTCATGCGTTATAGAACGAGTAAAGTGACTTGCCGGTAACGAGATTGAATGAGGTATTGGGATACCGACAATCAAATCTCGGGCAAGTAACATACCGATTGATAAAGGGAATTGAATACGGGATTGATCGAATCCCCGACATTGTGGTTCATCCGATGAGATCATCGTGGAACATGTGGGAGCCAATATGGTTATCCAGATCCCGCTATTGGTTATTGGCCGGAGAGGTGTCTCGGTCATGTCTGCATGGTCCCCGAACCCGTAGGGTCTACACACTTAAGGTTCGGTGACGCTAGAGTTGTTATGGGAAATAGTATGTGGTTACCGAAGGTAGTTCGGAGTCCCGGATGAGATTCCGGACATCACGAGGAGTTCCGGAATGGTTCGGCAGTGAAGATCGATATATTGGACGAAGGGTATTGGAGTCTGGAAGTGTTCCGGGGGTACCAGGCTATGGCCAGCATGACCGAAAGGTGTTTCGGGAGCCCCGGCAAGTGTTGGAGGGCCTCATGGGCCAAAGGGGAAGGGGCAAACCAACCCACTAAGGGGTGGTGCGCCCCCCACACCCTTTCCCACGTTACATGGGGAGGTGGGGCGCCTCCACCTAGCTTGGGAGGCAAGCCTCCACCTGCTTGGCTTGGGGGGCAAGTCTCCCTAGGATTTTCCCTAGGGAGATCCAATCTTCCTGGCCGCCGCCCCTAGGGGAAACCCTAGGGCGCCTCCCCCTCTCCCCTTGCCCCTATATATAGTGGAGGGGTGGGAGGGCAGCCGCAACCTCTTCCCTAGCGCAGCCCTCCCTCCTCCTACACCTCCTCCTCCTCCATAGTGCTTGGCGAAACCCTGCTGGAGAACCACGAGCTCCATTGCCACCATGCCGTCGTGCTGCTGGAGTTCTCCCTCAACTTCTCCTCTCCCCTTGCTGGATCAAGAAGGAGGAGACGTCCCCGGGCTGAACGTGTGTTGAACGCGGAGGCGCCGTCCGTTTGGCGCTAGATCGGATCTTCCCCGATTTGAATCGCCACGAGTACGACTCCATCAACCGCGTTCTTGTAACACTTCCGTTTAGCGATCTTCAAGGGTATGAAGATGCACTCCCTCTCTCTCGTTGCTAGCATCTCCTAGATTGATCTTGTTGACATGTAGGAAAATTTTGAATTATTGCTACGTTTCCCAACATGAAGTGTAGCGACCCGACCCGAATGGATCAAGTCTCTGTGCTTAAGTGTCATCCCTGGATCGGTATGCTGACACACACAGTACTCGAGGATTTATAACAGAGGTAAATCACATGTATAAGTAACGTAAATACTATTACCTCAATCCAAATAGCGGAAGTAACAAGGTTGTGGATTCCCATCAACACCAACGGCAAAGTTGAGTGTAGAAATCGTAACCCTAACGTATCACTTACTCGTCGTAAGAAAATCCTACAACATGAGACGTTGCAGCCACAAAGGGTCAGTACATTGAATGTACTGGCAAATTCACACCATAGAGGATGATGAATAAAGGCTATCACTACATGCATATTTGGCTGGTGGAAAAGCTCTATGGTTATAAGGTTTTTGCGAAAAGCCAATTTTTCCCTACTGCAAAGGAATAAATTTATTTAACTATCATGGTGGTTGTTAAACATTGAGAATGGTTGACAGCATTCTCAATCCCAATTAAGTAACATCATTAAACCCAACAAAATTAATTTAAGTAACATGATGAGATTCACATGATAATCCAGGTACTAGATACTCAAGATGTCCATAACCGGGGACACGGCTAATCATGATTAGTTTATATACTCTGCAGAGGTTTGCGCACTTTTCCCCACAAGACTCGATCTCCTCCGTTGGATATCTCGCACTGCATGGTGTTTGAGAAACGGATGACCGAGACATAGTCTTTCAGAAGTGCTAGCACCTTACGATCGGGTAGACCGTACCACCTACATCCCCTACATCTGCTAGTAGTTCGCACGACTTAGTCAACTATGCTAGAGCCCATAATAGCTTGTGGCTGCACACAGAAGTTTCTAGTATGAATAATCTTATGATCCCTTTGAGCCTGGGTGGCGGTCCAAAAAAACAGGCAATCCTGGTCTACCCAGGTGCCTAGACAGGCAATCCTGGAATAACCCGGTGCCTCAATCCACCCAGATGTGTGTTTAAGTTGCCACCTTAAGTAAACCATTAAGTAACAATCTCACATCTGTCATGAATACTCTCAAAACCCAATCCACGTCTACGAGCATAGCATGGCGAAGTAAGCATAACGTAATAGTAACTCCCAAGGGTTTGAATGCAGGGCAATAGGTTCCTACCTCATCAACTACTTCCCAATACCCACATGTTATCAATCCTACTCATGCAATGTTTGAGGGTGAAACTAATGCATAAAAACTGGGTATGAAAGGGGATATGATCAAAGTGTTAACTTGCCTGCAATGCTGATGAAGATGATTCTCACTCAAAACTCTTGATAGATCTACTCGTCTCACTCCGGTCAATCTAACGTAAGCAAGCAATAGTAACCACACATAAGCAATCACTCACAGATCAGAAAGATCGAAGAAGACAATTCAGAAAACGTCAAAACCAAGCAAATAACTCTTGCAACATCAAACAATTTCTAACAGTACCAAAATTATATGAATTTGGCCTTATCAGAAAGTTTAGGTCAAGAGCTTCGATTTGCAAAAAGAATCAACTCAAACGGAGCTACGAAACTCAAGTAATGATCAAATGAAGTTTGAATTCAAATATGATCTAATTCAAATTTTAAACTTTTCAAAAACATGTTTGAGTTGGATTACTGGATAGAGGGGATCATAACGAAGACGTGAGCGTTGGTTTCATTGGATTTGGACTAACGAGTAAAAAGTTATAGTCGTTTGAAGTACAGGGACTAATCTGTGAAGAAATTTATCACGAATAGGTCCCTGGCCGAAATTATTAGAAAAAGAAAAGTCTAAATAACGAACGTTCGCTAACTAGTTCTAAACAGAGAACGTTCTCTAAATAGATCTAATAAACTAAACCGGTTTTTTGAGCGAAAACCGAAGTAAACCTAAAGGGAAAAAAATTAAACCGGACCAGGACGGTTTTTATACCGGTTTGGCCGGTTCGGGCGGATTGGCCGGCGGGTCATCGGCGGCGGCGGTTACGGCGGCGTAGGCGAGCTCCGGCGACTACAGCGACGGCGGCGTCGGGCGACGACGGCGGCAGCAGCTAGCGACGCAGGCGGTGGCTACGCAGGGCGGAGGAGGCAGCGGCGAGGCGCGGCAAGGCGGCGCGGCTTCGTAGCGGCGGCGGCGGAATCTACGGTGGCGGCGGCGCGAGATGCGAGGGCGGCGGCGGCTCAAGGCGTCGCGGGGCTCGAGGGACCAGCTATTTATGGAGGAGGACGGCACGAAGGCGTGCGGGAGGGGGTAAAGGAGGCCGGGGCGGGCACGGGGAGCAAGGCGGCGCGGCGGCGGACTCGGGAGGCGTGCAGGCGGCGAACTCCTCCCGGAGTCGGAGGCGGCGGCGTGCGCGTGGGCCGGCTGGCCTGGCGCGGGGAGAGAGAGAGCAGTGCTGGGCTTCGGCCTGGCACTGTTTGAAGAGTTTTTTTCTAAATATTTTTCAGAAAAATAAATTAATAAAAGCAAAATAAATAAAATATTTTATAGGCATATAATATATCAAAATTTTCAGAAAAAGATTCTCTACGACATGAACATTTTTATAACTTCAAATAAAATCCACACAAATTCAGATAAATCAAGGAGTGCTAGTGGTCTATTAAAATCCAACAAAAATCATTTTTAAAATACCAAAATGATTTCAAATTAATTTTTCTCCAATTTTCTATTGTAGGGAATCATGTTACCCTAATTTCCATATATTTTATTTTTGGAGAAAAATAATTTGAATAAAACTCAAATATCTCCAAATTGAAAATAAATTCAAAAGAACTTTGAATTTAATTCTTCGAAACTCCCAACTCATATTTCATATAATTTGAAGAAGTCATTTTATCTTCTCTCATGAAAATCATTGAGCTGCATGAAGTTTATGAATTGAAATATTCTCGAATGAAATTCAAATATTTTCAACACCCCTTGTCATTTAAATAAATGGAAGAAGTCATGTCATCTTCTCTCCAGGGATTTGTGTTTGAAAAGAATTTGAATTCATGGAGATCAGAAAGCAAATATTAAAGTTTGGGAAAGTCCTTTTATTCCCTCTCATTTAACTTTCAAAAAGTTTCGAATTTCACTCAATTTCACACAATCAATCAAACAATCAATCAAATCTATCTATTTGTTTATAACATTCCAAAATTTAGAATTTTGGGATGTTACATGAAGCCTCTCCCACGTCGCCGCTCATCTCTGCTGGCCCCATGCAGCGCACACCGTCGCCGGTCCGCTGCCCGGTCATGCAGGACCAGAGCACTGCTGTGGCGCCCCTGTTTGCGCAGCGGCAGCATGGCTGATACATCTCCGTTGTATCTACTTTTCCAAACACTTTTGCCCTTATTTTGGACTCTAACTTGCATGATTTGAATGGAACTAACCCGGACTCACGCTGTTTTCAGCCGAATTGCCATGGTGTTATTTATGTGCAGAAACAAAAGTTCTCGGAATGACCTGAAACTTCACGGAATGTCTTTTTCGAAATAATAAAAAATCCTTGCAAAAGATGAAGACCATGGGGCTCACATCCTAGCCACGAGGGTGGGGGGCGCGCCCCCTACCTCGTGGGCCCCCTGGAGCTCCTCCGACCTCAACTCCAACTCTATATATTTGCTTTCGGGGAGAAAAAAATAGAGGAGAAGGATTCATCACGTTTTACGATACGGAGCCGCCGCCAAGCCCTAAAACCTCTCGGGAGGGCTGATCTGGAGTGCGTTCGGGGCTCCGGGGAGGGGAATCCGTCGCCATCGTCATCATCAACCTTCCTCCATCACCAATTTCATGATGCTCACCGCCGTGCATGAGTAATTCCATCATAGGCTTGCTGGACGGTGATGGGTTGGATGAGATTTATCATGTAATCGAGTTAGTTTTGTTAGGGTTTGATCCCTAGTATCCACTATGTTCTGAGATTGATGTTGCTATGACTTTGCTATGCTTAATGCTTGTCACTAGGGCCCGAGTGCCATGATTTCAGATCTGAACCTATTATGTTTTCATCAATATATGTGAATTCTTGATCCTATCTTGCAAGTCTATAGTCACCTACTATGTGTTATGATCTGGCAACCCCGAAGTGACAATAATCGGGACCACTCCCGGGGATGACCGTAGTTTGAGGAGTTCATGTATTCACTATGTGTTAATGCTTTGGTCCGGTACTCTATTAAAAGGAGGCCTTAATATCCCTTAGTTTCCACTAGGACCCCGCTGCCACGGGAGGGTAGGACAAAAAATGTCATGCAAGTTCTTTTCCATAAGCACGTATGACTATATTCGGAATACATGCCTACATTACATTGATAAATTGGAGCTAGTTCTGTGTCACCCTAGGTTATGACTGTTACATGATGAACCACATCCGGCATAATTCTCTATCACCGATCCATTGCCTACGAGTTTTCCCTATATTGTTCTTCGCTTATTTACTTTTCCGTTGCTACTGTTACAATCACTACAAAATACCAAAAACATTACTTTTGCTACCGTTACTTTTGCTATCGTTACCACTGCTATCATACTACTTTGCTACTAAATACTTTGCTGCACATATTAAGTTTCCAGGTGTGGTTGAATTAACAACTCAGCTGCTAATACTTGAGAATATTCTTTGGCTCCCCTTGTGTCGAATCAATAAATTTGGGTTGAATACTCTACCCTCGAAAACTGTTGTGATCCCCTATACTTGTGGGTTATCAAGACTATTTTCTGGCGCAGTTGCCGGGGAGCATAGCTCTATTCTTTGAGTCACTTGGGATTATATCTGCTTATCATTATGAAGAGCTTGAGAGATCCAAAAACCAAGATTTATCCCTCAACTACGAGGGGAGGTAAGGAAGTGCCATCTAGCTCTGCACTTGATTCACCTTCTGTTTTGAGTAAGCTTGAGACACCTAAACCTGCTTCTGCTATTGATTCTGATATGTCGCATGTTATTGATGATGCCACTTCTGCTATGCATGATACTTATGATGAAACTGCTTCTATGCTTGATACTACTATGGCACTTGGTGAATTTCTTGATGAACAACTTGCTAGGGTTAGAGAGAATGAAATTATTGAAACTGATAATGTTGATGAAAGTGATGATGAAGACTCTCCCCTTAATAAATATGAATTGCCTGTTGTTTGTGAGGGTTATGTTCTGGATGAAGAATCTGCTAGAGCTATTTTAGCTTGCAATGGTAGATATGATCTAAAGAGGTTATTAGCTAAATGGAAGCAGCAATCCCTTAATGCTAGAATGAAATCTGACCCTGCTTTTGCTACTTCACCTATCTGTGTTACTGATAAGGATTATGAATTCTCAGTTGATCCTCATATAATTACTTTGGTTGAATCTGATCCTTTTTATGGCTATGAATCTTAAACTGTTGTGGCACATCTTACTAAATTAAATGATATAGCCACCCTATTCATTAATGATGAGAGAACTCGTTACTTTTATATCCTTCAAATATTTCAGTTCTCATTAAAGGGTGATGCTAAGATATGGTTTAATTCTCTTGATCCTGGTTGTGTGCGTAGTCCCCAGGATATGGTTTATTACTTCTCTGCTAAATATTTCCCTGCTCATAAGAAACAAGCTGCCTTAAGGGATATATATAATTTTGTGCAAATTGAAGAAGAGAGTCTCCCACAAGCTTGGGGGTGGCTTCTCCAATTACTTAATGCTTTGGCTGATCATCCTCTTAAGAAAAATGAAATACTTGATATCTTTTATAATGGACTAACCGATGCTTCCAGAGATTACCTGGATAGTTGTGCTGGTTCTGTTTTCAGGGAAAGAACACCAGATGAAGCTAAAATTCTATTGAATAATATGTTGACAAATGAAAATAATTGGACACTTCTTGAGCCTATTCCTAAACCAACTCCGAAGAAGAGAGGTGTTCTATTTCTCAGTCCTGAAGATATGCAAGAGGTAAAGAAATCCATGAAAGAAAAGGGTATTAAAGCTGAAGATTGTAAGAATTTACCTCCTATTGAAGAAATACATGGTCTTAATTTACCGCGTGTCGAAGAAATGCATAATTTTAATCCATCTCCTATTGAAGAAATACATGGTCTTGATAACCCGACACAGGTAGTAAAGGTAAATTCTCTCTAATAGATATGATAAAGCTGAAATCCCATTTACTAAGTTTGCTAGCCCATGCTTAGATGAGTTTGATAAATTTATGGTTAAGCAAGAAGACTTCAATGCTTATTTTGGTAGAGAATTAAAACGCAGTGCTGATATGCTTGAACACTTGGGTGATTATATGGCTAATGTCAAAGGTGAACTTAAACTTATTAGTAAACATGCTTCTATGGTTACCACTCAAGTAGAACAAGTACTTAAAGCTCAAAATGATTTGCTCAATGAATTGAATAGTAAGAATAATGATTATGATGTTAGAGTGGCTACTAGAACTGGCAGAATGACTCACGAACCTTTGTATCCTGAAGGCCACCCAAAGAGAATTGAGCAAGATTCTCAGAGAAATAATATAGATGCACCTAGTCCTTCTAAAAGGAAGAAAAAGAAAAATGATAGGACTTTGCATGCTTCTAGTGAACCTATTACCGAAACACCTGAGAATCCAAATGATATTTCTATTTCTGATGCTGAAACACAATCTGGTAATGAACCTGAAACTAGTGATAATGTTAATGATAATGTTCATGTTGATGCTCAACCTAGCAATGATAATGATATATAAATTGAACCTGTAGTTGATCTTGATAACCCACAATCAAAGAATCAACGTTATGATAAGAACAACTTTCTTGCTAGGAAACATGGTAAACAAAGAGAACCATGGGTTCAGAAACCCATGCCTTTCCCTCCCAAACCATCCAAGAAAAGGATGATGAGGATTTTGAGCGCTTTGCTGAAATGATTAGACCTATCTTTTTGCGTATGCGATTAACTGATATGCTTAAAATGAATCCTTATGCTAAGTACATGAAAGAAATGTTACTAATAAAAGAAAGATATCGGAAACTGAAATTTCCACCATGCTTGATAATTATACTTTTAAGGGTGGAATACCAAAGAAACTTGGAGATCCAAGAGTACCCACTATACCATGCTCCATTAAAAGAAACTATGTTAAAACTGCGTTATGTGATCTTGGAGCCGGTGTTAGTGTTATGCCTCTCTCTTTATATCGTAGACTTGATTTGAATAAGTTGACACATACTGAAATATCTTTGCAAATGGCTGATAAATCAACTGCTATACCTATCGGTATTTGTGAGGATGTGCCTGTTGTGGTTGCAAACGTTAGTATTCTAACAGACTTTGCTATTCTTTATATTCCCGAGGACGATAATATGTCTATTATTCTTGGAAGACCCTTTTTGAATACTGCAGGGACTGTTATTGATTGCAACAAAGGCATTGTCACTTTTCATGTTAATGGTAATGAGCATACGGTACACTTTCCGAGGAAACAACCTCAAGTCCACAGTATCTATTCTATTGGAAAAATTCCATCGATTATTTTCGGAGGTTTTGAATTTCCTCTTCCTACTGTCAAGAAGAAATATGATATTCTTATTATTGGGGATGTGCATATCCCCGTTGAGGTAACCTGGTGTTATTCGAAAATTCTCCGGTTCCATGTTATTCGGAATGAGTTTGTTAACAAGACTTGATCAACCTTGTTAATGGATTCCTTTTGACGATCATGAGATGGATGAATTGAGAAAACACAACTCTCTGTACCCTCCTTTTACTTTTTGTTATTTATATTAAATAAAATAAAAATAGTATTTTCTGTCTGTTATCTGAATTATCCGTGCAATATAAAAATACCTCAAAAATAAAAGTTCTCCAAATGCCCTAAAATTTAAATATCATTTTTTCTAGAATATTTGAGAATATTTGGCACTGAGAAAACAGCAGGGGCCATCCACCTGGCCACGAGGGTGGAGGGCGCGCCCTGATACGTCTCCAACGTATCTATAATTTTTGATTGCTCCATGCTATATTATCTACTGTTTTGGACTATATTGGGCTTTATTTTCCACTTTTATATTATTTTTGGGACTAACCTATTAACCGGAGGCCCAGCCCAGAATTGCTGGTTTTTTGCCTATTTCAGTGTTTCGGATAAACGGAATATCAAACGGAGTCCAAACGGAATAAAATCTTCGGGAACGTGATTTTCTCACCGAACGTGATCCAAGAGCTTGGACCCTGCTCCAAGGAACAAAAGAGGCGGTCACGAGGGTGGGGGGCGCCCCCCTCCCAGGGCGCGCCCCCTGCCTCGTGGGCCCCTCGTTGCTCCTCCAGCGTACTTCTTCCTCCTATATATACACACGTACCCCCAAACGATCAGAACAGGAGCCAAAAATCTAATTCCATCGCCGCAACTTTCTGTGTCCACGAGATCCCATCTTGGGGCTTGTTCCGGAGCTCCGCCGGAAGAGGGCCGTCATCACGGAGGGCTTCTACATCATCATAGCCTCTCCAATGAGGAGTGAGTAGTTTACCTCAGACCTTCGGGTCCATAGTTAGTAGCTAGATGGCTTCTTCTCTCTCTTTGAATCTCAATACAAAGTTCACCCCCTCTCTGGTGGAGATCTATTCGATGTAATCTTCTTTTTGCGGTGTGTTTGTTGAGACCGATGAATTGTGGGTTTATGATCAAGTCTATCTATGAATAATGTTTGAATCTTCTCTGAATTCTTTTATGTATGATTGGTTATCTTTGCAAGTCTCTTCGAATTATCCGTTTGGTTTGGCCAACTAGAGTGGTAGTTCTTGCCATGGGAGAAGTGCTTAGCTTTGGGTTCGATCTTGCGGTGTCCTTTCCCAGTGACAGAAGGGGCAGCAAGGCACGTATTGTATCATTGCCATCGAGGATAACAAGATGGGGTTTATGTCATATTGCATGAATTTATCTCTCTACATCATGTCATCTTGCTTAAGGCGTTACTCTCTTTTTAACTTAATACTCTAGATGCATGCTGGATAGTGGTCGATGAGTGGAGTAATAGTAATAGATGCAGAATCGTTTCGATCTACTTGTCACGGACGTGATGCCTATATACATGATCATGCCTAGATATTCTCATAACTATGCTCAATTCTGCCAATTGCTCAACAGTAATTTGTTCACCCACCGTAGAATACTTATGCTCTTGAGAGAAGCCACTAGTGAAACCTATGGCCCCCGGGTCTATTCTCATCATATCAATCTCCATTACTTTAATCTTGCTTTGCTTTTTTACTTTGCCTTTACTTTTTTACTTTGCATATTTATACCAAAAATACCAAAAATATTATATCTATCAGATCTCACTCTCGTAAGTGACCATGAAGGGCTTGACAACCCCTAATCGCGTTGGTTGCGAGTAGCTATCGCTTTGTGCATGTACGAGGGACTTGAGCGTGGGCTCCTACTGGATTGATACCTTGGTTCTCAAAAACTGAGGGAAATACTTACGCTACTCTGTTGCATCATCCCTTCCTCTTCGGGGAAAACCAATGCAAGCTCAAGACGTAGCAAGAAGGATTTCTGGCGCCGTTGCCGAAGAGTCTACGCAAAAAGTCAACATACCAAGTACCCATCACAATCCCTATCTCTCGCATTACATTATTTGCCATTTGCCTCTCGTTTTCCTCTGCCCCCAATTCACCCTTGCCATTTTATTCGTCCCCTCTCTCTCTCTATCCTCCCTCTCTATTTGCCTCTTTTCCCTCGCCATGTCAGAACCAAAAAGAGTTAGGGGTTCTCTCCCAAGTTCTAGTGCTTTAGACAATCCTGCTATCTTATCTAAACTCATAAATCGGAATGCTATAGAACAACTTGCCGGAGTTGTCAATGAGAACCTTAGTAATTTTGATGAAGATGATTCTGGAATTTTTCGTTATTTACTTGATGAATCTTTGGAAGATGCTTGGGATAGGCCGTTAAGGATCCGGCTAGCTATGTACCCCAATATCAAATTGAGGTTTACTTGAAAAGCTTTTATGTTGGGCTACCCGCTTCGTTCAAACAAGTCTTAGATTCTATTTTCGAGGGGGGTTTCCTTGAAGGGGACCCCATAGATACCTTTGAGAGGATGAAAACTATATTTGGGAATCCCATTAATGAGAAAACTGAAATTACATCTCTCTTGCTTTCTTACCAAAACGAATCTATTAAAGAAATAAAAGCTAGCCTAGAGGCCAATTTCCGCAACATTCTTAATCTTTCTTCTACCATTAATGGACATGTGCTCTGTCAAAATAGGAAGATTAATTCCATAGATAACAAGTTTTCTCTCTTTTTCCCCAAAACCAAAGATGGCAATACCTAGATCTATCCTCGCTTTTATGCCTAGCTAGGGGCGTTAAACGATAGCGCTTGTTGGGAGGCAACCCAATTTTATTTTTATTCCTTGCCTTTTAATCCTGTTTAGTAATAAATAAATTATTTAGCCTCTGTTTTGGTTGTGTTTTTTTGTGTTTAATTAGTGTTTGTGCCAAGTAGAACCGTTGGGAAGACTTGGGGAAAGTCTTGTTGAACTTGCTGTAAAAACAGAAACTTTAGCGCTCACGGGAAGTGCTGTCATTTTTATTTGAAGAGTGATATTTAGTTAATTCTTTTTTCAGATTATTAATATATAAATTCCTCACGTCCATCAATTTATTTTAGAATTTTTGGTGTTCCAGATCTTGCGCTAGATACAGATTACTACAGACTGTTCTGTTTTTGACAGATTCTGTTTTTCGTGTGTTGTTTGCTTATTTTGATGAATCTATGGCTAGTAAAATAGTTTATAATCCATAGAGAAGTTGGAATAGAGTAGGTTTAACACCAATATAAATAAATAATGAGTTCATTACAGTACCTTGAAGTGGTCCTTTGTTTTCTTTCGCTAACGGAGCTCACGAGTTTTCTATTTTGAGTTTTGTGTTGTGAAGTTTTCAAGTTTTGGGTGAATTCTTTTGATGGATCATGGAACAAGGAGTGGCAAGAGCTTAATATTGGGGATGCCCATGGCACCCCCAAGATAATCCAAGTACACCAAGAAGTCAAAGCTTGGGGATGCCCCGGAAGGCATCCCCTCTTTCGTCCACTCCCATCGGTAATTTACTTGGAACTATATTTTTATTCACCAACATGATATGTGTTTTGCTTGGAGCGTCTTGTATTATTTGTGTCTTTGTGTCTTAGTATGCCACAATCATCCTTGATGTACACACCTTTTGAGAGAGCCATACATGAATTAAAATTTGATAGAATACTTTATGTGCTTCACTTATATCTTTTAAGCGTACTAGTTTTGCTCTATGTGCTTCACTTATATCTTTTGAGCGTTATAATTTTGCTCTATGTGCTTCACTTAGATCTTTTAGAGCACGGTGGTGGATTCGTTTTAAATAAACTATTGATCTCTCATGCTTCACTTAAATTATGTATGGCTCTCTTAATAGCATGGTAATTTGCTTAATAATAATATGCTTGGTATTCAAGATTTGTGAAACTTTCTTTTGAGTGTGTTGAATACTAAGAAAAGATTGAAGCATGATAATTGTTTTGAGATATGGAGGTGATAATATTAAAGTCATGCTAGTTGAGTAGTTGTGAATTTAAAGAATACTTGTGTTAAGGCTTGTGATTCCCGTAGCATGCACGTATGGTGAACCGTTATGTGATGAAGTCGGAGCATGATTTATTTATTGATTGTCTTCCAATTGAGTGGCGGTCGGGGACGAGCGATGGTCTTTTACTACCAATCTATCCCCCTAGGAGCATGTGCGTAATACTTTGCTTTGATAACTTCTAGATTTTTGCATTAAGTATATGAGTTCTTTATAACTAATGTTGAGTCCATGGATTATACGCACTCTCACCCTTCCACCTTTGCTAGCCTCTCTAATACCGCGCACCTTTCGCCGGTATCATAGATCTACCCTATACCTTCCTCAAAACAGCCACCATACCTACCTATTATGGCATTTCCATAGCCATTCCGAGATATATTGCCATGCAACTTTCCACCGTTCCGTTCATGACACATTTATCATTGTCATATTGCATATCCCGGTATACCGCCGGATGCATTCACATAGAGTCATATTTTGTTCTAAGTATCGAGTTGTAATTGTTGAGTTATAAGAAAAATAAAAGTGTGATGATCATCATTATTGAGCATTGTCCCAGTGAGGAAAGAATGATGGAGACTATGATTCCCCCATAAGTCGGGATGAGACTCCGGATGAAAAAAAAGAGGCCATAAAAAAAGAGAAAATGCCCAAATAAAAAATAAATATAAAAAAATGATGAGAGAAAAAGAGAGAAGGGACAATGTTACTATCCTTTTACCACACTTGTGCTTCAAAGTAGCACCATGATCTTCATAGTAGAGAGTCTCTCATGTTATCACTTTCATATACTAGTGGGAATTTTTCATTATAGAACTTGGCTTGTATATTCCAATGATGGGCTTCCTCAAAAATTGCCCTAGGTCTTCATGAGCAAGTAAGTTGGATGCACACCCACTTAGTTTCTTTTTGAGATTTCATATACTTATAGCTCTAGTGCATCCGTTGCATGGCAATCCCTACTCACTCACATTGATATCTATTGATGGGCATCTCCATAGCCCGTTGATACACCTAGTTGATGTGAGACCATCTTCTCCTTTTTGTCTTCTCCCCAACCACCATTCTATTCCACCTATAGTGTTATATCCATGGCTCATGCTCATGCATTGCGTGAAGATTGAAAAAGTTAGAGTATGAAACAATTTCTTGGCTTGTCATCAGGGTTGTGCATGATTTAAATACTTTGCGTGGTGAAGATGGAGCATAGCCAGACTATATGATTTTGTAGGGATAACTTTCTTTGGCCATGTTATTTTGAGAAGACATAATTGCTTTATTAGTATGCTTGAAGTATTATTATTTTTTATGTCAATATAAACTTTTGTCTTGAATCTTTTTAATCTGAATATTCATACCACAATTAAGAAGATTTACATGGAAATTATGCCAAGTAGCACTCCGCATCAAAAATTCTCTTTCTATCATTTACCTACTCGAGGACGAGCAGGAATTAAGCTTGGGGATGCCTGATACGTCTCCAACGTATCTATAATTTTTGATTGCTCCATGCTATATTATCTACTATTTTGGACTATATTGGGCTTTATTTTCCACTTTTATATTATTTTTGGGACTAATCTATTAACCGGAGGCCCAGCCCAGAATTGTTGTTTTTTTGCCTATTTCAGTGTTTTGGATAAACGGAATATCAAACGGAGTCCAAACGGAATAAAATCTTCGGGAACATGATTTTCTCACCGAACGTGATCCAGAAAACTTGGTGGGGGGCGCCCCCCCTAGGGCGCACCCCTGCCTCGTGGGCCCCTCGTTGCTCCTCCGGCGTACTTCTTCCTCCTATGTATATACACACGTACCCCCAAACGATCAAAACAGGAGCCAAAAACCTAATTCCACCGCCGCAACTTTCTGTGTCCACGAGATCCCATCTTGGGGCCTATTCCGGAGCTCCGCTGGAAGAGGGCCGTCATCACAGAGGGCTTCTACATCATCATAGCCTCTCCGATGAAGTGTGAGTAGTTTACCTCAGACCTTCGGGTTCATAGTTAGTAGCTAGATGGCTTCTTCTCTCTCTTTGAATCTCAATACAAAGTTCTCCCCCTCTCTTTGCAAGTCTCTTCGAATTATTCCTTTGGTTTGGCCAACTAGATTGGTAGTTCTTGCCATGGGAGAAGTGCTTAGCTTTGGGTTCGATCTTGCGGTGTCCTTACCCAGTGACAGAAGGGGCAGCAAGGCACATATTGTATCATTGCCATCGAGGATAACAAGATGGGGTTTATTTCATATTGCATGAATTTATCTCTCTCTACATCATGTCATCTTGCTTAAGGCGTTACTCTGTTTTTAACTTAATACTCTAGATGCATGCTGGATAGCGGTCGATGAGTGGAGTAATAGTAGTAGATGCAGAATCGTTTTGATCTACTTGTCACGGACGTGATGCCTATATACATGATCATGCCTAGATATTCTCATAACTATGCTCAATTCTATCAATTGCTCAACAGTAATTTGTTCACCCACCGTAGAATACTTATGCTCTTGAGAGAAGCCACTAGTGAAACCTATGGCCCCCGGGTCTATTCTCATCATATCAATCTCCATTACTTTAATCTTGCTTTGCTTTTTTACTTTGCCTTTACTTTTTACTTTGCATCTTTATACCAAAGATACCAGAAATATTATATCTATCAGATCTCACTCTCGTAAGTGACCGTGAAGGGCTTGACAACCCCTAATCGCGTTGGTTGCGAGTAGCTATCGCTTTGTGCAGGTACAAGGGACTTGAGCGTGGGCTCCTACTGGATTGATACCTTGGTTCTCAAAAACTGAGGGAAATACTTACGCTACTCTGCTACATCATCCCTTCCTCTTCGGGGAAAACCAACGCAAGCTCAAGACGTAGCATGCCCTACCCCCTGGGCGCGCCCCCTGCCTCGTGGGCCCATGGTGGCCCTCCTCCACTTGTTCCTGCACCCACACACTCCTTCTTCCTCCCACAAACACGATTATCCAGTTCAAACCCGAGTCTAAGCTCATTTTGCTGCCATTTTCGATCTCCTTGCTCAAAGCACCTCTCACAAAACTGCTTGGGGGATTGTTCCTTGGTATGTGACTCCTCCATTGGTCCAATTAGTTTTTGTTCTAGTGCTTTATTCATTACAAATTTGTGCTGCCTAGGTGACCCTGTTCTTGAGCTTGCATGTCAAATTTATATGGTTCCAAGTAGTTTTGATGCATGATATAGGCTCTAGGCACTTGTAGGAGTAGTTGCTATCAATATTGTTGAGTTTGGTTCACTTTTATTTTAAGTTACTAAAAAATTTAGAAATTTTTCAGAGGAAGAAATATGTTTAGGAAAATGTACCAAGGTGGCTCTTCAAGGAAACAAGAACCCAGGCTTGCAATGCGTGATGCTGATGATGAGCCACCAAGGGATGCTCCAGTGTGGCCCTGTGAATGACCTTCAGAGGACTTTATGGATCGAGCGGAAATCAAGGAAGAATTTAACGCATATTTGCATAACACTGATCTTGTGAACTTCGAGGAGGAAAAGTGCCGCCAGTACCACTATCTCACTAGTTCCTTTGCGAGGAGGTTTGAATTTTCATCTTCACGCAATTCTCCAACTGTCCTGTTTGATCTTTATGAAAAATCTTATATGATGGACTTAGAGGATTTTACCACTGCTTGCAAACTTCCACAATGGGGTAGTGTTAGGGAACCTCACAAATCTGAATTTAGAGATTTTCTTGCTAGTATAACTGTGGGGGAATCTAGAGATATAGCACAAGCTACCACAGGGAGCATTCACTTTCCTGCTATACATTATTTTGCTCTCTTCATAGGTAGATGCATTAATGGTAAAGATGAGGCATGTCACATGTGTGTCCCTGACCTCAGTATTCTTAGGAGTGCTGTGTTAGGAGATAAATCTTACAATTTGGGAGCCATTGTTGCACGTAGGTTGCATTTTAATAGATTTAATGGAGATTTCTTTGGTGGAATTTATGCAACCCGCATAGCTAATTTTCTTGGTATAACCATACGTGAAGATGATATTGAGTTGCCTCCTGCTTATTTGGATTATGAGGCTATGGCTCGTCATCAGTTTGTTGAGAGGAACGATCAGTTCCTCCAGTACCGACTAATCTTTGACAGACGACGCACCTATCACGTCACTCTCCCTGCTTCTACTTTCTTTTACTTTCAGGCAAAAAGGAGATATTTTATAACCAGAGAGGAGGCGGAAGAGTATAAGAGGAGAGCTGAGATAGCTCGCCTCCAAGCTGCAGCCCATGATGCAATGACTGCTACATCACAGTACGACCCCAGTTACAACTTTGGATATCCGCCAGGCCAGCCATGGCCATAAACCAACTTAGACCAAAAGCCTAAACTTGGGGGAGTACGTATTTCTCACCGACATTACATTTATGTTCACACGCTCATTGTTAGATCTTGGTGCTAATACTTTTTCATTGTATCTTCCATGTTAGTTTATTTCCTTTTTATGCTTTCTTCTTGTGTGTTTAATAAACCTTAAGACAAAAACCAAAAAAATTTAGCTGTAGCTTTTAGCTAGTTTTAATTTCTATGCTTTTAGTAGTAATTAAAAAGAAAACCCAAAAATATTTCCTGTTCTTCTTTTTGCTTGTTGGGAGCTTTCCCATGTAAATAGTTTTTATTTCTTTTCTTTTCTTTGGGGGTCGATAGGAGAAGACCATAATTAAATTGTTGAAGTGGCTCTTATATGCATTATTGTTGATCTGACAAAAGAGCCCATATTGCCTTGTCTCCTTGTGCTTATTGAATGCTTGCAGATTCCAGCTTAGTCCAATGCACGCGCACTATTATTATTATCCACATCGTTCGGTCGTGCAAGTGAAAGGCAATTATGACGATATATGATGGACTGATTGAGATGAGAAAAACTGGTATGAACTCGACCTCTCTTGTTTTCGTAAATATGATTAGTTCATCGCTCCTGATTCAACCTATTATGAATAAACATGTTTGCAATGACAATTAGAGATTATAGTTGCTTATGCCATGCTTAATTAGCTAGGAGCTTATAATGGTTTACCTTGCGTGCCAACATGCTATTAAAATGGTTGTGATGTGGTATGATAGGGTGGTATCCTCTTTTGAATGATTCGAGTGGCTTGACTTGGCACATGTTCACGCATGTAGTTGAAACAAAATCAACATAGCCTCTACGATATTTAAGTTCATGGTGCATTATATCCTACTCATGCTTGCATTCGGTGTTGATTAATTTTAATGCATGTTCATGACTGTTGTCGCTCTCTGGCTAGTCGCTTCCCAGTCTTTTGCTAGCCTTCACTTGTATTAAGCGGGAATACTGCTTGTGCATCCAATTCCATAAACCCCAGAGTTGTTCCATATGAGTCCACCATACCTAGCTATATACGGTATCTACCTGCCGTTCCAAGTAAATTTGCATGTGCCAAACTCTAAACATTCAAATAAATATCCTATTTTGTATGCTCGAATAGCTCATGTATCAACTAGGGTTGTCTGTATCTTCCATGTTAGGCGGGTTATTCTCAAGAGGAGTGGACTCCGCTCCTCACTCACGAGAAAGTGGCTGGTCACCGGGATGCCCAGTCCCATGCTTTATGCAAACTAAATCAAAATAATTGCAAACAAAACTCCCCCTAGGACTCTTGTTAGTTGGAGGCACTCGTTGTTTCGAGCAAGCCATGGATTGATGCTTGTTGGTGGAGGGGGAGTATAAACTTTACCATTCTGTTTGGGAACCGCCTATAATGTGTGTAGCATGCAAGATATCGCGATCTCTTGGTTGTTATGCTGACAATGAAAGTATACCGCTCAAAATATTACTCACCTCTATTTCAAAACCGAGCTCTGGCACCTCTACAAATCCCTGCTTCCCTCTGCGAAGGGCCTATCTATTTACTTTTATGTTGAGTCATCATCCTCTTATTAAAAAGCACCAGTTGGAGAGCACCGCTGTCATTTGCATTCATTACTGTTAGTTTACATTGAGTATGACTTGACTGGATCTCTTTTACCATGAATTACAATGTCTGGTCAATCCTTGATCTTTAAAGGTGCTCTGCATTTATGTTTTGCGGTCTCAGAAAGGGCTAGCGAGATACCATCTTGTTATATCATATTATGATTGCTTTGAGAAAGTGTTGTCATCCGAGATTTAATATTATTGCTCGCTAGTTGATTATGCCATTGATATGAGTAAACATGAGACCTAAGCATTATTATGAATACAGTTAGTTTATAATCTTTGCTGAAAACTTGAATGCTGGCTTTACATATTTACAACAACAAGAGCAAACCGAGTTTGTAATAGTTTTTCTTTATCACTTTCAGTTTGTCAACTGAATTGCTTGAGGACAACCAAAGGTTTAAGCTTGGGGGAGTTGATACGTCTCCATCGTATCTACTTTTCCAAACACTTTTGCCCTTGTTTTGGACTCTAATTTGCATGATTTGAATGGAACTAACCCGGACTCACGCTGTTTTCAGCAGAATTGCCATGGTGTTATTTATGTGTAGAATCAAAAGTTCTCGGAATGATCTGAAACTTCACGGAACGTCTTTTTTGGAAATAATAAAAAATCCTTGCAAAAGATGAAGACCTGGGGGGCCCACACCCTAGCCACTAGGGTGGGGGCGCGCCCCCCTACCTCGTGGGCCCCCTAGAGCTCCTCCGACCTCAACTTCAACTCTATATATTTGCTTTCGGGGAGAAAAAAATAGAGGAGAAGGATTCGTCGTGTTTTACGATACGGAGCCGCCGCCAAGCCCTAAAACCTCTCGGGAGGGCTGATCTGGAGTCCGTTCAGGGCTCTGGAGAGAGGAATCCGTCGCCATCGTCATCATCAACCTTCCTCCATCACCAATTTCATGATGCTCACCGCCGTGCATGAGTAGTTCCATCATAGGCTTGCTGGACGGTGATGGGTTGGATGAGATTTATCCTGTAATCGAGTTAGTTTTGTTAGGGTTTGATCCCTAGTATCCACTATGTTTTGAGATTGATGTTGCTATGACTTTGCTATGCTTAATGCTTATCACTAGGGCCCAAGTGCCATGATTTCAGATCTAAACCTATTATGTTTTCCTCAATATATGTGAGTTCTTGATCCTATCTTGCAAGTCTATAGTCACCTACTATGTGTTTTGATCCGGCAACCCGGAAGTGACAATAATCGGGACCACTCCCGGTGATGACCGTAGTTTGAGGAGTTCATATATTCACTATGTGTTAATGCTTTGGTCCGGTACTCTATTAAAAGGAGGCCTTAATATCCCTTAGTTTCCACTAGGACCCCGCTGCCACGGGAGGGTAGGACAAAAGATGTCATGCAAGTTCTTTTCCATAAGCACGTATGACTATATTCGGAATACATGCCTACATTACATTGATGAATTGGAGCTAGTTCTGTGTCACCCTAGGTTATGACTGTTACATGATGAACCACATCCGGCATAATTCTCTATCACCGATCCATTGCCTACGAGCTTTCCATATATTGTTCTTCGCTTATTTACTTTTCCGTTGCTACTGTTACAATCACTACAAAATACCAAAAACATTACTTTTGCTACCGTTACTTTTGCTATCGTTACCACTGCTATCATACTACTTTGCTACTAAATACTTTGCTGCACATATTAAGTTTCCAGGTGTGGTTGAATTGACAACTCAGCTGCTAATACTTGAGAATATTCTTTGGCTCCCCTTGTGTCGAATCAATAAATTTGGGTTGAATACTCTACCCTCGAAAACTGTTGCGATCCCCTATACTTGTGGTTATCAAGGGCCTCCTCGCCTCGCCTGCATCCTCTCCGCCTAGGCCGCCGATGGCTCGTTGTAAAACACTTGCAGGCGTCAAGATCTCCACCAAGGGAGGGTTATCACTGCAACGGGTCAGGCGTTCGGGTGCCAAGGTCCCTGCTACCCCGGCAGCAGTGGTTGCCAAAAAACTTGTATGCTGCTGTCTAGGGATTACAAAGGACGGTTAGGACGTCACGGAGGCCACACTAGCAGATTTCACTGCCAAGTTCAAATACCAACTGGCTCCTGAAGTGATCCTGGCGATGCGCTCCTTCTTCCATCTGGATGATGCTGCTGTTAATGGCGTTGAGGACGCCTTGCTCGGCCACGGGGGAGAAGGAGCCCTGGAGCTTGCGGCGACCCAGGACGGGGCACTGGCTCAGGAGGAGTTGGTTTGATCAGCCAGCCTCCAAGTTAGGGTGTTGCAATAGTTGTCATGTTAATTCATCTTCGTACTAGGCCCGAGTGGTCTCCTATCGATGTTGTTTTTATTTGCGTGAGTTGTACCTCAGTGCTTGTGTTCTATCTCCGGTTAGGAGCTTCGTTGTGTTGTCAAAGCTGGTTGTGGTGTTCTCTGTTCTTTCCCCATGTTGTGTCCTTCACACGCGCACACCCTGGAATTGGCCTATGGCCAAGCAAAAGTGCAAACCATGGTTTTCCATGTCGATACAACCAGTAAACACACTGAGATGGAATGTACGTGGGCTAAATTGCCAGAAGAGAAGGGAAAATGTTAGTGCCACAATCGTTGCCTCCTCGTGCCAACTGGTCTATTTACAAGAAACAAAATTAGAGGGTGTGGACAAGTACATGGCTGCATACCTTGGTGGCAACAGGCTGAAAGGTTTTGCACAACACCCAGCCATCGGGACGAGAGGCAGGATCCTGTTGCTTTGGGACGATGATGTCTTTGATGTCTCCGGTGTTTCAACATTGACTTACTGCCTTTCGGCCACGGTTACAATTCGTGCGCCTGGTGTCAGCTTCATGCTCACCTCTGTATATGGGCCCACTGATCATGCTTGCAAAGACGCCTTCTTCACTGAATTAACCGCCCTCAAGCCGGTGTCGGGTGTTGCTTGGCTTGCCCTTGGAGACTTCAACCAAATTTACTAGGCTAGGGATAAGAACAAGAGAAATGTGAACACGAGTAGGATCAACCAGTTCCGTGCAGCACTACAATCTTGTGAGCTCAAGGAGATCCATCTTCAGAACAGACGCTTCACTTGGAGCAATGAGAGAGACAATCCGACCCTCTGCAAGCTTGACTCCTTTTTTTGCAATGCGGATTGGGACACGACTTTCAACACCCATGTGCTCCATTCTTTGTCGCCTTCCCTCTCAGACCATTGCCCTCTTCTGCTTGCAGATGACAAAGGACCCAGGAAGCCACAATATTTCAAATTCAAGAACTTCTGGGTTTCTTTGCCTGGATTCAATGAGGTGCTCCTCAAGGCTTGGAATGAGTGGGTGGTGTTGGGGGACGTAGTAATTTCAAAATTTTCCTATGCACACACAGGATCATGATTATGCATAGCAACGAGAGGGGAGAGTGTTGTCCACATACCCTCGTAGACCGAATGCGGAAGCATTAGCACAACGCATTTGATGTAGTTGTACGTCTTCACGATTCGACCGATCCAAGTACCGAACGTACGGCACCTCCGAGTTCTGCACACGTTCAGCTCGATGACGTCCTGCGAACTCCGATCCAGCAGAGCTTCACGGGAGAGTTCCGTTAGCATGACGGCGTGGTGACAGTGATGATGTTGCTACCGACGCAGGGCTTCGCCTAAGCACTGCTACGATATGACCGAGGTGGAATATGGTGGAGGGGGCACCGCACACGGCTGGAATACATCAATAGATCAACTTGTGTGTCTTGGGGTACCCCCTACCCCCGTATATAAAGGAGCAAGGGAGGAGGAGGCCGGCCCTAGGAGGGGCGCGCCAAGGGAGTAGGATTCCTACTCCTAGTAGGAGTAGGTTTCCTCCTTCCCTAGTCCAACTAAGAGAAGGGGGGAAAGGAGGGGAGTGGAGAAGGAAGGGAGAGGGGGGCCGCGCCCCAAACGCCTTGTCCAATTCGGACTGGGCTTGGGAGGGGCGCGCGCCACCTCCTGGCTGCTGCCTCTCCTTCCCACTAAGGCCCATTAAGGCCCAATACTTCTTTCACGTATTCCCGTAACTCCCCGGTACTCCGAAAAATACCTGAAGCACTCGGAACCTTTCCGATGTCTGAATATAGTCGTCCAATATATCAATCATTATGTCTCGACCATTTTGAGACTCCTCGTCATGTCCCCGATCTCATCTGGGACTCCGAACTACCTTCGGTACATCAAATCACATAAACTCATAATACCAATCGTCACCGAACGTTAAGCGTGCGAACCCTATGGGTTCGAGAACTATGTAGACATGACCGAGACACATCTCCGGTCAATAACCAATAGCGGAACCTGGATGCTCATATTGGCTCCCACATATTCTACGAAGATCTTTATCGGTCAAACCGCATAACAACATACGTTGTTCCCTTTGTCATCGGTATGTTACTTGCCCGAGATTCGATCATCGGTATCTCAATACCTAGTTCAATCTCGTTACCGGCAAGTCTCTTTACTCGTTCCGTAATAAATCATCCCGTAACTAACTCATTAGTTACAATGCTTGCAAGGCTTATAGTGATGTGCATTACCGAGTGGGCCCATAGATACCTCTCCGACAATCGGAGTGACAAATCCTAATCTCGAAATACACCAACTCAACAAGTACCTTTGGAGACACCTGTAGAGCACCTTTATAATCACCCAGTTACGTTGAGACATTTGGTAGCACACAAAGTGTTCCTCTGGTAAACGGGAGTTGCATAATCTCATAGTCATAGGAACATGTATAAGTCATGAAGAAAGCGCAATAGCAACATACTAAACGATCAAGTGCTAAGCTAACGGAATGGGTCAAGTCAATCACATCATTCTCCTAATGATGTGATCCCATTAATCAAATGACAACTCATGTCTATGGCTAGGAAACATAACCATCTTTGATCAACGAGCTAGTCAAGTAGAGGCATACTAGTGACAGTTTGTTTGTCTATGTATTCACACATGTACTAAGTTTCTGGTTAATACAATTCTAGCATGAATAATAAACATTTATCATGATATAATGTAATATAAATAACAACTTTATTATTGCCTCTAGGGCATATTTCCATCAGTCTCCCACTTGCACTAGAGCCAATAATCTAGTTCCACATCATCATGTGATTTAACATCAATAGTTCACATCTTTATGTGATTAGTTCACATCTCCATGTGACTAACACCCAAAGGGTTTACTAGAGTCAATAATCTAGTTCACATCGCTATGTGATTTACACCCAAAGAGTGATCATGTTTTGCTTGTGAGAAATTTAGTCAACGGGTCTGCCACATTCAGAGCCGTATGTATTTTGCAAATTTTCTATGTCTACAATGCTTTGCACAGAGCTACTCTAGCTAATTGCTCCCACTTTCAATATGTATCTAGATCGAGACTTAGAGTCATCTAGATCGGTGTCAAAAGCTTGTATCGACGTAACTCTTTACGACGAACTCTTTTATCACCTCCATAACCGAGAAATATTTCCTTAGTACTCTAAGGATAATTTTGACCGTTGTCCAGTGACCTACTCCTATATCACTATCGTACTCCTTTGCCAAACTCAGGGCAGGGTATACAATAGGTCTGGTACATAGCATGACATACTTCATAGAACCTATGACTGGGGCATTGAGAATGACTTTTTCATTCTCTTTCTATTTTCTGCCGTGGTCGGGTTTTGAGTCTTTACTCAACTTTACACCTTCTAACACAGGCAAGAACTCCTTCTTTGACTGTTCCATTTTGAACCACTTCAAAATCTTGTCAAGGTATGTACTTATTGAAAAAACTTATCAAGCGTCTTGATCTATCTCTATAGATCTTGATGCTCAATGTGTAAGCAGCTTCATCGAGGTCTTTCTTTGAAAAACTTTTTCAAACACTCCTTTATGCTTTCCAGAGAATTCTACATTATTTCTGATCAACAATATGTCATTCACATATTCTTATCAGAAATGTTGTAGTGCTCCCACTCACTTTCTTGTAAATACAGGCTTCACCGCAAGTCTGTATAAAACCATATGCTTTGATCACTTTATCAAAGCATATATTCTAACTCCGAGATGCTTGCACCAGTCCATAGATGGATCGCTGGAGCTTGCTCACTTTGTTAGCACCTTTAGGATAAAACCTTTAGGTTGCATCATATACAACTCTTCTTCCAGAAATCCATTCAGGAATGCAGTCTTTACATCCATTTTCCAAATTTCATAATCATAAAATGCCGCAATTGCTAACATGATTTGGACGGACTTAAGCATCGATACGAGTGATAAAATCTCATCGTAGTCAACACCTTGAACTTGTCGAAAACATTTTGCGACAATTTGAGCTTTGTAGATAGCAACACTACTATCAGCGTCCGTCTTCCTCTTGAAAATCCATTTATTCTAAATGACTCGCCGATCATCGGGCAAGTCAATCGAAGTCCATACTTTGTTCTCATACATGGATCTTGTCTCAGATTTCATGGCCTCAAGCCATTTCGCGGAATCTGGGCTCATCATCGCTTCCTCATAGTTCATAGGTTCGTCATGGTCTAGGAACATGACTTCCAGAAAGGATCTCCTTACCACTCTGGTGTGGGCCATACTCTGGTTATCCTACGAGGTTCGGTAGTAACTTGATATGAAGTTTCATGATCATCATCATTAGCTTCCTCACTAATTAGTGTAGAGATCACTAGAACTGATTTCTGTCATGAACTACTTTCCAATTTGGGAGAAGGTACAATTACCTTATCAAGTTCTACATTCCTCCCACTCACTTCTTTCGAGAGAAACTTCTTCTCTAGAAAGGATCCACTCTTTAGCAACAAAGATATTGCCTTTCGGATCTATGATAGAAGGTGTACCCAACAGTTTCTTTTGGGTATCCTATGAAGACACACTTTTCCGATTTAGGTTTGTGCTTATCAGGCTAAAAATTTTTCACATAAGCATCACAACCCCAAACTTTAAGAAACGATAGCTTAGGTTTCTAGCCAAACCATAGTTCATACGGTGTCGTCTCAACAGATTAGACGGTGCCCTATATAATGTGAATGTAGCTGTCTCTAATTCATAACCCCAAAACGATAGTGGAAAATCGGTAAGAGACATCATAGATTGCACTATATCCAATAAAGTACGGTTATGACGTTCAGACACACCATTATATTGTGGTGTTCCAGGTGGCATGAATTTGTGAAACAATTCCACATTGTTTTAGTTGAAGACCAAACTCGTAACTCAAATATTCGTCTCCGCGATCAGATTATAGAAACTTCATTTTCTTGTTATGATGTTTTTCCACTTCACTCTGAAATTCTTTGAACTTTTCAAATGTTTCAGACTTATGTTTCATCAAGTAGATATACCTGTCGGTGTCAAAACCGGCGGATCTCGGGTAGGGGGTCCCGAACTATGCGTTTAAGGCGGATGGTAATAGGAGGTAGGGGACACGATGTTTTACCCAGGTTCGGGCCCTCTTGATAGAGGTAAAACCCTACGTCCTGCTTGATTGTTCTTGATAATATGAGTATTACAAGAGTAGATCTACCACGAGATCAGAGAGGCTAAACGCTAGAAGCTAGCCTATGGTATGGTTGTATGTTGTCCTACGGACTAAAACCCTCCGGCTTATATAGACACCGGAGGGGGCTAGGGTTACACAAGGCCGGTTACAAAGAGGGAGATATCCATATCTGTATTGCCTAGCTTGCCTTCCACGCCAAGTAGAGTCCCATCCGGACACGGGATGAAGTCTTTAGTCTTGTATCTTAATAGTCCAACAGTCCGGCCAAAGGATATAGTCTGGCTGTCCGGCGACCCCCTAATCCAGGACTCCCTCAGTAGCCCCTGAACCAGGCTTCAATGACGATGAGTCCGGCGCGCAGTGTTGTCTTCGGCATTGCAAGGCGGGTTCCTCCTCCGAATACACCATGGAAGAGTTTGAATGCAAGGATAGTGTCCGACCCTGTAAAATAAGTTCCACATACCACCATAGAGAGAATAATACTTCCATAAATCCAATCCGCTGACATGTTTTGATAGTATGACATCACTTCATGGCCCGGTTATTATTCGAACCACTTTTCTCAACCAGCTCCGCACATATCGCGAGGCGGTTTTCTCGATACGTCTTGTCAAAGCAGAGATCGTGTTCCCCTTATCACGGGATTCTCATCAATACGGACGTGGGTAACCCAACTGCGCCATCAATTACGGCGCCTGGGGAATAAGCGATTTTGCCAAGCAAGTGGGTAGACTCATCGCCTCCTCCGCCCTTATAAAAGGGACAAAGATCTACTTTTTTCACCCACGCCTTCTTCCTTCTCGCTTTCCCATTCCCGCACACTCGAGCTCTAGCGCCCAAGCTCGAGTTCCTCTTCTCAAACCACTCCAAGCATGTCTGGAGTAGGAGGCAAGTGGATGGTTTCCTCCGTCATGGAGGAAAACATCAAAAAGTTATGGGAGGCCGGATACCTACCTGCGAATATCTCGCACCGGCTGCCGAATGCAAGGCAGATCGTCCCAATGCCCGAACCCCATGAGAGGGTAGTTTTTCTTTCCCATTTCGTCCGCGGACTAGGATTTCCTCTCCACCCGTTTGTCCGCGGGCTCATGTTCTACTACGGGCTGGATTTCCATGATCTGGCCCCCAACTTTATCCTCAACATCTCGACATTTATCGTCGTGTGCGAGGCCTTCCTCCGCATCAGGCCCCACTTCGGCCTATGGCTGAAAACCTTCAATGTCAAACTGAAGGTGGTGGGAGGCCAGCAAGCAGAATGCGGAGGCGCCATGGTGGGCACAATGCCCAATGTCACCTGGCTCGAGGGTACCTATGTGGATACCGTAAAGGGGTGGCAATCGGGGTGGTTCTACATCACCGAGCCGCGTGACTCCAACTGGGTGGCGGCCCCCAAATTTCGATCCGGAATCCCCACACAGCTCACCTCCTGGAAAAAGAAGGGCATGTCCTAGGGTTCTTTGGTAGAGCTGACCGGACTCCAGACCTGCATCCAGAACATGACGAGCAAGAAAATCAAGCTCGTCAATGTGGTCCAGGTTATGCTCTTCCACCGGGTCCTTCCGTGCCAACAACGGGCATTTGTTTTGTGGGAGTTCGACTTGGCCCAGCACCAGACGCTGCGAGAGCTCTACGACACGACGCACGAGGACGTCTGGAGGGTGCTGTTCAAGGGTGCCGAGATGCCTCCCTCCCTCACTGAGGACCGCGGACTCAGCGTAAAGCGCCGTGCCCATTCGGTAGGCTTTTATATCTCTCAGGGTATTTATGCGCCCTGGTTTAGTTATGTGCTGGATCTGAGCTTTCGCGTCATTAACATGACTGGATAAAGACAGCGGAGCAGCTTGATTGCCCAGCCCCCCTGCCCGAAGATCCTGCAAACGCTCTTCTAACGAAGATGCTGACTCCGGCACCTTACGAGGTGCCGGAAAAGACGGCCAAGAAGAAGGCCGCGGGGACCCAAAAGGGTCTCCGGCACAAGATGGTTCTATCGGACTCATCGTCTGATGAGTCCAGCGCGCACTCCTCCCACGGAAACGAGGAGGAGGAGAAAAGTTCTCTCCCCCCCCCCCCGCCAGGGGAGACAAGAAAAGGAAGGGCGACCCATCCGGGGAGGCCGAAGGGTCCAAGAAGGGAAAGACCCTCCCTCCGGACTGTGCCACGACGGCCACCGACAGCGGCGATGAGTGGCTACCCAGGGACAAGCCCCTGGCGAAATCGTAAGTGTCCGGACACCATAGTACTTCATGGTACGTTTTATTGTACTGCCTTTGCTCATGCCGAACCTGATTATGCAGTCCGGACCGAGCTCGTCTCGATGTACCCTCGTTGAGCGGCTCTTTGGGCTCGTCGGATATGAACAGCGGTTCTCCTCCGGCGGCTTCCACCCCTCGCCCTACGGACAACGCCGAGGTGGTGTCTCAAGAGGCACCGTCCGAAGGGGAGGCAGTCCCGGGGTGCCTCACAGCGACCTCTCGGACCCTGGGTACCAAGGGAGCGAGGCTCCCACGGGCTTCGAGTTCGGGCCCCAGCCGGACACCGCGCCGGAACCTTCAATGGTTCCGGACTTCGGCAGGCGGCCCCCCATTAAGGGGGGCCAACCATCCGTGCCGGTGTCCTCTGTCCAACCAGAGGCACCGGACAACTTGCTGGAAGCGCTTCACAGCGCTTCCATCGATGAAGAACACCGCACTATCATGAGTGCGGTGGTTAAGAAGGTTCAGTCCGCCAAGAACGGGGTGACCGAAGCTTGCGCCAGCCTCCTAACAGGCTTTGAGTAAGCATTCAAAATATAAAAATATTACCGCATAGATAGTAGCCCCTGATGCTCTGTTCGGCGTTCACGAAGAAAAGCCGAATGGAGTATCAAATGATAACTCAGGAGTCTAATTAGAGTATGTCTATGTGTATGTGCAGGCTTCCGTGCTGGCCGCTGCCGCACGTACTGCGGAGGTCTCTGCACTGAAGCAGGCCCTGAAGCGGCCCAAGGACGAGCTCGGCCTTACCAAGGGGCAGCTCGAAGAGAGCAAAGGTAAGATATACCCCAATTTATATAGTTAAAAAGAAGTTCTGTGTAAAGTAATAGTATCATCATGAATTTGTCAGGGGCCACGACCGAGGTGGAGACCCTGAGGAAGGTGTTGTCCGCGCCCGAAGACAAAGCGGCCAAAGAACATATTGAATGAGAGAAACAAGAAACCCGAGTGGGCGAGGTGCGGCAAGAGCTCGAGGCTCTTGCCAAGAAGCACGAGTCCTTGGATCTTGACTCCAAGATGCGGGAGTCCGAGCTCGTGCAGGCGCTTGAAAGTGTCCAGAGCGCCAAGGCCGAAGCCCACAAGGCCCTCCAGGAGATTGATGCGGCAAAGAAGATAGCAGCGGGTAAGGCATTCAATATGCAAAGCAAGCATGTGAAGGAGACTTTCCTTTTTCTTACCTGAGTTCGAAGCTCTCCAGGAGCATTTGCAGATCTTCCCCGCAGTGTGCTGGATGCCGCAGAGTTTTACCGGGCTGAGGAGGGGAGCTCAACGGAGAAGTTGTTCTGGTCTCAGTATACTGGGACCGAACACCCCGTGTCCTTGAGCGACTAGCTGAAGCAGTTGGTCGAACTTGACAAGGCGACCGAATAGGCCATGAGGGGCCTTATAGTCCGGATGTGGCCTGGCGAGCCCTTGTCCGGCAGCTACTTCAGTCTGGTGAGGCTGCTGGTGGAAGCCTGCCCATGGCTTGAAGTCATCAAGCGATCCATCTGAATCGAAGGTGCACGCAGAGCTTTTGCCCGGGCGAAGGTGCACTGGGCGAAGATGGTCGCCGTGAAGCTTGTGAAGGAGAGGCCGCCGGAGGTCAAGGAGCATCACTGCCCTGAGAATTACTATGAGAGCGTCCTGAAGGGTTCCCGCTTAGTGGCAGATGAGTGTGCCAAGGATGTAATTTTTGAGTGAACATGCCCATGTGATCCTGTAATATGAAACGAGTTCTTTTGCGCCATGCGACGCTTTCTTAATTTAAAATATTACCTTCTGTGCGGCCGTTTATAAAATTTGAGAGTTGGCCATTCGTCGGCTTCTGCCCTCATGTAGCTTGTACTGGGGTGTTCAGGGTAAATCTGAACACTCTTTACCCCAATTTTGGGTCCTTCAAGGGAGGTGCTCAGCGCAACGAACCAGGCAATCAGACTATGATGCTTTATCACTCTCACTTAGCCATAGAAGTCTATGATTTTAAATTTTTGGCGAAGCCCCTGGTATTCGGAGGGCCGAATTCGGGGCGCTATAAACGCCTAAGCTGGACAAGGCCGACTCCTCGCCCGAAGCGGAAAAAGTCTTTAAGGACTTGAGACCTCTCGAACAACGACCGACCTCTCGCCTTATCATGACAGTCAATTTTTGGCTTTCTCTACTGAGGTGCTCGTCTGGAAGAACCGGGACACAGTCGCAGTAGTTCTCCCACCGCTACCTTAGCCGATATAGCGGAACGTAAGGTACCAAAGCATGGGAGCCGGGCAACCCAACATTTGACCCAAGACATGATTCAGAGCTGATGCATATAATGCTATAAGTTCGGGGTGCCGCACTTTCGAAAGTGTTCGGGCTTCTTGCACCGTATTACGAGGTAAGCGAGAGCCCCTGGCGTACTGACCGTACCCGAGCATGCAGGTTTAGAATGTCGTAAATGGACATATAAGAGAAAGAGAAAAACTTAAATAATGCAATAACAGATTAATAATATGCATTGTTATTTGAATAATACGTCGAAGCGTACTGGTACAAGTAGTGCAATAAGCGTAAAGTAGGACAATTCGAAATGTCCTATCCAAGGCAAGCTACGCAATAATAGTGAAAAGCGGGTATATCAAGTATTACTAGAAACCACCTGGCGGTTCCTGTGTTCATCTTAGCTTCTTGCCACCTTGGTTGTTGCTTCCGGAATGTGTCCGGCCGTCGGACTGCCGGAAAGGCCTTCTGAAGAGTTAGGCCCTGAAAGAGAAAGGGAATGTCAAAGGTATACAGCCCCTGGTGTGGTTAAGCCACAATGCGGGGCGTGTCCTGATTGTGCCCCCGCCTATGTCCATAGTATTTTCAATGCATAGTTATGTACGTGCGGCACGAATTTCTTCGCTGCACTGGGACTGGGACGGGGGCCGAATTGCTAGGCGAGCGTAGATCACGCCAGGCGATCCTGTTGCAGATTATTCCGGACTCGCTTGAAGGTGTCCGGGGGCTGTAACGCCGAATGAGTGGTCTGTCTGAACATGCTGCTTTGTGCTTCTGCTGCAAGGGCCGCAGTGTGCTCTTCCGTACGGAGCGAGCGTTCTATGTTTCCATTTACTGTTATGACCCCGCGAGGTCCTGGCATCTTGAGCTTGAGGTAGGCGTAATGCGGCACTGCATTGAATTTGCAAATGATGTCCGTCCGAGCAGTGCATGATAGCCACTGCAAAACGGGACAATGTCAAAGATTAACTGTTCGCTTCGGAAGTTATCCGGTGATTCGAAGACCACTTCCAGTGTGATTGAGCCTGTGCAATGGGCCTCTACACCTGGGATGACGCCTTTAAAGGTGGTTTTGCTGGGTTTCATCCTTGAGGGATCGATACCCATTTTTCGCACTGTATCCTGATAAAGCAGGTTCTGGCTGCTGCCGTCGTCCATAAGGACTTGAGTGAGGTGAAATCCGTCAATGATGGGGTCTAGGACCAGTGCAGCGGATCCGCCATGACGGATGCTAGTGGGGTGGTCCCTATGATCGAAGGTGATCGGACAAGCAGACCATGGGTTGAACTTCGGGGCGACGGGCTCCATCGCATAGACATCCCTTAGTGCACGCTTCCGCTCCCTCTTGGGAATATGGGTTGCGTATATCATGTTCACTGTCTTCACTTGCGGGGGAAACCCCTTCTGTCCTCCTGGGTTCAGCAGCCGGGGCTCCTCCTCGTCATCTCTATGCAGCCCCTTGTCCTTGTTTTTGGCATTTAACTTGCCGGCCTGCTTGAACACCCAGCATTCTCTATTGGTGTGATTGGCTGGCTTGTCAGGGGTGCCGTGGATTTGACACGAGCGATCCAGTATGCGATCCAGACTGGACGGAGCCGGAGTATTTCTTTTGAATGGCTTTTTCCGCTGACCGGATCTAGAGCCTTTGAATCCGGCATTAACTTCCGTATCTTCAGTGTTATCGCTATTATTACGGCGCTTTGGTCTATTACGACGTTGCCTACCGTTAACGTCTTTGGTATCTGAGGTATCCGGATTCCTTGATGTGTTGTTGCTGCGAGCCAGCCAGCTGTCCTCGCCCGCACAAAAGCGGGCCATGAGTGTTGTGAAGGCTGCCATAGATTTCGGCTTCTCCTGGCCGAGTTGGCGGGCGAGCCACTCGTTGCGGGTGTTATGCTTGAATGCCGCTAGGGCTTCTGCATCCGGACAGTCTACAATTTGATTTTTCTTAGTCAAGAACCAAGTCCAGAATTGTCTAGCCGATTCCCCTGGCTACTAGGTTATGTGGCTCAAGTCATCAGCATCCGGTGGCCGCACATAAGTGCCCTGGAAGTTGTCAAGAAATGCATCTTCCAAATCCTCCCAACTGCCGACGGAATCTGCTGGCAAGCTATTCAGCCAATGCCGAGCTGGTCCTTTGAGTTTTAGTGGGAGGTACTTGATGGCATGTAGATCGTCACCGTGAGCCATGTGGATGTGAAGGAGGAAATCCTCAATCCATACAACGAGATCTGTCGTGCAGTCATATGATTCGATATTTACGGGTTTGAAACCCTCCGGGAATTCATGATTCATAACTTCATCAGTGAAGCATAGGGGGTGTGCGGCGCCTCTGTGCCGGGCTATATCCCGACGTAGTTCGTATGAGTCTTGTCTGCTATATTCGGCCCGGCCGGATTTATTCTTGGTGTATCCGACGCGACGATCATCGTCCCGTGTGGGCACACGTGTTCGTGTCCCGTATATTGACCTTGCGATTTTTGCCTTGCTGTCCAAGATGTCTCGCAGGTCCTCTGTATTGCCCCAGGCCTTAGTATCTTTGACGGAGTGGCGGCGGGGTGCAGACTGATCTTTAGGATGAAACGCCTCTCTGGCTCGGCCACGTAGTGGCCGGTCAGCCGCATCATACATTGGTGAATGAGGTTTCAATGCTTCCTCCTCGAGGTGAGGTAGCAACCTGCATTTGGGGTAACTCTTGGACGGGCGCTCGAATTCATGCTTCTTGGCCGCAAGGACTTCGGTCCATCTGTCTGCTAGCAGGTCTTGATCAGCTTGAAGCTGTTGTTGTTTCTTCTTTAGGCTACTTGCCATGGCCATAAGCCGGCGCTTGAAGCGCTCTTGCTCGACGGGGTCCTCAGGCACGATAAACTCATCGTCGCCGAGGCTCGCCTCGTCTTCGGAGGGAGGCATGTAATTGTCCTCCTCCGGTTCTCCATCTGCTGCCCGCTCTGGGGGGCTAGCTTGTTCATCCTCTAGCTCCGCACCATGCTGGAGGGGATTGTTGTTGTCTTTGGCGCTATCCGGAGTGTTATTATCTCCTGTGCCGGTATCACTGCTCTTGCTGTGGCGGGACTTAGAGCGGCGCCACTGACGTCGGCGCTTGGGTTGCTTTTTGGAGGGGTCATCCTCCGCTTTCTCGTCGCCATTGGCTTCTTTGGGGGTGTCCACCATGTATATATCATATGAGGAGGTGGCGGTCCAGTGCCGTTCGTCTCCGGCTTTGTCGTCCATACCGTTAAAGTCTTCGGAGCCGAAGTCGAGTATGTTGGTTAAGTCATCGACAGTGGCTACTAAGTGGGTGGTGGGTGGGTAGCGAATTTCCTCGTCGCCCGCATCCCATTCTAGCCGGACATAGTTCGGCCAAGGTTCTCCCGACAGGGAGAGAGACCTTAATGAATTTAGCACATCCCCGAAGGGTGAGTGCTGAAAGATGTCCGCGGAGGTGAACTCCCTGATCGGCGCCCAGTCAGACTCGACGGGCACGGATATGAGCGGCTCGGAGTCCGTGGCCGTAGATGAATCTAGTGGTTTGGCGACATGGCTCTCGTAAGGGGTGAAGTCAATATCCGGCTCTATCGCCACTGAGAGTGCGGCCTCCATGGCGGGGTCCATCCCTCCGCTCTCGGATGGCGCGACTTGCTCCGGATTGATGGGCAGAGTAGCTGCGGATGCGATCTCCCGAATATTGTCCGACGGCAGAGTTACGTCATGCTCGTCAAGACTGTACGGCGTGTCCGACATGGGCTCGAATCCGTCGAAGATCAAGTCTCCGCGGATGTCGGCCGTGTAGTTCAAGATTCCAAATCTAACCTAATGGCCAGGGGCGTAGCTCTCAATCTGCTCCAGCTGGCCAAGCGAATTGGCCTGCAGTGCAAAGCCGCCGAATATGAAGATCTGTTCGGGGAGGAAAGCCTCACCCTGGACCGCATCGCTAGCGATGATCGAAGGAGCCATCAAGCCTTTTGGTGACGACATAGTGGAACTCTCAATGAAAGCACCAAAGTCAGTGTCAAAACCGGTGGATCTCGGGTAGGGGGTCCCGAACTATGCGTCTAAGGTGGATGGTAACAGGAGGCAGGGGACACGATGTTTTACCCAGGCTCGGGCCCTCTTGATAGAGGTAAAACCCTACGTCCTGCTTGATTGTTCTTGATAATATGAGCATTACAAGAGTAGATCTACCACGAGATCAGAGAGGCTAAACGCTAGAAGCTAGCCTATGGTATGATTGTATGTTGTCCTACGGACTAAAACCCTCCGGTTTATATAGACACCGTCCGGAAGGGACTTTTCTTGGCGTGGAAGGCAAGCTTGGCGATACGGATATGTTGATCTCCTACCATTGTAACCGACTCTGTGTAACCCTAGCCCTCTCCGATGTCTATATAAACCGGAGGCTTTTAGTCCGTAGGACGAACATACAATCATACCATAGGCTAGCTTCTAGGGTTTAGCCTCTCTGATCTCGTGGTAGATCTACTCTTGTACTACCCATATCATCAATATTAATCAAGCAGGACGTAGAGTTTTACCTCCATCAAGAGGGCCCGAACCTGGGTAAAACATTGTGTCCCCTGCCTCCTGTTACCATCCGCCTAGATGCACAGTTCGGGACCCCCTACCCGAGATCCGCCGGTTTTGACACCGACATTGGTGCTTTCATTGAGAGTTCCTCTGTGTCGTCACTTTTAGGCCCGATGGCTTCTCCGATCATCAACAGCGATGCGATCCAGGGTGAGACTTTTCTCCCCGGACAGATCTTCGTATTCGGCGGCTTTGCACTACGGGCCAATTCGCTTGGTCATCTGGAGCAGATCGAAAGCTACGCCCCTGGCCATCAGGTCAGATTTGGAAGTTTGAACTACACGGCCGACATCCGTGGAGACTTGATCTTTGACAGATTCGAGCCACAGCCGAGCGCGCCGCACTCTCACGATGGGCATGAAATAGCTCTGCCGCCGAACAATGCCCTGGAGGCCGCACCTGTGTCTGCTCTGACCCCTAGCTCGGAGCCGATCACACCAATCGAGGATGGGTGGTTAGACACCGCCTTGGGGGCTGTAATCTCTACAGCGATCGAGCCAAACACCAGCCCTATTCTCTGTGAAGCCTGTGAATCCAAGGAGCCGGACTCCCCTCCTGACTCCGAGCCCTCCGCGCCCCTACCGATCGAACCCGATTGGGCGCCAATCATGGAGTTCACCGCCGCGGACATCTTTCAGCACTCGCCCTTCGGCGATATTCTGAATTCACTAAAGTCTCTCTCTTTATCAGGAGAGCCCTGGCCGGACTATGGTCAGCAAGGTTGGGATGCGGACGATGAAGAAATTCAAAGCCCACCCACCACCCACTTCGTAGCCACTGTCGATGATTTAACCGACATGCTCGACTTCGACTCCGAAGACATCGACGGTATGGATGCCGATGCAGGAGATGATCAAGAACCAATGCCTATAGGGCACTGGAAAGCCACCTCGTCGTATGATATATACATGGTGGACACCCCAAAAGAAGGCAATGGCGATGGAACAGTGGAGGATGACCCCTCCAAGAAGCAGCCTAAGCGCCGGCGTCAGCGGCGCCGCTCTAAATCCCGCTAAAGCAAAAACGATGATTCCGGCACGGGAGATAATAACACCCCGGACAGTGCCGAAGACAACCACCTCCAGCAAGATTCAGCACAGGAGGATAGAGAAGCCAACCCTCATGAGAGAGCGGCAGACAGAGAGGTCGAGGACGATAATTATATGCCTCCCTCCGAAGACGAGGCAAGCCTCGATGACGATGAATTTGTCATGCCGGAGGATCCCATCGAACAAGAGCGTTTCAAACGCAGGCTCATGGCCACGGCGAACAGCCTCAAGAAAAAACAGCAACAACTTAGAGCCGATCAAGATTTGCTAGCCGACAAATGGACTGAAGTCCTTGCGACCGAAGAGTACGAACTCGAACGCCCCTCCAAGAGCTACCGAAAGCGCAGGTTGCTACCCCAATTAGAGGAGGAAGCACCTAAAGCTACCTCACCAGCGCATGATGCGGCCGACCGGCCACCTCGTGGCCGCAACAGAGAGGCCTCTCGGCCCTCCACCCAAGCCGCACCCCGGTGCCGCTCAAAAAATACCAAGGCATGGGAAAATGCGCCAGACCTGCGAGATATATTGGAGGACAAGGCAAGGTAAACAAGATCGATCTACGGATCACGTGGGCGCCCCACGGCATGAGACGGTACTCGTTACGCCAGATACAGTAAATCCGGCCGGGCCGAACACAGTAGACAAAGCTCGTTTGAGCTGCGTCGTGATATAGCCCAATACAGAGGCGCCGCACACCCACTATGCTTCACAGATGAAGTAATGGATCATCAAATCCCCGAGGGTTTCAAACCCGTGAACATCGAATCATACGATGGCACAACAGATCCTGCGGTATGGATCAAGGACTATCTCCTTCATATCCACATGGCCCGCGGTGATGACCTACACGCCATCAAATACCTCCCACTCAAGCTTAAAGGACCAGCTCGGCATTGGCTTAACAGCTTGCCAGCAGAATCAATTGGTTGTTGGGAGGACCTGGAAGCCGCATTCCTCGAAAATTTCCAGGGCACCTATGTGCGACCACCAGACGCCGATGACCTAAGCCACATAATTCAGCAGCCAGAAGAATCGGCCAGACAATTCTGGACACGGTTCCTAACCAAGAAAAATCAAATCGTCGACTGTCCGGACACAGAGGCCCTAGCAGCCTTCAAGCATAACATCCGCGACGAGTGGCTTTCACGGCACCTAGGACAGGAAAATCCGAAATCTATGGCAGCCCTCACGACACTTATGACCCGCTTTTGCGCAGGAGAAGACAGCTGGCTAGCTCGCAGCAATAACATGACCAAGAGCCCTAGTAATTCGGATACCAAGGGCAGCAGTGGCAGGTCGCGTCACAACAAGCAAAAGCGCCGCATTAACAGCGACAATGCTGAGGATATGACAGTTAATGCCGGATTTAGAGGCTCTAAACCCGGTCAGCGGAAAAAGCCATTCAAAAGAAATACTCCGGGCCCGTCCAGTTTGGACCGAATACTCGACCGCTCATGCCAGATACATGGCACCCCTGAAAAACCAGCCAATCACACCAACAGGGATTGTTGGGTGTTCAAGCAAGCAGGCAAGTTAAACGCCGAAAGCAGAGACAAGGGGTTGCATAGCGATGACGAGGAGGAACCCCAGCCGCCGAACAACAGTGGACAGAAAGGTTTTCCCCCACAAGTGCGGACGGTGAACATGATATACGCAACCCACGTCCCCAAGAGGGAGCGGAAGCGTGCGCTAAGGGACGTATACGGGATGGAGCCAGTCACCCCAAAGTTCAACCCATGGTCTTCCTGCCCGATCACTTTTGATCGAAGGGACCACCCCACTAGCATCCGTCATGGCGGATTCGCCGCATTGGTTCTAGACCCAATTATTGACGGATTTCACCTCACTAGAGTCCTTATGGACGGCGGCAGCAGCCTGAACCTGCTTTACCAGGATACAGTGCGGAAAATGGGTATCGATCCTCAAGGATTAAACCCACTAGAACGACCTTTAAAGGCATCATACCAGGTGTAGAGGCCAACTGTACAGGCTCAGTTACACTTGAAGTGGTCTTCGGATCTCCGGATAATTTCCGAAGCAAGGAGTTAATCTTCGACATAGTCCCATTGCGCAGTGGCTATCATGCACTGCTCGGGCGAACCACATTTGCTAAGTTCAATGCGGTGCCGCACTACGCATACCTCAAGCTCAAGATGCCAGGCCCTCTAGGAGTCATCACGGTCAATGGAAACACCAAACGCTCTCTCCGAACGGAGGAGCATACGGCGGCTATCGCAGTGGAAGTACAAAGCAACCTCTCAAGGAAATTCTCCAGTCCGGCCATTAAACGTCTGGACACCGTCAAGCGCGCTCGAAGTAACCTAGAACAAGACCGCCTGGCACGTTCCGAGCAAGCATAGCAATGCGGCCCCAACCCCAGCCCTCGCGAACTTGCGAAACCAGTGTTGTGCGTACATAACTATGCTCTGGAAATACCATGGGCACAGGGGAGGGGCACCATCATGGCACGCCCGAAACGCGGCTTAAACCGCACTAGGGCTGCCGATTTCTTAATTTTCTCTTATTTTCAGGACTCCATTCTTCGGAAGGCTTGTCCGGCAGTACAATTGCCGCACAAACGATACAACCAGGGAAGCAGAAAGCTACGCCGCACTATGGAACTCTAAGGTGGTCTCTATAACGAGTAGTATACCTGTTTCACATGCCATTCCGTAGCTCACCCCTGGAAAGGACACGTTAAATAGTCCCATTGTTTGCTTATCGCATTATTTGTATCGTTCTGCTTTGATCGCAGCCTTTTTAAATAAACAATGCATAGCTTCCGTCTATTATTGCATTACTCTTTTTTATGAATATATGTTCATTAATGACATGTTGCACCCATACACTTTGGTACGACCAATACGCCAGGGGCTTAAGTACCCCACAATACGGTGTGAGAAGTCCGAACACTTTCACAAGTGCGACACCCCGAACTTATAGCATTATATGCATCGGCTCCGAATCATGTCTTGGGTCAATAGTTGGGTTAGCCCGACTCCTATGTTTTGGTACCTTATGTTCCGTTATATCGGCTAAGGTAGCACTAGGAGAACTACTGCGATTGTGCCCCAGTTGAGCTGGGCTAAGCACCTCAGTAGAGAAAGCTAAAACTGACCATCATGATGAGGCGAGAGCTGGTCGCTGTTCGAGAGGTTTTCGAGTCCCTAAAGACTTATGCCGCTTAGAGTGAGGAGTCGGCTTTGTCTGGCCTAGGCGTGGATAGCGCCACGAACTCGGTCTTCGGAACACTAGGGGCTTCGCCGAAATTTAAAATTATAGAATTCTATGGCTAAGTGAGAGTGTTCAAGCATTATAGCCTGATTGCCTTGTTCGTTGTGTTGAGCGCCTCCCTCGAAGGACCCAAGAATGGGAAAAAGAGCGCTCATGTTTATCCCGAACACCCCAGCACTCATGGTATGGGGGCAGAAGCCGACGACTCACCATCTCTCAAATTTGATAAACGGCCGCACAGAAGGTAATATTTTAAATTCAAAAAGCATTGCTTAGCGCACATGAACAAGTTTTCAGCGCACAGGACAAAATGAGCGAGTTTACTGAAAAATTACATCCATGGAACATTCATCCGCCACAAGGCGGGCACCCTTCAGAACGCCCTCATAATACATCTCGGGCTTGCGATGCTCCTTGCCCGGCGGTGGCCCGTCCTTCACAAGCTTCTCAACATCTAGCTTGCCCCAGTGCACCTTCGCACGGGCAAGCGCCCTACGGGCACCCTCGATGCATATGGAGTGCTTGATGACTTCGAGCCTTGGACAGGCCTCCACTAGCCGCCTCACCAGCCCGAAGTAGCTCCTAGGAATGGCCTCTCCAGGCCACGGCCGGACTATGAGGCCCTTCATGGCTTGTTCGGCCACCTTATGGAGCTCGACCAGCTGTTTCAGCTGGTCGCTTAAGGGCACCGGGTGTTCGGCCTCAGCATACTGAGACCAGAACACCTTCTCCGTCGAGCTTCCCTCCTCGGCTCGGTAGAAGGCGGCGGCATCCGACATGCTACGGGGCAAGTCTGTGAATGCTCCTGGAGAGCTTCGGATTCGGGTAAGTAACAAGTAATTCACTTTTACGTGCTTGCTTTGCATAAAGAATGCCTTACCCGCCGCTATCTTTTTTATTGCCTCAACCTCCTGGAGGGCCTTCTGGGCTTCGGCCTTGGCAGACTTGGCATCTTCAATGACCGCCACGAGCTCAGACTCTCGCGTCTTCGAGTCAAGCTCCAAACTCTCATGTTTTTTCATGAGAGCCTGGAGCTCTTGCCGCACCTTGCCAACCTGCGTCTCATGATTCTCCCACTCGGTGCGCTCCATGGCCGCCCTCTTCTCGGCCTCGGACAGCGCTTGCTTAAGGGTCGCCACCTCAGTTGTGGCCCCTACAATAGCCGCATTAATCCTGTCACTTTTTGCAATTGCACCTTTCACATATTTCAATAAGGTATTTCTTACCTTCCTTCTCCTCGAGCTGCTGCTTGGCTAGGCCGAGCTCTTGCTTGGACCGCTCGAGGTTCTGCTTCAGCGTGCCCATCTCCGCTGTCATTGCGGCGGATGCTAGCAGCGAAGACTGCATACGCATATTGACTTACTTTTGTTAGACTCCTGCGAATGTTATTAGATCCTCTATTCGGCTTTTCTTTCCGAACGCCGAACAGAGCATCAGGGGCTACTGTCTATGCGGTAATATTTTTACATATTCCTTACTTACCTCAAAGCCTGTTAGAAGGCTGGCACAGGCTTCAGTCAGTCCGCTCTTGTCGGACTGAACCTTCTGGATCACTGCACTCATAATAGTGCGGTGCTCCTCGTCGATGGAGGCGCCGTTAAGCACCTCCAGCAAATTGTCCAGTGCCTCCGGTTGGACGCAGGTCACCGGCTTGGTAGGATTGCTCCTCTTGGAAGGAGGCTGCCTACCGGAGTCCGGAACCGTTGAAGGTTCCGGCGCGGTGTCCGGCTCAAAGCCGGACTTAGAGCCCTTGGGGGTTCTATCCCCTTCACGCCTGGAGTCCGGGAGGTTGCCTTGCGGCGCCTCCAGGACCACCTCCTCCTGGCTTGGAACCTGTTGGGCCGCCACCTCCGCGTCGTCCGTAGGGTGGGGGGAGGTAGCCGCCGAAAGCGAATTCACATCCGACGAATCCAGGGAGCCGCTCGACGACTCGTCGTGCCCGGCCTTGGGCGGACTGCATAGACATGTTCGACGTAAGGAAAAGCTGTGCAATGGGGGAATACTATGAATCACTCTGGTATCCGGATACTTACGATCTCGCCAGGGGCTTGGCCCTGTGCGGCCACTCCTCTTCGCCGTCGTCGGTGTTGGTGGAGTAGTCCGGAGGAGGGGTCTTCCCCCTCTTGGACCCTTCGGCCTCCCCAGTTGGGGCGGCCTTCCTTTTCTTCCCTCACCCCGCTGGAGGGGGAGAGGTCTCTTCTTCCTCCTCCTCGTCTTCATGGGAGGAGTGCGCCTTGGAGTCGTCGGATGATGAATCCGACACCTCCTGGCGCCGAGCACTCTTTCGAGTCCCCGTGGCCTTCTTCTTGGCCTTCTTCTCCGGCACCACGTAGGGTGCCGGAACCAGCAGCTTCGCCAAGCGAGCGTCCGCTGGGCCTTCGGGCAAAGGAGCCGGACAGTTGATTTGTCCGGATGTCTCCTGCCAATCCTGTCAAAGGTAAGGGAGCTTAGATCCCGCATGGAGTCAAACTATGAAAAACTAATACTCTGTAAAAGGTAAAAACAGCTTACCGCATGAGCGCGACGCTGCATGCTGAATCCGTGATCCTCGGTAGCGGATGCGGGGGCCTCGGCGTCCTTGAAAAGCACCTTCCAGGCATCTTCGTACGTCGTGTCGAAGAGCCTTCTTAGAGTTCGGTGCTGCGCCGGGTCGAACTCCCATGGGTTGAAAGCCCGTCGTTGACACGGGAGGATCCGGCGGATGAGCATAACCTGGACTACGTTGACAAGTTTGAGCTTCTTGTCCACCAGGGTTTGGACGCATGTTTGGAGTCCGGTCAGCTCTCCTTCTTTACCCCATGACAGGACCGTCTCTTTCTAGGAGGTGAGTCGCGTAGGGGGTCCGGATCGGAACTCAGGGGCTGCGACCCATTCAGGGTCGCGCGGCTTGGTGATGTAAAACCACCCCGATTGCCACCCCTTTAGGGACTTCACGAAGGAGCCCTCGATCCATAGGATGTTGGGCATCTTGCCCACCATGGCGCCTCTACACTCCGCCTGGGTGCCGCGCACCACCTTCGGCTTGACATTGAAAGTCTTGAGCCATAGGCCGAAATGGTGGCGGATGCAAAAGAAAGCCTCGCACACGACGATAAACGCCGAGATATTGAGGACAAAGTTCGGGGCCAGATCGTGGAAATCCAGGCCATAGTAGAACATGAGCCCCCGGAGAAATGGGTGGAGAGGGAAGCCCAGTCCGTGGAGGAAATGGGGGAGGAACACCACCCTCTCATGGGGCCTATGGGTGGGGATGATCTGCCCCTCTTCGGGAAGCCGGTGCGCAATGTCGTTAGACAAGTATCCGGCCTTCCTTAGTTTTTTGATGTGTACCTCCGTAACGGAGGAGACCATCCACTTGCCTCCCGCTCCGGACATGGCTGGAGAAGGTTTAGGTGGGGTGTGCGGACTTGGGCGCTGGAGCTCGAGTGCGCGGAAATGGATAGGCAAAGGAGGAAGAAGGCGTGGATGAAAAGGTGGATCCTTATCCCCTTATATGGATGGATGCGACTATGCGCCCCCACCAGCCTGGTAAAACTCGCTTATCTCCCAAGCACCGTAATCAATGGCGCGGTTGGGTTACCCACAACCATATTGATGAGAATCCCGGAATAAGGGGACACGATCTCTGCTTTGACAAGACGTGCCAAGGGAATCGCCTCGCTAAACGCGCTGAGGTGGGACAGTAAAACGATTCGAATAAAGACTTGGCCGTGGTGTGATGTCACGCTACAGAATACGTCAGCAGATTAGATTTGTGTAAATATTATTCTCTCTATGGCAATATGTGGAAACTTATTTTGCAGAGCCAGACACTACCTTTGTGTTCAAAATCTTCTATGAATTACTTGGAGGAGGAACCCGCCTTGCAATGCCGAAGACAATCTGCATGCCGGCCTCGTCGTCATTGAAGCCAGGTTCAGGGGCTAGTGAGGGAGTCCTGGATTAGGGGGTGTCCGGATAGCCGGACTATACCTTCGGTCGGACTCCTGGACTATGAAAATACAAGATTGAAGACTTCGTCCCGTGTTCGGAAGGGACTTTCCTTGGCGTGGAAGGCAAGCTTGGCGATACGGATATGTAGATCTCCTACCATTGTAACCGACTCTGTGTAACCCTAGCCCTCTCCGGTGTCTATATAAACCGGAGGGTTTTAGTCCATAGAACGAACAATCATACCATAGGCTAGCTTCTAGGGTTTAGCCTCTCTGATCTCGTGGTAGATCTACTCTTGTACTACCCATATCATGAATATCAATCAAGCAGGATGTAGGGTTTCACCTCCATCAAGAGGGCCCGAACCTGGGTAAAACATCGTGTCCCCTGCCTCCTGTTACCATCCGGCCTAGACGCACAGTTCGGGACCCCCTACCCGAGATCCACCAGTTTTGACACCGACAGCTAGGGTTACACAAGGTCGATTACAAAGAGGGAGATATCCACATCCGTATTGCCTAGCTTGCCTTCCATGCCAAGTAGAGTCCCATCCGGACACGGGTTGAAGTCTTTAGTCTTGTATCTTAATAGTCCAACAGTCCGGCCAAAGGATATAGTCCGGTTGTCTAGAGACCCCCTAATCCAGGACTCCCTCAATACCCATATCTTCTCAAATCGTATGTGAAGGTCAGAAAATAATGATACCCACCGCGAGTCTCAACACTCATCGGACTGCATATATCAGTATGTATTATTTCCAACTAGTTTGCTGCTCGCTCCATTGTTCCGGAGAACGGAGTCTTAGTCATCTTGCCCATGAGGCATGGTTCGCAAGCATCAACTAATTCATAATCAAGTGATTCCAAAAGCCCATTAGCACAGAGTTTCTTCATGCGCTTTACACCAATATGACTCAAATGGTAGTGCCACAAATAAGTTTCACTATCATTATTAACTTTGCATCTTTTGGCTTCAATATTATGAATATGTGTATCACTATCGAGATCCAACAAACCAATTTCATTGGGTGTATAACCATAGAAGTTTTTATTCATGTAAACAGAACAACAATTATTCTCTAACTTAAATGAATAATAGTATTGCAATAAACATGATCAAATCATATTCATGATCAACACAAGCACCAAATAATATTTATTTAGGTTCAACACTAATCCCGAAAGTATAGGGAGTGTGCGATGATGATCATATTATTCTTGAAACTACTTCCAACACACATCGTCACTTCACCCTTAACTAGTTTCTGTTCATTTTGCAACTCATGTTTCGAGTTACTACTCTTAGCAACTGAACCAGTATCAAATACCGAGGGGTTTGCTATAAACACTAGTAAAGTACACATCAATAACATGTATATCAAATATAGCATTGTTCACTTTGCCATCCTTCTTATCCGCCAAATACTTGGGGCAGTTCCGCTTCCAGTGACCAGTCCCTTTGCAGTAGAAGCACTTAGTATCAGGCTTAGGTCCAGACTTGGGCTTCTTCACTTGAGCAGCAACTTGCTTGCCGTTCTTCTTGAAGTTCCCTTTCTTTCCCTTTGCCCTTTTCTTGAAACTAGTGGTCTTGTTAATCATCAACACTTGATGCTCTTTCTTGATTTCTACCTTCATCGATTTCATCATCATGAAAAGCTCGGGAATCATTTTCGTCATCCCTTGCATATTATAGTTCATCACGAAGTTCTACTAACTTGGTGATGGTGACTAGAGAATTCTGTCAATCACTATTTTATCTGGCAGATTAACTCCCACTTGATTCAAGCAATTGTAGTACCCAGACAATCTGAGCACATGCTCACTGCTTGAGCTATTCTCCTTCATCTTTTAGCTATAGAACTTGTTGGAGACTTCATATCTCTTAACTCAGGTAATTGCTTGAAATATTAACTTCAACTCCTGGAACATCTCATATGATCCATGACGTTCAAAACGTCTTTGAAGTCCCGATTCTAAGCTGTTAAGCATGGTGCACTAAAATATCAAGTAGTCATCATATTGAGCTAGCCAAATGTTCATAACATCTGCATCTGCTCCTGCAATAGGTCTGTCACCTAGCGGTGCATCAAGGACATAATTCCTCTGTGCAGCAATGAGGATAATCCTCAGATCACGGATCCAATCCACATCATTGCTACTAACATCTTTCAACTTAGTTTTCTCTAGGAACATATCAAAAATAAAACAGAGGAGTTAAAAGCAAGCTATTGATCTACAACATAGATATGCTAATACTACCAGGACTAAGTTCATGATAAATTAAAGTTCAGTTAATCAAATTATTAAAGAACTCCCACTTAGATAGACATCCCTCTAATCATCTAAGTGATCACGTGATCCATATCAACTAAACCATGTCCGATCATCACGTGAGATGGAGTAGTTTTCAATGGTGAACATCGCTATGTTGATCATATCTACTATATGATTCACACTCGACCTTTCGGTCTCAGTGTTCCGAGGCCATATCTGCATATGCTAGGATCGTCAGGTTTAACCTGAGTATTCCGCGTGTGCAACTGTTTTGCACCCGTTGTATGTGAACGTAGAGCTTATCACACCCGATCATCACGTGGTGTCTCAGCACGAAGAACTTTCGCAACGGTGCATACTCAGGGAGAACACTTATACCTTGAAATTTAGTGAGAGATCATCTTATAATGCTACCATCAATCTAAGCAAAATAAGATGCATAAAAGATAAACATCACATGCAAATGCAATCAATATAAGTGATATGATATGGCCATCATCATCTTGTGCTTGTGATCTCCATCTCTGAAACACCGTCATGATCACCATCGTCACCGGCGCGACACCTTGATCTCCATCGTAGCATCGTTGTCGTCTCGCCAACTATTGCTTCTACGACTATCGCTACTGCTTAGTGATAGAGTAAAGCAATTACAGGGCGATTGCATTGCATACAATAAAGCGACAACCATATGGCTCCTGCCAGTTGCCGATAACTCGGTTACAAAACATGATCATCTCATAGAATAAAATATAGCATCATGCCTTGACCATATCGCATCACAACATTGAAGGAAATATGCCCTAGAGGCAATAATAAAGTTATTATTTATTTCCTTATATCATGATAAATGTTTATTATTCATGCTAGAATTGTATTAACCGGAAACATAATACATGTGTGAATACATAGACAAACATAGTGTCACTAGTATGCATCTACTTGACTAGCTCGTTGATCGAAGATGGTTAAGTTTCCTAACCATAGACATGAGTTGTCATTTGATTAATGGGATCACATCATTAGGAGAATGATGTGATTGACTTGACCATTTCATTAGCTTAGCACTTGATCGTTTAGTTTGTTGCTATTGCTTTCTTCATGACTTATACATGTTCCTATGACTATGAGATTATGCAACTCCCGTTTACCGGAGGAACACTTTGTGTGCTACCAAATGTCACAACATAACTGGGTGATTATAAAGGTGCTCTATAGGTGTCTCCGAAGGTACTTGTTGGGTTGGCGTATTTCGAGATTAGGATTTGTCACTCCGATTGTCGGAGAGGTATCTCTGGGCCCTGTCGGTAATGCACATCACATAAGCCTTGCAAGCATTGCAAGTAATAAGTTAGTTGCGGGATGATGTATTACGGAACGAGTAAAGAGACTTGCCGGCAACGAGATTGAACTAGGTATTGAGATACCGACGATCAAATCTCGGGCAAGTAACATACCGATGACAAAGGGAACAACGTATGTTGTTATGCGGTCTAACCGATAAAAGATCTTCGTAGAATATGTGGGAGCCAATATGAGCATCCAGGTTCCGCTATTGGTTATTGACCGGAGACGTGTCTCGGTCATGTCTACATTGTTCTCGAACCCGTAGGGTCCGCACGCTTAACGTTACGATGATAGTTTTATTATGAGTTTATATATTTTGATGTACCGAAGGTTGTTCGGAGTCCCGGATATGATCACGGACATGACGAGGAGTCTCGAAATGGTCGAGACATAAAGATCAATATATTGGACGGCTATATTCGGACACCGGAAGTGTTTCGGGTGATTTCGAAGAAAACCGGAGTGCCGGAAGGGTTACCAGAACCACCCGGGGAAGTATTGGGCCTTAGTGGGCCTGAGGGGAGAGAGAGGGCAGCAGCCCATGAGGTGACGCACCCCCTCCCGTGGGGAGTCCGAATTGGACTAGGGGAGGGGGGCGCGGCCCCTCTTTCCCTCTCCCTCTCCCTCTCTTTCCTTCCCCCTTCCCTCTTCCTAGTTGGACTAGGAAAGGGGAGTCCTACTCCTACTAGGAGGAGGACTCCCCCCTCCTTGGCGCGCTTCAAGGGCCGGCCGGCCTCCCCCCTTTGCTCCTTTATATACAGGGGCTGGGGGCACCTCTAGACACACAAGTTGATCTTCGTGATCGTTATCTTAGCCGTGTGCGGTGCCCCCCTCCACCATAATCCTCGATAATATTGTAGCGGTGCTTAGGCGAAGCCCTGCGACGGTAGAACATCAAGATCGTCACCACACCGTCGTGCCGACGGAACTCTTCCCCAACACTTTTCTAGATCGGAGTCCGGGGATCGTCATCGAGCTGAACGTGTGCTAGAACTCGGAGGTGCCGTAGTTTCGGTGCTTGATCGGTCGGGCCGTGAAGACGTACGACTACATCAACCGCGTTGTGCTAACGCTTCCGCTTCCGGTCTACGAGGGTACGTAGACAACACTCTCCCCTCTCGTTGCTATGCATCACCATGATCTTGCGTGTGCGTAGGAATTTTTTTTGAAATTACTATGTTCCCCAACAAACATGCCCTGCAAAAACAAGTTAGACGTCCTCTACTTTGTTGTTGCAAATTTTATGTGGCTGCTACGAGATGAGCAGGAACCGTTCTTACCTATGCATCAAAACTACAACGATAGTTCGTCAAGTTAGTGATGTTTTAACCTTCTCAAGGAGCGGGCGTAGCCATACTCGGTTCAACTAAAGTTGGAGAAACTAACACCCGCCAGCCACCTATGTGCAAAGCACGTCAGTGGAACCAGTCTCGCGTAAGCGTACGCGTAATGTCGGTCCAGGCCGCTTCATCCAACAATACCATCGAACCAAAGTATGACTTGTATCGCCCATAACTCACTTGTGTTCTACTCGTGCATATAACATCTACGCATAAAACCTGGCTCGGATGCCACTGTTGGGGAACGTAGTAATTTCAAAAATTTCCTACGCACACACAGGATCATGGTGATGCATAGCAACGAGAGGGGAGAATGTTGTCCATGTACCCTCGTAGACCGAATGCAGAAGCGTTAGCACAACGCGTTTGATATAGTCGTACGTCTTCATGATCCGATCGATCCAAGTACCGAACGTACGACACCTGTGAGTTCTGCACACGTTCAGCTCGATGACGTCCTGCGAACTCCGATCTAGCAGAGCTTCATGGGAGAGTTCCATCAGCACGACGGCGTGGTGAAGGTTATGATGTTTCTACCGACGCAGGGCTTCACCTAACCACCGCTACGATATGACCGAGGTGGAATATGGTGGAGGGGAGCACCGCACACGACTGGAATAGATCAATAAATCAACTTGTGTGCCTTGGGGTGCCCCCTGCCCTCGTATATAAAGGAGCAAGGGAGGAGGAGGCCGGCCCTAGGAGGGGCGCGCCAAGGGAGCAGGATTCCTACTCCTAGTAGGAGTAGGTTTCCTCCTTCCCTAGTCCAACTAGAAGAAGGGGGGAAAGGAGGGGAGTGGAGAAGGAAGGGAGAGGGGGCCGCGCCCCAAACCCCTTGTCCAATTTAGACTGGGCTTGGGAGGGGCGCGTGCCACCTCCTGGCTGCTGCCTCTCCTTCCCACTAAGGCCCATTAAGGTCCAATACTTCTTTCCCGTATTCCCGTAACTCCCCGGTACTCCGAAAAATACCCGAATCACTCGGAACCTTTCCGATGTCCGAATATAGTCGTCCAATATATCGATCTTTACATATCGACCATTTCGAGACTCCTCGTCATGTCTCTGATCTCATACGGGACTCCGAACTACCTTCAGTACATCAAATCACATAAACTCATAATACCGATCGTCACCAAACGTTAAGCGTGCGGACCCTACGGGTTCGAGAACTATGTAGACATGACCGAGACACGTCTCCGGTCAATAACCAATAGCGGAACCTTGATGCTCATATTGGCTCCCACATATTCTACGAAGATCTTTATCAGTCAAACCACATAACAACATACGTTGTTCCCTTTGTCATTGGTATGTTACTTGCCTGAGATTCGATCGCCAGTATCTCAATACCTAGTTCAATCTCATTACTGGCAAGTCTCTTTACTCGTTCCGTAATACATCATCCCGTAACTAACTCATTAGTTACAATGCTTGCAAGGCTTATAGTGATGTGCATTACCGTGTGGGCCCAGAGATACCTCTCCGACAATCGTAGTGACAAATCCTAATCTCAAAATACGCCAACTCAACAAGTACCTTTGGAGACACCTGTAGAGCACCTTTATAATCACCCAGTTACGTTGAGACGTTTGGTAGCACACAAAGTGTTCCTCCGGTAAACGGGAGTTGCATAATCTCATAGTCATAGGAACATGTATAAGTCATGAAGAAAGCAATAGCAACATACTAAACGATCAAGTGCTAAGCTAACGGAATGGGTCAAGTCAATCACATCATTATCCTAATGATGTGATCCCGTTAATCAAATGACAACTCTTGTCTATGGCTAGGAAACATAACCATCTTTGATCAACGAGCTAGTCAAGTAGAGGCATACTAGTGACACTTTGTTTGTCTATGTATTCACACATGTACTAAGTTTTCGGTTAATACAATTCTAGCATGAATAATAAACATTTATCATGATATAAGGAAATATAAATAACAACTTTATTATTGCCTCTAGGGCATATTTCCTTCAGGTGGCCCACACGGAGCCCTACCAAGTCTTGCATTACAAGCTTAAGAAGACCGCGCTTCGCCTCATGGAGTGGAGCAAGTCCCTCTTGTCCAAGGCTAAGGTCCAGCTCCATGCGGCCCTTTTGGCGATTCTACGCCTCGACACTGCCCAAGAAGAGAGGCTCCTTTCTCCTGAGGAGCGTGACCTTCGCTCTAGGCTCAAGAGGAGGGTCATTAGTCTTGCGGTGTTGGACAGGGCTACGAAAAGCCAATGCGCCAGAATCGCAAATCTGAAGGACGGCGATGCCAACACCAAATTCTTCCACCGCCGCATCAACGCTAGAAGACGGAAAAACCACATCCATCGGATCAAGCACGGGCAGGGCTGGGTTACCGACCACAAGGAAAAAGAGGAGATCATCCAGGAGCACTTTTCCGAGGTCATGGGTAGAGGAAATACGAGTACCATGGATTTTAACTGGGAGGATCTTGGCACCGAGCACCGTACCTTGCAAGGCATCGACGATCCAATCACCGAGGATGAGGTACTCCAGGCCATCAAGGAGTTGCCCGGTGATAAAGCGCCTGGCCCGGACGGCTTCACGGACATCTTCTTCAAGAAGTGTTGGGATGTCATAAAGGATGATGTCACGAGGGTCATCCAATGCTTTGATTCCTTAAACACCTCAAATCTGCAATGGCTTAACTCCGCCAATGTCGTTCTTTTGCCTAAGAAGGATGGGGCGGAAGGTATCTCCGACTACAGGCCCATTAGCCTCATCCACGCCGTTGCCAAGATCATGGCCAAGATCCTTTCTTTGAGGTTTGCTCCCCATATGGGCGACCTCATATCCAACGCTCAAAGTGCATTCATAAAACGAAGAAGCATCCATGACAACTTCATGTACGTTCGGAGTTTTGCTAGACGCTTCCACAAGAGCAAGACCCCCGCCCTCCTATTCAAGCTTGACATAAAGAAGGCTTTTGACTCGGTCAAGTGGGAATACATCCTTGATCTCCTTCAATGCTTGGGGTTCCCTACCAAGTTTAGGGATTGCATTGCCGCTCTTTTATCCTCATCATCTTCGTGGATCCTCCTCGATGGGATTCCAGGCTCTCCCATCAAGCATGGTCGCGGCTTTCGTCAAGGGGACCCCATCTCGCCACTTTTGTCTGCCCTCGCAATCAACCCTCTTCACCAAATCCTAGATTTGGCAACCCGGAAAGGATTGCTCCGCAAGATACGTGGCCGTGGGGCTATGGTGAGGACATCGCTTTACGCGGATGACGGGCTGTTTTTGTGGCTCCTATCAAGACGGATATCGACAACCTTGCCTCCATCTTGGAGGGCTTTGGCGAGGTGACGGGCCTATGCACCAACTTCCAAAAAAGCTCGGTCGTGCCGATACGTTGCAATCACCTTAACCTCGAGCACATTCTTGAAGGTGTTCTGACAGCTCGATCCTGCTTCCCCATGAAACACTTGGGACTACCGCTCTCGGTGTGGCAACTCAAGAAGGTGGACTTTCAATATCTTGCGGACAAGGCTGCCGGAAAACTAGTGACTTGGGAGGGGGAAAATATCACTACAATCGGGCGCACGGCCCTAGTCAAGTCGGTCATCTCCTCCCAAGTGGTGTACTCCATCACGCCTCTTATCGTACCACTGAGCTCCCTAAATAGTGTGAACAAGATAGAGAGGGCCTTCCTTTGGTCTGGATCAGATAAGACTACTGGTACCAAGTGCAAGGTGAATTGGGAGACAGTGTGCCGGCCAAAGGAGTATGGTGGTCTTGGCGTGCTGAACACTGACAAATTTGCGCGTGCTTTGCGCCTGCGGTCGCTTTGGTATGAATGGAAGGAACCTCAAAAACTTTTGATGGGGCTTGGCAACCCTTGCACCAAGGATGACCGGGAATTTTTCTATGCCTCCACTACTATCACCGTCGGCAATGGCGCCCGAACTCCATTTTTGGGAATCCCCTTGGCTTCTGGGGCGCAAACCAATGGACATCGCACCGCTCATCTTCGAGGCCTCGAGGAGAAAAAATTGGAAGGTGCGTGAGGCCCTAAACGAGAGCGCATGGATTCTGTCAATCAACAACAACACTGTCGTTTCCGGTGACCACATCCGGGAATTCTTCACACTTTGGATGCTCATTAATGACTTCCACCTCGACGACCACCTTGAAGATGATATTGTCTGGAAGCACGCGAATGATGGATTCTACTCGGCATCCACCACATATAAAGCTCAGTTCCTTGGCATGTCGCTTTCCCCTATGGATCAAATGGTCTGAAAAGTTTGGGCACCACCAAAAGTAAATTTTTTCGCTTGGTTGGCTATCCAGAATAGGATTTGAACTGTCGATCGGTTGGCGAAACGTGGTTGGCCAAATTGTGGCATGTGCCAACTTTGCAAAAGAGAACAAGAATCGGGCGCGCATCTTCTTTTCAAGTGTCGCTACACGCTCAGGCTATGGATGTTAGTCATTGAGAAGCTTGGACTTGCTCACATGGACACAACCAATTAGCATCTTGCGGACTCCGTCAACGAGTGGTGGGACAAGCGAACCAACAATCAAAACCTCAATAGACATGCTATGGCCTCTCTTACCATGCTCGGTCTCTTGGACAATATGGAATGAACCAAATGCTAGGGTGTTCCGCTACAAATGTGTGTCACCACCCATTCTCTTTCACACCATTTTAAAGGAGAGAAGCTTTGGATCACCGCGGGCGCTAAGAAATTGGGGCATATTATGTTGCGTGAGTAGTTGTCATGCCGTGTGTGGGTTTCTTGTAACACTCTAAACTCTATTCTCTCCTTATTTAATTGATGAGGCAAATCTTTTGCCTCCGTTTCAAAAAAAAAAACTATCCAGCAAACCATGGCATCGACTGTGATGATTAAAGAGATAGTGCTAGGCGCCAAAAAAATTACAATGTCTCTTAATTTTCTCTACCTACAGAAACCTTCAGCTCTAGCTATTTTTCCTTTCTTGCTCGTCACATGAAAGATCTGGAAATTACATGAAAAATTGCCTTATTGCTCTGTCAACACCTGGGCATATTTGGAGGCGGTGGCATGATCTTGGCATTTGGTCCCTTGCCGTTCTTCACAATGAACACCGTCTCCATCCCCCACACCATGTGGCGCTCGAAATGACAGTGCATGAACCATACGCCTGCCAACCAAACCAAGACACAACAAGGTATAAGATGTACGTACGTACATTTGAATCATACCCTGTATACAAAAGCCTTTATAGATAGTCTCAAGTGGATCAGGAAGAAAGGTTTGAGCACTCACCAGGGTTTTCTGCACGGAGGCGGATTGCGACCCATCCGTTCTTGGGCACGGAGACGGTGTTCTGGTACGGCGGGTCGACCAGGTTGTACTTGGCCGGGTCCGTGCGCTTGTCGAAGTTGCCAGTCCCTCTCCCCACCACGTAGAAGCTGAACCCGTGCAGGTGCATGGGATGGCTGTCGCCGCCGAGGATGGTCGTGCCCTGCAGCACCACCTCCAGGACGGCGCCGTACTCCAGGACCTTCACCCTCGTGCCTCTCGCGGTCAGCGCGAGCTCCGGGGGCAGGTCGTCGGCCGTGAAGTTGAAGGGCGACGGCGGGTTGTCGGGGAAGTCGGTCCTGGCCACGCCGCCGACGGCGGAGCGGTAGTAGGCCCCGAGCACGTCGCTCCGCGGCATCTCGAAGCTCACGTTGTTGAGGCTCGACGCGAAGCGGTTGCCGTGGGGCCCCTTGCACGCCTCGCCGGGCGCGCACGCGATCTCGTTCACCTCCACCGTGACGAGCATGTGCTCGTCGACGCGCCGGGGCACGTCGGCCGTGTGCCCCTTGCTGGCCAGCGACCTGAGCCGCGCCGTGAACGCGGCCGCCGCGGAGCTGTCGTTGATGGCGGGAAGGCTGGGGAGACCATGCGCCGCATCGCCCGGCGCCGCGGGAGCGTCGACGTACTCCAGGACGGCGGTGGCCGTGCTGCTGTCGACGGTGGCCTGCGGGTTGGTCGCCAGCGGCCTCGACGCCATGTAGAAGTGCCGGGCGTTTGAGCGGCCACGGCGGGCCTTGAGCAGCGCGGTCACCGTTTGGCCGGCGTCGATGAATACGTGGTCGGCGCTGAACGGCTTGGTGTAGGAAGCGTCGGAGCCGACCACGGTGAGGCGGTGCCCGGCGACGGCGAAGAAGAATCCGTTGGTGAGGGCCGCGTTGATGATCCGGATCATGTAGGTCTTGCCGTGCTTGACTGGCAGCCTAAAGGTGCCGTCGCCGGAGCAAGCGAACAGGTCACCCGGCTGACCGTTGATGGTGTTCGCGTCTGAAGGCTGGAAGTCGCTGCCGGTGGAGATGGCGTCGGCGAGCACTTGCCCGATGTCGTCGTTCCACCATTCCCCTGCGATGGAGATAAACATGTCCACATACCATCAGTGGAAACCACTACCACGCATTGCAGAAGCAGGCGCACAGAGCTAGCTATACGTACCGAGGATGATGGGTATCTCTCTGTGCGGTTTGCTGAATGGGTAGGTCGTGCCGCGCCGGGGGCGTATGACGATGGCGCCATGCACGGTGTCGCGATCCATGGCGGTGTGCGCGTGCCACCACAGCGTGCCTTCCTCCTCGGAGAAGATGATCCGGTAGCTGAAGTTGCCGCCGGGCTGGATCGGGCACTGCGTTATGTACTCCGGCCCGTCCCACCACGGACTTCGCGGCTGGTTCACCCCGTGCCTACAGCGTCAACAAGAGTAGGAGTTCATCTATGCCGCCGATCGGAAGAAACAAAACAAAGACAAAAATACAGCAAGAATCATTTCGCGCAGTAGTATTAGAAATTGTACCAGTGGAGGGTGATGTTCTTATGGCCCTGGTTGAAGACGTTGACAACGACGACGTCGCCCTTCCTCGCGTAGATGGTCGGGCCGGGGAACTCGCCGTTGACGGTGAGGATGGTCTTTTCACGGCAGAGCCTCGTGTAGTTGCTCTCCTTTATCTACAGCCAAATGTCATGCATACATGCAGGAAAAACTACGATTCAGCAAAGGTTTTTCAATCAATTAAGATGAGGAAAAAATTATCTGAGAAACCTGCAGCTGATGCTAAATAAAATTGTAATGACGGCGAACCAATCGATAGACTTACCACGAAATCGTAGTGACGTTGACCATGACGTCTACTCAGTCCGTCGTCTTCCTATGAAATTGGTCAGTTCCCGTCAGGCCCAGTAAAATTTTTGTGCCCTCCATACATAAGGGAATCTTGGTACGGAGGCAGGTAGAAAGAACTTACGAAGAGACTATAGGGGCGGCGGGCACTCGACGACGGCGATCCTTGAGCTGCGACGATGAACGCTGCAACCACCACGCCGACTGACCAAATCGCCGGCGCCTTGGTGACGCCCATCGCCGGTGACCGAACAGAGCCGAAAGGCAGAACGGCTTGACAAGTTTGAAATCTAATCTACGCGCAGCTTTGGTCCTTGCGCATCCGTGTGGGTGTGGCAGGTTTGAAGCATGTGCGAATTCCTCGGCCCTTTGCTACTTATAGAAAGGAGTTAAACGCCAGTGGTGAACGCGAAGAGGAGTGATTCCAATTCTTCTTCTTCTTTTTTGGTAAGTCTATGCACTGTTCTTTCGCCAGCACCCTATTTTTCAAGCTTTTGGATGGAATTAATTGCATGGAAACAGTAAGTGGATCCAGCTGGAAGACGCGCACAGGTTTGTTTGTGGTAGTATTAATTATCGGGAGATCACATTTGATCTCGGGTGTTTTCCTTTTCTTCTTTGTAAGCCCATTAATTCGACAATAATATTTGGTATCTTTCTAATAAAATTGTATTTGTGTGTATCCAAGGATAAAAGGGAGGCTTGCTCTTCTTCTTCTTTTTTCTTTTTTTTTCTTGAAGAGTGTACAATGCATTCATATTTTTTGAACAAACGGACTGATATTATTGTTACTACGGGGAAGTAGCAAATTTTGATTGATTAATCCATAAATAAATCGTACGCATGGCATTAACAATATGAATCTCATACCACAATCTAAGCATGTGAACACGTACTAAGCACAGAACTGAAACAGTAAATAAGGGATGAACAAACCATATCTTCCTGTAGGCTAGGACAAGGTGGCAGCGGTTTCCTAGGAGCCTTCTTCTTGGTAGCATCATCAACCCCATAACGTTGGTGTCAAGGAAGTAATCGAAGCAGAGGACAAATACGAAAGCGAACAACGAGTAGTGAGGAGGTGCTTCCCAAAAAACTTATCGTCCTTCTCTCGGTGCAGGATCCCAAGGTGCTCAACAAATGCATGGCTTTTATGGGCTCAGGTGGCCTGAGTTAATCTAAATCAAGAGGAGGTGGACTCTATTTCATGGGCCTGGGAGGTGAATAGAGATTTCTTGGCAAGGTCGGCATACAATGCAAAGTTCACGGGACGAGAGGTTACGCCCACGACGGCGTTTATGTGGAAGTCTAGGGCCCCGATACGATGCAAATTCTTTGCATGGCTCGCGCTTCAATACCGGTGATGGACCTCGGACAGGCTTGCCCGACGTGGGCTGGACCACCAGCAAACTTGCCCTTTTTGTGCTCAACATGAGGAGACCATCGACCACATCCTTATGGATTGTGTCTTTGCGAGGGAGGTTTGGTGTATCGTCTGCTTAGCAATGGGCAAGCCAGTTTGGGTGCCACAGCCGGGATCAAGCTTAGCGGAGTGGTGCACCACCATATGTGGAAATGGCTTATGTGTGAAGGATGATCAGGCGATCTTCCTTCTCGTAGTGTGGGAGTTATGGAAGCATGGGAGTGCGATTGTGCTCGACAGTGCCTCTCCCTCAATGCATATTTACCATAGTTTTTCTTGTAATGGCGTAGTTGGTCCTCAGGGGAGAAGGAGAGACATACATGGAACAGAGCTGGAATCCTCAAGGGAGAAGTGAAGCCTCTCTTTAGAGTGCTAGTGAGGTGGGAAAACGAGAGGAGTTAGCATAATTTTTCTTGTAATGGCGTAGTTGGTCCTCATGTAACTTGTAACATGTACTAGCCAACGTGGAGGGGTTCTTTCCTCATTCTCTGCTTCAATATATAGTACGCACATTCATGCATATTTGAGAAAAAAAAGGATCACAAAGGACAGGGTTTCGAAAGCCTGTTCTCCCAAACGGTCTTGCATATGGTCGACGGGGTAAGATTGCCAGACGCAACAACACTGTGTGGAACAACAATGGCAGGTAAGCTTGTGTGCAAGGATAGTGTGTCGGCTAGGGTCGACGTCCATCTGACGAACGAAAAGACCATGCGAAACAACCAACGAGAGTAAAGCTCGAATGGGACCGGTCAGGCCACAGTTGAGCAGGTATCCAAGAAATCTTCGTCATCTTTATGGGTATAACCAATGGCCACTAGTTTAGCCTTGTACTTTTCAACTGGGCCCTCGGTTCTTTATTTGTTTACATGTACTACTTTCAAAAAGAAGAAAAAATAAATATGCAAATTTTCTCCCTATGAAATATATTCGCAAATTAAGTGAATGTTCACAATTTTTATAAATATTACCAAAATTATAAAATGTCCGCGAATAAAAAATATTCCTGGAATTTCAGAAAAAATAACGGATTTAAGAGATTTTTTTCATAAATTTTAAGAAAGCTCTTTGCGTTTTTAAATATGATTTTTGAAAATGATGCAACTTCAAACAAAGTTCGAAAAATTACTTTTTTTCTAAATCTGTAGAAAATCTCGAAATTAAGTACATACAAAATTATAAAATCCTCTCATGTTTTTATAAATATTAAAGAGTTAAAAGGTTCACGAATTTGGAAAACATTTCTTGAATTTCAAAAAAATACTCATGAACCCTAGAAAATGTTTATGATATTAAAATATTCATAAAATAAAAAATAAAAATAAACGGGAAAGGTGAAAAGAATAAGGTAAAAGCTTATCGTCATCCGGCAGATCGTAGTTGCCACGTCGGTCACCTTCGTTGCATGACACGTGTCTTGCATGCCGTTCTTTATTGAACGCGCTTCCGAAACAAAGACTATGTTTCAGAAACATATGTAGTGTTGCAATGACTTAACGGGTCTAGTTTCGCAACAAAACCTCTATTGCGGAAATTTTCTGCAACAAGACCTCAGTTGCAGAAAAAGTTGCAACAAAACCGTAGTTGTAATTTTTTTTTGCAACAAAACGAACCGTTGCAAAAAATTCTGCAACAAGACCTATGTTGCAGAAATAATTCTGCAATAAGATATGTCTTGCAGTACTGGAGACGTGCTCAACTCACTTGATGCGGCAAATCCGACAGCCCGCGAGCCGGCTGATATTTTAAAGATATCAGCCGGCGGACGCGTAGCATTCCCCAAAGAATAAAGAGTTAAATACGTTGAAGGTGCCTCAACTTGTCTTGCGCGATCAGTTTAGTGCCTAAAGTTGTAAAATACATGAACCTGGTGCTTGAACTTGTCCAGCTATGCAAATACAGTGCCTTCATTCGTATCCAGACGTACGTTCAGCCTGTGTGGCGTGCCCACGTGCCAGTGGCCCACGCAGACGTGATAATTTTTTTACAAAACCCCCTCATATTTTATTTAATCACATATGAAAGCCCCACAAATATACAGATTGTGTTGCACGCACAGGCTATACTGTGGTTAGTATATATAGACTAGGTCAAACTTTATATATTGTGTTGCAATGCAAAATGTAATTTTGAAGCACCGGCACATTGTGCTCTTTTTTTCGAAAGTCAAATAAACGGATTTCTACAGCTAAAAAACTCCGGACATTTTTTGTACATGCACACATAGAAGTGCAATATATCCATGTGATTTTTTTATCAAAATCTGTATTTGTTTGTGAGAGATACCAAAAAGGTAAAATAAATGCAAAAATCAGCTTTTTGCCTGATTTGTTTTCTTTTTTTTGCAGCGTATATAATATAACAAAATTTCAAAAAAAAACTTGAAAGTCACTTAGAGCAGATGCATACATTTTTTGTGAATTTTTTTAAATTTTTATGAAACTTTGAACTGCTAGTTTTAAAAAAATAAGAAAAAACATGCTCAGTGGCCACCGTGCTCCAAAATTCTGCTTTGGTTGCGATGTACCTCTTAAAAAATTCAAGTTCTTTTTTTAATTTTCATATTTTTACCATTTTAAAAGAAAATTATATGAACAAAATCCAACTGCCATAAAATTCAAGAAAGTGTTAGTGCATTTGAAAAATGTCAACATGTTTTTGGAAAATGTTTCACATGTATTATAAAATTATAACGCATTTTTGAAAAATGTTTGTCATGCGTTAAAAAAGTTTACAACATGTATTTTTAAAGGAGTTCAACGTGTGTGAAAAAGTTATTGTGTAAATTATCCTTACGTTTATACAAACATAGTTGACATTTTTTATTCTTAAATTTAGACAATAATTCCTAATATAGGTTAAAATATTTAAATCCACATAAATTAAGTCCATGTCTCCCTCTTTGAAGTATAATAATAAAAATGAAAAAATATTTAAAATATAAAATAATAGCATTGTGACGCCCCCGATTCAATCGTACACTAATTATACACGCAAACGTGTACAATCAAGATCAGAGACTCACGGGAAGATATCACAACACAACTCTACAAATAAAATAAGTCATACAAGCATCATGTTACAAGCCAAGGGCCTCGAGGGCTCGAATACAAGAGCTCGATCATAGACGAGTCAGCGGAAGCAACAATATCTGAGTACAGACATAAGTTAAACAAGTTGCCTTAAGAAGGCTAGCACCAACTGGGATACAGATCGAAAGAGGCGCAGGCCTCCTGCCTGGGATCCTCCTAAACTACTCCTGGTCGTCGTCAGTGGGCTGCACGTAGTAGTAGGCACCTCCCGAGTAGTAGTAGTCGTCATCGATAGTGGCGTCTGGCTCCTGGACTCCATCGTCTGGACGCAACAATCGGGTATATGAAGGGGGAAAAGGGGGAGCAAAGCAATCGTGAGTACTCATCCAAAGTACTCGCAAGCAAGGAGCTACACTACATATATATGCATTGGTATCAAATGGAATAAGGGTATCATATGTGGACTGAACTGCAGAATGCCGGAATAAGAGAGGGATAGCTAGTCCTGTCGAAGACTACGCTTCTGGCCACCTCCATCTTGTAGCATGTAGAAGAGAGTAGATGGTAAGTTCACCAAGTAGCATCGCATAGCATAATCCTAACCGATGATCCTCTCCTCGTCGCCCTGTGAGAGAGCGACCACCGGTTGTATCTGGCACTTGGAAGGGTGCGTTTTATTAAGTATCCGGTTCTAGTTGTCATAAGGTCAAGGTACAACTCCAAGTCGTCCTGTTACCGAAGATCATGGCTATTCGAATAGATTAACTTCCCTGCAGGGGTGCACCACATAACCCAACACGCTCGATCCCATTTGGTCGGGCACACTTTTCTGGGTCATGCCCGGCCTTGGAAGATCAACATGTCGCAGCCCTACCTAGGCACAACAAAGAGGTCAACACGCCGGTCTAAATCCTATGGCGCAGGGGTCTGGGTCCATCGCTCTTTGCACACCTGCACGTTGCGAACACGGCCGGAAGCAGACCTAGCCTTCCAGGCGTTCCAGTCCAATCCGGCGCGCGCCGCTCAGTCGATGACGTCACGAAGGCTTCGGCTGATACCACGACATCGAGTGCCCATAACTATCCCCGCGTAGATGGTTAGTGCGTATAGGCCAGCAGCCAGACTCAGATCAAATACCAAGATCTCGTTAAGCGTGTTAATTTGGAATAACCGCGATCACCGACCAGGGCCAGGCCCACCTCTCTCCTAGGTGGTCTCAACCTGCCATGTCGCTTCGCCACAAAGATCCACACAGAGGGCCGTCGGGAAAGTATGTCCTTCCAGCCCCCAATTCGTGAATCAACCGCGGGTACTCCTCGAGCCAACCCGACTTTAGTCATCACATGTACCATGTATAAAGTATATAGTATATACCCGTGATCACCTCCCGAGTGATCACGGCCCGATAGTATAGCATGGCAGACGGACAAGAATGTAGGGCCACTGATGATAAACTAGCATCCTATACTAAGCATTAGGATTGCAGGTAAAGGTAACAACCGTAGTAGCAAGGAGAGGCTATGCATCAGGATAGGATTAACGGAAAGCAGTAACATGCTACACTACTCTAATGCAAGCAGTAGAGAGAAGAATAGGCGATATCTGGTGATCAAAGGGGGGGCTTGCCTGGTTGCTCTGGCAAGAGAGAGGGGTCGTCAACACCGTAGTCGTACTGGGTAGCAGCGGCGTCGGTCTCGGTGTCTAGCGAGAGAAGAGGGGGAAGAAACAATAAATATAATGCAAACAAATGCATGATGATGCATGACATGACAAAGCGTGATGCTAGGTGTGCCCTAACGCGGTACGAGGTGGTACTGGTGAAGGGGGAGAACATCCGGGAAAGTATCCTCGGTGTTTCGCGTTTTCGGACAGATGAACCGGAGGGGAAAAGTTGTGTGTTCGCTATGCTAGGGATGCGTGACAGATGAACGGGCTGCGAAACCGAATTCGTCTCGTTGTTCTGAGCAACTTTCATATACAAAGTTTTTCCATCCGAGTTACGGATTATTTTATATGATTTTTCAAAATTTTATTCATTTTCTGAAATTATTACTAATTCAAAATTAATAGACAAAATTCTATGGGTACCTAGCCCTGTGTACACAGAATGTGGGCCAGGGGGACCCAGTTGACCAGTCAACGTTTGACTGGTCAACAGGGGTGGGACCCTCCTGTCATTGACTGTTTTAGTTAGTTAGGGTTTAGGTTAATTAGTTAGGCTTAATTAGTTGTTTTAGTTTAATTAATCAAAATTAATTAAGTTAATTAATTAATTATTTTTATTTTTATTTTAATTACGTTCTGGGGCGGGCCCCACTGGTCATAGGCCCAAGGGCCAAAGCGGGCTAATGGGTGTGGTCATGCGAGCGCTAGCGGGCATCAGCGCCTGGAGCGAACCCGAACAAGCGCTCGCAGGGAGCGAGGGGGGGGGCAGGTTGGCGCGCCGGCATGGAGCAGCGGCAGGGCCGCCGCAGGGCGGAAGCAGGGCGACGGCGGGTGGAGCCGGGCGATGACAGGTAGCGTCAGCAGCAGGGGGGGCAGTGTAGTGGCGGGAGCCACGGCGGCAGGTCGGGACGCGGCGAGCGCGTTCCGGCGCGGCCCGACGGAGGTGGAGGTGGCCTGGGCGAGGCCAGGGAAGGCGGCGCGGGTGCGAGGCGCGCGAGGGGCCATGGGTGCGGCGACAGCGGGCACCGGTGCGCGGTCGGTCGAGCGAGCAGTCGAGAACCGGGACGAGGCCCTTGCGTGAGGGGGGAGGCGCGGCCGTGCGTGGCCGTGGCAAGTGCACGCCCGGGCACTGCAGCGGCGAGTAGAAGGTGAGGCAGGCGCGCTGTGGCCGGGACGGGCGACAGGGATGGGGAGAGCGAGGGAGGTGCTCACTGCGGGGCCGTAGGGCACTAGCAGTGGGCTCGGGGAGGTCCGGTGGGGCGGCACCGGCGACGGAGAGGACGGCGGCGTCCGACGCGGGGTCGAGGGCGCGGTGTAGGAACTGCAGCCTCCGCACGGGGCGAGGAGGAGGACGGGAACGAGTCGGCGATGGCGGCGTCGGCGGAGAGGACGGCGAGGCGTCCAACGAGGAGTGGTCAAGGCGGCGCGGTGGGTCGATCTGGGCGGTGGGGTCGTCGTTTCCCCCGATCCAGATCGGGGGGCGAGGGAGAGGGAGTGGGGCGAGTGGGAGTAGTGGGGAGGGTGAGGTTAGGGTTCGGTTCGATGGGGGGGGGGTCGGGGGACCTAGTAGGGCGCCAGGGTGGGTCGGCCTAGTGGGCCTGATTGGCCTAGAGGCCAGCTGGGCCGTGGCCCAGAGGGGGGGGTTCTCCTCTTATTTTACTTTCTGTTTCTGTTTTGTATTTTCTTTTATTTATTTTTTCCTTTCTGTTTTATTTTACTTTTAATTTCTTTAGTTTTGTAAGATATAACAATAGCTCCTAAATTAATGTCTCTGAATAACCCACGGCCTTACAAAGTTTGGTAACTACATAAACTAGTTTAACATTTGTTTATTAATTTAAAAGCATTCAAATAATTGTTTTGCTACTATTTTATTTAGTTAAGTGCATTTAACTTTTTATAAAGACTTGGTTTATCCACCAATATTACTCATGAATTATTTGGCACAAACCGAACATTTTTGTTTTATTTTTTGAAAACTTTTGTTGTATGCCATATTTGGAATTTGAATTTTGAATCGGTTTTTGAACTAACGAGGGATTAGCAACAGTAACAGAGGTGATGTGGCATCATTAGCAGAGTTCTTCTGTAGCCTAATTATCCGGGCGTCACAATTCTCCTCCACTACAAGAAATCTCGTCCCGAGATTTAGGAGCGGAAGTAAGGGGGAAGAGATTAGGTTACGAGATTCTAACGGATCTTCTCGGTTGTGGTTGCTCTTCTTGAAGAAGTTAATCCCTTTCGTTGATGTCTTCAATTCTTTATTCCAATGCATCATGATGAAGCTGTCGTCCTTTCTTCGTGGGTTCCATCGTACTTACAAAAAAGGATAATGGGTATCTTCGGAAGAACGGACCTTACAAGGTTGACTATCTAGCAGATAACTCAGGGAATGTGGTAGAAAGTAACTCTCGAATAGATACTTAAGAAAGTATCGAGAGTAAAGTAAGAAGGTACCCTAAGAAGTTTCAAACAGATAGGCAATCGTTCGAGGTCTGAAACAACATGCGAAAGGGGTCCAAAGCAACGAGATTGAATATTGCATCTGTTACCAGAATAGATCACTAGGATGGTGGCCCGTGAATTACATACGAGGCCACGCGCGAGGAATAACTTTGGGAATAGGGGTTGTACAGGAGAGTCAGGTTTCGATCCTGTGGAACTGTGGGTTATGGGCTCACCATGTGGTTTTTTTTAATAGGAGGAGTGACATCTTGCACGGTCATGGTAGCAAGGCATGTCAGAGAGTACCATGTCAGTTATGTCGGCAACAACGTTGGTTCCAAGGGCGAGGGACGAAGAGAACCATTTTCCTGCTCGTTGCAATGAGGCGGACCAATAGGCAAAGTTCTCGTCCATCGGTGGTTACCGGAATTGAAAGTGCGTTATATCGACTAGAGGGGGGGTGAATAGGCGATTTTTATGAAAGTCTTCAAAACTTGGGAGTTATGAAGACAAACAGTGAAGATTATGCCTATTACTATGCAGCGGAAGTTGGATTACACTAGTCCAGCCATGGTCATGTATTCAATAGAGTGAAAGCACAGTGACAAATAGCTTCAGTGTAATAAGGATCAGGTAGGAAGAAGTTATGAAGCCAAACAACTCATACAGTTACGTTGTGAAGACAAAAGATAGAGCAAGCATGCAATGGCTTCACAATGAATAACAGTAAGTCAAAGGAAGTGAAGATGAAACCAGTGACACGTTGAAGACAATGATATGTTGGACCAGTTCCAGTTGCTGTGACAACTGTACGTCTGGTTGGAGCGGCTAGGTATTTAAACCTTAGGACACACAGTCCCGGCACCCAGTCCTGAACACACAGTTCAGGACACCCAGTCCTCACCGTAATCTCCTTGAGCTAAGGTCACTTAGTCCTCGCCCAATCACTCTGGTAAGTCTTCAAGGTAGACTCCCAAACCTTCACAGACTTCGTTCACCGGCAATCCACAATTTCTCTTGGATGCTCAGAACGCGACGCCTAACCGTCTGGAGGATGCACAGTCCTCAAGTGTAATAAGTCTTCAGATCACTCAGACACGAAGACTTAAGTGATGCCCAATTTACTCTGGCACTGGGTGGTTAGGGCTTTTCTCCTCGCTAGGAATTTTCTCTCAAAGGCTTCGAGGTGGGTTGCTCTCAAACGACAAAAGCCGTGCACTGAAATCTGAGCAGCCAACCGTTTATGGTTGTGGGGGTGGGCTATTTATAGCCACTTGGCAACCCGACCTGATTTGTCCGAAATGACCCTGGGTCACTAAGGAACTGACACGTGTCTCAACGGTCAGATTTCGAACTCTCATGGCAACTTTACTTGGGCTACAAGTAAAGCTGACTTGTCGGCTTTGGACAAGATTTGCTCTCATTGTCTTCACTCGAAGACATAGGTTTTTGATTTAGGCATCACTTCAGTCATTCTGACTGGTTCTCCTAGACCCCACTTAACAGTACGGTGGTTCCTATGACTCAACAAGAATAAAAAGAACTACGAAGGATCTAAGTCTTCGAGTTCCATAGGCTTCATAACGTGTCTTTTGTTGTCATAGTCTTCAATGTGAATATCTTCATATACCACCTTTGTCTTCAATGTCTTCATACATTTTTAGGGGTCATCTCTGGTAGTAAAACCGAATCAATGAGGGACTTCTACCTGTGTTTTCCTGCAATTCTCACAAACACATTAGTCCCTCAACTAGGTTTGTCGTCAATACTCCAAAACCAACTAGGGGTGGCACTAGATGCACTTACAATCTCCCCCTTTTTGGTGATTGATGACAAACTAGTTGAAGTTTTCAAAGGGGAATATAAAGTGTGAAGTCTGTAAAGGAATTGTCTTCATAAGTTGCAAGAGCTCCCCCTGAAGATGTGCATATAAGTTAATTTGCTTTTGGAATGCAAATGCACATGGCAGGTTGTACTTGTGGAGATCAGCTTCAGCTTATGATGACAATCCACTATGCATGTGAAAGTATATGATGATAATGACATGCATAATGGAAAATGGACGTCTGCAGAATGAGATGAGTGCGGAATTTATTGTCGCACATGCGGAATTTATCTTCGCAAAAGGAGTGGTAAAACAAGTAGCAGACGACCATCGGGTTTTAGTGTTTACAACTCAAAAGAACCAAATGAAGCAAAACAAGAGTTGCAAACACGAAGCAAGTATAACAAAACAAGGCACCCGCCCATATTGACCCGCTTGAAGACTATAAACATCATATGCTTCTCCCCCTTTTGTCAGGAATGACTAAAAAGGTTTGAAGACATAGAGTTTTCTACGCGTTCCCTGGCGCAGCAGGGTCGGTGGAGTTGTTTGGCGGTGCTGAGCTGTGAGGTGCTGAGGCAGGTGGTGGTGATGTAGCATCATCATCTTCATCAATGATCCTCGCAGTGACGGTGGCAGCAGATGAGGAATACTCAGAGTCTTCAAGGGACGGTGTGTTGCGCATCACAGCCCTCCTAGGAGGTGTGGTGTCAAATTTGAAGCGCTCTGTGAAGCCATCCTCTTCAAGTTCAGCTTCAGTGCAGATCATTGAGAGGCCTTTCCAAGTGCGGCGACAGGTTTCGTGTGCGACGAATGCATTCTTGGTTGCCAGATTTCTGATGCGATTGACGTCTTTCATGATGCTTCTCATCTGCCTCTTGAGCCAGTCATGATGCCTATCTTGCTTTTGGTGAGGAGCCACAAGAAGCTCTCGGTCATTGAGTGCACGAGCGCGCTTCTTGGGTCTCTTTGCAGCTGTGCTGTCAGTGGCTTCAGTTGATGCAGGGGCACGTGTGGTGCCAGCCAATGGATACACTCTTGAGATGGCTTCAACACCTTCGACATTCTGAGTGAAGCTCTGGTTTTCAGCATTGTGAAGACTTAATGGTTGCTTGGCAGGCTCAGGGTATATTGCTTCAACAAAGGTGTCCACATCTGGCAAGAAGATCCGATGGTTGCGGGCTGAGGGCTGATATGAAGTTGCAGAGTGAATCTTGATCAGCCTCATAACCCAAGAAGCATAAAACTTCAAACCAAAGAGATCTGAGCCGGATGCTGCAAGTTGGCGTATAAAGAGATCCTGTGCGTTGAAGCATTTGCCATGCAGAATACAGAATATGAGAGTCTTCATTGCACCCTCAATCTTGGCATGTGGAGAGTGTCCCTTAATGGGCCAGAGAGTCCGCCGGATAATATGATATATGGTCCTGGGCAGGTACTCTAAGTCTTCAACAAAGAACTCAGTTGGATAGGGTGCATCATGAGGCAATGGCTTCATCATTGAGAGCATCTGACTCATATTTGGCTCAGGACGCTAAAATATGCTTTCAATTGCTTCAGCATGGGGTTGGCAGCCTTCTTCGAAGAATTCGCCAGGAGTGGGAAGGCCGGTAAGCTCAATGATATCGAAAGCATTGGCTTCATGATGGACATTGCCGGTCATCCACTCCAGGACCCAAGTCTTCGGATCTCTGTTGTAGCCTTTGATATGCAGGGTGGCATAGAACTGGAGCAGAAGCTCTTCATTCCAGTGCTCTTCATCGGTGATAAACGGCAGCAGACCCACTTGCTTGAAGCAATCCAGTGCGTCTTCCAGGCTAGGCAGGCCAGCAACAGCTTCAACCTCAAGGCGCTTGTGAGGAAAGATGCGGCCTTGGTTGTATAGGATGCATGAATAATAGCTGCGCTGTTGATAGCTCCAGAACCTATCTGATACAATCCGTTCCCTTGAATAAGGGTTCTTGGAGCTGTTGAAAAACGTGTTGTCTGCCCTGAAGCTGTTGATGTTGAAGGAGCCAGGAGCTGATGCAGGACCTGGGAACCTTGGCAGTCGTGGGATCGGCTTCTGGACCTGGGGCCTGTGCGCAACATGATAGTTGAATTGGGGGCCGGCAGCAGACTCAGGCACAGAAGGTTCAGGAGCAGTAGCTTCAGTGTCTTCTGAAGCTGTTGTTGGGGAGGGCTCCACATTTGCTTCGGCGTTGTTTGTGGCAGCCTCAACATTTGCAGCCTCCACACGTGTAGTGGGAGGGACGAACTTAGGCACGTTCTCCTGGAGAACTGCTTCTTGTTGGTGCGGGGGAGTTGGAGCTTGTGGTATTTCTGCATGCTCTTCGGCTGATGCAGCCGGAATGTCGTCAGCAGCCTGAGCCCTTGGCCCTTTGCGAAGCCTACGGAATGTAGGCGACGCCGGTGGAGTTGCAGTGGGCTGGGGCTCATTATCTTCCTCCTGTGGGCGATCTGCCCACGATGCATCTTGTGTGATTGGCGTCAATGGACGACCAATGCTGATCAGTTCGCTTGTCTCAAGCTGAGGAAGGGCTGCATCACCTTGGACATTGTCTTGGAGACCAATGTCTTCAGCAGCGTTGGGGTCGGCTGCTGGAATGTCTTCAGCGTGCGGAGCCTCTATGAAAGCAGGCTCATGCACTGTTAACTGACGATCTGCGTCAGGATAGCGGACGGAGAGGGGTTCAACTATCAAGGGCTCTGTGGGAGCAGCCCGAGATTTCTTGGTCTTGCGCTTCTTGATGGTGGGGTCAGAAGGAGAGGCTTCAGAGTGTTTCCTCTTCCTAGCTTCAGCCTCTGCAGTCCGTGTCTTCTTGAGCTCTGAGGCGGTTGATCGACTCTTTGGCTTCGAGCCAGTCGTTGTAGTGGGGAAGACAATCGGAGCAGTTTCTGACCTTGGCGCCTCTGGTTCAGGCACAGCAGGCTTCTTTTTCTTCTTCGCGGCCACCCTGGGGTCAATGCCGGGACGCCCAAGTGCCTTGCGCTTCTCGGCCTCATTGTAGGCCTGCACGCAGCGATCAGCCAGAGTCTTCATGCGCTCTCGTGAGCCTTGAGCTTCGGCACGCGTCTTCAGAAAGTTCTCTTTCAGCTCGTGCAACATGATCTTGAAGTCTTTCACTTCTTGCACGCTAAGCTTGGCCACGTGCTTCTTGAACTGAGCCTTTTCAAAATCAATTTTCTGCTTCAGTTCAACAATGCGCTGGGCTATTGCAAGTTCTAAAGCAATTGCGCCTTGAAAGGCAACGCTGAGGCCTATGGGCAGCTGCAGATCATTGAAGCTGATGTCCGGTGAGGCAAACCATTCATCGATGAAGTTGTGGATGATGGCGACATCAAACAGAGGCAGATTGTTGAAGATTTCAGCCTCCTCCTTGCTCTTGATGAGCTGCTCAAGAGCGTCATCTCCAAGATCTTCATCGCTTGATAGATCAATGGTTTCGCAGTGCAGAATGGCAGCAGCTGTGAGCTCTTTGCCTGTGTGTGGCTGAGGCTTCTTGGCTTCTTGGGGCTTGGAGACTCGTGATAGGTCTTCAGACTGCACACTGGCTTCAGGAGGTGCAGTTGCCAATGGCTTCGCTCTTGAGATTTTGGGAGAAGCGGCTGGCTTTGAAGCTTTTGGCTTCTTCTGCTTTGGCTTCGGCGCAGCAGGGGCGTCATCAGACTCAGTATCTGCTGGAGGGTCATTCACGGCAGTCCCTTGGACTAGGATGCGGGTGATGAGGCCTGCAAGATTGGCATACGGCCCGATGATATTGGGATCGGCGTCGCGTGTGCCATCTGCCCTTGGTTCAGAGGGACCAGGGTTGAAGTCTAATCCCAGCTTCTTCTTGTTTTGCTTTGCAGAGTTCTGAGCAAATTGGAAGTTGCGCTTGAACAGATTGTCATCGCGACACCAGAGAAGTGATGACGGATGTGCTTCAGCTGGCTGTGGTCCTCTCACCATGCATGGATAGAAGCCTTGAGCAATGGCTTCGTCTCTGGACCTGGGTACGATATTTTTGTATAATACGTATCCCCACGGTCTCTTGATGGCGCACTTTTCGGCATACTCCTGAGTGACGAAGCGGTATTGAAACCATTGCTCTGCCCAATATCTTCGAATCCATTGGATTCGTGTCTTGCGCTGACCATAGCTTTCTTCAGGATCAGTTTTGTACATCTGTGCCAATTCATCAGGCAGATCTTTGGACGTTCCACCACGTCTCTGTCTGCCTCCCTTCCTTGCTGCTGTTTCTGAAGCCATGAATCTTAACTTGGAAGGCTTCAAGATGTTCAAAGTCTTCAAAGGCTTCCTTTTGCTTGACCAACAAGAACTGGCTTCAGGAGAGTTGATGTGATACTGCAAGTACTCTGCAAATGAATGCAGACTATGAGAACCAAAGGATTCTCCCACGGACATGTACCTGTGACAGCATTAAGGTGCGAGGGAAGGGGAAGAGGTCATATGCATTCTCAGAAGATTTTGAAGATAAATCGGTTTAGAAGACATTGACCTCATCGTCAGAAGACATTCACTCATAGATAAGAAGTTGGTTCCAGATTTGTACGAACCCACAGATCAGTACAAGTGAGGAATCTAACTACTTCGTAATGCACGAGTGAATATTCTAGGCAGGTTATGAGATGGAGACTGAGAGAGATGTAACTTGTGAGAGCAGAAACTTCTTATGGCAGAAAGTGACTGAACTATAGGATCAAGAGAGGCTGTAAGAAGAAGGTTTTATTTACCACACTTGGAACTGCTAGACGAAGTGGGAGTTGAGGCCAAGCAGTTCGATCCTCCGTGCCCTAACTTGGCGACGGAAGACACCTACGGCGACGGCGGAGAGAGCGATGTCCGCTGTCGGCGTGAAAACGGCGTCGGAGAGGTTGCGGCAGTGAAGCGCTTCGTCGCCGGCGTCGTCGAGAGCTAGCGGTGGCGCTAGGGTTCGTGCGTGGGTGGAAGAAGAGATAATGACCACAGTGAATCGTGTATTTATAGGGATAGAGGCGGCACTGCGCTATTACTCAGGTGCCCCTGGCGATTCACATCTGAACAGCACGTGGCCATCATGCGGTATTTTGGGGGCAGTTCCACATCCCACGCACGCCTTGATTTTTGGGTGTCGTTCCTACTTCTCCAGATTTCTTGTGGATGAATGAGCATTGAAAATGGTTTTAAAGTTTGTCTCTGTGTCTTCTGCTGACAAGGATGCAGAGAAGACATTCGACAGTTTCAATAGAATGCATACGACTTGGAGAGATAGAGTTTGAGGTAGAAAGCATGGAGAGGTTAGGGTCCGATCACATTCACTTAGTTCAAAAGATTCAAACAAGAAGACATAGCTATAAGTGAATGCTGTAGAGGACAGAACACCAGTACATATATATATATATAATCAACGCAGTGAAGATAATCATGAAGACATATTGAGATTGAAGCCAAACCAAATGTGAAGACATTGCGAGGTAACGCCATGAGTGAAACACTTCAAAATAGAACGTTTGGTGGTGGCGTTACCCACCGTATAGGAAGTATTAGACCCAGACACGGCGCACAATTATCGTGGCGCTCCGAAGTCAAATTCCACATTAATGTATTCACACTTAGAATGTATGTCTTCATTGATTGAAGATATACTTTACTTTGTGTGTTGCACATCTAAATCATCAACATGCATAAGTGTTAGGATGTGTGCCTGATCACAGGACATTTGAGGATTCCAAGATATTTAGCTCACACCGTAACTTGCAAAACCTCTTCTCATCCAAGGGCTTGGTGAAGATATCTGCCAATTGCTCTTCAGTGTTGACGTGTATGATATCAATGTCTTCCTTCACAACATGATCTCTGAGAAAGTGATGACGAATTTCAATGTGCTTTGTCTTCGAGTGTTGAACTGGGTTGTTGGCAATCTTGATGGCGCTTTCGTTGTCGCAGTAAAGTGGCACTTGCTTCAGATGAATGCCATAATCCTTGAGTGTTTGCTTCATCCACAGAAGCTGAGCGCAGCAAGATCCAGCAGCAATGTATTCAGATTCAGCAGTGGAGAGAGATACACAATTCTGCTTCTTTGAAGACCAACATACAAGTGATCGTCCCAGAAAGTGACATGTGCCTGATGTAGACTTGCGATCAACTTTGTCACCAGCATAATCAGCATCCGAAAATCCAACCAAATCAAATTCTGAGCCCTTTGGATACCATAATCCTAGAGTTGGGGTGTGAGCCAAATATCGAAGAATTCGCTTCACAGCTAAGTGATGCGACTCCTTTGGTGCCGCTTGAAATCGAGCACACATGCAAACACTAAGCATGATATCTGGCCTAGATGCACATAAATAAAGCAAAGACCCAATCATGGAGCGGTATACCTTTTGATCGAACTCTTTACCATTGTCGTCAGGACCTAGATGATGTTTGGCTGGCATTGGGGTTGTGAAGCCTTTGCAGTCTTGCATACCGAACTTCTTCAGGCAATCTTTGAGATACTTCTCTTGAGATATGAAGATGCCATTGCACTGTTGTCGGATTTGAAGACCAAGAAAGAACTTCAGCTCCCCCATCATGGACATCTGATATTGCTCTTGCATCATATATCCAAACTCTTCACTGTACTTTCGATTGGTGCAGCCGAAGATAATGTCATCCACATTTATTTGGCACACAAACAGTTCACCATCGTATGTCTTCGTGAAAAGAGTGGGATCCAGGGAACCAGGTATGAAGCCTTTGCTCTTCAGAAAGTACTTGAGTGTATCATACCAGGCCCTAGGGGCTTGTTTGAGGCCATACAGTGCCTTGTTGAGCTTGTATACCATATCAGGATGTTTTGGGTTTTCAAAACCAGGTGGTTGTGCAACATACACTTCTTCTTCAATCTTGCCATTGAGAAAGGCACTTTTCACATCCATTTGATATAGAAGTATGTTATGATGATTTGCATAGGCCAGCAGTATGCGTATGGCTTCAAGCCTAGCCACAGGAGCAAAAGTTTCATCGAAGTCAATGCCCTCTACTTGAGTATATCCTTGAGCAACGAGACGAGCTTTGTTTCTGACAACTTGACCATGCTCATCTTGCTTGTTGCGGTATATCCATTTGGTGCCTATTATGTTGTGCTTCCGTGGATCGGGACGCTTAACCAGTTCCCATACATTATTCAGCTCAAACTGTTGAAGCTCTTCTTGCATATCTTGAATCCATTCAGGTTCCATGAAGGCTTCTTCAACTTTCTTGGGTTCTGATGTTGAGACGAATGCGAAATGCCCACAGAAGTTTGCTAGCTGAGTTGCCCTTGAACAAGTGAGTGGACCAGGTGCATTGATGCTGTCAAGTATTCTGTCAATCTGCACTTCATTTGCAACACGAGGATGTATAGGGCGAAGACTTTGCTCTTGCTGATCTGCGTTGTTGTTTGGAGGAATGTCTTCATGCTGAGCATTGTCTTCATGTTGATCAGGTGCTGAGATGATGAGTTCTTCTTCAGGATGAGCTTCAGAAGGCATAATCTCTCCAGTTCCCATAAGCTTGATTGATTCACTAGCTGGGACTTCATCTAGCACATTTGGCAGTTGCTCTCTTTGTGAACCATTTGTTTCATCAAACCGCACATCCACTGTTTCGATCACTTTGTAATGGAAGAGATTGAAGACTCTATAGGAGTGTGAATCCTTTCCATATCCAAGCATAAAGCCCTCATGTGCTTTTGGTGCAAACTTTGAGGTGTGATGTGGGTCCTTGATCCAGCACTTTGCGCCAAATACTCTGAAGTAACTGACATTTGGCTTCTTGCCAGTTAGGAGTTCATAAGATGTCTTGTTCAGAAGCTTGTGAAGATAAACATGATTGATTGTATGGCATGCAGTATCAATGGCTTCAGTCCAGAATTTTCTTGGAGTCTTGTATACATCTAGCATTGTTCTGGCCATCTCAATGAGTGTTCTGTTCTTGCGTTCGACGACGCCATTCTGCTGTGGCGTGTATGGAGCTGAGAATTCATGTGTAATGCCCAAGGTATCAAGATATGTATCAAGGCCAGTGTTCTTGAATTCAGTGCCATTGTCACTTCTAATGTGCTTTATCTTGGCGCCAAAATTGTTCATAGCTCGATTGGCGAAGCGTCTGAAGACATCCTACACTTCAGTCTTGTAAAGGATTATGTGTACCCAAGTATATCTAGAGTAATCATCAACAATGACGAAGCCATAGAGGCAAGCAGTAGCAGTAAAAGTTGAGTAGTGAGTGGGACCGAAAAGATCCATGTGGAGCAGTTCGAAGGGTTGTGTAGTAGTCATGATTGTCTTCGAAGGATGTTTTGCCCTTGTCATCTTCCCTGCTTCACAGGCACCGCATAAATGATCTTTCTTGAACTTGACGCCCTCTATGCCTATGACGTGCTTTTTCTTCGCAAGGGTGTGGAGGTTCCTCATGCCAGCATGCCCAAGCCTTCGATGCCAAAGCCAGCATTCTGAAGCTTTTGCAAGAAGACATACTACAAGTTGTGGTCCTGCTGAGAAATCTACCACGTACAAATCACCTTTCCGATACCCTTCAAACACTAGAGATTTGTCAGATTCCATTAGCACCAGGCAACGATATTTTCCAAACATTACAATCATATTCAAATCGCAAAGCATTGAGACAGACATTAAGTTGAAGCCAAGGGATTCAACAAGCATGACTTTGTCCATGTGTTGATCCTTTGAGATTGCAACTCTACCTAGACCCAATACCTTACTTTTACCAGTGTCAGCAAATGTGATGTGGCTCTTGTCGGATGGACGTAAAGTTGAGTCCATAAGAAGGCTTCTTCTGCCAGTCATGTGATTTGTACACCCACTGTCAATAATCCATTCTGAAGACTTTGAAGTCGCTGGTGTCGTACCCTACAGTGCAGTTAGGGGGATAGGCTTCACGAAGAGAATTGTGAAGCATAAACATTTGACTAACCAGTGGGTTATGAAAACTTAGATCCAGATTAGGACTAATAGGGAGAGTAGCATGCGATTCAGGAGCAAAGTACATAATGATGCCATTCGGGCATTTTATCTTGCGCCCTACAAGATTTTTAAGGTCCCCAGCAATAGCATCAGAAGATTTTGTTTTTCTGCTGGAGACCTTTCCCTGCAAAAGAGAGTTAAGCTTTCTTAACCACCCACATCTTCAAGGGTGGCTTAGAAGCAATAAGTCTAAGTGCAACATCTGAGAACTTTGGCTTTGGAGCCCTAGCAAACAGTCTAGCAGGGGGACAATAGTAATCATAAGAATAGGCAGAATAGTTCTTATTCATATGAACATGGCGGTTTGATGAACCGTTCTCATTTTCATATGCCTGATTATGGTTTCCCTGCAAAACATTTGCGTTAGTGCGACTCTGGTGAGTCCTTTGTCTGTATGAAGCCTTTGGACCATATGAAGCCTTTGGTCTGAGGTTTGTCTTCTTCAAGTGAGGTGTCAAGAAGACATTCACAGGAAGATTTTCCAGACGTGTTTTCAGAACCCAGATCTTCTTCAAAGGCGGTCCATTCCTGCAGTTAGTACCAATGTACCTGGCAAATACTTCACCATTCTGACTCTTAAACAGTTTGTAGTTTGCATCAAAGGATTCATCAATGATAATGGGGTTAGCACAAGTGAAGCCAGATAGATTGGATGGATCTGCTGAGGATTCCTTTGCAGCAACCCATGTGGTTTTGGGGTACTGCTCAGGTTTCCAGTAAGAGCCATCTGCATTAATTTTCCTCACGAACCCAACACCCTCTTTCCTAGGGTTTCGGTTCAGAATCTGCTTCTTAAGGACATCACATAGTGTCTGATGCCCTTTCAGACTTTTGTACATCCCTGTTTCAAGCAATGTCTTCAACCTAGCATTCTCATCAGCAATAGCAGTGGTATCCTCAGCAGAGGGGTTAGTTACCATTTCAACAGTTGAAGATATTGCACCAGCAGTAGCAGTGGAACATTCAGCAACAGAAGTAGCATTATCACGCTCAATGCATTTAAGGCATGGTGGTTCAAATCCTTCCTGAGCGGAACTGATCTGTTCGGCTCAAAGTGACTCATTTTCCTTTTGAAGATCTTCATGATCCGCTCTCAACTTCTCAAGATCTTGCTTCTTTTGAAGATAATCATAGGAAAGCTTTTCATGAGTAGTTGAGAGAGTCTCAAGACGATCTTCAAGTTCCTGATACTTAACGTGAAGATTTTTTATGTCTTCAATTAAGGATTCAGAACGAGTCATTTCAGCACCCAACAGATCATCGCTTCTGTCTAACAGTTTTTGAATATGTTCCATAGTTTCTGTTGTTCAGTTGCAATTTTAGCAAGTGTTTTGTAGCTAGGTTTTGAATCACATTCAGAGTCATCGTCACTAGATGTATCATAGCGAGTAGTGCGTGTGTTTACCTTGGCACCGCGTGCCATGAAGCAGTAGGTAGGAGTGGAGTCGTTCTTGTCATTTGCGTCGGTGTCGGTGATGCAGTCATTGTCTTCAGTGTTGAAGATGGACTTGGCGACGTATGCTGTAGCCAGACTCGCAATGCCAGAATCAGACTCCTCCTGAGACTCCACCTCTGCCTCCTCAGATGCGGACTCCTCCTCTGAATCCATCTCCTTTCCAACAAACACACGTGCCTTGCCAGATGAGCTCTTCTTGTGTGATGAAGACTTTGATGAAGACTTGGAAGAAGACTTTGAGTATTTCTTCTTCTTCTTGTCGTCAGAATCATATTCCTTGCTCTTCTTCTTCCTTCTGTTCTCATTGTCCCACTGTGGACACTCAGAGATGAAGTGTCCAGTTTTCTTGCACTTGTGACATGTTTTCTTCTTGTAGTCATGAGCAGAAGCTTCATCATTCCTTGAGCTTGATCGTGAAGATTTTCTGAAGCCTTTCTTCTTGGTGAATTTTTGGAACTTCTTCACTAGCATTGCAAGTTCTCTTCCAATGTCTTCAGGATCATCAGAACTGCAGTCAGATTCTTCTTCAGATGAGGAGACAACTTTTGCCTTCAAGGCGCGAGTTCGCCCATAGTTTGGACCGTAGATATCTCTTTTCTCAGAAAGCTGAAACTCGTGCGTGTTGAGCCTCTCAAGTATGTCAGACGGATCGAGTGTCTTGAAATCAGGACGTTCTTGAATCATCAGGGCCAGGATGTCAAACGAACTATCAAGTGATCTCAGCAGCGTTTTGACGATTTCATGTTTGGTGATTTCAGTGGCGCCGAGGGCTTGAAGCTCATTTGTGATGTCAGTGAGTCTATCAAATGTGTGCTAGAAATTCTCATTGTCATTTCGCTTGAAGCGGTTGAAGAGATTGCGAAGGACACTGATTCGTTGATCTCTCTGGGTTGAGATGCCTTCATTGACCTTGGAGAGCCAGTCCCAGACCAGTTTGGATGTCTTCAAGGCACTCACACGGCCATACTGTCCTTTGGTCAGATGACCACAGATGATGTTCTTGGCAGTAGAGTCCAGTTGAACGAATTTCTTGACATCAGTAGCAGTGACACCTTCTCCATCCTTGGGAATGCCGTTCTCGACGACATACCATAGGTCGACGTCAATGGCTTCAAGATGCATGCGCATCTTATTCTTCCAGTAGGGATATTCAGTTCCATCGAAGACGGGGCACGCAGCGGAGACTTTGATTATCCCTGCAGTCGACATATCTAAAACTCCAGGTGGTTAAACCGAATCACACAGAACAAGGGAGCACCTCGCTCTGATACCAATTGAAAGTGCGTTATATCGACTAGAGGGGGGGTGAATAGGCGATTTTTATGAAAGTCTTCAAAACTTGGGAGTTATGAAGACAAACAGTGAAGAATATGCCTATTACTATGCAGCGGAAGTTGGATTACACTAGTACAGCCATGGTCATGTATTCAATAGAGTGAAAGCACAGTGACAAACAGCTTCAGTGTAATAAGGATCAGGTAGGAAGAAGTTATGAAGCCAAACAACTCATACAGTTACGTTGTGAAGACAAAAGATAGAGCAAGCATGCAATGGCTTCACAATGAATAACAGTAAGTCAAAGGAAGTGAAGATGAAACCAGTGACACGTTGAAGACAATGATATGTTGGACCAGTTCCAGTTGCTGTGACAACTGTACGTCTGGTTGGAGCGGCTAGGTATTTAAACCTTAGGACACACAGTCCCGGACACCCAGTCCTGAACACACAGTTCAGGACACCCAGTCCTCACCGTAATCTCCTTGAGCTAAGGTCACTTAGTCCTCGCCCAATCACTCTGGTAAGTCTTCAAGGTAGACTCCCAAACCTTCACAGACTTCGTTCACCGGCAATCCACAATTTCTCTTGGATGCTCAGAACGCGACGCCTAACCGTCTGGAGGATGCACAGTCCTCAAGTGTAATAAGTCTTCAGATCACTCAGACACGAAGACTTAAGTGATGCCCAATTTACTCTGGCACTGGGTGGTTAGGGCTTTTCTCCTCGCTAGGAATTTTCTCTCAAAGGCTTCGAGGTGGGTTGCTCTCAAACGACAAAAGCCGTGCACTGAAATCTGAGCAGCCAACCGTTTATGGTTGTGGGGGTGGGCTATTTATAGCCACTTGGCAACCCGACCTGATTTGTCCGAAATGACCCTGGGTCACTAAGGAACTGACACGTGTCTCAACGGTCAGATTTCGAACTCTCATGGCAACTTTACTTGGGCTACAAGCAAAGCTGACTTGTCCGGCTTTGGACAAGATTTGCTCTCATTGTCTTCACTCGAAGACATAGGTTTTTGATTTAGGCATCACTTCAGTCATTCTGACTGGTTCTCCTAGACCCCACTTAACAGTACGGTGGTTCCTATGACTCAACAAGAATAAAAAGAACTACGAAGGATCTAAGTCTTCGAGTTCCATAGGCTTCATAACGTGTCTTTTGTTGTCATAGTCTTCAATGTGAATATCTTCATATACCACCTTTGTCTTCAATGTCTTCATACATTTTTAGGGGTCATCTCTGGTAGTAAAACCGAATCAATGAGGGACTTCTACCTGTGTTTTCCTGCAATTCTCACAAACACATTAGTCCCTCAACTAGGTTTGTCGTCAATACTCCAAAACCAACTAGGGGTGGCACTAGATGCACTTACAGGAATGTCATCAACAAAAGTAACAGGGTCTTACTGACAGAATTGTACACGAGGGGTTTACATAAGCAGGGAATTAATGCTGCTTAGACCATAATGATCACCATAAAGGTTAAACCAAATAATGGAAAGGAAAATATGATTATCAGATATTTCAGGGGTATATCCTTCCCAATGATAAGCAGAGCACGATATCCATGACATGATATAATGTAGAAAACCCTTTAAGTAAGGGGAGAAAAATTTCATGACATTACCCATACAACAGTGTTTGGATAATTGAGCAGGGAACACTTAGCATTGGGCTTCAAATGTTCTTGTAGAAAATCGGAGTACCACATACATGCTTCGAGATAGCATTGACATGGTCTTCCAGCAAAGGTCAGACTTTGGATACACGAAGGATTCATCAGGAAAAACTTGTAGAATAAGTCTTACCATTTCTCATGGAAGAATAGATAACCTTGCTAAAAAGGAAAACTATAACATTAGGTCCTCCGGCCAGGTGTGCTAGGCATGGCACCTTATCGGGTTAAAGACCAATGTTATAACTCTTGCGAATATGTTCCAGCCATCATATCTGACCGAATTTCAGATCTGATTGGTGTCAAGATACCTCAGACTCGGGATGCCTGAGAAGAAAAGGTGCAACACAATTGACGAGCTGACAATGTAAGATTCTCGGAAAATGAACTATGGAAGCGAGTTCCGAACAAGGCTTCATCATTAAGCCAAGGAGAGGATGAGGAGGTGGCTGATGGACTTAGCGACCATTCATCGAGAATTCCAAAAGGATGGATTTCCACAATCATGTGAACAAGGCAATAACATTTTTCAGATCAAATGACATAATGATGTATGCTCGAGGGAAACATACACAATTTAAACATTGGTTGAAAGGTGCACCCGAAATATGGGCTTAGGTAGCATGATCAGTATTAGAATGGTGATCATGATAAGTATCACTTGTATCAAGAATTCTCCAGAGGTGGTGAAATTCTCATGACAATCCTGACATAAAAGATGGTAATACCCCAAGGTAAAGAAGAACAAAGGCTGGATAGCAAGGATCTCAAGGTATAAGACAAAACATGAGCAAGTTTGTGTTGGAGGGAAGATAATAAAGTGGTCCATGATATCACAAATAATCGTGGCAAGGATGGTATTTCTCATCATGAATTCAATTGATATCCTGGAAAAGCTCGGAATATTGATGATGATCAAGACACATTTTTCAAGAGATTTCACGAAGATGTAATCGATCGACGATGACATCAAGTCAAACAAATGATGAAGAGAAAGGTTATTGGAACCACGGTTAGGACACAAACTCGAAATCAAGTTTGTTGTTCAAGGAGAAATGATATGACGGCGAAAATCGACGCAAGCTTAGCTCATCGTTGAAAGTTGTGCTCCGGGAATAAGGACGAGGTAGCACAATTAAAATCATCATGATAATGATATAGCCAAATAGGCTAGGAATGACGTGATCGGGTACAAACTCGTAAGTAGGGCAGATCACTAAGAGTTGTTGAACCGTAGTGCGGACTCGATTCAGTTATCGGGGTACTCGAGTGACTATCCACTCAAAACCCAGGAAAAATTGGAATCGATGAGAATGTAGTACTTGACGAAGAACTCATAAGAAGTTATGCGGTTCTATGATAATCTCGAGATACCATGGGGTAATACTCAACGACAGATCAAAGTAGAGGTTGGACTGGGGTATTGCTCTATAAAAGGCAAATATTTAAACTTCCCCGAAAAATGGGATCAAAGAAGAACAATATGGTCGGAACCATAGCTGCAAGGGATCCAATCTAATGACATCGAAAGAATTACCCAAATGATTAAGTATTTTGCAAGAAGCTTCCATGATAAGTTCCACATCGGGTCCATGGGCATGAACGCAAAGTTCAAGGTCGACTCCCAGTTCTTTAATGCATAACCTTCCATTCACTTTTCGTCTTCGAAGAAGTTGCAGTGTTGAAATTTTATCTGGCGAAGCACCAGAAGAGTATGACTCATGAAAACTTTTGGGTTCACACGGTTTTAGAGAAGGTATAGGTTCAACCTATCGGGGCATCTTAGAAACATATACCACAAGCTTCAAGAGTAAATATCACCAGCTCGAAAGCAGAGCAAGGTTGAGAAAGTAGAGGATACAATTTACCGAAGGCATCATGTATCCGAGGGAAGGCTCACAAGTTTATTGAATAAGGAGGACACAGTCGAATAATAATCCAATAAAGGATCTGACGGTCCATAGCGAAGCTGATGTGAGCATCGGCACACAACCAGTTGAAGAAAGGATGCAAGGGCATCAGATTATAGAACATCTGAATGATTCGATGCTTAGATATCAAAGGAATTATGATTTCCAAATTGAAGGATCAGAAGCAGACGCTCTGATCAAGGGTGGATAAGTTCAATAGACCTAAGGGTACAATTGACGACAAATAGATTGGTCGAGAACAAGCTCATGTTCAAAATGACGTCTGAGCCAGAAAGATAATTTAAAAGGATCAACTAGTGATTGCGTGCATTCGCACTCATGTTGAATCAATAGGATCAAAATGACGTTGTCTAAGGATACTATCGAGTATTGCCAGACATATGGAAAGCATCCATAATTGCAAGCAGACAATTATTGCAGAGCAATAAGCTACTGAGGAATTTTGGAGGATCGAATAGTATTTCGAAGACCATCGTGAAACACATGAACAACTGGGGATGAGCGGATACTCGACAAGTGCGAGGACTTATTTGTAGGGGTATTCATGTGGCAAAGAACTACAAGGCAGTAGGCACAAAGTATTCTCGGAACAATAGAGAAAACTTCGGAGTATCTTGTAATAACCAGATCAATGGGGATGATCGTATGAATGGCAAGTGTAAGTAGTTATCCATAAGGATTTATCGGTGGTCAGGAATAGCAAAAGTGGTGGCACAAGTCTCGAGAGAATATCGAAGAGTATCTACGGAATCTTCTGGTGAAGCAGGCGGTCATCGATAACACAGGGCTCTCCGGTTGGAAGTGATCACGAGATCCTAATGTTAGAATTAACAAAATTCATTTAACCCGAATAGAAGGGAGATCAGAGTCCCAGAGTATAGACGAGGAGTAAAAGATCCTAATACCACCCAATGGCGATGTGGGCCCGTAAGCCGCACAGCCATGTTAGTAAAAGTTTTTCAATGACTAGACTCGACTTCGGTCAAGGAGTGTGAAAGGAGGGTTCCTACAGGCAGTCGGCTCTGATACCAACTTGTGACGCCCCCGATTCAATCGTACACTAATCATAGAAGCAAATGTGTACAATCAAGATCAGGGACTCACGGGAAGATATCACAACACAACTCTACAAATAAAATAAGTCATACAAGCATCATGTTACAAGCCAAGGGCCTCGAGGGCTCGAATACAAGAGCTCGATCATAGACGAGTCAGCAGAAGCAACAATATCTGAGTACAGACATAAGTTAAACAAGTTGCCTTAAGAAGGCTAGCACCAACTGGGATACAGATCAAAAGAGGCGCATGCCTCCTGCCTGGGATCCTCCTAAACTACTCCTGGTCGTTGTCAGTGGGCTGCACGTAGTAGTAGGTACCTCCCGAGTAGTAGTAGTCGTCATCGACAGTGGCGTCTGGCTCCTGGACTCCATCGTCTGGACGCAGCAATCGGGTATAGGAAGGGGGAAAAGGGGGAGCAAAGCAACCGTGAGTACTCATCCAAAGTACTCGCAAGCAAGGAGCTACACTACATATGTATGCATTGGTATCAAATGGAATAAGGGTATCATATGTGGACTGAACTGCAGAATGCCGGTATAAGGGGGGAATAGCTAGTCCTGTCGAAGACTACGCTTCTGGCCACCTCCATCTTGTAGCATGTAGAAGAGAGTAGATGGTAAGTTCACCAAGTAGCATCGCATAGCATAATCCTAACCGATGATCCTCTCCTCGTTGCCCTGTGAGAGAGCGACCACCGGTTGTATCTGGCACTTGGAAGGGTGCGTTTTATTAAGTATTCGGTTCTAGTTGTCATAAGGTCAAGGTACAACTCCAAGTCATCCTGTTACCGAAGATCATGGCTATTCGAATAGATTAACTTCCCTGCAGGGGTGCACCACATAACCCAACACGCTCGATCCCATTTGGTTGGGCACACTTTTCTGGGTCATGCCCGGCCTTGGAAGATCAACATGTCGCAGCCCTACCTAGGCACAACAAAGAGGTCAACACGCCGGTCTAAATCCTATGGCGCAGGGGTCTGGGCACATCGCCCTTTGCACACCTGCACGTTGCGAACAAGGCCGGAAGCAGACCTAGCCTAGCAGGCGTTCCAGTCCAATCCGGCGCGCGCCGCTCAGTCGATGACGTCACGAGGGCTTTGGCTGATACCACGACGTCGAGTGCCCATAACTATCCCCGCGTAGATGGTTAGTGCGTATAGGCCAGTAGCCAGACTCAGATCAAATACCAAGATCTCGTTAAGCGTGTTAATTTGGAATAACCGCGATCACCGACCAGGGCCAGGCCCACCTCTCTCCTAGGTGGTCTCAACCTGCCATGTCGCTTCGCCACAAAGATCCACACAGAGGGCCGTCGGGAAAGTATGTCCTTCCAGCCCCCAATTCGTGAATCAACCGCGGGTACTCCTCGAGCCAACCCGACTTTAGTCATCACATGTACCATGTATAAAGTATATAGTATATACCCGTGATCACCTCCCGAGTGATCACGGCCCGATAGTATAGCATGGCAGACGGACAAGAATGTAGGGCCACTGATGATAAACTAGCATCCTATACTAAGCATTAGGATTGCAGGTAAAGGTAACAACCGTAGTAGCAAGGACAGGCTATGCATCAGGATAGGATTAACGGAAAGCAGTAACATGCTACACTACTCTAATGCAAGCAGTAGAGAGAAGAATAGGCGATATCTGGTGATCAAAGGGGGGGCTTGCCTGGTTGCTCTGGCAAGAGAGAGGGGTCGTCAACACCGTAGTCGTACTGGGTAGCAGCGGCGTCGGTCTCGGTGTCTAGCGAGAGAAGAGGGGGAAGAAACAATAAATATAATGCAAACAAATGCATGATTATGCATGACATGACAAAGCGTGATGCTAGGTGTGCCCTAACGCGGTACGAGGTGGTACTGGTGAAGGGGGAGAACATCCGGGAAAGTATCCCCGGTGTTTCGCGTTTTCGGACAGATGAACCGGAGGGGGAAAGTTGCGTGTTTGCTATGCTAGGGATGCGTGATAGATGAACGGGCTGCGTATCCGAATTCGTCTCGTCGTTCTGAGCAACTTTCATATACAAAGTTTTTCCATCCGAGTTACGGATTATTTTATATGATTTTTCAAAATTTTATTCATTTTCTGAAATTATTACTAATTCAAAATTAATAGACAAAATGCTATGGGTACCTAGCCCTATGTACACAGAATGTGGGCCAGGGGGACCCAGTTGACCAGTCAACGTTTGACTGGTCAACAGGGGTGGGACCCTCCTGTCATTGACTGTTTTAGTTAGTTAGGGTTTAGGTTAATTAGTTAGGCTTAATTAGTTGTTTTAGTTTAATTAATCAAAATTAATTAAGTTAATTAATTAATTATTTTTATTTTTATTTTAATTACGTTCTGGGGCGGGCCCCACTGGTCATAGGCCCAAGGGCCAAAGCGGGCTAACGGGCGAGGTCATGCGAGCGCTAGCGGGCATCAGTGCCTGGAGCGAACCCGAACAAGCGCTCGCAGGGAGCGAGGGGGGGCAGGTTGGCGCGCCGGCATGGAGCAGCGGCAGGGCCGCCGCAGGGCGGAAGCAGGGCGACGGCGGGTGGAGCCGGGCGATGACAGGTAGCGTCAGCAGCAGGGGGGCAGTGCAGTGGCGGGAGCCACGGCGGCAGGTCGGGGCGCGGCGAGCGCGTTCCGGCGCGGCCCGACGGAGGTGGAGGTGGCCTGGGCGAGGCCAGGGAAGGCGGCGTGGGTGCGAGGCGCACGAGGGGCCATGGGTGCGGCGACAGCGGGCGCCGGTGCGCGGTCGGTCGAGCGAGCAGTCGAGAACCGGGACGAGGCCCTTGCGTGAGGGGGGAGGCGCGGCCGTGCGTGGCCGTGGCAAGTGCACGCCCGGGCACTGCAGCGGCGAGTAGAAGGTGAGGCAGGCGCGCTGTGGCCGGGACGGGCGACAGGGATGGGGAGAGCGAGGGAGGTGCTCACTGCGGGGCCGTAGGGCACTAGCAGTGGGCTCGGGGAGGTCCGGTGGGGCGGCACCGGCGACGGAGAGGACGGCGGCGTCCGACGCGGGATCGAGGGCGCGGTGTAGGAACTGCAGCCTCCGCACGGGGCGAGGAGGAGGACGGGGACGAGTCGGCAATGGCGGCGTCGGCGGAGAGGACGGCGAGGCGTCCAACGAGGAGTGGTCAAGGCGGCGCGGTGGGTCGATCCGGGCGGCGGGGTCGTCGTTTCCCCCGATCCAGATCGGGGGGCGAGGGAGAGGGAGTGGGGGCGAGTGGGAGTAGTGGGGAGGGTGAGGTTAGGGTTCGGTTCGATGGGGGGGGTCGGGGGACCTAGTAGGGCGCCAGGGTGGGTCGGCCTAGTGGGCCTGATTGGCCTAGAGGCCAGCTGGGCCGTGGCCCAGAGGGGGGGGTTCTCCTCTTATTTTACTTTCTGTTTCTATTTTGTATTTTCTTTTATTTATTTTTTCCTTTCTGTTTTATTTTACTTTTAATTTCTTTAGTTTTGTAAGATATAACAATAGCTCCTAAATTAATGTCTCTGAATAACCCACGGCCTTACAAAGTTTGGTAACTACATAAACTAGTTTAACATTTGTTTATTAATTTAAAAGCATTCAAATAATTGTTTTGCTACTATTTTATTTAGTTAAGTGCATTTAACTTTTTATAAAGACTTGGTTTATCCACCAATATTACTCATGAATTATTTGGCACAAACCGAACATTTTTGTTTTATTTTTTGAAAACTTTTGTTGTATGCCATATTTGGAATTTGAATTTTGAATCGGTTTTTGAACTAACGAGGGATTAGCAACAGTAACAGAGGTGATGTGGCATCATTAGCAGAGTTCTTCTGTAGCCTAATTATCCGGGCGTCACAATTCTCCTCCACTATAAGAAATCTCGTCCCGAGATTTAGGAGCGGAAGTAAGGGGGAAGAGATTAGGTTACGAGATTCTAACGGATCTTCTCGGTTGTGGTTGATCTTCTTGAAGAAGTTAATCCCTTTTGTTGATGTCTTCAATTCTTTATTCCAATGCATCATGATGAAGTTGTCGTCCTTTCTTCGAGGGTTCCATCGTACTTACGAAAAAGGATAATGGGTATCTTCGGAAGAACGGACCTTACAAGGTTGACTATCTAGCAGATAACTCAGGGAATGTGGTAGAAAGTAACTCTCGAATAGATACTTAAGAAAGTATCGAGAGTAAAGTAAGAAGGTACCCTAAGAAGTTTCAAACAGATAGGCAATCGTTCGAGGTCTGAAACAACATGCGAAAGGGGTCCAAAGCAACGAGATTGAATATTGCGTCTGTTACCAGACTAGATCACTAGGATGGTGGCCCGTGAATTACATACGAGGCCACGCGCGAGGAATAACTTTGGGAATAGGGGTTGTACAGGAGAGTCAGGTTTCGATCCTGTGGAACTGTGGGTTATGGGCTCACCATGTGGTTTTTTTAATAGGAGGAGTGACATCTTGCACGGTCATGGTAGCAAGGCATGTCAGAGAGTACCATGTCAGTTATGTCGGCAACAACGTTGGTTCCAAGGGCGAGGGACGAAGAGAACCATTTTCCTGCTCGTTGCAATGAGGCGGACCAATAGGCAAAGTTCTCGTCCATCGGTGGTTACCGGAATGTCATCAACAAAAGTAACAGGGTCTTACTGACAGAATTGTACACGAGGGGTTTACATAAGCAGGGAATTAATGCTGCTTAGACCATAATGATCACCATAAAGGTTAAACCAAATAATGGAAAGGAAAATATGATTATCAGATATTTCAGGGGTATATCCTTCCCAATGATAAGCAGAGCACGATATCCATGACATGATATAATGTAGAAAACCCTTTAGGTAAGGGGAGAAAAATTTCATGACATTACCCATACAACGGTGTTTGGATAATTGAGCAGGGAACACTTAGCATTGGGCTTCAAATGTTCTTGTAGAAAATCGGAGTACCACATACATGCTTCGAGATAGCATTGACATGGTCTTCCAGCAAAGGTCAGACTTTGGATACACGAAGGATTCATCAGGAAAAACTTGTAGAATAAGTCTTACCATTTCTCATGGAAGAATAGATAACCTTGCTAAAAAGGAAAACTATAACATTAGGTCCTCCGGCCAGGTGTGCTAGGCATGGCACCTTATCGAGTTAAAGACCAATGTTATAACTCTTGCGAATATGTTCCAGCCATCATATCTGACTGAATTTCAGATCTGATTGGTGTCAGGATACCTCAGACTCGGGATGCCTGAGAAGAAAAGGTGCAACACAATTGACGAGCTGACAATGTAAGATTCTCGGAAAATGAACTATGGAAGCGAGTTCCGAACAAGGCTTCATCATTAAGCCAAGGAGAGGATGAGGAGGTGGCTCATGGACTCAGCGACCATTCATCGAGAATTCCAAAAGGATGGATTTCCACAATCATGTGAACAAGGCAATAACATTTTTCAGATCAAATGACATAATGATGTATGCTCGAGGGAAACATACACAATTTAAACATTGGTTGAAAGGTGCACCCGAAATATGGGCTTAGGTAGCATGATCGGTATTAGAATGGTGATCGTGATAAGTATCACTTGTATCAAGAATTCTCCAGAGGTGGTGAAATTCTCATGACAATCCTGACATAAAAGATGGTAATACCCCAAGGTAAAGAAGAACAAAGGCTGGATAGCAAGGATCTCAAGGTATAAGACAAAACACGAGCAAGTTTGTGTTGGAGGGAAGACAATAAAGTGGTCCATGATATCACAAATAATCGAGGCAAGGATGGTATTTCTCATCATGAATTCAATTGATATCCTGGAAAAGCTCGGAATATTGATGATGATCACGACACATTTTTCAAGAGATTTCACGAAGATGTAATCGATCGACGATGACATCAAGTCAAACAAATGATGAAGAGAAAGGTTATTGGAACCACGGTTAGGACACAAACTCGAAATCAAGTTTGTTGTTCAAGGAGAAATGATATGACGGCGAAAATCGATGCAAGCTTAGCTCATCGTTGAAAGTTGTGCTCCGGGAATAAGGACGAGGTAGCACAATTAAAATCATCATGATAATGATATAGCCAAATAGGCTAGGAATGACGTGATCGGGTACAAACTCGTAAGTAGGGCAGATCACTAAGAGTTGTTGAACCGTAGTGCGGACTCGATTCAGTTATCGGGGTACTCGAGTGACTATCCACTCAAAACCCAGGAAAAATTGGAATCGATGAGAATGTAGTACTTGACGAAGAACTCATAAGAAGTTATGCGGTTCAATGATAATCTCGAGATACCATGGGGTAATACTCGACGACAGATCAAAGTAGAGGTTGGACTGGGGTATTGCTCTATAAAAGGCAAATATTTAAACTTCCCCGAGAAATGGGATCAAAGAAGAACAATATGGTCGGAACCATAGCTGCAAGGGATCCAATCTAATGACATCGAAAGAATTACCCAAATGATTAAGTATTTTGCAAGAAGCTTCCATGATAAGTTCCACATCGGGTCCATGGGCATGAACGCAAAGTTCAAGGTCGACTCCCAGTTCTTTAATGCATAACCTTCCATTCACTTTTCGTCTTCGAAGAAGTTGCAGTGTTGAAATTTTATCTGGCGAAGCACCAGAAGAGTATGACTCATGAAAACTTTTGGGTTCACACGGTTTTAGAGAAGGTATAGGTTCAACCCATCGGGGCATCTTAGAAACATATACCACAAGCTTCAAGAGTAAATATCACCAGCTCGAAAGCAGAGCAAGGTTGAGAAAGTAGAGGATACAATTTACCGAAGGCATTATGTATCCGAGGGAAGGCTCACAAGGTTATTGAATAAGGAGGACACAGTCGAATAATAATCCAATAAAGGATCTGACGGTCCATAGCGAAGCTGATGTGAGCATCGGCACACAACCAGTTGAAGAAAGGATGCAAGGGCATCAGATTATAGAACATCTGAATGATTCGATGCTTAGATATCAAAGGAATTATGATTTCCAAATTGAAGGATCAGAAGCAGACGCTCTGATCAAGGGTGGATAAGTTCAATAGACCTAAGGGTACAATTGACGACAAATAGATTGGTCGAGAACAAGCTCATGTTCAAAATGACGTCTGAGCCGGAAAGATAATTTAAAAGGATCAACTAATGATTGCGTGCATTCGCACTCATGTTGAATCAATAGGATCAAAATGACGTTGTCTAAGGATACTATCGAGTATTGCCATACATATGGAAAGCATCCATAATTGCAAGCAGACAATTATTGCAGAGCAATAAGCTACTGAGGAATTTTGGAGGATCGAATAGTATTTCGAACACCATCGTGAAACACATGAACAACTGGGGATGAGCGGATACTCGACAAGTGCGAGGACTTATTTGTAGGGGTATTCATGTGGCAAAGAACTGCAAGGCAGTAGGCACAAAGTATTCTCGGAACAATAGAGAAAACTTCGGAGTATCTTGTAATAACCAGATCAATGGGGGATGATCGTATGAATGGCAAGTGTAAGTAGTTATCCATAAGGATTTATCGGTGGTCAGGAATAGCAAAAGTGGTGGCACAAGTCTCGAGAGAATATCGAAGAGTATCTTCGGAATCTTCTGGTGAAGCAAGCGGTCATCGATAACACAGGGCTCTCCGGTTGGAAGTGATCACGAGATCCTAATGTTAGAGTTAGCAAAATTCATTTAACCCGAATAGAAGGGAGATCAGAGTCCCAGAGTATAGACGAGGAGTAAAAGATCCTAATACCACCCAATGGCGATGTGGGCCCGTAAGCCGCACAGCCATGTTAGTAAAAGTTTTTCAATGACTAGACTCGACTTCGGTCAAGGAGTGTGAAAGGAGGATTCCTAAAGGCAGTCGGCTCTAATACCAACTTGTGATGCCCCTGATTCAATCGTACACTAATCATAGACGCAAATGTGTACAATCAAGATCAGGGACTCACGGGAAGATATCACAACACAACTCTACAAATAAAATAAGTCATACAAGCATCATATTACAAGCCAGGGGCCTCGAGGGCTCGAATACAAGAGCTCGATCATAGACGAGTTAGCGGAAGCAACAATATCTGAGTATAGACATAAGTTAAACAAGTTGCCTTAAGAAGGCTAGCACCAACTGGGATACAGATCGAAAGAGGCGCATGCCTCCTGCCTGGGAGCCTCCTAAACTACTCCTGGTCGTCGTCAGTGGGCTGCACGTAGTAGTAGGTACCTCCCGAGTAGTAGTAGTCGTCATCGACAGTGGCGTCTGGCTCCTGGACTCCATCGTCTGGACGCAGCAATCGGGTATAGGAAGGGGGAAAAGGGGGAGCAAAGCAACCGTGAGTACTCATCCAAAGTACTCGCAAGCAAGGAGCTACACTACATATGTATGCATTGGTATCAAATGGAATAAGGGTATCATATGTGGACTGAACTGCAGAATGCCGGAATAAGGGGGGGATAGCTAGTCCTGTCGAAGACTACGCTTCTGGCCACCTCCATCTTGTAGCATGTAGAAGAGAGTAGATGGTAAGTTCACCAAGTAGCATCGCATATCATAATCCTAACCGATGATCCTCTCCTCGTCGCCCTGTGAGAGAGCGACCACCGGTTGTATCTGGCACTTGGAAGGGTGCGTTTTATTAAGTATCCGGTTCTTGTTGTCATAAGGTCAAGGTACAACTCCAAGTCGTCCTGTTACCGAAGATCACGGCTATTCGAATAGATTAACTTCCCTGCAGGGGTGCACCACATAACCCAACACGCTCGATCCCATTTGGTCGGGCACACTTTTCTGGGTCATGCCCGGCCTCGAAAGATCAACACGTCGCAGCCCTACCTAGGCACAACAAAGAGGTCAACACGCCGGTCTAAATCCTATGGCGCAGGTGTCTGGGCCCATCGCCCTTTGCACACCTGCATGTTGCGAACGCGGCCGGAAGCAAACCTAGCCTAGCAGGCGTTCCAGTCCAATCCGGCGCGCGCCGCTCAGTCGATGACGTCACGAAGGCTTCGGCTGATACCACGACGTCGAGTGCCCATAACTGTCCCCGCGTAGATGGTTAGTGCGTATAGGTCAGTAGCCAGACTCAGATAAAATACCAAGATCTCGTTAAGCGTGTTAATTTGGAATAACCGCGAACACCGACCAGGGCCAGGCCCACCTCTCTCCTAGGTGGTCTCAACCTGCCATGTCGCTTCGCCACAAAGATCCACACAGAGGGCCATCGGGAAAGTATGTCCTTCCAGGCCCCAATTCGTGAATCAACCGCGGGTACTCCTCGAGCCAACCCGACTTTAGTCATCACATGTACCATGTATAAAGTATATAGTATATACCCGTGATCACCTCCCGGGTGATCACGGCCTGATAGTATAGCATGGCAGACGGACAAGAATGTAGTGAAGGAAATATGCCCTAGAGTCAATAATAAAGTTATTATTTATTTCCTTATTTCATGATAAATGTTTATTATTCATGCTAGAATTGTATTAACTGGAAACATAATACTTGTGTGAATACATAGACAAACTAAACGTCACTAGTATGCCTCTACTTGACTAGCTCGTTGATCGAAGATGGTTATGTTTCCTAACCATAGACGTGTGTTGTCATTTGATTAATGGGATTACATCATTAGGAGAATGATGTGATTGACATGACCCATTCCATTAGCTTAGCACCCGATCGTTTAGTACGTTGCTATTGCTTTCTTCATGACTTATACATGTTCCTATGACTATGAGATTATGCAACTCCCGTTTGCCGGAGGAACACTTTGTGTGCTACCAAACGTCACAACGTAACTGGGTGATTATAAAGGAGCTCTACAGGTGTCTCCAAAGGTACATGTTGGGTTGGCGTATTTTGAGATTAGGATTTGTCACTCCGATTGTCGGAGAGGTATCTCTGGGCCCTCTCGGTAATGCACATCACATAAGCCTTGAAAGCATTACAACTAATGAGTTAGTTGTGAGATGATATATTACGGAACGAGTAAAGAGACTTGCCGGTAACGAGTTTGAAGTAGGTATTAAGATACCGACGATCGAATCTCGGGCAAGTAACATACCGATGACAAAGGGAACAACGTATGTTGTTATGCGGTCTGAGCATCCAGGTTCCGCTATTGGTTATTGACCGGAGACGTGTCTCGGTCATGTCTACATTGTTCTCAAACCCGTAGGGTCCGCACGCTTAACGTTACGATGACAGTTTCAATATGAGTTTATATATTTTGATGTCCTGAAGTTTGTTCGGAGTCCCGGATGTGATCACGGACATGACGAGGAGTCTCGAAATGGTCGAGACATAAAGATTGATATATTGGAAGCCTATGTTTGGACACCGGAAGTGTTCCGTGTGAAATCGGCATTTTACCGGAGTACCGGGAGGCTACCGGAACCCCCCGGTAACCTAATGGGCCTTAATGGGCCTAGTGGAGGAAGAGGAGAGGAGGCCTAGGGGCTGCCGCGTGCCCCTCCCCCCCCAAGTCCGAATTGGACAAGGAGGGGGGCGGCGCCCCCCCTTTCCTTTCTTCCCTCCCCTCCTTCCCCCCAAGTCCTAATCCAAACTAGGGAAAGGGGGAGTCCTACTCCCGGTAGGAGTAGGACTCCACCTGCGCGCCTCCTCCTAGGGCCGGCCGCACCCCCCCTTGCTCCTTTATATACGGGGGCAGGGGGCACCTCTAGACACACAAGTTGATCCTCGTGATCGTTTTCTTAGCCGTGTGCGGTGCCCCTTTCCACCATAGTCCTCGATAATATTGTAGTAGTGCTTAGGTGAGGCTCTGCGACAGTAGAACATCAAGATCGTCACCACACCATCGTGCTGACGGAACTCTTCCCGGACACTTTGCTGGATCGGAGTCCGGGGATCGTCATCGAGCTGAACGTGTGCTAGAACTCGGAGGTGTCATAGTTTCGGTGCTTGATCGGTCGGGCCGTGAAGACGTACGACTACATCAACCGTGTTGTCATAACGCTTCCACTTCCGGTCTACGAGGGTACGTAGACAACACTCTTCCCTCTTGTTGCTATGCATCACCATGATCTTGCGTGTGTGTAGGAACTACGTTCCCCTAAAGTGGCATCCGAGCCTAGGTTTTATGTGTTGATGTTATATGCACGAGTAGAACACAAGTGAGTTGTGGGCGATATAAGTCATACTGCTTACCAGCATGTCGTACTTTGGTTCGGCGGTATTATTGGATGAAGCAGCCCGGACCGACATTACGCGTATGCTTACGCGAGACTGGTTCTACCGACGTGCTTTGCACACAGGTGGCTGGCGGGTGTCAGTTTCTCCAACTTTAGTTGAACCAAGTGTGGCTACGCCCGGTCCTTGCGAAGGTTAAAATAGCACCAACTTGACAAACTATCGTTGTGGTTTTGATGCGTAGGTAAGATTGGTTCTTGCTTAAGCCCGTAGCAGCCACGTAAAACTTGCAACAACAAAGTAGAGGACGTCTAACTTGTTTGTGCAGGGCATGTTGTGATGTGATATGGTCAAGACATGATGCTAAATTTTATTGTATGAGATGATCATGTTTTGTAACCGAGTTATCGGCAACTGGCAGGAGCCATATGGTTGTCGCTTTATTGTATGCAATGCAATCGCGCTGTAATGCTTTACTTTATCACTAAGCGGTAGCGATAGTCGTGGAAGCAAAAGATTTGCGAGACGACAACGATGCTACGATGGAGATCAAGGTGTCGCGCCGGTGACGATGGTGATCATGACGGTGCTTCGGAGATGGAGATCACAAGCACAAGATGATGATGTCCATATCATATCACTTATATTGATTGCATGTGATGTTTATCTTTTATGCATCTTATCTTGCTTTGATTGACGGTAGCATTATAAGATGATCTCTCACTAATTATCAAGAAGTGTTCTCCCTGAGTATGCACCGTTGCGAAAGTTCTTCGTGCTGAAAGATGTTAGTAGCAATGATGCGGATTAGATCCGTGATCTGAGGTTTATCCTCATTGCTGCACAGAAGAATTATGTCCTTGATGCACCGCTAGGTGACAGACCTATTGCAGGAGCAGATGCAGACGTTATGAATGTTTCGCTAGCTAAATATGATGACTACTAGATAGTTTAGTGCACCATGCTTAACGGCTTAGAATCGGGACTTCAAAGACGTTTTGAACGTCATGGACCATATGAGATGTTCCAGGAGTTGAAGTTAATATTTCACGCAAATACCCGAGTTGAGAGATATGAAGTCTCCAATAAGTTCTATAGCTAAAAGATGGAGGAGAATCGCTCAACTAGTGAGCATGTGCTCAGATTGTCTGGGTACTACAATCGCTTGAATCAAGTGGGAGTTAATCTTCCAGATAAGATAGTGATTGACAGAATTCTCTAGTCACCATCACCAAGTTAGTAGAACTTCGTGATGAACTATAGTATGCAAGGGATGACGAAAACGACTCCCGAGCTTTTCATGATGATGAAATCGATGAAGGTAGAAATCAAGAAAGAGCATCAAGTGTTGATGGTTGACAAGATCACTAGTTTCAAGAAAAGGGCAAAGGGAAAAAGGGGAACTTCAAGAAAAACAGCAAGCAAGTTGCTGCTCAAGTGAAGAAGCCCAAGTCTGGTCCTAAGCCTGAGACTAAGTGCTTCTACTGCAAAGGGACTGGTCACTGGAAGCGGAACTACCCCAAGTGATTGGCGGATAAGAAGGATGGCAAAGTGAACATAAGTATATTTGATATACATGTTATTGATGTGTACTTTACTAGTGTTTATAGCAACCCCTCAGTATTAGATACTAGTTCAGTTGCTAAGATTAGTAACTCGAAACGGGAGTGGCAGAATAAACAGAGACTAGTTAAGGGTGAAGTGACGATGTGTGTTGGAAGTGGTTCCAAGATTGATATGATCATCATCGCACACTCCCTATACTTTCGGGATTAGTGTTGAACCTAAATAAGTGTTATTTGGTGTTTGCGTTGAGCATGAATATGATTTGATCATGTTTATTGTAATACGGTTATTCATTTAAGTAAGAGAGTAAACTGTTGTTCTGTTTACATGAATAAAACCTTATATGGTTACACACGCAATGAAAATGGTTCATTGGATCTCGATCGTAGTGATACACATATTCATAATATTGAAACCAAAAGATGCAAAGTTAATAATGATAGTGCAACTTATTTGTGGCACTGCCGTTTAGGTCATATTGGTATAAAGCGCATGAAGAAACTCCATGCTGATGGGATTTTGGAATCACTTGATTATGAATCACTTGGTGCTTGCGAACCATGCCTTATGGGCAAGATGACTAAAGACTCCGTTCTCCGGAACAATGGAGCGAGCAACAGATTTGTTGGAAATCATACATACTGATGTATGTGGTCCGATGAATATTAAAGCTCGTGACAAGTATCATTATTTTCTGACCTTCACAGATGATTTGAGCAGATATGAGTATATCTACTTGATGAAACGTAAGTCTGAAAAGTTCAAAGTATTTCAGAGTGAAGTGGAAAATCATCGTGACAAGAAAATAAAGCTTCTACGATCTGATCGCAGAGACGAATATTTGAGTTACGAGTTTGGTCTTCAATTAAAACAATGTGGAATAGGTTCACAAACTCATGCCACTTGGAACACCACAGCATAATGGTGTGTCCGAACGTCATAACCGTACTTTATTGGATATAGTACAATCTATGATGTTTCTTACTGATTTACCCATATCGTTTTGGGATCATGCATTAGAGACAGCTGCATTCACGTTAAAAAGGGGCACCATCTAAGTCCGTTGAGACGACACAATCTGAACTGTGGCTTGGCAAGAAACCAAAGTTGTCGTTTCTTAAAGTTTGGGATTGTGATGCTTATATGAAAAAGTTTCATCCTGATAAGCTCAAACCCAAATCGGAGAAATATGTCTTCATAGGATACCCAAAGGAGACTGTTGGGTACACCTTCTATCACAGATCCGAAGGCAAGACATTCGTTGCTAAGAATGGATCCTTTCTAGAGAAGGAGTTTCTCTTGAAAGAAGTGAGTGGGAGGAAAGTAGAACTTGAGAAGGTAATTGTACCTTCTCCCTTATTGGAAAGTAGTTCATCACAGGAATCTGTTCCTGTGACTACTACACCAATTAGTGAGGAAGCTAATGATGATGATCATGTAACTTCAGATCAAGTTACTACCAAATCTCGTAGGTTAACCAGAGTGAGATCCGCACCAGAGTGGTATGGTAATCTTGTTCTGGAGGTCATTCTACTTGACCATGACGAACCTACGAACTATGAGGAAGCGATGATGAGCCCAGATTCCACAAAATGGCTTGAGGCCATGAAATCTGTGATAGGATCCATGTATGAGAACAAAGTATGGACTTTGGTTGACTTGCCCGATGTTCGGCAAGCCATTGAGATTAAATGGATCTTCAAGAGGAAGACGGACGCTGATAGTAGTGTTACTATCTACAAAGCTAGAATTGTCGCAAAAGGTTTTCGACAAGTTCAAGGTGTTGACTATGATGAGAGTTTCTCACTCGTATCTATGCTTAAGTCTGTCCGAATCATGTTAGCAATTGCCGCATTTTATGAAATCTGGCAAATGGATAAACAAAACTGCATTCCTTAATAGATTTATTGTATATGATGCAACCAGAAGGTTTTGTCAATCCTAAAGGTGTTAACAAAATGTGCAAGCTCCAGCGATCCATCTATGGACTGGTGCAAGCATCTCAGAGTTGGAATATACGCTTTGATGAGTTGATCAAAGCATATAGTTTTATACAGACTTGCGGTGAAGCCTGTATTTACAAGAAAGTGAGTGGGAGCACTACAACATTTCTGATAAATATATGTGAATGACATATTGTTGATCGGAAATAATGTAGAATTATTCTACAAAGCATAAAGGAGTGTTTGAAAGGAGTTTTTTTAAAGAAAGACCTCGGTAAAGCTGCTTACATATTGAGCATCAAGATCTATAGAGATAGATCAAGACGCTTGATAAGTTTTTTCAGTGAGTACATACCTTGACAAGATTTTGAAGTAGTTCAAAATGGAACAGTCAAAGAATGAGTTCTTGCCTGTGTTGCAAGGTGTGAAATTGAGTAAGACTCAAAGCCCGACCACGGCAGAAGATAGAAAGAGAATGAAAGTCATTCCCTATGCCTCAGCCATAGATTCTATAAAGTATGCCATGCTGTGTACCAGATCTGTTGTATACCCTACACTATGTTAAGCGAGGGAATACAATAGTGATCTAGGAAGTAGATCAGTGGACAGCGGTCAAAATTATCCTTAGTGAAATAAGGATATGTTTCTTGATTATGGACATAACAAAAGGTTCATCGTAAAGGGTTACGTCGATACAAATTTTTGACACCGATCTGGATGACTCTAAGTCTCGATCTAGATACATATTGACAGTGGGAGCAATTAGCTAGAGTAGCTCCGTGCAGAGCATTGTTGACATAGATATTTGCAAAATACTTACGGACCTGAATATAACAGACCCGCTGACTAAAATTGTCTCACAAGCAAAACATGATCACACCTTAGTACTCTTTGGGTGTTAATCACATAGCGATGTGAACTAGATTAATGACTCTAGTAAACCCTTTGGGTGTTGGTCACATATCGATGTGAACTATGGGTGTTAACCACATAAAGATGTGAACTATTGATGTTAGATCACATGGCGATGTGAACTAGATTATTGACTCTAGTGCAAGTGGGGGACTGAAGGAAATATGCCCTAGAGGCAATAATAAAGTTATTATTTATTTCCTTATTTCATGATAAATGTTTATTATTCATGCTAGAATTGTATTAACCGGAAACATAATACTTGTGTGAATACATAGACAAACTAAACGTCACTAGTATGCCTCTACTTGACTAGCTCGTTGATCGAAGATGGTTATGTTTCCTAACCATAGACGTGTGTTGTCATTTGATTAACGGGATCACATCATTAGGAGAATGATGTGATTGACATGACCCATTCCATTAGCTTAGCACCCGATCGTTTAGTATGTTGCTATTGCTTTCTTCATGACTTATACATGTTCCTATGACTATGAGATTATGCAACTCCCGTTTGCCGGAGGAACACTTTGTATGCTACCAAACGTCACAACGTAACTGGGTGATTATAAAGGAGCTCTACAGGTGTCTCCAAAGGTACATGTTGGGTTGGCGTATTTCGAGATTAGGATTTGTCACTCCGATTGTCGGAGAGGTATCTCTGGGCCCTCTCGGTAATGCACATCACATAAGCCTTGAAAGCATTACAACTAATGAGTTAGTTGTGAGATGATATATTATGGAACAAGTAAAGAGACTTGCCGGTAACGAGTTTGAAGTAGGTATTAAGATACCGACGATCGAATCTCGGGCAAGTAACATACCGATGACAAAGGGAACAACGTATGTTGTTATGCGGTCTGAGCATCCAGGTTCCGCTATTGGTTATTGACCGGAGACGTGTCTCGGTCATGTCTACATTGTTCTCAAACCCGTAGGGTCCGCACGCTTAACGTTACGATGACAGTTTCAATATGAGTTTTTATATTTTGATGTCCCGAAGTTTTTTTGGAGTCCCGGATGTGATCACGGACATGACGAGGAGTCTCGAAATGGTCGAGACATAAAGATTGATATATTGGAAGCCTATGTTTGGACACCGGAAGTGTTCCGTGTGAAATCGGCATTTTACCGGAGTACCGGGAGGCTACCGGAACCCCCCGGTAACCTAATGGGCCTTAATGGGCCTAGTGGAGGAAGAGGAGAGGAGGCCTAGGGGCTGCCGCGTGCCCCTCCCCCCCCAAGTCCGAATTGGACAAGGAGGGGGGCGGCGCCCCCCCTTTCCTTTCTTCCCTCCCCTCCTTCCCCCCAAGTCCTAATCCAAACTAGGGAAAGGGGGAGTCCTACTCCCGGTAGGAGTAGGACTCCACCTGCGCGCCTCCTCCTAGGGCCGGCCGCACCCCCCCTTGCTCCTTTATATACGGGGGCAGGGGGCACCTCTAGACACACAAGTTGATCCTCGTGATCGTTTTCTTAGCCGTGTGCGGTGCCCCTTTCCACCATAGTCCTCGATAATATTGTAGTAGTGCTTAGGTGAGGCTCTGCGACAGTAGAACATCAAGATCGTCACCACACCATCGTGCTGACGGAACTCTTCCCGGACACTTTGCTGGACCGGAGTCCGGGGATCGTCATCGAGCTGAACGTGTGCTAGAACTCGGAGGTGCCGTAGTTTCGGTGCTTGATTGGTCGGGCCGTGAAGACGTACGACTACATCAACCGCGTTGTCATAACGCTTCCGCTTCCAGTCTACGAGGGTACGTAGACAACACTCTCCCCTCTCGTTGCTATGCATCACCATGATCTTGCGTGTGCGTAGGAATTTTTTGAAATTACTACGTTCCCCTACATGTAGGGCCACTGATGATAAACTAGCATCCTATACTAAGCATTAGGATTGCAGGTAAAGGTAACAACCGTAGTAGCAGGGACAGGCTATGCATCAGGATAGGATTAACGAAAAGCAGTAACATGCTACACTACTCTAATGCAAGCAGTAGAGAGAAGAATAGGCGATATCTGGTGATCAAAGGGGGGGCTTGCCTGGTTGCTCTGGCAAGAGAGAGGGGTCGTCAACACCGTAGTCGTACTGGGTAGCAGCGGCGTCGGTCTCGGTGTCTAGCGAGAGAAGAGGGGGAAGAAACAATAAATATAATGCAAACAAATGCATGATGATGCATGACATGACAAAGCGTGATGCTAGGTGTGCCCTAACACGATACGAGGTGGTACTGGTGAAGGGGGAGAATATCCGGGAAAGTATCCCCAGTGTTTCACGTTTTCGGACAGATGAACCGGAGGGGGAATGTTGCGTGTTCGCTATGCTAGGGACGCGTGGCGGATGAACAGGCTGCGTATCCGGATTCGTCTCGTCGTTCTGAGCAACTTTCATGTACAAAGTTTTTCCATCCGAGTTACGGATTATTTTATATGATTTTTCAAAATTTTATTCATTTTCTGACATTATTACTAATTCAAAATTAATAGACGAAATGCTATGGTACCCAGCCCTGTGTACACAGAATGTACACAGAGGCTGCCATGTGGGCCAGGGGGACCTAGTTGACCAGTCAACGTTTGACTGGTCAACAGGGGTGGGACCCTCCTGTCATTGACTGTTTTAGTTAGTTAGGGTTTAGGTTAATTAGTTAGGCTTAATTAGTTGTTTTAGTTTAATTAATCAAAATTAATTAATTAATTAATTAATTTTATTTTTATTTTTAACTACGTTCTGGGGCGGACCCCACTAGTCATAGGCCCAAGGGCCAAAGCGGGCTAACGGGCGTGGTCATGCAAGTGCTAGCAGGCATCAGCGCCTGGAGCGAACCCGAACAAGCGCTCGGCCCCAGCGGCCACGGCAGGGCAATCGCAGGGAGCGAGGGGGGGGCAGGTTGGCGCGCCGGCATGGAGCAGCGGCAGGGCCGCCGCAGGGCGGAAGCAGGGCGACGGCGGGTGGAGCCGAGCGATGACGGGTAGCGTCAGCAGCAGGGGGCAGTGCAGTGGCAGGAGCCACGGCGGCAGGTCGGGCGTGGCGAGCGCGTTCCGGCGCGGCCCGACGAAGGTGAAGGTGGCCTGGGCGAGACCAGGAAAGGCAGCGCGGGTGCGAGGCGCGCGAGGGGCCATGGGTGCGGCGACAGTGGGCGCCGGTGCACGATCGGTCGAGCGAGCAGTCGAGCACCGGGATGAGGCCCTTGCGTGAGGGGGAAGGCGCGGCCGTGCGTGGCCGTGGCAAGTGCGCGCCCGGGCACTACAACGGCGAGTAGAAGGTGAGGCAGGCGCGCTGTGGCCGGGACGGGCGACAGGGATGGGGAGAGCGAGGGAGGTGCTCACTGCGGGGCCGTAGGGCACTGGCAGTGGGCTCGGGGAGGTCCGGCGGGGCGGCACCGGCGACGAAGAGGACGGCGGCGTCCGACGTGGTGTCGAGGGCGCGGTGTAGGAACTGCAGCCTCCGCACGGGGCGAGGAGGAGGACGGGGACGAGTCGGCGATGGCGGCGTCGGCGGAGAGGACGGCAAGGCGTCCAACGAGGAGTGGTCGAGGCGGCGCGGTGGGTCGATCCGGGCGGCGGGGTCGTCGTTTCCCCCGATCCAGATCGAGGGGCGAGGGAGAGGGAGTGGGGGCGAGTGGGAGTAGTGGGGAGGGTGAGGTTAGGGTTCGGTTCGATGGGGGGGTCGGGGGACCTAGTAGGGCGCCAGGGTGGGTCGGCCTAGTTGGCCTGATTGGCCTAGAGGCCAGCTGGGCCGTGGCCCAGAGGGGGGGTTTCTCCTCTTATTTTATTTTCTGTTTCTGTTTTGTATTTTGTTTTATTTATTTTTTCCTTTTTGTTTTATTTTACTTTTAGTTTCTTTAGTTTTGTAAGATATAACAATAGCTCCTAAATTAATGTCTCTGAATAACCCACAGCCTTACAAAGTTTGGTGACTACATAAACTAGTTTAACATTTGTTTATTAATTTAGAAGCATTCAAATAATTGTTTTGCTACTGTTTTATTTAGTTAAGTGCATTTAACTTTTTATAAAGACTTGGTTTATCCACCAATATTACTTATGAATTATTTGGCACAAACCAAACATTTTTGTTTTATTTTTTGAAAACTTTTGTTGTATGCCATATTTGGAATTTGAATTTTGAATCGATTTTTGAACTAACGAGGGATTAGCAACAGTAACGAAGGTGACGTGGCATCATTAGCAGAGTTTTTCTGTAGCCTAATTATCCGGGCGTCACAAGCATATTGATAATTGTATTTTTCATATGGGAAAATTTATGTGTTATGAAACTAAATAGGAACTTGGAAAAAAATAAAAAGAAGAAAATTGCAGAGCGATACATGGATTGTATAGCTTTCTAGGTAGGAGTTGAATTTGAAGCATAGTCCGGCCGTCTGGCCAGATCATGCCGTTGTTTTGGAGTTTTTTTTCATGTTATTTCTCCCTATCACACAGTGTATTTGATGGCTTTTATATTGAGTAAATAAAAATGAGGTTTTTTTTGTAAAACATATTCACGCGTGGGCCACCCGGCACCCCTTAGCCATTGTCACGTTTGTACGCCATGCTGGTTGGATGTACGTCTGGATATGAACGAAGGCACCGTATTTGCATGATCGGACAAGTTCGAGCACCAGTTTCACGTATTTTACAACTTTAGGCACTAAACTGACCACAAAGAACAAGCTGAGACACCTCCAGTGGGATTCGTTAATTCTCTTTCTCGATGGGACGGGGAAGGGGTGGGCAATTAGCTAGAGCAGCAGGTGCTCATTCTTCAACAGGCACGCGGTCAGAGATCACTTTCCCCTCCCAAATATTCCTAGATGAAAAAATAAATAGAAAAAGAAATCTAAAAAGGCAGATCCTCCCTCTCGGAAAAATAGTATATTCAATCAAAATCAAAGGGCAGACAGACTGGCAAAACAGCAGTAGCCACAGATACAATTCTCAATCAAAAAGGGCCTCCAAAAAAGTTTAATTAATTTAATTACTAGAATTAGAATTCTAGTAGTAATATATTTTTCCCAAATAAGAATAGGATAGATGAAGGAAATATGCCCTAGAGGCAATAATAAAGTTATTATTTATTTCCTTATTTCATGATAAATGTTTATTATTCATGCTAGAATTGTATTAACTGGAAACATAATACATGTGTGAATACATAGACAAACAGAGTGTCACTAGTATGCCTCTACTTGACTAGCTCGTTAATCAAAGATGGTTATGTTTCCTAACTATAGACAAAGAGTTGTTATTTGATTAACGGGATCACATCATTAGGAGAATGATGTGATTGACTTGACCCATTTCGTTAGCTTAGCACTCGATCGTTTAGTATGTTGCTATTGCTTTCTTCATGACTTATACATGTTCCTATGACTATGAGATTATGCAACTTCCGTTTACCGGAGGAACACTTTGTGTGCTACCAAACATCACAACGTAACTGGGTGATTATAAAGGAGCTCTACAGGTGTCTCCAAAGGTACATGTTGGGTTGGCGTATTTCGAGATTAGGACTTGTCACTTCGATTGTCGGAGAGGTATCTCTGGGCCCTCTCGGTAATGCACATCACATAAGCCTTGCAAGCATTGCAACTAATGAGTTAGTTGCGAGATGATGTATTACAGAACGAGTAAAGAGACTTGCCGGTAACGAGATTGAACTAGGTATTAAGATACCGACGATCGAATCTCGGGCAAGTAACATACCGATGACAAAGGGAACAACGTATGTTGTTATGCGGTCTGACCGATAAAGATCTTCGTAGAATATGTGGGAGCCAATATGAGCATCCAGGTTCCGCTATTGGTTATTGACCGGAGACGTGTCTCGGTCATGTCTACATTGTTCTCGAACCCGTAGGGTCCGCACGCTTAAGGTTTCGATGACAATTATATTATGAGTTTATGAGTTTTGATGTACCGAAGGAGTTCGGAGTCCCGGATGAGATCGGGGACATGACGAGGAGTCTCGAAATGGTCGAGACATAAAGATCGATATATTGGAAGCCTATATTTGGATATCAGAATCGTTCCGGGTGAAATCGGGATTTTACCGGAGTACCGGGGGGTTACCGGAACCCCCCGGGGGTTATTGGGCCTACATGGGCCCTAAGGGAGAAGAGGAAAGGAGGCAAGAGGTGGCCGCGCGCCCCTCCCCTCCCTAGTCCGAATAGGACAAGGAGAGGGGGGCGGCGCCCCCCCTTTCCTTTCCCTCTTCCTCCTCTTTCCCACTTCTCCTTCTCCAACTAGGAAAGAAGGGAGTCCTACTCCCGGTGGGAGTAGGACTCCCCCTTGGTGCGCCCTCCTTGGTCGGCCGCCCCCTCCCCTTGGCTCCTTTATATACGGGGGCAGGGGGCACCCTAGAACACACAAGTTGATCTTCGTGATCGTTCCTTAGCTGTGTGCGGTGCCCCCCTCCACCATATTCCACCTCGGTCATATTGTAGCGGTGCTTAGGCGAAGCCCTGCGACGGTTGAACATCAAGATCGTCACCACGCCGTCGTGCTGACGGAACTCCTCCCCGAAGCTTTGCTGGATCGGAGCCCGGGGAGCGTCATCGAGCTGAACGTGTGCCAAGAACTCGGAGGTGCCGGAGTAACGGTGCTTGGATTGGTTGGATCGGAAAGACGTACGACTACTTCCTCTACGTTGCGTCAACGCTTCCGCTTCGGTCTACGAAGGTACGTAGACAACACTCTCCCCTCTCGTTGCTATGCATCACCATGATCTTGCGTGTGCGTAGGAATTTTTTTGAAATTACTAAGTTCCCCAACAGTGGCATCCGAGCCTAGGTTTTATGGTTTGATGTTATATGCACGAGTAGAACACAAGTGAGTTGTGGGCGATATAAGTCATACTGCTTACCAGCATGTCATACTTTGGTTCGGCGGTATTGTTGGATGAAGCGGCCCGGACCGACATTACGCGTACGCTTACGCGAGACTGGTTCTACCGCCGTGCTTTGCACACAGGTGGCTGGCGGGTGTCAGTTTCTCCAACTTTAGTTGAACCGAGTGTGGCTACGCCCGGTCCTTGCGAAGGTTAAAACAACACCAACTTGACAAACTATCATTGTGGTTTTGATGCGTAGGTAAGATTGGTTCTTGCTTAAGCCCGTAGCAGCCACGTAAAACTTGCAACAAACAAAGTAGAGGACGTCTAACTTGTTTTTGCAGGGCATGTTGTGATGTGATATGGTCAAGGCATGATGCTAAATTTTATTGTATGAGATGATCATGTTTTGTAACCAAGTTATCGGCAACTGGCAGGAGCCATATGGTTGTCGCTTTATTGTATGAAATGTAATCGCCCTGTAATGCTTTACTTTATCACTAAGCGGTAGCGATAGTCGTAGAAACATAAGATTGGCGAGACGACAACGATGCTACGATGGTGATCAAGGTGTCGCACCGGTGACGATGGTGATCACGACGGTGCTTCGAAGATGGAGATCACAAGCACAAGATGATGATGGCCATATCATATCACTTATATTGATTGCATGTGATGTTTATCTTTTATGCATCTTATCTTGCTTTGATTGACGGTAGCATTTTAAGACGATCTCTCACTAATTATCAAGAAGTGTTCTCCCTGAGTATGCACCGTTGCGAAAGTTCTTCGTGCTGAGACATCACGTGATGATCGGGTGTGATAGGCTCTACGTTCAAATACAACGGGTGCAAAACAGTTGCACACGCGGAATACTCAGGTTATACTTGACGAGCCAAGCATATACAGATATGGCCTCGGAACACGGAGACCGAAAGGTCGAGCGTGAATCATATAGTAGATATGATCAACATAGTGATGTTCACCAATGAAACTACTCCATCTCACGTGATGATCGGACATGGTTTAGTTGATTTGGATCACGTAATCACTTAGAGGATTACATGGATGTCTATCTAAGTGGGAGTTCTGAAGTAATATGATTAATTGAACTTAAATTTATCATGAACTTAGTCCTGGTAGTATTTTGCAAATTAAGTTGTAGATCAATAGCTCGCGTTGTTGCTTCCCTGTGTTTATTTTGATATGTTCCTAGAGAATATTGTGTTGAAAGATGTTAGTAGCAATGATGTGGATTGGATCCGTGATCTGAGGTTTATCCTCATTGCTGCACAGAAGAATTATGTCCTTGATGCACCGCTAGGTGACAGACCTATTGCAGGAGCAGATGCAGACGTTATGAACGTTTGGCTAGCTCAATATGATGACTACTTGATAGTTTAGTGCACCATGATTAATGGCTTAGAATCGGGACTTCAAAGACGTTTTGAACGTCATGGACCATATAAGATGTTCCAGGAGTTGAAGTTAATATTTCAAGCAAATACCCGAGTTGAGAGATATGAAGTCTCCAACAAGTTCTATAGCTAAAAGATGGAGGAGAATCGCTCAACTAGTGAGCATGTGCTCAGATTGTCTGGGTACTACAATCGCTTGAATCAAGTGGGAGTTAATCTTCCAGATAAGATACTGATTGACAGAATTCTCTAGTCACCATCACCAAGTTAGTAGAACTTCGTGATGAACTATAATATGCAAGGGATAACGGAAACAACTCCCAAGCTCTTCGTGATGCTGAAATCAACGAAGGTAGAAATCAAGAAAAACATCAAGTGTTGATGGTTGACAAGACCACTAGTTTCAAGAAAAGGGCAAAGGGAAGAAGGGGAACTTCAAGAAGAACGACAAGCAAGTTGCTGCTCAAGTGAAGAAGCCCAAGTCTGATCCTAAGCCTGAGACTAAGTGCTTCTACTGCAAAGGGACTGGTCACTTGAAGTGGAACTGCCCCAAGTATTTGGCGGATAAGAAGGATGGCAAGGTAAACAAAGGTATATTGGATATACGTGTTATTGATGTGTACTTTACTAGTGTTTATAGCAACCCCTCGGCATTTGATACTGGTTCAGTTGCTAAGAGTAGTAACTCAAAACGGGAGTTGCAGAATAAACAGAAACTAGTAAAGGGTGAGGTGACGATGTGTGTTGGAAGTAGTTCCAAGATTGATATGATCATCATCGCACACTCCCTATACTTTCGGGATTAGTGTTGAAACTAAATAAGTGTTATTTGGTGTTTGCGTTGAGCATGAATATGATTTGATCATGTTTATTGCAATACGGTTATTCATTAAAGTCAGAGAATAATTGTTGTTCTGTTTACATGAATAAAACCTTTGATGGTCATACACCCAATGAAAATAGTTCGTTGGATCTCGATCGTAGTGTTACACATATTGAAGCCAAAAGATGCAAAGTTAATAATGATAGTGCAACTTATTTGTGGCACTGCCGTTTAGGTCATATTGGTGTAAAGCACATGAAGAAACTCCATGCTGATGGGCTTTTGGAATCACTTGATTATGAATCAATTGATGCTTGCGAACCATGCCTCATGGGCAAGATGACTAAGACTCTGTTCTTCGGAACAATGGAGCGAGCAACAGATTTGTTGGAAATCATACATACTAATGTATGTGGTCCGATGAATATTGAGGCTCGCGACAGGTATCATTATTTTCTGATCTTCACAGATGATTTGAGCAGATATGAGTATATCTACTTGACGAAACAAAAGTCTGAAACATTTGAAAAGTTCAAATAATTTCAGGGTGAAGTGGAAAATCATCATGACAAGAAAAAAAAGTTTCTATGATCTGATTGCGGAGACAAATATTTGAGTTACGAGTTTGGTCTTAAATTAAAACATTGTGGAATAGTTTCACAAACTCATGCCACCTGGAACACCACAGCATAATGGTGCGTCCGATCGTCATAACCGTACTTTATTGGATATAGTGCAATCTATGATGTCTCTTACTGATCTACCACTATCGTTTTGGGGTTATGCATTAGAGACAGCTGCATTCACATTAAAAAGGGCACCATCTAAATCAGTTGAGACGACACAATCTAAATTATGGTTTGGCAAGAAACCAAAGTTGTCGTTTCTTAAAGTTTTGGGTTGTGATGCTTATGTGAAAAAGTTTCATCCTGATAAGCTCAAACCCAAATCGGAGAAATATGTCTTCATAGGATACCCAAAGGACACTGTTGGGTACACCTTCTATCACAGATCCGAAGGCAAGACATTCATTGCTAACAATGGATCTTTTCTAGAGAAGGAGTTTCTCTCGAAAGAAGTGAGTGGGAGGAAAGTAGAAAACTTGATAAGGTAATTGTACCTTCTCCCTTATTGGAAAGTAGTTCATCACAGAAATCTGTTCTTGTGACTACCACACCAATTAGTGAGGAAGCTAATGATGATGATCATGTAACTTCAGATCAAGTTACTACCGAATCTCGTAGGTAAACCAGAGTGAGATCCGCACCAGAGTGGTACGGTAATCCTGTTCTGGAAGTCATGTTACTAGACCATGACGAACTTGCGAACTATGAGGAAGCGATGATGAGCCCAGATTCCGCGAAATGGTTTGAGGCCATGAAATCTGAGATATGATCCATGTATGAGAACAAAGTATGGACTTTGATGGATTTGCCCGATGATCGGCAAGCCATAGAAAATAAATGGATCTTCAAGAGGAAGACGGACGCTGATAGTAGTGTTACTATCTACAATGCTAGACTTGTCGAAAAAGGTTTTTGACAAAGTTCAAGGTGTTGACTACGATGAAATTTTCTCACTCGTAGCGATGCTTAAGTCTGTCCAAATCATGTTAGCAATTGCCACATTTCATGAAATCTGGTAAATGGATATCAAAACTACATTCCTTAACAGATTTCTTAAAGAACAGTTGTATATGATGCAACAAGATGGTTTTGTTAATCCTAAAGGTTCTAACAAAGTGTGCAAGCTCCAGCGATCCATCTATGGACTGGTGCAAGCATCTCGGAGTTGGAATATACGCTTTGATAAGTTGATCAAAGCATATAGTTTTATACAGACTTGCGGTGAAGCCTGTATTTACAAGAAAGTGAGTGGTAGCACTACAACATTTCTGATAAGTATATGTGTATGACATATTGTTGATCAGAAATAATGTAGAATTATTCTGCAAAGCATAAAGGAGTGTTTGAAAGGATTTTGTCAAAGAAAACCTCGGTGAAGCTGCTTACATATTGAGCATCAAGATCTATAGAGATAGATCAAGACGCTTGATAAGTTTTTTTTTCAATGAGTACATACCTTGACAAGATTTTGAAGTAGTTCAAAATGGAACAGTCAAAGAAAGAATTCTTGCCTGTGTTACAAGGTGTGAAATTGAGTAAGACTCAAAGCCCGACCACGGCAGAAAATAGAATGAGAATGAAAGTCATTCCCTATGACTTGGCCATAGGTTCTATAAAGTATGCCATGCTGTGTACCAGACCTATTATATACCCTACACTAATTTTGGCAAGGGAGTACAATAGTGATCTAGGAGTAGATCACTGGACAGCGGTCAAAATTATCCTTAGTGGAATAAGGATATGTTTCTCGATTATGGAGGTGACAAAAAGTTCGTCGTAAAAGGGTTACGTCGATACAAGTTTTGGCACTGATCCGGATGACTCTTAGTCTTCATCTGGATACATATTGAAAGTGGGAGCAATTAGCTAAAGTAGCTCCGTGCAGAGCATTGTAGACATAGAAAATTGCAAAATACTTACGGATCTGAATATGGCAGACCCTTTGACTAAACTTCTCTCACAGGCAAAACATGATCACACCTTAGTACTCTTTGGGTGTTAATCACATAGCAATGTGAACTAGATTACTGACTCTAGTAAACCCTTTGGGTGTTGGTCACATATCGATGTGAACTATGGGTGTTAACCACATAAAGATGTGAACTATTGATGTTAGATCACATGGCGATGTGAACTAGATTATTGACTCTAGTGCAAGTGGGAGACTGAAGGAAATATGCCCTAGAGGCAATAATAAAGTTATTATTTATTTCCTTATTTCATGATAAATGTTTATTATTCGTGCTAGAATTGTATTAACTGGAAACATAATACATGTGTGAATACATAGACAAACAGAGTGTCACTAGTATGCCTCTACTTGACTAGCTCGTTAATCAAAGATGGTTATGTTTCCTAACCATAGACAAAGAGTTGTTATTTGATTAACGGGATCACATCATTAGGAGAATGATGTGATTGACTTGACCCATTCTGTTAGCTTAGCACTCGATCGTTTAGTATGTTGCTATTGCTTTCTTCATGACTTATACATGTTCCTATGACTATGAGATTATGCAACTCCCGTTTACCGGAGGAACACTTTGTGTGCTACCAAACGTCACAACGTAACTGGGTGATTATAAAGGAGCTCTACAGGTGTCTCCAAAGGTACATGTTGGGTTGGCGTATTTCGAGATTAGGATTTGTCACTCCGATTGTCGGAGAGGTATCTCTGGGCCCTCTCGGTAATGCACATCACATAAGCCTTGCCAGCATTGCAACTAATGAGTTAGTTGCGAGATGATGTATTATAGAACGAGTAAAGAGACTTGACGGTAACGAGATTGAACTAGGTATTAAGATACCGACGATCGAATCTCGGGCAAGTAACATACCGATGACAAAGGGAACAACGTATGTTGTTATGCGGTCTGACCGATAAAGATCTTCGTAGAATATGTGGGAGCCAATATGAGCATCCATGTTCCGCTATTGGTTATTGACCGGAGACGTGTCTCGGTCATGTCTACATTGTTCTCGAACCCGTAGGGTCCGCACGCTTAAGGTTTCGATGACAATTATATTATGAGTTTATGAGTTTTGATGTACCGAAGGAGTTCGGAGTCCCGGATGAGATCGGGGACATGACGAGGAGTCTCGAAATGGTCGAGACATAAAGATCGATATATTGGAAGCCTATATTTGGATATCGGAATCGTTTCGGGTGAAATCGGGATTTTACTAGAGTACCGGGGGGTTACCGGAACCCCCCGGGGGTTATTGGGCCTACATGGGCCCTAAGGGAGAAGAGGAAAGGAGGCAAGAGGTGGCCGCTCGCCCCTCCCCTCCCTAGTCCGAATAGGACAAGGAGAGGGGGGCGGCACCCCCCCTTTCCTTTCCCTCTTCCTCCTCTTTCCCACTTCTCCTTCTCCAACTAGGAAAGAAGGGAGTCCTACTCCCGGTGGGAGTAGGACTCCCCCTTGGCGCGCCCTCCTTGGCCGACCGCCCCCTCCCCTTGGCTCCTTTATATACGGGGGCAGGGGGGCACCCTAGAACACACAAGTTGATCTTCGTGATCGTTCCTTAGCCGTGTGCGGTGCCCCCCTCCACCATATTCCACCTCGGTCATATTGTAGCGGTGCTTAGGCGAAGCCCTGCGACGGTTGAACATCAAGATCGTCACCACGCCGTCATGCTGACGGAACTCCTCCCCGAAGCTTTGCTGGATCGGAGCCCGGGGAGTGTCATCGAGCTGAACGTGTGCCAAGAACTCGGAGGTGCCGGAGTAACGGTGCTTGGATCGGTTGGACCGGGAAGACGTACGACTACTTCCTCTACGTTGCGTCAACGCTTCCGCTTCGGTCTACGAGGGTACGTAGACAACACTCTCCCCTCTCGTTGCTATGCATCACCATGATCTTGCGTGTGCGTAGGATTTTTTTTGAAATTACTACGTTCCCCAACAATAGATATGTCAAAAGCAGGTCTGATTACACCTATTCCTATGTATTTAACTCAAGAATAAACCAAAAGAAACTAGTAGAGAAAAACATAGGTAAAGGGAAAATTTGGATGGAGTTTTATGGAATCTTTTCAAAACTGAAGAAACTACTCTTATGGCCGGATCCAATAAAGTGCACATGTTGCGTGTTTGGTCAACACGCAAAGCTCTATACGTGAAATAGGATTCTCAAGCAGGTTTACTTGGGCCTGGCTTCGCTTGAGCATTCCATCTTGCGCCAACGAGTCCGCTTAGCTTGGCTCCGGGACGGGGAGGAGTCCACCGCTTTTCTGCGCATCCAAGCCTCCCACTGCAAACAACGCACTCGCATCCTCTCCTTGCGACAGGGTGAAGCCACGATCTCCTCCGAGGCGGCCATGGCGGATGCCGCCTTCCAGCACTTCTCGACGGTCCTCGGCTCCTCGGATTCACGCGACTTCATGCTGGACCTGAATATGATCGACCCGAGATCATTCGACCTTTCCTACCTCGACCGGCCATTCACCGAGCAGGAGGTGTGGAGCGTTGTCAAGCAGCTTCCCACCGGCAAATCCCCCGGCCCCGACGGCTTCTCCGCCGAATTCTTGCGCAGCTGCTGGGAGGTGCTCAAAGGCGACATCATGGACGCCTTTGACAAGATTTACCACCTGAATGGGCGAGGCTTCCAGTGCCTTAACGAGGCGTTCATCACCTTACTACCCAAGCGCACCGAGGCTGCCGCTCTTGGCGATTACAGGCCGATCATCTTGATTCATATCATGGCTAAGTTGGTGGCTAAAGTGCTCTCTCTTCGCTTGGCGCCAGGACTCAACGAGCTGGTTTCCTCGAGCCAGAGTGCGTTCATCTCAGGGCGGTGCATCCACGATAATTTTATGCTCGTCCAGCAAACAGCTCGTCACCTCCATGGTTCCAAGGCCAACCGCGTTCTGCTCAAACTGGATATCGCCCGGGCTTTTGACATCGTCTCATGGCCCTTCCTGCTCGAGGTCTTGCGGCATCTGGGATTCGGTAGACGGTGGTGTGAGTGGATTTCCATCCTTCTATCTACTGCCTCCACCCGCGTCCTCATCAACGGGAGCCCGGGCCCTCCCATCTTCCATGCAAAGGGACTGCGCCAAGGAGACCCGGTGTCCCCATGCTTTTCACCATGGTGATCGACGTCCTCAACTCGCTCATGCTCCACGCCATGGCTGCGTGCATCCTCCGGCGGCTCACCCCCCGCCACATAGCGCCCAGCGTCTCCCTCTACGCCGACGACGTCGCAATCTTCTGCCACCCTTCTGCGTCCGAGCTTTCCGCGGTGCACTCTGTCCTGCACGTCTTCGGGCACGCGTCTGGGCTCCATACTAACTTCGACAAATGCTCGGCCACTCCAATCCACTGCTCGGATGATGAGGTCTTGATCATCTCCGCTGTCCTGGCGTGCCCCATTTCGCACTTCCCCATCCCATACTTGGGGCTGCCGCTCTCGGTGCGCAAGGTGCCAACCTTGGCTCTACAACCATTGATAGATCGCATGGTTAAGAAGCTGTCCACCTGGCGCGCTTCCATACTCTCTCGTGGCGAACGTCTCGCCCTTGTCAGGCATGTGCTCTCCGCGATGCCGATCCACCTCCTCATGGCCATGGCAATCTGCCAACCCGTCCTCAAGCGTATAAATCGCATAATCCGAGAGTTTCTCTGGCATGGCCGGCGTGACGCCAATGGTGGCCACTGTTTGGTCAATTGGCAGCGGGTCTACCGCCCGCTTGAGTATGGCGGCCCTCGGGATCATGGACTTGCACCGGTTCGGGCTGGCGCTACGCAAGCGGTGGCTGTGGCTGCAGCGCACCGACCCCACACGCTCTTGGACGCATCTTCAGCTGCCGGACGACGCGGGAGCCCGTGCGATTTTTCGGGCTTCCACCTTCTGGTGCATTGGCGATGGGAGATCTTGCCGCTTCTGGACTGGCTGTTGGCTGGATGGGCATTCAATCATGGAGCTTGCGCCGGTCGTCGCCTCGCTGGTGCCCCGCCGACGCCGCAGGACCCGCAGCCTGGTCGAGGGGCTGCACCAGCGCGCCTGGATTCGGGACATCCAGGGGGCCTTAACCCCTCTTGCCATGGCCGAGTACGTCGATCTCTGGCATCGCCTTCATCACATCGCCATCAACTTCACGGACCAGCCAGACCGCCTCCGATGGCGCTGGACGACGAACGGATCCTACAATGCGTCCTCCTGCTACTCCACTCTCTTCGCTGGTTCAATTCGCGCACCACACTAGGAGCTTACTTGGCGCAGCTGGGCACCGCTCCGAATCAAATTCTTCGCCTGGTTGGCGCTACAAGATCGATGCTGGACCACTGCTCGTCTGGCACGACGTGGCCTGCCACACCACGCCTCGTGTCTCCTCTGCGACCAGGCCGTCGAGTCCGTGGAGCATTTGCTTGTGGGATGCGCATTCTCACGACAGGTCTGGCATGATTGCTTTAGCTGGTGCTACCCATCTGCTCTCGCGCCCGCCCCCTCCGACCTCTTCCTTGAGTGGTGGCGCGCTACGACTCTGGCCACGCCGGCGGCACACCGGAAAGGACTCTCTTCGCTTATCTTACTGGTTGCCTGGTCCATCTGGAAACATCGCAACTCTTGCGTCTTCGAGGCGCCGCACCATCTACATCCAAGCTGCTCCATGACATCCAAGATGAGGCTCGCTCATGGGCCACGGCTGGAAACAAGGGTTTAGCACTCATCATACTGTAGGCGGGGCTGATTTTCCTTGGGGCTGAGCATCCCCTAGTTTCTCCATGCTCAGGCTAGGTCCTGACGCCGTTCTCTGCGTACACTCAGACCTAGTTCTCCGTCCCTACCTGTTCTTGTACTAAAAACTCTTCTACCTATCAATGAAAGATACGCAAGTTTTGCGTATTCGCGAAAAAATAGGATTCTCCATTAAAAGTCGTCGAATTCTGAGACCTATGAGGCCTTTGGATTTATACAGAGGGGGAAACACCCCATCTATCCTTGCGACTGAATGTCCGATTTAAATTTTCTTGGATAATAATATATGTATTAACTAAATGCTTAAATAATTATGAATAGACTTATAGAAAAATAAATATTTAAAATAAATTGAAGTTATGGAAAATATATTATAAAAATAAAAATATTTTAATTGTTTTCATCATGTATTTAGAAATATACATATATATTATACATGTTCATCATGCATTTAAATCATTGTATTGTAAAATATCCAGTCTATTTTTGAAAAGGAAATAATGTGTATTTAATTTTTTTATCGTATATTTCATAGAAAAAACATAAAAATCAACGAAAACACAAAGGAAAAGAAAAAAGCGATGATCTACTAAACTACAGAACTTAGGAAAATAGAAAAGGAAAAGCGTATTGGGAAAAAAACTGAAGAATGCAATCAAAACCGAAGACAACGAAGACCTGCTGCAATGTTCCGCTGCAACAAAAACATAATCAACTCACTGAAAAGGGTCATGCCATAAAGGGGAAGTGGTGCACGTTTTACCGTACATTTGAAAAAGGCGAAGGCTACTATAATTTTTAGTGTATTTTAAAAAGAATAATAGCCTTTTTGTGTCCAGCTGTCTATCCATTATTTTCCTTAATAGTTATCAAATCTATCTAAGTAGTGTTTTGTGTGTCTTTTTATTTAAAACTAGGTCATCTATCTATATATTTCCCTAATAATAAAGCACGGATTGACTTTGTCGGGTTCACCGTCACAATACGCTTTTTTCTCATGTTATAATACGCTTTTACAATTTGTATAGACAAAACCGTAATATAAACAAGGTGGTACTAATAGCATGTTCGTCAGTCCGTCCGACGTGGTTCTTATTATTGTACGGTAAAAAAAAGAGGAATCGCTCGTTCACAGGATCCAGATGGACGCAACTTCCGGTCTCCTCTGTCTTTAGGCGAGCGTGCTCAAAATCCCCCTCGACCCCGGCTGCATCAGGCGACTCCGCGACCCCACAGCCGGCCTCCGCCCTCTCCGCACCGGCAACCTCCCCTCCTCTCCCTTCCCTTCCCTTCCCTCATATCGAGAAGGGAGGTCATGGTGCTCCTGACACGGGTGGATCCAGACCAAGCCCGTGGGGTTCCAGCTCGACCTCCTCGCAGCGACCACGGCGACGGGATCCGCAGATCCATGGCCATGACGGTGCGAGCGCACAGACGCAAGCGTTGAGAAGGGAGAAGGCATGCGGGCCATGGCGTTCCCACCGCAGCCGGGTCACTGGCTCCACCACGAGCTCCTCGCACTTGTCAGTGACGACGGCGACTCCGAACCCTAGCGGACGCTCCTGCTCGTCTTCCTCCACACCTCTGCTCGTGCCCGTCTTCCTCGGTGCCATATTCAGCACCTACAAGAACGCAGCTTCCTCTCCCGTGACAGGGGATGGTAACTCCTCAAACCCCCCATCCTTCCTTCCCTTACACTCTGCTCCGTGATGCAAAATTTTCTCTTTTTTTTCATGATTCACCACTCGCAATGGAGTCGCAAGCAGGAGGGACGTGGGTCAGGCATCTGTATGTGCTGCTGAATTTGTTTGATGGTTCTTGATTGTTGAGTAATTCTTGTTAGTTGTTATATGTGCTGCTGAACTCGCCATCAGGGACTTGATTCATGTTGGTTGCTAAATTCATTGTTGATTGTTGATTGTCGAGAGAAAATCCAGGTGAGCGGTTGTATGTTGGCGCTGGCTCAACCCGCAGTCCTTTTTAAAATGTCCAATCTGAAAAAAAAGGAAACACTAGCGGGCAGCACACACGAGCACGGGCTCGTTCGAAGCGTATGGGTAGGGTGCCGCCGCCGCCGATCTACTTCTCCGGCTATCTGCCGCCGCTGGCCGGATTCCTCCTGCTCATGTGCCTCTGATTTGGATTGAAGTCACGACGGTAGTGGTGCGGGGGAGGAGGCGAGGGTGGCGGCGATTGGGGTGAGGCCAGAAGATGAGGTTGTCCTTGTAGGAGGATGCCGGGGACGGACAACGCGATGAGGGTGGCGCATCGAAGTTGGAAACCGGTGTGTGTTCCGGCAACGGGTGGAGGGGCAGCCGTGCGGTGGTGGGGAGCAGCGGGTCCGTGTCCATGGTCGGACCACCGGGGCTGGGGGTTTCTTGTAACACCCACGATGTAGCTATATCTCTCACGTGTCGGAGCATGACTTAGAGGCATAACCGCATTGTAGGTATGTCGCAAGAGGGGTAATCTTTACACATCCCATGTATTGAATAAGAAAGGGATAAAGAGTTGGCTTACAATCGCCACTTCACACTACATAAATATAGCATTACATCATCCAGAATACAAAAAAGGTCCGACTACGGAACCAAAATAAAAGAAGACCACCCCTAATGCTAGATCCCCGATCGCCCCAACTAGGCTCCACTACTGATCAAACGGAAACGAAGCAAACACAACGCACACGATCTTCATCGAGCTCCTCCTTGAGTTTGGTTGCGTCACCTGCACTGGTATCATCGGCACCTTCAACTGTTTGAAAGTATCTGTGAGTCACGGGGACTCAGCAATCTCACAACCGCGAGATCAAGACTATTTAAGCTTATGGGTAGGAAAGGGTAGTGAGGTGGAGCTGCAACAAGCACTAGCATATATGGTGGATAACATACGCAAACGAGGGCGAGAAGAGAAGCAAAGCACGGTCATGAACTAGAAGTGATCAAGAAGTGATCCTGAAACTATTTACGTTCAAGCATAACACAAGAACCGTGTTCACTTCCCGGACTTCGCCGAGAAGAGACCATCACGGCTACGCACGCGGTTGATGCATTTTAATTAGGTTAAGTTTCAAGTTCTCTACAACCGGACATTAACAAATTCCTATCTACCTATAACCGCGGGCACGACTTTCGAAAGTTCAAAACCCTGCAGGGGTGTCCCAACTTAGCCCATCACAAGCTCTCACGGTCAACGAAGGATATTCCTTCTCCCAGGAAGACCCGACCAGACTCGGAATTCCGGTTACAAGACATTTCGACAATGGTAAAACAAGACCAGCAAAGCCGCCCGATGCGCCGGCATCCTGATAGGAGCTGCACATATCTCGTTTTCAGGGCAACACCGGATGAGATATCCTACGAGTAAAACCAACCCTCAAGTTTCCCCAAGGTGGCCCCGCAGTCTACTTAGTTCGGACCAACACTTAGAGAAGCACTGGCTTGGGCCTTGCTGGAGGAGTTTTATTCAAGGCGAACTGTCAAGGGGTTCCCATAACATCCAACCGCGTAAGGAACGCAAAATCAAGGAACATAACACCGGTATGACGGAAACTAGGGCGGCAAGAGTGGAACAAAACACCAGGCATAAAGCCGAGCCTTCCACCCTTTACCAAGTGTATAGATGCATTAATTAAAATAAGAGATATTGTGATATCCCAACAAAATCAATGTTCCAACATGGAACGAACTTCATCTTCACCTGCAACTAACAACGCTATAAGAGGGGCTGAGCAAAGCGGTAACATAGCCAAACAACGGTTTGCTAGGAAAGGTGGGTTAGAGGCTTGACATGGCAATATGGGAGGCATGATATAGCAAGTGATAGGTATCGCAGCATAGGCATAGCAATAGAGCGAGCAACTAGCAAGAAAAGATAGAAGTGATTTCGAGGGTATGGTCATCTTGCGTGCAAAGTTCTCCGAGAATACGGAAGCTTGATCCTCGTAAGCGTAATCAACGGGTTCCTCGATTACGAACTCGTCTCCCGGCTCTACCCAAAGCAAGAACACAAGCAAAGTAAAACAACAATCAATCATGGTGCAATGCGCAAGCAACATGATGCAAAACATGGCATGATATGCGGGATGTGAAATGCAATGCATATGCGTGCTCCGGAAGGAAAAGATTGAAACAGGCCTCAACTTGGCAAACCAAGTGTGCCGCTAGTAAGATGAGTTGATTTCGGTCGAAATCGATATAAAGATCGCCGGAAATGGATGCACGGTTTGCAAATGGCAAGCAAAACAATAATGGCACAAATCTGCGATTAACAGAACGATGCCATCTAAAATACAACAAGAAACTAAGCTACTGCACTCTAACATAACAACAAAGCACATGGCAGTGATCTACTCAAGATGCTTGACAAAAGATGAACACTGAGCCACGGCTAAATCACACAATAGCAGGTTCAAACAAGCATGGCAAAAGGGCAAAAGATATCAGCATCACAGACTTGGTGAAAATAACATGTCAGGAATTAACACTACAAGAAATATGTCAACTTATGACCTTCTGTCAGTGACCCTCGAAGAATTGGTCATAAATTTATGACCATTTTAGACCAATTGGTCAAAAGCTGTCTGGGGGGCTCTAAACCTTAAACCATAACGACCATTTTGGTCAGAAAGGTCATAATTTCATTAGAGGAAATGGTCGTAAAGCTAGTAGCACTGTCCACTGCCTGATGCCTTGCTGATAACGACCAATATAAAATGGTCACTACACTTGAGTTTGAATGAATTAGGATGATTAGGCAACCACCTCAACAACCTCGCTTATGTGCCACTGTCTAGGTGTCATTTTTGCTTGAGTTTTAATATTCAACAGACAGACGGGGCACACACTAACAGGTGGGACCCATTTGACAGGTGGGGCCGAGCGCTTAATTTGCCCAAAAAAGATGCAGGAGGCGGGACTCGAACCCACGACCTCGCGCTTGGTTTGCTCGCATGCTACCGCTGGGCTAGAGAGGGACAGTTGCTCACATCTGGGAGTTTATCTATACATTATATAGAACTACGGCTCTCTCGTATTATTGACAAGTGGGACCTTCCGACCAGGTGGCATCGAACAGAGCAACGATTTGCAACACTGGCAGGCGGGACCCATTTGACAGGTGGGTGAGCGAGCGTTTAATTCCCTAAAAAATAGGCGCTAGCGGGGACTCGAACCCACGACCTCGCGCTGGGTTTGCTCGTTCGTTACCGCTGGGGTAGAGAGAGATTGTTGCTAATGTGTGGGTAGTTTTCCATATAGTATATAAAACCACGGCTCTCATGTATCAGTGACAAGTGGGACCTTCCGACCAGGTGGCTGCGGGTGGCATCGAACAGAGCAACACTTAGTGTTTTTCTAGGTATTCTGACCAGGTGGCGGCGGGCGGCGGCGGAAGCAACCAGGTGACCTGGCCCACGGCCTCGCCGCAGGTGACCTCGCCCACGGCCTCGCGGCGGAAGCAACCAGCAGGGGGCGGAGGCGGGGGCGGGGCCGACAGTGGAGGCGGGGGCGGGGCCGGCAGGGGGCGGAGGCGAGGCAGGGCGTGGAGGCGGGGGCCAGTAGGGGCGTAGGCGACCGACGGTGGTGGGGGCTCGCCGAGCATGGGGGACTCACCGCCGCCGCAAGCACACCTCCCGGTATGCACCCCTCACCTCTTCCCCCCTCTCCTCTCTTGTCACCCGAGCAGTGGGAGATGGATTTCAGTCAGATGTTCTTCAGCATAGATGAATTTTGTTGATGCACTGTTAGTAGTTAGGAGATAGCTTGCTTGTTTGGTAGATAATGCATAGATGAATTTTCTTGATGTGCTGTTAGGAATTGTTCAGCTTGTTTGTTAAGAATTCTTCAGGCCTTGTGGTTAGGCAATTAGCATATAAAATTTTCTGGAATTTTAGCTTCCATTACTTCCATCCATTTTCATTAATTAATGTTGATGCACTTAGATTTATTTGCTAAGTTGCAACAATTTGTTGTCTTTGGCAGATGGACAGAAGCTGGATTAGAGAAGGAGTTAGAAAGTTTTCAAAAGAACATATGAAAGGAGTTGATGATTTCATGGCATTTGTTCGGGCAAATTTTGCCAACGATGCTCACATTCTTTGCCCATGTTGTGGATGCCTCAACCGTCCAAGAATGGCTCAAGGAAGAGTGGAAGATCATCTGCTTCTTAATGGGATGTCCAGCACATATGATAGATGGATATATCATGGAGAACCTTTAGACAGACAACCTCAACATTTTGAAGCTGATAGAGAGGCCCCTCATATGATGGGTGGTGGTGATGCTGGCATTGATTTCATGGAAAAGGTTTTGCGAGATAATGCTGTTTTGGAGGAAGAGGATGGGCATGAAGATGATAGGATTCCTGACCTATTAAAGGATTTGTACGATGCTGAAGATCATGCTGATGGACAGAAATCGTTGTTTGCTGAGGTTTTAGAGGAGGCGAAGCGCGCAGCTCATGAAGGGGGTAAATTTTCAAGATTTACCTTCACCGTGAAGTTACTCCACATCAAGTCTTTCTACCGGATTAGCAATGCTGCATTCAACGCAATACTCCATCTTTTGAGCTTGCAATTCCCTAATAGTTGTGTTCCCAGATCTTATGATGAAGTATTGAGCATAATCCGCAGGCTGGGGTTAGGTTATGTGTCAATACATATGTGCCCAAATAACTATGTCTTGTTTCGGAAGGATTTAGCAAAGCATGATAACTGTCCAAAATGCAATGCATCTAGGTGGAAAGATGCTGATGGGAAGAAGTCAATACCGGAGAAGGTAGTGAGGCACTTTCCCTTGATACCAAGGCGACATCGGATGTTCATCTCGAAGAAATCATCGCGTGAGGTACAGTGGCACAAGCTGAAGCGGCAACCTGTGGACAATGAGCTGAGCCATCCAGCGGATGGAGAGGCATGGAAAGAGTTTGACCGTATACATTTAGATTTTGCTGCAGATCCAATGAACATAAAACTTGGCATTGCCACAAATGGGTTTAATCCGTTTGGGAACATGAGCACGTCTTATAGCATGTGGCCAGTTTTTCTGGTGCCGTACAACCTGCCACCATGGGCATGCGTGGATCAGTCCAACTTCATGATGTCATTGCTTATCCCAGGTCCAGATTCTCCAGGAAAGGATTTTGATGTCTTTATGGAGCCCCTCGTAGAAGAATTGATCCAGCTCTGGACTAGTATACCTACATACGATGCCTTGAGTCCGGAAGAAAAGTTCAATCTACATGCTGCGATCATATGGTCCATCCATGATTTCCCGGCTCTGCACACTCTGTCTGGGAGGATCACAGCGGGTTATCAGGCTTGTGTCCATTGTGACAAAGACCCTTGCTCAAAGAGAATAAGGAGCAAGATCTGCTATATTGGGCACCGCCGCTTTCTTCCCCGAAACCATCGCTGGCGAAGAAGCAAAGATTTTAATGGTGAGAATGAAACCCGTGGCAAGCTAGCTGAATTCACTAAAGAAGAGCTGGAGCACCAACCTTAAAAGGTGAAAGATGTGAGACCAGGAAAGCTGGCGAAGAAAAGAAAGCATGAGGAAGGTCAATGTTGGGACCGGAGGTCTTGTTTGTGGGACCTGCCATACTGGGCTGATCTGAAATTAAGGCATAATCTCGATGTAATGCACATTGAGAAAAACATATGCGAGAATCTGCTAGGGACGTTTCTGAACATTGAAGGGAAGACAAAGGACACGGTTAGTTCTAGGTTTGATTTGGAGGACATGGGCATAAGAGAAGATTTGCATCTACAGCACAATGAAGATGAAGATTCATTTGAAATTCCACGAGCATGGCATACAATGAATAAAGAACAAAAGCTTGCATTATGTGAATTCCTAAGAGCGGTGAAATTTCCAGATGGTTATGCTGCTAACCTAGCAAAGTGTGTTACTTCTGATGGATTCAAGCTTTCAGTACTGAAAACCCATGATTGTCACATCCTCCTCCAAAGGATTTTACCGGCGGGCCTCCGAGGAATCATGCACAAGGATATATATGAAGCGGTTGCTGAGCTGGGAAATTTCTTTAGAGAACTGTGCTGCAAAACCCTCAAGTTAACTGTCCTGGAAAGGCTTGAAAAAGAAATCCCAATTATTCTTTGCAAGCTCGAGAAGATTTTCCCTCCAGCTTTCTTCACCGTGATGGTCCATTTGGCGGTGCACTTACCCAAAGAGGCAATGCTTAGAGGCCCTGTGCAATACGGTTGGATGTACCCAATCGAAAGAAGGCTGCTTACTTGTAAGCGTTATGTGCGAAACACGGCAAGACCTGAAGGTTCTATTGCTGAAGCATATGTCGTTGACGAGTGCTTGACTTTTTGCTCTAGATACTTTGGTGATGTGGAAACAAGATGGAACCGGCCGGGCAGAAATAGAGAGCGGTCTGATTCGCAAAGTGGTGATGTCTCTATTTTCAACCATCGTGTGAACTTTCTTGGAGCCTCACAATACTTGGAGGCTGGTGATGAGTATGACAAGATGGTTTTGTTTGTGCTCAGCAATTGCGCCGAGGTTCTACCATATATCGAGTACGTTATATCTTGTGCACTCATTATATATATATATATATATTTTGCTTGGGTTGGCACCAGCCTAATGTTTTAATTCACATGTTTTGTTGGCATTGCAGGAAATGCAAGGAAGAGTTAAATCAGGAAGAAAGCAATATCAATGTTGATAAAAGGGTTGCCAAGGTGTTTGCTAAGTGGTTTAAGAATCATGTGAGATCTTTAGCCACATGTTTTATGTTTTCTATGTTATTCACCCATTGTTAAATACCATTGTTTGCTAAATGGTTTATTTGTGCAGATTGGAAAGTTGCATGAGGAGAAGAAGGTCAGTGATGATCTATTTGCTTTGGCATGCTTACCGGATAAGCGAGTGAGAGTGTATTCAACATGCATTGCTGACGGTGTCCGGTACCACACCGTTGACCGCGAGGAAAAAAGGAAGACACAGAATAGTGGAATCGTCACTGAGGGGTCACATGACGGTGAGATCATTGACTTCTATGGTCAGTTGAGAAGCATCATAGAGTTGCAGTACAACTCTAGTGGAGGCATCCATCGCTCGGTTGTCTTATTTCGCTGTGACTGGTTTGAGCTTGGTAGCAAGAAGAGGAGAGACTCTTTTGTCAAATATGATGGCCACTTCAAAAGCATCAACACTGCAAGGTGCTGGTATAAGAGTGATCCCTTTATTCTAACAACACAAGCAACAATGGTGTTTTATCTGCCAGACACTCTTTTGCACGGAAAATGGCGAGTTGTGCAAAACTTTCAGCACAGACACTTGTGGAGTGTGACCGAAACTGAAGTGGAAAAGGGCCCCGGTGATGGTGGACTAACATACCCAGATGATGACTCTACGGAAGTTCTGTTGCAAGCTGATGATGACTCTATGGAAGTTCCGGTGCAAAGCAGAGTGCGAAGGGAACGGGAACGTGTGATCGTTGGTGCTGCAACAGTTGAAGGCATCAAGAAAAGAAGAAAGGTGGTAGAGGATGGACATGAAAGCGAGGATGAGGAAAACCGGACTGATCATACTATGCTGCAATATTGTAGTGATGATGAGGAAAACAGGAGTGAGCATAGAGTTCCTTGTTTTCGTATCGACGACGATGAGTAGCGAATGGACTGGCAAAGGTAAATACTATTACTTAATGTTCTTTGTTTTGGTATCTATGGGACTGGTGACCTGATGTGATCAATCTTCTCTCCAGGTAGAAAAATCCTTGAAGATTCTAGGAGCAAACTGATGATCCTGATGGTTGTAGCAAGATGATGATCCTGATGGTTGTAGAAAAATGATGATCCTGATGGTTGTAGCAATAGTGATGTAGTTATCCTGATTCACAGTGCTTTAAGATTCCAGCAGCAAAATTGAGATGTTATGCTTGCTGTTTTGACCTGAATTGAGATGTTATTGTAGCTGTTATGCTTGCTGTCAAAATGTTGTCTTGTAATGCAAAATATTGCAAAATGATCATACAGAAGATTTTTTGAACATCTTTAGTTCAAGTTTTGGTCAGAATGTTGTCTTGTAGTTGTTGTGATCATTTAGTAGTTGTTGTGATCATCTTGTAATTGTTTTGGTCAGAATGTTGTCTTGTAGATGCTATTTTAACTGAATTTTGGTCAGAACTGAAGATGCTATTTTAACTGAATTTTGCTTCAACTGAACCCATTTCATTGTGAGCAAAAAAATATGCGCCAGCGGGGACTCGAACCCACGACCGTGCGCTTGTTTCACTATGTTTATACCACTAGGCTAGGACGAGGCTATTAGTCTTCCACTCTGTGTCAACCTTTTTGAATATATCAAACTAGTCAAGTATGAAGCACACACCTCACTGACAAGTGGGCCACTCGACCCACTCGCTGACAAGTGGGCCATTTTGCTATTGTAACCAAGCTACCAAAAATATGCGCGTGGCCAAAAAATATGCGCGTGCGGGGGCTCGAACCCACGACCGTGCGCTTATTTCACTGTGTTTCGACCACTGGGCTAGGAAGAGGCTGTTGGTTTTGTAATCTATGCCCACCTTTTTTAATATATCAAACCAGTCACGTAGCAAACACCGAACTCGCTGATAAGTGGACCCGCTCCCTCTCTTTTCCCTACTTCTCACCACTCGACCCGCTCCTCCTCTCCATCGACGGCGCCGCCCACCGCTGCCGGCTCCTTCCTCTCCCACCGCCGGCCTCCCCACCGCCGCCGGCTCCTTCCTCTCCCACCTCCGCCGACTCCTTCCTCTCTCTCTCTCTCGGTATGCATCCTTCCTCTCTCTCTCTTGTTCCTGGTTGGATTAGTTTTCTGCTACTAGTTAGATTAGGGTTCTTGCCGTCGCCTAGATTGGATTAGATTAGATAGGGATTGGATTAGATTAGGGTTTGATTTGGTTAGGGTTTGATTGGGACTGCATTAGATTAGATTAGGGTTGGATTATTAGGGATTGGATTATGTTTCCTCACAGATGTTCTTTAATAGATAGATGCTCCTTTCCAGCTAATATAGCATTGGAGGTGAGTTATTACTATGGCTTGCTTTAACCAGTGTTGTCCAGGTCCTTCATCATCCAGTGTTGTCGTCATAGCAGGGCTTCATTGTCCATTTGTACATATGAACTGCATTTATACAGTAGTTAATTCTCTTAAGATAAGTTGTAATGCATGTTTGTCCTTGGGTGTATCTGGCATATTCTGAATATTAAGTGAAAAAGAAGCTTGTCTCTGTACACATTGTTGTTTCTTTTGCCTAGAATCATGGGCTGTGGTCTCTGAATTTTTTGTGTGGAATTCTGTATGGTTTATTTTGACGATCAAGAGATGAATGCCAAAGCATGTTGGATGCTGCTAGTTTTATCTTGAGAAACTGGAGGCATCACAAACAAATGGATGTGTTGTTGCATTGAAGCAACTGGCAAGAGGATTATATTGAGGCAGTGAGACACTAGTGTGTTCTAATTTGTTTTTCTTTTTGTAATGTTTTACCCGAGTGGCTAAGCACTGCTATGTAGGTGTACAAATACATTGTGATCATGCTAAGCACTGCTATGTTGGTGCTTATGTTCTGATGTGTACAAATACAATTCTATCTAGGTGTTTGCACTGCTAAGATTCTCTTGGTCTCTTGTTTTTTCTGTTTTGATGTTATATTCATAGAAGTTTGCATATGTGTGCATCATGTAATGTGATCATGCTAGCTCAAATGATCATAATCTATTGATGATGCATGAAGTATTTCCTGCTATAATTTTCTTCAGTCACACTGTTGTTTTGCTGTGCTTGATAAACCTGAGACTTCTTTCTATTGTAATATTGAAACTGTTGTTTTGCTGTACACTATTGGTCCATTTATAATAGATATGGTTCTGGTCAATTTATAGTAGATATGGTTCTGGTCAATTTATATTGCTGTGTTCTGGTCAATTTATAGTAGATTTTAGTGTTGTTGCTGTTGGTGGTCACCTGATGATGTTGCTGTTGCTGTTGATGTTGATGTTGATGTGCTTGTTTTAGTGTTAGTTTACTATGCTATTGATGTTGATGTGCTTGTTTAATTTACAATGCTGCTTTTCAGATAAGTGAGATGGCTGGCTTGGAAGGTTTCGAGTTCTTCGAGATCGTAATTGAGAAATCTTGCAGTAGGCAGGTATGTTTATCATCACTCATTTCTTTATCATCACTCTGCTGTCTAGTGCTTGATTGCCACAATTAACCACTGCTTGACCCTCGCTGCAGAGGCTGCCTGACAAGTTTGCGAAGATGCTCGCCGGCCGTGAGCCCCACAAAGTGAAGCTGTGGGAGGCCGGCAGCGGGCTTCACAGGCTGTGGGAAGTGTTGGTGGTGTTTGATGGTGAAGGCCACATGTACCTAGGGCCCGGCTGGGAGCATTTCGCCCGCGCCCATGAGCTACAGCTCGGGTACTTCCTTGTCTTCCGCTACGACGGCGACGCCAGGTTCACCGTGAAGATGTTCAACAACACCATGTGCCGCATGTACTACCAGCACGACGACGATGCTAGTAAGCTCTCTGCCTCTCTTCTTCCTGTCCTTTTGGCTTCCTCTACCTGCACGACGACAACACCATGTTCACACTTTGTTGCATTTGGTCAGGCAATGGAGCAGCAGCGGGGATGACGAGGAGCAGAGCGGGGATGACGACGAGGAGCAGAGCGGGGATGACGAGCAGAGCGGGGATGACGAGGAGCAGAGCGGGGATGACGAGGAGCAGAGCAGGGATGACGAGGAGCAGCCTATTCTGGCTGACGATGAACATGCTATGGTGGTGGCTGACGACGACCCTGCTATGGTGGTGGCGGATGACGACCTTGCTATGGTGGTGGTGGACGACGACCTTGCTATGGTGGTGGCGGACGACGACCTCGCGATGGTAGTGGCGGACGACGACCTCGCGATGGTGGCGGCGCCTGCAATCCCACAGCTTGGCGACAGGACCATGCCAATTGTGGTAGAGGAGTACATCCGCGTTGGGATTCGCCACTCTGAGCGCATCAGGTTGATGAAGGAGAAGAAGGAGGAGTGAAGGTGTTAAGAAGGTGTTCAGCATGTTAGGTTTAAGATTGTTAGTGTAATATGAACATGTCAATGTTAAGTATGTCAGGTTTAATTTTGTGCATGCTCATGGATGCTGTATGACAGTGTCATCTAAACAAGTCATGTTTTTAACAATGAATATTCAGTTTGGTAATTGATGGGAATTGAAAATTTTTATGCATGCTCATGGATGAAAGATAAAATTATGGGTTTTTGTGCATGCTCATGTATGAAACAATATAAGTTTCATTTTTTGAATGCTAAAAACATGACTCAAACCCTAGCCACGGACGACCGCCGTGACTAAATCCGCTGGTTTTTGAAAACACCGTAAAAATTCAAAGGGTGTGTCCAGGGCACATCTAGATGTGCTCTAGTTATTGCACATCTAAGTGAGTGAATCAAGCATAAAGAGAAAAGAAAAAAGAAAAAGGAAAATATCCACACGAATCTCGACGTAAGATCAATGCCATAGGACTTACATGTGCAATACTTATGGCACATCTAGATGTGCTTTAGCAAAACTGAAATTCAAAAACCGTTATTCATTTTTTGAATGCAAAAGACATGCGTTTTTCGTGAAAAGGCTACAAGGAGGGGCACCCCAAATGGCGCCATTCCATGTCTATCTCAAAGTAGACCCTATTTTACGGACGGTCGCCAAAAAGCATGCATTTCCGACCCTCGTAGCTACTCCTGGCAATTTGAACCACCTTCGGCCGATTCAGCTGGAACCGGCTGGAATTTGAACTGCGGGTCCTCCATAGCTTGCCCGTTATTTTCACTAAAAATGCTTTTTAGCTTCACGGGTAGGCATTTCATCACAGAATCGACAACAGATTTGCACGGCTCAAACCCTAGCCACGGACGGTCGCCGCTACGAAATCGGCCGGTTTTTGAAAACACCGTAAAAAATTCAAAAAAAAATCAAAAAAATGGGAGACCTCCGCGTCACATCATCAAATGTGGCCTACCAACTAGCAAAAATACTAAACTTGCAATACCGGCGTTTTCTTGAAAAAGTGTTCTAAAAAACGACCTACCATGAACGAAGATTCATGGCTTTCAAGCCAAACTAGCAATGATATGGCCGCAACCGTTGAATAGTTTCTAATAATATGCCCAAATTGGGCGCATGCCTCCGTCTTGTGATGGCAAACAATGTTGCCAAAGCGAGGTTCCAACTTGTTTAACAAAAAAACCGTTATTCATTTTTTGAATGCAAAAGACATGCGTTTTTCATGAAGCGGCTACAAAGAGGGGCACCCCAAACGGCGCCATTCCATGTCTATCTCCCTATTTTACGGACGGTCGCCAAAAAGCATGCATTTCCGACCCTCGTAGCTACTCCCGGCAATTCGGACCACCTTCGGCCGATTCAGCTGGAACCAGCTGGAATTTGAACTGCGGGTCCTCCATAGCTTGCCCGTTATTTTCACTCAAAATGCTTTTTACCTTCACAGGTAGGCATTTCATCACAGAATCAACAACAGATTTGCACGGCTCAAACGCTAGCCACGGACGGCCGCCGCGACGAAATTGGCCGGTTTTTGAAAACACCGTAAAAAATTCAAAAAAAATGGGAGACCTTTGCGTCACATCATCAAATGTGGCCTACCAACTAGCAAAAATACTAAACTTGCAATACCGGTGTTTTCTTGAGCTACTCGGTATGATTTTAACCATGATTTGTACAAAGTTTACAAAAAAACCCTATTTTTTTATACACCCAAACCCAAAAGGATTTCCCTCCCACACCAAAATTTTCCCTCCACCAAAATTTCCCTCTCGCAAAATTTCCCTCCACTCCCTCTCCCACTACCAGGCGGGTCCCACCACTCCCTCTCCCACTAACACGCGGGATCCCCTCCCCTCCCCTCCCAAAATTTCCCCATTCCCCTCCCCTCTCCCCGACGAACCCTAGCTTCTCCCTCCCCGAGCCGCCCCGCCGACGATCACTCCCTCCCCTGCTCCGTGCCGCCCTGCTGCCTGTCCTCTGCTCCGCCCCTCCATTCCCCACCTGCCAGCCCCGACGAACCCCCCTCCCTCTCCCCACCCCGCAACCCTAGCCCCTCCTCCTCTGCTCCGCCCCGCCCCGCTCTGCTCCCCGACGACGAATCGCCGCTCCGCTCCTCTACATTGACGATGGTGGTGACAAGAGGGTAGACGCGAGCGACGACTGCGACAGGAGCCACCACTGCATCATCTACAACACGACGACAGGTACTCCCCTCGTTAGGGTTAGGATTTTCTGGTGGTTCGGTGGATCTCATGGTGCATCTTCTAAGGTTAGGATCTCATGGTGCATCTTCTAGGGTTAGGATCTCCTGATGGTTAGGGTTAGGATCTCTTGGTGGTTAGGGTTCTTCTTCATGGGGATGGGGATGGATTCATGGGGTTAGGATTCATGGGATGATATCCTTCTTGTTCATGGGGTTAGGGTTCATGTCATTGGTAATGTGATTTTGAGATGGGGATGGATTCATGGGGTTAGGGTTTTGTGGGGAGGTGGTTCTTTAATCTAGATTTTGTATGCTCTATTTTGATTTTGCATCCCTTTCAATGTCGTTGCTTGATGTTTTGTGTTGTCATGTGGATGCCCTGTGGCAGCTCATCCATGGCCTTGTTTGTCATGCAGGTCATTGAGCAGCATCAGGAGGAGGAGCTCAAGCACGGCTACCACAAAAGCAGGTTTTTGTCCATCTACATCTCCCTCTGCTACCAATCCTTGTTATGGTTTGTTAATCTTTACTTATCAGAGTGTATTACTTCAGAGCCAATTGCTTTGTTAATCCTTGTTATGCTTTGTTAATCTGTAGTCATAGCGATTTGCTTGCTTGATGACATTGAAGTTGATGTCTGTAAGAGGTCGTTTGTAGCCATACTAATAGTTAACATGATGTAGTAGTTTTCTCTTTGGAATCCCTAGTAGGTACTAAAGTTTTGGATTATATTGCATATTCCTTTAAAATTTACTTGGCTAGTTTAGTGCCACCTCTTGAGTTAAATAAGAACCTGGAGTAAGCTATTGTGCTGTAATTGTTGTGCCATTGTGTGAAGTATTGATATCCATTTGCATCTTCGTAGAAATGGCTACGTGTTCTTTGAGAAATCTTCCTTTGAAGCCTTCTCCCTGTTTTGTATTTGCTAGAACAAGGATGTTATTCTTTTTGGGTGTTCGATTTGTTTTGCTTGCTATGGCACTCTGTTATTTGTTCTTGATTATGGTCGCCACTAAATCTAAAGCTCTGTAGTTGTTGTTCCCATGATATCTAGGGTTTGTAGGTTCCCATTCATGTTTGGTTTCTATCTTGTGAGCTCCTGCCATGCTTTGGTTTACATATAGAAAGCTTTCTGCTCACTTTACTACTAGAGTAGTTCATGTAGGTGTGATATATGCTCTCTGGGTTGGTCTAGTTAATTCATGGTGTTCATTACTAAATGATTAAGTCCATCTGCCATTGTGAGCTATACTAATACTAGCACGAGACATTGCCATTCCTGCGAGCTATACTAATACTAAATGATTAAGTCCATCTGCCATTCATGGTGTACCTGATAGTGTTGTCACAGTACCAATCATATACTGTAGATCATTGTGCTATACTAATACTAGCACGAGACATTGTCAGATTTACCACATGATGTATATGTGATCATGTGGGGACTGGGGAAGGAAAGAGAGCGCGGGGTGGGCTCTATCAGTAGTACATGCTTAATTAGGGTTTCCATCAGCAGTACTTGCTAGTATTAGTATAACTTGGAGAAGAAGCTACTTGCTTGCTTATTAATTAGGGTTTGTATCAATAGTACTTGCTTGCTTCTCTTCAATTTCCTTCATTGCTTGCTTGTTTCTATCAGTAGCACTTTGCTTGCTTGCTTGCTTTAGTAGCACTTATGCACTTTGCTTACTTGCTACTAGTGTACATGCATGCTTGTTTAGTGCACTTACATGTTTTCTTAATTAATAACACTAGATCACTGTATTGTTTATCCATCAAGTTTGTTTCACATGTATTACATGTATGTGCATGATGGTTCAAGTGCTTTCCTTTATTGATACAAGTGCATCATTTTACTTTATCCCTGTTGTATCTGATTGTTGTTTATTCTATTTTGCAAGCACCACCTCAAGATCATCCATGGCAAGGAGGACAAGGTCAAGCATGAGGCCAACTATTGGTATGCAACTTGCTCCTTGTGGTTATACTGTCAGTTTCATAAAATCTGTGAGTCTTAATATGCTAAGTGAAATGTATTGCTGCAATCTGAATAAGCTGGCTTAATTGTGCCTGTGTGCTGTTAGTCTTCCTTACCTGAATAACTAGGATTAAATGATAATAAATTTTCATAAGATATGTTTGGCTGTCTGTCCATGCATTCCAAACATTCACCTAATAGTTACATTTCCTTTATCATGCAAAGAAGAGCCTCTCACCGAGTACGAGAAGGTTAGGGCTAGAAATATCATGAGGAACAATCGGATGTTCCAGTCCCTTGGCATCGGTGCAATAGCGTCGATGATTAGGAAAACAAATGGTGTACAAGAAGGTAGAAGTGATGAGGTTCAAGAGGGTAGTGGAGTTATCAATGATGACCCAGAGTACAATCCTAAGGAGGATGAAGTTATTGATGGAGAGGAAGTGGATGATGTTGTAGTCAACAAGATTGTTAAGGTGCAAACTCTGTCTTGCTTGGAGGGTTGGGGTTCTGTTATTCTATGTTATTCCTTGTGCTCACATATTTCTCTTGTGATCTAATGCTTTTTTCCGTGCTGTTTATACAAGGCACTGAAGGAATCTAGGACGAAGAGGCCTGGTGTTAAGAAAACAGTCAGCAAGAAGAACAAGAGCTCAGAAACATCTGCTGCAATGCCTCCAGGAAGGGTGATGGCCCCAGCTCCAGGACAAAAAAGAGCATCCTGGAACCTGATGAACCTGCCCTTGATAGAGTCACAAGGCAGAAAGCAAGGATGGCGACTGCGACGGACCATCAGGAAAGTATGCTGCGCATGGACTCTCAGACCTTGGTGCAAACGGGTGATGAGTTGCCGCCCATGGATGAAGGAACCACTCTCAGCATGGATGGAAGTGGCACTGTCTGCCTAGATGAAGCAGGAATCATCTGCATTGATGAAGCAGGCACTGTCCACACAGACCTCAACCCTGTTGCACCTTCTATTGACAGGAACGCTGTCATCAATGAAGAAGAACAGCAGCTTGTGCTTCAATCAGGCAAGTTGACCTTTGCAATGCTATCTTTTACTAGTGCATTTTCCAAATGGAATGATCATGTATGCTTTTGTCGATTCCTGCATTTGTCGATTTCTATTCTAATTTATGAGTTCAGTTTCATTTTCAGATGCAATGACTCCCAAGACTAGACTTATAAAGGCCAAAGGGCTAGAGAGGATCACCAAGTCGCTTGGTAGCAAGGTGCCTATCCAAATTGCCGAAGGGATGACTCGTCTAGAGAAGCCTCTGCAGGCAGCAAAGCTTGCTTCTGAGTGTGGACTCGTTGCAAAAAGCCATCTTCCGGTTCTTCCTCACTTCAAGCTATACAAAAAAATGCTAGTCTATTGGAGAACTACATTGGGAAAGTTGTTGTAAGCTACTTGTTTCATAGTTAATGTGCTATCTATTTTCTGTTACACCTATGCATGATCACTAATATTGTTCCTACCTTGTTTGCTATCTTGGTAGGAAAATTTTGAGATGAACCCGGACTCGGAGACCATCAAGACCTCGTGCAAAGATATTCTGCAGAAATATTCAAAGAACAGACGCCATCAGATCAAGAAGAAGTATTTTGATACCGTAGCCGCAAATAAAGTCAGCATTAAGTCTCCGGTGCCTGATCTAACGGATGGTGAATGGCAAGCTTTGGTGGAGATGTGGTCTACCCCAAGACACAAGGTTTGTCTCTGCTTTGTTTGATGCTTTATGTTCTGCACATGATATGCTAGTGCTAGATCATGCTGACAGTATGCGTTTTTGTAGGAAACTTGTGTGTCGAACAAGATGAATCGAGAAAAAGTCGTCTACAATCACAGAACTGGTTCCAGGCACTACACAACACACATTTTTGCCACTGTGAGAACTCTTCTCTAGAGACCTTACCGTTTGATCCTCATTGAATAACATTTCTGATTCTTGCTGAATAACATTTTGATTTTTGTTGAAAAACATTTCAGAAAGAAGAGCGTAAGGGTGAGGAGCTGTCTGTGATTGACTTGTTTAAGGCCACCCACAACAGCAAGAAGCACAGGTTTTCGGAGCCAGTCAAGACTGCTATAGTAAGTCACTCCATGCTTTGCCCTATTTGATTCACAGCCAGCTTTGATGCTTTGATGATTTGATGTTGTTTGATTCGGAGCCAGTCAAGAACACACGCTATGTTCCATGCTTTGATGTTTTTTGATAGTTCAACAAAGATATCAGAACTTGCTGTAGCTATTTGATGCATTTTTTATGATATGATGAAATTTGATCTGAATGTTAGTTTGATGATCGGCTCACTCAGGAAGCCATCTTATATAGAACCACCATTCTAGGCTTAATGAAGTGATCATATTGTTCCAATTGCATGTCTCCAGGTCACTAGTCATCATCTTCTTGTATAGATTTTGTGTGCTGGTTTGGTTACTTCAAATAATCCATTTGTGTGCTGGTTTGGTTTCTCTTGCTTGGTTTGGTTTGCAAAATGTGAAATAGATCTCCCACTAATGCCTATCATTTTCCTCCATATGCTAGCTTGAGATGGAAAAAATGAAGGATGCGCCGGTACCAGAAGGTGAAGAGCCAAAGTTTGCTGTTGAAATTGTCGAACAAGTCCTCAAGACCGAAGTCAAGCAAAGCACATTCCTCAGGAATGTTGGGCTCCAGTCATCTAGGAACAACTCCGGTAAAGCAACAACTGAAGTTGTTGCTCATGTTCGTGACCTTGAGCAGAAGCTGGAGAGGTCTGAGCTTCAAGCTGAAGTGATGCAAGAAGAATTGGCGGCAATCAAGATGAAGGCGGAAGAATCTGAAGCTGCACGTGACAAGGAACTTGAGCTGCTGCGCAAGAAGTCTCAAGAGCAGGAAGAGCAGTTAGCCCACTTGATGGCTCTCTTTGGAGCTAAGGCAGTTTAATGGCTGTGCGGTTTGTCTTTGAGCTGCTAAGGTAGTTGCATTGCTGCCTAGTTTGATGGCTGTGAACCTCTTTGTCTTTGAGCATTTTGTTGCATTGCTACCTAGTTTGAACCTGTGAAGTTATGTGATCTAGTGAACCTGTGAAGTTATGTGAAGTTATGTGATCTTGTGAACCTCTGTTTATTTTCTGTGAAGTTATGTGGATCACTTGTGCACCTGGGCCTTGCTGTTTGAACCTGGGCTTGTGGATCACTTGTGCACCTGGGCCTTTCTGTTTATAGTTATGCAAAATAAGAACCTGGGCTCTAAAAAGGCCGAGGCCCAAACAAGATTTAGACTAAAAAGGCTTGGGCCTAAAAAAAGAAATGACTGTAAGAATTTTTTTTACAAAAGGCTGCATAACACAAAATAAAAAGGCCAAGGCCCAAATTCGAACTAGACTAAAAAGGCTGTGGCCCAAAACAATAGTGGAATATAAAAAAAATTCATCAGAAAAAGGCTCCATTCCCAGAAAATAAAAGGCCAAATTATTGGGCCAGGCCCATGCAGATAAGCAAAATAAAGAGAAAAAAATTAAATGGGCTGAATTATTGGGCTTGGCCCATCAAGACGGCTGAAATGGACCGGGCTGATTCTATTTTACGACCTTTTCATTTGGTCGTAAGTCTGCCACGTCAGCTTGCCACGGTGGATCTGACGTGGTGTGGTCGGATTGCTAGTGACCAAAACAGTTGGTCGTTAAATCTACGACCTTTTTTTTGGTCATAAACGTTTGCGACCAATCCAGAAGAAAGGTCGCTATAGTCAGTTTATGACGGCTAGCTTTTGACCTTATGTTTTTGGTCACAAAAAGGTCACAAATGGAAATTTGTGACCATTCAGTGACCAATAGTGGTGGTCACAAGTTGACATATTTCTTGTAGTGTAATATTAGGAAGCAATGTTTAGAGCAAGATAACAACATGCTATAGGAATATATCATGGCAAAACAAGGCGTGGCATGAATCTACTCAAAGCATATAACCAAAGTCCCTTACTAACCATAAGCCAAAAAGGATCAGAAGATATGATGGCACCCATGTAAACATAGCAAGTTTCGTTAACAGATTCAGACTTAGCAGAAAATTGGACATGGCATAAACAGAGTTACGTAGGCATGTTTGCGAGCTCGATGCACTCACCACAAGGCATTGCATGGCAAACTAAACATACACCCAGCAAGAAGACATGATCAAGATGATAAACATGGAAATAACAATCTCATATCATGCATGGATCAACTACAACAACCTTGGCAACATTGATTAACACGTAAACAATCTGCCAGGAATATTTTATAGCAAAAGTAGAGCAAGATTGAGTCATGCTAGGGCACTCCAAAAATGCAAACAAGGGCATGGATGGATAGAGCATAACAATATCTCAAAATCATCCTTACTGAACATACTCAAAAGAAGCATGGATCACTCTGTAGCAACATGAATACATGGCATAAAAATAACAGCAGACAAAGACTTAGTGAAATTCTAAGTCTCTGAAATCAGCAATATTATGAGAGCTACTTTGCATGCTTGTGCTAGTCACCACATTGATCACAAAAATACATGGCATACACCCCTGTAAAGATGGCATGGCATATAACAAAACACATGTAGAGCTCATGCTCATATGCAGCACACAATAATCATGGCAAAAATGACAAATGCTCATAAACTGATAAGAATCAGCACCTAACATTATATAGCACTTTTGCAACAGCTATTAGGGCATCAAGATGGACTCAAACAAGCATGGTGCAATGGAACAAAATAAAGAGCACATCCAGATGAACATTTTGATATGCCACATGCACGAAACGGAGCTACGGATGCGGAGTTATGACATGATGAACAAAGGCTTAAAATAAAATATGATCTTCGGGGACTTGGTCAAATTCACCTCGAGGAAAATTGTACGGAGGTGTACATGGACGAAGGCGTACGGGACGGGGCGCGGGCGTTTGGTTCGCAGAACGGGTGGATCTCCTCCCACCTGTCCGGATCCGAGGCGGGTGAAGTCCGGTGGCTCGGCGTAGCTCCAGCGAGGCGAGGAGCGGGGCGGCGCCGGCAGGTGAAGGCGGCGATGGCGATTGGCAGCGAACGGCGGCGGTGTGCGCGAGGCGTAGCGCGCCGGCAAGCGAGCAGCAGAGGAATGGGGTGGCGCGGGCACCTCACGGGCGGCGACGGAGCAAGTCGGCCGGTGGCGACGGATCTGGCAGCGGGGTGCGGGCGGCGCGCGGTGGAGTAGGAGGCGGCGCGCGTCGGAGGAGCATGGGCGGCGGCGAGCAGGCGCGGCGGTGGAGCGCTGTGGCGGCGGCGGGCGGCTGCGCCGGCGATGGTGGTGGAGTCCGCCGAGCGGCGGGACCGGCCGGCGTCTGGTGAGACGGCGGGACGAAGCGGGCCGGACGGCGGCGAGGTCCGGGCTCGCGCGAGCCCCGAATGGGCTCCACGGGCCGCGGCGGCGGTGGGACGGCGGCGTGCCACGTGTCGATCTCCGGTTGGACGTGGACGGCGGCGCGGACATGTCCGGGCGCGGAGGATTTGTCCGGCGACGCGAAGAGGGAGTTTGCTAGGGTTCATCCGCGAATTTTCGGAGGAGACACAAATATATAGGTAGAGGGAGATAGGAGAGTCCAAATGAGGTGCGGTTTTTGGCCACACGATCGTGATCGAACGACCGAGAGGATGGATGGGGTTTAGATGGGTTTTGGGCCACTTTGTAGGGGTGTTGGGCTGCAACACACACGAGGCCTTCATGGTTACCCAGTTACACTACAAAAAAAGACACATCCGTGACATTTTGGGCCGAACGAATTTTTTTCTGTCATACATATGACACTTCTATGACGATAGTTGTGACAAAACCCGGTATCATCATAGATGTGGTGGGCTCCTACTTCTATGACAAAAAATCATGACAGAAAATGGGCTTTTCGTCCTAGGCGGGCCGGAGACGCAGTTGCATGACATTCTTTGGGCCGTCCATGACGGAAAAAACCGTGGTAGAAGCGAGGGCGAGGAAAATTTCGGGGAGTTCCCGATTACGGTGGTAGGTCGGGGGCCGAGCGATGCGCGTTTCTCTCGTACACGTACGCGCGTGTGTGCGAGGCGTTGGCTCTAACTGAACCCGAGCGAGGCGTTGGGCTCTAACTGAACCAGAGCGATTGCACTGCAGGCTACGCGTTACTGAACCCGAGCGATCGATCGATGGCTGTTAACTGAACCCGATCGAGCGATTCCTTCGCTACTGCTGCTAACTGAAGCCGATCGATGCTGCCTCTGGATGAACAGTGAGCGTTGCGGGGGGGGGGGGGGTTGGATGAACAGTTCCCGATGGGGGTGGATGAACAGGACCCCGTGGTGTTGCCTCTGGATGAACAGGACCCCGATCGATCGAGCCGGTTGGGGCTGGATGAACAGGACCCCGTGGAGGGCTAGATGAACAGGACCACCCCGTGGAGGGCAGGATGAACAGTAGATGGTGGAGGGCAGGATGAACAGTAGCCCGTGGAGGGGTGGTTGAACAGGAGCACGTGGAGAGGGCTGGTTGAACAGTAGCCGGTGGAGTAGCGCGCGGTGGAGGCTGGATGAACAGGAGCCCGTTGATGAACAGTCGCAGGTGGAGGCTGGAGGAGGTCGACGGTGGATGAACAGTAGCTCATGGAGGCTGGAGGGGGTCGACGGTGGAGATGAACACTATCCCGTGGATTCCCGTTTTGCAGTACGCCACACCCCTCCCGATGAACAGGACCCCCATTTCGACTGTAGGAGGTCCGTTTCGTCCGTTTTGCGGTATGCCACACCCCTCCCGATGAACAAGACCCCGTTTCGACAGTAGGAGGTCCGTTTCCTCCGTTTTGCGGTATGCCAGACCCCTCCCGATCAACAGGACCCCGTTCCGAACGTAGGAGGTCCGTTACCTCCGTTGTGCGGTACGCCAGGCCTCGTTTCCATCGCCCGTTTCGTCCAAGCCCTCCCGATGAACACGACCACACATTCCGTTCCAACCCAGCCGGTTGGCTCCCATGCGTTCCGTTGCCTCCCCATGAACACGACGCATTCCGTTGCCTCCCCATGAACACGACGACGACGTTGTTTCTCCGTTCCGACCCGGCCATGTCAATGAGCCCTCGCCGTACGTATGCGCGAGTAGGCGTTCGAGACCCCGCCCGTATGTACACATACGTGGCCGTATTTTTTTCTTGCACCCTGGCCGCCTCTACTACGACACGTGCGTGCCTCTACATCCACCAGTATATATGTACGTACACGTTCGCGACCAGAATGACAACGCTACGTACGCTTCGACCAGGTGGGTCCCGACTATCAAGCACTTCCTTGCAGTTAGGGGGGCGAAATACGGTGGCCCGTCCGGTGGGTCCCCGCTGTTAGGTGGAGGAATAATTATTTTGCACGTAATAAGGAGGCACTTCCTTGCTGCGGCCGTGGACCCAGCTGTCAGCCTCTCCACGTACAGTCCACGTCCGATGGAAGCCGTTCCTTGACCACATTGACCACGCCGCGCCAAGAGCACCAGGGCGGTGAACGACAGCGAGGCCTAGGAAGGGGATGATGCAGAGCCGGGGAAGACGCGGCAGTGGATGCCCACGCGTAGAGGAGTACGAGGGCACTGGTTCGCTGCGGTGTGAGGCTGCCGTCGCCGCAGAGTAACAGGGGGTGTGGGTGAGTAGAGGGATGGCCTGGCCAGCGGTGGGAGTAGTAGGGAGCGGTGAGGTCTCCGCCGCATTGCAGCCGGCCACGGGAGGCAGGAGCACGAGGCACGACCGGCGCTGGTTTGGGCGGCTGGAGCAAGAAGACCAGAGGTTGAAGAAGCACTACGGCCGTTGGATGGACATCGTACGGTCACTGGAGCTAGAATCGTGCATATTGACTAAGTTGACAAAGCCCTCCATCCTCGTCAACTTAGTAGGCCCACAAGTTAGCCTGCCACTATACTGGGTCCTAGCTAACAGGGGGAGTATTCATTTTTTGTGCGTAATAAGGAGGCACTTCCTTGCGTGCGAAGATATAGCTAGTGGGTCCGAGCTGTCAGCGGCGGCAACATTTTTTTCGCGAAATACAGAGGCCCTTTCGGTGGGTCCCTGATGTCAGGTGGAGGAATCATTATTTTGCGCCTAATAAGGAGGCATTTCCTTGTGTGCGGCCGTGGACCTAGCTGTCGGCCTCTCCACGTACAGTCCACTTAAAATGCATGTCGGTCGTTGACCACGTTGACCAGACTGCGCCGAGAGCACCAGGGCGGTGGACGACGGCGAGGCCTAGGAAGCGAACGACACGGAGGCAGGGAAGACTCGGTAGTTGTTTCCCACGCAGAGGGGAGTACGACTGTACGAGGGTTTACTGGTTCGTCTTCCGTCACCGGAGAATAACAGCAGGTGTGGGTGAGTAGAGGGATGGCTAGGCCAGCGATGGGAGTACGGTGGGGCGGTGAGGCCTGCGCGGCAGCACAGCTGGCCGCGGGGAGGAGGGAGCAGGCAGTCCCGCTGGCGCTTGTTTGAGCGGCTGGAGCAGGAAGAGCAGAGATTGAAGAAGCACGACGGCCGTTGGATGGACATCCAACAGTCACTGCTTGTGCGTCAACCTTTTTTTAGGAAAGCCTCAAATCTGTGGAAAACAACATACAGCCCATCTGCCACCATTATTTCTAACAATTTTCAGCCCATTTGCTAATTCTTAAGTTTTTTTGGAGCCCATATTCTTTTTGTTAGCATTACAACCCAAATTGTGGCCACGGTTAAAAAATTATACAAAATTTTGCATATTTCGGTGCGGTCTGAACTGTTTTTAATCCCGAAATTTTGACTCACATTCAAACTGATTTTAAAATAAATGTATATCAATATAAAATCCAACAAATTCTCCACGCATAAAAATTAATGTAATTTAAAATCTTGAAATGAAAAAAAGATATTTGAAACTAATTGCCAGTTTGATGTGTTTTAAAAATGTACAACCCATTTCTCATTACTGATGGGTCATTTTCTCGGCGAGCCGAATGAAAGCTCTCCTCGTCTTGAAAGATTTGCAGCCCAACAGGCCTGACAAAGCGACTTACTTGGCAAATCACAAAAAACTGGGCTGTGGCCGTGGACCCAGCTGTCAGCCTCTCCACGTACAGTACTCTTCCGATGGAACTCGTTCCTTGACCACGTTGACCACGCCGCGCAGAGAGCACCACGGCGGTGGACGACGGCGAGGCCTAGGAAGGGGACGACGCGGAGCCGGGGAAGACGCGGCAGTGGAAGCCCGCGGGGAGAGGAGTACGAGGGTTCACTGGTTCAGATGCGGTGTGAGGCTGCCGTCGCCGCAGGCCTGGCCAGCCGTGGGAATAGTAAGGGGCGGTGAGGCCTCCGCGGCAGCACAGCCGGCCACGGGAGGCAGGAGCATGCGGCACGACCGGTGCTGCTTTGGGCGGCTGGAGCAAGAAGACCAGAGGTTGAAGAAGCACTACGGCCGTTGGATGGACATCATACGGTCACTGGAGCTAGAATCGTTCATATTGATTAAGTTGACAAAGCCCTCTGTCCCCGTCAACTTTGTTGGCCCATAAGTCATCCTCCCACTATGGTGGGTCCTAGCTAGCAGGGGGTATTCATTTTTTGTGCGTAATAAGGAGGCACTTCCTTGCGTGCGAAGATATAGCTGGTGGGTCCGACATGTCAGTGGGGGAACATTTTTTTCGCGAAATACAGAGGCCCTTTCGACGGGTCCCAGCTGTCAGGTGGAGGAATCATTATTTTGCGCATACAATCCACGGCCGATGGATGTCGTTTGTTGACCAAGTTGACCAGGCCGCGCTGAGAGCACCATGGCGGTGGACGACGGAGAGGCCTAGGAAGGGAACGACACGGAGCCGGGGAAGACTCGGCAATGGTTGCCCACGCGGTGGGGAGTACGAGGGTTTACTGGTCCGGCTGCCGTCGCCAGAAAATAACAGGAGGTGTGGGTGAGTAAAGGAATGGTCTGGCCAACAATGAAGTAAGGTGGGGCGGTGCGGCCTGTGCGGCAGCACAGCCGGCCACGGGAGGCGGGAGCAGGCAGTCCCACCGGAGCTGGTTTGGGTGGCTGGAGCAAGAAGATCATATATTGAAGAAGCAGCACGGCCGTTGGATTAACATCCAACGGTCACTGCTGCTAGAATCGTTTGTGGACTAAGTTGACAAAGCCAAAGTACACGTCAACCTAGTAGACCCACAAGTCAGCCTCCAAATCTGTCCCAAACAGCATATAGCCCGAAATTTCTAGCCAGATTCAAATTAATTTTAAATCTAAATATACCTTAATTTAAATTCAATGAAATTTTACCCGCACAAAAACAATGAAATTTAAAATATCAAAATCCAAAAGAAAACAATATTTTGGAACTAATTATCTGTTTGCTGTATTTTTTCATTTTACAGCCCATTTATTATTACTTATAGCCATTTTTTTATTAGTTATAGCCCATTTTCTGGGCAAAATGCATCCCTCCTCGTCTTGAAAGATTTCCGGCCCAGCAGGGCGTAGAAAAGCAAGTAGGCCTACGTTGGTTATTCTGCAAAAAAACAAAATAGCTGGCTAGCAATTTTCAGAAAGGAAAAAACAAACCGGGATGGTCATGTGCTAAACATATGAAATAAAAGCCTGGGCTAGACGGGCCACAGGTCCCGCACAACCCAGTTGATACCCTTCTCCGTCCCGAAAAAACAAAACTACTGCATGCGCTGCTGGGTCCCTACTGTCATCCTCACCATGTACAATCATCTCCTTATTCCTCTTGGTTGTTGACCATGTTGACAACACCGGAAGGCGGCGCCGCAGCGAGCGAACCAAGGCGGAGGACGATGGTGAGGCCTCGGACGGGAACGAACAGGAGCCGGGGCAGATCACAGCCAGCCGTGGGAGGCGGGAGCAGGCGGTCCCGCCGGCGCTGGTTTGGCTTTGGCGGCTCGAGGAAGAAGAGACTGAAGAAACGCGACAGACGTTGAGTGTCAATCCAACGGTCAAGGTTGGCACAATCGTTTGTTGACTAAGCAGACACCAAGTAGCATACTTTTTTATATATAGGAAGAAAACTGTGAGTAAAATGTGTTCGTCTACCGTCCTCCTCACAGGGAACGTTCGCCACGTAAGTGACTAGCACCCTTGGTTTTTAACTAAGAGGTCTTGGGTTCGAGTCCCAGGAACTCTCAATTTTGTCCTCCTTCCTTCCTCGCAAAAAAGGGAAAAAAATTCAAAGACTTGGGAAGGGGTACAGAACAAGCTAGTGTACCAGTAAAGAGACATTGCCGAGTTTTAGAAAAAAGAAAGAAGTGCTCCTGTAGCTGGTTCGAATCCAAACCTAGACTATGACTCTATATGGTGCTATGCTACTTTGCAAGTAATGAAACTGACATATCCAACGTTCGCTTCTCCTCTTCTCTACTTACTCTACCTAGCATCAGAAGCTTTGGCCGCAGCAACCATGTCCACTGGCTGCTCGTCCAACTGCTCACCAGCAGGCAACAACCAGATATGCGCCAAGTCGCAACCCGTACCATCGCCTATGGGTCTCATCACACCCTCGCCGGCACGCGCACCGCAGCCGATTGCTCATCGCAACCCGCTGCCGTTGGTGTGGTGCCACTGCTGCAAATCACGCAGAGTCATCCGTCGCGTCTCAACCACAATCCGCAACCCTGGCCGAGTCTTCTACAAATGCCTGAATCATGGGGTAATAATATGTTTAAGTGTTGTTCTGCTGCTTTCAGTTGCTGATTTTTTAATAGTTTTGGTTGATGATCTACCAATTTGATTCGTGCAGAAAAGGGAAGATTTGTGTGATTTGTATTTCTTGGAAGTTGCTGATGTGGGGGAATGCAACTATGCTGATTATTTGGTTAGCCGAGGAATCCCAATACCAGCAGGTTGGGGTGTTGGACAAGTAACTGAAGGAACGACAGAAGAGGAAGATGCAGAGCACAAGGTTAAAGATGCAGTTCCTCTGATCATGGCCAAGCAACAGTTGCTGAACGGCCTTGACAACAATGAGGATATGAAAGAGCTTGTGAAGATAATGGGCAAAATCGATGTGCTCTGTAGGATGATTGTCTCTTTATTTGCAGTGTATGTAGCACTCGTGATGTATTCAGTGGCTACGACATGAGCACTTTGCTGAAACTAGTAATGAATGAAACCTGTGTAGCAGGCTGGGCGTAGTGTTGTGAACATCTAATGATTTCTATTAACGGAAATCAGGGGGTATCCCCTTTTGCTCATATAAATAAATAAATAGCAGAGGCCCTGTCGGGTCAGCTTTGTTCTCATTCGAAGACGTCGAGCAAACTGTAGTCCAACAACAAACTATGTCATCAAATTCAAGTTTCACAGCCAAATATGAGTGCAACTAAACAACAATGTCATCATGTTTTAGTTGTCATACAATCACCAAACACAAATCAGCATACATAACAAGTGATGTTCTCACAGCAAAATACTAAACAACATGTTCATCGGGTTTCAGTTGTCATAGCAAACACAATTTCACATAGTAGATAAAAAAACGTCTTCTGACAGGCAAATACGACAAAATCAATGTAATCATCATCTGCAGCAGCAGCGTCAACATCTTCGCCATGTGTATCAGTCTGAATCGTAATTCCCCACGGTGTCATCATCTTCTTCGTCCTCAACGTCCTCGAACGTTGGCTTCTTCTTGATCAACTCTTGTATGTCCACAGCACGACAGGCAATCTTTTTGCTGGCGTCATTGACGTGATGGTTCTCAAAGATATTAGGAACATCTATGTTATCTTGTACATCAGGAGCAGTGTAAGCATCATCTTGTTGTGCAACTTCATTAAATGAATTCCTCTGCTCAAACCTTTGCAATACTCTCCAGTCATCACTACGTGCAAATGTGTCTTCCAAGAAAAATATCTATGTTGCTTGATTTGCCAAAATAAAAGGCTCGTTGGTCTGGTACGCCACCTTGACATTGATGGATTTGAAATAATCATCAGCTCTGGGTTTTGCGATCCTGGAAAACAGGTTATACCAACGACAGCACAACAGAACAACACACCGATGATCCTCAAAACTGGAGATATACTGCAATTGAATAATGTCTGTTATGTTAGCATACATTTGAGTTGTCTCTTTGTCATACGTATTTGTGCTCATGATGGCACTGTTTTGTGTCTTCCTGCCTTCGTCTCGTGCAAGGGTGTTGTAGCGCACATCTCCAACAACGCAAGATTCATAATGTCTTACCCGAGTATCAGGATCCATTACTAGTGAGTAAAGGGCATCATCAACTGCCTGCCCATCCTCCCGCATCTTCTTAACCTATGGTTAGAAAATAGACAAGCTGATCATCTTATGTACTCAATATATTAAAAAAACTGACAGTGCACTTCAAAATCTTACATGGTTCTTGAACCATTTCGCAAATCCTGCCATAACCAGTTTGTCAATGTTTCTTGGATTTTGCGGCAGTAACTCCTCTTTGTAGATGCTGCACAACATAGTGATCGCGTTAAACATCTAAATATATAAGAATGTGCTGCAAGTTTAGTAGATTACGATGTATATGCTGCAGTACTGCACTTACTTGATATAAGGTAGTATCTCAGGACAGTTATTCAACACATACCAAACCATTCTATCCAAATCTTTCGGTTTGTCCTCTTGTCGACTCTTCCCTGTAACTCGAACAGAATAAACGAAAACATTGAGCCCGGGATTGTCTTCACCCACCTCTTTGCTAAGCTGATCAGCTGTTTCAATGTATTTTGAGCAGAATGTCAACGCTTCTGTAGCAATGTAGGCCTCTATAATGGAACCCTCGGGTCTAGCTCTGTTCCTAACATAGCCCTTGAAAGTGCCTAGCCGCCTTTCAATAGGGTACAACCAGCCATACTGTACTGGACCACTAAGTAGTGCCTCGTCAGGTAGATGAACAACCAAATGCACCATCACATCAAAGAAGGCTGGAGGATATATCTTCTCAAGGTCGCATAGGATAGTTGGTATCTTGTCTCTAAGACGCTCCAAAGCATCTATCCTGATATTCCTACTGCAGAGTTCCCTGAAGAATTGTCCCAACTCTGCAACTGCTCTGTATAAGTCAGGGCGGCCCAATCCTCTAAGGATGACAGGTAAAACCCTTTGAAGTAGGACATGGCAGTCATGAGTTTTCAACCCTTGTACCTTGTTTCCATCTGCACTGACTCTCCTTTCAGGGTTGGAAGCAAATCCATGTGGGAATCTCACACGTGACAGGACCTCGCAGAATTCTTTTCTTTTTACCTTGTCCAAGACGTACACAGCTGGTGCCATATCCCGTGGTTTACCTTCATCTTGCACCTGCAAATCCTTTCTGATACCCAGGTGTGTCAAATCAATCCTAGATTTTAAGGTATCTTTCGTCTTGCCTTCAATATTAAGAAGTGTGCCGATAATGCTGTCACATATATTTTTCTCGATGTGCATCATATCAAGATTATGCCGCAGATCCAAATCTTTCCAATTATGACACCTCGATTCAATTGTACACTAATTATACACGCAAACGTGTACGATCAAGATCAGGGACTCACGGGAAGATATCACAAAACAACTCTACAAATAAAATAAGTCATAAAAGCATCATATTACAAGCCAGGGGCCTCGAGGGCTCAAATACAGGAGCTCAATCATAGACGAGTCAGCAGAAACAACAATATCTGAGTACAGACATAAGTTAAACAAGTTTGCCTTAAGAAGGCTAGCACAAACTAGGATACAGATCGAAGAAGGCGCAGGCCTCCTGCTTGGGATCCTCATAAACTAATCCTGGTCGTCGTCAGCGGGCTGCACGTAGTAGTAGGCACCTCCCGAGTAGTAGTAGTCGTCATCGACAGTGGCGTCTGGCTCCTGGGCTCCATCGTCTGGTCACAACAATCAGGTATAGAAAGGGGAAAAGGAGGGAGCAAAGCAACCGTGAGTACTCATTCAAAGTACTCGCAAGCAAGGAGCTACACTACATATGTATGCATTGGTATCAAATGGAAATGGGGGTAACATATGTGGACTGAACTGCAGAATGCCAGAATAATAGGGGGATAGCTAGTCCTATCGAAGACTAAGCTTCTGGCCACCTCCATCTTGCAGCATGTAGAAGAGAGCAGAAGGTAAGTTCACCAAGTAGCATTGCGTAGCATAATCCTACCCGGCGGTCCTCTCCTCGACGCCCTATTAGAGAGCAACCACCGGGTTGTATCTGGCACTTGGAAGGGTGTGTTTTATTAAGTATCCGGTTCTAGTTGTCATAAGTCAAGGTACAACTCCAAGTCATCCTGTTACAGAAGATCACGGCTATTCGGATAGATTAACTTCCCTGCAGGGGTGCACCACATTTCCCAACACGCTCGATCCCTTTTGTCCAGACACACTTTCCTGGCTCATGCCCGGCCTCGGAAGATCAACACGTCGCAGCCCTACCTAGGCACAACAGAGAGGTCAGCATGCCGGTCTAAATCCTATGGCATAGGGGTCTGGGCCCATCGCCCTTTGCACACCTGCACGTTGCGAACACGGCCGGTAAGCAGAACTAGCCCCCTTAATACAAGAGCAGGCTTACGTTCCAATCCGGTGCACGCCGCTCATTCGCTGACGTCACAAAGGCTTCGACTGATACCACGACGTCGAGTGCCCATAACTGTCCCTGCGTAGATGGTTAGTGCGTATAGGCCAGTGGCCAGACTCAGATCAAATACCAAGATCTCGTTAAGCGTGTTATTTTGAAATAACCATGGACGCCGACCAGGGCCAGGCCCACCTGTCTCCTAGGTGGTCTCAACCTGCCATGTCGGTCCACCACAAAGTAACAGTCGGGGGCCGTCGGGAACCTAGGCCCACCTCTACCGGGATGGAGCCACCTGCCCCTTCAGACCCCGACTTCGAACAGTATCATAAGTAATGTAACAGTATACAATATATAGTATATGCCCGTGATCACCTTCCGAGTGATCACGACCCAGTAGTATAGCATGGCAGACGGGCAAGAGTGTAGGGCCTCTGATGGAACACTAGCATCCTATACTAAGCAGTAGGATAGCAGCTAAGGGTAACAACTGTAGCAACAATGACAGGCTATGCATCAGAACAGGACTAACGGAAAGCAGTAACATGCTACACTACTCTAATGCAAGCAGTATAGAGAAGAGTAGGCGATATCTGGTGATCAAGGGGGGGCTTGCCTGGTTGCTCTCGCAATAGAGAGGGGTCGTCAACACCGTAGTCGTACTGGGTAGCAGCGGCGTCGGTCTCGGTGTCTAGCGAGAGAAGAGGGGGGGAAGAAACACTAAATATTAAGCAAATAGATGCATAGCGATGCAATCCATGACAAGTAGCGGTGCTAGGGGTGCCCTAACGGGGTAAGAGGTGGTACCGGTGAAGGGGGGAAAACCTCCGGGAAAAGATCCCGGTGTTTCGCGTTTTCGGACAGATGAATCGGAGGGGAAGTTGCGTGTTCGCTATGCTAGTGATGCGTGGCGGACGAATGGGCTGCGTATTCGGATTCGTCTCGTTGTTCTGAGCAACTTTCATGTACAAAGTTTTTCCATCCGAGCTACAGTTTAATTTCTATGATTTTTCAAAGTTTTAAACATATTCTAAAATTGCTTTTATTAACTAATTCCAAAAAGGGCTGGGTGCACCCGGTGCAGTGCACCCAGCGGTGGACCAGGGGATGACAGGTGGGGTCGGATGGCCCAGTTGACCCAGTCAATGAAGACTGATCAACACAGTGAATAGTGCGTGCGGGTCCCGCATGTCAATGCCACATGTGTTTTATCAATTTGTTTAAATCAGTCTAATTAGTGGTGGGGCCCCATTGTCATTGACACATCAAGCTAATCACATGTTAATTATCTAATTAAGCTACATTAATTAGGTTAATTAATCCCTTAATTAATTAATTAACCTTTTTATTTAATTTTAGTTATTGTTGTTTTTTATTGTTGTTGTTTTTTAAACCAGGGGGCTGCGCTCCACCGGTCACTGGGCCAAAGGCCAAACCAGGCGCGGGCGCTGGGCAACCCGGGGCGAGCGTCGGCGCCCGTCGGGGCCGAAGCTCGGCGCGGCGGGGCCAGGCTCGCCGACCGGCCGCGGCAGGCTGAGGCGGGCGCAGGGCGACGGCGCGCGGGCGCTGGGGACGGCGGCAGGCGGGGCATTCGCGGGGTGGCAGGAGCAGGAGGCCGGGGAGAGCGGCGGAATGCTCGCGCCGGCAAGGCGAGCTGGGCGCGCGGGCGGCGGGGCACCTGCATCCAGCAGGGAGGCCAGAGGCGGCCGCCGGTGGTAGCGGCAGCGGTGCAGCGCGCGGGGCGGGGGGGGGGGGGGCAGTCGGGCGCGGGTGCCGACGGCCAGGGGCCGCGCGGGCGCCGGCTAGAACAAGCCGGCGGGGCGGAGGAGAGGTGGCCGACGGCTGTAGGCGCGCGCAGGGCAGTGGGGCCGCGCCGGCACGCGGTGAGCAGGGGCGAGCGCGAGGAGTGCGGCGGCGCTGCACGCGCAGGATGAGCGGGGGCGCCCGGGTTGACCCGAGGAGAGGAAAGGGAGGGGGTTGGTGTAACACCCTCGATGCGACTATAGCTCCCACATATCGAGGCACGACTTAGAGACATAATCGCATTGAAGGCATATGTCGCAAGTTAGGCAATCTTCACAACATCACATGTAATATATATGTAATAAAAGGGGAGATAACATAGTTGGCTTACACTCGCCACGTCAATCAAGTACATAAATAACATTACATCATCCAAACACTCATGGCCCGAGTACGGCGCCAAAATAAAAGATAACCCAACATGCGACACGGTCCCAATCACCCCCAACTAGGCACCACTACTGATCATCAGGAAAAGAAACATAGTATCGTTGAGAGTCTTCGTCGAACTCCCACTTGAGCTCAATCGCGTCACCTGGAGTGGAATCATCAGGCCCTGCATCTGTTTTAATAGTAATCTATGAGCCACAGGGACTCAGCAATCTCGCACCCTCGCGATCAAGACTATTTAAGCTTATAGGTAAGGCAGGGTAAATATAGGTGGAGCTGCAGCAAGCGACTAGCAAAATATGGTGGCTAACTTATTCGCAAAAGAGAGCGAGAAGAGGAGGCAAAGCGCGAGCGAGAAACTAGAGAGCAACCTGCGCAAACATTACTCCAACACCGTGTCCACTTCCTGGACTCCGCCAAGAAGAGGCCATCACGGTAACACACTCAGTTGATTCATTTTAGTTAAGTTAAGATTCAAGTTATCTACAACCGGACATTAACAAATTCCCATCTGCCCATAACCGCGGGCACGGCTTTTGAAAGTTCAAATCCCTGCAGGGGAGTCCCGACTTAGCCCATGACAAGCTCTCACGGTCAACGAAGGAATAGACCTCCTCCCAAGACGTTCCGATCAGACTCGGCATCTCGGCTCTTCAAGACACTTCGACAGGTTAAAACAAGACCAGCAACACCGCCCGAATGTACCGACAAATCCCGATAGGAGCTACACATATCTCGTTCTCAGGGCACACTCAGATGAGCCAGACGTCGGGTAGGCCAGCCTAGAGTTGCCCCTGGTAGCCCCGGACATCGCTCGGTGGGACCAACACTCAGAGGAGCACTGGCCCGGGGGGGGGGGGGGGCTAAAATAAGATGACCCTCGGGCTCCGGAAACCCAAGGGAAAATAGGCCAGGTGGCAAATGGTAAAACGAAGGTTGGGCATTGCTGGAAAAGCTTTAATCAAGGCGAACTATCAAGGGGTTCCCATTATAACCCAACCGCGTAAGGAACGCAAAATCCGGGAACATAACACCGATATGACGGAAACTAGGGCGGCAAGAGTGGAACAAAACACTAGGCGAGAGGCCGAGCCTTCCACCCTTTACCAAGTATATAGATGCATTAAGATAACATGGCAATATAATGATATCCCAACAAGTAAATAAAAGTTCCAACAAGGAACGGCCTCCAATCTTCACCTGCAACTAGCAACGCTATAAGAGGGGCTGAGCAAAGCGGTCACATAGCCAATCAATAGTTTGCTAGGAACATGGTGGGTTAGAGGTTTGACATGGCAATTTGGGAGGCTTGAAAGCAAGTGGTAGGCATCGTAGCATTGGCATAGCAAAAGAGCGAGCAATCTAGCATAGTAAATATAGTAGTGATTTCGAGGGTATGATCATCTTGCCTGCACAGTTGTCAGAGTTGACTGGATCCTCGAAAGCAAACTCAACGGGCTCCTCGTTAGCGAACTCCCTCCCGGCTCGACCCAAACAAGACAAACAAGCAACAAGGACAGAATCAACCACGTGATAGGATCAACCAATATGGTGCAAGGATGGTATGCTATGCGGGATGCGATGCGGGATGCATATGCAAGATTTGACAAGGGATGCATGAACCTGGCTTCAACTTGGGAATCCAAATGTGCCACTGGAAAGATGAGATGATATCGCTTGAAAACAATATAAAGAACGTCGGAATCGGAGCTACGGTTTGAAAATGGCAAGCGATTCAAATATGGCACCGGTCTGCGATTTACAGCAAGTAGCCATCTAAATGCAACAAGATGAACATGCTACAACACCCAAACATGACAACAAAATACATGGCAGGGATGCATTCAAGATGCTTAACAAAAGTCTAGCACTGAGCTACAGCCAACTCATCCATTAACAGGTTCAAACAAGCATGGCAAAATGCATATGGCAAACAGATTTCAGACTTAGTGAAATTAACACTTGTCTGGAATTTCAGATCAGATAGCACTCTTCGGAGCAACAAAACTACATGCTACAGGACCTGAACATGGCAAAGTAAAGCATGGCGTAGAGCTACTCAAAGAGCTTAACAAAAGTCCCTTAGTGACCTTGAGCCAAAAGGGATCAGAAAATACAATTGCAAGCATGTGAACATGGCAAAAACATAATCAGTTTTCAGACTTAGTGAAAACTGGCACATGCTGAAACATAACTCAAGTAGGCATGTTTACGAGCTCGATGCACTCACTACGGTGCAAGTCATGATAAGCTAAGCATACATCCATCAAGAATACACAAAATGCAAGCTAGACATGGCAAGAACAATAACATAGCATGCACGAGTCAACTACAACATCAACGGCAAAATTGCAAACAAGTTGACAATCTGTCCAGATTCACAAAGTAGCAAAAGTAGAGCTCAATTGACTCAATCTAGGGTGCTCCATTATTGCAAACAAAGACATGGATGGATAGAGAACTACAAGATTAACAAAACATACTTATTGATCCTCCTCAAAAGAGGCACGGATCACTAGGAAACAACATGAACATATGGCCATATGAGATAAACAGCTCAAGGACTTTGTGGAATTGCTATGTCCCTGAAATCAGAATTACCAAGTGCACCACTTTGCAAGCTTGTGCTAGTCACCACACACATCACAAAAATACATGGGTTGCACCTCTGGAAAGATGACAAAACCCTTAACAAAACATATGTAGAACTCATGGGCATAGCATGCACACAATAATCATGGAAAAAATGACAAAAAGCTAAATGGAGCAGCAGATCTGACAAATATCTCAAGTAGCCCTCTTCTAACAGCATTTAGGGCATCAAGATGAACTCAAATGAAAATGATGCAATGGAATGAAATGATGTACTCTTTGAGATGAACATTTTGATATGCTATATGCCAAAAACGGAGTTACGGATGCAAAGTTACGGCATGATGAACATAGGCACTTGGAACTGGAAAAAAAATCGGGGACTTAGTAGAATTCGACCTCCGGATCTAGGGTTTGAGGTCAACGGCGACGCCGGTGGCTTCGCCGGCGATGTGGCGGCGGGGCGGCGCCGGAGGATGGCCGGGGAGGTCGGGGACGGCCGGATCCGGTCTGGCCCGACCGGATCCGCGGCAAGGGCGGCGGCGGCGCGCGCTCCGGCGAGGCGTGGGGTGGCGGCGAGGCGAGGCGAGGAGAGGAGAGGGGAGGCGAGGTCGTCGCCGGGCGGCGCACGGCGGCCGGCGATGTGGCGAGCGGCGGCGCGGGGCTCGGGTGCCCGCGGGTGGTGGCGGCGGCGTCCCGGGCCAGGAGGGCCGGATCCGGGCACCGGCGGGTCGGCGTGGCGGCGATGTGGGCCGGGACGGCGGGCGAATGGCGGAGCGCCACGTGGCGGCGGCGGCAGATTCGGACGTGTCCGGTCGGACGGAAAATCGTCCGCCGGCGCGTGGAGACGAAGGGGCCTAGGGTTTCGGGGGGAGGAGAAGGAGAATTTCGGAGGGGGTCTTCAAATAGAGGTAGAGGGAGCTAGGAGTGTCCAAATGAGGTGCGGTTTTCGGCCACGCGATTGTGATCGAACACTCTAGATGATGGAGAGGGTTTAGGTGGGTTTTGGCCAAATTGGAGGGGTGTTGGGCTGCAACACACACGAGGCCTTTTCGGTCCCTCGGTTAACCGTTGGAGTATCAAACGAAGTCCAAATGGTACAAAACTTGACAGGCGGTCTACCGGTAGTAAACCAAGACCGCTTGGCAAGTCTCGGTCCAATCCGGAAATGTTTAATCCCCACACACGAAAGAAAGGTAGAAATGACCACCGGAGAAGAATGAAGCACCGGAATGCAAAACGGACAACGGGGAAAAAGCTCGAATGCATGAGATGAACACGTATGCAAATGCAATGCACATGATGACATGATATGAGATGCATGACGACAACAACAACACACGGAGAAAAAAACCCGAACCCGAGAAAATAAAATAACTTAACGCCGGAAACGGCAAGAGTTGGAGTACAAATTGGGAAAGTTACATCCGGGGTGTTACAACACTCCACCACTACGAAAGATTCTCGTCCCGAGATCTTGGACTGAAAGAACGCCGGGTACTCAGAACGGAGGTGATCCTCGCGTTCCCAGGTAGCTTCACGATCGGAATGGTGTGACCACTTGACTTTGAGAAATTTGATTGACTTGTTGCGAGTCTTGCGTTCAGTCTCTTCAAGAATAGCAACTGGGTGCTCACGATAAGAAAGATCTTCTTGGAGCTCAATGTCCTCGAAGTTGACGGTGCGGTCAGGAGTCTTGAAGCACTTTCAGAGCTGAGAGACATGGAACACATCATGGACATTTGCAAAGTTTGAAGGAAGCTCGAGTTGATAGGCGAGATCGCCTCTCTTGCTGACAATCTTGAAAGGTCCCACCTATCTGGGGGCAAGCTTCCCTTTGATACCGAAGCGACGAGTACCTTTCATAGGAGAGACACGGAGGTAAACATGATCTCCGATCTTGAAAGCCAAATCACGGTGCTTACTATCATAGTAGCTCTTCTGACGGGATTGGGCTGCTTTGAGGTTATCACGAATGACTTTGCACATTTCCTCTGCCTCTGTGATTAAGTCATTTCCCAAAAGCTGACGATCACCGGTTTTGGACCAGTTGAGAGGGGTACGACACTTCCTGCCATACAGAATTTCAAATGGGGCCTTGCCCGAACTTGCTTGAAAACTGTTGTTGTAGGAGAATTCAGCATAAGGAAGACAATCATCCCACTTCATGCCGAAGGAGATCACACAAGCCCTAAGCATATCTTCAAGAATCTGGTTGACACGCTCGACTTGACCGCTAGTTTGAGGATGGAAAGCTGTCCTGAAGCGGATGTTGGTGCCCATGGCCTTCTGAAAAGAATCCCAAAACTTGGATGTAAAGATGCTGCCACGGTCTGAAGAGATCACTTGTGGAATACCGTGCAGTGAGACAATCCGAGAGGTATAGAGTTTCGCCAATTGAGCTGTAGTGATTGACTCTTTGATAGGCAGAAAGTGAGCCACTTTGGTGAGTTTGTCGATGACAACGAATATAGCATCATTGCCACGCTTGGACTTTGGAAACCCAGTCACGAAGTCCATCTCAATGTGGTCAAACTTCCATTCTGGAATGGCAAGAGGTTGGAGGAGACCTGCTGGCCTTTGGTGTTCTGCCTTCACTCTTCTGCAGACATCACATTCATTCACGAACTGAGCAATCTCGCGCTTCATTCGAGTCCACCAATAAGCCTGCTTGAGGTCCTGATACATCTTCGTGCTCCCAGGGTGGATGGAGAGGAGAGAATTGTGAGCCTCGTTCATGATCACTTTATGGAGGTCACCTTTGGGTACAACAATACGATCCTCGAAGAAGAGAGTATCCTTGTCATCAAGGCGGTAGCACTTGTACTTGGGTTGACTCTTGGCAATCCCAATCTTCACCTTTTTCACCATAGCATCAAGAAGCTGAGCTTGGCGAATCTGGTCTTCCAAGGTAGGATAGACTTGAAGGTTGGCGAGGAAACCTTGAGGAACAACTTGCATATGAAGTTTGCGGAAAGCTTCACAAAGCTCGGGTTGATAAGGCTTAAGAATCAGACTATTGCAATAAGCTTTCCTGCTCAATGCGTCAGCAATCACATTGGCCTTGCCTGGAGTATACTCGATACTCAGATTATACTCTTGAATCATTTCGACCCATTGAGTTTGCCTGAGGTTGAGATTAGGCTGAGTGAAGATGTACTTGAGACTCTTGTGATGAGTGAAAATGTCCACTTTTCTTCCCAATAAGAGATGTCTCCACGTCAAAAGATCATGCACAACTGCCGCCAACTCGAGATTATGAGTGGGGTAGTTCTTCTCATTAGGCTTCAACTGGCGAGAAGTATAAGCAACAACTTTCTTCTCTTGCATCAATATTGCGCCAAGACCTTGGAGAGAGGCATCACAAAAGACCTCGTACGGCTTGGATACATCAGGCGGAGTCAGAACTGGAGCAGTGATCAATTTCTCTTTCAAAGTGTTGAAAGCAATGTCACACTCCGGAGACCAAACGTACTTAACGTGCTTCTGGAGAAGATTAGAGAGAGGCTTCGCGATCTTAGAAAAGTTTTCAACGAATCTTCGACAATAGGTTGCGAGACCGAGGAAGCTACGGAGTTGCTTCACGTTCTGAGGAGGTTCCCAATTCACAATTTCAGACACCTTCTCAGGATTCACGGCAATGCCCTTGGCAGAGATGATATGACCAAGATAAAGAACCTCATCGAGCCAAAATTCACACTTGGAGAACTTGGCGTAGAACTGGTGTTCCCTCAACTTATCGAGTACCAAACGCAAGTGCTTGGCATGATCTTCCTTGTTCTTCGAGAAAACTAGAATATCGTTGAGATAGACCAAAACGAAGTCATTGGTGTAGGCATTGAAGATGAAGTTCATCATGCGAGAGAACGTCGGAGGAGCGTTGACGAGGCCAAAAGACATGACAGTGTATTCGTATGAACCATAGCTTGTCCTGAAAGCCATCTTGGGAATATCTTGCTCACGGATTCGAATCTGATGATAACCCATACGGAGATCAAGCTTGGAGAATACTTGAGCACCTTTGAGTTGTTCGAACAGCTCATTGATGTTGGGAAGTGGGTATTTATTCTTGATGGTCTTCTTGTTCAATGGACGGTAATCAACACAAAGTCGGTCCGTTCCATCCTTCTTCTTCACAAAAAGAACACCACAACCCCACGGAGAAGAACTAGGCCGGATGAGACCCATTTTCTCTTGAATATCGAGTTGCTTCTTCAGCTCCTTCAGCTCTTCAGGTCCGAGCTTGTAAGGACGTTTGCACACAGGTTCCGTGCCGGGCTCAATATCAATAACGAATTCAACTGGTCGGTGCGGAGGCATTCCTGGAAGCTCTTCTGGAAAGACGTCTTGATATTCGCAAACGACTGGAATTTGCGAGATAGCATCCAGTTCACCCTTCTCATTGAGAGAAAACAGACGGATGGTATCATCACGAGCGGCAAAGACAATTACATCCTCAGACGAATGAGTCAATTGAATTTGCCTGGCTGCACAGTCAAGCTGAGCCTTGTGCTTAGAAAGCCAATCCATTCCGAGAATAAGATCAATATCCGAGTTACCAAGAACCACCGGAGAAGAGAGAAACTTGTAGTCGCCCAACGTGATAGTAACATCTGGGGAAATAGCGCTAGCATTCATGAATTTACCCGGAGAAACAACAGATAACTGTCTAGGAAAATCTTGTAAAGGCAACTCATGCTTAGAAACAAATGGTCTCGAAATGAAACAATGCGATGCACCCGAGTCAAAAAGAACTTTTGCAGGAATATCGTTAACTGGAAGGTTACCCATGATGACATCTGATGAATCCTCTGCCTGAGTTGCGTTCATCAAGTTGACCTTGGCGGACTTGGGGTTATGCTTGACCACAGCTGTACTTGCCGATCTGACAGGAGGAGGAGGAGGGGGAATACGCCTCTGGTTGAGACACTTGTTGGCATAGTGACCCTTCTGTTGGCACTTGTTGCACGTGACTTCTGAAAGCGGACGGTGATACGGAGCACTCGATCTTGGAGCTTGAGACGAAGTCTTGTTCTGAAAGCCAGGGTTGGGTGGGTGGGAAGATCCACTGCCACCTTTGCTCTTCTGCTGATACGGCTGACGGAATGGAGGAGGAGGAAGCCAATACTTCTACTGCTTGGCCACTTGAGTAGAGGAAGAAGGAGTAACATCTCTGACTCGCTTCTTGGAAGCATCACACCTCAACTGAGAAGCCTCTTACTTCAGTGCCATGTTGTAGAACTCATCGTATCTCAAGGGCTCAAAGAGAACAAGAGCGAGCTGGATTTCTTCTCTGAGACCACCCCTGAACTGATATATCATGCTCTTCTCATCAGGGACGTCCTGCTTGGCAAAGCGGGCGAGCTTCTGGAACAACTTGTTGTAGTCATAGACAGACAAAGAGCCTTGCTTCAAGTTGCGGAATTCCTCACGCTTGCTTTCAACCACACTCTGAGGAATATGATGAGCTCGGAAATCTTGACGGAATTCATCCCAAGTGATAACATGTCCACCTCTGGAATCCTTGTACTGCTGGAACCATTCTGCAGCTTGATATTTGAGTTGGAAGGAAGCGAACTTGACGAAATCCTCAAGCCCGACGTTACTACACTCGAAATGCTTGCACAGATCCACAAGCCAATCGTCAGCATCGGTTGCCTTAACACAATTGTTGAAAGTCTTTGGCCCGTTAGCAAGGAACTGGTTGAGTGTAGCAAAGTGATTCTGATTGTTGCCTTGGTTCCCTTGGTTGCCTTGATTGCGCTCTTGAATAATTTGCATGATCAACTGTGTGTTTGCATTGGTTGCGGCCATCACAGCTTGCCATGCCTCCGGAGGAGGTGGTGGCGGTGGCGGATCAGGATTCAGAGTCGTGCGCGTTGGAGGAGCCATCCTGAAGAGGTTGACATCCAATAGCACATTGATAGACAAATATTGAAGCTGAATCCAACGAAATGAAAATTGCAACGTATAGTCTTCATATCCGAACAAAATGAATGAATGCATTCCTCTTGAAATGGTCACATATCCATAAATTGAGAAGCCACTTAGAATTAAGGTAGAGAAATAAATCAACAAGGTACGGATCAAGAACGAATAATCGGTAAGAAATCCCAATCTCAAACCAATATCCATGGAAGAAGAACTAGAGCTACAAGAATTCCCACCTATGAAACTCCCGAACCTTTCCGGTTATGCAATCAGGTGTTGGGGATACAGGGGAAGCATAATATCTCACCCAAACTAGCAAATCCTACATCCAGCTGTATCCATCCTTCAACACATAACCGAGAAAAACTTCGGAAACCGTCTACCTCAACCTTCGAAAAGCATCCGTTATACAAGTTATGGCGATACTCCCGAACTCCCGCCCCAGTACTGGGTGGCGTCGAGGTTATCTCACCAACGAACTGCATAAAAGAGATTTTTGATGTCGGCGTACTAAACTCAGGTATTCCAGAACTGCAACGATAAAATTATGACGACAACACCTCAGAGCTCAACTCCCCGGGACACTTCCACAAAACCCCTGACAGGAGGCACCAAGACAATGTTCTCATCATAAAACCATCGGAACGATTCCAAGATACCCGCGTGATCCTAAATTTTTTTTAGTGAAATTTGAGAAGAGAAGAGTCAAAACTCTGCGTCAGGATGCCTTACCAGAGCGATGAGGAGACTGGGAAGTAAAAAGAATTCCTAAACTCTCCGATATATAATTCCTAAATTACTCAAAACATTTTTCTAGACACAACTCGGCTGCTAAAAATGATCAAACAATGGGGCTCCTAAGGTCGGGGAAGGCTCTGATACCAACTTGTAACACCCTCGATGCGACTATAGCTCCCACGTGTCGAGGCACGACTTAGAGACATAATCGCATTGAAGGCATATGTCGCAAGTTAGGCAATCTTCACAACATCCCATGTAATATATATGTAATAAAAGGGGAGATAACATAGTTGGCTTACACTCGCCACGTCAATCAAGTACATAAATAACATTACATCATCCAAAAACTCATGGCCCGACTACGGCGCCAAAATAAAAGATAACCCAACATGCAACACGGTCCCAATCACCCCCAACTGGGCACCACTACTGATCATCAGGAAAAGAAACATAGTATCATTGAGAGTCTTCGTCGAACTCCCACTTGAGCTCAATCGCGTCACCTGGAGTGGAATCATCAGGCCCTGCATCTGGTGTAATAGTAATCTGTGAGCCACAGGGACTCAGCAATCTCGCACCCTCGCGATCAAGACTATTTAAGCTTATAGGTAAGGCAGGGTAAATATAGGTGGAGCTGCAGCAAGCGACTAGCAAAATATGGTGGCTAACTTATTCGCAAAAGAGAGCGAGAAGAGGAGGCAAAGTGCGAGCGAGAAACTAGAGAGCAACCTGCGCAAACATTACTCCAACACCGTGTCCACTTCCCGGACTCCGCCGAGAAGAGGCCATCACGGTAACACACTCAGTTGATTCATTTTAGTTAAGTTAAGGTTCAAGTTATCTACAACCGGACATTAACAAATTCCCATCTGCCCATAACCGCGGGCATGGCTTTCGAAAGTTCAAATCCCTGCAGGGGAGTCCCAACTTAGCCCATGACAAGCTCTCACGGTCAACGAAGGAATAGACCTCCTCCCAAGACGTTCCGATCAGACTCGGCATCTCGGTTCTTCAAGACACTTCGACAGGTTAAAACAAGACCAGCAACACCGCCCGAATGTGCCGACAAATCCCGATAGGAGCTGCACATATCTCGTTCTCAGGGCACACTCAGATGAGCCAGACGTCGGGTAGGCCAGCCCAGAGATGCCCCTGGTAGCCCCGGACATCGCTCGGTGGGACCAACACTCAGAGGAGCACTGGCCCGGGGGGGCTAAAATAAGATGACCCTCGGGCTCCGGAAACCCAAGGGAAAAGAGGCTAGGTGGAAAATGGTAAAACCAAGGTTGGGCATGGTTGGAAAAGCTTTAATCAAGGCGAACTATCAAGGGGTTCCCATTATAACCCAACCGCGTAAGGAACGCAAAATCCGGGAACATAACACCGATATGACGGAAACTAGGGTGGCAAGAGTGGAACAAAACACTAGGCGAGAGGCTGAGCCTTCCACCCTTTACCAAGTATATAGATGCATTAAGATAACATGGCAATATAATGATATCCCAACAAGTAAATAAAAGTTCCAACAAGGAACGGCCTCCAATCTTCACCTGCAACTAGCAACGCTATAAGAGGGGCTGAGCAAAGCGGTCACATAGCCAATCAACGGTTTGCTAGGAACATGGTGGGTTAGAGGTTTGACATGGCAATTTGGGAGGCTTGAAAGCAAGTAGTAGGCATCGTAGCATTGGCATAGAAAATGAGCGAGCAATCTAGCATAGCAAAGATAGTAGTGATTTCGAGGGTATGATCATCTTGCCTGCACAGTTGTCAGAGTTGACTGGATCCTCGAAAGCAAACTCAACGGGCTCCTCGTTAGCGAACTCCCTCCCGGCTCTACCCAAACAAGAAAAACAAGCAACAAGGACAGAATCAACCACGTGATAGGATCAACCAATATGGTGCAAGGATGGTATGCTATGCGGGATGCGATGCGGGATGCATATGCAAGATTTGACAAGGGATGCATGAACCTGGCCTCAACTTGGGAATCCAAGTGTGCCACTGGAAAGAACGTCGGAATCGGAGCTACGGTTTGGAAATGGCAAGCGATTCAAATATGACACCGGTCTGCGATTTACAACAAGTAGCCATCTAAATGCAACAAGATGAACATGCTACAGCACCCAAACATGACAACAAAATACATGGCAGGTATTCATTCAAGATGTTTAACAAAAGTCTAGCACTGAGCTACAGCCAATTCATCCATTAACAGGTTCAAACAAGCATGGCAAAATGCATATGGCAAACAGATTTCAGACTTAGTGAAATCAACACTTGTCTGGAATTTCAGATCAGATAGCACTCTTCATAGCAACATAACTACATGCTACAGGACCTGAACATGGCAAAGTAAAGCATGGCATGGAGCTACTCAAAGAGCTTAACAAAAGTCCCTTAGTGACCTTGAGCCAAAAGGGATCAGAAAATACAATTGCAAGCATGTGAACATGGAAAAAACATAATCAGTTTTCAGACTTGGTGAAAACTGGCACATGCTGAAACATAACTCAAGTAGGCATGTTTACGAGCTCGATGCACTCACTACGGTGCAAGTCATGATAAGCTAAGCACACATCCATCAAGAATACACAAAATGCAAGCTAGACATGGCAAGAACAATAACATATCATGCACGGGTCAACTACAACATCAACGGCAAAATTGCAAACAAGTTGACAATCTGTCCAGATTCATAAAGTAGCAAAAGTAGAGCTCGATTGACTAAAGCTAGGCTGCTCCATTATTGCAAAAAAAGATATGGATGGATAGAGCACTACAAGATTAACAAAACATCCTTACTGATCATCCTCAAAAGAGGCACAGATCACTAGGAAACAACATGAACATATGGCCATATGAGATAAACAGCTCAAGGACTTAGTGGAATTGCTATGTCCCTGAAATCAGAATTACCAAGTGCACCACTTTGCAAGCTTGTGCTAGTCACCACACACATCACAAAAATACATGGGTTGCACCTCCTGAAAGATGACAAAACCCTTAACAAAACATATGTAGAACTCATGGGCATAGCATGCACACAATAATCATGGCAAAAATGACAAAAAGCTAAATGGAGCAGCAGATCTGATAAATATCTCAAGTAGCCCTCTTCTAACAGCATTTCGGGAATAAAGATGAACTCAAATGAAAATGATGCAATGTAATGAAATGATGTACTCTCTGAGTTGAACATTTTTATATGCTATATGCAAAAAACGGAGTTACGGATGCAAAGTTACGGCATGATGAACCTAGGCACTTGGAACTAGAAAAAAATCGGGGACTTAGTAGAATTCGACCTCCGGATCTAGGGTTTGAGGTCAACGGCGACGCTGGTGGCTTCGCCAGCGATGTGGCGGCGGGGCGGCGCCGGCGGATGGCCGGGGAGGTCAGGGACGACCGGATCCGGTCCGGCCCAACCGGATGGGCGGCAAGGGCGGCGGCGGCGCGCGCTCCGGCGAGGCGTGGGGTGGAGGCGAGGCGAGGCGAGGAGAGGCGAGGTCGTCACCGGGCGGCGCACGGCGGCGCGCGGCGGCCGGCGATGTGGCGAGCGGCGGCGCGAGGCTCGGGTGCCCACGGGTGGTGGCGGCGGCGTCCCGGGCCGGGAGGGCCCGATCCGGGCCCCGGCGGGTCGGCGGGGCGGCGATGTGGGTGGGGACGGCGGGCGTTTGGCGGAGCGCCATGTGGCGGCGGCGGCAGATTCGGACGTGTCCGGTCGGACGGAAAATCGTTCGCCGGCGCGTGGAGACGAAGGGGACTAGGGTTTCAGGGGGAGGAGAAGGAGAATTTCGGAGGGGGTCTTTAAATAGAGGTAGAGGGAGATAGGAGTGTCCAAATGAGGTGCGGTTTTTGGCCACGCGATCGTGATCGAACGCTCTAGATGATGGAGAGGGTTTAGGTGGGTTTTGGCCAAATTGGAGGGGTGTTGGGCTGCAACACACACGAGGCCTTTTCGGTCCCTCGGTTAACCGTTGGAGTATCAAACGAAGTCCAAATGGTACGAAACTTGACAGGCGGTCTACCGGTAGTAAACCAAGGCCGCTTGGCAAGTCTCGGTCCAATCCGGAAATGTTTAATCCCCACACATGAAAGAAAGGTAGAAATGACCACCGGAGAAGAACGAAGCACCGGAATGCAAAACGGACAACGGGGAAAAAGCTCGAATGCATGAGATGAACACGTATGCAAACGCAATGCACATGATGACATGATATGAGATGCATGATGACACCAACAACACACAGAGACAAAAACCCGAACCCGAGAAAATAAAATAACTTAACACCGGAAACGGCAAGAGTTGGAGTATTAATTGGGAAAGTTACATATGGGGTGTTACAGTTGGCAGACGCGGCGTGGGTGTGGCGCAGGCGTAACCAGGCTACGGCCAGAGGCGATGCCGAGCGCGCGGGACGCGGCCTGTAGGCTGCGGGTGAAGAAGGACGCGGCGAGGCAGAGGCAAATCCACGGCGGGCAGGGAGCCTGGGGCGCTAGGGAGCCCGACGGTAGTGGCAGTGAGGCTAGAGCGGTGGGGTGTGGGCGCACATAGGGCAGAGCAGGTTCAAGCGAGCAACGGCGAGGTCTTTGCGCGGGTGCGGGGCTGCGCAAGCGCAGTGCGCCGGTGTGGCACGAGGCCAGGGTGCCCACCGAGGGAGGCGGGGCGCGCGTGACGCGGGTGCGGTGGCAGCAGTAGTGAACATGGCGGTGGCGAGCTTTGGCAACGATGGAGCTAGCAGCAACAACAACAAATCGAGGGGGAGGACGGAGGTGGAAGTGGTGCTGCTCACAGTGTTGCAGGGGAGGCTCGATGTGGGCGGGAATGAATGGAGTCGAGCAGATCGACGCGGAGGAGCTGCGTTGGCCGAAGACGAAGATGAGGTTGATGCTGACGTTGCGGTGGCGGTGGCGGAGAAGAGCAAATCGAAGTAGACGTTCGGTGGTTCCCCCTCCTTGATCCAAGGGCGCAGGCGGCGTGGTTGAAGACGAGGGTTCTCCTGGACACCTCGGGTCGGCGAGGGTTGGTTGGTGGCCATGGCTATGGGGAGAGGCGGCGAAGACTTTGCTTGGGAGAGAAGAAGGTGGCGTGGGGAAGAAGGAATTGAGGGCTAAGGTTCGTCGGGGGTGTTGGGGGCTCGGCCTTATACTCCAATGGGGCCGGGGGATGGCCGGCACGTGCCATGGCATGGCCATGGTCGGTCAGATGGCGTCCATGATCCCCTGCCTCCCTTGTAGCAGGAGGTTGGGGATGAGTGGGGGTGTGGGCTGGGCCTCGATGGGTGGGTTAAGGCCTAGGGAAAACAAGGGGGTTTTCTTTCCTTTATTTTATTGTTTCTTTTACTTTTTGCTCTTATTTATTTTATCTCTTTTCTGTTTCACTTTAGTATCTAGTTATTTTAGTTTTAATGAAATACAAAAGTGGCACCTAAATTAGTGTTACAAAATGTGCCTCTGCCACAAATAATTTAGCACTTAAAATAAAATGCATTGTAAGTGTTTATTATTTTAAAAGCATTTAAATAATTGTTTAGCCCCTATTTTACTTAATTTATTGCATCTTAACATTTTATAAAAGTGTTTTCTCCA